>NW_028321897.1:33090000-34573750 GCF_036245765.1 Copidosoma floridanum | reverse complement strand
ATTAATTATATTATTTGCGCTGTTACTTACAGGTATCGTGGGCTTGGATCTTGACTCCTCCACCTCTTCCTCGTCGAGTTTCCGAAACCAACTACTTGTAGATCCCACGTTATCCTGGACCTTTTTTTGTGGCAATCAATACTGACTTCCGTACACGAAATAAGGTTTTTCTAAGACAAATAACCAGTTCTTGCGATACACAAAAGTACTTTTGTTCGTACAACTTATCTTTTAAAGAAAAATAAAAACACATTTTTTAAAGAAATTGTTGGGACATTGTTGAAATGCATTAGTACTAAAATTGAAGTAACGTATTGTAACATGTATACTTGGTGCTCGTAACTAAATTTTAACGCATGCGCAATAGCAAGAAGACAAGTTGCCGTGACGCTGTACTTCAGCGTCTGATTCACTCTCGCGCGGTCAGTCTGTCAGTACGCACTCCCTGCTTTTCAGATTTCCTTATAAAATTTGAACTTGCTTTATTTCAGTTTAGTTTACGATTGTATACTTCATTGTAAAGATTGAAGATAGCATGTACTCAAGATAGTGAGATTAAACGTGATCTTGTTTTTTTATAATAAAAGCGATTGTGTTGTACATTTTATTGCCTGATCACATACCCACACACCTACACTACTAACACGTATTGAAGAATTATTTTACCTTTTTAAAAATTCCTAAAACCAATGGAACTATTCTCATTAATTTTGTTCGTTCATAATTCAACTTTATGTAAATAACTGTTTGACTATTGTAAGCATGTCAAATGATGCATAAAGCATTATAAGTATGTGACTCTAAGTGTCAGCCCAAAGTGTACACACATCACTACGGGCCGTTAATCACTTTTTTTCGACTATATACGAGTATCTATCTAAACTCAAAACTTTTTCTAAGTCAACCACAACAAAATCACCCATACTCATGTGTACATTTGTTTGTGTGCAAAAAAAAACCTTATCTTCCATGTACAACACTCACTTTTCAATGCCTAACAACATTTATCAATTAGCAGGGCCAAATCGTCTTGGCTAAGAAAAAAAATTCTATCAACATTTTATATAACTTGACTGTATTCGTAACCTGTACAAAAAAAACAAACGACAAAGTTTGAGGTCCAAGGTCCAGCATTGAGTTCAATAATTATTTTCTTACTATTAAAGAAAAACAATTATTCTTAAAAAGCACTGTAATTATTAGGTTAAAAAGAGAGATCCATCAGTTCTTTATTATAACCGTAAGAGTCCAAACATTTAGCCAGGCAATATTTCAGTCATGTAGCACGATATAAGGTCAAACTTTTAGCCATACATTCAGCCGTAAATGCAGCCACACATTGATCCATACGTTGATCCATTCATTGAGCCATATTTTAAGCCGTACATTGTTCCATACTTTGAGCCATACTCCAAATCATACATTTAGCCATATATTAAGCCATACATTGAGCCATACATTGAGCCATACTTTAAGCTATACTCTGAGCCATACACTAAACCATACTTTTAGCCATACTTTGAGCCATACATTAAGCAATACTTTGAGCCATTCTTTTAGCTATACATTAAGCCATACATTTATCCACACACTTAGCCATACTTTGAGCCAAACCTCAAGCCACACGTTTAGTTATACTTTCAGTCATACTTAAAAATATGTCTGGTACACTATATTCAGAAACAATCTGTGCTTTACTTGGAGCTGTACCTTTAGCTATACTTGTAACCTTACTTTTATAGCCATATTTTGATTAATACTTTAAGCAATACCTTTGCCTACCTATTAGGCCATATTTTAATCCATACATTTAGCCATACTTTTAGACGTACATTAAGCTACACTTTTAGCCAGACATTGTGCCATACTTTAAGCCATACTTTTAGCCATACATTTAACCATTCCTAGAGATATACATTAAGCCATACCTTTAGCCATACATTGAGCCACACTTTAAGCCATACTTTGAGCCAAACATCTAGGCATACTTTTAGCCACACTTTGACCCATACTTTGATCAATACTTTTAGCCATACTTTGAGCCATACTTTTAGCTATACATTAAGCCATACATTGAGCCATAATTTTAGCCATACTCTGAGCCAAACCTCGAGCCACACGTTTAGTCATACTTAAAGTTACGTCTAGTGCACTTCATTCAGCCACACATTGTGATTTACTTTGAGCTGCACCTTTAGTCATAAATGTAACTTTATTTTTAAAACCATACTTTGAGCCATACCTTTAGTCATACTTAGAGTAATACTTTTAGACATGCATTTAGCAATTTTTTTACCTACCTATTAGACCATATTTTAATGCATTTATTTAGCTATACTTTTAGCCATACATTCAGCTTTACTTTCAGCGAGACATTGCGCCATATTTTGAGCAATACATTGAGCCATACTTTTTGCCATACTTTGAGCCATATTTTTAGATATACATTAAGCTATATATAAAGACTTACGTTTCCCAAATTGAAAATGACTAATAAAAACTGGTAAAAGTTTTTTTTTTCTGTTTCTATTCGGTTTTCGCACTAGGAAAACCAAATAAAAAACAGTAACGTTCGAAAGTTAATTTTTCTCATATCTATTTTCTTACTAGTATAAGATTGAATATAAGTGAATTGACTAATTTAGTCGTAAGATCTGGATGGCCACACTAAAACAGGGGGGTTCAAGTATTTTATATGGAATCTTTAAAAAAATAAGAAAAAACTTTTCATTTTACTTCTACGTAAAACACATAAACCCCCTGTTTTGGTGTTGCTATCCAGACGGTAGTACTTAATTGGTCAATTTAATTATGTGTAATCTTGTGTTCGTAAGAAAATACATATAAGAAAAATAATTTTTTGAACGTTATTGTTTTTTGTGTGGTTTTCCTAGTGCAAAAACCGATTATAAACAGACAAAAAAAAATTTTAATGGTTTTTATTAGACATTTTCAATTGGGTTAGCTATCCTTTAACCATACTCCAAGCCTTACCTCGAGCCACACGTCTAGTCATACTTTCAGTTATAAAGTGACGTCTGGTGCACTACATTTAGCCACACATTTATTATGCTACACTTCGAGCTGTACCTTTAGACATACTTATATCCTTACTTTTGTAGCCATATTTGAATCTATACTTTTACCTCCCTGTTAGGCCTTATTTTAATTTATACGTTCAGTCATACTTTTAGCCGTACATTAATCTATACTTTAAGCCATACTTTTAGCTATTTATTTAGCCATACTTTGAGCCATACTTTTAGCTATACTTTTAGCCATACTTTGAGCCTCAAATTGAGCTATACTTTGAGACATACTTTGAGCTATACGTTTAGACATACATTTAGCCATACTTTGTCCCATTACTTTAGCCATACTTTAAGCCATACTTTGAGCCATACCTGGAGCCATACTTTTAGCCCATACATTTAGCCCTACTTTAAGTTACACGTTTAGCCATACTTTGAGGCATACATTGAGCCATGCTGTTAGCTATACTTTGACGGTTCAGAACTGCTCGAAGGTATATTCGATGGTCAAGATCTACTCAAAAATATTCTTGATAATTGAGGACTGTTTAGAGGTATTGTCGATATCCAAAAAGCACTTGAAGGCATTTATGACCTATAAAGATTGCTCGCAGATATTGTTAGTGGTCAAGAACTGCATGGAGATATTTTCGAAGGTTGAAATACGCTCAAAGGTACTTAAGGTGGTCGAGAATCCCACTCTGAGGCTTTAATGACCTATGAAGACTGCTTGAAGTTATTTTTAATTATTGAGTGCTGCAAAGAGAAGCTATCGAAAGCTTAGAACTGCCTGGAGATATTTTTAATCGTCAAGATTCACTTAGAGGTACCTCTGAGAATTGAGAAGCGCTTTGAGCTATTTTCGATGTATAAAAACCACTTGGAGGCTTTAAAATGACTTACAAATACTGTCGAAAGGTATTTTTAAAAGTTAGGAGCTGCTAAGAGGTACTATTGACAGTCAAAAACTAATCGGGGATATTTTTGATGATTGAGAGCTGCTTGAAGACTTTGACTACCGTTAAAAACAGTTTATAGGTGTTTATAACGGTCACAGGCTGCTTATAGGAATTTTTAATGATCAAGAACCCCTCTAAGGTATTTTTAAAGTTCAAGATCCGCTCGGAGGTACTTTTGTTAAATCCCAAATTGATACGAATTATATTTTAACTAAAAGCTATCCATCCGCCTAATTAAGATAAGACGTCTTGTGAATGTAAAGCAAGCTCATATGACAAGAGGAGCTTGTACGTCGCTTATGTGCGCGCGTGTGTGTATTTGCTTCAAAGTAAATGCTTCATAATATGCTGACGTAGAATATGGCTAGCCTCGCTGTAAAAATGCATGTATGTATGAATGAATAAAAACTTGCTTATAAATTGCTTAGTTCTGATAATGTATACTAATTTAAAATTTGCACTTCACACAGTAATTCATTATATTTGAAACTAATTATAAAATCCTCAGAAGGATTCATTTCAAAATTTGTAAACTTACTGTCACAATTGAACTCAATTTGGCGTTCTTGTATTGCTGATGCAAGCTTTCATCATCACTGACCCAAAAACTCAATGGCACTTGTTGGAAAATGAGATTGGTACTGTTGTATTGTTATTTTTTGATATGTAAAATCATAACATGTAACATCGTCGTGCAACTGTCAACGCAGTCTGCAAGAACATCGCTTATTGGTTGACCAAATTCAACCAAAGGCCTCTTTTATTTGCTCTGATGCTATAAAAACGCACCATCAAGAGCAAAAATCGCTCTCTTTAAGTCTATTACCTGTCCTCTAAATTTTTAGTCAACTTATGACTCTCGCGACTCGTGAGTACCTTACACAAGTAAGGCATAACTTGTTTGCTGAGGCAACTCAAGTGCGTATCGGGAACATCAATAGTATCAGACTACGCTAAGGAGCGAGATACAGTAAAGGAGGCCCACTAAAAGTGGTTCTGGCGATAGCAAAGAAAGCAGAAATCGAAACATACTACTGGCCATGAACTCGTTCGTGTAGTTGAAGAAAACACTGTAAGTTACCGAACGAAGCACAAGAGAACTCCAAAACAGCAGTTACAACAATCAGTGATAGATGTAAGTTATTCATCAATAACAAAATTTAAGCTAAACCTTGTTAAAGTGACCCAATTAAATTATATTAAGTAGACCTAACTATTACTTAATTGCTATAATAAATAAACACATTATTTAAAATGAGCCATATTATTTAAATAAAGATAATTATTCCATACAACATAAACAAATAAAGCTCACGAGCTAAATCCTAAGAGACCCACTATTGACACTTAAATAAAACAACTAAGACCAAACTGTAAACCAGTCTGGTCATAACATTAGTCTAAAACCGCTTGGAAGTACTTTCGATGGTCAAGAACAAATTAATTTTTTTGTCAATGTTTGAGAACTACTCCATCCATCATTGCCCATCAAAATCTGAATCCATTATCGATGATCGTGCATAGCTGGCGAAAACAGTTGTGTGAATAAGAGTATGGCTCGAAGTATGGCAAAAAGTATGGCTCAAAATATGGCTCCATGTATGAATCAAAGTAAAGCTTAAAGTACAGCTAAAAGTATGGCCAAAGTAAGACCTAAAATATGGCTAAAAGTATGGCTCAAAGTATGATTCAATGTATAGCTCAAAGTATGGCTTAACGTATGGCTTAAAGAATGGCTCAAAATATGGCCATATGTCTGGCTAAAAGTATAGCTTTATGTATAGCTAAAAAAATGGCCTAATGTATGGCTCAAAATATGTCATAATAGAGAACTAAAAGTATGGCTTAAAATAAAGCTATAAAAGTAAGGTTATAAGTATCACTAAAAGTACAAATCCAAGTATAGCACAATGTGTGGCTTAATGTAGTGCACGGAATGTAACATGGAAAAAAACTAAAAGTATGGCTCAAAGTATAACTCAGTGTATAGCCAAACGTAAAGATATAAGTATGATTCAAAGTGTGGCTAAAGATGTTGCTAAAATTATGGCTCAAAGTATGGCTTAAAGTATAGCTCAAAAAATAGCTCTAAGTATGGCTAAATGTATGGCTCAAGGTATGGCACAATGACTGGCTAGAAGTGAAGCCTAATAAACGTCTAAAAGTATGGCTAAATGTATGGATTGAAGTGTGCCCTAATAGTAAGGGAAAAGTATAGCTAAAAGTATGGATCAAAGTATGGCTATAGAAGTAAGGTTATGAGTATAACTAAAAATATAGCTCCAAGTATAGCACAATGCGTAGCTAAACGTAGTGCATAAGAACCAACTTTAAGTATGACTGAAAGTATGGCTAAAAGTTTGGCTAAATGTATGGCTCAAAGGATAGCACAATGTCTAGCCTAAAGTATAGCTTGATGTACGTCAGAAAGTATGGCTGAATGTATGGAATAGAATATGGCCTAAGAGGTAGGTAAAAGTATGGCCCAAAGTAGAGCTATAAAAGTAAGGTTATAAGTATGACTGAAAGAAGAGCTTCAAATGTAGCACAATGTGTTGCTGAATAAAGTGCACAAGACGCAACTTTAAGTTTGACTGAAAGTATAACTTAACGTGTGGCTCTAGATGAGAGTCACAGTATGGCTAATAGGATGGCTTAATGTATGGCTTGATGTATGGCCTAATGTATAGCTTAAGGTATGGCTTAAAGTATGGCTCAAAGTTTGGCTTAATATATGGCTAAACGTATGGCTACATGTATGGCTCAAGGTATGGCACAACGTCTGGCTAAAAGTATAGCTTAGTGTACGTCTAAAGGTATGGCTAAATGTATAGATCAAAGTGTGGACTTAAAAGAAGGTGAAAATATGGCTAAGACTATTGCTTAAAGTATGGCTATCAAAGTAAGGTTATAAGTATGACTTAAAATACAGCTTCAAGCATAGCACAATGAATGACTCAATGTAGTGCTTGAGACGTTACTTTAAGTATGACTGAAAGTAAGGCTAAACGTAAAGATTGAAAAATGTTATAATAGGCTGGTGAAAATATTGCTTAATTTGTAGCTAAAAGTGTTCCTCAAAGTATAACTTAAGGTGTAACTGAAAGTATGCCTCGAAGTATGGATTAACGAACAACTTGAAGTATGACTTAAATTACGGCACTCAATTGGTAAAAGTATTGATCAAACTATAACTACAGGTTTGAATAAGAGTACGGCTTCAAGTATAGATTAATGGATGGCTCAGACGTAACCGTAAGTATGACTGAAAGTATGACCAAACGTGGGGCTCAAGGTTTGGGTTAAAGTATGGCTAAGAGTATCGCTAAACGTATGGCTAAATGTATGGCTTAATGTATAGCTAAAAGTATGGCTCAAAGTATGGCTAAATGTATGGATTGAAATACGGCACAATGTCTGGCTAAAAGTATAGCTTAGTGTACGTCTAAAAGTATGGCTAATTGTATGGATTAAAATGTGGCCTAAAAAAGAGGTTAGAGTATGGCTTAAAGTATGGCTCGAAGTATTTCTATGAAAATGAGGTTGTAAGTATGAATTAAAAGTACAGCTCCAAGTATAGCACGATGTGTAGTTATATGTAGTGCACGAGACGTAACTTTAAGTATGATTTAAAGTATAGCTTAACGTATGGATTATAATATGGCATTATAAGTTGGTAAAAGTATTGATGAACTTACGGCGTAAAGTATTGTTTAAAGCATAACTAAAGGTATAACTAAAAGTTTGGCTTGAAGTATTGATTAATAGATGGCTTGAAGTATGACTTAAAGTACGGCACTAAGTATGGCTAAATGTATAGCTAAAAGTATGGTGTAAAGTATGGCTCAATGTATAGCTCAAAGTATGGCTAAACGTATGGCTTAATGTATGGCTCAAAGTATATCACAATATCTTGCCTTAAGTATAGCTTGATGTACGTCTGAAATTATGGCTAAATGTATGGATTAAAATATGGCCTAAAAGAAGGGTGAATACATGGCTCAAAGTATAGCTGTTAAAAAAAGATTATGAGTATAACAAAAGGTACAACTTTAAGTAAAGCACAATGTTTGGCTGAATTGAGTGTACCAGAGATAACTATAAGTATGACTGAAAGTATGACCAAACGTGGAGCTCGAGGTTTGGCTACAAGTATGGCTAAAAGTATGGCTTAATACATTAGTATGGCTCAAAGTATTGCACAATGTCTGACTAAAAGTATAGCTTAGTGTACGTCTAAAAGTATGGCTAATTGTATGAATTCAAATGTGGCTTAAAAAAATGTGAAAGTATGGTTAAAAGTATGGCTCATAGTATGGCTATAAAAGTAAGGTTACAAGTATGACTAAAAGTACAGCTTCAAGTATAGCACGAAGTGTGGCTATATGTAGTGCACGAGAAGTATTTTCAAGTATGGCAAAAGTATGGCTAAAGGTATGAATTAAAAAATGGCCTCATAAATTGGTAAAAGTATTGACAAATCTTTGGCTCAAAGTATTGCTTAAAGTATAACTACAGGTTTGAATAAGAGTACGGCTTAAAGTATGGATTAATGGATGGCTCAAAATATGACTTCAAGTATGCCTCTAAAAATGGCTTAATGTCTAGCCAGAAGTATGGCTTAAAGGATGGTGCAATGTGTAGCTCAAAGTATGGCTAAACGTTTGGCTAAATGTATGGTTCAAACTATGGCAGCATGTCTGGCCTAAAGTATAGCTTGATGGACGTTTAAATGTATGGCTAATTGTATGGATCAAAATATGGCCTAAGAGGTAGGTGAAAGTATGGCTCAAAGTATAGCTGTTCAAGTACGGTTATGAGTTGAATGAAACGTACAGCTTTAAGTATAGCACAATGTTTAGTTAAATTTAGTGTACCAGAGGTAACTATAAATATTACTGAAAGTATGACCAAACGTGAGACTTTTGAGCCATACGTTTGGTTAAATGTATGGATTCAAATATGGCATAAGGGGTAGGTGAAAGTGTGGCTAAAAGTAAGGCTCAAAGAATGGCTGTAAAAGTAAGGTAATAAGTATGACTTAAAGGTACAGCTTTAAGTATAGTACAATGTTTTGCTAAATTAGGTGTATCTGACGTAAATGTGAGTATGATTGAAAGTATGACTAAACGTTGATTTGAGATTTGGCTTAAAGTATGGCTAAAAGTATTGCTAAAAGTATGGCTCAATGTATGGCTAAAAGTATGGCTGTAATTGAGGCTTAATTTATCGCTAAACGTATGGCTAAACGTATGGCTAAGTGTATGGCTCAAGGTATGGCACAACGTCTGGCTAAAAGTGTAGCTCAATGTACGTCTAGAAGTATGGCTAAATGTATGGATTACAATATGGCCTAAATGGTAGGTGAAAGTATTGCTTAAAGTATGACTTTAATAGAACCCTCCTGACAAATCTCACCCGAAATCTCATCTGATATCGCATGTGATTTCTCACCTGAGATCTCAGGTGAGATCTCTTGCCAAATTCTTATCTGAGATCTTAGGTGAGATTTCTGAAAAAAAAAAAAAATAAGAAAATTTAGTGAAACGATCACAATTTATACATTGATAGAATGATGACCTAAAATATCAACAATTGTTAAAGAAAAAAAAAAATTGGCTAATATGGGACACGTACTCGAGCACTCAGTTTATCAGGCAAGCAACTTACCGCTTGGCCAGAGTGGATAGATACTTGTCTGACAATTTACGTCTATATAAAGTATAAGTACTATGTGTTATTGTTTTTCTTATTTACAACTACATTATACAATCATTAATGGACATAATTTTTCGCAATCTCAATTCTAATAGTAAACCAAGTAGATAGTATTCAGGAATATTATTTTTTTTACAAACAATATTATCTCTTTCAAAGTTACTCTTGAGGAGCTTTCTATGCAAATAATTATTAAATATTTAAAATGTTTATTTAAATGTCATAATAAAGAAAAGCTACAATATGAAACAGGGGGACTTGATGTGTTATGGATGAATTATTTAAAAAAAATCCAAATTGCTTGCGTGTATATTATCTTATTTTTAAAAAACATTTATAAAAGTTGGAAATCCTTAAAGCTATTCATGTATTCCAACTTTTCAAATTTTAGTATACTCCGTAAATAATTACTGATGAAGTCATTACTGGAAATTTGTTGATATAATTCATGTTAAGTGAGTTAAACGTAATTGTTTTACGAAAACGCAAAAAACGATTGAAAACCTACAGTTTCGTATAAACAATTGCACCTAACTCATAACGCATGTATTGTATCAAAAAATTTACAGTAATTACCCTATGTAAAATTATTCAAGAAGTATAATAAGTTTGAAAAGTTGGAATAACATAAAGAGCTTTAAGGATTTCGAACTTTTACAAGTGTTTTTTCAAAATAAGATAATACACACAGAAGCAATTTTAATTTTTTTTAAATGTTTTATTCAGAACACATCAAGTTCCCCTGTTTTATACTGTAGTTTTTCTTTATGATTACATTTAAATAAGCAATTATAACAGTTACTAAAAACTTAAGCCGTATTTAAATATACAAAGCCGCTTTAACAGTAACTTTGAGAGAGAAAATATTATTTGTGAAGAAAATAATGCTCCTGAATTCTATCTAGTTGGTTAACTATCGAAATTAAGACTGGGAAAAATTATATTGATTAATAATTGTATGATTTAGTTGTGAATAAAAAAAACAATAACACATGGTACTTACACTTTATATAGACGTGAATTGTCAGACTAGTATCTCATCCACGCTGGCCAAGTGGTAAGATGCATGCCTTATAAATTGGGGGCTCAAGTTCGTGTCAAACATTAGCCAAATTTTTTTTTTTTTTTTTTCCTATGACTGTTGATATATTAGGTAATCATTCTATTAATGTGTGAATTAAAATCGTTGTACAAAATTTCTTTATTTATTTTTCTTTCAGAAATCTTACCTAAGATCTCAGATGAGAATTTGGCATGAGATCTCACCTGAGATTTCGGGTAAGCAATCACATGAAATATCAGATGAGATCTCGGGTGAGACTTGTCAGGAAGGTACGGTTAAGAGTATAACTAAAAGTTCAGCTCCAAGTATAGCACAATGTGTGGCTTAATGTAGTGCACGAGACGTAAATTTAAGTATGACTAAAAGTATGGCTCGGAGTATGGATTAATAGATAGTTAAAAGTATGACCAAAAGTATGGCTCAAAGTATGGCTAAAAGTATTAATCAAAGTATAGCTCAAAGTGTGGCTAAAAGTATGCCTAGAAGTATGGCTCAAAGAATGGCTTAAAGTATGGCTTAAAGTATGACCCAATGTTTGGCTAAAAGTATGGCTTAATGTATGGCTCTAAGTATAGTTAGATGTATGGCTAAAAATATGGCTAAAAGTATAGTTTAATGTACGTCTAAAGGTATGGCTAAATGTATGGATTAAAATATGGCCTCATAAGTAGGCAAAAATATAGCTTAAAGTATTGAGCAAAATATGGCTATAAAAGTAAGGTTACAAGTATGGCTAAAGGTACAGCTTTAAGTAAAGCACAATGTGTGGCTAAATGTAGTGTACCAGACGTTATTGAAAGTATGACTGAAAGTATGACGAAACGTGCGGCTTAAGGTTTGACTCAAAGTATTGCTAAATGTATGGCTGTATGTATGGCTTAATGTATGGCTTAAAGTATGGCTACACATATGGCTAAAAGTATGTTTAAAATTAAGGCTAAAAGTATGACTTAAAGTATGGCTAAAAGCATGGCTTAAAGTTTGGCTAAAAGTTTGTTTAAATGTACGGCTTGAAGTATGGCTCAATGTATGGCTCAAAATATAGCTAAACGTATGGTTTGAAGTATGGCTTGAAGTATGGTACAATATACGGCTTTAAGTATGGCTCAATGTATGGATTGACGTCTGGATAAATGTGTGGCTGCATTCACGGCTGGATGTATGGCTAAATGTTTGGCCTTATATCGTGCTATATGATTGGCATATTGCCTGTCTAAATGTTTGTTCTTTTACGGTTATAATAAAGAAATATTTGATTTTTTTTTAAACTTAATGATTACAGTGCTTTTAAAAAATAATTGGTTTTTTTTAATAGTAACAAGTTCATTATTGAACACAATGCTAGACCTTGGACCTCATACTTTGTCATTTGTTTTTTTTGTACAGGTTGCGAACACAGTGAAACTATATGGAATGTTGATGTTATTATTTTTCTTAGCCAACACGATGTGGCCCTGCTAATCAACAAATGTTGTAAGGTATTGAAAAGTGTGTATTGTACATGAAAGATAAGGCTTTTTTGGCACAGAAACAAATGCACACATGAGTATGGGTGATTTCATTGTGATTGACTTAGAAAAAGTCTCGTGTTTAGATAGATACTCGTACATAGTCAAAATGAATTGATTAACGGTCCGTAGTGGTGTGTATACACTTTGGGCTGACACTTCGAGTCACATACTTATAATGATCTATGCATCATTTGACATGCTTACACTAGTCAAACAGTTATACAAATAAAGTTGAATCATGAACAATTAAAATAAATAAGAATAGTTCCATCGGCTTCAAGAATTTTTATAAAGGTCAAACAATTTTTTACTACGTGTTAGCAGCGTAGATGTGTGGGTATGTGATCGGGCAATAAAATGTACAACACTATCGCTTTTATTATAAAAAAACAAGATCACGTTAATTCTCACTATCTTGAGTATATGCTATTTTTGTTCTCTCCAATTAAGAATACAATCGTTAGCTTAACTGAAATAAAGCAAGATCAAATTAAATAATGAAATATGAAAAGTAGGGAGTTCGTATCGACAGACTTACCGCGCGACAATGAATAAACTATAGGTATTAGACACTCAATTTGAGGGTCATGGCGTCTCGTCATCTTGCTATTGCGCATTTTTAAAAATTCTGTTACGAGTGCCAAATATACATCTTACTTTCCCTTTCCTTCGTATGTGAATTTAATAAATCAGTATGAAATGAAAAAAAAAGACATATTTTATTATTAACACTCAGTTACTATACATAGATGAATAATTCTATTAATATTCTTTAGATGAGGTATCAATAAAATTTATTTCTCTATGTCTTAAATCTTTATTCTTGTCTTTACATTAGGTATCAATCAAATTTATTTTTCTATCTCTTAAATCTGTAATTTTCTATCTTGTTAAAGGTTCCCTTTGTCTATGTCTATCTTAAACTTTTGTTTGCACGTGACTTATTGTATTTAAATCTTCTATCTTTAGTCTATCTTGAGAATCTTTAACTGAAATGTGCTGCTTGTGTTCAAGGATAGTGTGAATTATACCTCCACATTTTTCCATTGAATTAAACTCATCTTCTGTATCGTAATCATCACTTGTATCTTCTATAATACCTCAGATTAAGTTGTATATTTCATTTTCTAGTAACCAGGCAAACACTAGCTTTGTCACCTGGAAACATGAGCAAGCATGCACACACAATCTTAATGCAGGCGCACTACCCAACGGACGAGATTCAGCAGATGACTTAAACATGCAAACGTAACATGTCTAAAGTTATACACAATAGCAGCACAATTCCAACGTGATCGAGCACAATCTTATGCCTGTTATGACGACGTGCTGACGCGCATTTTACTAAATTAGAAATTTTAAATTTCTGCATTTTGGTTTTAGTCGGCATTTACTTCTAGTCTGAGCGTGAAAATCCACGGGGAGGATTAAGGCTGCACTGTATGGGGACTTGGAAAAACAAACAAGTCTAATTAAGATGGCTGCTCTGTGCACGCCATCAGCTACCAAGCCTGCTGAAAGGAATACATACGGTCGGTCTGACCGAACGCAAGTCATGGCTAAAACAAAAGTCCCTCTTCTCGCTGTGAGGCGTCCCCCTCAGCGGTATATATAGCTGTAGCAGCTAAATGAAAATCCTCGTACCCCAATGCAAGCCTGCACCACACGAGGAAAAACACGTGCCAACTCTTGACCTTTGAGAAACACAGAGTACTAGCTTTATAAAACACTTAACAAATCTTATCTACTGTCATATTTATCATATCTATAACATATATGATTACCACTCTTATACAATTTCGGATTTGAAACAACGAAAAACAAAACACATTATGTCAACATAATGACCAATAAAGACACTATAAGTATCTTTATCGATTATTTACTTTCTTTCTTCTATGAATTATTCAAAATCTTTCTCACCCCAACAGCTGTCACCTACTCAATCTTATCGGTCTCACTGGTGGCTGATGTCAATCTCAACGTCACCTCGTCGATGGCTTGTAAAAATCCTGTAAAAAAAGGGCGCAAGAAAACGCAGAGGGCAAAAAGAATGCGAGCAAACGTGAGATGGGCTCAAACACAGAGAAAAAAATGGCGGCTAGCGGGGGTCTTAAATACACAACTACACTACACTTTTTAGGGCCTATAACCTGTTAGCAGTATAATTGTGTGGGTATGTGATAGGGCAATAAAATGTACAACACTATCGCTTTTATTATAAAAAAACAAGATCACGTTTAATCTCACTATCTTGTGTATATGCTATCTTTACTCTTTACAATCAAGGATACAATCGTAAGCTAAATGAAATAACGCAAAATCAAATTAAATAAGGAAATACAAAAAGCAGGGAGTGCGTATCGACAGACTGACAGCGCGAGAATGAATAAACTATAGGTATTAGACGCTGAAGCGCAGTGTCACGACGTCTCGTCTTCTTGCTATTGCGCATGCGTTAAAATTCAGTTACGAGCGCCAAATATACATCTTACAATACGTTACTTCAGTTTTAATACTAAAAGTCCCTATAATTTCTTTAAAAAATATGTTTTTATGTTTCTTTAAAAGATAAGTTGTGCAATCAAAGTACTTTTGTGTATCGCAACAACTGGTTATTTGTCTTAGAAAAACTTAATGTCGTGTACGGGAGTCAGTATTCATTGCCACAAGAAAAATTCCAGGATAACGTTGGATCTACAAGTAGTAGATTTCGGAAACTGGGAAAGGAAGAGGCGGTGGATTCGAGATCCAAGCTTACGATACCTGTAAAGAACAGCGCAAATAAAATAATCAAGACATAAAATGAGAAAAACATTTATTATCAGTAAGTGATCGATTAAGTTATAATTAATCACGAAAAAGATTTTGCTTATCATAAAATTGTTAACCGTCGTTAAAGAACTTACATGTGAAAACATTGGGTTAGCATATCAATCAGTATTAAAGTAGTTGTGACAATTTATATTAACGATCCTGATTAAGTATTTCTTGGCTATTTATAGTTAATAAATAATAAAATTTTTTATCCATCGGTTAACTATGATAAGCGTTTTCTCATACTAAAGGCTATTGATTTCTTGTACAAGACAATAATGCAAATAATATACGCCCCTAACGATAGTCAAGAATGGTAGATGCATTCGACATTACCATTTCCGATCACTCCTCTGTACATCGAATGAGCTATGTTAATTAGCTGTACTGCGTTGCCTGTTAAACTAACCTCTGCAGAATCAGGGACTTGAATAATTAATTACTCAAAAACAGTTCACTTTTGGGACTTGCACCTGTGGAAACTTTTTTTCAGAGGATCATAATCTACAACATATATTAACTTTAGCCAATTTAACCAGTACGCAAAATCCCATCTGATTGGTTCGGGGTCCTTTAAGAGATAACTGTAAGGACTACAATGAAAGTTGATCTTTTATTTCGTAAATTCTTCATTTGTCGATTTTAATGCTGCTGCTTCAATCTTGACAAATATTCTGCGTCAGTTTCTTGACTCTTAAGATTGTATACATAAATGTATTTAAATTTTTCGTACCGATTTCCTCCTTTGCGATTTTTGGCATGGTAAAGACTTTTGTGAGTCCTAACTACTATTTTTTGTTTACTTTTTAAAGTTCTTATATATTAGTTGGCAAGGTAGTTCGACGTCTGATGGCCGTAAAAAGGACCAATAAGTTTCTTCAGTTAACTCTTCCTTGACTAAAGTTTTCAGCAAACGTGACTGCCTCCGCACCTCAGGGTGATCTTCTCTAGCCTGTTGTTGTAGCACGATACTGACAGGAAGGAAAACTACAACATCTGAAGCCTTAAAGAAAGGTGTAGAGGCTTTCCCAACGTCTTCTGGTGTTATATCAGACATGTAGATATCGCAAGCACCTTATTTGCAGATCTCAGTCGTTTTGTGTTTTGGTGATCTAAGGTAAGGAGATCGGTTCGTAATGCTTGCCTGTTTGAGCGTCCCATTTACTCAAGCTTATTTTTCTTTCATAGCAGTTAGGTTCACTCAGCGCAGACCATGGAGAGAATCAGAAACTGCTGGTTGAATGCTTTAAGTCAAATGGATAATATAGGATCATTGGTTGCCGGGGTTCCCAGCCTTGTGATGAACAGCTCAGCTCATAACATCTGCCAATAAATGACTTATTTGGTTTAACGGCTTTGTATAGTTTTTAAGTTGACAAATCGGTTTTGAAAATGATAATAAGAATATATTTGTTGCCAAGGTAGTTTAATGTTAGAAGTTCCTTGAAAAAAACTAATGAAATTCATGGGTAATTAGGGAACGTAAATACTTAGGGAGTGGTGATGAAACATCCAGCTTTTTTTTATTATTATTTTTGATGATGGAAAGCTGACTGCAGGTAACTCGATTCTTATTTTCGGAGTTTCTGTTTATGAATATCGTGCTGGAGGGAGGTACGTCACTGACTGAAGAATATCTTGTTTTTCGGTCGTTCCCTATATAACCAACTGCTTACTGTTAGTCGGAAAAGTGGGCCTGGAGAATACCATCTCTGTGGGTATGCCGTTGGGATGACCACTGAGAAGGAGGCCGTTGTAGCTGTTGGAACTCTTTAGTTTTGTTTTCCCTATTTTGATGTTATAGCAAAATTTTCTCTGGTAGCACCAAGTTTGTTGGAAGAACTGAAAGAGCAGATTGTGCATTTATATTGCACTGGATATGTTAGCGTTCAGAAAGAATTTTTATTGGTGTTACTCATTTATCTTGGTGGATCAGGATGGAGTTTGACGTAAATCAACTGTCCATTAGAGAATAGTGTCGTTGATAACCGGGATACTTAGCTGGACAACTCCCAGCTCTGTGCTTCATACACTGCCGGGGAACGACTGTGATATACGGCATTTTGTTGGGACAGATTACAACCAGGCTTACTTAATTCTATTGTAGGTAGCTTTGGTTTTACTTCAATGCCATCTAGTGGATCCTACTGAACTAAAATAAAAGGCAAGCGTATATTTGTAAGACTTTAAGCTTATTCATTGCAAGTGTTATTAATTTTTTTAAGATAAAAACAATACTAAAACCATCTAGGAAGTGTCAAGAATAAGTATGCGAAATTTCTGTAAAATCGATTGAGTAGCTTTTTTGATAAGCGATTACAACGGTTTCTGCGGATTTTCTTTATGCATTAGTAGGATTAGGAAAAAATAAAAAATAAAAAATAAAAAAAAATTCACAAAGAATTTCTTTTGCTTGCAACCATTTCCATTTACATTGTACAATTGTCATTATACATGAAGATGCCTTACAAGCTTTAGACAGTATATAAAGAAAAATGACTTCAACATTATTAATTGTTCGACATTAATTTCACAAATATCTTGGAAGCCTGATAATGTATTTTTTTAAAGGAATGTTTTTGTCTTATACATTTAGGTAATTTCTTCACTATTTTCTAAATACTTTCCCAGAGAAACTGGCCTACAGCTCAGTAGGTTGTTCAAGTTACAAGCTCATTAATAATGAAATTTGTTTCGAAAATTTGTAATGCAATTTCAAAAATAATAAATCTGTTTATCATAGATGTACTTGTAACGTGTGTCCCATTTCCCAGAAGGTAAAGTTTAGCCTCATTGACTCAGTTACACCAGCGTGACAAATTAATTAAGTCTAAGCCTGCGCTTAATAATTTGGGACTCGTCAGTGGCAGGCGGGGCTAGAATATAGTTGAATCACGCGGTAGCATATTCAAAAAGAGAAGTACGAATGTTTTTGAGTGGAGGGAATTAAGTTGCAATGACTCGAAGCGGTTACTGTGCTGTATCTCAATGCACTCACTCACGGTGCACCTGAGAGTTGTCAATATTACTCAGAGTGGCGTATTGAAGAGATCCCGCTCGCAATCTAGAAGCTACCAGTACCGTCAAGAATAAAAGTGTCGTTCTAGAGTTTATGTGAAGAGGCTAATTGTGGTTTAATTTACAACCGTTCTAGAAGCCACTAATACCGTCACGAGTAATGGTGATGGTTCTAGATTTTAAGTGTAGAACAGTCGATAATTTATTTTTAGGGGCTTAGAGGATACCAATACTGTCGCGAGTAATAGTGCGCATGTTTGACTCTATGCCCTTGCTGGTAAGAAAAGAAGTAAAAGAAATCTAAAAAACTTCGACAAACTTTTAACACTTACTTTTATTTAATTTTTTAAAAGAAAATAATTTTACACGTGGAATATCAGCGTAAGAAGTCCGAAATCAAAATTGAAACCACGCTCGTGGAATACCAAATAGACCAGAGGCAGACTCTAGCTACCCAGTCGATCGTTCGAAGGTAAAAACAAACTGAGTCATCACCTCATGATAGACTGGGTGATAGCAGTGGTAGACTTTAACTACTTAGTCTACCGTTCGAGGGGTGAAAATTAAGAGAGAGAGAGAGAGAGTTTTCAGGACCTCTGGGGCCCTTTGTATATGGAGTAGCGGACCTTGGCCACGCGCTGGCTTGGAAACGATGCAGGAAAACTTGCCGGGGGAAAATCTTGAAGAAAAGATAGTAGCTAAAAATTTAATTGGCTAGAACTGCTCTAGTTTAACCACTCAGAAATTGGCACTTTTAGCATCTGGCTCCCTCTCTTCCGTGCATAATGAGAAGGAAACGTGATTTACTTACTCATGCCCTTCCTTCCACCTTTAAATCAAATTGTTACAGATTTTCCTCATCGCTTAATATTAATACTAAGATAGAATATTTTTAATATTTACTAATGCTAAAGAGTGTTTTTTTATTCAACCACACTTATTGCAAAAATAGCAGTAAAAATTGCTTAGCATTTCGATTGAATGCTTCGGTAAATAAATAGTCGATGTGTTACGGTATATCAATTAGCATTAATACTTGAACAATAGTGACAGTGGTCACTGCTATAATTACTTATAATTATAACATTATTGGTTTTTTTAATAATAATAAAAATAATAATAACAATAATAGTAATAATAACGATAGTAATAAAGATAATAGTTGTAACAGTAAGGATAATAATAAAGATAATAGTGCTGCACCTGTCGCGATTTAACATAATTAGGTTTACGGGTAGTTCTAACTAATTATAATGTTGCAAAAATAATTCAGAATTTTCGGTAAAATTTAGGTCAACACGTTTTTTAATGCTAGTCGTTAAAGAGTTGGCTTATGGTACCATAGGGAATCGGAAATTTTGATACCCGTATTGGAGGCAGGAGCACAGACTCTCTCTAGACATACCTGAGTCGGGAAAACAGGGAAGGGCTATGACTTTCTCATTTTTCTTTACATTTGAAAAAGTAAAAAAATTTAACCAGATTAAAAATAAGGCTATTCCAGTATGTTTATAAAATTGTGAGTGCGATAAAAACAGTATTAGTCAGTAAATCATACTTCTGTGAAAATTAACGATTACAATCTTATAATTTAGAGACAGTTAATAATTTTCCTCTGCTAGATTTAATGCAGTTAACACTTTTGTATATTACATACAGTTGTTTTTTACTGCTGGTGTAGTATGTATGGATTTGTATCTTAGCTATTTCTACTAATTCTAAGTTATTCTTGTGTTTAATGTTACATCCCAATAAAGCAATTTCCAGTTAAATTTTAGTATTTATTGATTTTTACAGTATTTAATTTTTCTGCATTGAAAAGTATTTCGTTTGCTTTTCATTTCGTTTGCTTTCCATTTGTATAACTGTTTCTTACATCATTAACATAGTCTTTTGATGTTTTAGCGAAAATAATAGTATCATATTGTCCAAAATGAGATGAGATTAATATAGTCGTCAACAGTAAGAAAATTTAAGCCAATTTCTTGTGTAACGGGTATTATAGACTAATCAAAAGGATAAGTCTTTAATTCTATCGTTTTAAAAGTAGAATAACAGTTGGAGAATGGAAGCATACAACCTATAAATGATATGTAAATTTTAATACGGAAGTTACGAAAAGCATCTAAGGTTTTTCCGCATTATGAAATTTTAGCTTTGGATCTTATAATTTTATGATTCAGCAATACAGTTACTTATTCAGGCACTGCTGTCTTCAAAAACTTCAAACATGAAGTAGTTATTAGTGCAAGATAAGTACAATCACGCTCACAATATTTTAGAGCTTCTCGACATCGCTTACGAAGTTTCAGGCATTCTGTAACATCTTCGAAGCATTTGTGAATATAAGAGAAATAACTGTGAGCCATCTTGATCGCATTTTCAACCATATTTGGAATTTTATCACAACTTAATTTGGCAAGTAAAACAGACGTGTGATAAATACAATTGAATATTATTAAAGAGCGAAGAACGCTTTTTAAATTATTATGAAAGCTATTAATTTTGCTCGTCGTTATGCTTGCATTATCGTAGGGTAAAGGTATTTAATTTTCAGTAAGAATAACACTGCCTCCAAACAACTTTTTACCACAAAGAAAATCTTTGAAACAAAAGCTTTAAGGATACTTTGTTCTAAAAGTTGAGCTGAGTGCTGGATACATTTTTTCTCCATAATATCGAACTGTTGCACTGAAACGCAAGAAAGTTTGAAATCAGATATATCAGTGCTTTTCTTCATAAGAACCAAATGATAAACAGAGCTTAACTTTCTTACTGTGATTTTAAAATACGATTAATACGAACATTTTTTCATGATGCAACTGACTTCTGTTATTTTAAATTGAGCTGTTTTTACAACTTTAGCATCACATCTTATCTTTTAAGTCATGGGAATTAAATTATCTTCTAATTGAATAGTGACTTTTTTTTGTAAAAAAAAAAATGAAAAATTTATTTAAACACTGCGTTTTTTATTGCAACGATAAAAGAGGTGAATCTAAAGTTTTTAACAATCTAGGCTTTTTTCTGTATCGATTGGTAAAAGATCAAATTTTTTCATACAATACTTTTTTCACAATATGAATACTGTGCTATCTAGGGTCATCTCAGGTTCTTCATAATACAATCTTTCAATAGTGGGTCATGTGACTAATCATTTTACTAGAAAATATATCTAATTAAAGTATGTTTCGGAGGATCACTTTGGTATACGTTAGACTTCCACTTTAAATCAAGTTTCGACCACATCGTATTAAACAAAAAAAATTTACCAAAACAACCTTACCTCTACTAGTAAATATGCAAGCAAAAGGCAAACAGAACTACAGGTGCAATGACAGTGGTCAAAGTATCGGAAAAATGCATGTACGATGAGTGGATACATATAAAGTTACAGTAACGTCAATTTTAGGAAAGCACTACAAAGCACCAGCAATCACAACTCTAAACAAAATAAAGCGTACTATTTAAAATGGCACTAATAAAAATACAGATAAAAAAAGTGGTACTGTATAGCTAATGCATGACAGAGACACACTGTGTACAAAAAATAACACAACACTCGCAAAAAGAATGCAAAATATTGATGTGCATGCATATAACTCTAGACAACCACATGCTATTAAAATATTAGATACACAAAAAATCACGAACTACTGCTTAGCAGTAATAACGAAACAATAAAAATATCCTGCATCTAAAGAACACCAAATCAACGCTATCGATCTTCTATACCAGAGCACGCATGCTGTTACTTTATAAAAACGGAGGAATTATTACAAATATAGTCCTAACTGTCCCCACCTTCTTAAAGATCCTAGACATGTACATTAATAATAAGTAGTGCAGTCATGCTACATGCAAGTTTGAGCAAATGACGCATGGGACCGTGCTATTATATGCATTTTAATTCCACTCTCAAGTACTGTACTGTAACCCTGATATTTTGAAATTATTAGGCTTTTTTAGCGTGAAACTACAACTTTTAAATAAATTCCAAAAAGAAAATCCTTTCAATATCGTCACTAAGAGATCCGTAGATGTGATATGATTATTTTCAAGACTCTCCAGTGTTTTGTCCTGATTTACTTATAACAAACTCGGTCCTGAAAATCAGCAGAAATTATTTTTTTGTTTAAGAAATGTTTGATGTAATTAAGCTGTACATATAATATCCCTGTTAACATAATCTTAAGCTAGCATGTGTTTTACTGTTGTTGTTGAGTAGTTTTTGATCATGTAACGAAGGCACCGATGTTGGTTCATGGGAGTTTTGGTAGGTAAAAAAAAGAATACGCGAAGGGGTAGAAATAAAGATGACAGGTAGAGAAAGTAGCTTAAAACTGCGAGCGTGTTGGACGTGAAAAACTAGTTGGAGAGTGGAGAAGGGTGCAATGATGTTAGAGATCTGAATTCTCGTGAGTTACCAGAAGTCTTAATAGCAAGTGAAAGCAACGTTTGGCTGGAATTAGATTTTGACACTTTTTTAAAATCATTTTCTTCATTCCGTTGTATTTTTTCACGTCTTTTTCGATTTCAATTCATTTTTTTTTTTTTTTCATTTTTTTTTTATCGCATTTTTTTTCTTTCTTTTTTTTTTTTTTTTTTTTCCTTACGCTAAGTATACAGTGAACTGTTTCACGATTATTTATCTGTGTTAAGCTGTGACTACTTTTTTTGTTTTTCTGTCAAACTCGTTTATATTCAGTGGAAGACTTGTCATACTTTTTTACGAGGATACGTTGAATAATTAAAAAAATTATAAGGAAATGATCTGTTGAAAGCTCCCAATGTTAAGTATGATAGATTACTATTATATAAACCGATAAAATTTTAAAATTAATCTTCAAGTTATTTTTTTTTCAATAAAATGAGGAAGAAAGGGTCAAGTATTCGTAAAAGCGCATGTATAGGTATATCCATATGAAAACCAGTGGAAAGTGGGTGCTCGGGTGTACCCCAGTATGAAGTTATATTTCTATAAAATTATATGGCAAAGAACGTAATTTTCAGTATAAAAATACCTTCTATGAAACAATATTGTGTACAAAAGTGGTGCAATTATCATTAGAATTAGTAAAGCTACGTTGATTAAGTGTGGTTTTAATTAAAATATAATGAGTTAACGATTATAAACAATATATTACGGCACAATACCATAAAAATAATATATTGGCTGGCCAGTTTAAGACTGTGCACTTTCATCGAATCTTCCGGTGAATTTAGAACAACATTCTACTGCGTACGCTGATGACATCTGTAACGTTACGCTCACATCTATCACTTACAATCCCACACTTATTTCTCGTCCATATTTAATACCCAAAATATAATTATATACAAAAAATTAAGAAAAATTATCCTGTAATACAGTTTTCTTTAATAGAGTAGTATTACATGCCAGTGAATGTTCCTTCAGGGCGTTTATTACACGTAGATTTTTTTAACAGATATTATTCAAAGGTCAAACGTTTATTGTAATAGCATAAAAAATACCCATGAACATTGCAGCTCATTTGACTATTCGTTAGTCTAACTATTCGTTGAGCACTCCTGAGCAGCAAGTTTTTAAATATATAATACTTGATACTATGCACTATCTGTTTCTCATCGAAACGAAACCGAGACTCATGAAGACATTTTTAAAACTCCATTGGAAAATCAGTTTTAGAAAAAAAAAGAGTCCAATTTTTTAGGTTTAATTGTTGCAAAATTGAAATATTTTTAATATACAATAAGCAATAAATGTGCATAACGTTATATTCTGCATACCTTCAGAAAGTGATTCCATTTTGCAGAATTAAGATTGCGATAGTTTTATCCATTTAACAGCACATTCTGTCGACAGAATCCTAAAAAGCTGTCCAAAAATCAAATTTTTGAGTTTTGTGCATTCTTCTGTATACGCTCAGATCTGGTTTATAGGTAGTCCTAACATGAAATTACGGACCAAGCAGATATATACCTGCCGTAGGGTCGCTTTGACAGCAGTCGACATTCAGCCTTTGTTTGGTACGCACCAAACAAGTGTACGCGTTGGAAAATTCTTGCCTGTTTCAAAGTGCTGTTAAACGGACAATACTATCGCAATTTAAATTCTGAAAAATGGAATCACTTTCTGAAGATATACAGAACATAACGTTATGCACATTTATTGCTTATTGTATATGAAAAATATTAATATTTTGCAACAATTAAACCTAAAAAATTGAACTTTTTTTTTCTAAAATTGATTTTCCACTGGAGTTTTAAGAATATTTTCGTGAGTCTCGATCTTGTTTCGACGAGAAACAAATAGTGCATAGTATCAAGTATAATATATTCAAAAACTAGCTGCTCAGAAGTGCTGAACGAATAGTTAGACTAATTTTTCGGGAGAAATACGTGGCGCAACATTACCAGACGTGTGAATGTAATTCATTGAACTCTTAGTAGTTAGAACTGTATTTCCCCCAGTTGACTGCACTATAGGGTCTTTTCTAGTAAAGGTGTATTAGTGTATACGTAGACGGCACGGGTGATTTGACAAGGACTGCCGAGGAGCTCCCAGAGCAGCCATATATGAAAAAAAGTAGCCACCTGCTGTTTACACTTTATTATACCTGTTCTATAAGTCTGTAACGCTGTAACCGGTACCACTTCTGCTACCTGTGCAAAGATACCTCTAAAGATATTAATAACATCGACAAAATTATAAAAACGGTTAGTTAAAAAATGTTAAAAATTAAATATTTTTGCGGAATCGTCAACACATCACATCTACTATTTTTAAAATTGACATTTTAATAACAAATTCGTAATCAGCAATCCCAAGAACCCTTAAGAAATATGTTTGGTATTTTAAACTGAATTTTTCGACTAGTTAGTTGAGTTACGTCCACCATTTTGGGTCTGCCATTTTAAAAATCGTAATTTTGATAATAGATTCTTAATCAGCGACCCCAAAAACCTCCGAAAAGGAAATTTAAGATCATTTACGCCACTTTCCGAATTTTGGCCAGCTTTTTGGGATTCTGTCCCACTGTGTGGCGGGGCGAGATGAAACGGGGAGTGATGAGAGGAGATGTGCAGGAGACTAAGGCAGCACAGTTGGAAAAGAAAGGGTAAGGGGATATGTGTAGGAGACTGATGGTGAGGGTGATGGGGCAAGGGGGGAAATAAAATAAATTAGAAGAAAGAAACTTCTGGTAAGCAACTTTTATTTCATGAAAATCTGTCGTTTTTAAAATTCCAGGCCCCCAAGCATGCACCATATGGAACTTCATTCTAAAAAAACCCGGTGTAGGTCTCGGGACCCCCAGCAGAAGAGAAACTTTTAACTGAAATGTTATTAAACTTGGTATTATAAAAACTGAGAAAATTACAGTACATCTGATTTCAGTAGATCTTTAAGAATCCCACATTAAAACCGTAAAAATTTTAATATTATTACGTATCCAAGCAAGTGCGTGCATAGACTACATATAACTTAATATACTACTAAAATTATCATGCGCGCATTCAAAGTTCTTCCATGTTTTCTATGATATATGTAATACATGTACGAATTATATGTAATCTATGTATCCAAAAAATAAGAATTTTTATAAATTTTGGCTACTGTGAGAGTAAAATTATCCACTATATCTTATTAAGATAAGGAAAAACAATAGACATGAAGCTATTTTCCATTGTAAAATTGTAATCTTTTATTTTATTCGTTTTCTATAATAACTTAGAACTTAACACTAAAATTTATCCGTGCTCAACTAATTTCTACTGATCTCAAAACAAAAAAAAATGTAATTTTTGATTACATGACAATTTTACTTAAGATACATTATAGAGAACAGAAAATTAATTAATTTATACGTAGGATGTAAAGGCTTAAGCTTTGCCCTTGAGATATTACTTCTTATTTTAAGAAATATTACGATTATTTGTATGAATCCGTGTAACATTATTTTGCACCTTAATAATTGTTTTCTATACGTGGAATTATTTGTGGCCTATTTGGCTTCTTTTTCGAAATACGACTATTTTTCTAATTTTGAGAGGTTATGTTATAACAAAAATTTTTCGAAGATTGTGTCAACATCCGTATTAATTTTTCAAACATGCTTTACTAAATTAAAAATTTTTTTGACTTGTTCTTTCCAAGATACAGTCAAAAAATCGAAGAATTAAGGTTATGTTTTTTCATAGTCTAACCCCTCACTATTTGTGCTCATCGAACATGTAGTACTCCTTTAGACAATCCTTAAAAATAGTTATTTTGGGTCAATCTAGCTTCCTTTTCAAGGAATGACTATCTTCGAGTTTTGAGAGTTTATAGTTTGACAAAAATTTTTCAAAGATTTTGTAAATGTCCATATTAATTTTTCATCCACAGTAAACAAAAAAAAACACTTGTTCTTTTCAAGGCAATGTTAAAAGAAAATTGAGGTTTTGTTTGTGCATAGTTCAACCACACTATATTTGTGCACCTAGATCACGTAGATGCCCTTTATACTTATCTAATGTTTAAAAAACTTTGGTCTTACCGTGGATCCCATGACCTATTTATACTGCCTGGTTTGTTTATTTTAATTTTTTTTTTTTTTTAAATTTCCTCTTTTTAATTTCTTTTTTATTTAATCTCCATTTTTGATTCCTTTTTGTATTTTGTTTTTTTTTTGGTTTTTTCATTTTATTGAATTGTTTCATGCTTTTTTTTCATTTTTTTTATATTTTTTTTCATTTATGTTTTTGCTTTAATTTTTTTTCAATTCGTTTCCTTTTTTTCATTTTATTTATTGTTTTTCATATTTTTGTAAATTATATTTCTATTGTTTTTATTTCATTTTCTTTTATTTTCCTTTTTAATCTGCTTTTTTCTATTTCTTTTTTTTATTTTGTTGTATTTTTTTAGGTCTTTTTTGATTTCACATCATTTTTTTTTTCATTTTTTATTTTATCGCTTTTATTTTTTTTTAAATTCATTTCCTTTTTTTCATTTTATTTCTACATTTTCATTTTTTTTTTTTCTGTACTCTAAGTATGTAGTTAACAGTTTTACGACTATCTGTGATAAACTGTGAAATAAAGACATTAACTCCACACATAGCTTTTTAATTATTTTATTTACTGGAGCGTATTGCAATTAGTCGAAATGTTATAAAAAGAAAAAGAAAGGCTGGAAATAATGCTTAGGAAGTCGCTCAAGATACTAAAACTTTGATTAGAATTTGGTAAGATTAGATCAAAGGTGGCTGAAATGGCAATAATTTTCACGGAGAAAATAGATGCTTGATGAGGTAAGCTTGTTTTGAATTGGCATGCTAAAGTAAAGCAGTATACTGCTGAATTGACAGGTGGGGCACTGAAAATCCTATTGTACTCGGTGATAACTGGAATAGCATGTAGTTCATTGGTTAGGTCAGAGATTAAAAGAGGATAGATATTTGCTGAAGTCACGTTGATAGGAAGACTCTAATTGATAGATTGGAGATCATCATTATGTATACTAAAGTGTCTTTGGGAATAGACGGGATAGTTGTGGGTGGAGAAGGAATCGATTCGAGAAATAAATAGTCTCTTGGAACAAGTATTTCTATATTAGTTGACATAATGCGAGAGTGTAGACCTTTCTAAACTTAAATTAATGGAGATTTTGGCTGGGTAGCAATAACAAAAAAATAAAGTACAAGATTTAAGAGACATTATTTTTAATTGTTCAAGATGGTTGTAAGCGTACTAACTTAAAAGTCTAGAGCAAGTCAAATTGTCAAATATTAAATTTTTTTCAGTTTGTTTCTGAAGTTAACACTATTTGGATAATCAATGAAGCATGCGTGTTCTATGATAGAGTGGGTGAGGCTTTTATAAAGAATAATTAATGTTTTGTGCTGGAGACCCCACCAGACACCGTGTAGAGACCTAATGATGTTTAGCATGACACAGCATTTAACTTGAATCTGAGCACTGTACTTATTAAAAAGAAATTGAAAATCAAAGTTGATGCCTTTAATTTAACATTACAGTAAAAGGAAATTTAAAGATTTTTCAACCAAATAGAAGTGGAGCCTAATTTAATTTATCTGTTGTTTGTATGCAAAAAGTAAATCTTAGAAGACGACCTAAGGACATAGCCTTGAGGTACTCCTTTATGAGTGGTGAGAAAAGGATCATATAAGTTTGTAGGAACGTGCCACAGTGGCAATAAGGAGTGGCAAGAAGGAGTGACAAGAACGAGTGGTGAGAAGGAAAAGCTGCTGGATCAGTAGAAACCCAGGGTGGTAATTTTTTTTCGAAGGCTCACATGTCTGAGTTATTTAAGTGAGAGTTTTAAGAAACATACGAGGGCTTGGGTTTCATCTAGGCATTTATAAAAATACGATCCTTATTTCAAATATATGGTATACTTAAGCGAAAGTTGAGAGATTCGGCAAAATAATCAAAAGAAGATTTCTCTTTGTTTTTAAATAATTTCTTAGATTTAACATTTTTATAAACAGTCAGGTCATTAGGGTTACAAAAAAAAAAATTTCCTCGTAGGCAGCAGTTCTTGATCTCCTAATCTGATTATAGTCTCAGTCCCACCATGGTACTTGGTTAGAATGATTATTCATGTTCAGAGGTATTTTTTCAGTTGGAGTACAATGTATGATAGAGTTGGAGAGAATTTCGTTAAAAAATTTTATATTATTCAACTGGTGGCTGACTTTTGAAACTATCTGAGTAAAACTGGTGGACTTCATCCTCCATAATAATTCCAACCAAATTCCAATCTGTACAAACAAATTTAATCTTAAATGATCTTTTGACATAAACGTTCTTATCAGCGTTATCTTCAAAGAAGATAAGAAAGTGGTTGGATCCAAACTTTTCCTCACTGACTAAATAACTTATAGAGTTTCTTTTATTTTTTGACGACACTATAAGGTCTAAATTAGAAGAACAGTTTCTACGCTCTTCGGCATAAGTCTTGATATCAATATAATTTGAAGACATTTCAAAAAAGCACCATTACTATCAGTATCCTCACAATTCTAAGAAACATTGTGGGAGTAAGAATCACCAGCTAAGATAGAATGATAAGAAAGATCTAGATTTAGCACGATTTTATCCAAGTGTATCCGTGGAAGGGTGATACCAGGAGATCTACAGCAAAAGAAAAAGTGGAGAAGTGGGGATAGATAATTTACGTTAATACCGCACTTTTTGGCAGAAAAACGTTGCTGTCCTTGAGAAAAGATTCAACACAAACAATAATGTCGAAACCTACAGAAATTTCCTTAAATTCATACATTTTTGTTTCACAACTTTCAAAATTACAATATAAAACTTTTAAGGAGTATTCTGTAGTAGATACGGTAGCGAAAGCAGAATTATTCATAATATGCTTTAATATAATAATTGCCTGAGAGAATGAGTAGGGGACCTCCTTGGAGTCTACATGCTGTTCTTGTGCTAGTGGCTGAAATCGTTTTTATAGAGACAAAGGCTGTTCTTTAGTCAGGATAGGGTAAGCTTCTTTAGAGACTACTACGTTATTAGATCCGTTGAAGCTAGAAACTACCGCTCTTATTTTCTCACGTAGCTTTTTTCTAGAGCCATAACACTGAGAATTGGAAATTCCTTAATTATAGTTGGACAGAATGCGTCCATGGCACGACAAGGGCCACCACAAGCAGCACATTTTAAAGCTCCAAGTTTGAATATATTTTGGTTTTTATTTTTTCCACATTTTCAACAGAGAGGAAAGGTATTACAAAATTTAGAATATGACCAGGCAGGGCACAGAAGTAGCAAATTATAGGATCAGCTGTGTGTGGTTGAAGCTTATGAGTAATATAGTTCATGTGTACGTATTGAGAAAGCTCTTGCAAATGAAATGACATAATTATAGACTTTGTTGAAATATACTTAAAAGTTTAGGGTCACTAACAGCTTTAGAATTTTTTCTTGTTATTCTTCTGGAACTATATATTTTTATACTTGACTTTCAGTATATACCTTTTTTATCAGCATCAAAGTCAACACATGTGATTATGCCCTTCTTTACAAGTTAATGAAATGGCATAAATGTGTCATAATCATTAGTGAGTACTTCCTGATCAGTAAGTACTTTGTTGGCATCTTCCCATGAATTAAAAATAACCCTGATCTGACTAGCAGACCTTAGGAAAATCTAATTAATACTGTACTTTTTGGGAATGCATTTACTAATAAGAGACATGTTCAATCATTTGTATGCACATTGATCTTGAATTTTCTTGCTTTGGATAATAACCCCAAAGTAGCCTTTGTCATCTGATACGTAGGTTGAGTTGGTGGCAGAACAAAGATTTTTGTCTTTGTCCACCTTCTGAGATCCTTGAAATCTTGCTAGATTGTCTTGCAGAATGGCTTGGTTATTATGGCTTGGGTCATTTTGCTTAGAGGCACGAGAGGATTTGGGCTGTTTCTCAGATTTCTGAGCGTCATCCTCTATTTCCTTTAAGGCCAGAATTACTAACAAGTACTACACAGACAACCAGGAGCATGTGAAGAAAAATGACAATCGAGATATCACAATGGCCTGGTTAACCAAGACATGCTGCGACATACATGATCGAACAAAAAGCTGTAAAAGCTGTATAGTAATTCACACTCACAGTTCAGAAAATTTAATTTTAATACAAGACTAATGTACAGAGAGACCTATGACTTAAGTAAATACAAGTTTTGGCTCAGGGAAAACTTTTAAAAAGTGAAGAGAAAAAATCAAGCGTGCGCTACGCATAAGAGTCAGCTATTTTTTTTCTACATATATATTGAGGAATGGGTCATTCTACTAAAAACGGTCTATTTTATGTCCCAGTTAGTTACAACATCGTATGATGCAATTTTGATCTAAAAACTTTTTTCAATACGCAAGAGAGGCTTTCTGTTACAAGTTTATGTTACAAAAAGGGGCTAAGTTCACGATTCATGTCTCACTCAAAAATTTTTAGTTTTGACAACGCCTGAAAGTAATAAATGGATTTTTTAGTTTGTCAGCATGGGCTTAGAATGTTTAAAAAAAATAACATTTTCATCTGAGATGGTGTTGAAGTTGTGGTCCAAAAAACTAACAAATTGAATATGTATGTGAAAAATTCTCTCTCAAATGCATGTGTCACGAACGATATCATAGCTACACGTATGTACGCCCCCTCTTTTTGGGACGTACTAAAGACGATTGTAGTGGGATAGAGTAAAGGGATAAGCAGATAGGATGCTGGAGGGAGCAAGTTTCCTGTCTGGAACCGGTATGGACGAAGGTCTTACACACGCGACGCTCTCTTTTCTCGTTTTTGCATAAATAAAGACGTAATACTAGTTTCTCGACTATTTACTTCGTGTGCATCCCAAGACCATAGAATACTACGCAACAGTTTTGGTGTCAGAAGTAGGATGGTCATCGCGATTAAATAAAAATGAAATTTTTTTTTTCTGTTTTTGTTGATGGTAAAGTAACGACTCTCACGATTTGGGAAGCACACATAATGTCGTGCCACGAAGTGAACAAGCAACTGCTACGAGAGAAATTGGCGAAACTAGGAGTTGCTGAAGTACAGAAAAAAGCAGTTTGAAATCAAGGACGAAGGCAAAAAAATACCTGGGACTGTGAAAGGGGATCAAACAAACATAGATAAGGGTCTTGGTTGCCATCGTTCTAGCCGACAGCATATGGTAAGTACTTGAGATTTATAAATAAACAAATATATTAAACTGTTCCAGGGGTTCTGTTAAAAATTTTAGTGCGTTATAAATTTTTTTTTTTCTTGCTATATTAGTTTTGCGTTCGGTATCCTCCTCATAGTATCGGTGGTGCGTCACTAGAGTAATTTATCATGTGTCAAAAAGATTTCGAATCGTGAAAAAAAATTAGTCAGGTTGAAAGTGAGAGAATAATAAATGAATAAATTATAAATTCGACACACGATAGATGCGTTAAAGTAAAGCGGGTTTATCATCGTGAAATACGAACGCAAAGAATCGTACAGAAATTTATTTATAAGTGTTTAAGCGCTCTCATACAAGCAGGAAATAAAGAAAAACAAAAAAAAATAGTAAAGAATCTACGATCGAAAACTTCGATGAAACGCAAAGTAACGTAGTGAGTGTTAGGGAGGACAAAATTCTCTCGTATTCAGAAAACGAGTCAGAGTCAGAAATACTGACCGTATTTTTAGAGCACAGCCCAGAAGCTCAAATGGAATAGGAAAAAATAGGCAAGAAACAGCGTTTGTTAATGTTAAAATTCTTTAAAAAAATTAAACCAAGGGTAATTAGGGAGAAAATCTCACAAACAACGTCATGCGTAATGGGAATGCAAAATATTTAAACACCGTAAGAAACGACGTGGCGAATATGTCACTCTTAAAGCATGCAGATTATACAGCCGGAAATGGGATGAGTGAAATTTTGAGGGACGTAAACTTGCACTCGAGAGATAGGTTCGACAGTAATGATACACAGGATACGCTTTAACATGCATTCAGACGAAGAGAAAAACAAGCGGCGCAGCAAACAGCCCAGCAATGTGCGCCACAGTTCTCGGAGAGAACATTAACACAAAATTGTAGAGAATCAGTACTTGGCCATAAAAATAATTGGGGCTTAACGTCAAGGACATCGAAAGAGGTAAGAATGTATAGGGGGAAGCAAACAGGAATCCCAAGTTTTTAAGGCGTGAGGATGCATGATGCTGGATCCAGCTACGAACCTACAGGCCCAATGAACGAAAGGGTGAGAGACCAACCAACAGCACTGTACCCTGTTAGTATGCACTATAGTGCGTTTTTCCATGTCAATAGCGTGGTGACTGGCATCCCTATATTCAATGGGAATCCAATAAACTTTCCGCTTTTTGAACAGGTGGTGAGGACAGCAAATCTAGCAGTTCTGCCAAAGTACAAAAAATACTTCATAGGTACACTAGGCAGTAAACTTAGGGGGATGGCAGCGGATCAATTTTGCACTCGGTTATCGCAGTTTAATACCGTAGACGCATTTTTACTTGCTCTATCACGGAAATTCGGGAGCATGGGAGGCATCAATAAATAGCTAGCCCAACTTAAGTCACTGACTCATCTAAACAGCGAGTACAGTAATCCTGATCCTAGAAATTACCAGAACAAACGTACTAGCTACACATCCAATTATAATAGTTAAACGCACTCCCTCGAGATCCAGTAACAGGAGAGGGAGAAATAAACACTGAGTGGCCACGCAAAGAACTGTGTCAGCTGGCGAACGAGCAGGAGAAAGAAGAACTAGCCAATAGCAATGGACCTCCGGCGTGCATTTTCAAAACACGAGCGACACATAAACAGCGTATTCAGGGAAATACTAAAAAAGGAGAAATTATTTACTCTGATTCAGAGGATTCAGACAAGAAAGTACAGAAGAAAAAACAAAATTTTGATTGACGGAAAAAAAATAAATGTGATAAGAAAACAGATAGTCAAGCTGATGGTGAGGGAGATTCCAAATCCGAGGAAAAAGTAGTAATAAACAAAAAATATGGAAAACAGTGAGAAAACAAGGTCACCCAAGAAAAAATTTTATAGTTAACAATTTAAAAATAAAAACAGACATGGAGGCAACGGATAAAATTATTTTACAGGGGCTGGTGAACGATAGATTGGCCTATATATGAAGGGAGGACCGAATGCAATATGGAGTAAATTCATCAAGCGCACTAACGGTAAAAAAAATGAGGTCGTACCAAAGGGACGTCAAACTCGCGAGCAAGCACCGTTCTCTACAGAACGCAACGAGAGTCTGTCAAAAGATATTATTGTTTAAAATTGCAGAACACTAGTAATAATGAATAGTGAATCAGGAAATCACAGTACGGGACTTGATGATTGGGGCTGGCAACTGATACAAGTAGGCTTTGGGGCTGAAGAGGCGAGGAGAGTGAAAGGCACCTGAGAGTTAATGGAAGCAGACGAGGTAGTAGGAAGCATCGAGACTTTTGGGAAAGATGTTCTCGAAAGCAGAGGTGTCAAAGTGTCGGAGAGAGCCGTTAAAGCTCGAGAGAGGTTGAAGGAAGGTTTTTTAAATAGAAGGAAGGGGAGTAATAGAGGTAAATGAATTAATTAAACTCACTGTATTATTTTACAAATACGTAATTTTAATGAGCTTAAACGGAGCACGCTGCGTGTATGCGTGTTGTCTCTCTCTAGACTAACTCATCCACACACGCTCTCTCACGTTCGACACATTGCGCGACTATATAATTCGCAGAAAAATTTTTATTTCCATCGACCTGACAAAATGCCATTTCACACATCCTCCCACTGTTGAGGTATTGCCTCAACTCGATCTATGCAAAATTAGTACAATAAAAGTCTTGAACTAAACGCTGAATCGTACATAAATTTTCATAAAACAAAAATACAATCTCATTTATAATAATTAGGTTTTTTGACAATACGCCCTCTTCTTGTTTTGACAACACTTTCTATTTGTTCGGATTGAACTTTTTTGTCGTCGACTTTAGCGCTGATAGATTTTTGCTTTTCGCGAAATTTGTTCGCTTTGTTTTTATCATCACAGCTGATTTCTAATGGATAAATACGCTGTATCGGACGTTTTAAAAAACCGTCTTTTGTTTTCAACACAACAACGCGAGCTATACCATCGCGTCCTTGAATCAATTTTTAAATTTTGGCAAAAGGCCAATCAATGCGTTTTTTATTATTGTTGCCGATTAAAACAATGTCACCGATTTTAAGAGGTTGAAAACCTGTTGTGTTATTACTTTTTAATATCAGTTGCCCTAAGTACTCTTTGCGGAAACGCTGACGCAAATGTTCATAATCTCTTGCTTCTGCTTATAACTTGAGTTTAATGAGTATATCTAAATTGAGATTTTCATAACCTATATTATGTCGAAGAAACATTCCCGGAGTCAGCGGTATTAAGTCATTGATCGCGTCGGAAACATATGTCAAAGCACGTGCTTTTATCGTACTTTTACAATCAGTTGGAATGGTATACATTTCTTTATATGTGAAACATCACCTTCCTAGTACTTTACGCAGAATGACTTTTACCATGCTTACTAATCTTTCCCACCAACCTCCCCACCATGGTGCCGAGGGTGGGTTAAAATGCCATGTTATTCTCATTGCAGTGCTGTAAGAGTTAATCATGTCCCAATTAATTTTGTTCAACGCGTTTGCCGCTTCGACAAAATTCGTCCCGTTGTCACAATATATATCAGTTGGACGTCCTCGACGATCAATGAAACGATGCAATGCCCATAAAAATGTCTTAGTTGATAAGGATGTAACTAACTCTAAATGCACAGCTCGATAGACGGCGCACGTAAACAGGCATATCCAGGCCTTTTGTTGTCCACGTAAAAACAAAGGACCTGCGAAATCAATTCCAACCGTTTCAAATGTATCACTATCTTTAACGCGTTTACACGGCAGAGGTCGTGGATCAGCTTGTATCGGTTTAGCGGAGAAACGTTTACAAACAACGCATGTGGAAATAACTTTTCTTACAGTTTCTCGCATTGACAAAACCTTTCTCTCAATTGGCACATCACTGACTGTACACCTGCGTGACACAATCTCTTGTCTTCTTTCATTATGATCAACTCAACAACTCGATGATTAGTATTGAAAGAATTGGATACAAAAAAGAAAATTCATCATTGCGTTCGTTTATCTTTGTTTTTAGTAGCAATAAACCATCAGTGTGTATAAAAGTCTGTAATGTTGCCAATTTCAGATCGTTCTTCGGCAAAAACATTTGTTGTTGTATGCAGCTTAAAAATTTTCGTTCTACATTATATACTTCTCTGTAAGTTATATATTTACTTTGCATAGATTTTTGTTTACAAGAAAATTCTTAAATTTAACCATGATCGTAAAAAATTTTATCAATTTTTGATACGATGAAAACTTGTCTATTATACTAAAATCAATTTCTCCACAAAAAATTGCTATTTGCGCTGATTTTTTCATCTTTTTGTTCATCTCATCCTCATCAGTTTCACCAGTCAAATTCGGCCAATTTTTCGAAGACTTGCGTAACCACGGCGGCCTCTCCCACCAACGCGATTCGAGCAGCTGTTTAGCTTGACATCCACGCGACGGAAGGTCAGCTGGATTTTTTGTACCGAGTTCATACCGAAACTTATACGACGATGATAATCCACGAATTTCGCGTATGCAATTCCACACAAACGTGCCCTACTGCTTATCTCGAAGTATCCATGCTAAAACAACCATCGAGCCAAACGTAAACATCAATATCTTCGTAACCCAATACCTTTAATATCTCCGCAGTTTGACGGACAGCGATCGAGGCGGCCAAGAGTTCTAATCGCAGTATAGTCGCATTTTTCGGAGCAACTCACGCCTTTGCAGCAAGCAGATGAATTTCAACACCGTTCTCGGTCTCAATGCGTAAATACGTCACTGTGTCGTACGCCATTTTACTTGCGTCCACGAAGGTATGCAACGATACTTTACCCGACTCAAGTTTTCTTGGTATTTCTATTTTGCCTAAATACGTCAATTGCTTATGCCATAATCAAAATTCCTATTTTGTTTTATCGTTGACTTAGTATCCCAATCGACTTTTAATTCGCACAACTTCTTCAATACCCACTTTGGCATCAATGCTACTGGAGAAGTAAAACCGATTGGATCAAAGACCTGATGTGCTGCTGAGAGAACTATACGTTTCGTTATTTCGTCGTTAAATTCGCCGAACAACGAAGGGTTGATCAACAAGGTATCGCGAGACTTATTGAATAAAATTCCGAGTACTTGAGTAATTTCTTTTTCAGCACCGTCGTTCGTGTACTCCCACCCTCTAAGTTCAAGTCCGCCTTTTGCCGTTATTTCTTTAGCATCTTTGATAAAAGAACTTAACTCGTCAGCTGTTCGAACACTCGTGACACAATTGTGAACATAAAAGGATTTCGCTAATTTGTCGATATTTTCTTTCGACCACAAATCTGGAAAACATTTGCGTACCGTGTGCGACAAATGATATTCTATAACAGCCATCAATAAAAAGGACTACACGTGAGACCTTACGCTACACATCTATGTCGAAAAATTGTCAACTGATTATTCAAAAACCATAGAAAGCGTAAATAGTTTCGATCTTTCTCGTTGATTCCGATCTGTAAGAAGGCTTTACAAATATCCGCAATCACGCCAATTTCATTTTCACGAAATCTCAATAAAGCGTCTGGAATTAATTCTATCAAATTTGGTCCCTTCTCTAAACATTTATTTAAAGCAGGAAACCCCTTTTCGCTGGAAGAAGCATCGAAAACGGATCGAACTGGCGTAGTACTACCTGGTTTTACAACTGGACGGTGAGGTAAACAGTGAGAGAAATCATCAAGTTCATTTTTGGGTACAGGTTTGATGATGCCTTGATCGAGCCATTTCATCAAAACATCATCATACTCATCATACAAATTATTCTTTTAAAGTTTTTTCACAGTATTGTCTAATCTACTTTTACATAAATCTAAATTAGTAGAGACTGGTGCGTGGTCATCAACCCAAGGCAAATCAACACTGTACTTATTATTTTCAAAACAAACAGTCTTGATAAAATTTTCTTCGATCATTATTTCTCGCTCAAACTCGTCATTCTTTTCGATCGGATCTTTTATCCCTAAGACGTCTAAATTCCACAAATCAGATATTTTTGCTTCGCTCACGAACATTGATATAGCGTTTAACGCACAATCCTTTCTCTCACTACTTGGAAGTTTACCCATAACAACCCAACCTAAATTTGACTCAAAAGCCGTCAAACCGTTTTGTAAATCATACTTATTACCAGTAAAAAGTTTTCCAGCGACGTCGGCGCCAATCAAGACATCAATCGAATTGTTACTATATGCAGAGTTGTTTCCAAGTCAGAGAGAGAAATTTTGTTCCTTTTCAATTCATCTATCCAATTAGCACGTGAAATTCGTGGAATATCCGAGCAAATAACTTTTTCGTTTATAACTTGAAAATTGCAAGCGTTATTACTTTCAGGACTTTTCTTCCGTATCAAATACACATCATGCTCTTGAGAGCTCAAGTTCGCGCCACCAAACAGTGCATGAGTCACTTAACGTTTACCAATAGACTCGTAACCTAACGACTTGGCAACATCAGAACGAATGTATGATCTCTGCAAGCCTTGATCAATAACTACGCGTGCAACCTTTTCTTTCGTCTCGGAATACAATATAACACGCAGTGTTTGTAAATAAACGTCAGGTGAACTACAAAAACACGCGAGATTTTGCTCTGGACGCTTGCTTTTCTCGGACTTATCACTCTTCAGCGGTTTCGCGCTATTCGACTCTTTGTTTAAATCTGGGCAAACAAGAATAGAATGACGATTACCGCACCACGCGCATGTTATTTTCACTTGGCATTTATTTGAGCGATGATTCGGTATCAAACATTTGAAACAGCAATTATTTTCTTTGATTAGTTTTTTCCTACTATCAAACGAAATTTTTCTAGCGTTCTCGCAACTCGAATTACCGTGATTTTCATCGCAAAATATCCACTTCGTACCTTTGTGTTCACTTGAAAAGAACGCGCTGGCAGTAGCTACTTCCTTCGATGACGTCACCTTGCTTTCTTTCTGCTTGCTATCCTTCGTCTTCTCTTTTTTCTCTTCCGTTGGTAATGCGGAATGGTTGATGGCTAAGTTGATTCTTTCTTCGTTTGTAACCTCAATTTTCAAAAATTCCAACAACTTCGTCAAACGGTCGGAAACCAGAGCTCCTTGCGTGTCGTTGTCGTTGGCTGTCACTGAATTCAACGGCGAGCGTTGCCACGTTCTAAGAACTTCTTCAGGCAGTGAAGATTCCACGAGCGGATATAGCATTGTTGCGCAATTGTCCGTTTTAACACCCAATGTATCAAGAGCACGAATATGAGCTGATAACTTGTCGTAAATTGATGCAATATCTAATTGGTCTTCTTCCTTTTTCGTGGCGTTTTGTATTGTCAAAGTCAACAATTCTCTAGTGTAGAATTTGATCAATAAATCGTCTCGTCCGTAACGACTCTTGAGACTCTCAAACGCAGGATCGTAGTTCTGCGCTGTTGTCGGATATCCATCAACAATACCAAATGCTTTTGAACCTGGTTGCATCATTCTCTTCAAGTACTCAAGTTTCACTTCCTTTGAAAGATTCGCGTCTTCGTGATATTTTCGAAAAAATAACCAAAACTGAAGCCACTTGTCAACTCCTCCTGAGTATTTCGGCACATCTATCGTAGGGTGTTTGTACGGTTTGTCGAAGTTTTGTACTGCATGATTTTCACGCACTTCACTGGTTGGTGCCTGTGATGCACTGATTTCGTTTAAGTACTTCACTTTAGCTTTTAAAAACTTCTTCTTGTATTCATCGTGAGCTTCGATCTCTTGCACGATCTCGTCGTCTTCCGTTTCGTTCGCACCAGACAACAAATCAACGAACTTTGAGTTTGCTATTTCTAGCTCTTGCATTCTTGTTTTGAGCAACTGTAACGCGACCCTCCAAGCATTGGCAGTGACCGTAGCATTATTGCATTTAGCAATAAATGCATTGAGACACTTCGTAAATAAAGTACGTTGTACAGTTCTTTGCCTCTTCGCGCCGTCCCTTTGAGGTTAGTCGATCGTGAACAAAGAACTTTCGATAAATCTCACTCCCGCGTCCTGTCATGGTCACCAGATTTTTTAAATAGAAGGAAGGGGAGTAGTAGAGGTAAATAAATTGTTAAAACTCACTGTATTATTTTACAAATACGTAATTTTAATGAGCTTAAACGGAGCACGCCGCATGTATGCGTGTTACACCAGTGGCGTCTCTCTCTAGACTAACTCGTCCACACACGCTCTCTCACATTCGACACATCACGCGACTATATAATTCGCAGAAAAATTTTTATTTGCATCGACCTGACGAAATGCCATTTCACACAGAAGAGGAGAGTGAAGGAGAGCCACTACAGTACGAGTATACAGTGAATGAGTCGCTCATTGACAGTACTTTTAAATGTAATTAAACAGACAAAAGCCGAATTTTTCGATTACGCCGCCAATAATGAGCTCTTCGAAGGAAATAGTAATAGCTTATTGTGATAAGCCACAAACGTCAAATAGTACAAGAACACAAAACGTGGAAGAAGAAGAACGTAATCCTACGCAACACATGCAATTATATCCTGGCGTTTTGAACTGTAGCCTGTAACGCTAAAGAATAAGTAAGAAGCTAAGTTAACGGATAGGTTAAAATACAGCTATTTATTGTATGATATAAGTGCAATGGTACATTATATGAGCCTAATCCTTATTTTTTATGCCATAGTTTTGATATTCCAAAAGTCTTATAAGACGGTATTCCGTATGACTTTGTATTTTTGTGTAGTCTTGCATTATTGACATGGATAGTGATTTAAACAAATTCTAATGATAATAACATGATGCGAATGTAAGGAAGAAGCCTAATTTTCATGGATAGAGCTTTTGTCTTGGTTATCAAAAGATTTTATGAGAGCTTGTTATGTTTCTATTTTCTGTAAAACAAAATCGTTGTCGTAAAAACTTTTGACGTGCAAATATAGTATGGTCCAAATGATTCTTAATTATCATAGACATGAATAATACAAAAAAAATATCTCAATAATTACAAACCCATTTCCAATGTATTTCTATTCTGGCCCATGTTTGTGTCCCCCATTTTTTCACATATACCCTTAAAATAAGGCTCATTTTGCGTACAGTACCATATGCGTATAAGAATAAATTGTTAACAATGGTTTTAGTTGCAGTGGATCAAGAAATAATGTGGCAGATGCGGGAGTTTGTCCCGATTGGCTCTGCCATATTTAGTACAGATACACATACTGTCCTAATCAACTAATCACTGACTCAGAATCTTATATCTCTGCGATTTATAAGTTCAAGTGAAATACATCGATATGTATGAGTAATGTAAGTAATATACATAAATATACAGTTTATGTGTTAGAGCCCTGTTAGGCCACCTGCCATACTGTATCTTGATCCATTGTTGTCTTAGTGGAGGTAACAACGATTCTATCCTCGTAATATATGACGCTGCAAGGAAAAAAGTCTAATCTCAAGAGTGTGCTTCAGAAAATTTTGATTTTTTTTTTTAGAGTAAAAACGGGATATTTATTTTAAATTAATTTATATGAGAATAATTCTACCATAAACGGTCTCTTTCATGTCGCAGTCAATAACAACATCGTGTAAAAAGATCCATTAGTTTTCAATTCAAGGAAGGGTACCGTTAGAATTAGCTAAATTAGCGTTACTGGCTTGGGTTTCACTCGAAAATTTACAGTTTTGACGTCACCTGTAACAACCAACAAAAATTTTATCGAAGATTTGGATGATGTTTAACTTGTGCATTAATAATAGTCAAATTGGCACAGTATTCGCTCAAAATATTTGAATCAGAAGAATTTTGAATAGAGGAAGTGATATTGAAATATTTTCCTGTAATAACCAACAAAAATTTTATGTAAGATTTGGATGATGTTTAACTTGTGGGATCAAAATATGACAAATTAAATATTTTAACGGAAAACATTCTAAATAATGTACGCAATTAGATTATGGCGTTCCAATATACAGGCTTAGTGTTCTACAGAGGTCAAGGATGTTTGAGAAATTTCTCTGATTTTTCCATTCTAGTAAGCCAGTGCTATAAGCTTGAGAATATGTAAATTTAATATCCCCAAGATAAAACTAAGTAAGACCCTGCAATGCTGAGGAATGTCATGTATTTTTTCGAAGGTTTGGCTATCGACTTGAGAGGTGGTGAGTTAGAATATCACTATTTTTAACATGACATGCGTATTTTTTACAAAAAAAAGGAGATGAATAAATGGATAACGTAAACATTAAATTTTTAAGATTATATTTAGGTATAATTAGAGAAGGCCTTACACAACATACATTATATTTGAAAATTCATGCTATTTCAATGCTTACACAAAATTAAAATACATCTGAAGAACATATAATGGTACAAGATTGAAAATTAGAAAACTATTCTCATACAATATTGAGAAAGAATATAAATTATTTATTTTACGAATAGCACTACACACTCACAACTCTGTAACAATATTTTTTTTTGTACAGAAAACAATTTCCATTTACGTTAGCTTTTTCTACAACCATCAATAAATTTCAAAGTCAAAGTTTCGATTTCTTAAGATTGTACCTTAAAAAAATTATTATTTTTCAATAGATGATTGTATGTTACAGTGTCAAAGTAAACAGATCAAAAAAATTTTTTGTTTAAAACTAAGTTCTTCAAAATGGAGAAAAACTGCGTCAGTTGAGTGAAAGCTGAAGAAGTAAGGGGAGCAAACACTTTCTAAAAATTTATACATCTATATATTATGAGAAAATATATATATACATGTATACCGTCCTTTAATAAATAAGATATTTGTCTCTTAACAACATTAAAAGGACAATTTATGTCTTTAAATACATTTTTTGCTGCAAAATACACCCCACATTCCTCTACAAACCAACCATATGTTATTCCTGGTTCCTTCACCCAATCTCACAGCCTTTTTCTTCTCTCCTTAATTAAAGAAAACGACGTGTTATGTAGTACTGACTTGAGGCGATTATCTCTAATACCTCTTAGCCCCCACAACAATTTCTTTTTTTTTTAGATAAAGCTGCTTCTTGGCCCACCCACAGCTCTTCTTCAGTCTCCTCTCCACCCTTTTATGTATTACAGTAAATTACACAGTTTTACTAACAAAAATATTTGACTGATTTATGTACAAATACTTCTAATGTCAACACGTTACCAGACATATTATTTTTATCAATAATCACGTCTCAGCTTCATCTGAGATTTACTGAAAAGAGCACTCAAGTATTTTATCACGTTACGTAAAATATTTTCAGTTTATTAATACTTAAAAATTCTTCAGTAACTCTTGACATTTCTTGGAACCCAAAAATTCTCATTAAAGAAATTTTTGTTTGGAATACATGCAGTTTTAGTGTAAATAATATACTATGAAAAAGTAAATAAACTTATTAACACACACTAACTCATCTTATAATATAAGGAAAAGGCTCTTTGTTAAAGTTGTAGGGATTTATTTTTTATAAAAATTTGAGCTTCTGTCTCATTATATTGCTATCATGTTGAAAGATAACTATTTACTTCATCTTTAAGCTTGCACTCAATGAACATATATTAAAAATTTATTTTCAATGATAAAACAATGAAAATAATAACAAAGTTTAATTAGCTTTTAACTTACATTTTAATCACTGTAAAGTTTTATTACTCAATAACTTTACACTATTACTCATTTTATCTGATAGGTGAAGTATCATAGGCTAATTTTTTAGAGAAATAAAAAGTGGGGCTCTTGAATCAAAGAGTTACTCATTCACCTTAAATATTTTAATCCATCATAAAATTTATCAACTTTAAACACCTATGTAATTGAAAAAATATAACAATATGTTTTATTTTTAGTAATTAAAAGTATGACCTACGTTTTCTATTTCTAAGAAATTTTTAAGCTTATTCACAATATACATGAATTTGGGATTTTTGCATCTAGATAACGCAACATAATATTGTCTATAAATAAATAAAGGTTTTCTCAAATATAAACTCAATTTATAAAAATCTTGCCTTGTGACGTATTAGTAGTCATAGAAAAGTGAAACTCATTTATGTACTTTTTTATGGTAAGTCTGTCAGCCACTATCTTATAGAGCACGTTTATGTAAGATTTTTGTACTCTGTTGTACGGAATATTCTTGAGGATACTGGGAAAATAAGGTAAGTTTTTTTGCTTATTTGTAAAATTTAATAGCTATCGGAAAACTAGCTCGTGATCCCACTAGTTTATATACATACACTAGTAGAGCTTCACTTCTTTGTGACTATCTTGCGCCAACTCCTACAAATAGAATAGTTAAAAATAAAAATATTGCATCTACATTATAATATCTTCATTGCATTATACAATCAAGCATTTTCATGAAAAATGGTGAAACAAATTTAACTTGAACATTTAGAACTTACGAATACAGTAGAATCTGTATAAATACATTTTGAAATAATAGATACAAGTCACAAAATTAATTTTATGTACTAATTTGTATACGTTATTTTCAACTATTTTTTTTTAACATAAATATTCTGTATTATTATTATCTATCCTGTACTTTCTCAAAACCACTAGTAGCTTTCTTCAGTATGTTCTATATTTAAGTAACACTTACATTTTGTTTTTCATCAGCATTTAAAGCATTTAAATTAATTTTCTTATATACAATCATTGCATTGCTGAAATCAAATAAAAAGATTTTGCAGTCATTGAAACATGTTGATATACTTGAAACTTTTATGTTTAATTTAAAAATTTTGGAATCTGTTTTTCACTTTTGTAAAAAAAATTCAAAAAAAATAATAACCTTTTTCCTTAATTATCATACTGTATTTTCCAATTAACATTAAAAAAAAAGCACAAATTGACAAACATTGATTAAAAGTTAGAAGTTGCGTAATAATATTACTTACCGAACCTTTAAAGAAACTGCGATCATCATGGGTTTTGTAAAAATAAAGTTCAATAATGCTACGTTTTCACTTAAATCATTTTTTCGATGTATTTAATTTTAAAAAACCTAGAAGATATGAAAAGTCGAGAAAATTACACAAATTGTTTTACAGAATGATTTAATATAAATAGTAAATATCAAAAAATCTTACGTACAAATAAAATTCTCGAATCAGCAGATATATGTTGACCTTTATTTAGCATATAAATGCTGAAAATTAATATTTGAAGCAACACAAAAACAGTAAAGAAGTAACATTTTATGAATAAATTTCTTCTATAATATTCATTCAAATAAGTAGTCACTACAAAAATGTTATCAAGTTATTAAACAAAATAATTAAACTTTAATCATAGAGGGTACTTGATGATCTGTTAATAGATTTTTATCATGAACACGAATTTTTTTTTATTTACAAAGAAAAAAAGACATTTCTGGCTTGGACTGGCATTGCATTTATTGAACATTCAAAAAGTATGGCTAGCCAAGGAACTCTTTATTTATCTTTAGACTTGAACAGCAGTAAAATCATATCATAAGGATTAAAGTCAGAGAAAAAGAAGAAAGAAAAAGTGGATTTAATTATATGGGATTAGGCCTCTATGATTACACAAAAAAGCTTTGAAAGTAATGGGTACGATTTACAAAGATCTATCTCATACGAAATCTTCCTTTAGAAATAAATTAAAAGCTTAAGGTAGGGATTATTTCTAAATACTACCATTGTAGAAAGATGTTAATGGAGCATGACGATTAAAGAAACTTTTGAATCATTATTATAGTGATCCTAATGCTATTTATATTTACTGAAGTAACAGACAAGTCTTAAATCTATCATTAAAAATTAAAGATAGAAAGAAAAACGTTGTATGTCCTATAAAATTAAGAAACAAAAGATATTTTTCAATGTGGTTGTCTCTTAATGATAATTTACGAAAAATGCATTTCTTGATATGAATAGTTCTCTGGTTTTTTATGTCAAATATAATGTTATGCCTTATATTTTTATTATGCTCTGTCATTTGTTACATTTAGAATATTACATAACATAAGCTTTTCTGTTCATTTTAGAACAATGTTTACATTCATCAGTCATAAAATAATATTTTTATTTTAAGAGGTAAGTTAATCTCAAAACAAACTTTATAAAACTAATTTTTCTCCTTTTTAAATCAACAATATGCCCCAATATAAATCATTTTCTTCGGAAACGGATTCGTTAACTTCTTATTGCTATGTCTTGCATATGTGCTTAATTAATTATATGCTTATATAATTCTCCACCATTGAAAATTTTTTTAATTAATCGATATTTCAAAGTAATTAAATTATTGATAATTTACGCTATTAATCAAACAATCTTTGAGGCTAGCTGTAACTATAAAACGAGTTATTAAAGTACTAATGTAATAAATTCTCTTCACCAAACCAAGCGTAAGGAATTTTGAAACCCCTGACAAAAGGAAAGATGCCTCATAAATGTGGCAGTGAAACATTATCTGACGTTAATTTTACTGATAAGGTGAGTAAATAAATACATACATATACATGTCAGAGCATATGCATAGGGATATAAGAATAAAGCGTGTGAGAGAGCAGCTGATGTGTGATCAGAGTAAAGAGATATTGCTGCATATGGGCCACGTCTGACCTTGTCTTGTCACCTTACAAAATTGGCTCATACACTCAGCAAGGCGTCCCCACAGAATAAGCCGTGGTGGAAGAGTCCCCCTGCCCAGACTTTTAACCTAAACCCTGACTACTTCTAAAAACTTGAATATAAGATCTCGTATACTACAGGTATGAAAAACAATAGCTATGTGAGCTAACCCTTTTTCTCCAGCCAAACAGTCTGGCTTTTAATTCCCATTTTTTCTTTTTTTTTTTGTTTTTTCTTTTTAATCAGCACTATTTCAATAAGATAATTCTTGTATTGAAAAAAGGGTTTTCTTTCTGTGTGCATAAATTCATAGGTGCATGATTTATGTTACTAGTGATTATAATCTCAACAAAGCTAACGCACAAATTACTTTTTTTATTAAAAATTGGTCATAACTGTTTTTTTGTTCTTTGAACCATAAAGCACATAAAATAGAATACCATGTTTATACACGTACACATTTTTATATGTTATGTTTCAACACCAAACTGAAACTTTTCCAATTTTTTTTATATAAAGAAGTAATGTTAAGATGAGGTCAGTAAAATATGAACCAAAATATTAGATGGTCATCAAAAGAAGTCAAGCCATACTATTAAATGAGTTAAGTGTCAAATGAATGAAATCATTCAACATATGATTGCATTAACACTTACAAATAAAGTATAGTTACATTAATTAAATATTAAAAAATTACTTTTCAAAGTGTCTTGATCTTTAACAATGTAAAAAATAGATAATGTTTGCCTGAAAAAACTAAAATGAAAGATTTGTTAGAAAATAGTTGAAAGCTTGCTTTTTTATCATTATTTTTTTTTATTTATTTTAAAATTGTCGATTTCAAATAATTTTTTACTTTTAAAGCGACAGTAACTGCTGTATAGAAATGCTTTTGTAAATGACCTGTGAACATTTTGTTTAAGCCGTTATTATGAAAATTTCATAATATTGAGGGTTTGGGTGAAACATAGGCAAAATCAGGCTACAGCATAATTTATTTTATTTCGAGGCCTCTAACGAAATTTGCAACGATTTGCTGGGCTCTGGCCAACAATAATTGAAAACTTACATTGAATTACTTATAATAATGTTACATTTTTGCATTAATAATAGTCAAATTGGCACAGTATTCGCTCAAAATATTTGAATCAGAAGAATTTTGAATAGAGGTAGTGATATTGAAATATTTTCTGTATTTTATGATTTTTTTAGGAAATTTGTTGTCTTTCTGTTCTTCTTATCTTGCATGTTAATTTAAATAAATTAACCCAAGCCTAATGAAAAAACTACAGAAACGCAGTTATTTAATATAAATTTTCGTGTTTGGAGAAATATATTTTTTTTTTTATTGGAACAACAAGGAGATATCTAAAGATGTAATTATTAAGACCATAAGAAACTAGTATGCATTTTTTTACTGTTTATTATCGAGTGATTTTTAGTTTCATTTCAAGCAATAATTTTTGAATTTAACAAAACAATGACACGATATTTACGGGTACAATTATTGGAGCGTAAGAAATTAACAGAAATGTTTTTACTGTATAATATAAGGTAGTTTTCACTCTCACTAGAAAAATAATAAAAGATCGCAATTTAAAATCGTTTTAAGGAACACTATATACATTTAAGTAAGTAATTAATTATGAAGTGATGCAAAAAAATCTTCAAATATTTTGGGTACATACTGTACTGATTTTATCATTATAACTATGGCCTCCTCAGTACGAGATTAGTTAGAATTAAAAATTTTAAGTAAATAAACAAACAAACAAAAAAAATTAAGCTTTCCACTATTTTTGAATAAATTTTTCGTTTTAATTTTTTTCAAACAAAAATTAACTATTTCTTACATTTACAATGATAAAAAATTTTGAGAAGTAACTTTCAAATGTTTGAGTATTTTAATTACACTATAATCTTAACTATTAATTTAATAATAGGTTAAATGATTCTATTTATTTGATGCTCAACTCATTTAATAGTATGGCTTGACTTACTTTAATAGACATCAAATTTTTTGGTTTTCATTTAACTGACCGTATCTTAACATTACTTTTTTACATAAAAAATTTGTAAAAATTTTGAATGGGCTTTAAAACAATAATCATGTAAATGTATAGTTGCATAAACATAGTATTTTTTTTATGTGTACTATGGTTCAAAGAACCAAAAAATAATTAAGAGCAATTTTTAACAAAAATAGTAATTTATAAGCGAGATTTGTTAAAATTATGCCTAATAATGACATAAATGATGCACCTACACTGAGAAAGGAGTGGGAGAGCAAAACTCTTTCGAAGAAGCTCTGCTTTACCACACAGTAGGGCTACTCATCTCCACTCAAGTGGGGCAGCTGCTGTCCCACAGCGAGAGACTAGATCCCCCCTTGCGGTGCATACAAAATCTCACTTGGCGAGACTGCAACTGTCTCCTATGTGGCTATTTCACTGACAGTGCGATTTTGTCCACCCAGTGGGACGCCACAGCTCCCACTCATGCAGGATACAAGCGATCCTTCGAGTGTGAAATACCTGGTGTACCGTAAGTGGCGCTTCATACGCCCTACAACTATGAGAACATAACCTCACTACCGCTGGTACATCACCGCTCCCACTTCTTTCTCAGTGTAAAAATTTATGTACACAAAAAGAAAACTTTTTTTTAATGTAAGAATTATCTTATTTAAATTGTGCTAATTAAAGAGAAAAAAAAGAATAAATAAATAAACGGGTATCGAAAGTCAGTCTGTTTGACTGGAGTAAAAAAGTTAGCCCACGTAGGTATCGTCGTTGATACCTGTAGTATGCAAGATCTCATTTTGAAGTTGCCAGAAGTACTCGTTCTGTGGGGACGCCTTGCTGAGTGTATCAGCCAATCGTGTAAGGTGACAATACTAGAACAGATGGGGCCCATATGCAGTGAACTATCTCTACTCTAATAATGCTGCAACTTACACACCAGTGTGTGCGCAGGCGTACACACGTGTACTCGTACACCGGTATTTAGATCATTCGAACAAAAACGGTACTTTTCACGTCCTTGTTAATTACAACGTCATGCAAAGGGATATTGATTTGAAATTTTTTTTAACAGTTAGTAGATGTTTTGGGCTGAAGGCAAAACTTGTTTCAGATCATCAAAAAGTATTTCTTTACTGTGAGAGTCTATGAAGGGAATAATCTAGCATTCTAGTTCGTGTCTCACCCATTAATTCGCAGTTATGACAACGCTTGGAGGCAAAATACGGATTTTTATCCATTCTATGACATAAACATTTGAAGATGTTTGCATAAGCGATATTTTTATACATTAAAGACAATAAAGAAAAGTTATGTCCAAGACTTAGATAGTGTATAAGTTGTAGAGCTAAAATCTAAAAAAAATTAACATTTTTATCGAAAAATGTTTTTACAACTGCATGCAATTTAATTTTTGCCTTTCAGTTTGAAAGTGTTCGATTTAACAACAATTAAGGAAAGTGGAAAATAATTTTTTTTAATTTTCCACCCTGATAAGTCAGTTGTACAGACTGAATTTGTAAATCCATTCTTCCCTAAATAAAATCCAAGAGCCCATTACTGTAAGAAATCTGATGTTATTTTGTCAGGAAATAGATTAATTATTGACTTGGAACATAGCTAGTTAGCTATTTTGTACATGATATAAGGGCAATGGGAAAGTTTAATCAGCATTTCATAAGCTCTGTAAGCAAAGTTCGCGCTGAAATTTTTCATTTGCACAGCCCACTTCTAACTGGTAAAGCATTTAAGGGATGTTCGAATGTCCAAAACTCAAAGCTTAAAGTGCAAGCTTAAAGCTCAAAGACACAGTGCACAAAGCTTAAAAAAATCGAATCTAAATACCTTATCCCCGATTACCAAGTTTGCTCAAGATTTTTTTACGCTATTTAGTATAAAACAAGCTTTGTGACTAATCCTAAGTCAATAACCTCAGTTAACCAAATGCCGTTAATAGTATTTCAAGCACCTGACTAACAGTAACTCTATGTGCCTGCTATTTATAGTTTTATTTATTTACTTAATAAACAAAATACCAAATCACTAATCTTTAATAACCCAATTTATTTGCTTGTTTAGATTTTTGTTTATTTCCTAAATAAACAGAATCTCAAATCTCTTAACCCCCATAACCCAATGGGCTCTGTTGAATGACTATGACTATCATTTATCCTTGCCTTTAATTTAGAAGTGAAGGTTGTGGACTATAGTCTTACGCTCTTTTACAGGTTGCGGGATCAGGAGACAGTCCAACAATTTATCTGTTTATAAAAAAAAACGAGAGAAAATTTTATAAAATACTTGTTTACTTACTTGTGTGTACTTTTGACTACTTCCTAAATCAACAGAATCCAAAAAAAACAATTCTTAATAATCTAGTGCGCTTTTTTATCTTTACTTTGGCTCATTTTCCAAGTAAACAAAATTTTAAACCACTAACTCCTAACAATCAATTGCTTTCTTTTGTCTGTACTTTTGATTATTTTCTAAATTAATAAGATTCTAAGCAGCTGATCCCCATATTTAGAAAAAAAATTACTATATTTTTAAGGAAAGCTAAGACATACTTGCAGTATTATGAAAATTACCATGGTGTACAGTAAAACCAGATAATTTAAAATTTGTTTATTCTACATACTTATTTTAACATGATTTAAAAATAATATTAATGCTGGAGTAAGAGAAAAAAAACTATTCATATTATATTACGCCAGAAATGAATATGTATTTATCAAAAAATGAACATGCATAGTTTTTATTTATACAGATATTTTTTTTCTTTAGGTTTCATACATTGATGTGTTTTAAAAATGTTTTTATTTTGAAAAACTTCTGTACTGACCAGGAATTGAAATTTTGTCCTTCGGCTTCCAAATATGGCTCTGTAACCACTAGACTTCTGTATATTTTGTCTGACTTAGCATCGATATAGTTCATGTCAGAATGTGTAGTGCTTATGATACACACAATAAAATAGAAAATCAATGAATTTTTTGTAGTCTACGGTATTGACCCCTGATAACTAGTTGATTCGAAATTATTTGTCTGCTTGTATCGACTTTTAACCCTTATGAATTAGTAAATATGTTTCTTATAATATTTACATTAGTTAACTTGTAAATTTAAAACTCAATAGGCATGTAAATTTTTAAACATCATATAAAATGACTTTCGAATATAGTTATTTTCACTATAATGAATAGCAGCGCAGTGTAATTGGAAATTGAAATGTGTCATGTAATAAATTCTACTTCAGACCGAGGGACATTTCAACTTGATTGCAATAAAATTTACCATGCTGTATAGCAAAAATTATATTATCACGGTTTTTACTTTGTAAGACAGAAATTTATATTATGCTGTGTAAAAATTTTTTAAGAACTGCTACATAGTAACAATGATAATTTAAAATATTATGAGAGTTATCATAAACGTTATTCTTTGCATTATTAGTCGATTGTGTCTCAGTTTTCCTAAAAATATGGTAATTTTAATTAAAGTTATAATATTTTTTCAGCACCAATGTTCTCAGTGCAATTACGTTATACGCTCGGATACGTGGATATATTATTGATTGTAATATTGAAACTCAACTTGATAATGTCTGGAGTTCTGACGTACTTGCATTCCTACACTCAAAAGCTTCTCCTTATGAATTGATATGAATTGAGGGAAAGTAAAACAACTATATAAGTACAATTTAAAACGAATTGAAATAAAAATTAAATTAACAAAATCACATATAATCAGAGGTTAAGCTACGGTACACGCTATAAACATATGAAAATTATTAGTAAGCAAGATCATGTCGTGTGTTGGCTCAGTTGGATAAACATATTGTTCCAGACCCAAAGATTATTAGTTTAAAACTTTATGCCAACATCATTTTCTTTGATGTTTCATTTGGTATTTGAGGATGTTTGTATATTTATGAATTTATAAATCATTATTTACAGGAAGTATGCATGGGTAAAAATCTTTGAATCTAGAACAATATGTTTATCCAACTGAGCAAACATACGATATAATCTTGCTTACTATTAACTTTTAGGTATTAATAGTGTGACCCGTGGCCTAATCTTTAATTGTGTCTGATTTTGTTAATTAAATTTTAAGATTATTAAGTCAAAACTATTTGCTGAACTTTTTTTTTCTTGGCTTTTTTATTTTGTACTCAAAAATATTTATATATTCATCAATTTAAAAATTGTTATTTACGAAAAAAATGCGTGCATAAAAATATTGCTTTAGCAACCCAATACGCAGGGCTTGCTTTTTTATTAAATGTTCTTATAAACCCTAATTTGAAGCAATTTATTGCAAGTTACCCATTAATCTTCGCTGCCTGCACTTTTTTCTATTTAATAAATAAAAAAATTTCAAGCAGCAAATATCCAGTAACTAGACGCACTAGCTTGTCTTTACGCTTTTTTTTTAGTTAATAAATAATACATCAAGCATGCAATAACCAGTTATCTAATGCACATACTTGTTTGTGCTTTTATTTATTTAAAATGTATTTTACATTGTAAGAATATGTTTCAATATACATTAATTCGAAGCACACGATTACTTCCCTTTTTTATTAATTTACTAAGTATTTTACATTTTAAGAATATGTTTCAATATCAATAAATTCCAAGCACACGATTGCTTTCCTTTTTTATTAATTTTTTAAGTATTTTACATTTTAAGGATATGTTTTAATATAAATTAATTCTAAGCACACGATTTTTTACCTTTTTTATTAATTTACTAAGTATTTTACATTTTAAGAGCGTAGTCTAGTGTCAAGTAATCTGAAGCGCTAGCTTAGCCACGCTTGTATTTATCTACTAAGTTTTTAAACTTGCGAGCCTTATCCTAAGTATTTTAAAGCACTTGCTTGTATGCGCTTTACATTTATTATGTTGTATTCCACAACCCAGAAGAGTATTTTAATGCTCAGAAATCTAGTATTAGTAGGATAATAACCAAAATAATCGAAATAATAACACTGGAATTGCATTATAAGTTTAACATTTCATATTAGAACTGTTGTGTTAATTATTGATAAAATGTTATTATTGATAAGACAGATTTCTGCAATACCACAGAGGTACTGTTTATGTCGCATTAGATTTTTATTAAAATTATTGTGTTTTTGCTTAAGTATCAAAAACCATAAAGTTTTAATGCAAACTATTACAACTTACTTGTTTCCTTATGACACACACACTTATTTATTTTTCAAACTTATTTATAAAGGTAACTTTGGAATAATTTAAAAAAAGACATCTTTGAAAATTTGAAAAAAATATCTACTTCGAAAAATTTATCAAAACGTCGCACATAAGAAGAATTTTAAAATAATAAGTTTATTATCGTATAACATTATATTCATTATCAGGTTCAATAAGTATTAAGAAACCATTTCAAAATTCAGTGATCTAAAGACATTGAGGAATGATCAATAACAATGTGTTAAGTTTATGTCTTCTAATTGAATTCTCAAAAAGAGGAAAAAAGTTCTGCTATGATTCTCAAACATTGGTTAAAAAGACCTATAATGAACAACTTGTGCAACTTGAAGCACACAAGTGGGTGAAGCCCCACTAGCATATATATATATATATATATATATATATATATATTTCAGTAGGGATCAATCACTGCACGCTTTAGGTGCCAAACCCATATATATACATTATGATCCACCACATAGACTTTGAGGTAGGAGGCAAAGGGTTTGAAATAAACGAGTTTTCTTTCAATTAAAAAGCATGCATTGTGAAGTAAATAATAATAATAATAATAATAATAATAATAATAATAATAGTAACAATAATAATAGTAACAATAATAATAATAACTATAATGATAATAACAATAGTAAAAATAATATTAATAATAATAACAAAGGTATAATAAATACACTTTTCATCAGTTACGTATAGCTTTTATAAAAAAAAATCAGCTTTAGTTGGTCTGTGGTAAGCAATAAGGAACAGTTCATAAGAGGAGTTAATGAAATATAATTGTTTTACTTATTAAAAAATTAATTCAGCATAGAACTTGGAACATTTATACAATATTCACTATTATTTATCAGTTTTTTTTTCACTTATGTTTTTGTAATTAGTATAAAGATTCTATTATGTTGATGAGTATACATTAACATTCAATCTTTCTTTTCAAAATAAGTTAATTCGTATCCTGAAAAAAGTAAGAAAATTATGTATCTTCTAATACTCTGATTGCTGATAATCATCCCCATGGTATTAAATTTTTTTATTTACTTTTTTATCAGCTCTATTAAAATACCCTTTTCATGCATTTTTTATTCTAAATTTTCTTTCGCAACGAATGTAAAATTTGTTGTGCTCCAAGTTAAGTATATGTAAATAAAGCCGCAAACGTATTACTTTTTTAAGTTTCTAGTTAACGTTTTTTTTTTAACGTACGTCTTGTCTTCTACATGGCAAGTATAATGTTTTTCTTATAAATATATCTGATACACTACTCTCAAAAATTTGTTGTTATTTTTTTTCTATAAATTTTAAATTTGTTTGTCGTTCCAAACACATACACGCAACATTCACACTTTAGTTAGCTCATTGACCAGAAATTGTCAAATAAATAGTTAAAACTTGAATTTTTTTTCCTTAGTATTTTTATAACGTTGGCAGCTGAATGTTCGAAATTTTCAAAACTTCCTGATAGACCCACTCTTTTGCACTGTCTTCGCTCTTTACTACTCCTATCCATCCGCACAAACAGTACCAAAAAGGAAAGGCATTTGACGTTTTTTATCGCCTTCGAGAAGAAACTGTTTTGAAGAAGTAACACCCACATGCAGTGCACTTTTATTGCTCCAGATAAAAATTTCTGTGAGAACCTGGACGCTGCAAATACGCCAACTTATGGAGAAATTTCAAGATGAGACAAACGTCAAATGTTGTTTTTAGTCAAATAAAAACGAAACCATACACCTCATCGGCTATTGTCTCATCCTTACTCCCGTACTAAAATAAGCAACCCCATGCCACTACCACCATGTACAACTAAACAGCCTTTTTTTTCTCTTTCCTTTCCATTCTTAACAATATCAACAGTACATTGAAAAAAACATGATTATTCATAAACATAAATAAACAATATGAGAATAATTACTGATAACATTTATACTCAGATTAATCATCACGGCTCACGAAATTACTATCATCAATACTAATGCTGTTACTATTCCTATTACGGTTATTATTACTATTATCATTGTTATTATCATTGTCACTTGTACGATTACTACTACCACTATTTTTATGGTAACTACTACCACTACTAGAACTATTGTTATGATTATTACGATTGTGATATTCGCTATTATTTTTTTATAATAACTACTATCACTACCAGAACTATTGTAATTATCACTACGATTATCGTATTTACTATTATTTTGTTATTATGACTACAACCACTACTAGAACTATTGTTATGATTATTACGATTGTGATATTCGCTATTATTTTTTTATAATAACTACTATCACTACCAGAACTATTGTAATTATCACTACGATTATCGTATTTACTATTATTTTGTTATTATGACTACAACCACTACTAGAACTATTGTTATTATTACTACGATTATTATATTCACTATTATTTTGTTATTACAACTACTACTATTACTGGAACGGTAGTTATTATATTTGTCATTATCTTTCTTACTGTTATTATTATCACTATTTGTATTACTTCAATTGCTACCGTTATTTTCAACTATATCAGTAAATTTATTTCTATTTCTTTTCTTTAGTAATTAAGTGTGCTCGCTCTTTTATTTATATCTAGAACTACTTTAGCAATAATATTAGTTTTAAGCAATGCCAGCTGTAAAGAGAGATGGGAGGAAAAAGGAATATTATTTCCTCTCGCTCTAGTGAGTTGGACTGGAAAGAGGATTTTCTAAAATTTGCAAACCATCACATGCTCGAACCTGAGTGGTAGCCCCAAATTATGCAAGGGTGTGACCTAGAAATTAAGCTTTCTCATTCGATGATCGCTTTCCTGGTTCGCACTCAGGACCTCTTCCCAATACCCCAACTTTGCGTGTACACAAGAACGGCATCCCTAAATTGACTCATGTAAAACTGTATATAAGACCCAAAGCCTCCTACACTAGCCAGTCTGAATCAATCGATCCTACCATCCTCGACTCTCTTTTAGTCGAGATCTTCTGCTTGACTCGTCTGGGTCAAGTTCCCTACACTGCTGCTCTCAATTGGCGGCACTCTTCCAAATCATCCTTGACTCCTTCAGTCAGAATATCGGTCAATTCAGGTTGTCTGTATAGTATTTGCAGACAATAAAAGAGTAAGTAAAAAAAAAAAAAATGAATCTTTTTTAATTTTCGCCTACGCATCCATCCTTACGAGCAGCCTTTCTGAACCCCTTGGGCTGCTTGTCTTTGTGCAAGAGAGCAAGCAAGTTGATGTGCTCACGGGCACCTTTGCACTGTTTCGCAAGAGTGGCTGGCGTGGGGTTGTACCCCCCCCCCCACACGTACCTAACCGCCTCGTATCGTGGCCTATCTTTGTCTATCTGACTGCCTTGACACACAAACAAAAAAAATCCTGAGCAACAAGCGAAAGCTTTGCTCAAAACCCTATACGTTATACTGACGTAATAATTTTACGTAATAAGAAAACATTTTCACTGATTAACCTCATTACAGAGAGCAGCCCTGTATTGTTACTGAAAATATCTTTAGTACGTATGTTTAGTAGAGGCTTGTTTATTACCCATCCTTTTTATCTATTCTATGCCGACAAAGGAAGTGTATTGAAACAATAGAAAAATTGTGTAAAGGGGCAGTGGGGGGGGTGACTTAATATTTATTGGATTAAAATAACGTAGAATTTAAACGAATTCAGCCCTAATTTGTAGGATGATGGTAAACGGGCAATGGGGGATCTTTTAGGGGGGAATTAGTATGTAGGAGAGTAGTGCGGCACGGTTGGCAGATATGGTGGGGTGAGGGAAAGTGTGTACAGAACTGTAGGTGAGGGGGACGGGGTAAGGAGAGAAACTTAAGAGGAAGAGACTTCCGGTAAGCCACTTCCGTTTCATGAAATCTGTCGGTTTTAAAATTCCAGCCTCCGAGTACGCGACATAAAGAACTTCGTTCTAAAAAACTCAAAGTCCATACCTCTAGTCTGAAAATAGCACTTTCTACGTTTAAGAATTTTTTCACGTTTTCCCTTTGTAACTTGGCACAGTACGTCACAAGGGTATATGTTACAAATATAAGCGCCCAAAGGGCGTAGGTATTGTATGTTAGTGCCCAAGTAACCTATATTGTTATTCTTACCGCAAGTACAAAGTGCAATTTCGTGTCCATGGGTACGATTTGTGCCCAGTAGATCACTTTGGGCCCTGGAGCAGAAATAGTAGTTTTCGTCGGATAAATGCCGTTTTCTCTGGGGCTACTTTCAAGGGATCTACGAAGCAGGGCCCAAGGGACGTAAGGTTTTTAGTACAGCTATGGATTCCTAAAAATATGCGCTGCAACTTAATACGGTAGATAATATTGATACACCTGTATGTCTGACTTTTAAATGATTTTCGATGGTGATTTCCAACCTTTTACTTTTATAATTTTGAGAGTTTCTTTTCTGGGAAGGTGATAAAGTTGTGGGATTGTTTTTTAGATTTTGCTTTAGAATTACTATTTTTCTTCTTTGATAATTTAGTACTTAAATTGAACTAATTTTTGTAATTTTATATTTGATTATTCATTAATTCAAATCTCTTTTCTAGGACGATTTTCTCTCTCATGAGCTTAAGCACAAAAAAATCTTTAGCGCTTTTCTTTTTATTCTTATTATTCGTTGCAACGGTCAACTTTTATTGAGGGTGGTTCGAGGCTAAAGAATGGCAGACAGAGGAGTTTAGGGTACAGGCAACTGAATAATGTCAAAACTCAATGGAAATTTTGATTAACTTCGCAATATTTATTCAAACTCAAACGACAAACGAAAAACAAAATATACATCGTTTTTGTGCTTCAATGCTCGATCATTAGTTTTAATAATCAAAACTTATTTCCGATGGTTAGAAGAACAAAAATTTACGCCCTATGAAATAAACTTCGTGTGTTTCAAGAATTAAGGAAAAAGTTATACACATAAAAAGAAAACTTTGTGAATTCACCAAATAAATTTAATAAAGGTCATCGCATGATCTAATCAAGGAATCAAAATTTACACTTAAAAAATTGTTACAAAGAATAGCACCACCTTGGATTACAACAAAAATCTATAATCGATTCATTAACACTTTTGTGGAATCTTCCCTATATATTCTCGTTAGCCACTACGTAACCCTTCACGGTCAAACTTCTTTTTCTCAAAGTTAGGCTTACAAACTATTCACTCACGAGAACTCAAAATACAATTCTATTAATACAAAAACAAAAATAATGAAGGAGAAAGTAATTATATGTTTAAAACTATTATAGACGAAAGTAACATCGTAGAAATGCACCGCGGCTCATACTCAACAGTTTTGATATATGAAAACTGTATATTCAAAACAAAAGAAAAGAAAAATCCAGAGACAGCGTACACATACAACCCGTGCCCCTGTGCAGACCACAACACGAGAGTGTCGTTTATCCAATCAAAAACTCATCAAGAAAAAAAAAATAAAATTGATTCCCAACAAACGAAAGTTCCCCAAGAATGATAAAAAAGCGGTCGAAAGGTCACCTCTCGATTGACTAAACAGCCAGGGATTTCAACCTGCCAACTAAATGGTCTTAGTAAGTGAGATCAACGCTTATCATTCATTATTTAAAAAATAGAAAAGATACTCTGATCTTACCAACGACTCGAATAATAATTCCCAAAGAAATGCGACGTCCGATAAAGAAAAAACACAAGGAAACACCAGGGATCTTCCTCTAAGCCAAACCACTGCGCACCGAGAAACTTAGCACACGCAGAAAATAGCCCTCCTTTGTTACCGGTCGCCAACTCAGGACCACCACTTGGTTGAATGAATTAAGCAACCAGGGAGATTTTCTGTCCAGAGTCTGAACTCACCAACAAAAGTTGATGAGAAGACGGTCCCAGCAGACAAAGGGCACACTTACTATTTTTTGACCGTGCAGCAGTGTGTAGTGATGCTGTTAGCTTCTTTTTGGAGATTTCCGGCGACAAACAAGGAGTGCTGGGTGTCCCACACGGGCCCCTGGTTGATGGCTGTGTCGTCCCCTTGGGCTTACCGACTCCAACTGCCTACCCGAGCTCTCTTTAGCGAGCTCCTCTCCAGCGAGGCCCCACTCCCGGACCGCTACCCAACGCCGCCGTCATGATGCGCGTTTCTTACCCACTCAATTCTCGCGCATTCCCTATGCTAGATTGTCCCCCAACGCTCTCGTGCACACACACACACGTAAGGCACCCCTATGTGTGTACTCTCATAGTAAAGTTATGTGGGGTGTTTCATTAAACATCGTTTTACAAACATAAATTTATTAGTTGTGTGTATATTACTGTAATTATTAGATTATATTCAATTCCTGCTCCATTAAAAATTTGTTTCTATAACTAACAGTATCATGCACAAAATCTGTGAGTGTAAATGTATTTTGATTTTTTTTAGCATCGCTTTAAATAGCAGACCTAGAGTAAATAGTGTCCACTATTTCAGCAGAGCTACAGGGAATGCATCGCCGCGGTGAGCAGATTCAGGATGGAAAAAAAACCTCTCTGGTTAGCAGATTTTGGGTAGAGAATGATGGTTTTTCAAACAGTATAATGGTGAAACGTCGTTGAACCGCCTCAGGTAGGCAAGGTGATTAGCTTGGGCCTACGAGCGTGCGTGAGACATTTTTCCTGTCTACTAGAAGCGTTTTGTTGTTGTTGCGACTACGAGTTTTGCTGTCTCCGGTGCGACGTTCTGGTGTAGTGCTTGGTGCTAATTTTTTCCTGATCCTGCTGGGAGAGTTGCGATACCAGACATAAGTTTGACAAGGTCATGAGCAGTAGTTCTACGTCTTGGCCAGCAGAGATGTCTACTGGTTAGAGCTGGTGCTCCTTCGTAACGGCACAGCCAGTGGAAGTGACAGCGTCCCAAAGACAGTGTCTCAAAGAAAGAGTTCCAAAGACAGCAACGTGAGTACCTGTCAGCAGTTAGTCTATTGTAAAGGGCAGTGGTCCTAGTTTAGCTCATGTACGTTTGCCGGTACTGCAATTTTTTGTGCTGTGAGCTCATCAAGCATCCACGCTTGACGTATGCACACACACATACACTCACATGCACGCATAGCTGTTTGTATTTCTTTTCATCTTGAATATAAATGATTTTGCTTTAAAATAATACACACGAGTGCCTTAATTCAATGTGTCACTTTCCCCCTCGTGTAGCATGTTAAAATGGTCACAAGAAGTGACGACACCTGTTACTGCGATACTCAGTCCCAGTGATGTCTCAATGGACGATACCCACGTGTCATTTGATAGAAGGTGTTGCGGAGTGTAATTGGTGTGTAACTGTATCGGTAAATGTATAAAGGCACCAGTATGTTAAGAAGAAATAGGCGTAAGTAATCTTATACAAGTTTCATCCTTTCTAGGTGGATTCCGCAACATACACACACATGTATATACACTAGTACAGCTTTGTGCCCCTGCTTAAGTCGCACTCTAACCCTCTAGTTTAACTTAAGATGACAGTATTTTAATTTCATACATAAAATAGTATTTCGTATGAAATTTTAATTTTTTTATTGTTAAATGCATTATGCATTGATACGAATGTATATTAATAGTTCAAAAACTGTTTAGCATTCAACAGTAAGCACAATACTTACAATGTGTGTAAATAGTAAAATGTTCATCACACTTATGATTCCTTAAAGTGTTTGTGGTCCTACTTACATATTCCAAAGACAACACTAACAAATATACCAGTAGGTCTACAAATTATGATAACTTATTAAAGTATGTGCCATTTAAAATAATAATTTTTTTATCTTTTTCTGATCTACAAATGTCGGATTTTTTAGCCGTTTCAGATTTTTATACTATTGTAGTGCTTCATTCACTTAGCAATAAATTTTCTTTTTTTTTTTTTTTTTTCTTTTTTTAAAGTAAAAAAAATTAATAATTTTTTAGTGGCTGTAGTATAATATAAATGTGTAAGTAACTTCTTACTTTGTACCCATTTAAGTAAAAGTATTATTATGTCAATCTTGATCTTGCTATGATAAAAAATAAATGTTTTGTTTTCTTCCAACAGATTTACAGTGTAATGCAATTTTTAATGCAATGTACTCGTAAAATTAAATAAAATTAAATAATATAATCTTCTATGTCACAATATCAGCTGCTGAATGCGTTTTTTTATTAATCTGAAGGTGGTAACGTCATATTTTCTTTGCAACACCAATTACTTTTAATACTTTTTTCACAACAATCAACTGCTGATCAGTAAGAATTTTTGTCCCTGATAAAGTACGAAAAAAAAGACATTTATGAATAATTTTACCAACACAATTTAATATAAATTAATTGAAAAAATTTGTTTTATTTTTTGTATATTAATATATAAAAATTTTTTTAACTTTATTCAAATTCAAATAATTCTTACGTTGTTTCAAATATTGTTTGTTTCTCAAATTTATAGTAGGATTAAAAAACTGAAGCATGTACTTCTCTTGAATGATATGAATTTAAAGTTATAGAAGGATAGACAAATAACTTTCTTAAAGAAGAATAAAAACATTCCTAAAGAAGAATAAAAACTGATGATAGACATCTCATTAATTAACTACGAACACAATTTAGTTAATATTATCAACACATTAAGTAAGGTTTATTCTTTCCGAGTAACTTTTGCATGATTAAATTATATTTTTGTCAAGAAATCTGTGTGAAAATCAATTGGGCTACTAGATAATGATAATAATTATGTTGATTATAACAACAATAGAAATAGTGATACTGATCACTGCAAAAATTATAATAATAATCACAATAATTATAATAATAATAATAATAATAATAATAACTGTAATCCTAACCATAACCAAAATAATGATAATGGTATTAAGAATAAGAAAACAAAAATAGTAATTATTATTATGTTGATAATGTTGATGATAACTGGGATGATAATGATTATGATAATCTTAAAATGATCCTTTGGCAAATAATTTTTTTACATTTTCCAACACTGTAACTGTACTCCCTATGAAGTACAAGATATTAATTGAAATATGTTATGGATTTGAATAATAATTGACAAACAATGTACTTACCAAAAATAGTAAATACTTGTTTTCTTATTTCTTACTATTTTCAGACTCTCATTGCCTCGAAAATACTTAAAGCATTGTGTTTTTCTGTAAGCTCTTAACAAATTTGCATAAATCATTCAACTGTTTGAAACTAAGGTATTCATAAATTTTCAAAATAATTATGTTAAATTTTTGACGTTCCTTATTAGTAAACAACAGTTACGAGTAATTAAATCGATTCAAAAATCATGCAGAAAATATTACCCTTTTAAATAATATTTTATGCCATTAGGCTTCACATATGATATTCCCACTTACAACAATCTCAAACTTCCATAAGTTTTACTTTTGATGTAAAGTAGATTTTTTTAGGAATTTCGTTACTTGACTAAAACAATATTGATTTTCTTTATGGGGACAACATTTGAAATAAAAATTTTGATTTATACAAACAGTATCCAAGACGTATTGTACTTAAAAAATTATGACTGGATTAAAAATGTATAAGGTTTTTTCTACTAATATGTCTAATTCAGGTGACAACTATTTATTTCATTATGCCTACTATTTTCAGAACTTACTCTGCATAATGTTCCTTGTAGAAATTAGTCAATGGGTGCGTTTTAGAGTTGCTATGTTTCTTAGTAGAATTCATGTACGCTGGGTCCATCTATAAATCCTCGCAGCTGAAAACACTTAGAAATTATATGAAACGATTGTTAAATAGTTGAAAATGACTAACTGTAATAAGATTTATTAATTCTTAAAGTTTAAAATCATGCTACAGTACCAAATAGTAAGAAATTATACTATTATTAAAAATTTAATGATTGCTGCAGGTAAAAGACTATAGTGTTTCGAATTCAATCAAGTTTTCGAAATAAAAAAGAAAGCAAAACCACTTATAGACACAGAATATCTGAATAGACTAAGCGGATTTATGTTCGCACTTGCTAAAACTCCCAGTATAAGGTTTTGTAGTGTCCCCTAATCCAATAGTTATGTATTAACCACTTTCTTGGATCCACAATTTAGTCATGTTCCCGCTCTTACTGAGCTGCAGGATTAATTTTCTCTCAAAAATATACATCCATACCACTTTTACCTTTAACTTATTGTACTTTTTAATATTTATTTCTCAAAAATTAACAAAGGTAATAATAAGATACTGTGTAATGTAAAAGATTCTTAGCTACAGTGAACAATTGTTAATTTCGAAAAATCATCTCGTACACAACTATTCAAGTTTTCGGCACATTGCACTAAGAGCTTTTAGATGTGTTAAAGTAAATTAACTATGTGTATTTTAACTGTCTGTCTTTATAGGTAATCTTGCTTTTTTACTTTAGGATTTAAATGAAATTTAAGACCAGTTATTAGTTAGCTGCAATCATTGGATCAAATGTCAGGATTGTTGCTTGATTTTACTTAGAAAAATATGATAAAATTCACTAATATCAGTCATTCAACATTTTGGTATAAGATCAAGCTACAGCCCAAAATGACGATAATTTACTTTATCAATGAAAATCTGGTACACTTGGAATCAAAAATTAGACCTTAGATGAAGCTAAGGATTTAAAGTAATAAAGCAAGATGACAATAACGTTGAGAGTACTCCAAGAGGATAGTGCATTTTTACACTTGCCAAAGCTTTCAGAATTCTGAATCGTTAACAATGATTACGTCTCTAGTGATAAAGTGATTTTTTAATTGTTTGGTACTTTAGATTTATTTTTTACTTAAAAATTTAAAAAGAACTTGCAATTATTAATAATTAAAAGTCGTCTTCTATTGGCACTTGATTACGCTTGCTGCCACTCCTTATAGAACTGTTGTTAATAAAAAAATGTGTTGTTTCTATCTATTGTAAAATAGTCTTCATCTGTTGGATTAAGTTTCCTTCAGTGTTGGTATTGGTGGCTACCTTTGGCTGCGTGTAAATAGAACATTTGTTCTCGTGGTTGGGCCTTCAACACTTGACGGTTAAGTTGTTGAGTTGAGTGCCTTGTCGAGTTGTTAAAAGTGTGCCAAGGGCGTTGCTGCTGCTATCCTGATTGTAGTGTGCCATTCCTGTAATGACTTGTTCCATGCAACCTTTGAAAGTGAGGGTGAACCAGCTTCTGAAATAAGAGTATTAGAACTGAATAAAAGAAGCCAATACTGCTTTATAAGTGTCCTGAATTAATTTCTAATGGTGGTGGAAGTCCCAGTCTAGTTGAGTCTGTTAAAACTCCGCAGAAGTCTGTGGATAGAGTAACGGACGCAGTCTTGTCCATGGCAGGATTGCAGGATGAGGTAAAGGACATCAGAAAGGATGTAAATAAACTTATTGCTAACATGGACCAGTATTCTGGCATTAACGTGACGGTTGGTAGTCTGTCGCAGGATTTGCAATACTCATGATATGATTATGCTGAAAAACTATCCCCCTGTACAGAGCAAATCCCAGGATGCTATGGCTGAGTACCAGGAAAGATTAAAAAGAATGCTACATATACTGCTATTTGGTGTTGCTGAAAATTCAAACAATGATAGAAGTAAAGAAATTTTTGAGACTAAAAAAATATTCCAACCATTTAAATTGCAAACTGAGCTAAAAATAAACGATATCCACAGAATTGGTAAGCTGACAGATGGTAAAATTCGATCAATCATTGTGTATATGAGTACCAGGACTAATGTTAATGCTGTCCTAGCTGGGTGGTGTGATTCGCCAACAGGTATATCAGCTGCGATGGTCCCAAAAAAGTACTTTCCAGTCCCTGTCACTAAAAGCTAAACTGCTTAATAATATAGGTACCAACAGTAAAAAGACCGTTAAGCTGGTTAAAGATGCACCTACACTTTGCACCATGAACCTCAAAAAGAAAAAGAGAAGTTCTCAAGCCTCTGTTCAACAGGGCTTTTAAAAAAACAAGGTTCTCCTATAATCTATTATCGAAATGTAAATGGCCTGTGCACTAAGCTCTCTGAATTCCGTAATAATGTTGGGCTACTTGAACCTAAACCGGATGTCATGGTGGTATAAAGGATGCTGAGTTGGGTCTTTCTGATTACTTGTTGTATCGAAGGGACAGATATTTGGATGGCTCTTTCAGCCTTAGTGGTAGTATTCTCACAGTAGTGAATAGGCTGTTTGACAGCGTTATGCTGGTCTTCGATAAGATTGCTGAGCAGTTATTTATTAGTATAAAAGTGTCTGGTTTCTCTCGTATTATTAGAAGAGCCTATTTGTGCCCCTGATCACTATTGCCTATCTACCATTGCTACATGAATACTGTTAAGATTCTGTTAGAAGAACACCAAAGCTTAAATATTGTCCTGTTTGGGTTGTTTAATTACTTATTACAACTTGGGATGAGTTATCTGACCCAATGCCAATCTGCATGGATGATAATGCTTTCATTTGGAAGTGTGCTCAAGAGATGGGTCATTAGGTGTCATTGCTGGGTCTCCGTTAACTATTTCTAGTCCACCCATTCAAGGGTTATACGCTGGATCTCCTGTTTATGGATTTATCTGGTGCCAGAATTAGTTGTCTGCCAGTACTGGATGAGCTGGTTTCGATGGATACGCATGATGTTCCAGCGTATTTTAAGATGTCTGACGCAAACTGCATGTCATGTGCTACTGACAATGTGTACTTTGACTTTGGTGCAGTGGATATTCAGGGTGTCACTAAGTACATGCAGAGTGTAAATTGGCCTTTGTTATTGGATAGTGTCGATGTCCAACCAAATGTTGATAAGTATTATGATGTACTACAGAAAGTTATCAACCTCTTTGCTTCTAACAAGCAGTAAAAGCCAAAAACATACCGTGCATGGTACTCTTTGGCCTTAATAAATCTTATAATTGAGAAAAAGAGAATGCATAGGACTTGGCTGCAGTCTGGTTTGTTCGATAACTTTGTTGAGTTTAAGCGTTTGATGGCTGTATGTGTTAGGACGTTGCACGACCGTTATGAACAATATATAAATGAAATTCTAAATGGGATGTATAAAAATATTTTAAAATATTGGAAATATCTTAATTAGATGCACTCTGTTCAGGATGTGTCTACTACCATCATCTATAGAGGGCGTGCAGCATTGGTTGCCGTTGATAGGGCTAATTTATTTTCTGATTACTTTGGTTCTGTTTTGAGTCATAGAGTTGATTGCCTTGACACCTCTGACCTTGAGGCCAATATTGTGCCAGGACATTATGACTTTCTATTGTTCTCCCTGAGTAAAATACAGAGGGTAGTGATTGGTATAAAAATTAATATAAATAAACGTTAAGAGTTGTATCCTGTATCCTTTATAAGGGCTTATAATTTTGTGTTCTCTGAGCCTCTCATAATTCTATTTCACCAATCGTTGGCAACTGGTTGCATACCACAGTATTGGAGACTGTCTCAGGTCATTCCTGTTTTTAAAAAGGGTACAAAAGCTTGTGTTAAAAATTACAGACCTATTTTAATCCTTGGCATAATGGCTAAGTTGTTTGATAAGCTTGTTTTTCTAAGAGTTAGTGATATGTTAAGTTATGTATTGGTTGATAAACAGCATGGTTTCGAGCTTGAGCGTTCTTCTGTTACTAATCTGCTGATGTATTGCGATAGTAGTGAAGAGGCTTTGAGTGTGAATTCGCAGGTTAATTCAATTCTTATTAATTATAAAAAGTTGTTTCATTCCATGAACCAAATTCAAACCATGGATCTTAAATTCTGTTGATTGCTGATGACATTGAATTATGTAAATGTATATTCAAAGATTTTAATTATCGGATATTGCAGCATGATCTTGATACGATTGTTGATTAAAGCGAGGCTAATGGTCTTGGAGCTCATGTAAAGAAATTTGCTGTGATTTAGTTCTCTAGGTCTGGAGAGGTCCTACTTCATGACTATGCTCTGGGTCCCTCATCACTGACAAGACTTACTAAAATTTCTGATTTAGGTATCGTCTTTGAGGACTCTTACACTTTTGACAAACAAATTAGTTCTGTTTTGTTGGCAGCATACAAGGCCTTGGAATTTTTTATAAAAAATTGCTGGGAATTTACTAATGTGTACGCACTAGTTTATCTGTATAAACCTTTGTATTGCCTCATCTATTGTATTGCTCCTAGGTCTAGAAACCATGTTGGCAGCAAGCGATGTATGAGATTGAAAAAATACAACAGTAATTTTTTTAACTTGTGCCGTTCACAAGTGGGTTTCCCATGTCACCAATCGATGACGATCACTTTTGTATTTAGCCAGAGACTGGCCTATTAGATATTCGTAAATTTTACGTATAGAAAAACTGTTGTTTAATGTTCGGATTGCTTATAGAAAATGTTGTTTGTTAGTTAGTCACTTCATTATTTGTGCATCAAGATTTTAATTATATTTTAAGAAATGTAAGACCTTTGCTCGAAACCAATACAGTGCGCAATTATATACACAGCTGTGCATTACCTTGCCTGAGAAGAGTATGGAACTCTCTTTCTACTAAGTTAACAAATGCGAGTAATATTGTTGCCTTTAAGAGATGGCTGATGCGGTGAGTGAGGCGGTGGTAGACGTGATCTTTATTTATAAGCGTGGATGGTAGATTGTAACCTTGTGTTACCACTAAGTTTTGTTACACATTGTATGAGATTCTTGCCCGTTGATTTTTCAAATAAATAAATGAATAAATTAAAGTTAGTGATGCATAATTTTAAATTATTTAATTATGTTCAAAAATGTGACAATATTATCTAGGCTTACACACGAATCATTTCAATCTAAAACACTGCTAACTAGCATATCATCCTTTTTCATACCGTGCAATAAACCCATAAAAAAACACTAAATCTTTTGGAACATGTAGTAAAAAAAGTATCATACAAAAAACCAGTGGAGTGAGATACCAGATACCAGACCAGTGGGAGCTTGAAAACCCAAGTATGAAGTTATACTTCTATGAATATATGTGGCAAACAATATAATTATGAGTATAAAAATATCTTTTATAAAACAATATTGTAAGCGAAGGTGGTGCATTTATAGTGCCAATTAATATCCCTACGTTGATTGGGTATGGTTTTAATTAAAACTTTAATGTTAAATACATAAACGATTATAAACAATATGTTGCAGCATAATATGATTTGAACAATATGTAGGCTGGACAGTACAAGACTGTGCACTTTTATCTAATCTTGCAGAGATTTCAAAACATCTTTCTTCTGCCTATCCTGATTACATCTCTAACGTCACGCTTACATATATCACATAGGCTCACATACTTATTTATAGTCCCTATTAAATACCCAAAATATAATTGTATCAAAAAAATTTAAAAAATTATCCTACAGCACCACTTTTTTTAATAGTGTAGTACTACACGCCAGTGAATTTCTCTCAAAGACGTTTATCACACATATCTTTCTCGGACAATTATTATTCAGATCCATTATATATTCTAAATAGCACAAAAAATACCACAGAAAATGCAGATACTTGCAACTGTAGCTTTTTTTTATATGTTAAATTTTCCCAGGTTGCAATTTAATATGTAACCTTATAGAAAATCAAGTAAAATTGGATTTATATGATCTGTAAAAGTCTTCCAATTTTTTTGTATGAAAGATTACTTTAAGATAAACATATTGAATTTTTAAATAGATTCCTGTTAGATGTATTTTTGGCACTCGTAACTAAATAATCACACATGCGCAACAGCAAGAAGACGAGACGCCGTGACGGTGTACTTCAGCGTCAAATAACTACAGTTTGCTCACTCTCGCGCGGTCAGCCTGTCTGTTCGTACATGGACTCTCTGTCTTCGTATAACCTTTTATTTAATCCTACCTTTTCTGTTCGTTTTGCTACTGTATTTGAGATAGTAAAGACTTAAGATAGTACATACTAAAGATAGTGACAATTAATGTGTCTGTGTTTAATAATAAAATACGAGTGTTGTACATTTATTTGCCCAATCGCCTACTCATAAACCCATACTGTTAACAGGTTATGGGCCCTCAATTGTAGGGTGGGTGCATAATTGCTCGATCACGCTTTGTTTTTCACTCCTTCTTCTTTTCGCTCCATGCTCGAGCTCATCGCGCGATTCTTGTGTGTGTGTTTTTTTTTACTATTACGTGTTACCATAATGGTGGAAGCAACCGGGAGCTCTTTGTCGGATGGCGAGCACTGTGAGACGGAGGAGCTTGGCAGTCCTCTCACTCCAATTTCCTGCGATAAGGGCGAGGGTCAGTCCCAGGAGGCGGCAGAGCAGAGTCAGGATGGAGGTGCAGTGGCTGAATCACCTCAAGGTGCGAGCGATGGCCCAACTCGCCTCGGGCAGAGCAATAAGGAAGGACGGTATAGAGAAAAATGTGAGCAGCAGTAAGTACTAAATATATATATTTTGGAGACTCGGTATTTACGTGAAGTGTTGTTGTTTTTACTCATGCTTGTTTATCGCTTTCCTTAAAAGATTTGTGTCTTGCCTTAAGATGAAACAAGACAGCTCACTTAAGATTGCATGATAGAGGTTTCTTTTATTAGAAGGCTTTCTTTGTTCAAAGATTCTCAGAATTCGAGAGCCGGCACGCGTTTGTTTATGTAAGGGGTGGGTCCGCATCGTGACAAAAGAGATGCGTTTCTCGCTAAACCAGTCAGTCATCGCCAAGGGGGACGCCTCAAGGTGAGGAGGGGAGGTGCGCGTTTCGGTTATGGCTTGCGTTCGGCCGAACTGAGCATGCGTGTCTTCTCACGCTATGGCTGGTGGCGCGTGTCATAGAATAAATGCTGTTAATCGGCCTTTCTCTCTCTCTATGCCTGTTATATATGATGCTGGTGCCATTTTCCCTCAGATCTCCTCACGCTCGATCTCCATGTTACTCCTACAAGGAAACCACTAGCCTTACGTGAACACAAACATAAGAATAGAGTACTTTTTCCTATTTATTCCCAGTTACTTTTAGGTAAAAATGCCATGTGTTGAGTATCGGAGCAGGAGTGTGTTTTTATGTTAAGTAAATAAGACTGATTTTTATTTAACACTCTTAAACGTATTTATTGAATAGAAACACCAAACTAATAATTTTGATACAAACACTTTACTTTTCTGAGGTAAAGATTTGGAACAATTGAAACGAGAAGTAATAAAAGTAATCGAGTTATAAAGAATGGCAGTAAATTGATCGTTAAAGTGCGCGTGTAAGACTTTGAAAAGAGGCGTATGTGTGTGTGTTCATGCAAAGGTGCGTGCACCTTGCTCAACGACCGAGTACGAACTGGCTATTACATCGCGCAGCTACATCCAAAGAGCAAGCCGCTGCTTACTTTACACAGCTATTGACTAACTAAAGAGACGCGGTGCACTGCGATTTGTTGTCTTGAAACTTGGCGTACTAGTGACTGATTGGTAGATTTAGTCAAGCGCGTAAACTTAAATCTTAGGACCTCAATATTGAACATTCCCCCTCCCTTGCTTCGACGAGAGGAGAAGGAAGATTGATAATCTAACTACAAATCCTCATTCATCCGTAAAATCCGCAAAAATGCTGAGAAAGTTGAGTTATTGACTTCCAACGCTGCCAACATGAAATTTTAACATGAAGAAGTAAAATTGCTAGCTACTAATTCACTATCGAGGTTTGACTGATGAGAAGCTACAATAGGTAATTTACTACTAACTTTGCTAAGTTGAGGTTTAATTAATAAATTCTCACAAGCCTCTAATGTTATGATTTGAGAATTTAGGAACTGCCTTAATTGAGTTAGAGTAGGAGGTTGGGACTCACTACCGAGAAACTTTTGCCAATCTTTATTTGTAGAAGCATCAAACCTACTAACTACTAGAGCAATATAAAGATCGCTACTTCCTAAGTCACGGCCCATAGCTCGAAGTAAATCCATAGGATTCAACATTTCTTTATAAATCCGTTTAAGCTTGGTACCCAACTCAGATTTCATAGCCTTACAATTCATAATACTAAACAAATAGCTAACAACTATACGACGATGACTATCATAATATTCGATGAGAGTTTGCCAAGCTGTAGAGTATTGATATTCTGCTAAATGAACAGATTTGATTAAGTCTAAGGCCTCACCACCTAAATGAGTACGTAATTGATAGAATGTAGTAATATTATCGATGTCTTCCTTCTGATACACTAAAGACCTAAAGGTATCCCGAAAATTCTCCCAATCAGAATATTTACCAGTAAACTTAGGAAGTTCGATTCTTGAGAGGTAAGAATTACTAATGGGCGGAACTACCAAAGTGGGATTTGGGTTTGGAATGGGTGGGGGGTTTTCAGAAGGGAGACCTCTAATGTACTCGGCAAAAACTCCCTTTACTGAATAGTACGCGTTCTCAGTCATATCAAAAAGTTCGCTAGTAAAATATAAATGCTTATAGTCTAAATCAGTAAGTGAAAGAATGTCTTGATGATTTTTACGACGTCTTTCTAAATAATCTTCCAAAGCCTGTACCATAGCTTCTGCTCTACCACGAGACATATTTTCACTACCTGATTTCTTAAAGTTTTCAAAGCAATTGCTGATCTTTTTGTGCAATTTAGTCTGTGCGGTATAAAGATCCTCCATATTCGTAAACGGCACACTAATTTTCAAACGAGAAACTTCAAAACTAGAACCAAGATCTTAATCTAAAACTTAAGGTCCCTACTAGCACAAGAATTCTATACTGCAGCTCCAGCAGCAGACATAAGTGGTCCACAGAAAAACTGCAAGAGCTTGCGTCGAGAATGGCTTGCTGTACTAGCAGGCACCGATGTGGACAGCAGCTGGGGCAGGCATGGACAGCCTGCTACAGGTGTAGAGGGCCTGCAGCTCAAACAGGTGACCTAAACTGGCTAGTGGAGCAGGCGTGAATGACCTGCTACAGGTGTAGAGAGCCTGCAGCTCAAGCAAGCGACTTCAACTTGCGGGTGGGGCAGGCATGGACAGCCTGCTACAGGTGTAGAGGGCCTGCAGCTCAAGCAGGCGACGTAGACTGGCTGGTGGAGCAGGCGTGGATGACCTGCTACAGGTGTAGAGAGCCTGCAACTCAAGCAAGCGACGTAGACTGGCTGGTGGAGCAGGCGTGGATGACCTGATACAGGTGTAGAGGGCCTGCAGCTCAAGCAGGCGACTTCAACTTGCGGGTGGGGCAGGCATGGACAGCCTGCTACAGGTGTAGAGGGCCTGCAGCTCAAGCAGGCGACGTAGACTGGCTGGTGGAGCAGGCGTGGATGACCTGCTACAGGTGTAGAGGGCTTGCAGCTCAAGCAGACGACTTCAACTTGCGGGTGGGGCAGGCATGGACAGCCTGCTATAGGTGTAGAGGGCCTGCAGCTCAAGCAGGCGACGTAGACTGGATGGTAGGACTGATTAGCTGGTGGAACAGGCGTTGCTTGCCTGCAGCAATCGTAGCAATGGTGAGCTATTACTTCACCATAGTCGAAGAAATGACGTACTAGAAAGAAAGAACTAAGTCACAAAATGGCTGATATACAGTCTGTGAGAGAGCTGCGCTCCATGTGTGTGTACATGTGAGTACAACACCAACGTAAACTAAGGAGAATCGTCGATCAAAGATGGCGGATATGATGGCTATGAGAGAGCCGCGCTCTACATGTGTGTGTACGTATGAGTACAGCACCTACGAAAGTAATGAGAATCGTCGATCAAAATATGGTGGACATAATGGCTATGAGAGAGCCGCGCTCTACATGTGTGTGTACGTATGAGTACAGCACCTACGAGAGTAACGAGAATCGTCATTCAAAAGATGGTGGATATAATGGCTATGAGAGAGCCGTGCTCTACATGTGTGTGTACGTATGAGTACAGCCCCTACGAAAGTAACGAGAATCGTCGATCAAAAGATGGCGGATATAATGGCTATGAGAGAGCCGCGCTCTACATGTGTGTATACGTATGAGTACAGCACCTACCAAAAGTAAAGTGAACCAGCGTATTAAACTTATAGCAAACACTTAAATTGGAGGTGTTGTCACAATAGCTAAAGGCTGTTGCGCGTGCCACGCACTATTAATTGTGCGTAAAGACACTATACACTTTACTTTCTCATGAGCACACACTTCAACAAGACGACCTCGATGTCACCTTGCCGTTCGCATGGTCGTTGAGACTTCCAATATGGCGGACAGAGTGACTTGGCGGTAATACTAAACGCACTTGACCGTTACACCACGTGGCACACTACTTACTTTACTACTCGATTCGGGCGCCAAAAATGTTGAGTATCGGAGCGGGAGTGTGTTTCTATGTTAAGTAAATAAGACTGATTTTTATTTTTCACTCTTAAACGTATTTATTGAATAGAAACACCAAACTATTAATTTTGATACAAACACTTTACTTTTCTGAGGTAAAGATTCGGAACAATCGAAACGAGAAGTAATAGAAGTAATCGAGTTATGAAGAACGGCAGTAAATTGATCGTTCAAGTGCGCGTGTAAAACTTTGAAAAGAGGCGTATGTGTGTGTGCTCATGCAAAGGTGCGTGCACCTTGCTCAACGACCGAGTACGAACTGGCTATTACATAGCGCAGCTACATCTAAGAGCAAGCCGCTGCTTACTTTACACAGCTATTGACTAACTAAAGAGACGTGGCGCACTGCGATTTGTTGTCTTGAAACTCGGCGTACTAGTGACTGATGGGTAGATTTAATCAAGCACGTAAACTTAAATCTTAGGACCTCAATATTGAACACCATGAATATGATAAACGATGTATGAATAAGATTGAAGGCGATCTAGGGAAAGTAGACAAGGTGGCTGTAACTTATAAAAACAACCTGGTCATGTTTTCCACAAATCATGAGACTATTGCATACATGGGAGGAGATGCACATCACAATCAAGATATGTTAGACTGTTTGATTTGATAGAAAAATGTGCTGGTCAAATTTGACTCATTCCTAAACAACAGCGCATTTAAAGGAAAGGCCCTAAAGATAAAAAAATAAATTTGATTGATACCTCATCTAAAGACAAGAATAAAGATCTGAGAGATAGAAAAATAAATTTGATTGATACCTCATCTAAAAATGAGAAAAAAGATTTCAAAGATAGAAAAATAAATTTGACTGATACTACATTTAAAGACAAAGCTAAAGATTTGAGAGATAGAAAAATAAATTTGACTGATACTACATTTAAAGACAAAAATGAAGATTTGAGAGATAAAAAGATCAATTTTTCCGATACCTCAATTCACGATGAATTTAAAGATTTGAAAAGCAAAAATTTAGATTCGTTTGATAGCAAATTTAAAGACTTGCAAAACAGAAAAGATAACCTGAAAAAAGAGCTGGATAGTAAACATGAAGAAATGGTGCATGCGAATCATGAACTTAATAAAGAAGTTATGAAAAAAACTGGTCAAAATATTTAATCTTAACAAAATAATAAACTTATAAACTCACAAAACGAAATTTCAGAAGCTTCAAAGAAATACATCGAGGAAATCAAGAAACTGATGGAACAAGAAAGGTACCAGCAGAGCTTCTGGATATTTATGAGGTTTAAAGCTGTTTCCTCCCAACACAAAGAGGTTTTGGAAAAAGAAGGGGAGGAAAATAGGAGGGCCCAAGAGACACTTCAAACCAAGTTTGAGTAGATTTTTGCCGCTCAACAAAGGAAAATAGAGGCTCTTGAGCGAGAACTGGCCAGGAGTCGAATACAAGAGGTAAATAAATTTACTTCATCTACTCTGGGACCTAAATTATGTAAACGATTGATTAACTTAAACTCCGACTCGATTAATAGTTCGCTGATGTTTGAACGTGCTGTGCCTAATGAAAGTCTAAAGATAGAAGTCGTCAATAAGGATAGCCTGGGTTGCTTTAATTATTCCCTCACTAATGCAACTAAACTAGAAGTATTCTTAAAACAATTACGGTCAGAACTAAAAAGTAAAAAATTGCTCTATACAATTAATTCAAAATTGGAAGCCACTATAAACATTACTCAAGAAAAAATGGAAGAAGATAATGATACAAAAAATTGAAGATATGAAAAGAAGTGACATAAAAATGAGTGCATATCAAATACATAACAAAATACATTCCGTTAGATTTGACCCTTAAAAGCAAAGTGCTACTAAATTTTGTGAATATTTTGATGGACTGGTAAGAGAACTTGAACTAGTTAGTAAAACTAACAGTTTTCCCAAAGATGAGAAAAGAGATTAGAAGAGTTTCTATCATGTGATTATCGATGAAGTACCAGACGTAAAAATAGCCGATTTTAATAGGCTGTTTGAAAGTGAAGATAGCTTATCTTTTAAGTACCTAAGACAATATATCCTGAAACAGGAGGCAGAAGCATCACTTCCACGACCAACAACGGGTGCTGGAGGAAGCTGAGGTGGGACGAACGCTGGATTGAGTCGAGGTAGGGCAGGCTCTCAACCAGCTACCAACGTAACTGCCACTAACGTGGCCACCGCCAGCACCCTATGCTACGAGTGCAATGATAACGGGCACTATTCTAGAGACTGCCCGAAGAAAGGGCCGAACCTTAGGCATTGCTACACCTGCCAACGGTTCGTGCAGAACCTGCGAGAGCACATAGAGGGGTACAGAGGTAATTCTAACAAAAGTAACGATTGGGATTTTAAACGCAACACTGATGGTGGTAACAATGAGAGTAACAGTAATATTAAAGATAGTAATAAACGTAAACCTGAAAAAACAGCGTACAAATCATAACAACAAGAAAGCCAAGTTCGATAACAAGAAACAAGTCGAAGAAGATTAAATTAATGTAGAAATACCTAGGTCTAATGCATGCAGTGGTTTAGTTGCTGTTAACCCCGAAACTTTGCTCTCCACGCGCTCGGAGGAAACACGAGATCACGGTTGCAATAAAATTGAGTTCGTAGCAGATTCAGGCGCTACAGAACACTTTGCTCATTCCAAACTCTACTTCAAAAATTTTAATGACTGTGAAAAAAGATTGATTAAATGCGCAAACAAAGATTCCTCCGCGGACTTGAGAGCGGAGGGAGAAGGGTGCGTTTCAGGTAAAAATAACCAAAACAAGATAGTCCTTGATAGAGTTATATGCGCTAAGGCGCTCGCTGGAAACTTGCTGTTACTTCACCGTTTTACTGAAAAGGGCATGAGTATATACACCTAGATAACGATATATATACCTAATAAGATAATGATATATATATCTAGATAACACAAAGCTAGATACATTTGATCCGCGTTCTAATGAGACTTTAATTTCTGGTGTTAACAAGAGTCCTTACTAGATAGTAGAACTACTGCAAGATGGCTAGAACACAAGTAACAATGAGAAATGTAAAAAAATTATAGACTGTTAAATGGTAGAAAATTTTCCGAAAGCAAAGACCGAAAAGGTTCAGCAAGTCAGCACTAATAATAGGAGCTGCCCTGGAATCTCAAACAATGAATCGGAAAGAGCTAGTCTACACATCTCTCATCAAAGTGAGTTTAAGAAAACTGTTAAAGATAGAACAATCAATAATTGTGATGACCTTATGATTGGTGAGATTCTAAAAGCTCGAAGCCCGTTTACAGAGAAGTATAGAACATTTAAAAGAAATAACAGAGCCATGCTCTGGCATGTAAGATTCGGACATGCCTCAGCAGAATATCTCAAGGCGTTGCAATCAAAGTATCTGGATAGTAAAGATTTGAATAAGGCCGTCTTCGACAGCTTCATTACAACATGCTAGGTACGCCAAGCTGCTAAAATCAAGAGATTGCCTTTCAATACTTGAAGAGATAGGGCAACCAAACCAATCGAGATAGTTCATGCTGATACAATGGGACCGATCAGTCCAGTCACTAAAGGATATAAATTTATAGTCGTCTACACAGATGACTACTCAAGATTGACTATGGCATACCCAGTGAAAACAAAATGTGAAGCACGATGTTGTTTGGATAATTTACTGACAAGCGCACGAAACCTGCTGGGTTTTAATGCAAAGATAAGCTATCTTTGAACCGATCAAGGCACGGAGTTTACAGGAGGCCAAACAGTAGAAGTTCTCCAGAGGTTGGGAGCAGAACTTCAGCTGGCCTGTCCAGGCACCCCTTAGCACAATGGAGTCTCAGAACGGCTCAATCGTACCTTACAAAACAAGGTGCGAGCCTACATGTACGACTCCGGGCTCAGGAAGAACATGTGAGATTTAGCCCTGGGCAGTGTAGTATATGCCTATAATCGGATACCTCACCGGTCTAATGATAGGATAGCCACTTTAGAATAGTTTGCGCCCAATCTGAAGATAGACATAACCCAAATCAGAAGATTTAGCTGTGTCGCTTTTATCAAGATACAAAGGAACACTGGAACCAAATTTGGTCCACAAGGGATACGAGTCGTTCTGGTTGGTTATACCACCACTGGCTTCTCTTTCTTAAGACCTGAAGATGGAAAGTTCTATGAGAGTTGAGACGTAAAATTCTAAGAAAGACTTGTATTCAGAGATATCTGGGGAAAAGACAAAATAGAAAACTGGGGAAACCACAAGACAGATATTAAACAAGATGAATGGTTCGTTAAGTTTGAAAAGACTAGCCCTATAGAGTCATTAGAAATGGAGGGAGAACCAGTAGTCAAGAGAAAGTGTGGTCGGCCCAAGAAAGTCAGAGAGCTTGGTCAAGAAAACCCTAAGCAACCCACTAGAATAAATGATACGAGTTTTCCAGGAGCCATTATTACAAACAAGTTAGATAAACTGCTTTAATCGAAAGGCGATGTTGACTGTTTAATCGCAGAAGTCAAAGATGAAATGACACATGCCCTGATTGCTAGACTGAACAAAGATCCCGCAAACTACAAAGAAGCTCTCGCATCTCTGGATCACGATAAATGGCTCAGAGCAATTGATGAAGAACTGGAATCAATGTGGAAAAACCAAGTGTGGAAACTTGTAAAAAGACCAACCATAAACGCTGAAGGAGGCAAGCCAAATATCATCGACTCTAGATGGGTTTTGAAAAGAAAAATAGACAAAGATGGAAACACGAAGTTTAAAGCGAGGTTGGTGATTCGTGGTTTCAAAGATAGGAGCAAGTACGATCTGCAAGAAACCTACGGCTCGGTGTCTGGGCTAGTTCTTGTAAGATCAGTGATATCAATAGTCAATAGATATAATCTGGAGACCTGCCAACTTAATGTTAAGACAGCTTTCCGAAATGGTTCTATCAAAGAAGAGATATACATGGAGATTCCTGAAGGCCTGCTTGATGGCAACAGCTTCAAGAAAGCTAAGGTTTGTAAATTAGAGAAAGCCCTTTATGGACTTAAGATCAGCCCAAAAAGATGGAATGAGCGATTTCGCGAGACTGCATCTCAATTGGGACTACGGTCACATACGAGCAAGCCTCGTCTCTATACATGGAGAGAAGCAGATAACTTTCTGGTCCTGATCTTATACGTGGATGATATGATGATAGCTAAAAATTGTGTAAGCAAAATGAATAAAATTAAGACTGGTCTGCAATCTGAGTTTGAGATATCAGATCTGGGCGAGGTTGGCACATTTCTAGCCATCAAAGTGGAAAAAGATAGAAAACATAATACAATTATACTTACACAAACACCATACATAGACAAAGTTCTGGAAAGGTTTGGATTTAACGACTCAAAATCACAAAGAATACTAATGGTGACAAATCAAGTCCTGAATCGGCAAAGAAAAGACAGAGAAGAATCGGAAGAAACTGGAGAACAGAACAAAACTAAAACTGAAGAAAGTGTACCTTACAGAGAAGCAGTTGGAAACCTGCTGTATCTGACTAACACAGTCAGACCAGATATCTCGTATTCTGTGAATGTACTAAGCAGATACCAAATCTGCCCAACTGAAGATGACTAGAGAATGGTCAAACGAGTCTTTCGATACCTGCAACACACCAGAACTCTTGGATTTACCTACAGAGGCTGGAAAAATAGATTGAAAGCTTTTTTAGATGTGAGTTTGGCAGACTGTCAAGACTGAATTACGACAGGTGGATACCTCATAAGATTGTATGGCGATACAGTTGCTTGGAAGACGAAAAAACAGAATTATGTTGCAATCTCAACCTGCGAGGCAGAATACGTGGCGATGTGTGATGCAAGTCAGGAGCTGATAGGATTGGAACACTCAATCAGCTTAATACTGTCATACATTCTGTTTCCTGCGGACCTTTGGTGTGATAACAAAGCTGCCGGAAGAAGGGCTAAAATAAATGGTGGCAAAAGACTGAGACACATGACCGAGATAAAGGCTCACTACATTAAGGAATGTGTATCCAGAGAAAAAAAAATCGTTAAATGGATTCCATCCAAGAAACAAGGATGTATAGCAGCCGGAGATAGATATACAATATTATTTAAAACAAAAAGTATTATTTAATAGTCTTTAAAATTCTTTGACCAATCCAATAACTGTTGTCAGATTTTTATGATAGTAAAAAACAGAAATTTTGTTTTGAATTATGAAATGAGCAACAGTTTGTAAATGATTAGTAAATTTTAAGGAATACTATTTTATTTATACAATAGTTCGGTGCTTCCATGTGCATACACATATCTTTCAATAATCAATTTTTTTTGTTGAACAATAAAAGCATGGTTTATTAAAACTTTTTGTAAGCCTGCGTAGGGTTCATGCCCCAAGATTTACAGTTCACTGAAAAAAAGATGTAAGTCACGTGCTTTGGCTTCATTTTAGATTTCATATCAGACAAAAAAATTTTTCTATACGATGTTTGATGGATATGCGCAAGACCCTTCATTCAAGCCTTTGTAGACCCCTGCAGGGCTTATACCACAAGACTTATCGTAGCTTTATTGTAAAAAATCTGTAGGTCACGTGGTTCAGACAGCCATGTTGGATCAGGAATGTTGACTCAATATATGTGCCACTCGGCATTAAGAACTAGATGCTCAGACCTTTCATTTGACTACCTACAGAATCTAAATAAATCAAACCAATTTTCGAGAAGGGGGGATCATTTGTTTACGAAGAATACCTCATATATATTTGTATTATAGTGCTTTACGTCTGACTCCTATAAACGGCACTTCTCAGGGCACTTAGCACTTAGGAGAAGGAAGGGCATAGGAATTACATGTCTCCCATTACTGGGAGGGGGATTGGGGGAAATGAGGTAGCTTTGCTGCGAGGAGGTCACCTACATTCCTGTTCAGAAAGCATTGCGTGGTAAAAAAGCACATGTGAAAATTTACAGGGATACTTGCTCGAAAGAGTAGCACTGGCCGAAAAGCGAACCGCTGTCTCCCGCGTGCTGATCCACGACCTACTCAACTGATCCACCACGCACTCTTTATCCATATATCTTTATCTATACATGATATAGCTTCTCTCTTCATAGTAATCTATAGACTCTATATATATGGTAGGTATACCTACTGCTGCATGGTGGAAATCATAACGTGGCTGTAATACGGGCTTAACTGGCTTAAGCACTGGCAGGTATGTCAGACACAAAACATCGCTTGATTTGATTTAAAATCTTCGAAAAAACATAGTAAAAATTGTTTTTTTCCTATTTATCTTTTTATATGTATAAACGTGTGTAAAATAAACGTACGTAAAATATTCAATATGTACAATACGACAACTCAATTTTTGAAAACAAGAAAAAACGCTGTATTTTAAGAGGAAAGAAAAGTTGGCTAAAAATAACAATTTCTACGGGTTTCTTTAAGAGTATCTACATTATCGAGGTGCATAAATATAGAAGGGTTTGACGATACACCAACATAACCTAAATTGTTTTTTTTTACAGTATCTAGAAAAGAACGAGTAAAAAAAATTTTTCTTCTGTAAACCGTGTATAAAAAATTAATATGGACATTTAAAAATCTTCAAAAAATTTTTTTCACAGTATAACCTCTCAAAACTCTAAAAACAGGTATATCTTAACAAGGAAGTTGGATAGATTCAAAATAACTTTTTTTACAGGTTTTCTGAAGGGGTGCTACATGATCGAAGCGCACAAATAGAGAGGAATTAGACTATGCACCAACATAACATCAACTTTCAGGTTTTTCGACTGTACCTTGAAAAGAACAAGTCAAAAAAAATTTTTTTTGGTATAGCATGTTTGGAAAATTGATATGGACTTTGACAAAATCTTAGAAAAATTTTTGTTACAACATAACCTCTCAAAATCAGAAAAACAGTTGTATCTTAAAAAGAAAGCCAGATAGGCAAGAAATAATGCCACGTTTAAAAAATAATAATGGAGGTACAAAAATATGTTTAGGCCACGACCTCTATATCCTGCCTATAAATTGATTTATTTTCTGTTCTCTATAATGTTTTACAAGAAAAATTGTCACATGATGAAAATCTATATGCTTTTCATTAACTTTGAGATTAGTAGAAATTAGTTAAGCACGGGTAAATTTTAAGATTGAATTATAAGTTGTTACAGAAAATGAATTAAATAAAAAATTTTAACTTTACAATGTAAAATAGCTATATGTCTATCGTTTTGCTTAGTCTCAATAAGATATAATGGATTATTTAACTTTTTTGATAGCCAAAATTTAAAAAAATTTTTATTTATTGGATACAAAGGTTTTGAAAAGAGTTTATTGCACTCATATGATGTCATATCAAATGCACGAATATTAATTTTAAATAAAAGTAATTTTTGTCCCGCGTAATGGGAAAAAAGTACCTTCTTTCGGTGCACTATGGTGAAAATTTTTATTTTATTCTGCGTTATATGACCAACAATTCGTACATGTATTACATATATTATACCAAACATGGAAGTACTTAGAATACGTGAATCATTACATAAGTAGTACGATAAGGTATGTGTATTCTACGCACGCGCGTGCTTGAATACGTAATAATATTAAAATTTTCACTATTTAAATGTGGGATTCTTAAAGAACTATTGAAGTTAGATGTTCTCTAATTTTCTCAGTTTTTATTATACCGAGTTTAATAACAATTAAATTAAAAGTTTTACTTTTACCAAGGGTTCCGAGACTCACACCTGTTTTTTTTAGAACAAAGTTCTTTATCGTGGGTTTCGATGGGATATATACTGCCAGTATATTTTCTGTGTATAAGGACAGTCAGAAGTGGAGACCCATTAGCCAGAAAGAGAAAGTGAGACAAAAAATACATAACGTGGCTCCTTAGCTGGCGCCAACCTCACACCGCGTTTCATATTCCAAAAATTTAGTATTGGCCTGACCATGGCAGCCTACCTTGGCTGAATCTTGCGAGCTCGGTAGCCAAGCTTACACTTGTGATCGGGTAGTGGTGACACAGAGAGAGATGGAGAGAGAGCCAGCCTGATAGCGCAGGAACCCATCAGCCAGAAAGCATAATGAAAAAGCGTGCTCTTCCATTTTTGCTGGCTAAAAAAAAATAAACAGATGTTATTTAAAGAAATGGGAGCTCTTTTTTGGTCGACACGCATACACACGACTCTCACACTCATTTAAGCTCAGGCACCACAATAACATAACCAGTCGGAAATTGGTGGCAGAGTTTAATATAAAAATCAACAAAATAAATAGAGAGAGGAAATGTGTACGCGCATGCCAAGTGTAGTGTTAGACATATTCCTATTGCCATGTCGTAGTGTTTTATTCTGTGCAGTGTCCTCGTTTACAATGTATGCATGCATGTATGCATGTGATTGTATCTTGTTCACAGAATTATGGATGCAACTATGAAAGTGTGCATGTATCATGAGTGTGAGTACTTTCTACTTTTACTGTGCAAGTGTGTACAGGTTTACCTGCACGCATGTGCACAGAGTATACTATGTACACTAGTTAATATTATTATTTCAGAGTGCCAGTAGTAATTGAATGCGTATTTATTATATGGTATAACCTCCAAACATTACCACACACGCCATACTTTTAAATAAAATAAGATAGAGAAAAAAAAAACGAGTTTCATGAGTTTTTTAAAAGGAACAAAAATATCGTGACGCACAAAAATAGAGGCATTGAGTTATGAAACAACATAAACTCTATTTTTGATGTTTCCGATGTACCGTCATAAAATGAAGAAAGAAAATCATTGGAAAAGTTATGTTACGTTTAGTACAGGATAATAATAATGCAGAAATAGTTATCCATGGTCATGCGTGCACATGAACCTTCAAATATTAAAAATATGCCACATTTTTAAGAAGAAGCAAGATATAGAAAAGTAACAAGTTTTGCAAGTTTCCTAAAAGTAAAAAAAAACATCATGGCTCACAAAAAAGAAGTGTTGAGTTGTGTGAAGACATGACTTCAAATTTTAATAGTCTTAATATATTGCTATAAAATCAAGGTGGAAATTTCGTGAAAAAATTATATTATATTTTAAAAATCGTTACAAATTTGTAGGATATATTTCTTGTTTTTTGCACAACAATAACTTTAACTATTTTTCAAAATTTCCGAGCCTTTCATACGTGACAAATGTACAGGAAAGACATAAATATACCGCCATAACCCACAAAACAAAATATATATTGAATTCACATGTATTTAGGAACCTTTTATTTTACGATATACATATGATTTCTACATATATGCGAGAACTTCGTTTTAACCGGAGGACTTTCAATCCCACACTCTGGATTTTTTTTTTTTTTTTAAGAATTGGTTAAAAAAAACAAAATTTATAAAATTTAAAATGTGTGGCTTGGAGACGTTGTGTGGTGTCATAGGGGATCGGAAATACTACAAGGGTGGTAAGGTGAAGGGGGAGTATCATGCAGAATCCACTTTTGTCTCACTTTTTTTCAAGATCTCACTTTGAAATCTACCCCCACTCATGTCGTGCCTACAGAAGTTTTACTGTAAAAACGGGTTGCATGACATGTAACATACCACTGGAATGAGATCTTTGAGAATAATCTAAATATAAATTTACAGATAGCGGAAGTTTGTGAATGAAAGTGTGAGGGGTTAAAGGTCTTTGATGCTTCTGAACATGTTAATTGATGTGCGTCTAGTAAGTGTACTGCTTTTATACTGGCCATAAAGGTTGAGTATTGTGCTAAGTGCACTAACATAATATTTATTGGAAATAAAATTGCTGATGAAAATTATACATACGAGCGCGCATATAAAAACTCTTATTTTTGGTTTATTCATCCATCATTCTGTCAGCAATTTGGCGTTTTTCATGTAATTCTTAGGGTTACTTTCGGGCAGCAAAATGAAAAATGTATTCCATACGTTTGATATTGTTGAATTGGCGCGATAAATTATTTGAGTCTAAGCTTGCGCTTCATAATTTGGGACTAACACTGGGCGCGTAGATGGGATGCAGAGCTAGAGGATAGTCGAATTACTTGATAAAGTATTCGTAAATGAGGTACCAATGTTTTCGAGTAAAAGGAATCATGTTGCAATGACTTTATGTGGTTATTGTGCTGTATCTCGATGCTATCACTCACGGCGCACTGGAGAGTTGTCAATATTATCCGGAGTGGCGTATTGAAGATGTCCCGTTTGTAATTTACAAACTACCAGTACCATCATGACTAAGGGTATTGATCTAGAGTTTACGTAAAGGGGCGAATTGTGTTTTAATTTACGACCGGTCTGGAAGCTATCAATACTGTCACGAGTAATAGAGTTTGCTCTAGATTTTACGTGTAGAACAATCAATTCTGTATTTCCCAGGGTTCCAGAAGGATATACTGTCGTGAGTTATGTTGTAAACGTTTGACTCTTTGCCGGAAAGAAAAGAAGAAGAATAAATTTTAAAAATTTGATAAATTTCTTACTCTTACTTTTATTCAATTTTTGAAAAGGAAATAATTCTATACGTGGTGAGCCAGTGCGAGATGTCCAAAATTGAATTAACAAACTTGCTCGTGGAAGACCAAATAATAGCAGAGACAGACTCTAGCTACCCTGTCGATCGTTCGAGGGGTGAAAATTAAGTGAGCGTTTTCGGGGCCTCTGGACCTTTTTATGGAGAGTAGCTTATTATTTTCATTAATGCTTGGATGGTAATAAAGATAATAGTGGTCATAGGATAATTATAATAAAGAAAATTGTACTGCACCTGCTACGAGTTAATATAATTAGATATACGGGTAGTTGTGACTGATTATAACGTTGCAAAAATAATGAAGAACTTTTGGTAAAATTTAGTTGACATGTATTTCGCTGCTAGTCATTGGAAAAGAAGTTAGCTCGTAACGCCCTGGGGCATCGAAAACTCCGTTACCCGTGTTGGAGTCAGAAGTACAGACTATCTATCTCGATGTATCCGAGTCAGGAAAAAAAGGAAGGGCTTTGACTTTTCCGTTTTTCTTTAAATTTGAAAAAGTAATAAAATTTAACCAGATTACAAGTTAGGCTATTGCAGATGGTTTATGAAATCGGTAGTGTGACAAGAAGAGGATTACTTGGTAAGTCACACTTCTGCGAAAATAAACGATAAAAATTGGATAATTTCTTGACAGTTTATAATGCTTCTCTGCTGGATTTAATGCAATTAACCCTTCCATACGTTATATTATGCTGTGGCTTGCTATAGATGTAGCATGTATGATATGGGTTGTTTTTTAAATATTCAAAGGTTATGTGCACGTATGACTACAAAAAATTATTTCTGCATGATTTCAACTCTGCACTAAATATAGTATAGTTTTCCTTTTAAGTTTTTTTATCTTTATTCCATGAAAGTACGTTGAAAACTTTAAAAATTGAGGTAATGTTTTTTGATATAACACAAAGTCTCTCTTTTTGTGTATCTTGCCGTTTCTCTTTTCTCTTTTGAAAGCTCAGGAATATAGTTAGTTTTGGTCTGTCTGTCTTACGTTCTTTTCAAGATATTGCGTGTTTTTTAATATTTGGAGGTCACGTCACATTGTGAAATACATGAAAATTTTTTTTTGTAGTTCACTTTATTAAAATAATAATATTTAGTAGTCTACGTATGTATTCTACACTCTTCTGTGCGCTTATTTTCATAGTAGAACCTGTAGTAGAGGCTGTATAGATCTCGATAACTTGACAGTGCTCATATACATACATTCATACTCGTATTATACATAAGTTTCATACACATGCATATGTGGACGCATGCATACGTACGCAACTGCACAGTTTCATACACTAGACAATTTTTGGTCTCAGTCTCTTTCTCTCTTTGTGTTCCGTGTCTGCTATCATACTTATTAACTTCTAGCTAACTTTCTGGTCACAAAGTTTCAACCAGTCAGGGTGGAACATTCAAGAATCTTCAAAATAAGCATTGTAAATTTTGCTGTACTTCGCTCGTCTGAGGAACGATGCCTTTAGCGAGCCTCGAATTACTTGTGCAAATCTTTTATATTAATTTGTTAGTCAAGTTGGAAATCGACTATTAGTAGCAAAAACAACAAAATTGAAATTAAAATGACTTACATCACACTTGTAATCAATGAGAAAATCGTGATTTATTCATCAATATATATATATATATATATAATGTTTTATATTTATAACAATAGATACGAGAAAAATAAACTAATATTTGTTACTCTGAAAAAAGTAGAGTTTATTTAATAATTATTATACAATATTTACAATATTTACAGCGTAATTTTACCTGAAAAAAGTAGAGGAACGAAAATATAAGTCTATTATCTCTATTGTATTTTATATTTTACACTGAAGACTGTAATTTTATATTTCACTTGCTTCTTGATCCTTATTTGTTCGCACTACCTTTCTCTCTGAGTTTATATCTGTTACTACTCCTTTTTCTCTCTCTTCTCTATTGTTTCACTTCTTACCTTCAATATCCTTACCCCCTCTATCAATCACCTATCAAAGGACACGCTTTATTTGTATTTAAAGAGAGTATACTTTCTTTACATCTCCCCCCCTCCGTATTAGCCGAAAATTGGAACATCTCATTGCATTTTGTTTTATTTACATTTCTTTCTCACTAAAATCGTCGTCATTTAGTTCCATATTCATTGGAACCAATTTTGTTATGTGAAATAAATCTGGTTTTCTATTTTTTTCTGTTTTTATTTGATATATAGACTCTGAAATTTTATTTATTATTTCATAAGGTCCAATTCGTAATCTATCCATTTTTCTCCTATTTAGTCTGTTTCCATTTTCTATATATACTAGATCTCCAATTTTAAATATATGATTTTTTCTGTTTTTATCAAATATTTTCTTGTTATAATTGTGCGATTTAATGGTATTTTCTATTGCTGTTTGTCTATTCTTTAGCCAGATGTCTTTGTTATTTATTGTTATTAATTCTTGAGGTGTTATGCTTACATCAGTCCCATCTAGTAAATATTGCGGTGTGAATCCTGTAACAGAATGTTCTGTCTCATTATACTTTTTTATACATTCATGAGCTATTGATGTCCAAGCTTTTTTATTTTGGTTTTCGTTTAATTTGCACCTAATTTTATTAACTATTGTTTGATTGAGTCTTTCATTTAATCCGTTAGAAAATGGCGCATTAACAGCTGTAAAAACTATTTTGATATTATTGTGTTCCAAAAAATCTTTGAAATCTTTTGAGTTTATTCCTGGGTACTGATCTGACAAAATCATTTCTATTTGTTCAGTATCTATTATTTTTCTTACTAGTTTAATAAAGTCACTTGCCGTTTGTGTCTTAGATGTTATTATATAAGCATACCTGGTAAAGTGATCTACTAGGAGGTGTAAATATTTTTTTGTTGATCTATTTCCTCCAAATCCACCAATGGTATCTATTGAGACAATTTCAAAAGGTTTTTTTGCTGGGCCTAAATGTGACATTTGGCCGTATTTAAGTTGACCTCTTGATTTATTTTCTATACATATTTTACATTCTCTACATGTTTTAATTATATTTTTTGTTAAATTCTTCGCTGTGTAGTTTGTGCTTATTCTAGTCATCATTTGTTTTATTCCAATATGAAACCATTCTTTGTGTATTTTTTTAATCAATTTTTTACTAAACTCTTCTGATAGTATTATTTTTTCTTTTTTTCTACTCTTTTTATAAAAAATTTCATTTCTTTTTATTAACATTTTATTTGATTTTTGTATTTCTTTGTTTTTTTCTTGATCTATTTTGATTTCATCTATTTCTATTAAATTTATTATTCTTAAAAATTCTTCGTTATTTATTTCTGGTTCTAATACCGGATTTCGGCTAAGACAGTCTGCTTCTATATTTTCTTTTCCTGGGATATATTTTATTGTAAAATCATATTGCGATAAATAGTAAGTTAAATCACCTAGTTCTTCGTCTGTTCTTACTTTAATATTTAGATTTTCTAATGGTTTATGGTCTGAATATACTATAAATTTTTTTCCAATAAGCCACTGCTGCCAATATTTTATTGCTTCTTTTATAGCCAAACATTCCAAATATATTGCTTTTTTTTCTTTTGTGTTTCTGTTAGTTTTTTTGAAAAATATGCTATCGGTTTATCTTTTCCATCAAATTGTGTTTGTTTAAACACTGCTGCTATTCCTTCTATTGATGCATCTGTGTACAGTTTTATTTCTAAGTTTGGGTCAAATATCTCTAAAATTGGTTTTGAGCACAGTAACTTTTTTGTTTGTTGAAATGATTTTTCACATTCCTCTGTCCATATAAATTTTTCATTTTTCCTAAGTAATTTGTGGAGTGGGTCTAACAATATCGCACTTTTCGGAATATATTCATGATAAAAGTTTATTTTGCCTAAAAATTGTCTAATATTTTTTTGGGTTCTTGGTTGTGGAAAGTTTTCTATTGCTATTAAATTATCTTTTATTGGACGAACGGTATTATTTTCTATTATGTGTCCGAGATACTTTGCAGAATTTGAACCAAATGTACATTTTTTAAATTTTAATCGAAATCCTTCTTTTAATATTGCGTTTAAAACTTGTTTGATGTGTTCTATATGTTTTTCAAAAGTTGGTGAAAATATAAGTATATCATCTATGTAATTTTCTGCAAAATTTTTTAAATTATTTTTTTTTTAAATGTTGCTTAGTATTCTTTGGAATATTGCTGGTGCTGTTTTTAAGCCAAACGGAAGGCAAGTCCATTGGTAGTGTCCATCTTGTGTAATAAAACCAGTTTTATTTCTATCTTCAATTCTAAGAGGTATTGACCAAAAAGCCGAATTTATATCTAGGGTGGTGAAAAATTTACAGTTTCTTGTTTTTGTTATTAAATCTTCGATTAGTGGGAAAGGTTGTGCTTGCGGTACAATTAATTTATTTAGGTCTCTAAAGTCTATGCATAGTCTTGATTTCTTATTTTCTTCTTTTTTAAATGCTAGAGTAACAGGTGCTGCAAAAGGGCTGTACGATTCTTCTATTAATTTTTTTTCAAGTAATTTTGCTACTTGTTGTTCTATCTCTTTTTTATCTTCTATTGTACATCTATATGGTCTTTTGCTACAGTATTTTTCTTCTATTAAATCTATTCTTGCTTCATAATCTTTAACTGTCCCTATGTCATATTTGTTTTTTGCAAAGACTGAATTGTATTTCTTAATTATATTTTTTATCTCTTTCTTTTTACTATTTTCTAAATGTTCTAATCGTAAATCGCTTTCCTCTTCTGTCACATGCTCATTAAAGTTTATTTTTACTTCCGTAACCTTTTCTGTTGAATTCTGTTTTATATGTTGATCTTTTTCTTTGATTATTTTTTTCTTTTGGGAAATATTTAAATTCTCATCTTGTATAAGTCTAAATTTTTTTATCATATCTAAACCTATTATAATATCCTCAAAGTCTTCTCTTTCCACTATATCTAAGTCTATTTCTTCTTCTATTTCGAATATTTTTACTTTCACTTTTATTAAGCCTTTTGTTTCGCTGACACCATTGACTGACTTCAAATATATTTTGTTTACATTTTTTTCTTCTTCTTGTATTTTAACTATTCTTTTATTTATTAATGATATCTGAGCCCCGGAATCATATGTTCCTATAACCCTCAATTTATTATTTAACAATATTGGTATTTTAATCAATGGTGTCTCTATTCGTTTTTTTCTTCTGTATATAAATCTGCATTTATTCTTTCATTTGCCCCAACTACTCTTGTTTTATCTTTATTCTTAAACCAACATTTTTCTTCAGGATGGAATCTGTTGGATTTTCCTATTTTCTCACATATTTGACACGGTTTTTTTTCTTCATTTTTATGTTTATAATTGTATCTATTATCATTTTTCTTGCTTATAATTTTTTTGTTCAAACTTTCATGTTTTCTTATTTCATTTATTAATATTGTTGAATCTACACATTCTTCTTTATCTAATTTATTTCTTATCCATTCTGGCAGACCCATTACTATCAACGCTATTATTGTCTTTTTTCCCATGTTTGGGTCCACATTTATTAATAATCTTTCTTTTTTTATCGCATATTCTGTTAATGAACCTTCATAATATTTATAGGACAATGCATATATAGATGAATTCCAACTTCTATCTGCAAAAGTTTTTAGAAATTTTTCTTTCCATTCTTGCCAGTTATTATTTATTTTTAATTCTGTTTGTGCTGTATAATGCCAGTCCATGCAGGCTTTATCTAAAAATAATCTTAAAATTTCAATTTTTGTATTATCTTCAATAATTTCAAATCTTTCACATTCTTTTTCAAATGTATTCATCCATTGAGTTATATTCGTCTGTTTTTCATTAAATTTTTCTAAAATAAATTTTTCTGATATATTTTTTAAGTTAAGCTTGCTATTATCTTTTTGTTTGTTTGTTAATAATTGTTCTATCAAGTTGTTTATATCTACAGGATTTTCTATTATTTTTTTTTCTTTTTCAATTTCGTTTAAATATACATTCTTAAATTGAAAATTTCCTATTTCATCTATATATACTTTTGCTAACTCATCATCTAATCCTATCCATAACTTCTGTTGTGTACCCCTTTTAGCGTTACTTTTAAATTTAATAAATACCTCTGTTTTCTTGACTTCTGTGTGATTGTCTATATTTTGATATTGCCGTGGTATAGCATACTGTATTCCTTTTTCCGTTTCGATGAAGGTTATATTTGTTATGTTTGTTTTGCTATCACTCGGTGAGGAAACAACTTCAAAATTAAATCTTAATTTTGGCATTTTTGTTATCTTGAGACAATATTTTCGTTCTATAATGTTTTATATTTATAACAATAGATACGAGAAAAATAAACTAATATTTGTTACTCTGAAAAAAGGAGAGTTTATTTAATAATTATTATACAATATTTACAATATTTACAGCGTAATTTTACCTGAAAAAAGTAGAGGAACGAAAATATAAGTCTATTATCTCTATTGTATTTTATATTTTACACTGAAGACTGTAATTTTATATTTCACTTGCTTCTTGATCCTTATTTGTTCGCACTACCTTTCTCTCTGAGTTTATATCTATTACTACTCCTTTTCCTCTCTCTTCTCTATTGTTTCACTTCTTACCTTCAATATCCTTACCCCCTCTATCAATCACCTATCAAAGGACACGCTTTATTTGTATTTAAAGAGAGTATACTTTCTTTACATATATATACAATCGCACAAGAAATATGCCGCTGTGCGCGAGGAAAGAACCACGACGCGAGCAAAATTCTCATTAAAAGTAAACAAAGCTTAAAAACTGAATCCAAACCAACTAAACTTGAACTTTTGGAGGTTCGCTTGAATCAAGACAACGAGTCGATATAAAACATGACCTCGCTGATTTAATTAATATTAAAAAAAACTACTCATGCAGGAATACTGATGCCTGGACTGAGGCTGGCGAACTCGGGCCAAGTAAGAGAGTGGCTGCGTTGAGCACTTGAGCCGACAAGGGCAAATAAGGAATAACATTGCTGTGCTTCCTCTAGCGAACTCGGGCAAAGCGAGAAGTTACGTACTGGTTGGCTTCTAACCAGAGAATAGGCCGAGACGCTCGCTCGGAAGAAGCTCAAGCCGTCTTGGTTAAAGAGAGAGAGAGAGAGTGAGAGAGCCAAGAGTAGGGCTAACAGACACACCAAACTGGATCTCAAACGTTCTCAACATTATGAAATTTACAGATGCGGTATTGAGCGCCTGTGTGAGTCCCCTCCAGGCCCCTCTGACTTGTAGTGCCCACTCGCTCAACCGCATGTGTCACGCGCCTTTGTCCAGATCGTACTAACTTGAAAAAACGTATCACGTCCAAGTATCTTTTAATGATGACATCAAGAGGCTTTTCTTGTTGGGATTTTTTTTGGAAGTTGTAGTTTGACACTTATGAGTCCTGATAATTGTAAAATTATCAGTGATGTTAAATATTTTTTCTTAAATTTTAAAATTCTGGTAGCCAAATTCAGACGTATACAATAGCACAATGCCATGCGTTCTCTGCTCAAACTTGCTTGTAGTGCGTTCGCACTACTTCATAACAAGTTTAAGCCAGTTGCAACTTATGTAGATACGTAATTCATTTTAGCTCAAAGGTAAGAATACGTTATACTGGGTAGGACGTCATACTTAAGTGAAAGAGGCTTGAGGGTGGATCTGAACAAATATTTCTTTTTATTTATGACAATATTTTGACACTTTGGACGAGGACCATCATCTTTTTGACCTTGCATAAGAGCTGATATGCCCTTTTGACATCCTGGGCGAAGACTAGGCTATTTTTCTAGTCAGTTCAAAAATTATGCCGTTTTTTGGTCCCAGATGAAAACTATGCCTTTTTTTCGAGCCCAACTGAAAACTATGTTTGTTTTCTTTTTAGCTTAGACGAGAACTATACCTTTTTTGCATCCTGGTACAAATTATTTTTTATGTTTTCAAACAAGTACAAGAATATTTTTTGATAGTTAAGCGTAACAAATCAGTTACTTTCCTAAAAATTAAAAATACATCAATAAAACACTATTAATTAAACACATTCACAGCATAAATAAATTTTTTCATAATTTTCCTAAAAGTAGAGGCTTTGAATTTTTTAAGTAAATAGTCTTTTACAAATTTTGGGGACTACTTGTCTTGAGACAGGAATCGCGCTGAGATCACTGAATCTTCTTTTCAGGCTATTAATAATCATCTTTTTATAGATATTTTTATAAGAATTGCTCTGTAAATTAAAGTATTTCAAAATTTAATACTTAAACCACTTAATTTCGTCAGTTCAAAGCTTAAAGTTCTTAGTCTAAGACACTTTGATGTACAGTGTTAAACTAAGTAGTAGCATTGATAAAACTGCACTCTTTGTAATTTAGAGATCGTGTAAATCGTAATGCATGAAGTACAATGCTTACATGCTGGCTGTTAGGTAGTGGAAGGGGGTGGATCAGTTAATTTTATGTAGCCACTTTTTCCTATATGCATGTGTGTAATTTATTTACAATAAGGCATATTTAAACCGTACACAAGTGTATTGTGCAACAGACATAATACAAGAATAAGAAAATATGAATATATTTCCAAGCTCAAAAAAAAGGCATAGTTTTTGTCTGAAGTTAAGAAAAGGGCTCACTTTTTGTTCAGGATCCGATAAGGGTCTTCGTCTAGACTAGGGCAAAAAACATAGTTTACATCCTGACTTAGGAAAAGGGCATAGTCTACGTTCAGCCCTTAAAGAAGGACGTAGTTCTAATCCAGGGCGTTTATTTGGTGTTGATTTATTGTAAGCTATTTTTTTACTCACTCCAGTATCAATGGCAGAGTAACTAACGCTCCTGAACTAGTATCACAACAAAAATGATTTGTACGTATGAATTTATACAAATGTGGTGTATTCTAAAAAATAACAAGTTATAAACTTATACAACTATGGCAGAAAACTCAGCTACGTTTTTGCATTAAACTTAATACGTACCATAATTTCGGAGATGTAATACTTGTAAGACTGTAATTATGTGAGCCTTGATAATTTATTTCTCCCTACAAAATGCTACTTGAGCAACTCAATTTTCAATTAGATTGTTTGGGATTTTGACAGCTTATAAAGTTTTAAAAGCAGATGTAAGTGCATCTCCACTTTACAAATAAAATATTAAAGTTGTGTTGCAACCAAACATTCGTTGAGTTGTAAGTCACTTAAATAACTCTATTTTCTCTTATACCATAAATAATAACTAGTTTTATATACAAATGCATTTTTTAATGATCCAAAGTAAAGCTTCCTATTGTAGTGTAAATTGATATCATAAAATATTTCTAAAACCATCTAAATCTTAGTCTCACTAACAAGATTCAGCAGTTACAAATTATGGCCACTCTACAATACATGACCGTATTAACAGTAGTACAGAGCTAGTAGTGTTAATGATATGACATGTCTAGCTATGTTTTAAATAATTGAAATGTATATTATTCATAAATTTTACATTAATAACTCAAAAACAAGTTAATTATATAAACCAATTGATTTTCAGAAACATGTAAAAAAGCTAATATGACTTCTAAACTTATTATAAAGTAGATAATAAATTACTATGTCTTATAATTATATTGTGGGACTATTACATATGTTACAATGTAGATAAATCCAGTAAGGAGCCTGTCTTCACCATCGTCAACAACGGTCACTCCACTCCCACCCCTAGCGCTGGCACTAAGCCCTATGTCAGTAGGTTCTACAACTTCGAGCTCAAAAACTTTATCAACAATTTCAATAGCATCGCCACATGCAGCAAATACAACAAGATTGCAGTCAAGCCCAGTAACGTTATCTTGTAGCAGTAATCAGCAGCAGAAAAATGATACACCAGGAAGAGACAAGAATCGTAAAAAGTCTAAGACTAAAAGCCAGCCCAAGACGCGAACAATAAAGTTCCATGAATACAAGGTATAATAATTGTAGTTTTACTTTCTTACACATCCTTAGGTATGTAATGATTATAATTTTTCTCTTTACTAAACTGTTTTAAAATGTACCTACTACTTAATTTTTCTTAATATTGTAAAGTTTGCATACGTTCTTTTGAGAGTTCTATCTTTTGGTATCAAATGCACTGACAAAATCCAAATTCAATTTAAAAAACGTTTACTGAACTGATGACTAATAAATGGGTTATAATTATTGCTATAGTTATCTTTATCTTCAGTAACTTATTACCAATGTCGTTGTTTATTTAAGCTATTATAATTTTTTTGTAAGGTTGTAACTTCTCAAAGTACTTTTACAACTATCAAGTTGCATAGGAGCCTGAAAAGACAAGTTTGAAATAGCAAACAAAGCCTCGGAAATTGTGCTACTATTTACTTCTGATTTACACACTCGATTTGACAAATAGTGAAAAACAACATAGCCCCACAAAAAAATCTTATTCTGATGGACTTCACTACTGTAACTGTATATTTTGGGGGTGGGGTCAAAGTCAAATTCAGGAAATTCACTAAAACAGAGTTATAGCCATGCCTATATGTTTTTGAAGTCGCAGAACACAAATACACTCTTTTGATTGACCAACTGCTGCGTAGTTCAGTACTATTTACCACACTATTATGTTTTTTAAAACAAATCAGTGATGCTCTAAATTAAGCCTCCTTTTCGGATTGTGATCGGCTGTTAAGCGAGTGGCATCATTTATTTAAATTTTTGTAGTTTGATGAGATTGTGAAAAAAACTTATTAGGATATCGCGTGAAGAGCGTTGTCATATTCTAGTCAGTGTGAAGTGTATATTTTGCTTAAAAACAGTTCCCTACCACCTCTAGGTATACAAACTCATTTACTGCCTAGGATTTGAGAAAAACTCTGTACTTCGATGAAATAAGAATTTTTGTGGTGCTCTATTATATTAAGGTCATATAGAGGCCTCGTATCACGCTGGTACATGGTCTTTCGTGATTTGATTGACCTTGAAATGACTTTAACCCTGACTTAGCAAAGTCCAAAGAACCCCGGATTCATGTTACACGACTTCAAAAGTATATAGGCATGACTATAACTCTATTTAGCAAATTTTCTGAATTTAACCTTAAAATAACCACATTCTTGATAGGGTGACACGAATGCTAGATTCAGGTTCAGCAACCCCAAAACCTACAGTTCCAGTGGTGAAGTCAGTTGGAATAATATTTTTTTTGTGGCTTTGTGTACTTATGTTTTATTCTTCGTATCGTGTATTTTAGTTCAGTTAAATATCTTTAATCCTATTTCACAGCGTTATTGACAAACATAGACCAAAAAGTCGATACAATAATAAAAATGAGATGTGTGAATCTAAGAATTCTTTAATTAATATTTTTCCAGACTCGACATTCATAAAAAGTGGTCTTACCTTTTTTCTTAGCCAGGAATCGAAGTTTTCCTATGCGTGTTCAGAATAGGCGTATACCTAAAATCAAGCTGTACTGCCAATCTTGAACGTAAACACGTTGGGTCTGTACCAGAGTTAGGGTTATGGTTAAAAATAGTAATTGAATTTTTTAATTAGTGTAAAATATAAATAAGTAGCTATGGGTCATTTAAAAATAACTAACATTTTTTACTTAAAAAATTACATACTTTCGATTGTTTACCTTGTGAATGTGGATTATCAAATAAATAGCTATTTTATAAGAAAAACAAGACCTGTAACTTAATTTCATTATTTCTAATAATGAATCAAGCCCAATTGAAGTATAGTTTAGAGCTCAAACAGAAAAAAATAAAAAGTGAGATGTCAGACCAAAATATGACATACTTTTTAATTTTTTTTTACCGTCTGTTATAGATTAAAAAAACAATCTTCAAACTAAGTGATGAACGTAGTATTTAATAAAACAACTATTTAGTCCAATAAATACGGTAGGAGACTTCAACCGTTTTTGGACTCCCTTTGATATTAAGCTGTAGACTCAAGTTTTCTTAACAACTTGTATTATTAAAAATGATCATACATAAATAGTTAGTGATTTTGGTTATAATAAATTAAGAAATCGCTTGATAAGAGTATGAGTAAATTACACATTGCCTAAGCGATTTGTGTAAGCAGTAAGTAATAATTAAGCGTTTAGATTTTGAACAATTACATTATTATTTAATAAACATCATTTAAAATATTTAGTCCTTGTTAGTTGATACACAGAGAATGATGACGAAAGCAGTCCAACCAATGACACATTAGGGTATTTGAATGTGTTTAGTAACAAAAAACTTTATCTTAAAATTATGTTAAAAACGGAGTGATTCAATTTTTATTATCAGCTTACAGAAAAAAGTGCTCGGGATTCAAAAGTCAAGTATTAAAAAAAAAGGAACAAAGTAGTATCATAGACTATAAATCCTAAGATTAATGCGTTTATTTAAGACAAATTTTTTTCTTCGACACAATTTTCAAATATTTGTCCAAACTTTTTTCGTGTAAATTAAGTAGTACTATTTGTTTTGAGCAGCGATTTAAAATAACACCTAAAATATTTTTTTGTTTTGTTGAGTACAACTTTTGAATCAAAAAATACTTTTTTTTGGCATTATAGAGAAAAGAAGATTTTTCCATAAAAAGTTGTTACGGAATGAGCACACGATGCAGTTGAATAAGGTATAATGTTTAACCTCGACCAGACCACTATTGCCCGGATACCCTTGGTGACACTCCCTGTAAATGATGTATGCGAATTTCGTCTACCCAGACACCGCCGAGGTCAAGTATCGGTGACCTGTATCGTCGTCGCTTCTCGTGACTATCGTTAACACGGTACAAGGGGAAAATAGGTAACACCAAGAAAGGAACAATTGCGAGTATTATGTTGAAGTTTTATGATATATTAAAAGAAATATAAAATATGAAGGAGGTATCGCACGTTGAGCGCATATACGTTAAACTCCACTACATAAAAAACTTAACGTTTTAAAATCAATTTTGTATCTTTGGAAGTAAGAAATTGTATCTCATGAAACTATTTTCAGTTTTCTAGTACTAATAACAAATATAAAAAGCTGTTTTTATGAAGTATAAAAAAGCACATTGTTATTTTGCATCTTGAATGTGTGAACAGTTTGCGAAGTTATTTCATAATGTATTGGATATTATAATATGTATTAACGGGTTCGCCCGAGACTTACTAAATGGAACACCGTAGTATGTTAATATGTAATGTAAAATGTTTCCAGTTAAAAATTTTACATCTATTCCTAACACTTCTTAGAACAAAAATCTTCTTATTGAAAACATATAAGCTTGGAATCCATATAGTTTGGTCAAAAGTAAATAAAATATATCGCATGCTGAAAAGCACCATGCGTTCCTTATGCCGTAAAATAATCGTTGGCACTTAAGGGTCGTTGATTTGCAGTTTTTCTCATATAATCGACGAAAAGGGCTATTTTTTAAAGCTATAAAGATTTGAAACTTAGAAAAAATATGTAATTAAAAAAAGTTTTTTTCTCTTATTTCACAACTTTATTACCAAAGCAACAAAGACCTGGAGCTTAATCTCTATATTTTATGTCGCCATAAAAATTAAAAATACATATTCTACTTATTAAAGAATCTGAAAAATTTAGGAGATTACTGTGAGGGTACAATAAAAAGATAATCTCTCACGCAATGGATTCTTCATTTATTGATTTTGATGCTGCTGCTTTAACCTCGGTATATGCCCTGCATCAGTTTCTTGACGCCTGAAATTGTATTCGTTAGATGCATTTGAAGTATTCCTACTGATTCGTCCTCTTGTTACTTTTGGCATGGTTCAGACTTTTGTAAGTCCTTGAGGCTATTTTTTTTTAACTTTCTAAAGTTCTAACATATTTGTTGGCAACGCAGTTTGACGTCCGATGGCCCTAAAAAAGACTGGTGAGCTTCTTAAGGGAGTTTCCCCTTTATTGACTAGATTTGCTGTAGAAAACTATAGTACCGTAAGCATAATTCTCAATGCATTCTATACATGTATATGTGAGTTTTAACCTAGTTTTTTTGGTTGTTTTTTCATTTATTAGTAATTTAAAATTTACCATGTGGTTATTTAAAGAACACTTATGTGACCCTTACATATATTCTTTTTCTTATAAAACAATATGACCTAAATACTGACGTTATTCATTCAGATATTAACATACGAAGGGGTAAAAATGCGTACACCCATGAGATGCCATATTAAATTAAAAGATACATTGTCTTTAATAAGTCGTTTCCAGAGCTGTTAACAGTCTTGAAATTTAAACAGGAGCTTTGTTTTGCAATTATTTACCTACATTTCAAATATTATAAAAATGTTGAAGTTATTATACATAAGGGGGATACTCTTTTATATAAACTCTTTCTTGACTGGTTTCCAGTAAACGGGATTGCTCAATCTATACCTCAGGGTGATTTTCTCTGACCTGTTATTGTAGTACAACACTCATTGGAAGGAAAACTATAACGTTTGGCTTTGGAACTAGTTGCAAGGCTCTTTCCCGACGTTTCCTGGTATAACACCAAACACGTTGGTGTCTAAATTCCTTTTTTTTTTTGCAGACTCAGTTGTTTTGGTGATCTTATGTAGAGAGATTGATTCGTGATGCTTGCCTGGGACTGTCATGTTTGCTCAAGTTTATTTTTCCTTCATAGCTGTTAGGTTTTCCCAGTGCAGACTTTGGAGAGAATCGGTGATTCCTGGTTAAATATTTAGAATCGAAAGGGTAATATAGGGTTGTCAGTCACCGGGTTACCAGCCTTGCGACATAAAACTTTGCTCGTGACGTCTGCCAGTGAATGACTAATTTGGTCTAATAATGGCTGTCTTAATATAGCTTTTTAGTCGACGAATCGTTTCTAGAAATGGTATTAAAAATGGATTTATTGACAATGTAGCTTACTTTTAGGTGGCCCTTAAAAGAACCGATAAGATTGATAATTAAGTAGGAAAGGTATACGCTTATAAAGGTCCTGAAAGAGCCAGTAGTGAAACTTTCAGCTAGTTCTTATTGTTATTCTTGATGATGAAGAGCTGGCAGCAGGTAGCTTGACTCTTACCCTAGAAGTCTCTTTGTATAGAGATCGTGATGGAGGGAGGTACGCTACTGACCAAAGAATATCTCGTCTTCTGGTCGTTCCCCAGATAACCAACCGCTAATCGTTAGTCAGGAAAGAGGGCCTGGAGAATACCTTCTCTGTAGGGATGCCATTAGGACGATCACTCAGAAGGAGGCTCTTGCTAACCATACTCCTCAGGGCTGTCTTCATTGGCTTGCATTTGTAGTAAAAAATTCTTTGACGGCACCAGAGCAGATGATTGGATGACCACAAAACTCTGAAGTGTTGGTGTAGGTTGTACTCTGGCTAGACATGTCTTCTGATATTCCACTAGAGATGATCTTGTTTAGGACATTTTTTTATTGGTGACATTTGTTAATTCTGGTGGTTAAGGGTGTAATTAGATGTAGCTCGCTTATCCATTGGAGAAGAGAGTCATCGGTAGCTGGGGTACCCAGATGCGCGACTGACACCTTTATTCTTGATGTACTGCTTGTGAACGACTATGAAAGTTGTTGTGACACTCGGGCCTATTATAACCGCACTTATTTAATTCTATTGCAGGTACCTTCGATTTTACGTATACGTCACCTAATGAATGATCCTACTGAACTAACACAAAAAGCTAGCGTATTTTTGCAAAACATGAAGCTTATTTGTTGCTATTATTATTAATTTTTCCAAGATAAAAACTATACCAAAATTATCTAGGAAGTGTCAATAATCAGTATGCAAAATTTCAGCCAGATCATTTGAGTCGTTTTCGTGGTTAGCGATTACAATGGTTTTCGCGACTTTGCTTAATATATTAATAAGACAAGTAAAGTTGTAATTTTTTTCGAAAGACGACATAAAAAAACCCTTAATAAAAATGAAAAATATCCACTTCTTCATTTTACTTTAACCATGTAATCACAACAAAGTTGTTATTAGTGACTTCAAATTGAAATTAATAGTGCACGTAAGCATTTGTTACATGTCAAGTTTGCCTAAGCGTCTGCTTTTGTTCAAATATAAATATTTAGGGATTACTAATAATATGATAATAACTATAGTTACAATTAAACTGTCTGAGTATTGCACGCTTAATCTTAGTAAAAATTTATAAACTAAGGATTTTTCTTGCGTGTTACAAAGAAAAAATCTTGGGATAAAATTTTTTTATCTTTTACTACGTAATAAGAAAAGTATATTTCATCAAAAAAGTATGATCAAATGGACCACTATAGTGAAAGTAGATTTTTGTATCCCAGTCAAAACTTAAGAATCTGTATTGAAAAAAACTATATTGGAAAACCACATAGAAAATTATGTAAAAATTATATGAAACGAGACGGCTTAGCCACCCCATTTATTAATGGTCTTTCATTCTAAATAACAGCATGATTTCTTAAAATCTAATGTTGATAAGGTAATTTTTCAAATGGTAGTTGGATGCAAATTAGAATAACTTAACTAACTTTGAGCAACAAAGTATGCAAATATAATTATATATATATTATACATCCATATTATGACAAACATCTACGAATAAATATATTCTTTTTGTTAAATAATTTTTTCATTTAGTAAGCACGTATATTTGACACAGGACAAATGTATTTTTGGTTATCAATGCCTAGGTATATTAAATAGGTATATACATATTTAATTTATGTCTATAAATCTAAAAACACTAATTTCAAGTTAAACACTCAAAAATTTTTTGTAAATGCATTAAAAGCTTAGGAATATATTCAGTTAATATCAAATTACATAATGTATACTCTTTCTGTACTTTTTCATCAGTTATAAATTCAAATTTATAAACTTTTTTATCTTTTGTTAATGCGTGACAGTGATCAAATAGAATTTTTTTTTTTTTATTATGTGTAACAACAGACAATTTTGTTGTTTTTTCTGTACATTCGACTTTGATTTAATAGCTGTAAATATACATTCTATCTCATGTAGGATTTCTTATACATTCTAAAAAAACGGATACCCGAAAGTTTTATAGTTTTCTTACACTTTTTTGTTAAGATATTGAATAATGTCTTCGATTGACGTGTCTTTTTGTGAAGGAACACAATTTCTTAATACGTTTATGCATTGTTTCATGCGTAATATTTGATTGAGTTAATGGATAACACCTTCGGCAGCTTGAACCATTCTAGTTAACCGGCTAATACCAGTTCCAAAGACATAACCAGAATAAGACTACAAAGATTTATAATTGTGGAGACTGTAACCTACTTGTATGATTAAGTGTATATTGTAGCTCTGTGAAGGTAACAAACTTTTTCAGATAAATATCTGCATAAACTAATTGCTCTTCATCAATATCATCCTACTGAAGTATATAAAAAGTTCTTTCTATTAACATCTAGTGTTAAAAATATAGTGCTATATGAGAAAATATAAAAAGAATCAGTACGCTACAGTAAAGGATCCAGTTTTCCTTCTAACGAGCTTTTCATTATTTTGTTTCTGTAAAGTCGAATAACACCGTTTTAATTTTTGATGGTACCTTTATTGTTGACATAACAGTACTTATTTTTTTTAAATCATTAGTGGGAGAACTACGGGGCTCATTTTCAATTGAAACCAATATCCCAAAAAATGTTAAGCTATACCTAAACTAATATTCTGCACAATATTAGGTGTAAGTCCTTCTACAATATGAAACTTTATCAAGTTTATTAGACTCGAAGAGTTTTTTATACTGTTGCAAGCTCTCCCTGTTATAGACTTTCTCTCTCTCTCTCTCTCTCTCTTTCTTTCTCTATCATAAAATAAATTGTTTTGATCTCAGTCTTTTCAGCTAGTGTATTGCTCATTAGGACATAATTTGTGCTATTACCTTTTCCAGTTAATACATAAGCTGCAGAAGGAATGTACCACCCACATTCACTGTATTTATTATACTGAACCATTTCTATCATCAGCAGTCTAGCCACAGAGTCAACACATGAGCAAACGGCATAAGCTTAGAGTAATTTTCTGGGCCTTTTAATTTGTAACGTATGCCGGTATTTCATAATTCAATCATGTAATCCTCGAATGGCCTGAATATATGTTAACATCAGGCTTTATTTTACCAAATCATGATCCACATACAAACGGATTGTTTGACCTCACTTTAATAGGTAACTCATTGGTAATCATCTAACTAGGCCGTACAAAAAATTTTTAATTTTTGTAGAGTTTGGGGCCAGGATCCTATGCCTCCAGGAACTATATACCAGGTTGGAACCTGTCTAGAAAGACCAGCAGGGTTATTTACAATGTATATACTATTGAGTAAACAATAGAGCTTTCTTGTAACGGTCGAAGTACAGTGGCTTTAGTGACTACTGCTATTCGCAATGCCGTTTGACTTAGTACTATTTCTTACTCCCCCTAGGCCAATAGAATTAACTACTTGAAAGGCTTTTTTTGGACCAAATTCCTTACAGGTGACAACATTTATTGTCAAGTATTTATTTGGATAGCAAAAGTCCTTTTAAAACAACTCCAATTTTAGAAGGTCCGATCAAATTTTTGTTTTTATGTTTTTATGAAGATAAAGACAGTTTTTCAGTATGTACCAAATAGCTAAAAGCCTACTAACAATAAATAGAAATGAGAATTTTCGTTCAGTAGACGATACAACAAGAAATATCAAAATTAGCCAGTGTTTGTTGTTAATAATGGCAGTACAGTACCGAAAAAGTTGAAAATTTGATTATTTTCTTAATACATTGATAATCATCTTACAGTCTTAAAACTTAGTATAAATATGTATTTTGTTGTCATATAAACACTAAAATTAAAAAAAAAAAAATCTAAATTATTGAAAAAATGCATTTGTCTAATAGGTCTCAGATGTTGAAATCAATCTGACCCAGTTCCTGCTATCGAAAGTAACTCTTTTACAGCCTATTTTTATTATTGTTCCGTTTTGTTGACGCACCTGTAACTGGCTTAATTTTTTTCACTTTTTCCTTAAAAAAAATCGCGTTTTTCAAAGTGCAACTTTTTTGGGCGTAGATTTTTGCGAGTATCTTTTAAACAAATCATCACAAAGGCAATCACGTTACATATTCTTGTAGCTGATATTTTTATACGAATTAAAAAAAGGAAAATGTTTGTTGTGAAATGTTAATAAGCTGAGATAATTTTTTTTTAGCTGATTACAGTCTTCAACTTCACAATTTTACAAACTAATTTGAAAAATGTTACTTTCAATGTTTCCAATTCAAATTTTTATAAGTCACATTTTTTACAAGTCATTGAGACCCACCAAAATTTTACCCTTAACTTTTTTTCAATCAAGCAACTTTAAATTGAATTGACAAAAAAAAACTGTATCTTGATCAAATTCCACCCGATTTCAACCATTTTTTTTAAGTAGGGGTGAAACGACGACTAATTAACAACTAACGTTTGCATATTACTACCTACTTGTTTATAAATTTGATAGAAACAATTTGGAATTTTTTTGTAAAAGAAAAATTGTTAAAAAATGTGTTGCTGGCGAGAAACGATTTCTGTTCTGCCTAAATAAACTTATTCAGCATTCCTTACACTTCCATCATAGTCACTACTTCTTAGAATGGAGTTCTCATAAACGAGGTGAGAGATTTTCAACTGAAGGAAATGACTAATACAACCACTGTTTGCGAAAGTAACATAACACTCACAATTACTTTGTACTACAATTATGAATTTTGTAATGTTTTTATCTTTTTTATTAGTCAATCTGTGCATATTTATACTGCATTGACCAATAGTATGACATAAGCTTATCTTTAAAAATATAAATTATATATTCTGTTCACTAGTTAACTAGTACAGAAATACGTTACTTTTTTCCACAAAAAATGTCAAAAAAAATGTTTTCTTTTATAAATTGTTTATAACAAATTCATAAACAAATTAATAACAAAGTACATACAATAGGTTATAATAAGTCATCATTTTACCCCAATTAAAAAAAAATGGTTGAAATCGGGTGGAATTTGAACAAGATACAGTTTTTTTTTGTCAATCCAATTTAAAGTTGCTTGATAGAAAAAAAGGTAAGGGTAAAATTTTGGTGGGTCTCAATGACTTGTAAGAAATGCGACTTATAAAAATTTGAATTGGAAACGTTGAAAGTAACATTTTTCAAATAAGTTTGTAAAATTGTGAAGTCGAAGACTGTAATCAGCTACCCTGTCAGTTTCAAAAGTTTATGTTTCTTATTAAACAAATGGCATCATAAGTAATTTAAAAAATTATCTCAGCTTATTAACATTTCACAACAAACATTTTTCTTCTTTTAATTCGTATAAAAATATCAGCTACAAGAATATGTAACGTGATTGCCTCTGTGATGATTTGTTTTAAAAGATACTCGCAACCAGCCACGCTCGAAAAAGTTGCACTTTGTAAAACGCGATTTTTTTTAAGAAAAAAGTGAAAAAAATTAAGCCAGTTACAGGTGCGTAATCAAAACGGAACAATAACAAAAATAGTCTGTAAAAGAGTTACTTTCGATAGCGGGAACTGGGTCAGATTGATTTCAACATCTGAGACCTATTAGACAAATTCATTTTTTCAATAATTTAGATTATTTTTTTTTTTTTAATTTTAGTGTTTATATGACAAAAAAATACATATTTATACTAAGTTTTAAGACTGTAAGATGATTATCAATGTAATAAGAAAATAATCAAATTTTCAACTTTTTTGGCACTGCACTACCATTATTAACAACAAACACTGGCTAATTTTTATATTTCTTGTTGCAAGCTAACTGATTGGGTATCGTCTACTGAACGAAAATTCTTATTTCTATATATTGTTAGTAGGCTTTTAGCTATTTTGTACATACTGAAAAACTGTCTTTAGTTTCATGAAAACGTAAAAAGAAAAAAATTATCCAGCCTTCAAAATTGGGGGTATTCCATAGCGACGTTTGTTATCTTAATAGATACTGGACAATGTATGTCGTCAGCTGTAAGGGATTTAATCCATCCACTTTTATAATTCTATTGGCCTACCCCGGATACTCACTGACTCGTTGCGAACAGTACTGTCTCAATGACTCGTAAAAAATGTGACTTATAATCATTTAAATTGGAAATGTTAAAAGAAACATTTTGCAAATTAGTTTGTAAAGTTGTGAAGTCTTTGCGAACAGTACTGTCTCAGTTCCCCCTCTTTTACAGCCACGAGAGAGGGAGACGTAATATCACACTTTATGTGTGCTTGGTCTGTACAGTACTTCCCCCTTTAATGGACGACCGTACATGAATTTCATTCAATATGTTCTGCTAATGGTATCATGTGAATATGATCATAGTGCATTACATCTTTGTATTCAGATTCTATAAGCATCACAGTGTTTTTTATTTATTCTTTGAATACATTTTTGAACTATGAATAATATTAAAGATTCTGACAATATCATGAAACATGATAACAATACTGTGTATCCAGATTAACACATTTAAAAGTTTCTCTGACAGCGAATACCGCCTATACGGTATTAATAAAAAAATAATGTGTTCACATACAGTGTATACTATAACATTTATTTACAAGTGTCTCTTAAAATTTATAACTTTCTTTGGCTATCGACGGTATCTCTTTCATAAGGACTTCTGTACATTTTTTCCGTCCCCTTTGGCTATATTTTTATCAATTGATTCGTTTATCACATGAGCTGGTCTCAAATGCTCCACGAATACAGTAACAGACTTTCCACTTATTTCTATATCGTACACTGTGTCCGAACTTCTCTTTAATGCTTTGTAGGGACCAGTATATAGTTTTTCTAGGCCTTTTTTTGTTAAATTTTCCATGAATACATGAGAACAAACATTTAAATCTTAAAAAATAAAACCTCCTTCTTGAAATTGTGGTTGACTGGTACAGGCCTAATAATTCGCACGTGCTAACAAAATTCTTCCAAAAATAAATTTGGATTTTGTGTGCGCTCGTCATGCACAAAAAATTCCCGAGGCAAATGTAATGCCGTGCCAAATAAAAACTCAACTGGTGACGCATCCGTGTCTAATCTTATCACAGATCTTAATCCAAGCAACACCGTTGACATAAAACGTACCCAATCGCTTTTTTTTGGCGTTTGAGCGCTGATTTAAGCTAACGATGCCATCGCTCTATCATTCCGTTCGCTTCGGAGCGATAAGTAATCGTTTGTATTCTATTGCATTCTACCAGCGTCAGTAACGCAGTAAAGATTCGAGATTTAAATTGGGAACCTCTGTCACTCATAAGGTGCTTTGGAGCGCCGTACCATGATATCCACGAATCGAAAAGTGCTCAGGATATCTTGGCAGCACAGGCTTCATTTAAGGGCACAGCCTCAACCTATCTCGAAAATCTATCAATCATCGTCAAAATATACTGGTATTCCTGTTTTTGAAGTTATACTTCTATAGGCGCGTTCTGCCTTACGGAGTAAATCAACGATTTCAGATTGGTGACCTTGAGAAAAAGTGTAATGGAAGTGGATTTTGCTTTCATTTTCCCCCTTCGCCCCGCCCCTCATGACGTACTTCCGGTTCCCTATACACCACACAACGCCACCACACCACACCAATCCATCCCACCACACCACACCATACATTTTGAATTCTTCTTTTTCCTTTTAACCAATTTCTATTGAAAAAAAAATAATAAAAAAACAGTTTTCAAAGTGATTTGAACCCCTGTCCCCTTGCACACTAGGCAAGCATCTTACCCACGCTGCTATGAGCGAGCCCGACATAGGAAAACCGACTTCATTGTATCATTTGAAACATATTTCTAGTGTAAGTTTTTATCTACTTTTAGCTTAATTATACATTATATAAATTAATAATTCATTCAATAAAATACATTTTTTTGCACCCGTTTTTTTCACAAACTTAGAAATTAGTATATATTAGCAGAGCAGTTTTTATACGTATTATTAAATATTTATTTACTTATTATTCATTTGATTCTTTTAAAATAAGTAAATAATGGTTTATACAATTTTTCACATTTTTTCATAATTTTCATAAAATTTTTGGTACTGTATAATTACAATAATGTATTTTTATTGCGTTTTCTTCTTCCACAAAATTTAGAGAGATGGAAGGAGCGCAAATATATGCAGCAACGCTGGAAATTATTTTTCTTGTATGGATCAGCTTACATACACGCTTCTACGAACACTTGAACTTTTCTTTCGTGTGTTATTACACATAAAAAAAAATATAGATCTATTTAAAAATGAAACAGGTTTATGTAAAAGTAATTTTTCATACAAACAAAAATTGGGGGGCTTACACAGATCTTATAAATGTAATTTTTAGTGACTTTTCCATAATGTTACATGTTAAATTGCAAATTTTTAAAATTAAACATGTGAAAGAGAGTAGAGTTGAATAATCTGCAATTTTTTTTGGGTATTTTTTGAGTATATTTTGAGTATACTTTTGATGCTTGAATAATGTCTATCAAAAAAATCTATATGTAATAAACTTCCTGAAGGAACATTGTTTATATTGTATTGCGCTATAACATATTGCTTATAATGTTTTAGTTATTGAATATTAGAATATTTATTGAAACCACACCCAACTAACGTAGGTATACTTATTCCAACAATAATTGTACCACCTTTGTATACACAATATAGTTTCATGGAAGGTACATTTATATTTATATTGTCTGCTATATAATTTAATAGAAGTATAACTTCTTTCTTGGGTACCCAAGCACCCACTGTCCACTGGTTCTGGTAAGGGACCGACAACATTGGTATGTACATGATTGAAGCGACCGTCTAGTGCCACAAATTGTTCCACAATCAATTTTTTGTGTCATGCAACTTTAGATTGCTGACACTTTGTGCATTTACTACACCATTTTACGATATCCTTATGCATACTGGGCCAAATGCATTGCCGCTGAGTCACGCGATCTATAACATGCTTTCTAAGGTGCGCTTGGTCATGAATGATGTGGAACGCTTTTTTCATAACGATGCGGGCATATACGGCCCCAGGGTATCGTCTTGGAGGTCATACCAGATTTGCACGGATGGATGAGTCTGTCAGGCTAAACGCTTTAATTTCAACGAAGAATCTTCTGTTTTCAAAATTTCCGCGAGTTTTGCGTCAGATTCCTGCTCAGCAGATACCTCATGCGATAGTACCATAGTCGGAAAAACCACGATTTTTATTCAGATAATGAATCAGCTACTTCCTTATTCGGCCCAGGAGCGTATCTGATATCCGTTGTAAATTGAGCTATATATGACAGTTGACGCTGTTGGCGGGTAGGTGCTTTATCTGATTTTTGCTTAAATGCGTAAATCAATAGTTTGTGATCGGTCCAAATGAAAAATTCACGAGCCTTCAGCAAGTATGAAAAATATTGTATAGCTTTGTAAATTGCAAGTCACTCTTGATATTTAGTACTATAATTAAATTGTGTGTGCTTCATTTTTCGACTAAAAAATGCTAGAGGCTCTCAAACACCTTCTACAGAGTTTTTTTCGATCACCGCACCTATCGCTGTATTTGATGCATTTGCAATCAGTCTAATGCCTGTACCCCAGCGGGGATGTACTAACAAGGTTGCTTTTGCCAATTCTGCCTTTATACGCTCAAATGCCAGCTTGGCTTCAGGGTTCAAACGATCTTACGGTTATCACTTTTTTTGATTTCCGAAAATAAGCGTTAAATTGAGCCTGAGCCTTGGCTGCACTGGGCACATTTCCATGATATGATATTTATTTATAAATTGTGTTTCCTTAGACTTTCAAATATGGTTCTTAGATGCTTCCAATGTTCTTCCAAAGTATTCGACGTGACCAGAAAATCATCTACGTATGCGAATACAAAATCTAAATCGCCCGTTTATGAACATTTAAAAATATTTCCCTGCATTCTGCAGTCCGAACGTGGAGCAAAAAAATTCAAACAATCCAAATGGGGTCGCGATCGCAGTTTTCTCATCATCCTCGGGGGCCACCGGTATTTGGTTTGAATTTTTTAAATTGATTGATAAAAAAATCTTCTACTGTGTAGATTTTCAGAGCAATCGTGTATGTGCTGCGTTAGATACCAATCAGGAGTAGTTATAGCATTCAGCCGATGATAATCCCTGCACAACCTCCACGAGCCAATTTTTTTTTTACTCATGACAAGAAGGTTTGCCAAATTTCAAACTGCACGCTCGGCAAGGCTCCCAATGTGGCTCGATTCGTGTTCAGCAACCTCCCTCAGAGATAGTTGGTTCGTCGGGGTCACCCCTTGTAGAATTTTGAGCTAGGGTCCTATGCCTCCGGAATCCACGCACCAGGTTGAAACCTCTGTGTGGAAGGACAAGCATGGTCTATGAAAATGTATATACTATTCAGCAAATATAATAGCTTTAGTAACTACTGCTATTCGCAATGCCGTTAGACTCGTACTATCGCTGACTCCCCCTGAATACTTGCGGCGAACTGGACTGTCTCAATTTCCCCTTTCTTATAGTCATGAAAGAGGGGTGTATGATATCGCAATATATGTATATATTTGTGCCTCGTCTCTCCATTTTCAAAGAGCATAGTGCCATCTACGTTAAAGGTTACCATAATATAATTCTCCTCATCTTCTGCAGGTAATAATTGCGTAAGGTACTTGTACAAAACTCCATCTGTGAGATCTCAAATCCTATTTCTACTGCCCAGTTCATCTTTATTTTTTAATTTATCATAATAACGTTTATTTTTGCTCATCAAGGATGCTATCTCACGTCTACTTGTAAAAGCGTAAGAAAATCATTACACATAAAATTTTTTCAAAAAATGTTTTGCCCACATGAGTATCTGATCTTATGTCTTTAACTACTTTTTTTTCAGTGCTGCCACAGTTATCCCTAACAAAGTGATTATGGTCAATCACAACAAAATTTTTTTTCATCGCTATCTCCCTTGTCACTATCCGTTAACAAATTATATTTCACACTATCTTCACAAGGCTCAAGAAACCATGAATTCTGCGAACAAGACAAATAAGTTCTATGAAATTTTTTTTTACATATTTATAATTGCAAGTAGGCAACACACATCAACGCATAGATAGAAACATAAACGGCAAAGATGAAAATAACAGTACTATAATAGGGTTTAATGTAGCTTTCTTAAATTGAACTAACAGTCAGACCAGGATCAGAATCCTGGTACATCGTGTAAAATAAATAGGTTCCACGAGAAGACTTACTAGTACCCTGAATAAGAAAAGATATCTAGTTAGTGTTATAAAAGATTTTTTTTAAATATCACGGATAGCAAATAAGATTGATTATGGCACACCTAATCACTATTCATCACTAGGTGAATTCAGTTCAATAAACTCATTCCTGAAGTTATTATTTTTTGAATACAGCCTTCATTTATTAAACTTGTATCAGGTAAGTAAACATTGTGACTACTAGAGTTTATGCTGCAGATAAACAGCTTTCACTGTCAGTTATATGATAGCTTTCGTTGGTTGTCTCTAAATCAGGCAAAGAATTAGAATCACTATTTAAATTTTTATCCAGCGTTTTCTGAAAAAGGCAATACGCTTATTCAATGCATAAATATAAAAGAAAAAAAAATGTGACTGCGATAACGCGTATTGATTAGTAAGTTACAGTCATTGGATATAGTAATATTCTGCAAAAAGAGTATTAACAGTAAAATAATACTTATTTTAATTTTTGAATACTCACTCTCCATGTATTGTCTCTGTGCGTAATATTAAATTGTGTAGTATCATGTTGATAGAGATAGAACCCATGTAACTCCTTACTACAAGAACTGTATCGTCACATTTTCTGTGAATTCTTATCAAAACATTCCCCAAACCATTTTATATGTATTCTTTAAAATAGCCGATGTTTTCTATACAAAGTTGCAATGACAAGAAGTACCCAAACTATTAAACTAAATTACTAACCTGACTAACTTACATTAGAGCTATGATTAATGAATTGCTAGTGCAAAATGAGTATTTAATACATTATGCTTTTAACCATACATGCAAGGATACAACTTGTTGAAGCGTGATAATCGTGCTTTTTCATAAATCACTATATGTAAATAGCGCAACACGGACATTTAAGTGCCGTTGTTTTGGGACTTATGGGTTACGATCTGTAAAATCCAGCAACGATAGCCAGTGAGACTTACTTACATCAACTGGCGGATTTATGTTTGCCTTATGGCCCTTTACAGGAAAATGCGATAAGAGCAAGGAATAAGGAAATCACGAAAATAAAAGGAATATCAGTAGGAATAAGCAAAATAAACAGAATGATGCACTAATGTACAATTTTTTTTTCTTAATTACTAGTAGAGCTGTGAGCTGTTGGGGAAGGCTTGGTTGCACCAACATTGATTTGATTCTCCTGTACAATACTCACTATATCAGTGTACAAGAAAACACGACTAACAGCCCTCAACTTCTGCCTTTTTCCACGTGAACTTTGTTGGCTTCACTTACTTACTACCCTTTTTGGGATAATCAATCTATCTTCTTATAAGAAGCTATTTAAGCATCAGTAATTGAAAAACTAAGAATAAATTCAAACAAAAGTAATTTCAGCACATTAAAGCTAATACTTCTGCAAAGAATTACTTATATCCATTGCCATTCATTATTTACAGTCGTAGCTTCCTAATTATCATGCCTTATTTTATTTTGTCTTACTATGACGATAAGGCCACTATTCCTACAAAAGACCCTTAAGATCAAGTCAAAAACAGAATAAATCAGCACCTTAATCTTACGGCTAGTTAACTGGCATTAAATGAGCTATTTTTAAATATAGGATATACATTATTTATGACTTTTGTAAGCTGCTGTCATAGTGTGCTGAGAAATATGGAGGTAAATATCAAAGATACGATAATACAAAGAGTATAATTTTATAAGTACTTAGACTTAGTTTTTAATTATAACTTAAGATGAGACTTGCGTATTAAATATAAAAGTAGAAGAATTAAATACTTAGTGCAGGTTTTTTATAAGATCTCTGAATACATGAATTATGATAAATCAAGCAAACTGTGTTACCCTTTTTTCATACCGTAGGAAATTATGAAATAACTTGTAGATATGCTTACAATAACACAGCAGAAATAGTGCAAGGGATATTGAATAGAATATTAAAAATAATTAGTAAAAATATTTTCGTATTAGACAATCATCTAACCATAAGACAAAACTTTGATTATGAATATTTACATTTATACTACCAAGAGCTAAAAAAGAAGTAGACTTGTTAAAAAATATAACCAGAAGCAACTTTATTTATCCATTTAAAACGTTGAAAACAGATAGCATTTAAAACAGCTACATAACAGCCATAAAACTATACGATGAGTTACCTACAAATCTTAAAACAATTGACAATCAAAAACATAGAACTAATAATGAACTGAAAAAGTAGATACGAGAAACTATTACGGTACAACAGAGGTAAATTAAATAATTTAATAATGATGATTACTTGTATATCAATATGAGTGTCAGAAAAAAAAAATAAGAAATAAAAAAATAAAGAATACTACTTGTAGTATATGATAGAAAGAGTCTTCACCCGCAAAAATTATAGATACAAAACTATATTGTAATCTTTAAAAAGTATGAAGAAAGTACGAAGTATATAAAAATTAGTCAGAAAATTTAATTTTTTTCTTCTACTTTCTACTGGCTTGCGAATTGGTAAAAGTGTAACCTCTGCAGGATTACAGTTTCAATACCATTGCTTTTTTTTTATATCTTATACTCTGATTAATCAAATTAAAAAATGTATGTGTATATTTGTATATATAACAAAAACAAAATATATTAATGGTGGATGTTTAAGTTCCATGGTAGCCAAGTAGAAATTATAAAAATTTTTAGTATGTGATAGCAGACATAGAGTTGTTTACTGACCAGCTTATCTCGCAAGCAGATGAAAAATTATTTTTTTACCAAGAAAGGTGAAGAAATTTACAAATAACTGAAAAACTCGTTGATCAGCTTTGTTTTACTTAAATTGATTACGATTTCCAAAACAGTATCAAACATTTAATATTTTATAATATTTCGTTTTCAGTAACAAATAAAAAATTAAAAGATCATTAACAAAAAGCAAAGAATATTCCAATGGTTTATTCAAAATTGCTTCTCAAACAAAACAAAGATTTTTTTTAATTCAAACAAAATAAAAATAACAAGAGCCTTAATTTTGAAAACATTAAGACACAAAACATTAACAAAGAGCTTGCTATTAGAAAAGGTTTTATAGAGCAGAATTCTCCAAGTAATGAAACGTCTGAGGAAGCAGTAACTGTTATAACACTATTTTAATATAAAAACTTTTTGCGAGGTTTTTGATTCTATAATTTATTTTAAATAGTAAAAACTAAATCATAAAGAAAAGTTACTTCTCAGAACATCCATAATCATTAATGAGAATAAAGCATTTATTGAACCATAGACTTTTGGACAAATAATCAGGCATATGAGAGTCTTACGTCACCTATACTTTTTAGTAATATTAGTAAATTAAATAATGACACAGATAATATTATTTGTTTTAACACAGTAAAAGAACGACTACTCATTTAACTTCAAGCGTATTTTTATATTCAAATAAAATTGATAGTGCATTTTTTTGAAGGTGGAAAGTTTGAACTTGAAGAAATTATGCAAAGACGATTGAATAATAAGAAATGAGGCTTCTGCCTAGGGTAAAAAACAGTAGGCTTTTACTTTAAACAGCTTTTATTTTCTTCTGGATAATTATGAGTTTTCCTATCAAGTTGTATAACAAAAGAAAAATGTCTATACTAGGTGAACGTAAAAGTAATTTAGAAAAAGAAAATTTCTTGTGGGATAAATATTTATCCAAGAGATAATACGCATTTTGAAAAGAAAAAGAAACATAATGAAAGTAATCCAATAAATCAGAACATCATTATTTGTTAATAATATATGACATGACATCGCAATATTTTATTATGTTACAATTTTATTAAAATCGTTCAAGTCACAGTTTTTCTGTCGCACAACTTCCAAAACTATTTATTTAAACAAAACCTTTTTTTTTACTTTTTTAGTTACAATAATTAGTTATAACATTATTTGGTTTTTAGTAATCATTTTGTATTTGCATTAAAAATTAATAATTTAAAAGTAGCAATTTTTTAAGGTTTGGAATTTAAAATCTTACGTATTAACAATTAAGTGGTATTTAACAATTATCTTTTCATATTAAATAGTAGTCTTCTGCGACGTATGCCTATAAAGGAATAGGTTCTAGACAGACGGATCTTTTGAGAAAAAAAATCATGAGCAAATTAATAGCAATTAAAATTAACTGTTTCAATTTGGACAAATTATAAATAAACCTAATATTATTATAATTATTTATCTTTTTTCTCTTAAAATTTAAACGTAGTGTCTATTCGCACCGTATATCTACGTAATTACGTAGATTTAGTGAATATGCGTGCGCGGTGGATAATTCTACTGTCCAGTACTTATAGAGTCCAAGTTTTTTTTTCCGAGCAAGCAAAGCGATCGAGGCACATGCATATACGTGGATATAAGGTGCGAATAGATACAGCGAAATTAAAAATAAAGCTGTTTTGTCTTTCATGGCCTACTGGTGATGACTACCGTAGCTCCTTTTTTTTCATACCAGAGTTCTAATAAATATGCTCATATTATGTCGTACGGTCTTACGTAACAACTTTAAACTAAATGAATAAGAGTGTATTTTTTCCTGATTAAGATATTTTTGTTAATTAATTGTGAATTTCGACTGTCATGTAATTTTTAATATTATACATTTTAAATTTTTGTTGTATAAAATAGATGACTGTATGTAAATTTTTTATGTTTTTATTGTTTTGAAGAAGCAGCTATGTAGTAAGTAATATGATTGAAAATTCTTATAATATAATAGTAGTACAAATAATGAGTAATTACACAAAAAATGTGTACGTTTAATGTGTAGCAGAAAAAATGTATGTGATGTCTCAGCCTAAGATTACAAAATTACCTTTGCTAAATTATTGTATTTTAATAGGACGAGTATAGTTAGTATCAAAACAAAAATAAGTTTTTATTTCACAAGTTTGATAAAGTCGCAGAATTTCGTAACTATTACAGTGCAAATTCAAACCTTTGACGTAACAATATTGATATTATAATATAAAAAATTGGTTTGACATACTTTTTGCTACGTTACGTGGTGCCATCTAACGTGGCACAGGTTCAGATTCGGCGGAAGATTTACTTAAAAGTACACCAACATATTATAAATTTTACACAAAATCTAGAATAATTATCTGGTATCTCTATCTTTTCTTTCTCTTTTCGACCTTGTAACAATAGATCTCCTTCCCTCCATCTTTATTAGATGCTCCTGTGGCCATTACGACGGAAAATTTTGTTACATGCATCCATACGGGGCTTTGTTATCTATACACAGCGCGTCCTCTCTGGGTTGCAGATGAAAGAAACCTCTATGGATGGATATCTGCGAATGCAGTCGTGAACAGTCAACGAGGGCCGGCATAGGAAGAATTATCTCATACTGCATTCAACCAATAGGCACAGAACTTAAAAAAATGTACACGTTGAATCAATTTTTTTTAACTTTAAAAATCTATTTTTCTCCTTGTTAACAAATAACTGAGTCTACATTTTGTATAAAGCTGGTGATAATTTACCCAGATTTAAAGACACTGCCTGAAAGAGATGTGTAAATGGCTTGGGTACGGGACCTAACACCGTCGTAGTTGACGAAAAAATCATTGCCTTGATAGAAGCACTAGAGACATAAGACAAAAACCGATTCAGTGGCAGCAGAACACCAAATAATTATCTTTGGTGTCGTTCGCGAAAATCTGTACTCTTAGAGACTAAGGAAGTGTACGAGCAACACTTTTAGTATGGTAGAATCGGAGCAGGGTCTCTTGTGTGAAATTATTCTCATATTTATGGGTATCTAACTTCCAAACCAAAACAAATCCCAAAGTAAACATCATACACACAACCAAATGTAACCAACAATGAGCCCAACAGCAGAAACAAAGAAACAAATTCCAAACTTGTGACGAAGAATATTAGGACACTTTTGAGAACAGGCACGATAAGAGCTGCTAACGAGACCCTTCAGAAATACGACATCAACATCGCAGATATCCAAGAGGCTAGACTTTCTGGGATGGGTGAATAGAGGTATACCTATAGGTAAATACATCTTTTTACACGGTAAAAGCGTGAGGGGTAATTAAATGCCTTATAGTAGCTAAGGTTAGGACACACTTAACAATAGCAAGGAAACAGTGCTTCAGTAAATCTAAGAGAGAGTCGTAATACAGAAATAAAAAAAAAGTTCATACTTCCACTGAGTACCGGCAGGAAATAAACAGTTGTTTAGATAACTTAATAGCAGTAATGCTAGATCAGAAACAAAGCATACATGGAAAGTGAAACATACAAGAAATATTGAATTTTAGCAATAGTGCTTAAAACTTTGATGATTTAAGTCACATTCTGATTAATTTTATTAATGACTATGAATCAAGATATTGTTTAAAAAAGGTTAATGTTCATAGAATCATATTTTCATGCAAAATTTTTTAAATAAACACAATTGAACCTAATACTTTAGAAAGTGATGAGTTTTGTTGAAAAAAATCTATTAGAAAATTTTTTGAAGACATCATAATACTATAAGCTTTTACAAAATAACAATGCAATGTTTAAAATTTAAATAAGTATAGACATTTAAATACACTAAGAGTTACATAGAAAGACTACTTATCTAATGACGTAACAACTTGTAACCAGCACAATGCAAATCTTAAGATTTATTGTAAGAAATACGAAAGTAATTTCTCATTACAAACCTATTTGAAAATAAGTCACCTACTTTGCATGCATTTAGAGAATAATTCTGTGTCATACCGTTGTTTAAGTGATGTTTACAGATAACAATGAATAACAACACTTTTTAAAGTTACCGGCTCAATTGAATAAATTAGGTCTATTAAAGAAGATAAAAACTTATATCACTATATTTCGTACATAAAAAATGAGGGGGGATGTTAGCAAAAGTTTGACAATTCCGATATTATAGGTAGAAAACCATCAACGGTCTCACACAGCAAAGTGATAAGCACGGCTTTACTTTTCTACGTAATCTAATCATTACTTGTATTATCGATGTCGTGTATTACAGATAATATCTATGTTTATTTAAATATTCTGTTGTATACATTTTTCAAAAAAGAGTTCAATCCTAAAAAATAATTTAATCGCTTAACTAAAAATAATATAGTTTCAAAATATAAACAGACAGTTATGACTCGGTCTTGTATAAAAAATGTGAATTTTTTTTTCTGTACCCAAATTAATCCATTGGGGGAGACTGAGTACGGCTGTGCCAAAGGACGGTTGTGATAGTGGTCACACTGGCGAAACTGTAAGGGAGAACCGCCAAATACAAGAGAGGGTAGGAGTGGAGTGATGGGCCACTTGTGCTTCACAGTATAGCATAAGCTGTCATGTAATATCAACGACAGCAGAGGCCTACATTAATTTTGAGGAGTGAAATGTAAATATTTCCATTAAATTTTGTTTGTTGCAATTATCGCTGTATATGTACAGATCCAGCAACGAGTATTTATCCTTGTTATAATACACACATAAGTGCATAAAATGCAGTGGTTACTTTTTATGTAAGCTAAGTTCTGTTTGCATAATAATTTTTTTTTCCGAATGAGTGTGTGGTTACGGTTGTGACATACTACCTGGGTGCGGTTGTTACATACTGTCTAAGTATGGTTGTGACACAAGTAAAATTAGTTGTTTTCCTTTAACATGCCTCGTGAAGGTTTCAGGAGAACGAAAAGAGGTGCGTGTGATATTAAAAGACATACGATGATACAAAGCAGGGGATTTCCATACGGAAAGATCCAGAAATGCACCAAAAAAATCACATGACATTATTGCGATACGTTCGTATACGTTATCTAGCCAATTCAAACGGCAATAACAGATGTAGCATCAGTATAGATAACATTGCTTACAACTAAGTCTTTTCCAAGACGCAGGAACAACAGTATTGAAAATACCTACCATACATTGCGCAGATATATACTTTTGGGTATATAATATCTAGAAAAAAAAAAAAATTATACTGTTTAAAAGTAGATATTAACAATAAAATTTTCTATATTTGATGACTTTAATTAAAAATTAATGTTAAATTATCTAAAAAAAAGGTGCTGTTACATTATGTTTAACAAAAGGAACAACAAAAGTGATTTAAAACGGTTTTAGTGTATTTTTTTAACCTGTCACAACCGCCCCTGGGATGTGGTTGGTCCTGACATATTTTTTTTTTTTTTAACAAGTCGCTCGTGTGGATGGCTATACCTGCAGTCATAACTTTTATAGACACATGTAGAAGAGTCTTCAATGTATCATGCCCAGTAATTTTCATCCCACTGAGTGTCATACTTTGAAAGTTATGGGGTCTTAAGTAAAAATTAATACAACCGTGCTTAGTCTTTCCCTACAAGCAATGTAATACAACCATCGAATATTTGATCATTTATAACTGTGAACTTGTATAAACGACAGCATATAATAGTACTGTGTAATTCATTTTTAATTTAATTTAAAAAAGTAATATTTTCTATTAATTTAAGACAAGATCACTTGGATTAGGTCAGGAGTAGATTATATCTTGATCAAGTATACTTACTAAAACTTTGGATGAAAAAGACTCAATTTATACTGGGATTATGTGGTGTATCCTGTATATGTTACTTTGTACAGTTGAATGATTCTAATAAAATAATGGGTTGACAGCTGACAGTTCATTGGCTCTATAATATCTGCGTGTGTATGTGGATCATTGTATGGCTAATAACTTCAATTAGCCATACTTGGCATTGACAATAACAGTGGCTGTAAATGACTTCTGCAAGCTAAGGATTACGATTATGATAAATATGTTGATGATGGTGATTTTGATAACGATGATAGAGATAATGGTGATGATTATACCAAGTACTTTAATTACACTGCGATGATACTTGTATGTTTTAATGATATTGTGAATTCCAAGCGCAAAAAGTTCATCAGACTTTGGATACCATTGACAGTGAATTCTTGGTTTAATTAAAAAACAAGCTTATTACACTTAAAGAAACGCTTCTTTATCATCTACATAAAAAAGATATAGTAGATAAACTAAAGTACATCATAAATTATCTAGTCACTTTTTAATTTTAACGAGAGATTTTTCAAAGAGTTCAGACAACTGTAAGTGGTAAAAAATATTGAGTAAATTATTTTTATAATTTTTCCAGGCTTGCCAAAAGTTTTAATTTTGTATGATAAAATTTTGTGCTTATGTTTTAGTTTATAGTGTGCGTAGTTTATCACTTAATGGCTATAATCAATTAAATACTTTTTTTATTCAAAGAATAGCTGTACTTGATATCTATAGATGACAATAGCATCAGAAAAATAACGACTTAATACAGATGCACAATTGGAGTTGATTCGGAGTTGCAGAGTAAGTGATCTTGCATCAAACCCCCAAATATCATTCCAGGAGGAAGACGATGTCCAATAAAAGTCGAATACTTGACAGTCTAGAATATTGAAGTGCTTACGAAGTAACTTTGCTCAATCTCATGGATTTGTATGAAGAATAGAAGTTTATACTTATCTGACGTCACAACTGATTATTTTCAAAGAGCAAATTCTAAGCACTAAACTGTGTCAAAAGTAAAAACACTCCACAAATGTATTGTTTAATCAGAATAAAATGTCTAAGCATATACATTTATTAAACTAGTACTGATTATGCTCACAAGCGACTGTACAATAAAATCGTTAATAATAAGTCTTGTTTACACTATTTAGCTGTCTTCTGCTCCAAGCCAGACTTAATTTTTTTTTTTACCATTATAATTATTTTTTTTACTTTTTTTCTTCATACGAGGTCGTCCAGAGCTTCTTGATGCACAATAGAATGGGGTACTAACCTCTTTCCTGTGAGGGACTCGTAGTCAGCCTATTAATGCTTATTTCCTGCTACAATATTTTTTGCGATAATGACTGAATACCCACTAAACTGACAAGACCTATCTTCTGGAATACCTGGCTTGGAATCCGCTTTTGCAGCAATACTTCGAGCTGAAGCCACAGAGTTTTGACTATTGACATGGAATTCCAACGGGGTGTTGTCATCGTCCAGATGTAGCCTTCTTTTTATTGTGTCTAGCCATCTACTGTTTTGCAGGAACATCGATTTCCGTTGCTTCCTCTTGCTGATGGCTCAGGTAAGTCGGTGCAGCTTAAGTCTGCAATGATCGTCTAGCTTCCATCCTCTGAACCAAAAACCTTTAGTTATGTATTATAAGCGTTAATATAGTCAATTTGTTTGCATGCAATTAACTAATTATTATTGCGTTCAATCTTTTATTGTAGGCTTTTAAAAAATCGTAATGTCAGGAAAAAAGGCAAGAATAATCTTACAGAGATTATGTTTAAATTCAAGTTGAGCACATTTTAATTTTAGTACCTTTGCTGTGTGCAGTCCACTATATTGCAGTAGATGACTTCGGTAGTTGGGATAACAGAGAGTTCTATCAAATTGTGAGAGAAGCTTATTTAATTATTCGGTTAAAGGGGTATATAACTGTGAGGAGGATTGAGAGGGGCCAAGAGAGGGCTAAACAAAAATTTAACCCAATAACCGTAAGGCACGAAACTGAAACAATTTTGTCCTACTGAAAGGGGGACGCGGAGTTAGTGATGGGAGGTTGAGGGAAGCTTTTTAAAATCGTGTTGAGGCTGAGCTGGGTAGTGGGAGGTGCTGGTAAGTCTGAACAAAAATCTAACCCATTAAGGAGGCTTGGGCGATTTTGAATTAAATGCTGGCTAGGTCTGAAATTCAGAGATTAAATAGATGAAGTTTGCTAGATTTTTCTAGGAAAACAAAATAGTTAGGTCAACACATTTATTTTCGAGAAAATCGCTTGTGAAAATTCGTCATTTTAACACGCCACCTTACGGAACCCGAAATTCAATAGACTACCGTACTGCAATAAAAAGCTGTGGGCCCACACATTAAATTGGTACATGTACTTGAAAGTATAAAGAATCTATTATTTAAAAAAAAGAATAGGATCAACACGTTAAATTTTGAGAAAATAGCGAGGGAAACATCGAACATGAGAATTGCTTTGTGAAGGTACTGTAAGTGCGCATGCGCTGTACATTCATAAATATACAAGCATGAAAATTTAAGTCTAACACAAGTATAGGTATATAATAGTAGATGAGAGCAAGAGAGTACAGTGTTGTCAGCTTTATCGTGGCAGGGCCGTCATCTTTACACAAGGTACCTCGGGAAAACCAATAAATTTTTTAATATCGATTTTCCCAATGACTTTTCCACGTATTATTGCTATTTTGTTCACACATGTGTATAATCAAAATGATTATAAAAAAAATATTACAAAGAATCATTTGTATGACAAGTACCCCACAGGGGCCCCTCAATAGATACGATACCAAACGCCCAAGCCTCCTTAAAAATAAGGTAAGAACTCATAGAATCTTACTTTATTTATATGGGGGCTGAGAGGAGCTATGGGAGTTGAGGGTTGAAAGAAATGACCCTTTAAAATCCCTATTTATAATAGGAAGATACGTATGTTTTATATTTAAATGTTATGTATAACAAAACCGTAAAAATAAACAACTTTTCTTTAGTTGAAACAGCTGGTTTTCAAGTTTTAAGTTACTCCTGTATTCATTCTGTTAGATTTAATAGTCTTATTTGTTTAAGAGTATCACTTTACATTATATATATATATATATATATATTAGAGACAACATTATATATATATATATATATATATTTTTTTTTTTTATATTATAGTGCTCTACGTCCTGGCTTCTTTAATAAGGGCACTACCATGTGCACTTAGTACTTGGGAAAGGGACAAGGAAAGGGATGGGAGGCCTCCCATCACTGGGAGGGGGGTAGGGGGAAATTAGGCAACTTTTGCTGCGAGAAGGTTGCCTAAACCCTCCTCGAGGAGCATTGCGTGGTGAGAAAGCACACGTGAGACTCACAGAGGTACTTGCCTGAAAGTCGCACTGGCCGGGAATCGAACTACGGTCTCCCGCGTGCCAATCCACGATCTAGCCGACCGAGCCTCCGCGTGATCTATATATATATATATATATATATATATATATATATATATATCATGAATGACATCTTTTTTTAGTAAATCTGTCTAATTCATAAGTTTTGCCCATGTATGACATTATCCTTATACGCTCTTTATTTTATTGAGAACGATTGTTAAAAAAGTATTTTAGTCTTTTCAAGCTTATGCAGTGTTGATACTTTTCTTAATTTTTTCATTGCATTTTAAGCAGGTTTTACATTTTAAGGATAAATAGGTTTAATAAAGTAATAGTTAATGTTATTCTTCTTGAAAAACTGAGAACTTAAAAAATTATGCTTAAACTAAGGGAAATTTTTTAAAGTATAAAGTAAATTGTAACAAAGGTTAATTACAAGTGTTTAATGTTACATTAGGTATTTTCATTTTGTTATTAACTTTGCATCAAGTTGTTGTTACTGATTTAATGATATTTACTTTTTTTGGTACTTTTAGTCTTGTTCTATTACATTAACCACCAGATATAATTATATTCCATAATAATACAAATTCAAAAAAAAAAAAAGCTAATTGAGCCAAAATTTACTATTTTTACAAGTTAAGTTCAGGTGAAATATACAGTAGAGTGCAAAACTATACATGTCCTAGTTATCCTGATAACATACTTCTCATTCTACTAATCTTAGAAGTATCTTTAGGAATCAAAGTTAAATTGATTGACATAATGACAAATCATCAAAAATCAACGTGCACGGACTGCTCAAAAATAAGTTTATAACAGCACAGCACTAGGAACCGGAAAACTCTTTATCCCTAGAGGAAAGCCAGATTAACCAAAAAATATGATTTTTGCAGGTTATTTTAGAATTAACAAATTCAGTATCATAGATAAAAGGATTTTCATTGACGTTGCAACATAGTTCCAATTTCCTTTACTTTGGATATGTTTCTATAACAAAGGGTAAAAACATTTTAGAAACTGTAGGGTGTTTCAAATATCATAATAAAATGCACAGATTGATTAAAAAAGATTTTATAATGCCACAATCTTTTTAAAAAATTAAATAAAATATCTGGAACACATAGAAACATATATCTCTAATGACATGTTGACAGATTTCACGCTAAAAAAAGTAGTTAGATTACACATTGCCTCTTTTTACAGTATATAATTTTCTTGCTTTCTTCTTGGGTTCAGAAATATATTATATGAACCAATACAGTGTTTAAATACATCTAAAAAGTTCAATCCGTGAAAAACTTGCATGCGGGTGTATTAACTTAAAAAAAAAAATTTTCCAAATTAAAGATAACTGATTCGTTTTTTTTTGCATTAAATTTTCATTGTTTCTCTGTTAAATATCAATTAATATGTAGTAAAGATTTTCCCCACGTACCTTTAAAATATTTCACAAGTAAACAACAAATTTAGTAACGATGATAAATCGAAAGATATGTTTAGTACAAGGAAACAAGTAATGTTTTCGTGAATATAATAGTTATCAACAAGAGTAGACTCTATAGGTATTTATTTATGGAGATCTATTAAAATGTTTAAGGGTATTACACCTTTTCATTGTAAAAGTATTAATGCTATACAAATCGTAAGTGTTGAACATCAACATAAATTATTAGATATCTTCATCACAATATCTCTACAAAGGATAAGATGGAAAAATCATCAGAATTAAAAATTAGATTAATTTTATGATTTAATCTAATGCAAAATAAGATCTACGTAAAAGTTAGATACTGAAATCCTGCAAAAGTTGCTGCGAGGTGACAAGATCTTCTAATGATTTATAAAAGTCATAAAAAAGAAATTTAAGCTCAGACCAACAGAAATTTAAAAAAACTAATAGATAAAGTAAATATAAAATTTTCTGATGACTGACATAAATAATTTAAAGCAAAATTAAGATTCAGAGAAGTGATGAGTGTAAGTTGTTGCAACAGACTGCTTGATTTTGTCTTTTGCAATCAATATAGAACATCTTGTGACTTTTTACTTTTGCATGAATATATCTGGAACTACGTTATACAATTTTCTGTCCTTAATGTTAATTGCTTTGTAGTTGAAAAAGCTTTTATTTAATAAGTTTCATACTTAAAATGTTTCTGATAAATGATTAAAAAGATGTAATATAACTGTTGTGATTTCACAGATAAACACCCTCATAAGTTAATTTTGACGTTTCCCGAATTTTGTATTGAATGAAATTGGTAGCTTACGTCACAAAAAAGCCAGCATACTGGTTTGCTGAATACTGTTTTTCCTGGTATACAAGCGCCCGAGACCTCAGATCACACTTTGCACTTTTGTCATTAGGGGGAGACTGGGCACGGTTGTGTCAATTTTCATTTGAGACCCTATAAATTTGAAAGTATGACACTCAGTTAGATAAAAATTGCTGGGCGTGATAAATTGAAGACTCCTCTACATAAGTCTATAAAAGCTATGACTGCAGGTACAGCCGTCCACACGAGCGAACTGTTGAAAAAAAAAAAAATATGTCACGACCAACCACACCCCAGAGGCGGTTGTGACAATGCCTAAGGACGGTTGTGACAGGTTAAAAAAATACATTAAAACCGTTTTAAATCGCTTTTGTTGTATTTTTTGTTCAACATAATGTAACAGCACCTTCTTTCTGGAAAATTTAACATGAATTTTAAATTAAAGTCATCAAATTTGGAACATTTTATTGTTAATATCTACTTTTAAAAAGTATAATTTATTATTTTAGATGTTATATACCCTAAAGTAAATATCTGCACAACGTATGGTAGGTATTTTTATACTGTTGTTCCTGCGTCTTGGAAAAGACTTAGTTGTAAGCAATGTTATCTATACTAATGCTGCATCTGTTATTACCGTTTGAATTTGCTAGATAACGTATACGAACGTATCGCAATAATGTCATGTGATTTATTTGGTGCATTTCTGCATCTTTCCGTATGGGAATCCCCTGCTTTGTATCATCGTATATCTTTCAATATCACACACACCTCTTTTCGTTCTCCTGAAACCTTCACGGGGCATGTAAAAGGAAAACAACTAATTTTACTTGTGTCACAACCATACCTAGGCAGTATGTTACAACCGCACCCAGGTAGTATGTCACAACCGTAACCACACACTGATTCGAAAAAAAAATTATCATGCAAACAAAACTTAGCTTACATAAAAAGTAACCACTGCATTTTATGCACTAATGTGTATATTATAACAAGAATAAATACTCATTGCTGGATCTGTACGTATACAGAGATAATTGCAAAATAAAATTTAATGAATATACTTACATTTCACTCTCCAAAAGTAATATAGGCCTCTGCTGTCGTTGATATTACACGGCAGCGGATGCTATACTGTGAAGCACAAGTGGCCCAGCACTCCACTCCTACCCTCTCTTATATTTGGCGATTCTCCCTTACAGTTTCACCAGTATGACCAGTGTCACAATTGTACTCAGTCTCTCCCTACTGTAGACCCACGGGGAGAAAGGTTTTTTGGGCATTTCAAGCCTGAAGTACCTCGTTTTCCTGGAGACCACAGTGATTGATAAAGTGAAAAGCATGCTCATGGGGACAAAATTTCACTTTTCCTACCGGTAAGAAAAATAACATACGTAACTTGGGCACAAAGATACACAAACCCCACTCTTCGGGTGCTTGTACTTGTACTTTGTGCCACAGTAATGTAATAATTTATTTTTGTAAGAAGATTTGTGCATGAAGTTATTTAGTTTTAAATTTATTTTTTTAACAAATAATTAATATTACGAAATTTATCAGAAAACGTTTTTTTGTGTCTAGGTACTACATTTTTTTATATTGCACCATAAAGTTGGCTATTGACGCGGACAGGGGGTGATGACTTACTAATGTATATACTGGCTGTAAGAAGGATATTCAAAGAGTTTAACTATTGTTGGTTGTCTAAAAAAATCTCATTTTATGTTGGAGACAGTTTTTCGTCAAGTAACTGCTACAAATTACACGGCTTTCTAACCCTAGCTAAATGTTAAAGAGATTGAGAACCTAACTTTCTAGTTAAACAGCTAACCAAATATCATAGTATTAAGGCGTTTTTAAGGTAGCAAAAGACATAACCTGACATTAGCATAAGACTTTCTTATGTAAAAGTTAGCTAGAATAGCTAGAATAGCGGAATAGTGTAAAGGGGGGTGTATAGGGGTTGTCAGCCCTTAAAAATCCAATAAACATCTAGTCCATGTATGCATGAATTTCAAAAAATTTTATTAAAGATATGGTTACATGATTGAGAATCTTAGGAGGCAACCTCAGTTATTCAATAGGACTTTAGAAGGTTGTCTAAGAATAACCGAGTAAGGCATCGTTACAAGGCAAACGTTTGGATATACTTCGGTATTCTGCTAAGTGACCATCCAAATGTAGTTGAAACTGTGTATGTCAGCTGGGTACAGGAAAGATACTGCCTTCACCAGAGTCACCAAGCCCACGTAAACTCTTATGAAGGAAAAGTTATTTTGGTAGCCAACTGTGGCAAACTCGGGCCCCTATTCCCATAAAATTGGCTGTTCATATAACTAGTGGCACCAGCTCTCTTATCCAACATTTTCACGAAAATTACTTTACATTCTTTGAATTCTGAATAATTTTTTGACATCACTTGTTGTTTTATTTGTTGATTAGACTTTTTTGCATATTTTACATCATTTTTAAGGCACTATATGGATCCTGTTTGGTTCCGTATTGTTATGTTACTATGAATTTACATGCTACCGTCATTGATATTTTAAAAAATCTCCCTAGATTTGTTGTAAATTAATTCACTTTCACTGCATCAGAGATCGATATTCAACGTGGCTCCCAGATCATTGGACCACAGTCAGAAATACTCTAATGAGAAATTAATTTACTCAGGGTTACTTAGCCCCAGAGCTACAAAAACTCACAAACCTAAGCCACTGTGCTACTATGGCTGTTTAGCTATTTTTGGAACATGAAAGCAGACACTATATTATGTGTCTTTATTATTGGGTTTCACAATCCTGTGCGCTACATGTTAAAAGTTCCTAGTTAAATAATGAAAAATCTAGTAGCTCTATCTTTCTATAATAACGATTTTTTTTAAATATTATAAGAAAGATTCTACAATTTTTAATTTAATGATGCAATTTTATTTGCGTATACAATCTTACCATGAGCTGTGAATGAATTTATTTTTATTTAATATCTTTAAGTCGTATTATTAGGGACTGTAAGGGAGGTGAGCGAAGCGATGGAGACCTGAGTGGTGCTCTAGAGGGAGTACTCTAGAGATAAATTCAAGGAGTATTCAACTTTATATTTAAAGGAAAAACACAGAAAAAATATCATTATTTCCTAAGGGGCTTAAAAGTAACGTGTAGTAGTGAGAGAAGTGAATGAGCCTAGCTAAAGGTGGAATCCCGATAACTATATAGTCCAAGAAAATACAATGTTTGCGTATGAACTACAAAATGTCTTACTGATACCTCCATTCAAGTACTATTAACGCTACTTTTTATGTATATGCACCTCATTTTATTGCATGCGTAGGATTACAGTGCTTTTATAAAGATTTAGACTAGAGTATAAGTATTGGACTTTCATAACTTATGTTTCTAAAGACATTAAAATAGCGCTTTTCATGTATTTTATTTGATCTTAATTTTAAAGGGCCCACCACATGTGCAGAAATTAGGCAGCTCACCCACTACTTCTACCACAACATATGAGACCAGCTACCAACTCTTGCTTCAGCAACAGCAACTTCTTCTCCAGTGGCAGGTTGAGTTTAACAATAAGGTAATCCAATTAATAAGTTATAAATTCAATTTTTCAGTTTCATTTTGATTGTTAACTTGTAATAGTTAAGTTAATTTCAATTGTCGGTTTTCTCTTGATAAGAAACCATTCTCTATCAGAATTTTTCAATGTATCGATAGTTTGTATGCTTAGTAATGATTTTCAGCAGAAAAGTTGGTGACAAAATACTTAAACTGTGATAAACAAGATGTTCAATTAACGGAAGTATGCATACAACTTTTTGTTTTATTTTCTTTAGTATAAGTAGCTGGACTGTAAATATAGCCTTATGTGAATTGATAGTACACAATGTGTGTGTATGCGTCGATGTATCAATAAATCGATTAGGGCATCATTACATTAAGTACCACATGAATCAATTCGTTAAAAAAAGTCTGTAATATAATACGGAAAAAACGCTATATCTAGGAAAGAAAGCAAAGTAGACCAAAAATTACAATATTTACAATCTTTCTTAATAGAAAAAGAACAGCGAGGGGCAGAAAAAGGAGAATGTTAAGTTGTGTAAAAACACAATATCAATTTTCAATTTTTTGATGTACCTTTATGGAATGAAAGAGAAAAATGTGGGAAAAAATTATACTACAATAAATACAGATCTAGAATAATGCAGAATTGATTTTCGATTGCCGTCTGTGAAAGTAATCTCCAACAACTAAAAAAATACACCATGTCTTAAAAAAGAAGCAAAATCGACAAAACACAATAATTTTTAAGCGTTATTTAAAGAAAAAAATAACATTTCTTTGCACGAATAGAGAGGTATTAAACTATGTTAAAACGTCACCTTAACTTTCAGTTTCTTGGATATAACTGTATGAAGTTGAGGTGAAAAATTATCAAAGAAATTATAGTATATTTGCAAAATTAAAACTAATGTGTAGAATAAATTTTTTGTTTTTCTGCCCCAATATGACTCTAAGAATTATTTTAAAACATACAATTACTAACGGAAAGATAGATAAATAAATTACAAATAACAATTTCCGTATGTACACATGTATGTACAATGTAAATAAGCAATTTTTTTCAAGGAACATTATGTCAGTGCCCTTAGCACAGTACTTGACCTTTATAATCATAGCATAAGTACTATGCACTTTCTGAAACACACATCGCTATTCCCTAACTTTTTCAATCACAAACTCTCGTTCTCTCCGTTAACTCATAGATATTTCGGTTACTTTAAAAGTTCTCACTTCTGCAATGTATTACATGTGATGCACCCCGTTTTCTTCAAGTGCATATTTATAACAACAAAAAAATCATTTGTGTGATTACTTTAAACAATAAACGAAGCACTAGAAGAGTTTTTTAACTGCAATCAAATAACGTAAGCGTATTTGAGGTAACACGTAATCAATAATCATGCTGTCAAGCTTGCGTTCATGATAGTTATCATTCTACTTTAAAAGAATCAGTTTCACGTGACTGTTGACAGAATACGTCATGATCTGATTGATCGTAAGTGACGAAAGGCGGTACATTTTAATGTACATATGAGATTAAGTAGACAAGTGCTGACCTCATCTAGCACCTTAAAGGCTACTCGAAGTCGTTTTATCGTTTGCGCTTAGATTTATTTTTAAAATTTAATTATTGTATTTAGATTAAATAATTGATAGAAAAATGTTAAATCAAAAAAGTTTGGGGGGTTGGCGCGTGGAGCACGCAGGGCGACAAGCTCCCTAGTATCGTTCAAGACTCAATAATGCATGATCAATAGTGCATTGCGTTCTCAAAAGTCTAACAAGTTTGCAATTTTCTCTTACCATAAGCTCTGCTAACTGTCTTTTTTCCCCCCTCCAACAGCTTGCATACAGCAAAGAGTCTGTTAAAATTAGGATTGGAACTCTAGCAGTACGCACCCTCGTTGAAAACGCAGAAAGCTGCGAGAGAAGGCTCTTATGACATGCGCTATTTAAATGTGCTAAAGAAGATACACATCTTACTATAACAAAGTTTTGTTAAATAATATAAATTAACAGTGTGTGCGTATAATTTAAAAAGTATCGTCTTTTATAGATTATACGATTAAGAATATCTATTTAAAACTGGAAGTAGTAGGTATCCCTTTTCCAAAAGAATGGCAGCTCTTATTACGGGAGTGAGAAACGATTTCATAGAATACGTTTTTTGATCTCTAAATGTCTGCTTTAATTTAGTCAATCAATGCTTGAACGTTTTTTAAGTTTTTAAAACATAATTAAATGTTCTTTAAGGAGGTTCTGGAAAAATATAAATAATGTAAAGTAACACTGAAAAAAAATTATGTTGTTTTCAAGAATATTAAACGTGCATAAGAATTTCTTAAACATTTTCGTCAGACGTATGGGCTCTTATAAAGGTTATTAATTAAATTTTGTTAAATGTAACTTTTTTTAAGGTTGCTCTTGGATTTTTTTTTTATTTCTCTAATCTTTTTCAATAGGCTTTATGGTTAACTAGAAAATATTTTTGAACTGCTTATAAAAACTTTTAATTTGTTTAAATAGTAATTTCAATGCAATTCAATTAATAACAGTTATAAGAGCTTATGTAAAATTGTGAAATTAAATAAATTTTTGTTTCAAAAACGTGTTCAGAAAAAAATATTGAAAATGTAAGTGGGCATGAAATTTTTGTCAAAATAATGTAGGTAATTTTGTTTCTGTGTTACTCAACATTTCTTACTTCTTATAAAACCACCTTACTACACCCCCCTTACTTGACTAATGTATATTACACTCAAAGCACGTAAATGTATATTTTAACACTTGAAAAATCGTCAAATAATAAATTTTGATTGTATAATTATGGGCCTACTAATACAACTCTTGACACGGCTAAAAATCTGAGTTTTTCTCAGAGACCACACATAATTTTTTTTAGTTTATCACTCATTTTCTTAGTCACGTTTATTCAACCATCTTAATTCTATACTATTTCATTTTAATTTAATAGTAAGACAAGAATCATACCAAAGTGTTACATACACCGTTTACTTTTTATAAACTCCTACTTTCTCAGCTTACGTAATCAGACTGTACAGTTAAAAGTTGACTTGGCTTTTTCTACCATCCTGAACAAAACGTAATAATTAAAAGTCCTGGTGGTGATGAACGATAATAAAACATTTATTTATGTTGTAGTTCTTTTTCTGCCAGAAAATTCTCTAAGTCGTACACTTCAAGAAATTACAGATAAAAAAGTTTGAAATTTAAAAGAAATGAAATGTTATTGTGGTAATGGCTGTCAATTTAAAATAATTTAAAAAGTAAATTTAATAATTAGTAATACTGTAGTAGTTTTACAATTAGTAGTACATAAAAAAACTGATACAGGTATTATTAAAATGTAATACCGACATGGAAAGTAGACATGAAAGATAGAAAGTATCAGGTTGCAAATGAAGTGTGTTTCACCACGATAATATATAAGAAAGTCATATTACAAATATATTATGACAACAAATGTTTAGTCGAACGCGACTAAATCGAGTACCACCACGTGAGCGGAGGAGCATCGAAGCTCACAGCACGTCCGTCCTCATCAATACATTGAACTACACTTAAATCATTTTACTTTTACACACATTCGTTGCGCGCGTTTATTATTATGCTCTAGTTTCTCGTTCGCTCTCTCCCTTCAAAACCGACTTATTAGTGTACATCGTTTATCTTCGGCATTGTTCGCGTCCTGGCGCCCGAATTGACACTCGAGACGAATAACACCTCCGCTAATTGGCGCGCATCATTAGTAAGGGGAGGGGGGTCGAGGGAGAGAGAAGGGGCGTCTGTTTCGGGAAAATTCGGTAGGCCTCGTTCAGTCCGATACTTGCCTCTGTACAGAGCGGTCTCCAGTTTTTTCTGAGAAATCGTGTACGTAGCTTGTCTAGGATAAATTTTGCTCGTTTGAGTTTTTCGAGAAGTTTTTCGTTGCACCGCGACGCATTAACGTGTTTCTTGCATTAATTCTTCTTGTTCGTCCGAATTTAGTTTACACCCGCGTGCCGCGTTAACTTCCACCACGTGCTGTGAGCACCCACGGCGAACATCCGCACTCGCGGAACCGTGGTACGAAGACGAGGAGGAGAACAGTGCGGACGCGCACTTACCTTTACACTCTCACACATTTACACCTACACATCTACACATCAATTCAAACCAGGTTGTAATTCTTGTTGTATTCAATTTTGTATCGGTCGTTTTTTCCTCTTAGGGGGTTTTCTCGCAAGAGTTTCCTCCTTTGAGCCACAAATTACATCTTCACCAGTGGCTCATACGTAGTGTTTTTTTTTATTTAGTTCAACCCCACATATCCTATCCTTTGTTTATTAACGTAAGTGCTTTCATAATTGATTCTTTCCATTTGTAGTAAAAGTAGTTTAATAATTTAGCTGTTAAATTGTTGCCCTTAAATTTAGAAACTTGTTCGCATCATAGTGTTGTTTGTCTCACGTTTTCTTATTTTGTATTTTGTATTTGCTTCGCGGTTTCCCTCTTTTTCAGTTAATAAATAAATTAGATGGCTTCGTCACTTGGACGCAGTCAATAGGGTAGTATAAGATCCCTGTGCTACAATTCAACAAAATCAGCGGTTTTATGTTAATAATGAAGATGTCGACAAGAAACAATGTCCAAAAGGCGATTAAGATTAAAATTTTTTGTTTTTACAGTGATATTAAAGTGTTTTAAGTTTAATGAAACAGGGAAGTTTAAATATAAAGTATAACAAGTTCACACATTAAAAAAAACATAAAACAAAGATTTATAAATTGTAGAAACATTTATGTCTAGTTTTCATATCAATCAATTATAACTGGTTGATTCAATGAGTCCACAAAAAAATAAGATCTCCATAAATAAACTAACTTTATTTTAAAGTGAAGGGTGAGGCGAGCTCAATGTGCTTGATGTTTATCGAAAAAAAACCAATACTACAAAAATATAAATCGATTGCACTGGTATGTGGTACAGTAGTAATTTCTATATAGCAGAAACCATTATAATATCGAGAGCATTTAAAGACGTATAATATTTCTTATGCTACTGGTTCAAAAGTGTTTGATGAAATAAAAGACTTCAAAAGCAGTGGGATTCACAAAAAAAGTCAAGTTTGTTGCAACATTCCAGAGTTCTTACCGACCAAAAGTCATTTAATGTTGGAAGGAATATCTTTGTCAAGATACTTGACCAAATAAATAATTTTACAAAATGAAATGGCATATTTATAAAGCAATGCGATCAACAAAAAAGAGTTAAGTTTTTATAAATTATCCGAAATCTGTACTACAATGATTGCAAAACTAAAATAAAGTAAATATTCTTATATTTCTAAAAACTTATATTATTCGTTAAATACAGTATAAAGCCAATCCAGTGAACTATATGAATTTATTAATTTTACAAAATATCGACATGATTTTCTGTGTAACAAAATATTTATCTTAATTGAGTATTACAATAATAGTAATATATATTAGGATAATATTTGAAAACTTTACTTTTGTTTTATCTTATTGTGTTATAAAACTTTCATTTCATTTTGTATGTATAATGTAGTTCCAACAAAAATGTTGTGTAAAAAAGAAAGTTTATTTCTTCAAGGAGGTTTGGAAGTATCATTCAGAGAGTCGAGGAACGGGGACCCCCCCCCCGGGCTCGCGCAGATGTACCCCCTTTACCACGTACCTCCTCTTGCACTCTATAAACTTAAATCTGTACGACTGTAATTGGTTATATTTTTTTTAAATGCCTGGCAAGTCTTGATTTTTTTTGTTGATCATCTTCTTTTTTACTAAGGTATCTATGTAAGGGTGCCTGTACATGAGAGACTTGCACTTGCAGGTTCAAGTCAGATCGGCATGAGCCTGTGCGAGTGCAAGAGAGATGCAAGAATATATGTTCTCTCTCTCGCACTCGCACGGGCTTATGTCGATTTGACTTGAACCTGCAAGTGCAAGTCTTCCATGTACAGGCACCCTAAATGTTTTTTTTTTTTAAATCTAATAAATTTAAATTGTACCGTAATTTTTAATGAAAAGACAACCTAACCTTATTCTTTCATAAGTGACCCTATTAAACTGACGATATTAAATAATTGTTTTCTCGAAAGTTTCCCTGACAAAAAATCTGAAAAAATTATGCGCACTTCTGATATGCTCGAGTATGAGGTATATTTTTTTTTTGGCAAGATTCCACATGTTGAACTCTTCTCTCGAACCTCCTTCATAAAACCGTACGATAAAATGATAAAAATTAATCTCGTTTAAGAGAGTAAAAGACGTATTATTCATTATAAAATGCTCTTAAAATTTTACGAAAGCTTTTCAAGAACTTTACACAAAAAAGACGAAGAAGACAATAAAAGAAATTTTTTGATTGAATATATCAGTAACTTAAAATATAGTTTGTACGTCAGTTTAAGTTCAGATACTTTAACGTGGTTCAAATTTTTAAGCAGTTGAAGCACTGTGCATGAAGCCAGCAATGCTATTTAATACTGTTAATTACATTATACTTATATTTATAGACAGTGGATGTTTGCAAAAGCTTACATATATCAAATAACTATAACTCTAATGATTCAGGTACTGTTTGATATGATGTACATCTAGTATTAGTTTAAAAACATAAAATAAGGTACTGCTATTTTTAATTTCATTGGCAAATGTAACTATTAAAATGCAGTAAAATATAAATGCATGTAATAATTGGATTGAGATAAAAAGCTCCCAATAAAACGTCTACGTATTTAAAATGTATTTATTAAGTTATACGGACATTAAAACTTTACTTACTAAAAAATGCAACAAGTTACAGATAACTTGTATATTATTTTGATGCATATATTTTTTTCTAAAAATAAAGTACCTAGCCAAGTGAGATAGTAAAAAACACCGTTACATCAATTGAATCAGAACTTTAGCTACTGTAATCATAATGAAAACTACAACTTCATTTTTATCTTTTGATGCACAAATACGAAAAAAAGGAGTGTTTAGGTAGATTAACATTTGTAAAACGTTCTTAGCTCAATGACATTGACTTTTTACAACAATGAGATCGTTTAAAAAAATAATTATTATTATTATTATTATAACTACTAGTAGTAATGTTATAATCATAAGTTACTATGGCAACGGTCACTGTAACTGCTGTTTGAGTATAAGTGTTGACTAATACTATAATACACTGATCATTTATTCGCCCTAGCATTGATTGAATTGATAAGCAATTTTCACCACTCTTTTTGCAACAAGTTTAGTTAAATAAACAAACGGCATTTAGCATAAGTAAATAATAATGACATTATATTCAATATTAAAATTAAGTGTTAAATAATAATCAGTATTATTTAACCTTACCTTCAGTTTAAAACAGAAAATTACGGACGAGATTCTCACGCTCCTTCACAGGCTGTGGGATAGCAGAGTCCAACTATTTGTTCATTTAGAAGAAAAAGAAGAAGAAAGTTGTATAGAATATCCATGTAAACTTATGTTTTTTTCCCCTAGCAACTTAAATACTGGCAACTCTGATAACTGAATTATTGACTGTCCTTAATTATTCATTCAAATAACTCAAACTTCTTTTCCTGTTGGCTTATATTAATTTATTTTATAATAACTTAAACTTAAATAACTTAAGCTTCTTCTTGTGATGGTTTTATATTGATTTATTTTATATTACTTGTACAAAAAAAGAACTAAAAAAAGACGGAATATCTAGTCGCTCTTTAAAAATTAGTGATTAATGTCTGCACTTGATGAGTGGCTGTGGGCTACTAACTGAAACGCTATGCAAAGAAATGCACCTTGCACGAAGCTTTAGTTCAAACTTCCTTGTCTTACGTGCTATGGGGCTGGTACTTGCTGACTTCATGTGTTTAGGCTTAGCAGCTCGCGTCAGTTGTCACTTGACACTTTTGAGAGCCACGAAGTACACAGTCAGCTTTGTTAGGTGACGACTTTCGTTAAGTTTGACTCTTTTAAGAGTCTTAAAGTTGTATCATTCAGAAAATGAATATAATATAAAGTAGAATAAGAAATAAAAATATATTCATTTACGTAAGTCATTACTTAACAGTCTCCCCTTCTTAAAACGATCACCGTCCTCGGTATATATACATAAACAATCTGATTTAAGGTTAAAAGTGTACCATGGTAAACTGAATACCTGAAGGAAGAAAAAAATAGAAAAAAAAAATTTTCCACTTTCCCCCTTTTTTTTCTTAACATTATTCTAACCTCATCAATAAAAATTTGTTGGTGGGAATCATTAATATACATATTAGCATTATAAAAAAAAATATATTTTAATAAATCTATGTTTTCATGTGTTCTTATTTCTGTTCTTTTTTTTTTTTTTTTTTTAATAATAATAATAATAATACATTGTACTCCACTAAAGCAGTATTTTTATTCTATTATTCTATGGAATTATTACAGTTACTTCGAAGTGTGCAATAAGGAAGGGTTATAGGTCTTCTTATGATAAGTTACAGATAATTCCTTTTCTTTTCTCCTGGGTCCTGGGGTTTTTTTTGTTAATGACTAATCTGTTAAGGGTAACAAGGTTTTTTGTGACCCCTGTCTTATGGCATAGCTTGTAATGCCAGTCATATTTTACTAGGCTGACCTTTTGTTGGCATGATGGGCAAGCCTTTTTTAGATTTATTTGCGTTTTGCACAAAAGACTGTACTTTTTAAGGTCACGTTTGTTTATTGAATTTTCACACGGTTGTTATGTTACTGTGTCACGAATATTTTGACTATTTCTGTATAAGTGTTTTGCCCCATATATTTTGAGTCCTTCGAAGGCTTTTGCCATCAATTCTTCGTTACAATAAGAAGCGAGATTTGGATACAATTGCAATTCATTATTGCGCATCATCTTCATCAACTGTTTTTGTTAATGGTACTTTTAACGTTAAACTTTTTTTTCTACTGGGTTATACAATATACTATGGCGCGGCACATGTCTTCCACCCACTCAGCGGATCCACATGTTATATAAACGGAAATAATATCTTTCCGTGTTTGTTTCTTAGTTGAAAAATAAATATACTCTATTGGATACTTGTGTTTGGAAAATTTAACAATATTGTTTGTGTCAAAAGGTTTTTTTAGTAAGGATGCTTATTTTAGTCCCAGTACGATTGATTCTCACCAATCGCAGTATTAGACCAGTTCTCTCTTCATTATGTAGGGATTTCCACTTTTGTGGTTAATTTAATATTCTTATTCGGCGCTTGGACGTTTTGTGTTGATGGTTGGTTTGCCTCTTCTACTTTAATGATTGCTGTTGCATTTAAAGTTGCTGCAGCAAGTGCCACATTACATAGCTGGTAATATTTGGCCTCATACCTGGAGTATGGGACGGTTCATGGCTGTTCTTTCAAGGATAACATAGGAGCGAATTTATTTAGTGACAGTTCCATTTGGTGTTTTTCAATCGGTTCTTTAGTCATTACATCTAATCATCATCCATTCTCCGATATATTGTGGACCTTAATTTGCTTCTTATGTGTAAGGGACACGGGTGCCGTTGGTGCTGCTCATTTCGTTATTTCATCCCGCACATGCAACAATAAATTGAATAGCTCGTGTAATGTTGTGACTGCCTTTAAATTATTTGCCGTTGTTTCTGCCTTAGGCGGAGAATAAAATACCACCTTATAACTTAAGTAGCCCATAGCACAGGGTTCTTGGTCTATAGACTGTACTATTCCAAATTTCTTAAATATTTCTTTTAACATCAGCTGACTATAATTTTCTTGCAGTAATATACTAAGTCGAGGTCCATCAGCCATTGCCTCGACAATTGTAGGGTTTTGCTTGTCCATTATGTAATTCTGTAGGTGTAAGTATGAGAAGTGTTATGATGGTTATTGATTGATATATGTTTATATATGAGTACTGTTGTAGTGTATTTTGTGCTATTAATAATTGTAAGGATTCGCAGGTTATATGTAAAATATAAATATAAAAAATAAAATTGCGTTAGTAAAACTCTTGGTTGATGTGCAAGAAATATATGGATGGATATAATCATTAGTTATAATGCTATGTATAATGTTATGGGGTGCTGCTGATGCGGAATAATGAGGCGGAATCACTCCTCTTCGACCAGGCCAGTGTTGCCCGGATACCCTCGGCGACACCTCCAATAATCTTTATACGTGGGTCTCACTCTCCAAGACATTACTGGTGCCAAGTATCGCGGCTTTAGGGGTCGTCGCTTCTCGCGACGACTTGAACACGGCACAAAGGGGATTGGGTACACCTTGAAGGAGAATTAACACTCGCGAGTATTGTATTGAAGCCAAAATCTATATTCAAAACAGTTTTAAAAAAGCAATACAAAATATATGATACTCGCGGGTGTATGTGTGTGTATATATAATGTATTCACTTGTCGAGCGCAAATACTCGATGAGCTCGTGGCGCAAACTCGCGAACTGGACTGACACGCGGGCTAATCGAGGGCCGCTGCCCTTTACAATAAAACTGCCCATTAGCAGGTACTTATAGCGTCGTGAATGTCGCTCCTTGACGATGCCTTTTGCAGGCCAAGACTCTCGGGAGCAGTGAAGCGGGTACGCTGCGGCCAGTAGGCGTCCCTACCGGCAGCGTTTAAAGACCAAGGTCGTTGGTGTCGACCTTGCTGACCCTGAGTTCGGTGTCGCCTGCTATTCCAACAGAACCAGGACACTCAGCACCAAGCACTGCACCGGGAACAATTCAGACACAGCCATTATAACAACAAAACGCAGGAATCCGAAAGAACAAAGAAAAACGCTTCACGCAGCAGAAACTATAACGTCGTTTGCACGAAGGCCCAAGCTAATCTAGCGCTCTCTCGGCCTTTTCTTCAGTTTCCCTACTTTCCCTTACCGCTTTTCCACCTAGTCCCTGTAATTCTTTTTCCCCCTTCTCCTGCTTCCCTACCTGACCTAGCCGGCCGGTAATGGCCCGACGGTCTCTCACCGTTACAGTTCAAATATTTGCGGATTCAACGGAATAAGTATTATTAATACATGATAACGCTTAATATTAGAAAAATTTTATAATAAAGTAACATGCAGCTGTAATCAAATACCACATGTACTGTCATCTAAAAACCAAAGTAATTATTATTATTATTTTTTTTTTTTTTTTCTTAAGCACGAAATCTAAAAACAAATATCTCTTATACAAATGTTAGGCATAAAACTATATAATGAAGTGCAATTAATGAATACGAAACGGAAATAATTAACTAAATATAATTTACTTATTGATTTTATAAAGCTTAAAACTAAAATCTTAGAACAATTAATGTGTTTTCTTGACGTAAGATGTGGCTAGTTTAATAATAGGGTTTAATTATTGGGTTTATTTTCTGCTGCTGTTGATTTTCTCTCGTAAATCAATGACTGGGCAAAGGTTGGCATTGCTTTCAAAGTTTGTGTACATCGTTGTATTCTGCATGTGATGACATGTCTTTAATATGTAATTGTTTCAACTTGTTGTTGACACAAAGGGTAAGTTAATTTCTTGTTCATCTTATATTTTGCACTCCCTTTGATTGGTTCAGCGTATTTCGTGCGATACTTGGGTTCATCGTTCTGCAACGCTAGAATAGCGCTTTCAGGATCCATGTATTGTACATATTTTTGAGATAATCTTCTTATGGTTTTTTAAATACAACTGCGAAAGTATGGCTATTTTTTTCATACAATTTAATATGTTCCCTTTAATTGGTATGCAAATTGTTGATGTAAGTATTTATGACGTTGACGTTGTCCTCTGTGACTAAGCCAAAAAGTCCTTTATCAATGCTTCCAATAATTCCAAAAGGTGACAGTCTTTTTGTTCGTATGCTGGGTGGTGAAATAACGTTATCTCCTGCAAGGGTTTCCACGGTATCAATTATGTTTAAAGTGTTGCTTTGAAGTTTGTCAATTGGTTTATCTTTAAATTCACGAGGTCAATTTCCATATACCGAGTGCAATTAGACTAACTGAACTGTACAATACAATATCGAAAAGTTTTATTCAATCCTTGAGTAGGTGCTTGTTCCAATACGAAATTATTAACATCCAGCCATATCACAATCTTCCAGTCAGCTCTTTTAATTCTTGTTTTACCGATTCGTTCATAGTATATTCCAGAGTTTTTTTCAAATGATTCTATGCTATAGTTGCCATGATTAGCATGGTTTAAGTCTGCGCAACTTTCAAGCACTATTGGCATTCAGATGGCCAATACAGTTCACATCGTTGTGTTTTTTCCTTTCTAAAAGATGTGTAGAATATATTTCTTACAAGTATATTATTATTGGGGAACTAGTTTTAATTTATCCATGTGTTTTCGTATAATTTCAACCTTGATTTTTTTAAGTAACACACTATTTTTCTCTAAAACTGTTTTAACCTTCAGGGGTTCATTATGAAAGCTATCAAATTTATGAGAACACAATTCTTTCTTCATCCAAACGTAATCTCCTGGTTAAACATTTAGAGGCTTTAATTTTTTATCATATCTTGTTTTTGCTCGTACTTGTATCTTTATTTGTTGATTTTCTGCCATAATTAGCATTTCTTGAAGTCATTTATTAAAATCTTAAAGAAAACTCTCAAACTATCAATGGTTCGGGCTCGATGGTCCATGCTGCGTACAACTCTATCACTAAGAAATAAAGTTCAGATGGGTCATTTTGATGAGTTAGGGTATCTGGCTCTTAAAGCACAATAATAATGAAAGTACTAATTAATTAAAATTTATTTTAACCTTTACCTTATGTTGATTTTTAAAATTTTTGGTGCGTTAAGAAGTTCAGAGATGACTGGTATTCGAATGACGGACGTTGAAGATATTGGCACGCATTTAAAAGTTGATAAAAGGGACTCTAAAAATGATTATCCAAGGTACTTTATAATTGCACCACTTTACTATGAAATCGTCAAAAAATATCGGTCACTGAGGTCTCATGACATGGCAAGTGACAGATTTTTCCTTCAGTAGTCAAAAGAGAAATGTTCAAGGCGAATTAGGAAAGCGCAAAGTAGCTGAAGTACCTAAAGCAATTGCAAGTTTCTTAAGTTAAGAGACTCTTGAACCGTATACTTGACACAGTTATCGACGTACACGAATAACTTTGCCATCTTATTTGGGTGTGGCTCTACAAAGAATAAAAAATCTTGGTAGGTGGAAGTCTGATGCTGTGTGCCAACAATACATCGAAAACTCAGTGGTTATAAAACAACAGAACTTTGAAGGAATTTCTAGATCTAAAATTTTATCAGAAAAACGTCTATTTCAAGATATCGAGAGCTGTGAGCCTGAAAATAGCAACTCAGATAAGATTTTTTCCAAACTTTAAGTGGATAAAGCTGTTGGACAAAAAAAAAGAAAATTAGTTTATTCAAAAACTAACAAAGAAAATGAAGATAACCAGTAGAGTTCTAGCTTTGTAATTTAAACAATTATCAGAATTTTACTAATAATCTTAATAATTATTTGTGTGTGCACAATTATGATAAGGAGTTTAACTTTGTGTGAGATTATGCTTCCTATTTATTATTGAAATTAGTTAAAAATTGGTTTTCATTCAAAATCTTACAGTGATCAAAGTATTTGGCTCAAAATTTTTTATTTTCTTCTATATTATTGTATTTCTTCTAAAAAATTATTTATTTAATATAAACACGATGTTCACAAAAATACTTCATAAATGATGCATTGCTATTCTAATCTTTTGGTTTCCATCAGCTGCACAATACCATCCATATAAATAAAAATTAGGAAATTATGTTAAAAAATAACTAGGAGAGCTGCACAGTACGTTACTGCGGATCAAAAACGTTTCCGTTGTAGTCGAAAATGTATAACTTTTCTGCCTAAAATCAAGACGTAAATGCGAACTTGCCATCAGAGTGTGATAAAATAGTATATGATGCACCTTCCGTGCAAGGTTGAGAATGTTGCAGATTTCATGTAAACAAACGGTTAACGTGAAAACTAGGACATTTCTTAACCTCCGAACGTGGTGCTCATACGATTTTACGTGTTCTAGTGTCCAGGAATGTTCTTTTTCCAAGCACTAGGCACGTAAATACACTTTTCAAAAGTGTACTTTTCAGTTTCTTCTATTTAAAAGTGTAATAACAAGAATTACAATTTCGAAAAAATCTTATTTTAAAAAATACACTTACAAAAAGTTTTTAATTTCCTTTCGTATTTGGTTTCAAAATTTAGAAAATGCAGAATATTTGCATAAATGCAAGATAAAGCTGACCATATGTCGGATAGTCACCAGTTACTATCTGGAGTATGCACAGTTAAGTATACTAAGGTGTTTATTATTTCTCTAAGATACAAAAAGGTAATTTGCAAATTAAAATGTACACGTGTGTAGTGTATAATATACTTTTCCGCCCTCGGGTGGTTTTGGAAGGCTGGTACTTCCTCGAGCGAAAAAAAGAAGTTTTCCGGAACTCGTTCGAAAAGTCTCCTTTACAAACCTCGTTACAGACCTCGCCTTCGGCTCGGGCCGCAAACCTCTCGGTTCAAAAACAGAGAATTTTCAAACTCGTAGGAAAACTACTATTTCGCAATAGTGTGCGGAAAATAGGTCTTTTCCGCACTGATATTAGTGTGAAAAATCGATTTTCCCACATAGGGTGCGAAAAAGGATATTTTCTGGACAGTTTGCGGAAAAGGTGTGTGGCAAAGGTTTTTCCGCACAGTATGCGGAAAAGGTGTGCGACAAAAACCTTTTCCATACACCTTTTCCGCTCACTATGTGGAAAAATCGATTTTCCACACTTATATCAGTGCGGAAAACACCTATTTTCCGCACACTTATTGCAAAATAGTAGTTTTCCTACGAGTTTGAAAAGTCTTTGTTTGCAAACCGAGAGGTTTGTGGCCCGAGCCGAAGGTGAAGTCCGTAACGAGGTTCGTAAAGGAGACTTTTCGAACGAGTATCGGAAAACTGCTTTTTTGCCCGAGAAAGTACCAGCCTTCCAAAACCACCCGAGGGCGGGAAAAACTGGTACGCAACTCGTGCGGGACGATTTCCCGCACTCATATGATAGACTCGCACTCGTGGCCAGTGACGGTAACTCGTGCCGTTCGATCACACTCGTGCTACGCACTCGTGTGCTCAACTGGCACTCGTTCCTGTCAATTCCAGCCACTCGTGCGAGGCAATCATGACTGGCGCGGGAAATCGTCTTTTCCGCACTTGTTACGTAAATAACTATTTCAAGTTAAACATTATAAACATAAAACATGCTAAAAATGTTTTTGTGACTGTACGATTTTACAAATTAGAATGTTTATATATATACTGTGAATAATTGAATAGAGATTGACTACACTATAAAAGTATCATAATAATGTATACTGGGTGGATTAATAATTTTATTAGATCTTGCGACCATACAGTTATTACATATATGCTTGTTAGACCGATTAAATATTTAAGTTTATAAGCAAGTTGTAGTTACGTTATAAGCAATAATTAACTATTTTTGACTTGTAAAAATGTGAGTTATAATTCTAATTATTTTTACCTTCTTCAAAACTCATAAAGACTTGACTGGTATTCTTTCTCTTTTTGAAGCCAATTTTTTCGTTTCTACTTTTTCGTAGATAGTAATTCCTTGATCTTTTTCAATTTTTTAAGGTATTAAAACTTCGACTCCCTTTTTTTCTTTTTAATTCAATAGCTTCAATTTCAACATCACTGAATTCCTGTAGGTCTTTATCATTTCCATCACTTTCGTTTTGAACAGAATTCTTTTTTTTGCTGTTCTGCATTTATTTCCTCGAAGACAAGGCTTCTTTCTCAGATTGTTTCTTATTAAGCTTGCTTTTTCTATCATATTTTTCTCTTCTCATATTACTTTTTTTTTCCTCATTTTATTTTTTTTTTGCAAGGCTTTGAGTTTCGCAGATTTACTTAATATGACGTAAAATATTTACTATATTGATTTTGAATCAATTGGTTCTTTTTTTTTTTTTTTGTATTCGCTGTGACAAAATCCGTAAATCTAGAAATAGTTTGTTATTCCCAACTTCTTCTTATATTCTAGGAGAAAAATTCGGTTCTCTCCCATAAAACCAGGAAAGAAAATGATTCTTTCGTCACTATTTTTTAGAAGTAGAGAGAAAACATTTTCTCCCTGGCAACGAGAAAACTAATATTTTTTTCTTACTACAGAAAACATGACATGCAATTCGGGAATATACTTTTTTTCTCGTACACACTCATCACATTCTCATCATTGACTTTGCTAAAAACTCATGCACTTCAACCAATGCATTCGTAAATAAATATAATTCTTAGTACTCAAGAGCTTAGCACCCACGTGCCACAAGTAATGTTAATTCACTTATGTACTTGTATTCGGGTACACCTTTGACTTGTGTGTGAAGATCGCTTTTTGGCAAGGAAATCGCATTTTCGTCTCTTGTAGCACAATATATATATATTTTGCTACAAGATATTTTTAAGCACTTAAGGAGCGGGAACCAGCGTGTAGATCCCCTGAGTCAAAATCCGCTAACAGAATAAATTTTTAACAATTATTCATTAAGTAAATGGCTTTATAAAAGTGCTGAATTTCAGCGTACTTAGAACGCCAATGTCAAGGGCGCGGACTGCCATGAAAATCAGTGTCATCGATCGCAACAACATAGCAACAAACCTCTAAGTCGGTAAACAAAGTCTGAATAGATCCCCTAGCGGGCAGGAGATGGTGCTCAAATGTAATTAAAATAGTAAAAACGTGTAGCTACAAAATTTTTAGAAGGAGATAAAGGGCTGAGTATCAGAAACGTAAAAACAAATAATCAAGCGTACAAAAAGGTTATTTAATTAACCCGAAATATTATTGTGAGATCATTCTAGATACGATGAAATTGACAATGACGATGAAGATGATGATGATGATGATAAAGATAATAAACATGATAATTATTAAAATATAAGAAAAAAGATAAATTGTAAACAAAATTAATAATAATAATAAATACTTATAATAAATACAAATGTTTAACTTAAGCAGCTATCAGGTGGAACTTGGGCCACACTTGGGTAGTACTTGAGCAGTGGCGCTTGGGCGATACTTGGACGGCACTTTGGAAGAATTTTAGCAGCGGAACTTGGGCGGTACTTGGCCGGCAGTTGGGCCGTACTTTGGCGGTACTTTGTCGGCACTTGGGCATAATTTGAGCAGCGGCACTTGGGCGGTACTTGGGCGGCACTTGGGTGGTACTTTAGCGGTACTTTGTCGGCACTTGGGCAGAATTTGAGTTGCGGCACGTGGTGGTATTAAGGCGGCACTTGGGCGGCAGTTGGGCCGTACTTTGGCGGTACTTTGTCGGCACTTGGGCATAATTTGAGCAGCGGCACTTGGGCGGTACTTGGGCGGCCCTTCAGTGGTACTTTGGCGGTACTTTGTCGGCACTTGGGCAGAATTTGAGTTGCGGCACGTGGTGGTATTAAGGCGGCACTTGGGCGGCAGTTGGGCCGTACTTTGGCAGTACTTTGTCGGCACTTGGGCATAATTTGAACAGCAGCACTTGGGCGGTACTTGGGTGGTACTTTGGCGGTTCTTTGTGGGCACTTGGGCAGAATTTGAGTTGCGGCACGTGGTGGTATTAAGGTGGCACTTGGGCGGTACTTCGGCAGCACTTAGGTGGTACTTGGACGATACTTTGGCGGCACTTGGGCATAATTTGAGCAGCGGCACTTGGGCGGTACTTTGGCGGCACTTGGGCATAATTTGAGCAGCAGCACTTGGGTGGTACTTGGGCGGTACTTGGGTTGTACTTTGGTGGTACTTTGTCAGCACTTGGGCATAATTTGAGCAGCGGCTCTTGGGCGGTACTTGGGCGGCACTTGGGTGGTACTTTGGTGGTACTTTGTCGGCGTTTGGGCAGAATTTGAGTTCCAGCACGTGGCGGTATTTAGGCGGCACTAGGGCGGTACTTGGGCAGAATTTTAGCAGGGGCACTTGGGCGGCACTTGGGTGGTACTTTGTCGACACTCGGGTGGAATTTGAGCAGCGTCACTTGGGCAGTACTTCTGCTCAAGTGCCGCCAAAGTACCGCCCAAGTACCGCCAAAGTACCGCCCAAGTGCCGCTACTCAAATCCTGCCCAAGTGCCGACAAAGTACCGCCAAAGTACCACCAAAGTGCCGCCCAAGTACCGCCCAAGTACCGCTGCTCAAATTATGCCCAAGTGCCGACAAAGTACTGCCCAAGTTTCGCCCAAGTGCCGCTGCTCAAATTATGCCCAAGTGCCGACAAAGTACCGCCAAAGTACGGCCTAACTGCCGGCCAAGTACCGCCCAAGTTCCGCTGCTAAAATTCTTCCAAAGTGCCGTCCAAGTATCGCCCAAGCGCCACTGCTCAAGTACTACCCAAGTGTGGCTCAAGTTCCACCTGATAGCTGCTTAAGTTAAACATTTGTATTTATTATAAGTATTTATTATTGTTATTAATTTTGTTTACAATTTATCTTTTTTCTTATATTTTAATAACTATCATGTTTATTATCTTTATCATCATCATTATTATCTTCATCGTCATTGTCAATTTCATCGTATGTAGAATGATCTCACAATAATATTTTGGGTTAAATAAATAACCTTTTTGTACGCTTGATTATTTGTTTTTACGTTTCTGATACTCAGCCATTTATCTCCTTCTAATAATTTTATAGCTACACGTTTTTACTATTTTAATCACATTTGAGCGCCATCTCCTGCCCGCTAGGGGATCTATTCAGACTTTGTTTACCGACTTAGAGGTTTGTTGCTATGTTGTTGCGATCGATGACACTGCTTTTCATGGCAGTCCACGCCATTGAAATCGGCGTTCTAAATACGCTGAAATTCAGCACTTTTATAAATCCATTTACTTAATGAATAATTGTTAAAAAATTATTCTGTAAACGGATTTTGACTTAGGGGAAGCTGATCTACACGCTGGTTTCCGCTCCTCAAGTGCTTAAGAATATCCCTATATATATATATATATATATGTACTAGTGGAACTGACGCCCCCCTGCGCGCTCCGTGCGACAACCCCCCTAACTTTTAAATCGGTTAAATACTTCCCTTTTATAAATAAATCATATCGTGGGACTTAGAAATAGCGGAAAGTGGCTAAGAATGGCTAAAGCTAATTAACTTGGTAAAAACAAAATGAAAATAAAAAAATTTTTTCTTATCTTACAACCATTCTGACGAACGGTACGTCTAACGGCTCTGCATTGCTGTGTTACCATGCAGGTATATGCTATTGTCATGGGCATAGTAAAAAACCTCGTGAGATTTAATTGTGACATCTATCACTTACACAGCCAGTGTTGTCGATTACACCTCAACACTACTCAACACTAGTTTTCCGCTTGGTAACGGTCGTCAGTATGAACTTGTATATTATTAAAATGGAGGTAAAGTGATTTTTCTCTTTTTCTCCTGTGGTTCTGGCTACTTCCAATGTATATAACCGTAGCCTAAAATTTGCAGTTTACAGGGTACTCTCATAAACATTGTGATAATGTGAATATTTTCATATCATCAAGCTGCGATTGATATTAGACTTGAGAGGTATATAGAGATCTACCTAAGACTAAAGGTAAGTAATCATTGTTGACAAAAACTTTATTGTGTATAAACTTATAATGTAAATCTGTGCCTCAAAATTCCTTAACTTCAAGGTTTGGAAAAAAGGAATTTTTCACTAACAGCTTCGTCTTGGAACCCAATTATCAAAACGTTTTGAAGCTATAGATGGAAGTATTACTGTATTCAACACATCAGTCTTAGTCTTATAATATTATTTAGTTTCTTTGTAGAGTGAACATCACTGATAAAATATAATTACTATTATAGTGAGATGGTGTGATATTACAATAGTAAAGCTTATAATGTAAACAATAATAATTTAATGTTATTTTAGTATTGCACGATTATAGTTTAAGAACATAGTTGTTTTATAATACAAAGCTTAAACGAACTTTATGTATTGTAATTTTTGTATTTATAATTTTATTGTTATTTATTTTTAAATTTTTTTGTTGTACAGTAAAGTATTTGTTGGAAAATTACATCACCACGTCAAATTTTACTTTAGCCTCAATTTGTAATTCTTGTACAGAAATATATTAAAGATACGTCAAATTATCTTGAAAAATTTAATCTATTGTCTGAAATAAAAAAATACCTAAACCTTTTTCTAAAATCCAATATTCATTTATGTTAATTAATGATATTAAACATTTTTTGACTTACAGTTTTGTGAATGCTTCTGCAATTTCTTAATAATTAATCTTTTCTTGAAAACTTTTTGCCACATTCTGAACATACTATATTATTATCAGACTGATGAATCATTTTATGTCGTCGTAAATGTGTTTATCTCTTAAATTTTTTTCCACAGATAATACACGGTATAATTTTACCATTTTCATGTTCCGATGCATGACGCAAATAATGATTTTTTGATTTCATGATGATGTTACATATTGTACATTTGAAAAATAATTTCTTATGCTTTTTTTTATGATTCATTAATTTTTCCTTAGTACCAAAAACATAGGAGCAATTTTCACATTTAATTAAGTTGATTATTCTGAAAAAAAAATAATTATATATTTTCTCTATATGTATTGTATTGTACAAAATTAAAACTTCTTTACTTTGAAACTATCATATTCTAAATTGAGATTGATAAGTATTAACCTTTTCGTATGATAATCGATCCATACTTACTTATCCATTTTAATATTTAAATTTTTAATCTTGATTTTTCTCAAAGATTTACTAAAATTATTTTATGTACAATAATTTTTATAAATTAGCAGAATAATGAGCGTACACAAAATTGAATGTAGTGTCAGATGTTGTGAATTATTATTTAGATGATACAGTGTTTTATAACCAATTAGACAGTTGTATAAAATTTTTTTGACGTTATATTACATATTTTATCATAATTTTGTATTTCAAAATAAATAGTTATGTCTAAAATACCAAACGAAAACAGCTTTGATTATCAATTATCAAAAAAAAAAAAAAAAATTCGTTCACTTCTACAGATGATTTGAAATCAAAATTTAAAATTGGTGATAAGTCAGCGTAAGTTAGAATAAATTACAAATACAGAAACAATCCTTAATTAATTAGTCCTATTACCTAAGATTTTAATTATTTTTATGCGTTAAGTTTTTATCATTGGCAGTACGTACAACATATATAAGATAAACAAAAAAAAATATAATAAGTTGAACGAGATACTAACTTTTGTAGTATTTTTAACAAATTTTAAGCGTCTTTTAAATATTGGTTTTTAATTGGTCTTTAAACTTTTTGTACGGTTTATATGAAAAAATAACTTTTCACGCCAAATATTTTAGTGCATAACTTTAAATATTTATGTTTTGCATATTACAATAAGTAATGTAGTAATAATCGTTAAAATGTATATGAACGTAAGAAATTGAATGGTAACTGTTGCTTAAATTTCTTTTAAATTGTTATATAACTTAAAATGGACAATCAAGTAGAACGTAAAAATGAAAATTTTATTTTATTATTATTTCATTATTAAAACAAATATTTAATAAATAATGAGCTGTACTAATGAAATTAAAGATTATATTCAGTATAAAGGAAAATACTTAGACTATTTAGTAAGTCTTGAAACAACAGACACAATTGATATAATAACAAGAAAATTACATAAACTAAACTTTATATCTATAATAGTTAAAAAAGAGAAAAAAAAGTTTAAAAAGAATAGTAAAAAACAATAACAATAGAATAAGTCAAATAAGAATATTAAAATCTTACTGTCCATGCTATAGGTATTTAGTTAAAACTAAAACTATTTATGCAACTGTTATTGTAAAAAACTAATATTAATTTTTAGAACTATCGTTGCTTTTATTGAAGAGACTTTTGATGAACAATTTTTTACCAACAAAGGAAACAACACTGAATTCACGTTAAAGAAAATTTTAATTAATAACAATGATGGCTCAAAAATTCAATGTTATATTTACAATGACAATATTAAATTGTTTGAAAAAAGTTTCGTAGTAAATGAGGTATTTAAGATTTTTATTTTAAGAATAGATCAAAAATAATTATAAGAAAATCTTAAAACATTGGTAACCTTTTCAGAAAATAAAAATTCTTAATGGAATAATTGTACAAGCCAAGAGATGGAGTAAAGGAAATTTGTTTTTTGAAATCAATTTGGAATTTTGTTCAAAAATTATGAATTTAGGAGAATTCGAGTGGAAAAAATCAAAAGATGTAAAAGTAGACTTCAGCGATATTTCAAAAAAAAGAGGATGTATGAGTAAGTTATGTATTTATTCATACTGTCGATCAGAATTTTTAGAATCTTTATCTTTGCTTAACAAACATCATTTTGTCTGGAAATCATTAAGTTTCTGTATAGTGAATTCATCCTACGAAATTTAAAAAACGACACAGAATATTTTGCCTATATTTCAGACAAAAAAAAAATTAGATGTAATGCTACTCATAAAAAAGAAGAAACTATAAACTTTGGTTTGAGAGGGAAAATTAAAGTTACTGGAGACTTACAAGAAAAAGGTAAAAAGTGTCAATATTTGTCAAAATTACTTTATCCAAAATAAGAGAAAATATTGATAATTTTTAAATGTTTATTCGTTTTAGGCAACAGTTATTTATTAACAGTGAAAAATTTGAGTCAAATCAAAATTTTGGATGGATAAATTCAATATATAATAATTATGATGCTTCGAGCGATGACCCCCTATAATTCAATTATGACTTTAAATTTATCTTGAGAATGAGATGATCGTGGCGAAAAGACAGTTTTGTCTTAAAGAAATTCAACATTGAACCAGATTAAAAACAAAAGACTAATCCATATACGACACGTACACGTCTGTGTACATATCAAGGTCCAAGAAATACGATGAATACAATGTGATCCACGGTCTCCAAAAGAAGTATGGCAGACGATGGGGGAGTGGTGGTGGGTCACGAAAAAAAGCGCCGAGTGGATGTGGGGGGCCGTAGGGGGCAGTGGGGGGTTTCGTAAAAACTGCGATATGTCAAAATAAGGGAAAAAATGACAGGTTTTTACCTTATTTTGTGGGGAGGTGGTAGGGGGTGAATAAGGGGCTGTGGGAGTGGCGTGGAATGCCCTACCGAGATAACTATGTAATATAGGAAGATATTTATACTAGTGGGGCTTCGCCACCTGCGTACTCTGCGCACTAACTCCCCCCCCCCCTTGCTGTGTTAAAAGTCTAATTTTTTTTAAATAAGCTTTGCATTGATATCTTATAAAGTCTTAAAAAATGATAAAATTAATGAACTTTTTTTTTTGGTGGGCTTTGTTATTTTTTCTAGTGGCCCCCTTTTTAAAAAGAGCTGTCTATCCTGAACGTGTCAATAGATATTTCTAAAATCTCGTTCTAAACTCTCATAACTATATCTGCCCCCAGCGTTATAACATGAATTTTTAACAATTATTTCTTATTTTCCCTGACTAATGCCTAATTTTTGTATATTTAAAACGACAACGTATGGAAAAATTTTAAATATCGTCAAAAATTAAAAAACTACAATATTGTCAGAATTGCAAATTGATTTCGTTTTAACAGTGTCGTTAGTTAATTGGTTTTTTTCTTTCATTTTGTTATAACTAGAATTTTGGTCCATTTGTATTTTTTTCTTCGTTTACTTTTACTTCGTTAAATTCGTTTTAAAAAGTTACAAAATGTCTTACCCAAAATGTGACAGTGAATTAGACTCCAAAATTGCAACGAAAAAAAAAATTGTTCCTTTTACATCCACAGAGTATTTTCTTATAATGGCTTGGACAGGTATTGCTTCTATTCTGCTTCCGAAGGGGATGACCACTCACAGAACTTTCAGACTTCCTTTAGACTTAAGCGCTATAGGAAGTGCGTTCTTCCAGTTTGAGCCAAATAAACAAAAATTACGTAATGTAGAAGTAATTATTTGGAATGAAGCTTCTATGATACCAAAAAAAGCGTTAGAAAATCGTTGATAGGACTTTAAAAGATTTATCTAGCAGTGATAAACCTTTTTGAAATAAAACAATAATTTTAGGTGTAGACTTTCGTCAAATTCTCCGAATAGTAAAAATGGAAACAAAATTGCTAATGTTTAAGAAACCATAAAATATTCCAATTTTTGGCCTTTGTTTCATATTTTTATTTAAAAAATAATATAAGTTCGATTGATAAAAAATTTTCTTCATTGCTACTGGATATGGGAGAAGGCAAAATCAAAATTTTTAGAACTCCTCAGACATGGAAAACAAATAATAGATGTTAAAAAATTTTTAATAATGATAATGATTCTTTTATAATTAGAGCTATCTTAACATCTCACAATGAATACACACAGTTTTTTAACAAAAAAATTTTAAATAATATGGTAGAAATATTGGTACCGTATTAAAGTATTGATAAAGCAACTCACAAAGGAGTAAATAAATCAGACGATAAAAATAATGTTTATTTCCCTACGGAATATTTGAATAGTATTCAAGAAGATCTTTCTCTACACGAACTGAACTTAAAAATTAACGCTATTGTTATGTTAATACGAAACTTAAACGTTTCTGAAGGACTTTGCAATGGTACAAGATTACGAATTACAAAATTATTTAAATACAACATCGAAGCTGAAATAATCACAGGTGGAAAAAAAGGAATAAAGCCTTTATTTCAAGAATAACATTAAATACAAACAATTCTTCTTCGCTGTCTTCAGATACACCATCATGGATGCAAAATTTTATTAGTGTGACAAATGTAACTCAAAATTTTCAAATTAAGAGTGTCTATCATCGCACGAAAAAGTTCACAAAAAAAAAGTTTTATTTATGTGATCTATGTAGCGTTATAATATTAAAGAAGAAAAACTATTTGCGTTACACAAAGGGATGCCAAAACATTGAAAAAACTTTGAAGTGTATTAAATGCGGGAAATGTTTTAAAAGAAATAATCACTTACAGAGACATTTAAAAAGTCTTGAAAAAAATGTTCAAAAAAATATTTGTCAAAATTGTGGGAAAGGTTATGTAACAACAGAGCACCTAAAAAGACATCTTAGAGTATGTAATCAAAATAAACATCATCAGTAAGTTAATTGTGACAAAATTTTTTGTTACGGTCAAATAAAATTATATGTGAAAATTAGACCATTTGTAACAGTTAATATATAAGGCTTTGCAAATCTATTCACATTAGATATGGGGAAGCTGGGGGGAGTATGGGGGGAGCGGGGGGGGGAGCGGGGGGGAGCTAGAAAAAAGTAGGATTACTCGAAAAATGCAAGAAATTAAAAAAAAAACTACCTTTTTTGTGGGGTAGCAGCGGGGCAGCAGGGGGGAGCAAAACCTCGATCTAATTCTTACGACTATATAATGTAGGAAGATATATATATATTGTATACAAAAAATTATTGAATTACATATTTTAAACATTATCAGAGTTTGGTTGGTATTTTTTCCATACGATGAAATCGTTTATTGAGACCGTAAACACCTTTTCAAAGGTACGAAGTACAGTTAACCCTACATTGAGCTACTCATTTTTGCTGCTGCTGCTGTCGCTGTAGCGCCTTTTCAGAGGTAAACAAGCAGCTTGATGTTACGTTAAACTGTACTTCTATATTTTTGGCCTTATTAAATGATTTCATCATATAAAAAAATAAGAACCTAATTCTTACAATGTTAAAAATATGTACTCTGGAAACTTTTTGTGTTCAACACTCTTTGCACCACGAAAAAAAAAACTTAATGTCTTTCATAAAGCCTGTACTACTTTTTCTCTAGTAGTCATATATATCACTGTGTCACGTGGTGCTGGCATATTCCGATTACAGCGGCAGTCTACAAAAAATCAGACAATCTTTGTCTATCTGTTTTGGAGAACCTCTCTTGTAATACTTTATTATAATTACAATACATCTTGCATTAATGTGTAGTAGTTTGGTGCACTACTTCTTAATTCTTGATAAAAGATCAGAAAAAGTTTGTCTTAGTTAGCTAGATTGACTTGAAGGAATTTTAATATACGAGGGTGGATGTTATCTTGTGAGCATTTCAAAAAGTTTTTTATGTAGTAACTGTGAAGTGAGATAATTAGAAGAACTGTAATATTATTTTGCCAAAACATGACCTTGTTAAACATCAGAAAAATTAGCTGTAACTGAATACATTGACATTAAATTCTTTTTTTTCTAATAATAAACTAACTAAGTTTAGCTAACTTTTGATCAAACATGAACTTTCGCGAAAGTTTGTCGAAACTTAAAAATTGTTGCTTGTAATCTGATTTTTGACTTTTTTTTCATATTTCAATATATCACGCCAAAACTAAGCTATATTTGTTCCTTGTAGATCAATAAATGTGCATCTACTTTTTTTTTAAAAAGATTGTATGGAGTAAATTACTGACGCAAATAATATTACTTAACAGAATTATGCATAAAATATTACTTTGTAAAAATTAGTTTCCCACTACACCAATCAACAGACATTTTACTTAGTTAATAATAATCAATTGTTTTATTACATTTATACATAAAAAAAGGAGCCTACTATTTCTAAATACACAAGGAATAAAAACAAAAAACAGCTTTAGTTCTGCCAGGTCCATTGTAACATGAATAAGAAAAGTGAAAAATCAGATTACTTCTCATCATATCAACATCTGATTTTTCACTTTTCACGTGAAATTCCTAATTAATCTTGTTAAATGTTGACTTCATTTATCCTTTGAAGTGTCTAGAAAATGCGTCTTCTCTTTTTTTCGATATTATAGCTAGATGTTAAATAAATTACGTTATAAAGCTACATAATTAACGTTACGTTACGGATAAAGTAGAGAACTTAACTATCTCCAGACTGTCCTCTACTGTGTCAGCTAATATTATTAAAATTAATATCCACCTAACATTACATAGTAAAAAAAGCATACTACTTCGGTTCGCTTTTTTGTCAAGCTTCCAGCGTGTCATCTCCGTTATTCAGTGTGTCAGTAGCTCATGCAATCGACTTTTCTCCTTGTCCCAATGGTAAATTTTTTTTGTTAGTTAATTCAAAGTTTTTATTTTTAATTAATGTTACTCTAAAAAAACAAGACAGTAATATATAGATTGATCCGATGAATAAAAAAAAGCCAAATTGCTTTACAGATGTGCTAAATGCACGGCTGGTGGTGATGAAGATCCAAGTCTTCTTTGATCTGTCAAGTCACTTTAGGAGCCGATTGATAGAATCAGTGAGGTAGTATACGTCTTAAAAAGGAAACAAACTGTTGTTATGGATATGAGAAAGATTGTTAAGATATTAATAAATCAAAAGTGGGTGTCAATAAAGTTTAATGTATTATAAAGGAGGTCAACAACTTTAAGCATCGCTTACAGGATTTGAACAACGAAATTAAATTTCTAAAAAATTGTTCCCCTGCGGCTGGTAATAATGTTGAGCCTTTTTATTTACGATGTGCAAGCAACAGGCCCAAGGGACCTACGAAGCCAGACCCAAGAGACTCCTTGTGCTTGCCTTGGTTGAATGCGTATCAGGTGCGAACCCTATTCTTCCTACGAAGGGCACACCCAACCCTTAAAAAAGCCCAAGATAGAAAACAGATTTCATTACAAATACGCATCTCTCCAGGGCAATTCCTGGGCCCAAGGGCATTTGTGAAGCAACGCCCGTTGGGACCAACCTGGTTGGATGCACATGAGTAGCAAACCTTATTTTTCCTACTTTGGGCAATTTCGTAAATATTTAGACGTTGAGTACACCCTTAGAAGTAGAAAAAATAATTTATTTGCTTAGTTTTTTAAAAAATTGTAAAAATTAATAAAAGTTAGGGGTTTAGTGAATGGAGCGTACAGGAAGCAGAGCCCTTTAATTCCTTAAAAAAAGTAAATAATTACTTACTAATATACTATTGAATCATGAATAGTTTACGAACGGAAATCACATTTTTTTAACACAACGTTGATATAATAATCTTAACATCCAATATTACAGTGATAGCTGAGACTTATCTCAATAAAGAAATAAAGCATAATAAATAAGGACGTAATAATTACACAATTTACAGAAAAGAAAGTCATTAGGATGGCTAAATATGGCTAAATCTTTATCAGTAATAGCTGGTAAGTTGTATGTTACTTTGTAAAAAAAAAGTGAGTAGTTGTATGTTTATATAACGTCACACGAATGTACTAGTGTTGTAAGAGCTATATACTTGACTCCTCGCATATCTCTGTGTTTTGCAAAGTCTTAGATATACACTGAGGAAAATAGCCAAGTTCGTGTGTATACACATATCTCCTAAATATGCTGTTCCAGCGTGATGGGAGATAAGGTGCTCCAGCGTGAACAAGATTTAAAACGCGCACCCAGAAAAGTGGTACGAAGGCAAGAAGAGCTTGATTAAGGCAATCTTAAGCTTAAGTCAAAGCAGGCAGTCAAAATCAAGAGCTCGAGACCTCTGACTAATATCTCCAGATAACGTGGGTGAAATTTCTATATCGTATGACGTGTATCCCTGGTTCTTTATACATCAACCAAGTGGTGGTCCAGCCCCACTACCTCTAAGAAGCGGAATTTTTTATTGTATTTTTGAGTATTGGCACGTCTTCTTTAGCTACCTGGCGAGTTTGACTGTTTGGGGTGTTTAGCACCCCACCTAGTTTTTGTGCCTCTTTGAGCATAAGTTAACACCTTTCGTGTATTATTTGGCTGAAAATAAAGTCTGAGCTGATTAATACGATAATACTGTGATGATCTTGCTTCATGCTGTCCAAAGTTCCACGTATTTTTTCTTGCACAAGATATCCATAATCACCTCATTTTTTTTTTTTTATCGCCCAGAAATCTACGTCTGTTCCTTACATTCAAATATGGCCCACTTTGTTGCTTTGTTTCGTTAACATCTACTTGTCATAGTGCCACATGTTGTTTAATTGTAACGTGTTCATCTCTTGCTTCCATTTGCGTTGTTGATTCAGTTAGCCCTTCTTGTATAGGCACGATGGGAATCATATTTTCTGGCATCCTTCATTCTCTTATTCCTCAATGCTCTTTCACTGCTCAGAAGCTAGCGAAGAAGTGACGCTGCGGGCCGACAGGTTCATGTTGATTGTCACTAATAACGTCTATCTCACTTACTCTATCGGTGACTCTATTGTATTGACGTATCATTCTTGTACTCGTATCTTATATCATTTCGTGAGTATTGCTGATACTTTTCGTGAAGTTTTTCTTGTAGGTAATCCTAAACCAGGAGCCAGGAAGGCACTCACCTAGTACTTTTAGTATTATCAGCCTCCTGGAAAATGGTAACACTGTTTATGATCTGACCACTGTTTTTCTAACCTCAACTCTATTACTGTGGGGGTGTTACTGTACTGGACGATTGTTGACGACGAGATATTAGTAGAGAGATTACTGCCTGCAATGCTATGGCGCGATTTCACTTTTGGCCACTTTTTCGAGCGCCCCGTCACGGCCAAGCAGTCGAACCAGGCGCACATATTTTTTTTTTATTTGAGAAGCGTGGAGGAGATATACTAAGTGTGTGCCTACGGATTCACACAGAAATGGGCATGTAGACACATACTTTGGAGACGCGTGGAAGGGGTATACTGAATATGTGCCTATACGGAGAGAGGAGTGGTGCATGGAATGCCGACTACAGCTATATAACTATATGACTGCGTATATCATAGCAAAAGCAAACCACAAGTCTTTCTTGCTATACTTACTTCTTAAGTAGGGTCTTAGAAATTAAGGGGAAATAGAAAAAAAATAAATAAATCTTATATTTATGAAATATAAAACCTACTTTTTCATTTTACAATTCTCTATAACATATGAAAGTATAAGAGAGGCTAGCCATATTATTTTTCGAAAATTAAATCATATAAATAAATGCTTACACAATTGTAAGCTCAGACTTTCAAGGCATTTATTTTTTAAGTTTTTCCTGTACTTTTGATTTTCATATAGTACTGTGTATCAAAGAGAGTACGTTGAACAAATGTTTAGCTTAAAATATTTTTTGAGGTTGACAGTATGACTATAAGCACCTAAATTATAAATTATTATTTTTTATACTTCTCATAATCGCTATAAACTGTAGGTCGAGCTCCGGAGGGTATCAATAAACATATGTGACTTCGGATTATATTACGTCCGAAGTTTGAATAGCTGAGATGGCTAGGGCTTATGCCTCTAATGACATATTTTGGCAATTTGGGGCTCAATTCCAATTGCCGTCAGTTTTTTTTTTTTTTTTTTTTTTAAGACAATTCAGTATTCTGTTTTAATTCCTTATTGTAACTTTCGTTTTAATTTATGAATATTGTCAACACTTTTTTTTCGGGCACGTCAAAAAAATTTTAGTTTTAGTGCTGATTCTATTAAATAATTGATTTCGTTAATAGTTACAGTTTGCAAGGCTATTTCATGATTTTATAATACGAAACAAATGATTTTTAAGGTTACAAATAAAATTTAATTGTTTTCAAACTTCTAAGAATTATAAACATCCAGTTTACGAGAAAAAATAGCTAAAGGCCCAAAAAATTTACTTTCGTTTTAATAATATATTAATCATTATTACCGATAAATTAGTATTTGAATAAGATAAATTTAACAATTCCCTAATTTGTAATTTTAATTTAATTCTTAACAAGATCTTATTTTATACAGTACGAAAAAACCATATTATCTATTTTTGCACATTCTATAAGAGTTTTTTTTTAAAAGGATAATTTTACTTAAATGTGATAAATATTATGATTTTATTGACAGGTTTTACACATCTGAGGTTGCAATTTATATGTGTACATTTTAATACTTTCTGTAGCTAAAAAAATGAATGTTGTTTGATTTGTTCTTAAATATCGTATACGATTGTCTGATTACAAAAAACGTTAGATTGCAATAAATGACTAAAACTTGTTATTTGCTACTCAACATAATTTAATCTTGTTAAATAATTGTCTTACAGCAGAGAAAATACTAAAACATTTAACGATAGCGTTTTAGAGTGTCAGAAAACTAAGTGGATTTTTTGAAGATTTTGCATTACAAATTTGTCTCTTTAAAGTAAGGCCTGCTTTTAATTAATAATTTAGGATGTGGTTTAATTTTTTTTTAAGTCTTACGATTTTTTGATTCGTTGAATAATATCGGTGGGTCATCGCAAGAAAGAGTCCTTTTTAAATCAAAACATGAAAGAGCTCTTTAAAATCAAGAGGAAAAAAAGGTCTCTTTGAGTAAATTTTTTTTCCTTTAACTTTAAGTTGACAATGTAAGTCTGTATGTATGTATGCATAAATTAATTAAGCATAACCTAATAACCCTGTGGTCAATCTCTTCGTAACATAGGTCACTTACTGGCCACGTTATTGAATAATTAATAAAACATGTTTTATTAATAGAAAAGCTTATTACCAAATGGTACAAAGTGTTTACGATCTACCTTATCACGACAAATTGTTGCTTTATTTATGTCACTATGCATCAGAAAGCACTCCGCGTTACCTTAATTAGTGCTGAAGTTATTAATTACTGCTTTATTAGTTTAATAATGATGAAGTAAGCGCCTTGTGTTACCTGATAGTTATAGCTTAAATTATTTATTAATGATTTATTAATTTATAATTATAACTACGTTAATACTGCCACATTATAATCAGCAAAAAAAATGAGTCAAAAATACTCTTTCTTGTTACTTAGATTAAAAAGCTCTATTTTCACTAAAATCTAAAAAATCTTTTTATTTCCTTTCACTCTGAAAAGAGACCTTTTATTGTACTCACCCAAAAAATCATTTTTTAAATTACAACTACATTTCTGGCATTTGATGTAAATGGTTAATTTTTCATTACGATCTAACATATGAAAATATCCTTATTATTACCATCCTTTATTATCCGTATTACCATCCTTAAAAGTTTTAGGGTTATTTTTTTAATAATAAAATATGACGCTATTTTAAAAGTTTCTTATTTCTCAAAAACTTCCAATGACCTGTTAATTGAAATTTATAATTTTTTATGCAAATTTCTATATTAAAAAAAAAGAATCTAAGCTTATTTTTTTACATAATTGCTTGTATTAGAAGGTAGAATGATACCAATAAACAAATTTACAGTGCAAAATTTTGAATGAATTCACACACTTATCTTATACTTTTAATCGCTACGGCGAAACATTTTACTGCTTCCTCAGCAGTAAAAAAAAATCTTTTAACATCATTAAATTACGTAAAAATGCAAATAAAAAGTTTTAGACACTCATTGCAATATAACGTTTATCATCGAACAATCGTAGAAGCTCTTTTAAAATAAACCAAACTACATTTATTTATTTTGCTGAGGTAAGCGTTTTAAGGTACACATAAGTTTAAACGTTAGACTAATTAAATCTGTTGAGAAAAGCATGAGAAACATTTAACTGCTTCTTCAGCAGTAAAAAAAAAAAAAAATATTTACGTAAGCGTGTTCAAGTACATGTAACTTACAACGTTGGACTTAGTTAAAACTGTGGAGAAAAGCATGATGTTTAATTTATTGAAATAAAATTATTATTTGACGAAAAAAAAAAGAAAAGATCTAAAAACCTTATGGAATAAAGAAAACGAAAAATTAAGCAATTCGTGCTGCATAAAATAAAATCATTTTGAAAATTGAATTAATATTACAAGGGAATTGCTGAATCAATTTTAATAATATATAAAGTTTGCATGCATTTATCAAAGCCACTGTAAGTGAAGGTAAACAAAAATTTAAAAGCTTGCATAATTAAATCTATCAACTTAATGTTAAAGTATACCTAATTTTTATAAAAAAATTTGGTAACTCATCATTAGACAAAACTATATACTATTATATATACACAATACTACGATAATTAAAAAAAAGTGATTTAGCTGCCTTGCATTTTGATGATCAATTCTATCACATACAAGCACTTAGGTTAATTTATGCTAAGTATTTTGTACTGCATAACAGGCACTATGACTGATCAAAAGGTTGCCAGAACTAAAAGTGCAATTAAAATTGTAGAATTTGACATAATTTTGATATCTATGTGCTGACAGCTTTAAAATATTAGGCACCCATTTTTTTAAATTCAAAAAAGTACTATTGTAGAAATTTACTGGTAATAATTGTTAATGTATTATTAAAACGAAAGTAAATTTTTTGGGCCCTTGGCTATTTTCTCTCGTAAACTGAATGTTTACAATTTCTTGAAAGTTTAAAAACAATTAAATTTTATTGATAACCTTAAAAATCATTTGCTTCGTATTATAAAACAATGAAATAGCCTTGCACAACTATAACTATTAACGTAAAAAATTATTTAATAGAATTAGTATTAAAAATAAAATTTTTTTGACGTGCCCGAAAAAAAAGTGTTGACGATATTCATAAATTAAAATGAAAGTTACAATAAGGAATTGAAACAGAATACTGAATTGTCTTAAAAAAAAAAAAAAAAAAAAACTGACGGCAATTGGAATTGAGCCCCAAATTGCCAAAATATGTCATTAGAGGCATAAGCCCTAGCCATCTCAACTATTCAAACTTTGGACGTGATATAATCCGAAGTCACATATGTTTATTGATACCCTCCGGAGCTCGACCTACAGTTTATAGCGATTATGACAAGTAAAAATAATAATTTATAATATAGGTGCTTATAGTCATACTGTCAACCTCAAAAAATATTTTAAGCTAAACATTTGTTCAACATACTCTCTTTGATACACAGTACTATATAAAAATCAAAAGTACAGGAAAAACTAAAAAATAAATGCCTTGAAAGTCTGAGCTTACAATTGTGTAAGCATTGATTTGTATAATTTAATTTTCGAAAAATAATATGGCTAGCCTCTCTTACACTTTTATATGTTATAGAGAAACGTAAAATGGTAGAATAGGTTTTTTATTTTATAAATATAAGATTTTTTTTTCTCTATCCTCTTTATTTCTAGGAACTCGTTTAAGAAGTAAGTATAGCAAGAAAGACTCGTGGCTTGCTTTCGCTATGATATACGCGGTCACATAGTTATATAGCTGTAGTCGGCATTTCCATGCACCACTCCTCTCTCCGTATAGGCACACATTTTGTATGCCCCTTTCACGCGTCTCCAAAGTATGTGCCTACATGCGCATTTCCGCGCGAATCCGTAGGCACACACTCAGTATATCCCCTCCACGCTTCTCAAATAAAATAAAAAATATGTGCGCCTGGTTCGACCGCTTGGCCGCGACGGGGCGCTCGAAACAGTGGCCAAAAGTGAACTCGCACCATAGCATTGCAGTCAGCAATCTCTGTACTATTTTCTGTTGATGACATGTACCGCTTATTGTGCTCAGCTGCCTGCATTCTTTTTATACCTGCACAAGGAAGATTAGCACTGCCCTGTTTTGCATCTAGAGTAGCCACATAGTGCATCCTCCTCTGAGCTTAGGCATATTGTAGGTGTACTGCTTCATCGACCGAGTGCTCTACCTATATGTGAACTGCGATTGTCTGCTTTCTATAACGTAACTTCTAACGTCGTCTATAGGTGGGATTTAGTATGGCAAATCGTGCGTGAGTATGCCACGTAGTTATTTACGTTATAAAAGAGTTTTAAAACGTAATCGCGAACCTGATTTAGTGTGCTCAGTCTGTTACAAAAGATTGCATGTGAGTTGTATTAACACGTATACCCCCACTAATGGTTCTTTTCTAGGTTGTTTGAAGTACTGTCCTTCACCAAATACCTCAGCTCACCTTAAGCTAAATAACTTAGATTATTCTTCTTTAACTCCCTCATTAGTGTTTTAAAAGCGACTTGGATTACCGCCATCACCATCTTTAGAACAGATGACCAACGCAGCACGTGTTGAAACATCTCCTATTTTTGTCTTGGACGTCTATCCTAACTTGGAGTCTTCTGAAAAAAATGGCTGACACACCATCACAGTTCCAGCAATATAAGGTGATATATGCTGCTGATATGTAAGAAATTAAGGAGATGCAAAAATCGTTGTATAAACGTATCACAGCAACTGAGGTGGGTCTACTGAAGTCACTCATCGTTTGGGAGTTATAGAAAAGGCTTCTGCTGATACTGCTGCCACTGCCACATCACAAAATCAGTATATGGCATCCACTGATCATTGTGAGGTTTTACTTTTAGGCATTTCACAGATTCTAAAGTTATCACACCAAGATCTTGTCAAATTTCTATTAACACCTCTTGGTTTGCAACATGTCACTTTTACTAGTGATTGGGCTTATAGGCAAACCAGTGCATCCTCTTCTCAAGTAATCACACCTTCCTCAAGGGCTATTTTTCTGGAGTTATCTTCCTCGGTTGTTAGAAATCGTTTATTGTATCAGGCTTAATATTTTGCTGAAGCAAATAACACTACTGTCTTTAGATGAGGTGGTGTGGGTAAACTGAGTTTGCGTACCTTATGGTCAAAGCCTTTGCATCAACTGTTACCCAAGGCAACTGAAGCGGCAAAAAAACCTCAGCTATGCTTATACAATAGTCAGTGACTCTTAATGCATCAGACTAAAAAATCGGCTCACATTCATTCTATCAACTAAAGATAATTTGGCTAAACTTCCTGTCTACATAGCTTCAATAAATACGCAATGAGATCTACGACCCCGTCCAGTATCAACAGTCTGTTATTTTAATTTAAAAACAGATCATAATAACATCTTTAAACGAAAAATAAACTTTTCACTGTTTGGAAAAAAACTCTTATGTAGTCAGAACACAGTCTTTGGTGCCTCAGAAACTTTCTTAAAGCATCTAAACACATCTAAAATAGCTAGCTATAAATCTGATTTCTCATTTGTGGCTGGGCAAGACTGGACAGAGGTAATTTTACGTTATTCTACTAGTAACACTCCACCATCAAGAAAGCTGATTTTATTCTTATCAGTAATCAATGAACCTGAACATATTAACTCGTTTATTGCTGATAGTATTAATCAAGTTCTTGACAATACTCAATACATTGTCGATAGATCACACTATCAAGTACATATTATACTTTATTTTGTTATGTAAATAAATATTACTTACATTGTTGCTGTTGATACTTATTTAAAACAACTACTGCTTGGCTGATCTTAGTCTCAGAATCTATTTAAAAAAGGGGGGATAATGTATGTCATAATAAATTTTGTATAGCCTTATTGCTAGGCAACTATTTGTTTTATTAGTACGTCTATGAATTCAATTGCTCTTTTGTAAGTTAATTATTACATAACTTTTGAGCAGCTCACCTGCGGTATGCTCCTACTCAATTATTATGTATAAAGGAGAGCATTATATTATATTATTATACTTCTTTATCTAAACCTTTAATTAAATTTACATGTGTTAATAAATATTTTTTAATCATCATTGTTGATGTAATACTAAGCAAATGTAATTTTTGATACTGCTCAGTTAGGGTTTTTACTTCATGGTCCAATAAATTCAATCTAATCTAATTTATTCTAAGCTAGTTCATACAATCTAGACAACTTCTGATTTTCAATCAACCCTAGTTCATTTACACCATTTACGCATCGGCGCATTTCTTAGAAACCAAGTACGATACAATGTCAACATTTCAAATTAAATATCAGCAAGTTCAAGCTTTATTTGTATCACTCTTCACTTTTAATATAACATGTATACAAATTAACAATCTTACATCTATAATTTGACATGCCACTTTGAATATGCTTAATATTTAAAAAAAATTAGACCAACGAACACAATGGCAGTAAAAAAAGGACGTTTTTACACATCATAACTGACTCAAACTCTGGCACTCTAGACTCTGAGAAAAAGAAATGACTTCATCACAAGACTCTATCTTCAGCGAATTCCACAAACAACCAACTATACGGTGGTAGCAGATAATAGCTTAAGGGGTATGAGTTAAGATGTGAGGAGGAGTAAACGAGTAAGAAAACTAATCACATGGGTTGTGAGTATGTATGCTCAGGAGTGCCAAGATTTTTCAGGTGTTTAAGAAGTTGGAACAAGGACATGGTAAGATCATTAAAGAAAGTTTGAAAAAAGAGAAAAAGAAGAAGAGAGAGAATTATAGAGGACAGAGTGAGGAGTAATTGGGACAGAGAGAGAGAGAGGATGGGAAAAAGAGAGAGAGAGGAAGAAAAAGAAAGAGAGGGGAAGAGGTCGAGAGAGAGAGAAAGAGTAAGAGAGAGAGAGAGAGAGTAAGAGAAAGAGGGAGAGAGATTAAAGTAGGGTGAAGTAACGTACAAAGAGTAAGAAAGAGTGACAGAGAGAAAGCAGAGTGGAGTAGAATAGAATATCATTATTGAGAGTGCATTGCAAAAAGAGAAAGAAAGAGAGCAGAGAGAACAGAAAAGAGAATTAGAACGAGGAAAAGTTAGAGAGAGAAGCATAGAAATAATCAAGCAGAATAGTCTAGAACAAAAAAGAGTGGCGTTCGTACAGAGGAAAAAGTATTTTTAGAAAAGACGTATATTCATCAAATTAAGGTTATTACGTTACTGATAATACAAAACTCTCTTGTAGTATACTATCAGTAAAAATTGTAAAAGCATCACTATGATATTGTACAATGATAACATAGAAGAGTAAGTTGTAGATTTTAGTACAATTCTATGTTGCTATATCTAAGGTCATAATACTAATTATGTTGCAATCATGTTAAGATAAATACACGATTTCTTCAGTCCTTGATAACATTATAGTTTTGCAGAGTAATAAGAGTTTATCAATTTGCCAGGAAATAACAATAACAGTATTTAAAACTTACTTTTGACTTTACATAAAAAATTTTGAAACATTTTTTTGCTGTAGTATCGCAATAGTATTGCTAAAAATTTAATTATTTTTTCATGTTAAACATACGTTAATAAATAGTATTCCTATTAATAAGTAATATGTTACAACGTATATTATTTTTCATGCAAATAAGTTTTCAATGCTTCATATTATTCTACTTAAAATATAATACGGTATTACACCAGGTGTTTTGGAATGGCATGTATAGCCATACACAATACTATTAGCTACAACGTATGTAATTCCAAGTTGAATCACAAGTAATGATTAAAATAAATTCTCTTGATGAAAAAAAAGTTAAAAATTACTTTTCTTCACAGTAATGGCTAAAACAAAGGTCACCATCCGTATAATAATACTGAAACAGTGGGATTCAAATATATTTTTTCGGTTACTGAGAAAAAAAAATTTTCAGTTCATATTAGATTACTTAAAATCTATTTGAATCTTCTGGTTTTGTTGTTACTTTAAAGATAGTAATACTTTTAAGAAACTGTAGTATGTACCCAATGTGAAATACAAATTTTTAATTTTTTTTATAAAGAAAATATGTAAGTACCATTCGTTTCTTTGTTGTTTCTCTTTACATTAAGTATGTAATAACTGATGGCATTATCATTCCAAATCCCTATGTGTAATATTATATGTAATTCCAAGTCAAGTTACCTATGGCATTACAGAAGTAATAACATCTTAAATTACTACTTACTTATACAAGTTATGTGTTGTTAATAACTTGTGTAGGGAATTCCGTGCAACAACATTATTTGTTAAAAATTTTCACTATAATAATAATTACCATATTTTAAGACTTTTAATGAGAACAAACTTTGACAGTCACTTAGCTTATTGACTGGGAGTCTTTAGATCCTCTCCTTGGTCCACTATGGATACTGGTGTAGATAGTTTTATTCCTTTGATCTTAGAAAAAAGATTTTGATTTTGAAATATGTATGATAAATGAAATTTGTTTATTTACATTATTCTATTACGAAATCTAATTGTGTATTTTTTAGATTTCTCTCAAGTTGTGAGGGTGTATAAATTTAAACGAAATTTCTAATAAATTAAGTTTGCTGTAAAATATTGATTACACGATGATTTTTAATATTCGTATGCAGTTGTCGTAACCAGATTTGTTTAGAGTATGGTCTTAACCGTTTATTTTAGTGTCGTTTGTGGGTTTCTCAGAATTTAGCTCGTGAGTTTTACTTGTTCCTTTTAGTTGGATAAAAATCTTTATTTAAATGATGTGGATAATCTTAGATACTGTGCTCTGTTATTAAAACAATTTTTAAAAACGCATTTTTTTTAATACATTTTATTTAGATAACTCTAACAAGGGTTGGTATTAATAACGTTACTGATAACTAACTTACGCCTATCACTAATAATCAGTGCGTAAGTAAACTATTTATTTAAGCACACAATACGATTTATACATACATAAATATGGCGTACAATTTTATTACATACATGCATTTTTGAAACGAGGCTGTGTGCATATTATATTTATGTCATCACATTACGAAAGTTGCACCTTAAAACAAATACACGCGCACATATCAGTGCCGTATAAGATTTACTTGTCATATAAGCTTGTGTATATTTACACTACATCTAGTATAAATTTGACAAATAAATTGCGTTTTTACTCATTGTATAATTTGTCTGTATCAACTCAGGATGTAACACAGTACTTTAAAAAAATTCTTACCAAAGAAAACTTTTGATTAAGCGTACACATGCTTGCATATGTACACACATATTACAAAAAAAATAATTGTAATATTCATAATCAACCACGATAAGCAAGATTTATTATTTTTATTGACATAATTTAATGTATTTAAATTGCAAAATAAATCCCACATAGAACCAAAAAATGACCGTGAACTACTTAAAAATAGAAACAAGGCTTAATTCGATAAGAAAAACATAATTATATTTTTCGCTATTACAGTTTCCCCAACTAGTTTCACCAGCCCACAGCAAGATTCCACTTTCATGCAACAGCACGACCAATGATAGCACTATTCTAAGTACAGGATCACCAAGCTCAACAATTTCTAATGATCCTCCTGAGCAGCCACCTGATAGACCTCTTGGAAAACTTGAAGACATGAAAGGTATTTCTTGTTCCTGGTAAAAATTGTTTACCGAATACTCAATTTGTGACCAAAAGTTTTTTAAACATTAATTTTATCAAGGCTTAATAATTATTGTAATTGCACAGACCCTTTTATTACATTTTTAAATTTTATCACATTTGATGGTTTGTACCAGAATCACCAAAGAAGCAGTGTTGTTACTTAAGTTGCATTTAGTTACTTAAATTTTGAAAATAAGATTGATAACAAAAATGCCTTAGATTAATATGACAAAAAAATTCCTTTACTAAACCTACAAATAACACTCACACTCACTTAAACTTACAATTACATGCGATAACATTTATTTCAAATAAATTATTTTGTTTTTCTGTTGTTGACCAAAAAAAAAAAAATTTACTTTCTCAAAGTCAACATGAAATTTAAAAATTTACGGCTGTTACTTCCAAACTTCTATAATTGAAGGGCGTAACTCGTAGATTCGTTTTACAAACTAATAAATTTAATTTTTGTTCATTAAGAACCATCCATCGGTCCAAAGGCGTTATTTGCTTTTACTGACAGTATACTTTTTTACTTGACATCGTTGACTCGACGTTGTGGCGTTAGGTTTCACCGAGCGATATGTATGGAGTGGTGTACGCTGAGCTGGCGTTGACTTATTGTTAGAGTTTATGTCTTATATCATACGGTAGTAGCATATCTTATTCGTCTTTTTATCTCCCGTCCTTGTAAAGGTCTTTGTCATACACTGTCTATTTTATTTTTTCTCGATATTTAATTTATTCATTATCATTGAAGTAAGAATTATGTGTCAATCAATTAGAATTATTAGATATTAAGATGTTTTATATAATTTAGTAATTGAAATGTCCTTGAATTAAGAAAACTAATTTAATCAACAACCAAGTTATGTCTTATCTGATGATTTCATAGTTTTAGAAAAGCCAGAAATAGTTAATTTTACAAATAGCATAAATAATTAAGTTTCAGATTTGCATTTACAATGTTTATACAATGTATGGTTTTTTTAAATTACTTCTATGATCTTTGGTAAGCCGCTACTTGCGCGCACGCAGTTAATAGATCTTACAAGGTTACGACGGTACTTTCTTTCTGGTTCCTCTTTGATTAACTTTTAAGGCGAGCGTACAGTGGCCTGGTTTGCTCGAGCTTTTCTCACACAGCTTAGTCACTAAACTAAGTCTTACATTTTCTTGAAATGCAGGCTTTTAACACGTAGCTTAATCTCCGAACTAAGTCTTACATCGAAACTTTGTCTTTTAAAGTAATAAATATTAAGTACATGATATGGGATGTCACACGGCTATAGTGCAATTGCACTCATCTTATCAACTTAACTATCGAACTAAAAGTTTATTGTCTTAGTAGATAAACTGACGACTGACCTTACTTAGTAGAGAGACAAAAAAAATTAAAGAATTGTTTTCATCCACAGTGGTTTAAGTATAAAAAATGTTTTTGTTTGCGAAGTATTCAACGATGACAAAAATATGTAGTTTTTAGATCATGATATTGCTTCCATAACAAGTCTTGCTAAGTTGCTTATTTTTAATTCTTACATAACGTACATTTACTTATCATAGCCAAAAGAATAAATAAGAAAAATAAATAAAAGTTTCTGTCAATGAAACGTATTTAACTTCTTTAAGCCAAAAGTTTAATGAAAACTTTCATGCTTATCTAATACTCTGATTTTGTGATTAAACATGAAGTAGTACAACAGTCATTTTAATGAATATAATAGGACAATATTAAAATATCGTAAATGTATGTTTGTAACTCAATCAAAACTAAGGCACTTGATGTATCTGTGATTTATATTAACTCCTATCTTTACAAACAAAGGGCTGGCCCAAAATGACGTAGCTTTATAGTGGCCATTATTTAATTTTCACTGTTTCCCATAAAGCCCATTGTAGTTTTCTCTTCCATCTCCTTCAGAGATTAGTAGGGGGATTGCTGACTGCCATGCTACGGAGTGTGCCCACTTTTTCCAGTGGTTCGAGCGCCCCACCGCGGCCAAGCGGCTGAACCAGGCGCACATTTTTTTTTATTTGAGAAGCACGGTAGGGGTATGAGAAGAGTGGATTCGCGTGGAAATGTCCATATAGGCGTACATTTTGAAGACGCATGAAAGGGGTATACCGAATGTGCGCCTACGAGGAGAGGAGTGGAAATGTCGGCTATATAGCTATATATCTGAGCACACAGCCAAATTAAGCGACGACACGAGTTTTTCTCTTTTGAGAGTCTTTTGACTCTGCAACCGAGTACATGCTATGTAAGTAAATCTTATTCAATTAAATCGTGGAACTAAATGCTCATTAATTATATACACAGACTTTTGATTTCAATACATAATTTTTTAACTCTCCCGTACTCTTAACATTCCTAAATCCATTTATGTTTTGAAAAAATATGTAGCTTCAACTATTTCTTGAGGTTTTCAGTACAGCTTTAACACTCATTTATTAATTTTACACATCCTAACTGTTGCAAACTGTAGGGCAAGCTCCAGAGGATATCCATGAACATATGTGACTTCGAAAGGGATACCTCTCGTTCTTCGGATAGCTAAGATGGTTATGCCCTTTCGTAGATTGTTTTGCACTAAAGGGTTCAAATCCACTTCGTGGTAAATATATATATATATATATGAAGTCAACATGTTTTTTTCGGATACGTCAAAATAAATTAATATTGTTATTTTGATACTTTTTGTTAGCAAGGCAATTTCATAAATTTATAATAATAAAATAACTTTTAAGGATTTTAACATAATTTGTGTATTTTAAAACTCCTAAGAAATTATGAACATCCTTTTCACGGCAAAAAAAAGCCGAAAGCAGAAGAAAACTCATACTTTTACTGCGATTACATCAAATATGATCATTACCAGTAAAGTACAACTAGCATCCAATCATACGGGAATATTGATCTACGTACATATATTATATTTTTTAGCTTGTATTTACATTCCTTATCAATACCTCGTGGTTATTGCATTGACAAAATTCGTACTACATATACATACAAACATGAAAGTAGATTCTTTAGTCTTTATAAATAGTGCGTATTTTAGATTAAAGAGTCTAACAGAAACTGAACAAATCTTTTATCATTTGAGACATATAAGTTTCAACCACTTGTAACTCGGAGTATGGATTTAAAAAAAAAGTTGTATTTTCTATTAACAATTAACCTTTTTACCTACAGTAAATTGTTATTGTAATTTTTCAGAAATAATGACCAAAATTTTTTGACAGTGCGTAAATCATATGCAGTTAACAAAAATTTTTTTTTCTCTGTTATGAAGGTGGCACTATATATATTTTTATAGATGAATAAAATAAAGTAACTATAGAAAATATTAAAATTTCACAATTTAAATCGCTCTTTTAACTATCGCAATCGATCAATTAATTTTACATTGTATGCAACACACAATAATTCGCATAAATTTATTCGATTGTTTGTAGTTGATAAGATAGACCATCAAAAAACATCACTAGCCATACAACGCAAGGCAGCTAATTTTTTTTTTTTTTTTGTAGTTATAGTAACAGTCGTATTATCGGTATCTTCAACCACGTGACATAGGTTGCTTTTATTAAAAAGCTCGCTGAACTCTCACGACGAGTAGCTTAATTTTAAAATATTTAAAATGCCTTTTTCATAGCTCCACATATTAATTTTTGAGAATCATAGCTGGATTAATTTATCATTAAGAAGTATGCACTTAAATACAGTAAACAATAATAGTTTGAATACTTCACGATTTTAAGAATAAAACGGAAATCTAGTATAAATAATTTGTCGATTTTTTCAGAAAACTGTAGATTTTTTAAAGATTTTGCACTACTAATGTGTATGTTGATACTATTTTGAGGAGGTTGTCGTGGTAAAGTCAATTTTAAAATTGAATTTTTGTGTTAGAAATGTCTTTGATGTGATTATTCTTAACAAAACAGGTAAATAATTCAAAAATTAGGTGTATGGAACAGAAAAATGCCCAGGAAAGTAAACAAAAACGTTAAAACAACAAATTAACCTAACTTTCGCCTTGGACTGTACCACTACATAGATATTTTAGTAACGTTGTAACTGGACTTTAAACTGTTATATTTTAAAAACGGTAAAGCTAGGCTTCCCCAATTTGAATATACTTATTTCAACTATAATGAACCCTAACATATTAATTTTTGAAAAGATTCTTAAAAAAATTTCAAGAGTTATGAGTAAAAACGAGCATTTTCTGACAAGTCCTTCTTAAAAGCATGTGTATAAGTGGCCAACTTCGCGATTTTATTTCTCCCAAACAGTGAATCTAGGCTCTTTGAAATTTTATTATGTTATTTATGATACTGAAACATACCTATACAAATTTTTTCAAAAATTTCTTAAAACAATGAAATATTACAACATCCCCCTTAACTCTTCATCAAAGTTTTTGCTAGCAGAAATAGACCCAGACTCAGTTTTTATTAATATATAAATTTGTAGTCAAAAAATTTTTCTAGTTCTCACAAATACTGATTCTAAATAATTTATCACGTTAGCATAATGAAGAGTCTTTCCAGAGTAATAGGCGTAAAAGAGTCTTTTCAAACTGAATATGAGAAAGAGCCTTTAATTTTTATTTCTCCGATTTTAAGTTGGTACTACATTTATGTGTGTATATATGTAATTGATCTATAAAATATACACCATACTACCTTAAAATAGAAGTAAACAAATTGGTTAAACAGGCATTGATGTCTTTTTGTTGAACTCCTCGTTTTGCTCTCCAGTATATAATAAATGTGTGGATTCATACAAAGGTACGAGACTAACCGAAAGCTTGGTGAGGAGCAAATAAGAACTCAAAAATGTCGAAGAATAATCTTGAGCAACGTTTCGGTGGGCTTAATTATACCAATCGACACCGGTTTAATACACCTCAGTCCGAGTGTACCTCTGTATAAAAAGGCTTTTTCTTTTAGTTTGAGAAGACTTTCTTCTGCCCAAAAATTTAAAAAGACTCTTTCTTGACTTTTACTCTAAAAAGACTCTTTCTTGCACTCACCCGATGGTATCACTGTTAAAAGTATTACGATGCTTTTTCTGCATTCAATAATAATAATTAAACTTCCTTAATAATCTACAGCCTAAAATTATGTTTATTGCAATCATCACCCTTAAAGGCAATTCACTTTTTTTTTTTTTTTTTTAAACAAAATACTGCGGTATTACAAAAAATGTTTTGTCTCAGAATCTTGCCGAATAAATTTTATTACTCATTCATCGAACTGTTTCATTCATTATTATTCGTCTGGCTGTCTAAAAATAAATAAAAGTAGCACACCTTGTTAAAGATTTGCAAACAATTTTAAAATATTTACAAGACTATTTTCTACTGTATTTATTAAATTTATTTACTCATTAAAATTTCAACATTAAGTAAATAGCAGTAGACGGGTGGCTTTTTTTGTCGTAAAAAGGATGTTCATAATTTCTTAGAAGTTTTTAAATACACAAATTATATTAAAATCCTTAAAAGTTATTTTATTATTATAAAATTATGAAATTGCCTTGCTAACAAAAAGTATCAAAATAACAATATTAATTTATTTTGATGTATCCGAAAAAAACATGTTGACGTCATATATATATATATGTATACATACGATTTTTTTTAACGAAACATAAATAAAAGAAATGAAGACGAAATGATAAATTGAATAGAAAAAAAAAAAAAAAAAAAAATATCTCCCATACAGTGGATTTGAACCCTTAAGTGCAAAACATTCTACGAAGGGGCATAACCATCTTAGCTATCCGAAGAACGAGAGGTATCCCTTTCGAAGTCACATATGTTCATGGATATCCTCTGGAGCTTGCCCTACAGTTTGCAATAGTTAGGATGTGTAAAATTAATAAATGAGTGTTAAAGCTGTACTGAAAACCTTAAGAAATAGTTGAAGCTACATATTTTTTCAAAACATAAATGGATTTAGAAATGTTAAGAGTACGCGAGAGTTAAAAAATTATGTATTGAAATCAAAAGTCTGTGTATATAATTAATGAGCATTTAGTTCCACGATTTAATTGAATAAGATTTACTTACATAGCATGTACTCGGTTGCAGAGTCAAAAGACTCTCAAAAGAGAAAAACTCGTGTCGTCGCTTAATTTGGCTGTGTGCTCAGATATATACAGCTATATAGCCGACATTTCCACTCCTCTCCTCGTAGGCGCACATTCGGTATACCCCTTCCACGCGTCTCCAAAATGTGCGCCTATATGGACATTTCTACGCGAATATACTCTTCTCATACCCCTACCGTGCTTACCCTTACCCTATGGGCTTAAGGTAATGTTGGACTTAAATTTACCATCAGTTTTGCAAAATAATTCTTTCTGACTTCTATTCAGATACATTAATAGATTATAAACTATTATTTTATATTAAAGTAAGTCAAAAATTCTTACAAAAAAAGACATCTGGAATAGTATCTTTAAGTACTTTAACTAAGTGGTAGAATAAACAAATAGATAAATAAAAATCTTGTATTGTGACTACAGTTGTTTAAGTTGATAAAAAAAATGTCAATGCACACATGCGTGTTTGATTTTGGTGCGACTCAGAAAATTGTTCCACAACATTACCAATATTAGTTGATAAATGTAGTAGAAAAAAATAACTCACTCTACCGTTTCAGTTTATTAATTTATTAACTGCTTTACAAATTTCTTACATTACTGTATTAGAAAGTATAAGTGCCTTGAATTCCCCTAATTCATTTTTTACGAGCGCATGGGCTTTTTCAATATCAGGTACTCTTTAAGCTGCTACAAACCTTCCTTTCTGAGGAAAGATATTAAACACTGAAAGGGACACTGGAATATCTTTAAGTCTATTAAAATGCCTTTTTAATTTGAAAGATTTGTAACAGTAATGATAGAATTCAAAATCAGCCATTGTTAAATGCCAAGAAGGACTTTTTTAAGCGTGTGCGGAAAGAAAAAAGTCTGGTAAACAACAATAATTTTCAGAAAAAAGTTTACAAAAATTGTAAAAAAAATTATAGTCTTTTCATAAATACAAACAGTTTCATTTAAAGCAAGCAAAGCTGAAGGTCTATAAAATTATACGGGTTTTGATGTAACGAATCAAAAGGAGCAGTTACGTTTTGTCATAAATTGACGTTTCATTAAAACCAAGCCAACTTTATCAGAGTGCTATAATATTTCAGGTCATTCTTAAACTTTACTACTACATGTTGTAACGGGGTGTCTATACTCGCTGATGGCTCTGAAAACCACTTATTAATGTGAGGAGTACTCTGACCATGACTGTGCATCCCGGGTACCCTCAGAGACACAATTACGTTACAACGCGAACAACGAGTCGGCTTTCCCTTGCTTTCGTCTGCTTACTGAGATGCTAGCTCAGCTCTGGCTTAACTCAGGATGCTCGTGCGTCGGTGTTTACGCACGAGCTCGCGGAGGTGGCAGGATAAGGCCGATACTTGGCTTACAACTCCCTTTTGGACCTCACGATCTCTAAATAAAGCCTGTTAATAAGGAGTAGCCGGAAGGGCTTCAAGCAGGAAAAGGTTCACGCAAAGCAAAACACAAAAATTTAGTGACCATAATTTTTCGTGTGGACTACACATGGAAGTTAGCTTTAAGTAGTCTAAGCCCAAAGGTAGCAAGTGATTAAGAATTTAGTAGACTCAGTGTGGGCGCTTACATAAAATTTTTAACACGTAATTTTACTACTTGTCGATCAATTTTAGTGAATTTAGTAAATTTTATAAATATACTACAAGTTTGCACAATTAGAATTCTGCTTTCAGTTAGAACTGAAGGTTGTAGACTCTAGTCTCACGCTTCTTTATAGGCCACAGGTTGAGCAGATAGTCGAACTACTTGCTAGTATATTGAAAGAGAGGAAAATTTTAGGCTCAAAAAAGATATACTTTAACATACTTTTTTTAATTTATTTCCTTCTTTGGGTCTTATTAATCAGTAAGGCACTCTACTACTAATTTATTTTTGTTGAATAATTACTTTTTTATGTAGTATTACAAAGTCATTATAAAAATTTTCTTGAGATTTAAAAAATTGTACATAAGTTAAGATCTTATTCTATAAGCAGTGGCGAACTATTGACTAAAACTTTGCACCAAAAAATGCACCTTACGGAAACTTATAGTCAAACATTCTTTTTCTTACATACTATACATTTAGAATTTGCAAACGTTATGCGTTTCATCATACCTGTTTGCTTTGAAAGTTATTTGATACTTCCGAGAGCTACAAAGTACACATGCAGTCGGCTTTGTTAGGGGACAACATTTGTTAAGCCCAACTCTTTTAAGAGATTTAAAACTATATTATTGGTAAAAAAGAAAATAAATTTGTATATAAATGTCATCACTTAACATTTCTAGTTGTCTATTGAATATTTTATACTACGTAATAACGTATTATCTAACAAATGTATTATAATATGAATAAAAGAAATTGTATTAGATGGCATTAAATTTTCGTGCAATTTCCGTAATACAAGCAAATATGTGTAACATAAGATTTTATCGATGAGATGCGTATAAACGAATAACTTTTCAGTATGCACACATTTATTCTAATTAAAAAAAAATAATAATAATCAATATAACCGTAGTGATTAGGCTTCATTTTTTGTAAGTAAGACATTCATATAATTTTACCTCATTTGGTAATGCAATCTGTCAAGATTTATTTTTTTATATGTGTTTTTCGAAATGTTTCTTTTTATGTTTTTCTTTCACGAATGCATGTCAAATACATGTAGAACAACCTTTTAAGTGAATCTTGTTTTCCTAACGCGATTAGAGTTTTATTGTATGTATTACATTTTTTTTTAAATCGTTTGTACACTTTTTTAATGCGTTTTTAAGATCCTCTACTTATTCAGTAAGAACCTCATTAATTGTGATGCAAAAACCTAAATGTAAAATTATTAAATTTAGTGTTTTCAAAAGTATAACCTCTCATACGTAGTCCCACAAAAAATTTAGTGAAAAAACACAATAAAATAACATTTTTTGCTAAGGGATTGCTTGCTTATGTCCCATATGTAGCCAAGTCATGGTACAAGAGTGTAAGTACAAAAGATAATGAGATTAATCGATAGTTGTGTAATAGAATTCAAAAAGTTCGAATATTTGTACATTTCTGTATCCAGGCTACGAGAGAGGTAGAGAGGATAAAGAATAGCTGTAGTTGACGTGGTTTTTATTAGTCTTATATTATATAGTTGTAAGATCAAATTCAGTCAAAATGTAAATCAAAATGTTCACGAGAGAAGGGGTTTTATGATGCTCCCAATCCAGTTCAGTCGTGTAGAGGTGGAAGTGGTTTACGGCGGAAAATAAATGCAATGCAAATGTGCAATAAAAATTTATACAATATATTTACAGTGCTTAAATTATGAAACTGAACATACCGCCCGCCATACTACGGTTCGGGGTAAACGGAGTATTAACAATTAGCACTGCACTTATGTAAAACAAACTTAGAGTCTGTATTTTGAAAATGTCAATAATGTAATGGACCGGAAAGCGTCCAGCCGAATATGGTGCGCTGGGCCATGGGTGTCCCAGGTAGTCCGATGCGTAAGCCCTCTTGAAGAACTCGTGTAAGAACAGTTCAGTCGTGTAGAGGTGGAAGTGGTTTACGGCGTAAAATAAATGTAACGCAAATGTGCAATAAAAATTTATACAATATATTTACAGTGCTTAAATTATGAAAATGTGCTCAAGTGAAGGCAAGCGGAGAGAAGCTTTCTCTACCGCCGTGGCGCGCTAACTGACTTACTATGCTCGCAGAGCAATATTTATAGAGACAAAAGTTAAAGTAGAAACTTCTAGTTCATTGATAAATAAAGGTACAAGAGTAAAGGTAAAACGGTCTCTTGGGCATTGCAAATGTACGTGATGATAAAGGCGTATGATCGGAAAATTACTTCAACTTTAATATAAGGATAACGAACGTAACGCAATTTCAATTTAGAAAAGGTTTGTCGGCAAATATTCAGGTACAAAACTGAACAGTCTCCAACCCCCCTCGCCCCCTCCTCACAGCTCGTTGCCACCACACTCAAAATTTTGCAATATCTTTTGAAACCCCCCTCAAAATAAGATAAAAATCCTCATATTTTTCCCTTACTGTAACTTAATAAAAATATCCTATTTTTTTCAGACCCTCTGCCCCCCTCATAATTTTGCGGTCCCCCCTTAGGCTACCCACCATAATTCAACAAATCTTATATTTATATTTGATTGTATTTTTTTAGTTTAACACATATTTTATTTTCATACATATACAAGTTACAATAGACGTGATAATTATAAGTATTTATACTGAAAATAGTTTTTAAAAAATGTTAGTTTGTAAATAAATGATAGTACCGTGTAGTCTATTTTACTGGAGACTACAAAACTATGGCATATGTGTACATCCTAATGATTTACTAGACAACACACCAACTCCTACATATTTAAACAAATTATTACAGCATGTTAATCCAATTGTATTTTCTTCATTATTTCCATTAGGAGATGTAGGATGGGGTACATGCGATGGACAAAAATTTTTAACAAAAGCAGAAAATCTTACGTTGCTTCAATATTACTTACATCGAATTTCTTATCTACCAAATATGTGGACGTAATTATTCTGTATTTAATTTACCAGTACATAATAAAAATAAACAAAAAATAGTTTTTCAAGAAAATCTTATGTTTAAAACTATAAAAAACTCCGAAACAGCATTAACAGCTTGGGGTTAATTGAATAAAACAGATAGTTTCGCAAAAAAAGTTAGATACGTGAATATTCCAGAATATTATTGTTTAAACTCGACGATAAGAACTTGGGTTGGAAAACAAAGAGTTAGACGTTATTTAACAATAAGGTGACTAAATATAGTGTCACTTAAGGACTCTGAGCGTTTTTTTTTTTTTTTTTTTTTAATTAATTTTAAATTGGGTGAGGGTAGCTAAATCTTTTAAAAGTTTCAAAACACTTGATAACATACATTACAGTACATTTATATATACTGCTATTACTTATGGTTAAGTTAAACACGACTCTAAAATATATTAAATACTTAAAGAAGCTTGTAACGTTATGCTGCCATATTAACTGAGAAAATTTTTCGCATGGTTTTTAATATCTGAAGACGTTTGTGGTAAGTCTATTTGGGAATCACTCCAAAAATTTTTTATTGAAGATTTGAAAGATGATAATTAAAATAATGCCTTATTACATTGAAATATAATCTTTAACTTTGAAGGAAATCCATGTAAAGATTATAGATTACCAGAACGAAATAAAACAGTAAAATCTGAAAATATTGAGGGCAATGAAACTGTAATGAATTAAGAAACAAATTTGTAAGATTTATTTGTTAAACTAAATCGTAGTTAAAAAAAATTTTTTTAATGAAATTATTAATAGTGATACGAAATTATATTTTATTGACGGTCTAGAAGGTTCTAAAAAAATAGTTTTATGTAAAACATTAATTTTTTATTTTTTGTGTAAAAAGAAAAAGGTTATATTTAGGTCCTGGTCAGGAATTGCTTTAATTTTACTATCTAAAGAAATGACAAGTCATAGAACATTTCAAATACCGTTAAATTTAAGTAACGTTGAAATTTTTTTTTTTAGAATACGAAACTGATGAAAAAAAATTAAGAGAAGAAAATATAATTATTTAAGAAGAAGCTTTAATTATCCCTAAAAAAGCTTTGGAAACCATGGATAAGACTTTTAGAAGATTTATGTGATAATAATATTCCATTTGGTAAAAAATTGTTTATTTTAGGAGATGATTTTAGACAAATACTTCCAGTAATAAATCATGGGTGTAAAAGTTCTATAACTAGTACAACTGTAAAGTACTTATTTCTATGGAAACACCTTAAAATTACGAAATTGAAAAGTAAAATGTGGTGTACAGATTCAAATTTTCATTATTGTTACTGGACATCGAAAATGGAACAATAAAGTCTTTTAAAATCTCACAGAAATTGGAAACTGATGACGTTTGTCAACAAATTCATGGAGATAGTATAAATATATGCCTAAACAAAGTAATTCCAGCAACTCATAACAAACTTTCGTACATTATAAATAAATTTTTGAATGAAAGGATAAGACTTTAAATTTTATTAAAGGAAAAGTACATGCTTATTACAGCATAGATAACGCAAAATAGTAAGGTAGTGATCACACTGATAAAAATATAAACATGAACTTTTCTATAGAAACTCTAAATAATGTACATGAAGGATTACTGCCACATGTTTGAAATTTGAAAGTAGATGCAATTGTAATATAAGAAACTTGAGTATATTTGATGGATTGTGCCATGGTACTACACTACGTATAATAAATTCATTGAAATATAATTTAGAAGCAAAAATAATAACTAGTGGAAAATCTGACAATAAAGTTTTGATTCCAAGAATCATGTTAAATGCTGGTAATAATTTATCTTTATTGTTTATTATATACAGAAAACAGCGTCCAATAGTTCTAGCTCTTTCCATGACAATTATTAAATGGCAAGGTCAAAGTTTTGATAAATTATGATTTTACTACAAAAGAGTATTGGTATTAAGATGTAAAAATTCTGCGAATACATTTTCATAAAATGATTTGGAGAACCAAGCAAACATTGGAAGCATTGTATAGCAAGAAATTTTTAATCGTTAACAAATTTATTATTTGTTTGTCTAAGTTTATTTTTTATAATTTCATTTTTTTCTAAGAAATTTAGTTTTTTCAATGAATATGATTGTTCGTGGAAGGGCCGTTACCGTCGCGAGCTAAAGCCCAGACCACGTCGAAGACAGATACAGGGAAAAGGATTAACGCGAGACTTGTAATTGTAAATTAACAGCAACATTTATTTTCAATCAATTGGTATACTATGTACAGGTGCGAACTGAGTGAAGCGTTCAACTCAACCGCGGCGCTTGCTTGGACTGACTAGTGCTACGCAGAGCACGGTGTATTTATATGCTTATATGTGAATGTTCGCGAATATTTCGTTTTGCATATAACAACTATTAAATATGTTATAACGTAGAAAAGTATAAATGTAGCACTGTCTCTAGGGTATTGTTTTAATCCAAGTAGTAACGTATGAAACATAAGATATTCAATTCTAGGAAGCTCGCGAAGAAGTAACAGACATTTAAATATTACAGCAATTTCGCATAGCAATAAAATGTACATTACATTTAAGCACAAGTTCACTTTAAAAACTGAACATGCCACCCGCCTATTATGATTGAGCAAGGCGAAATCGGAATATGTAGTATGAGTCACAATAATACACTTGCTTGTTAGACATTTTCACAACACTAACAATTATTCTTCCGATGATGGCACTACTATGCAATGGACCAGACAGCGTCCAGCCAAAAATGGTACACTGCGCCATAGGTGTCCCTGGCATTCCGATGCGTAGACCTTCTTGTAATATTCGAGGAAGTATGTCGGCACTTAGCAGTATTTCGATTTCCGACGGGCTTTCCCAAAAGTCGTCAGCCAAATTTAAACCTTACAGGTATCTCCAGTCGCTTGACAGCTTGTGTACACCAGGTCTATAATTACTGATCAACGAGAGAATCAGTGCGTCGAAAGTGAGCGTTGATTTCTCGCTGATGATGGATGTAATGGTCAGTCGAGCTTTTCCGTGCACTTGTGGACCCTTGGCGCCGCCGACACCCGTGATCTCGCAAGTTGTTGCTTGGTACGTTAGTTAAAGCTTTTTGATTAAGCTTTTTGCAACAAAAGATTGCTGTGAGCAATTATCGAGCATAGCACGTGCTACGTGCGTACGTCCATCAGGACCTTGCGTTTTTACCAGAGCAGTAGGTAAAAGTGTAGTGTTACCTGAAGATGCACTCCAGTTGCATGATAAACGATTACCTTTAGCGAGGATTGCAGGCCAAACTAAAGTTGCGAGATGCGTTGCAGTTGAAAGATTACCATGTAGCATTGAATGATGCTTGCCATTGCAAGTTTGGCAACGCTTGAGCGATTTGCAGTTATCAAGCTTGTGCGCCCTGAGGCAATTGTAGCAAAGGCCCTTCGCTTCAACTACCTGTTTGCGTTCTTGCGGTTCTTTAGCCTTGAATTCAATGCAGCGCAGGATGAAGTGTTCGCCTTGGCATAAGCGGCACTTCTCCGTAATCGTAGTGTGCGTGAAGGTTGAGCTGCTCGCTCCCTTATCCTTCTTGCGGTTATGCTTGTCTATTGAAGATGCGACAATCTCGAGCATCGAGATACGTTGCTCAATAAAGAGCTTGAGCGTAACAAATGTTGGTGGCTCGGTGGTGTTGCTGAGTGTGGATTCCCACTCTCTAAAAGTTCGAGCATTGAGCTTCCAGACAGCGAGAGCGACCACCAGGTCGTTTAAGTTATTTGAGCGCGGCTAAGGCATTCACAGTGCCACTGAACAATGCCTTAAGGTCGTTCGCTGATTCCGCAGTTACAGCTGGCACTGAGAGAAGATCACGAGTTATTGCTGCTACCAGGCGTCTTGTGTTGGTGTAATGATCCTTAAGCATCCTCTATGCGACCTCGAAATTGGCATTGATTACTTGCACGGTTCGCAACATTTCGGCAGCCTCACCCTGTACGTGAGTTTTCAGCTGTTGCAATTTCTCAACATTGCTTATGCGAGACTCACGTAACACAATGGCTGAAAACAAGTCTTTGAATTCGAGCCAGTCACAGAAGTTGCCCGAAAATGTAGGCACCGGTACGGCAGGCAAACTTCTCGGTACTACAGGAACAGCGATTGGAGAAGGTTGCGGCACTGGATCTGGAGGTAGCTTTTGTAGCTCTATAGACATACCTGACGCTGATTTCAAGTAACCCTCCTCCGCAAGGCCATAGCAATCTGACTTGAAGTAATCAATCGCTGCTGTATCACCCACGCACAGTGCCAGAATCCGGAAGTGATTCTGCAGGAACTCATTCCAGTTAGCGCGTAACTGATCGAGGCGATTTTCTATTGCTTGTCGCGTAATATTGTTCTGTTCAAGCTTGAGTAGATTATCGTACGCTCGAGATACTCTACCGAACAACTCTTGCTGGCGGATACCCAATTGATCTAGCGTTAGCGATATGCCTAAACTCTGTGCAGTAGTGTGTATGAATTCAAGGTGACAAATAAACCCGCCCGCCTTGGCCAAATCCTAGACGTGGGTAAACTGCTTGTACTCGCAGCCAAAGAACACTTAACGAAAACTCAAGACTCTTAAGCTTGATCGACACTCACCCACACAGCACTACCTTTGGCAATACAGAAATTCTCGCGCCTCCAATTTCAGACTGCCTCGACTTTTTGTTCCAAGGAACCACGCTCTGCTACCATATATAATGGATCTTAAAAATTAGACTTTCAAAAAGTGAAAACATAAAAAAAAGACTTATATATTGTGTCACTGTATTTGCAAATTCTTACATCAAAAAATATAGAAATAATAACATTACAAAATTTTTTGTGCATATTATAACTTTGACATTTATCTTGAAAAACTTGAATTCTGGTAAGAAATTAGTTAAATAAAATTAAAGAGCACGACAAGCCTTCAATTTAGTACTAGAAATTTAATAATTACAACGGTCGTTATATATTTTCAAACGCCGATTTTATAATCATAAGAATCTAATACTTATATTTTCTGTGCCAAATATCATGTCGCTGCTGTGTAATAATAATATTGAATATTGATTAATAAGTATTTTAATTCCTACGATTATACATATATGTACATTTTACTTTTACAAAAAAGCCTTTATAAAAAAATTTCCATCTCTGAATACTTTAATTCCAAATATAAGTTGTATTTATCATATAATAAAATATTGAGATACAAAACTATATGTTGTATGTATATTTCAAGTATATTGGAATATTAGAAACATTAATAGAAAAAATAAGCTAACTGATCAATTCTTGATTATTTATCTAACAAGTCCATCATTTTGTAGATATTACATTTTAATCGTATGTTGTTATCAAATTTTTAAGTTTTAAATAATTCTTTGGAGATCGGCACGTAAAGCGTACAGGAAAGCGAGGCCCCAATAGTGTATATGTATACTAGAGCGCGCTGTGGCTCAGTCAGCTAAGTCGAGGATTGACACGCGGGAGACCGTGGTTCGATTCCCGGCTAGTGCGACTTTTCGGACAAGTACCTCTATGATTTTTTACATGTGCTTTTTCACCACGCAATGCTCCTCGAGGAGGGCTTAGGTGACCTTCTTGCAGCAATAATTGCCTAATTTCCGCCTACCTTCTCCCAGTAATGGGAGGTCTCCCATCCCTTTCTTTGTCTCTTTCCCAAGTGCTAAGTGCCCATGGTAGTGCCCTTATTAAATGAGCCAGACGTACAGCACTACAATTTACATATATATACACACATATATGATTAGTAGTATTACTAGTGCTATATGTGAAGAGATGTCTGTATGATAATCGTACCATAATACTGAAATCTTTTTCAGCTGAATCAGTGTGAATAAGATAGCAGCAGATTTATATAGATCATTATTCTTGTGAAAAATATTCTAAGTAATTTATAATATTATTATTATATAAAATATTCTTAGTTACAATACACCTTTGCGCACGAAGGACGTAGCATCTATTTAAACTTGTTGTAGAGTTATTGACTCGTACTTCTGGACAGTCACATGTGGTACTTGTTACAGTACAATCGCGTACTGAAACGTTAGTAATTGATACTATGAAAGCACTTTTGAAAGCTTTGTATTCATATTTGCTAATTAAAAATCTAAGGCGTTGCTAACGTTGCTTTTAGTGCTACTAATTGTGAGTAATAAATGTTTCTTGCGCAATCATTCATCAATTTAAAAGTTATACTTATATAGGCACATGTTGCGTGAAAGTACATTAACGACTTCACATTGGTTTTCTTGAGAAAAAATGTGATGGACGTGAATTTTGCTTGATTTTCCCCCTTCTTCTTGTACTCCACAACGAACTTTCGGTTCTCTCTACGCCACACCACGTCACTACACCACACCACACATTTTAAATTTTATGAGTTGTATTTCTTTTACTTTTAACTAATTCTGAAAAAAAACTGTTTTCAAAGAGATTTGAACTCTATACTTTCTGTATTTGAGCCGAGGCCCTTATTCACTCTGCTACGAGCAGGCTCGACATTAAAGTTTCGATTGCTGCATCACTTTTTTTTGTGTACATGTTCATTTACTGAATATTAATTCATTTGGTTCAATCATTAACTAAGTTAATAAATAATCGATTAATTAAAATAATTTTTTTTGTTAAATGTTTTTTAGAAACTCAGGAATAGCTTATACAATTTTTTCAGATTTTCACACAATTTTCAAAAATTGAAAAAAAAGATTTTTTGTACTGTATGAATACAATAATCAATTTTTATTGTGTTTCATTCTTTGACAATTTTCCATTCCTGATACAGGCGTTCTTTACATAGTTACCGAGGAAAAAATTTTAGAGCAGTGAAAGGAGCGCAAATATGAGCAGCTAAGCTAGCAATTATTTTTTTCATGTGGATGTACTCACATAAATATCTGTTCAAAAAAAGCTATGTATGATGAACGCCTTAAAAGGACATTTACTAGCATGTACTACTACTTCTCTATTGAAGACAGTGGTACTACAGAATGGTTTTTCTTAATTTTTTAGATACAACTATACTTTAAGTTTCGAATATGGATTAGAAATAAGTGTGTGAGAGTGACGTAAGAGATGTAACTAGCGTAGGTAGTAGGAAGTTGTTCTTAAATAATAAGAAGATTAGATGAAAGCGCATAGTCTTTTTCTCGTCAGCCTATATATTGTTAATATTAAAGTTGTGCCCTAATATATTGTTTATAAAGTTTAATTTATTGAAAGTTAAAATATTCAATGAAACTATACTCAATTAATGTAGATTATTTATTTATATGATAAGTGCACCACCTTTGTACACAATATTGTTTTATAAAAAGTATTTTTATACTTATAATTGTAGTGTATTTCATATAATTTCATAGAAGTATAACTTCATACTTGGGTACCCAAGTCCTCACTATCCACTGGTTTTTTGTTTTGAGTATTGTATTGTTATTGCTCAGATTGAATTTTATGAGGACCTTGAACTTTTGTTCTGTACAAGCCAAAACAGTGTTCAATAAGTAAGAAGTTTTTATTATATAATTATCTGCGTCTACAATTAATTTTTTATTATCTACTGTCATTTAAGCCATTCAACACAAATTAAGAATTGTTGTAAGTTTCTACTTTATTGATTTATGAAAGTTTATTTAATAATTAATTATGTTCTGAGAATGGATTATATCTGCAAGTATAGATTTGACTTTTTGACTGACAACTGAATGACTGAAGTAGCTGATTGCTAGATTACTAGGGACTACGCATGCACCTACTAAAGATACACTGAGAAAAGTTGTGAACGCTTTACTACAACGCGCTAAGAACTCGCTTTACAATAAGCGATATAAAAACACAAATATTAATTTCTTGACATTAACACAAAATTCTTAACATGGTGTGTAATGTCAAAAACAATAATAATAACAAAAAGTTAAGTGAGATTGACCGTTTGTTAACAATAAATATTAGCAATACTTATAAACTTTTTAAAGAAAACAGAAAATTGTTAGTATTAAGTGCAGATAAAGGGAGTGCCCGTGTCATTATTACAAAAGATATGTATACACAAAAGGTTGAAAAATGTCTCTCTGATAATTTGTTGTACCAAAAAATTCAAAAAGATCCTATAAAAAAATTGGAAAAAGATACTGACAGTCTATTAAGATACTTAAATGAGAAAAATATTTTTGACACGTCAAAACCCCTGTTTAACATCGTTTCCGGTAAAACAAATTTTGTCTAGATGTTATGGCCTTATAAAATTACATAAACCTAATTTACCATTTCGAATAATTGTTTCAGCTATTGGTTCGCCGGTTTATAATTTATCAAAGATTTTCTCAGATTTTTTAATAAAAAATGTACCCACTTCTAAATATAATTTAAAAAATAGTTTGCAGTTAAAGGATTCTTTTACAAATTTCATTGTTTCCCCAATTACACCTTTATGAGCTTAGATGTCACAGCTTTATTTAATGATTTATGTTTCAATGCTGTTAAAATGGCCATTGAAAAATTTTGGCATCACATACACAATAAAATTAATTTATCCCTAACAGATTTTTTAAATGTCATAGAATTTATTATAAATAACAATTATTTTGAATTTAATAACAACTTTTATTTGCAAAGGAGGAGCTCTGCTATGGGAAGTCCTATCAGTCCTGTCCTTGCAGACATAGTCATGAGAGACCTTGAAACTGCATGTCTTAATTTGTGTTTTTTAAATATTCCAGTTTATTTCCGTTACGTTGATGACATCTTACTGTGTGTTCCTGTTGATAAAGTTAAATACGTTTTTAATGTTTTTAATAGTTATAGTCACTTTTTGAATTTTACTATTGAAAAATCTGAGAATAATACTATAAACTTCCTGGATATGACTATAGTAGCCAATAACGATTCGTCCATTTCTACTTATTGGTTTAGAAAAGACCCTTATTCTGGTTCATACTTAAATTTTTATTCACATTGTACTATTTCACAGAAAAAAACAATAGTTTCACACTTAGTAGATAAAAAGTACAAACTTTCTTCACCTGAATATTTTTCAAACAATTTCAAACATATTTATACAGTATTGCTAGCAAATAACTATCCTTTAAATTTTATCGAAAGTTGTATAAAGAAAAGATTATATTTTTTAAAGTCCATTAATAATAGTCGAAATAATACTAGTCCTCTTAAAAATGCTATTGGCTCATTATTTATACCTTATTGCCGTGAGTTAGATTATAAGTTAAGGGTATTTTGTTCAAAAAGTTTTATTAATGTTATTTTTAAGACTAGTAATAAATTGCCGTTCAATAGAAAGTATGGAAAAGACATATAAAAAAAGTTGAATAATCCGAATGTTGTCTATAAGATTGATTGCTCAGATTGCAGTAATTGTTATATTGGCCAGACATTAAGAAAATTAAGTGTTAGGTTAAATGAGCGCAAAAGTGACATAAAACATAAACGTGAGAAGTCTGCCTTGTATCAACATCATTTAGACACAGGGCACTCTTTTAATTTTAGTGACAACGAAATCAACATTATAGATATAGAACATAATTATTATAAGAGATTATTGTCTAAGATGATTTTTATTGAAAAGACAAACAATTTCAGTAGAATGTTAGACTTTGATAATTTAAATAAAGTTTTTAGACGGTATATACACTTGTTACTAAAGTAAATTAATATTTGTGTTCTTATATCCTTTATTGTAATTTGAATTTATCGGACGTTTAAACTGTATAGATTGAATATATATGTAACACATTTTGGTTTTGTCTATATATGTATGTAAAATTTGAATTTGATAATTTGAATATGTAAGGTCAGCTACTCTGTGCCCTCGTTGGGTACTGACGTTGTTGGAATCTTCGAACAAAATAATCTTTTTGTAAGTCTCTAATTTGTAACTGCATTTAAAATTGTTGATCATAATTCTATTTTTTAAATGTTATTAGATGTGATAACGTGGTTGTATTGTTACCTCAAGTTAATTTATTTCGTGTATATTTTATAAAATTAGGACTTGAAAAGGCTCCTACCCAAAGAGGAGAGAAACGTTGTCAGGGGATATAATAAGAAATTATACACAACAGCAATAGCCATTGGTTTTATTATTTAATGAATTTTATTTAATTTTTGTTAATTGTCATAATGCTAAGAAATCAAGCGCACTTTCTTCATCCTTCAGCGAATATCTTATTTACATTCTCTATAATACACTGCTCTCATCGTTACTATTACTATTTAATATAAAATTATAATTCGTTTAACAATTTAGTTGAAACGTTATTAAGTAAGAGCCTTATTCAGTCGTTGAATAAAAAAACTCTTCAATGAATAGTTATTTGAGTAACATTAGAACATTAGAACATGCCAGCTCTTCGAACAGTCTAAGTTTTCGAATCTGAAGTTAAGAGATTAAATTAAGTAAGATATATTAAAACCCTCTTCTTTTAAGTCGTAAGAATTAAAATTAGAAACCTTTTTTTGTTTTGTCTTTCGAAATCTAAGAATTTGCAAACCACCAGAGTATAAATTTCCGTTCTATGCCCAGTAGATCTATACCTTCTTAATTTTTTTTCCCTTATCGGTTAAAATGAGTACAATGGAGAATTTTTTTAAAGCTCAACAGGCTCTCCATGGTCCGATAACTAATGGCTTCAAAAATTTTTAAAAAGTCAGTCAAGACAATATGACTAAAGGTTTGGCAAAGTCCAACTTAGATCGCTTAAATGAAAGGTATCAGAGGTTAAAACAAAATTACGAGAAAATCCTTAAACTACCGGATACAACCCTCGATATGATTATATAACGAGTAAATTTTATAAACTCGTCTGTGATGATAACTTCACCTCAAAGGATGCATTTAACGATTTTCTAGACCAATTCAACAATTCAGTCAACTTAAATGAGTCGATCCTGGACCGATCTGGAGGTCCTGGCCTTTTTACTGATCCCTACGCCCAACTTCCCCGTGTCACGCTTTCCATTTTCTCAGGTGACCTACAACCATAAGAACCGTTTAAGGATCTATTTCATTACATTATTCATAGGCGTACCAATATTACTGCAATTGTGAAGTTTCATCATCTCTAATCTTATCTTTCTGGAGAAGCAGCTAAACTGATGAAGATCTTGCCTATTTCAGTCGAGAATTACGACATTGCGTGGGATACTCTAAGCTGAACATAAGTCATAAGACAGCAAGAGATGATTAGTGGCTAATTACGCGAATGCCATACTAGCTTGCAAGACAATGAAATCGAATTCCCTAAGCGAGCTCAAGAGATTAAAAACAGAAATGCTGACCCCGCTTGACTCTTTCATTGCCGTTAAACGCAATGTCGGTGACGCAGATTCGTTCATTGAACTGGTTATTAGCAGGTTTAAGATTGGGACCAAACGCGATTGGCAACGCTTTCTTGGTTTCAGTAACAACCCACCAACATTGGAATAGATTCGTAACTTCTTCTTCAACTAATCGCTACTTTTGGAAGGCATAAGTAGATGCAGTGTTTTCACTCGCAGCCTTCTTGGTAGAAGCGTGACTCATGTATTAAACGCTGAACTGCCCCAATGTTAACTTTCTGAAGGATTGCACTCTCTATGATCATGTCCGATTTAAAAAAAAAAAAAACAGTTATGCAGGGCAAGGATATTGTTTTTCAAAGTGAGTGTTGTTTGGATTGCTTGGGCCCACACTTCATTAAAAAGTGGACTTCCCAAGGCCGTTGCAATAAGTGTAAATCAAAACACCATTCCTTACTTCACACTGATAAACTTAAGAAGTCTACTTCTTCTCATCAAGCCTCTGTGGAGGATGAGTTTGAGGTGGATGTTGAGACCGGGTCGGAAGAGGAAAGCTCGTCATCAGTACACCATGTAAATAAAGCAGAAACCAAGTAAGAAGCAGGTGTTCTTCTTTGTACCTCTCGTGTTTGCGTAAAATGCTTGAATGATGAGGAGATCGTAGTTCAAGCTTCGGTTGATCAGGGCTCTCAATGCTCTTTTATATCACAATGTCTCTGTGACTTGCTTAAATGGAAGCAACGAAGAGCTAATACTCGACTCATTGGCCCGGGAGACGTAGAGATAGGACCCCCTTGTGTTTCAATGTTGTTGAAGGTGAATCCTCATTTTAAATCAAAGGTTTATCTTGAGGTCGAAGCGTTAGTACTACCTCACGTTTCCTCATACCACCCGCCAAATAAATCTTTGACTTCCTTGCCATCCAGATTTGAGAGCCTGCATCTTGCTGATCCGCAGTTTATGCTCGATGATCGAATTGATATCGACGCCTAGGGTGAAAACCAGCCCAGTTTAAATTTTTTAATTTTATTTTAAATAGGAAAATCTGAACTGGGCTGGTTTTCATCCGAGGTGTCGATATATACTTGGTGCCACCGTCCATGCAAAAATAGTCAGTGGTACTATTAAAAGAGGCAAAGCACATGAGCCCATTGCTACGAAATCAAAGCTTGGATGGTTATTGTCATACATCTACTCATGTTGCTCAAACGATTTCAATAAATTGTGTCTCTATTGACGATATTTCTAACGCTTTGAAAAGATTCTGGCACTTGGAAGAACCTCCAGATTGCACAAAGGATCTTAGCCCTGAGGAGCAGGAATGTGAGGATCACTATTTGAAGACGACTCACAGAGATGAGTCAGGTCGTTTTGTCGTTGGCTTACCTTTTAAGGTCACCTCCTCCGGTCTGCAAATTCATGATCTCCTCAATCGGAACTCTTCCAAATGACAGAATTTGTCCCAGGCTTTGATGATAGTTCTTGGTTGCTTCCGCGTCACGGTATAATTTGAGAGTCCAGTACCACTACCAAAATGCGAGTTGTCTTTAACGGTTCCGCCAGATTGAAAGACTCTGTATACATCAACGACATTTTGCACACGGGTCCGAACCTGCTACGTCCTCTTTTCGACCTCATATTGAGATGGTGAAATCACCGAATAGTCTTTAGCACTGATATAGATAAAATGTTAGACAGATTCTTATTCAGGAATCAGACCAGATCTACCAAACTATTTATTGGCGCTTAAATGAAGAGGATCCGATACGAATTTACAAGTTACTAACAATTACATATGGGTTAGCCTGTTCACCCTTTTTAGCTACGCGTGTTATCAAACAGTTAGCTTCCAAAGGGCAGAAGCAGTTTTTGGTTGGAGCAGAGGTCCTGACTCAGGACGTTTATATGGATGATATTTTGTTGGGTGCCCACACTGAGTCGGAGGCCAAACTCAAAATCGTGCAGCTGCGAGCGCTTACTAATGGAGGAGGCTTTTCGCTTCGCAAATAGTCCTCAAACTTCCCAGAGCTAATCCGAGATTTATATATAATTTATAGATAAGATAAAGCTCAAGAAGCTGCAGTTTGGACGGAAAGATCGGTCCTGTCTAGGCTGGCGAGACTGTTCGATCCATTCAGCTGGCTTTTCCCAGTGATCATCACCCCCAATATTTTGTTGCAATCATTATGGATTTTAAAATTGCGTTGGGACGACAGCCTCACAAAATCTTATGTAAAACCTTGGCTGCACTGGCTTGTCAGTCTCCTGGAGGTAAATCAATTTAAGATATCTCGATGGAATAATTATCTCCCTCAGAGAAAGGTACTTAAAATTCAGGGGTATGCTGACGCTTCAAGGTTGGCTTATACCACCGTATTGTATCTCAGAGTAGTTCAGGAAGATAAGGTTTACGTCTCCTTACTACTTGAAAAAACCAAGGTGGCAACTCTTAAAACTGTCAGCATCCCCAGACTTGAGCTGTGCGCTGCACACCTCTTAGCTAAGCTAACGAGTCATTACGTTGGAGAGGTGACATATTCGATTGATGGGATTCATCTGTGGACGGATTCCCAGGATGTATTGCATTGGTTGAGGGACTTGCCTCTAGATGGCCTGTTTTTGTTTCCAATCGTTGTGCTGAGATTCAGACTTTCGTTCCTTGGGCTAGCTGACATTACGTACCCGGATAACTAAATCCCACAGATGTTGCTTTTCGAAGCCTTTTTTTCGCCCAAATGCTATTGTTGGAGCAGTGGCTCAGCGGGCCTGATCTTTTGCATCAACTTAATCCTGTCTTTCTTACATTTGTGGACGCGAAGAGAGAGATTGTTGTGGCCCAGGTCTCACAAATAGAACATCCCCGTTGAGATCTCGTGTCCTACTACTCAGATTTTTTAAAAATTAGCAAGAATTACCGCTTACTAATTACGATTCATTATAAAAATACATTAATGTTGAAGGGGAAAGTCTGGAAATTAAGTAGTAGGTTTCACAAGGTTTCCCTTCCTGAACTCAAAATTTTTCGCCAGGGCCCATGAATTTATTCTTAGTCCAGTAGAGATTCTTCGAGCCAAGCTTTACGGGATTACCGTTCATTAACAGCGTTATTTAAGTTCCGATTTTAAGATTTTGAAAGTTAACATAAGTCTCTCTCTTGAGCTACAGAAGCCTTTACCCCTGAACAGATCTGATATGTGTTGGTGGACGATTACAGACCTCTAACTTGAACCTTGGCACAAAACATCCTTTAGTTTTGTCCCCTGATGAGTTGCTGACTACGTCAATTATTCGCTCAGTACATTTCTGCTGTCTTTATGGAGGCCCTTCCTTTACCCTAGTTACACTTTGGCAGGAATTTTAGATCTTGGGCGGCCTTCAGACGGTGGGTTCAGTTACTTCGCGTTGTGTAGTGTGCAGAAGGTACTTTGGTCGCACTTAGTCTCAAATGATGAGCCCTCTCTCTGCCTCTAGAGTTTTATCGGCACTTACATTTACCCAAGAGGGGATTTACTATGCTGGACCCTTTGAGGTTCGGCTCTCTAAGGCCAGGGATCAAATAACCACCAAGGGTTGGATCACGATTTTCGTCGGCACGTGCACTCATGCGATTAATCTTGAGATTGTAGAGGATGATTCTTCCGATTCCATTATAGTGGCCTTCACCTGTTTTACTTCGAGTAAAGGCGCTTGGTCTGAGGTATATAGAGATGGAGCCACTAATTTTATCGATGCTGAGAGGGAGTGGTCCGAAATGCTTCTTGAATTCAGTCAATCTTACCCCAACGCTCAGCTGGCTGATCTGGGTATCACGTGGAACTATAATTCTCTAGCAGCGCCTCATTTTTATGGAATCTGGGTGGCTGCTGTTAAGTCCACTAAGCACCATATTAAGCAAGTGATTGGAAGCTAGACACTCACGTTTGTTGGATATTCTACTCTGTTGTGCTGAATTGAAGCTCTGTTAAACTCCCGGCCTCTCATACCATTGACGAACGATGTTGAAAGTCTCGCGGTTATCACTCCCGCATTTTTTTTAAACTTTAAAGAACCCTACTTTGTGCCTAAACTAAATATTGTACAATGCCAACGTACCTTCACTCCAGCGTTGGCGATTTATCACTCAGCTCTTTCAGCAGTTCTGGAAGAGATGGTCCACTGAATATCTTAAATCGCTTCAATCTAGAGAGAAATGGCAAAGGCCATCACGATCAATTGCTGCAGGAGATTAAGTTCTTATTAAATCTGAGAATACACCACCTGGTCATTGGCTCGTCCTCGAGACATTTCCTGGTTAAAATTCCTTAGTTAGAGTCGCGAATATCAAAATCTGTATCGGGACCTTTACTCGACCTATCCATCGCTTAATTCTCTTGATGGATAGAAACTAAAACTTGAATTTCCTTGTCCTTTTTACATAAGTATAAGACAAGGAGGAAGTTTGTTTGGATATTGGCTTGGTGAAGAGAGGTAGGAGAGCAGTAACGTTGGTACTACTGCTGTACCCATGTAAGGAGAGAGTGAGTAAGACACAGCCCGTGTATCGAGTCAGTTTCCGTCTACTTATTAAAGAGATCAGGCGTCCCTGCTGCTCTGAGTGCGACGAGGCTAGTAGGCCTCAACTAATTCTAACGAGTAAGCCGCTCATTCTAACAAGCCTTAAAGTAGTGCTCCTCTCTCGCTATCTCTGGTACAGCAAAAAAAGGAGAATTAAATTTATTAGTTCAGTTCTTTGTTTGTAATCACGTTGAGCCTTACTGTTAAACTAATTTTTTATTGGAATAAAAGGGTGCACAAAAACCACAGTGTAATTCGAAGTGACTAAGCCTCAATTTTTCTCCTCTCTCTCTATTCCCGGCTTCAAAAAAGTTACACAGTACACGAAGTGAGTCAAGGGGCTCAATTGAACCAATTTTCTTACGACTTTTCATAAGAGATTAACACATTAATACTGTCGTTTACTGATGCAACATTACAAACTTATTATGAGTTCATTATATCAAAGTGTCAGTGATGCTAGCTTTGAGAGTTTTGTAGGCTACATTGTCCAATAAATTCAAAGAAATAAATCAGTTATTGCATGTGCATAAATCTCTTAACAATATTTCTGTAGCTATCGCTTCGACTCTCGATAACTAAGACAGGCTTAATAAAAAGATTATCTAATCTTTTCTGAGCAAGAACTGTCTTCAATTACTTTACTACGTTAACTGTGTTGGTATATTTTTTTCCCCTGAAAAAGCATGGAATGATAAATACTTCTAGAGGTTAGTAGACAAAGCACGTAGGGAGCAGGGCCAACTTATAAACATATAGTAATGTTTAAGGACTTTTCCAGACGACCCCCTACATCCCCCTTAGCCACCATTTGGCCACACTCTTAATGAGAAAAAATTCTATCGATTTTAACTTATTTTTGTGGGGTTAAATTATTTCTTAGCGCCCCTATATCGCCCTCCACCCCTCTCCCAACTAAGTCATCTCATAACCAGAAAACCCAACAAGCTGCCCAACACATTTTTTAAGAACTCCCTTCAGCTACCCTTCATCTGCATTTCTGAGTGAGATCACAATATGTGTGTCATCATGTCTTTTCAGCTAAATTACTTCTCGCACCCCCTATCAGCTTTCCATACACTTTTTAGGAAACTCATCTCAGCTCCCTCAAAATTTCTAAATTTTCATTTGTTTTTGAGGCTTTTTTGAGAATTTTTTTGGAGTTTTCCTCAAATTTAAAAATTTAATACAGCTGTGATAAGGCATTATTTTCTTTTTCTTCTCAACTGATTTATTTTAAAATTAGTTTGAACTTTTTTCCGGTTTCCTTAAGTAATTGTTACTGAATTCGAACAGTTGTATTCTAGAAAATTAACATAAAGAATTTTTGGCACAAAATTTTGTCAAAGTCGAACACAACAATTTAAATGTTATGAACAAGGAAGAATATTATTACTACCTTTAAGTATAAAAAGCCGAATGTCGTGAGTGAAGGAAAAAAGCTATTTAAAATTTAGAAATTCAAGGTCGGGTTTGTTTTATGACATTATAATCTCTTATCAACAATTCGTATAATCTCTTTTACAGTCAATTATATACATGATTACTTCTGCAGGAAGACATTTGACAAAATAGCTTGTATTTAAAAATTTTTGCTTCTTGTGCTTAATATTTCTATTTAAATCTATTACATTTTTTGACACACTTTTTTCCCCCAATTACTAATTCTTTTAACTTATTTTACTATTTGTGATACTACACATGTTTTTTTTATTAGAAACTTTAATGTTTATATTTTTCTAAAACTTTTTGTTTTTTAAATTACGATTTCAGTTTATAATTTTCTTTATGGTTCCCTAAAGTTTGACATTATTATTATGTTTCAGTAAGTCACAATGCCAACTGTCATTGTAACTAGAAAAAAATGTAAAATTTAAATAACTTGAACAATTCCTAATGCTATGGGTAACATTAAAGTTTTCATACCCAAATATTACAAAAATAGCATGAATTTCAACAGAACTTTTCAATTTAACTTTTGTCCAAAAAATTTAATATGGTATCACGGAAATATTTGTTTAAAATATACGCTACTATTTAAAGTATAAAATCACATGTTTAATAATTTTAAACTAAAAATAAAGTAGTTGTATTAAATTACACAACTTTTATTTCAAGATAGAGTATTAGATGGTTGGCGTAAAAAGCTTGCTGTAGGTGAATCTCTACGAGTTTACCTATATACATAAATATAGACACTTAATATCGAAAAACGCTTCTAAATGGCTAAGAAAGCGTTTTTTTCGTTTAAATTCAAAGTTAGCATACTAGTACTAATACCCAGTTAAACATGATAACAAAATAATATTAAAATTGAATTAAGTTATTCGAATGACACTTTTTGCTCTAGTACCTTGTCAATCTGGTGCCTTATATGCTAGAAATATAGTTTTGCATAAATTCAGCCACTTGTTGATGTACATTGACTTCATGTTTTTCAATGAATCATTTTACAAAAATTTACTTCTACATTCTGAACATATCCTCAAATTTTTAGGATAAATTATTGTAAGCACACTATATTTATTATTTCCAGACAGCCTATGAGACTGATAAATCAGCTTTTTAGTAAGAAATAGTGTTTTAATACATTTTTCAATATATATGAACAGGATATGAACTATGTTAATTATTTTCGATATTAGTTCTAACGCTTAATCTAACAAAAAAGTTTATAGTTCATTTACTTTTTAAAAATTATTATTTAATAAATATGTAAAAATTAATAGGAATCATGTTTCATATGATATACGCTAAAACTTTATTTAGTGTAAAAGTTTTTACAGTTTGATAAAATGTATTATATAAAATGCATCACTTATTCAACTACATACTATAAGAAGATATTTTACAACTATATATAAACTATCTAATTTTATCATTCTTATGGTGCCCTTATTACGTTCAAGCTATCGATTAATTTTACTATCAAAAATTGTAATATAAATGTATTGTATATTTTATCAAAGTTAAAAAAGTTCTGAAATTCATTAGACTGCAGGGCTGTTGCAGATCTAGGACCATGTTTCTTAACTGATCTTACATGTTCACTTATACAAATATTTAGTTGTCTTTTGCTCTGGCCAATATAACAAGCCTTACACTCACAGAATACAATATGAACAATATTATTAATCTGCCCGTTTAGTGTTCTGTCTTTACCTAATCTAAAGATATATGGCTTTTGTAGTTAAAGTAGTACTACAACTACAATGACATTTTAAATAACATTAGGTTATGGTACTGTGAGTTAGAGCTTAAAAACTAATCCTTAATCCTAAGCTGACATCGTGGATTAAATTCCAGTGAAGACCATCAGAAAAATCTGAGTGCCCCCACTGGAAATTAAACCCAAGACTCTTTGCGCTACGTTGTTTTAATGACTAGCACGCTAACCAACTAAGCCAATGATGTGCTCAAAAAAATGATAAAAGTAATGGTGTCCAGCAGACGATTGTTACTGTGGCGCAGATGACAATGCATTTTTACACATCGTATATACTCGCTTGTAACATCAACTAAATGCAAATGAGTAATATAAACCAAACGCATCCAAGTAATTAATTTATATGTGGTTATATTTACAGTCAAGTCCCTTACGCTCAAGGAAATAGAAATAGTAAAAAGGTTAAACGAGCACGTTCGTGAACTAACAATGCTGCTCCATATGGATTGCTAAAATAGTGCTTAAGTCTCTTGAGACTTCCATTGTTACAAGATGTGGGCAGTCTATTCTCACTTATATAAGATATGTAGATGATTGTTTTTTAATTATTAACAATAATAATATATTACAGGTACTGGAACTCTTTAATAACTTTAATCCATTTATCCAGTTCATACTAGAACAAGGAAATAATAAATGGATTCCCTTTTTAGATACTTTGAATACCAGAGTTCCTGAGGCTGCATGTATAATTGACTTATATTAAGAACCATCTCCTTATTGTAGATGTCTAAATTTTTTCTGTCACAATCCGGTGGCACACAAGAGAGCAATAACTTTTTCTGTGATTGACAAAGAATTTAAACTTGCTGACCCTTGTTTAAGAACAAAAAATATTTTAGAGATTAGGAGAATCTCAGCTTTGAATGCCTGCCTTTTTTTGTAGAAAAGTATATGAGAGATAGAATTAGTATGCTCCATAGAAAATCCGAAGGTTCGAATAGTAAAAACCACAAGAGAGATTCTCATACCTTATGCACAGAGTATTCTTCTACTAAACCTCCCTATACATTACTTCCATTCTCTGAGCCATTAGAGCATTATCTTAAAAAATTTTTTTCAAACATAATATTAAAGTTATTTTTTTCCAATAATTGTAAGTTAACATATATCTTTAGATTAGGTAAAGACAAAACACTAAAGAGGTAGATTAGTAACATTGTTTATATTGTATTATGTGGGTGTGGAGCTTGTTTTATTGGCCAGAGCAAAAGACAACTAAATATTTGCATGAGTGAATATATAAGATCAGTTAAGAAACATGGTCCTAGATGTGCAACAGCCCTGCAGTCTGATGAATTTCAGCACTTTTTCAACTTCGATGAAGTAAGAATCTTGGATCGAGAGAATAATGCATTTAGGAGGGAATTCTCGGAAATGATCTATATTACAATTTTTGATAATAAAATTTATCGACAGCTTGATTCTAAAAAGTTAAGTTCTATATAAGAATTTCTTGCTTGATGTTAAATACAAATTTATGTAAGTGTTTTTATTTTCAATTAGTTACTACTGCATGATTTTATTTTTCGTAAATTACATGTGTAAAGTTCTTTGTAGCTCACCTTTAAATTTATTCACGTCCTTTGTCCTTGGTTCCTCACCTAGTATTAAATCTCTCTAGCTTCTTACCCTATGTTTCTGTATTTACGTGACCTAAAATAAAAGTATTTATGTACAAATTATGCAATTCTGTTGTTCAGCGTGTTATTATCCATTACCCATCTATGACTAATTTATTTTTTACGCACTTCGTGTGACGTAATATCGTATTATTTTCCCAGTTAAATTGAGATTATACATTTTCAATTTAATGATATATTCGTTCTTACCAACATTATCTTTAAATATTTATATATTACAAAAGCATGTAGCTTTAAAGAGGACATCTAAAGAATGTCAAAATATTGGCATTTTTAAATTTGTATTGAAATACAGTCATGCTCTATATCTAAATTTGAAGAGGTAGTTATTCATTTTTTGACAAAGGAGCAAGTCCTTGAGAGATTCTTACGTTAAACTTACAATCTTGTTTACTATATTTAATAGTAGTAATCATAGATGAGCGTTCAAAATATTTTTGCATCGAAATAACCCTGATAAAATACTATATTAAGTATTGATTGATATTGATTGAAAATTTTCAATCCTACGTAAAAAATAAATACGGGGGCCACGGCAGACTTTTGAACCATTTGATTAAATCTTACCAGATTCGTAATAATATGGCAAATCTTGAAAGTACTTAAGAAAAGACATTCTGCAAGAGTGGCTGGAAAAAAAAAATGGAGCTGCCTTTAGGGACATGATATATAAGAAATGGACTATTTATTCTAAATAAAAATAATAAGGTAAAAGGTAAAGACCTGATAAAGGACCTTATACGTAAACCTAAGTAGAAAAACGATACTTTTTAATAAAATCATTATAGTATCATGTGAAGGAAAGTTTCAACAAGTAACTTACTTATTCATTAATTAATTACAGGAGTTATAACTTTAATGTATTGTTCAAACAAATAAACAGTACACACAACACGCAGTATGCTGCATACGCATACAGGTGAAACCAAGTGTGGATCTCGGGTCCCCGACAGATGTGAAACATTAGAAATATGTTGTTGAACTTGAAGGAATTTTTTTGTCTACGATGAAAATAGTTCTTTAGTAGTAAATATAACAGATTAGGAAAAAGCAATAAATAAATTATTTTTATGTTTTTTTTATCCATCAACATTGAAACAACGAGAACGCAAAAGAACAATAATACACGGTGAAGAGTATCTATGATACCTACTTACACATAGGTACATACATGTTTAACAATACGTTCGTGTGTATTACTTTCTGTGTCTTTTTGTCTCTTTCCTGATACCTGTGCGTATTTGCGCACGTGCACGAATTTCGTTGGCTCTTCACTAAAGACGAATTAAGATGGAGTTTGAACAGACACAATTGGAAAACCTCAGAAAAACCTTGCATTATGGTCAAATACTTATATTTTAAAATAATCCTGTTCACTAAAAAATTTCTAAGAACCGATTGGCGTGCTGCGTAGCACAATCAATAAGGTCCCTGACTACAAATCTGAAGAATGTGGGTCCAATTCTCAGAGTCAGTAAGATTTGGAAATTTTATTTACACATACGTTATATACAATAGATTCACATACATTCTAAATAATACATTCACATGTATTGTGTATAGTATATACACATACAGGGCGTTCTGATTTTAAGCCCGAAAAACTATATCACGAGATAAAGCTCATCAAAAGCTCTCGAAAAGCTCTTCACAAAATTTGGATTCGATGGATAATTAACGAGATATTGTTGATTTAATAATCGATCAATTCCTCCAATCACAGAGCACTTAGCCTCAGGAGGCGAGGCCTAAGCATTGTGGAGGGGCGACTACGCATAGCTAAACTCTTTTACGGAGAAGGTGAAAAAAGGTATGCCAGGAGACAAGGTTACCAACTGCAGAGATTTGATCAGTTACCGTACCAGCGCAAAATTCAAATAGCAAGGCCGAAGTATTTTAACCAGAGATGTGATTTTTAAGAAATAATTACGCACGTCCACTACGCTTATTCAGTGCATAATTTTTTCTCAGTAAATTTCACAGAGCAACAATTCAATTCAAATTTTTTTGAACATGCATTTAAAAAAAACCAGAATGTAAGAGGGTCTCATGCGTTAAGCTCGAATACTCAGTAAAACTCATGATCTTTTAACGTTGAACTACTTGGAAATAAAATTTTAATTTTTTGTATACTGTAGAAAAAGCAAATTTCACGCATTTACTTGCACGAATTTTTTTATTTCATCAAACTTTTCAGTCTGATTTACGAAAATAAGAAAAATAAAAAATAGTAAATAAAATTACGATTGAACGCGTCAAGTGCGTTTATGTGGCACACCTCTCTAACGTGTAAGATTTTACTGAAAATGGATTAGTATTTAATTCATACAAAGCTCTATCGTCTGAAAAATTACACGTAAATTTAGAAACGCAAGAAAATCTCACGCGTGAAGCGCGATGGCTCAGCGCAAATGAATATGCTTGTTTTTCAATCTTCGTGTCGATAGGTCTTGAACCTCTTGGTCACTGGAGTACAACATGACGAATAAAAAGAAAAAAACAAAAAAATACCGTGCATTAAGGTAGTTTATTCATCGCAAAGCTCTTACGTTAATCGCATTTTATTATCTAAGATGACAACGTAATTATTCTCAATCTCTCCAATGTACTCAGCATTAAAAGTTAAAGTAGGCGGTAAGGTTCAGCCTGGTAAGCGTGTTAGATGAGCAGAAGCCCCAATATTTATTTTTGTTTACCTTTTTTTTTTAATCTATGAAGCAACATTTACTAAATTTTGATACTACTTTGAGATAAAAATGAAATTTTTAAAAAAGAAAAGTGCATCTAAGGCTTTTACTTGGTTTAATTTATCAACTTCCTCCAACTTTATAGTGTTAACTTCAATTAAAAAAAATTAATTAATGAAAACAAGATTAATCGTGTCAAGTGCGTTTATGCAGCACACCTCTCTAACGTATAAGATTTTACTGAAAAGGGATTAGCATTTAATCCATACAAAGCTCCACCGTCTAAAAAATTACAAGTTAATTTAGAAACGCAAGAAAATCTCACGATACTGGAAACTCGTCGCCCGCGTGAGGTGAGGATTTTCATGAGCCCAGAAATGATAGTTATGTTGATTGAGCATGCCATTCCTAGTGAATGTACACTCATCAGTCCACAAGATCGTATTAATGAAATGAGCATCAGCACGTGCTTGGGCCAAAAAACGGCCACAAAAATTTACACGGCTCTGGTGATTACGAAGCAGCAACTCTTGCACGCGCCGATGGTGGTACGGGTGCTTCCCGGTATCCACTATAACAGCGTGGACTCTGCTAGGGGTAACATTCAGCTGGCGTCTGACAGCACAAACTAATGTTCGAGGGTCATTTTCCAACATGTCCTCAATCAACTCTTTCATTTCTGGCACTAACACCTCACGTGGGCGACCAGCATCCCCGCAAAATGGTAAAACGTTGCCCGTTTCCATAAAACGAGGGGTACAAGCACCAATCGTTTCTGGATTCGGATGACGACAAAGAGGCCAACAAGCATGGTATTGGCGAGCAGCTTCTTTAAGATTTCCTCCAGCAAGATAAAAAAAATGAACCATCTGCGTGTAGTCCTCGATTGCGTAGTTTTGCACAGCACGATTCATCACAACACTCACAAACGGACACAACAGACCAAGGCAACCTTCTTGCGCGAAATGATAAATAAGAGGACGATCGATTTTTCACGAAAAACAATGTCCTGATGAGCCTAGCGGATTCTTAAGAAATTTATTTTTTGTAAGCAAGTCAATCCGACCAGCACAAACATGAACGCCCGCTGAAAGGCACATTCGAATACAGGCACTTCATGTATCGAATAAAAAAAATTGATATCCAACGGATTCGACCATGAGATATAGAAATACAGAGTTTTCATCTTACCAATGTAGCTAAACCATGGTCTTCATTCGATTCCACAAAATACAAGCATTGCTAACTTCTTAATAACGTATTTAATGTAATAATTAATTGAAAACCTGCTCTTCCAAAGATAATAAAAGATCTTTTTTTTTCAAAGTAAAGCGATTTTTGCTGATCAAACACGCTTTCCATGCTGAACCTTACCGCCTACTTCAACTTTTAATGCTGAGGACGTTAGAGAGATTAAGAATAATTACGTTGTCATCTTAGATAATAATGCGATCAACGTAAGAGCTTTGCGATAAATAAACTACCTTGATGCACGGTATTTTGAAGTTTTGCTTCATTTATTCATCATGTGGTACTACAGTGACCAAGAGGTTCAAGACCTATCGACACGCTGATTGAAAAAACAAGCATAATCATTCGCACTGAGCAATCGTGCTTAACGCGTGAGATTTTCTAGCGTTTTTAAATTTACGTGTAATGTTTCAGACGATATACAAAAAGAAAAAAAAAGGAAACAAATATAAAAATTGGGGCTTCTGCCAGTCAATTACTCTTACCATGTTGGGCCTTTCCGCCTACTTGAACTATTAGTGCTTATAACGTTGGAGAGCATAAGAATAGTTATGTATTAAAATAAGATAATCAAAGCTCTGTATTTAGAAGATTTTTGATTAATGAACTACCTCGATGCACGGTATTTTTAAGCTTTTTTTTAATTATTCGTCATGTTGTACTCCAGTGACCAAGAGGTTCAAGACCTATCGACCCGCAGATTAAAAAAACAAGCATAATCATTCCCGCTGAGCCGATAGAGCTTTTTAGACGATAGAGCTTTGTATCGATTTTAGCTTTTAGACGATAGAGCTTTGTATGGATTAAAAACTGATCCTTTTTTAGTAAAATCTTACACGTTAGAGAGGTGTGCCACATAAACGCACTCGACGCGTTCAATCGTAATTTTATTTATTATTTTTTATCTTTTTTATTTTCGTAAATCAGACTAAAAAGTTTGATAAAATAAAAAAATTTGACCAAGTAAATGCCTGAAATGAGCTTCTTCTACAGTATACAAAAAATGAAAATTTAATTTCCAAGTAGTTCAACGTTAAAAGATCAACAGTTTCACTGAGTATTCGAGCTCAATGCATGAGACCCTCTCACATTCTGGTTTTTTTTATCAGGCGATGCATGTTCAAAAAAATTTGAATTGAATTGTTTCTCTGTAAAATTTACTGAGAAAAAAATATGCACTGAATAAGCATAGTGGACGTGCGTAATCATTTCTTAAAAATCAGATCTCTGGTTAAAATACTTCGGCCTTGCTATTTGAATTTTGCGCTGGTACGGTAACTGATCAAATCTCTGCAGTCGGTAACCTTTTCTCCTGGCATACCTATTTCCACCTTCTCCGTAAGAGTTTAGCTATGCGTAGTCACCCCTCCACAATGCTTAGGCCCCGCCTTCTGAGGCTAAGTGCTCTGTGATTGGAGGAATTGATCGATTATTAAATCAGCAATATCTCGTTAATTATCCATTGAATCCAAATTTTGTAAAGAGCTTTTCGAGAGCTTTTGATGAGTTTTATCTTGTGATATAGTTTTCCGGGCTCAAAATCAGAACGCCCTGTACGTAATAAAAATATATGTCCACGTATGTATATGCTATATATACAGTACATAGATGATTTTTAATCATACATGTACACGTACACTACTGTATAGCTATATGTACGGGTAATACACTTTACAAAAAAGGTATTCATACACGACAATATAGTGATAGGTATCGTATATACGTTTATGTGGATATACAAGTTCCATTGCGTATATTTATATATAGAGAGAGAACGAGGCCCCAGTGATGGGGTGAACAGCAACGGAGGAGTGGACCAGGCTTTTCGTTGCATATTTTCCCTCACGTGGCTATTCACTGCCTGCCATAAGATATTTCACATTAATTATTAACAAAAATACAATTCAAAGATGGCATCGAAACGATAAGTAAAGGACCTATAGATTTTATATGGACGATGTAGTGGACCACAAGGGGACCAGAAGTGGACCTATGAGAAATAATATTCAATCGTAACCACTCTATTCTGAGACTTGGACATTTATGTAATTTATTTAGCGTATTTTCTGAAGGAACACTTTTTTTATTTCAGCAATTTTTTAACAAAAAATAATATTTATAAACAAAAGAAAATAACTGAGTTAAAAAGTACATTTTGAGGTTAGTATAATTACGTGTTACAATACAAGAGTATAAAAGTTTTTGGTCTCTTATTGATTGTATGAGCAGTCAATGTAGAAGCAATTGTTTAAGTACATGACAAATTTAATGTGTTATTGATATCAATCACCTAAAAAACAAAGAAAATAACGGTAGGTCCACTTTTGAGTCAGAATGAGAAAATGGGAGGCAAAGCCGATCACCCTTTTTTAAATAATTGATAACATGCAATAAGTAGTGATATATGATATTCTTCTAGGTATAATTAATCATAAAAACAGCAAAAAAGTTAACTTAGCAAGTAATAAGTGACTTAATATCGAATAATAAAAACTTGGTATTCTATAACCTCACCGTCAAATCGATGCTTTAGGCTACTACCTTTCGATTTAATCCATTCATTTTTTTTTTAAATTAAATATCAATTTTAGAGATAAAGGAATACCGTTTTCATGCAGTACTTTAGTCCAAGAATATGATACAATTTTTTAATTTTTGAATAACAGTATCATTTCTTTTATGTTTACAATTTCCTGATCGTGGTCCACTACTGGTTCTAAATGTTGAGGTGGTCCTTTATTAGATTTAAGTAAGTAAGCTTCAGTGGAGGGGTCTGCTGCTTGAAATTAGTAGTGTATCTTTTGTATATTGAAGATTCCTAAAATTTATTTGTAAAGTTAACACGCCTTGAATCTTTTACTTATGGTTTACATTTGTCTATGGGTTAAACTATGTTATAATATATCAAGTAAATACTGCCTTATTGTGAATAGTAAGTGCGTGTGAAACCTAGTAAATTGTATCTGTTCATGTATTATAATTTCTGTACATCAACGAACCTAGGAAATTAGTATTTAGTTGAGTAGGTCATCGAATGATATTTTTGAGCAGAGCTCTATCTAATGTTATTTTTTTCTGTGATAAATATGGTAAGTATCTCGATAATAGTAAGAAAACTGTAAACAAAATTTTAGAAATTCAAAATTTTCAATATGCCAGAGAAACTCCCACTAAAATTTGGTCTGAACTTAAACGAGATGGTTATAAATTATTATTATACTTAGTACTCTAATCATGTTCATAAAAGCCACAATCTGCTCCAGGTGAACTTTAACATACAACTATTTTCTACGTTTTGTTTTCACAATACTTTAAAGACGTATTATTATATGGATTATTAAATGTGATGACTTGATTTGTTGTTCTTTCTATCATAGTAAAAGAAAAACACTTGGATACCAAAAATTTAATTTACCTGCTTTCTTCTCATCAGTTCAAAACTCTTTTAAAAGTCAGTGAGAAATAACATGTAAGTAATTTTTAAAACAAAATAATATTTATGTTTTCTATTATTACTAATAATAATACTAAAAAAAAGTTTGTTATCAAAAAATTTAAGTGAAAAGACAAAAATTACTATGTAACCCTTTAGAAAATATAATCCATTAGCTAGATGTTGATTTCACTGAAAACATTTAAAAAGTTTCAGAAAATCACTCTGCCTATAACTACAAATATTTATTCTTGGATAGAAGAAAGAACTTTATTTATTGATGAAACAAATTATCACTTTATTCATTTTAAATTATTTATTGATGATAAGAGATTTAAGTCTTACCTTACAAAATTTTGAGTCAATAAATAATGATGATACTCTTTAATGAAAAGCCTACGTTACTTTCCAAGGCATTATATTATATGACATTATCTGGATGCAGAAATAAAAATGGAACTTCTTTTTTAAACTTAACATAAAACTGATAAGGATATTTAAATAAAGTTTGGAAAGAAATCTTTCATTTTATATGAAGTAAAATTAACAGTGTAAAACTATTATAAAAATATACACTCAATAAACTTAGTAACTTTTCGATGTTGACAAATAAAAAAAAAAAGTGAGAATAAAATAGTTTTTTTAGTTATACAGTTTTTGGCAATTTAACATTATTTCATAAAAAAAACAAACAAAAAGCTGCTAAATGATCATTCATTATTTAATAATTATAAAAATTTGTCACGCGTATTTTTGACATCTTGTTTCATATACTTTCAGATTGCGCCATTTGGAAGCGTCACGTTTACACATATTCCTGATCGAAAATTTTCACTAAGCTACTCACCTGAAAAATGGATGACGGAGTTCCACACGTGATTACTTTGGCAAAGCCACACGGAATTCTATGTAGTTTAACATATGGCTTTATAAAAAAGGTTTTGATTGGTGACGCCATATGTAATGATGTATGAAAAAACACACGGAATTACAAATTTGAAAACAAGCAAAAAGTTTTTCATGTACTACAAAATACTCTAATCTACCATACTTTCAAGATTCAAGTATTTTTGTTATTATTTGCATGAACAGGGTAACGTCCTTTAAGACATTGCTTATTAAATTTTCTTTTTGTATATAACTACATTACCGATACCTTTACTAAAGTAAATAAGTAAAGCAGAATACGAACCTAATGAGCGATTTTTAAAGAAATTTTAATCATTGCGATGTTTAAATCTGTGAAAATTATCATAACATGGGTTGAAACTTTGCACGATGACTCCTTGAGTAGTTTTGTATTATCCCTGTAAGTTTTATCGATAGAAATATTTTTTATTATAGTTTTTAATGCTGAATTGGCAGCCATCTTATCAGAGCCTAGGTTAAATACCATTTTTTGTTACGTTATTTCTCAATACTTAATTTCATAACACATGCTAAAAAAATATAAGTGGACTAGCAAAAAAATGCATAAGTATACCGTGCTTTGAATATTACTGGAGTCAATGAGGATTGAAAAGGTATTTAATGTAAATATTTTTTAAAATAATCCGTTTTTTACATAATTAATCATTTAATTTTTTTAATCGATAGCTGTTTTCTTAAAATTTCTGAAAAGTTCTGACAATTCTGTGAAAAATTATTCTGTAAACTGTACCTATATTGGTACATTCAATTACTATATATATACATATGTTGACAATCTAGGATGTCTTGGTAGGGCCGAGCTCTTCCCCCGTAAGATCACGCTATCGTTTAACGCAATGCATTCGCCACACGAGAACCAATGTATGCTAGCTAGGTTGCTCACGTAAAAAATTTCCGATCGGAGTGTTTGGATATTTTCTGGCTTGTACGTAAGCTTCAAAATTCGTACTTTACCTGTATTATTTTTTAATTTCTTGTCTAATTTCACTTTGAAGTTTTCGTGCCGTTCGATGATGCTGAGAAAAAAAAAGATAGAGAGCGCGAACGCGCCTGCTACCATATATTATATGTATACTACATATGCTGCCAAGAGGGCATGTGGAGGATGGGAGACGGACGGGAACGAACGGGGCAAGAAAAAGTGTGATGCTTTCTTCTATTTTTGTCAAGTGATGGCCCTCCATGAATAAGAAGCTTTGCTTCAAAAATTTTTGGTTTTCAACAGGTTAAAAATCAAATTTACTTTTACATTCCTGAATTAGTTTTTTACTGATAAGAATTTATTATATCTTATTAAATGTTCACATTCTATACAAGGTCAAATATGTAGGTAAGAGACAAATAGATATCTTGAATAAAATTGTTTGATGAATATTTAGACTGAGACCTGACCACACATTTTCTGGAGGATAACCGTTTCAGTTGTGACTTGAGGACAGATGTAAAAAAATCACGAGAATTCTAAAACTCTATAACGCTTATATGCAAATCCGGGGTGTTTTTGCATTAAATACGTATTAATAAACAATTTACTGACGTGAACCACGAGGCAGTAGAAAATGCACGAAACTCGTTATATATTTATACTGTCAATAACGTAGAAGCCTTGTTGACCTGTTTAAGTAAACCTATCTGTAGTTTGATTTTATTATTCTTGATGAATTTCAAATATACCGTATACTTAAAATTGAGAAATACAAAACGAAAAACAAAAATTTTCTTCAAGGCTCCGTTTATAAATGATACAAGTCAATTATTGATTGCAAGGGAATATTGCACTGCATACTACTCTTCTGCTCCGTTACATTTATCTCTCTTGTACAAGGACTATATAGATCACTTGAACAGGTCAACGAGACTTCTACGTTATCGACAGTATAAATATATATACTATAATGAGTTTCATACATTTTTACTGCCTCGTTGTTAACGTTGGTAAATTGTTATTAATACGTGTTTATTGCAAAAACGCCGCAGATTTGCATATAAGTGTAATAGAGCTTTATAATCCTCGTGATTTTTTACATCTGTCCTTAAAATCACAACCAAAACGGGTATCCTCCGGAAAATTTGCGGTCAGCTCTTAGTCTAATTGTATTCAGATAGAATTAGCTTTCTGGCCTATAAAATTCCTATTTTATGGGAAAAATTTTTATTGCGTAGATCAAAATGTTAGAAATTATAACAAATAAAGTTTATAAGTGAATATTGAGTGCTAAGGTTCCAAAAAAATAGCAAAAATGGTAAAAACCATTTTATAGCTTCTAGAAGAAGAATTTTAGCTGAGATAAAAGAAAGGTACACGTAAATAATGTGCCCAATAAATAAACAAAGAAAATAAGCACCGTTAGAGAAAAATCAGCTTAGAGGATCGTTAGCAATTCGTAAAAACCGCGTTTTTTGTAAATATTGTAAATTTAATAACTCGCATTTCGGAAGTGATGAAGAGTTGCAATTTGAATATGATGTTTGTTTTGTAGTCCCACAACTAAAGATGAAAACGTTGTAAGCTTTTTAAAAACTGTTGACTTTTGCAAAAAGTGACTCTTTTTTCAATCAACTGGGATTTCAATTTTCGAAAAACATTATAATTTCGATTCCTACGCATTAAGGATGAGTTAAATGGCAAATTGTTTAATTTACAGATAATTTGTCAAAGAATTAAATTGTTTAAATAATGTATAAAGTTCAGGTTCTTTTCGCGGGCATGACTGTGGAGCGAGTAGAGTAGACACCCTCCATAGCCCAGTCAACCAAGCTCTGAAAACTTTTTTGTAAAATTATGTTGACAAAGTTGTCATTGTCAAAACGGTCTTAAAAGTTTTTTTTAGCTCGTATCTTGCAAATGGTAAGAAATTTGAAAAAAGAAAAAAAAAAAAAAGAAAAAAAATACAACCATGTAAGGTAAAAAACAATTAATTTTAAATATTTATTGTCCCTCCTTACGTGCAAGATTTTGAGGGAAAAATTTGTAAAAGTTCCTTGTTACTCGTTTGTGCTGCTAAACATTTCGATTTCAGAGCATGGTTGACTGGGCAACGGTGACTACCCTCTCTACTTGAACTTCCACCACGCGCGCAAAAAGTACCTGAACTTTATATTATTATAGATTATTTCAACAATGTTATTCTTTGTCAAATGATCTATAAATTTGGAAATTTGTAGTTCAACTCTTCCTTAATGCATAGGAACCGAAATTGTAACGCTTTCCGAAAATTAGAGTACCTTCTCCAGTTATTTAAAAAAGATTCCTTTTTGCAAAAGTTGACTGTTCGCAAAAAGCTTACATCATCTTTATCTGAAATTAGCTAATTTTTTACACCTTTCAATAATCAAAAATAATGGTCGAATTTTATTTAATACTTACCGTAAACTTTTGTACAAAGATATCGTCATTCATAATAAATCGTTACATCCATCTTCACATAAAATGGTGACATTTTACAGTTTTAAAATACTACTAAACAATAAGCATTTGATAATAGTTATAATCAAATTATTATAGATAACATACTCAATAACGTTAGACTGAAAAAAGCTGTAGAAAATGTCTTCCCCTTGTCTATGAAGGATGATCATCGTCGGTACTACATATTAACTTATACTGGTCCACATACTTATAAAATCGTTCAATTTGTTAAACGATTTTATAATAATTTGGCATTTAATACAAAGAAAAATTTTCAAGAAATAAGAAAAATAATAAAGACTAAATCAATAACGAAAAGTAATTATGCATTAACAAGGGATATTGTGGCACACCAGGTTGTGATAAATTGTAATTTGGCCGAACGGGTAGAACGTTTGAAAGATGAGGCAAGGAACATAAAAGTGTGTCTAACAATAAGACTAACAAATCATGGTATTCTAGTCATTTAATAGAATGTAACCATATTTTTAATGATCACTATGATATCTCATATAATTGTAGTAAAAGTAAAAAACTAGATATTTTAGAAGCAATGGAAATCAATGAATTCAAAAATTCAGGCAGACTATTAAACTGCCAGTTACATCTTAATAGTACACCTTTACTAAATACAAATTTTAATGTTATCACTGTGTTAATATTACGACATATATTTATATTGCATTATTATGTATTGACTTAGAATTTAGTACATATGTTATATAACAACGCAACATTATTTAGTTAAGTTGAAATTTGATAGCCATCTGAAGAATTTACTGTGTACCGAAACAGCTGTTATGACAATATTTGAGTTTTAATAGGGAGTGAAGATTATAAAAACAGTGTGTTTTAGTTGTTATATACATGAATTTTCATCAATTATCGACCAGTACTATTGATTATAAAAATCTTTTCTTTTGTAAAGAGTAAAACCATACATAAAAAAGTATTTTATTCCACTTTATATTTCCTTAAAAATAATTTTTAGACACATATGTTTGTTGAAAAACGGAACTTCATTTTCTGTTTGAATTTAATCTCAGTGCTAGTTGCAGGAGCCCTCTTAAACTACAAACATTTTTATTCTAAAGCACGAGATTCTTGTGAAAAAAAATTATTTAAATTTATGAGCATTGTTACTTGACTATAAAAAAATAATAAAAAAATTTTACATTTTAGTAAGCGATTTAAAAATGGAACTAAAGCGACGCAGCTTGCCAGTTTCGGGTGCAAAACCGCAACTAATCGAGCGATTGAAGCCGTTTATGGAGTCATTGAATTGTAATATAATGACAGACTTGAACGTTACTAACGTTGGCCATCAAATACTCGATGGTCCTATACTCATATCTAAGAATGAGTCCAACTCTGATAAGAATCCTACCTTGCTGAAAAACCAATCCATGAACAAACCGAGGATAAGTTCACCCTGCAACAATGACCAAGACAAATTATCGAATCTATCTGGTAAGGCTACAAACTATCAAATGCTCAGCATTTACTATACAAGTACGACAACTCCTCTAAATAAAATTCTTTTCTCAATATAGTTTTTAATCTTCTAAATTTTTTACTACACTTATAAACTATATTTTATGTAAAAATCAAATTATTGCAATCATAATTTTGATGTTATGATTTAATCTGCTATTTTGAAGTACGCCATATCTTACATACAATTATGTTTATACGATGTTTATAATACGTCCCTGTTTATATTTATGATTATAATGGTGAAATGTGTAATTACTAATTCAAATTGTGAAGCTTTTAGAGGTATTTTTATAATAACTTGTATTTTGGCTCATAAGAAAAGTGTAATATTTATTTATTACGATTTTTGGGTATATGCATGATATTGTTTTAAGTATTACAGCATACACTATAATCATTTTTTTGTACTCTGCTGCTTTTAAGAAAAAATGTGTCTCTAATTCGGTATCACTGATAAAAACAACAGCTGAATTAAGACATTATTGCTTAAGACAGGTTTTATTATAATTTCACTAATATTTACTAGGATCTAAGACTTAGCACAAATATTAATGTTAAATATATTTCTGAAGTTATCTTTCTATAGGTGCGTTCTGCTTTATGAAGTAAATCAACGATTTCAGATTGGTGACCTTGAAAAAAAGTGTAACGAAAGTGAATTTTGCTAAATTCGCCCCCTTCACCTTGCCACTTTTGACGTAATTCCGGTTTCCCTACATCACCCAACATGTAACATCATCATCGCACAACACTACACAACATCATTGCACCGCACTACACCACATGTTTTGAATTTTACTTCTTTTTTCTTTTGTCTAATTTCTAAAAAAATAAATAAATAAAACTGTTTTCAAAGAGATTCGAACACCTGTGCTCTTGCACACTGGGCAAGCTCTTTACCCATTTTGCTATGAGCGAGCCCGACGTAAAAAAACTGATTATTTCATTTTATCCTTTAGTTTGTAACTTATTTTCAATGTAAATTTTTATTTATAGTGGATTCATTTATTTGGTTTCATTTAACATTAAATAAACAAGTTATTTAATGAAATACATTTTTTTGGTACATGTTTTTTTTAAAAGTTTGTAACATTCATTTATTAATCAATAATTAGTTACTTTTAGAATCAACAAATTGTTGTTTATACAAATTTTTCACAAATTTTTCAGAACTTTAATTAATGAAAAAAAAAAAAAATTTCCGTACTGTATAAATACAATAATTGATTTTTATTGCGTCTTCTTCTTTAACAATTTTTCCTTTATAATTAAAAACAAAATTCAGAGAGGTGGGAGGAGCAAAAATATATGTTGCAACGCTGGAAATTATCTTTCTCATAAGTAGTTTAGGCGCCAGGTAGGGTCCCGTGGCCTTTTCAATTAGAACGGACCCACCAAAGTTTTTTTAATGTATTTTTGCCTGCTGAACACGATTATCGATGGTGGGTCGCGATCCGGATGGACAATTTTTTTTTATCAACAAATTTTATAAACAAATATAAATTATTCATTTTTTTGGAAAAAAAAAATTTTTTCCTATTCTTTAGCTCATTTTGAACAAAAAAGTTCATTTACACCATAAGCCTAAACCCAATACTTTTCCCGTAAAAAATTCGACAACTTTCAAAAAATGCGTTTTTTGCTATTTTCAATAGCTTGCTACTTAAAGCCCAATTAATATTTTTCAACTCAACACCTCTCAAATTGTGAGCCAAACATAGTATTTGAATAATACGTAAAGACCAATTGATTTCATTTGGTTGTTCTTATCCAGCGAGCTTGACGGTCTGTGCCTTTTTAATGTGACCGTACGGCCTCGGCGCAATACAATATATTCTGGCATTAAATGTTTGTTATCTGGACAGCCATACATAGATTGTTTTTTATGTATTTTTGCCTGCTGAACATGATTATTGATGGTGGGTCGTAATATCGAAGTTGATCAATGTTTTTTTATTAACAAATTTTATAAACAAATTGCAAAAATGTAATTTTTTCTAAAAATAATGTTTTTTTTGCTTTTATTATATTTTTTTACTAAAAAGTTTTTAATTCTCCAGTTTATATAGGGGCTTACGGTAGTATATATATATAGCTATGTAGTCAGTTTCTTGTTGTCAACAAATTAGCATACACCAGTAATCAAAAATTTTTGATCTTATCAATGTGTGCAAAATAAAATTTAAGAAAATATAACAGGACTACCCCAAAGTATAATAATGTGATGATACGTAGTTTATTAAGGTACGATACATTTCTTTGTTTAGAATCTATTTTATAGTATACTGCATCTTGTACATATATACATATCTTACGAATTTACCACAATTTTTGTTATTTTATTTTCCACTGTACTTATTTTTACATGTGTTTTCTTTTTTACAATTACAAAAAGTGCAGCACGGTATTTGTTCTGCAACACATAAGCAGATTTTTCTACTGCATACTTTACAAGAACAAGGTTGTAATAATTCTTCGTAAGGTGGAATTAAAGTTTCAATTTTTCGTGGCATAAGGAGATCGTCACACTCTATGTAACCAAACTCTTTCGGATCTAATTGTTTAACATCAACATTCAAACATTTAATTTGATAATATACAACGAAATATGCTCTTAAAATGTGCAAATTGATAGAATTAGAGGTCGGAGGTAGATCTTTCTTTTTACAGTTCACGTTTTTTTGCGGAAATAGTATGGGCTTAACAGATGTACATTATACATTATACTAAACTTTTTGTTTAAAATATAATAAAAGCAAAAAAAACATTATTTTTAGAAAAAATTACATTTTTGCAATTTGTTTATAAAATTTGTTAATAAAAAAACATTGATCAACTTCGATATTACGACCCACCATCAATAATCATGTTCAGCAGGCAAAAATACATAAAAAACAATCTATGTATGGCTGTCCAGATAACAAACATTTAATGCCAGAATATATTGTATTGCGCCGAGGCCGTACGGTCACATTAAAAAGGCACAGACCGTCAAGCTCGCTGGATAAGAACAACCAAATGAAATCAATTGGTCTTTACGTATTATTCAAATACTATGTTTGGCTCACAATTTGAGAGGTGTTGAGTTGAAAAATATTAATTGGGCTTTAAGTAGCAAGCTATTGAAAATAGCAAAAAACGCATTTTTTGAAAGTTGTCGAATTTTTTACGGGAAAAGTATTGGGTTTAGGCTTATAGTGTAAATGAACTTTTTTGTTCAAAATGAGCTAAAGAATAGGAAAAAATTTTTTTTTTCCAAAAAAATGAATAATTTATATTTGTTTATAAAATTTGTTGATAAAAAAAAATTGTCCATCCGGATCGCGACCCACCATCGATAATCGTGTTCAGCAGGCAAAAATACATTAAAAAAACTTTGGTGGGTCCGTTCTAATTGAAAAGGCCACGGGACCCTACCTGGCGCCTAAATTAAAGGATAAACTTGCATAATTGCAGATTCTTTTAATTAAACATGTGAAAAAGAGTACAGTTGAACGGTCTGCTATTTCATAAGGGTATTTCTTATTTTCTTAGGAAGTTGTTTCGAAACCATTGGAAATTCGATAAAAGAGCACGGTCTTGTACTGACCAGCTGCCATATTGTTTATATTGTATTGTGCAATCAAATATTGTTTATGTTATTTATTTATAATTGCTCTGTTATTATATATTAAAATATTTATTAAAACCACATCCGACTAACGTAGGTATACTCATTTCAACGATAATTGCACCACCTTTGTACATAACATAGTTTCATACGAGGTATACTTATATTTATATTATTCGCCATACAATTTTATAGACGTATAACTTCTTACTTTGATACCTAAACACCCACTGTCCACTGGTTGTATTTACTTATTTGCTCTTTATTTTTTAGACTTTAATAATTTTTTATTTTTGAGATATAAAATGCAATCACACAATATTTTTATATAAATCCGTACAAATAGAAAAGCACTATAAAGTAGAACCAAAAACTACAAAAGAATTACTAATTCTTTTTTGTATATCTTCTTGAAAAAAGTTTTTTTTATGATTCTAGACAGGAAATTATAACATTCTGTTCTGCAAGAAAAATTAAATAAACTTCTTGTAGATACTCATTTCATGTCCCTTGATAAGGCTATTTCGGCTTTGGAAGAAGAAAATAACGAAACGAAATTGAAGAAAAAATAATAATTTTATTTCTTAAATATTAATTAAATTGTACTGTAGGGTGACGAGGCCAGTTTGAAAAAGTAGACAATACGTCAGCGACCACGCTACTATAGACTTGAGTTTCAATTTTTGACTCTTTATTGAATTTAGCTTTTCAAACTTATTTGACATCTTTACCGAGAAATATGGGGCGAAAAGTCGTTAAAATAATGGAAATAATGATAAATAATATTTTGCAGTCTTATGGCTCGCAAAACGTCTTATTGTTTGAGTTCACTGAACGCCAAACTTTTTTTCTACATGATTGGGGTAAGGGTGTTCTTAAAATTAGGCAGTGAAATCCGATTGGAAATCTAACTGGGATACCCTGCTAGTTAGGTAGGTCTCGCAGATGGGTTGCCGAGGTTGGACCTACCTATGTATATAGCTAAATTTCAATGGAACTCTAGCTAGGCGTTACCTAGGGCCAAGGTTGCTATCGTTTATTTAACTTTCTCTGCCATTTTAAAAACTGATACAAACGTAAGTGTGTATTTCAGAAGACCGTGTTATACATGTTCATCAATGCATATGTTTATGAAAACCCAACGTCTTACATGTAAAGAAAGTGTTGACAAAAAATTAATAAAAATGAATCATAAAATTCAAAATTTACTGACATTTTAAGACTTTGCTAACAGATATTCGCAATTATGTTTCCTCTAAAATCGAAGATAGAGTTTTAACTGTTTTTAAATAATTGAAAAGCTGATAGTTCTGCGATGAAAAATGATTAAGTGCGCTCAAACATTAGTTAGTAGTTCTTTGATGCAATTTAGTACGTGAGAATACTCAATCATTAGTTGTATTTTAGACAAAACATTTAATGTCAATCGTAAATTGCAATGCTTACTTCCTGGACAGTTTGACTCAAATAAATAATTAAACGATTTAAGACAAAAGTACTCATAAACGGGTAATTCTTTTACAAACCGAATAGTATTCTAACTTACCTATTTTTTAATTGGCTAAAACTTTTATTACAAGTTCTATATTTAAAAAAAGACACCTGATCCAAAAAGGTGGTTTTATTTTTTTCTTATTTTTTAAAAGAAAGGGCTTAAAATTTAAGATTTTGGTGATTTTTGCTTGAAGAGTCATGTTAAAAAATCTATAACTCTGGTTCATTTCAAACTAGGAAGATGTTTTCTTGTTTTTCAGGTTAAAGAGTGAGTTTTAAGAAAAGAGATTTATCCTAAAGAATGTATATGTAATTTCATATTGTTATAAGCAACTTAAATGTTTGACAGTAAAACCACAACTTAGTGTGTTTAAAGAATAACCATCGTATTTTACGTCCGATTTCCCATCAAAAATGTTTTAATTATCAATAAAGAAACAATTATTACTGTAGTAAAAAAATTATATACACTGGCGTGGTATCTGACGTCAGTACCTAACGTTACAAAGCTTACCTCATATTCTCGCCTTATACCGTTGCTCTCTAAATTATCTCAGAAACAGTATGTGTCAAATGTTTTACATTCAACTTTGAATAATATTATTTATTAATAAAGTTTGATAAGAAATAAGGTAAAAATAAACAAACCAGTGGACAATGAGTGCTTGGGTACCTAAGTATGAAGTTATACATTCATGAAATGATATGGCGAACTATATAATTATGAGTATAAAAATATCTCCTATAAAACAATATTGTGAACGAAGGTGGTGCAATTATTGTGGGAATCAGGCTATTTGCGTTGGTTGGGTATGGTTTCAATCAATATTTTAGTATTTAATAGATGAAAAATTATAAACAATAGACTACGGCAGAATACAATATAAACAACATGTAGGCTGGCCAGTTCAAGACTGAGCGCTTTCATTGAATCTTCCAAAGATTTCAAAATATCTTTCTACTGTCTATGCTGATTCCATCTCTAACATCGCGATTACATCTGTCATATAGGCTCACACACTTATTTGTAGTCCATATTGAATACCCAAATTATAATTGTATTTAAAAAATTGAGAAAAACTATCCTGCAGTACCACTTTTTTAATAGGGTTATATTACACGCCAGTAAATGTCTCTCAAAGACGTTCATCACACATAGGTTTTTTGGACAGGTATTATTTACATCAAAAGTGTATTCGAAATAGCGTAAAAAAACCCCCAAAAAAATCGCAGATTGCTTAAGTGTACCCTTTTTTATATGTTTAATTTTTAAAAAATCACAATTTAATATGTAACCTTCTTAAAAAATTACGTAAAATTTCTTTTATCTGATCTGTAGAAATCTCCTAATTTTTTTGGTATGAAAGATTACTTTTAGGTAAACCTGTTTAATTTTTTTAATAGATTAACAATTTGATTTTTTTAACAATCTTAAAAAGAGGGGATCAAGTATGCGTAAAAGTATGTATGTAAGTACATTAATATAAAAAAAACAATTTCCAGCGTTGCTGCATATATTTGTGCTCCTCTCACCTCTCTGAACGTTTATCCTGATAACTATGTGAAGAATGCCCGTGAGTCAAAAAATTACCTTAATTACAAATGAAATATTTGTGAAAGAATAAAACGCAATAAAAATTAACTACTGTATTTATAAAGTACAAAACATTTTTTTTTTTTTTCTTAATGCGCAGGAGGTCGGACGTTCAAATCTATTGAGAAACTTTTTTATTTATTTTTTTTTTATTAAAATGGATAAATGAATAAAAAATTAAATTCATAAAATTAAGAATGTATGGTGTGGTATGGTATCGTAGCATTGTGTAGTGTTAAGGGAACCAAAAGTATGGCAAGAGGGTTGGTCAAACGGTGTGAACGAGGTAGATCTTCTGTAGCCCAGTCCAATAACTCCTTTGGTGTACGGGTAGGATTGTTCAGCCTTTGAAGGCTTGCTCTAGCAGTATGTCGTTTTAGAGTTCCACCTACTCTGTCACGTAGTTCTTTGCCATGTAATGTTAGGTAGAAGTGCCACTCAGCTGCCATTTACAAATCTTGTCAATGGTGAAAAAGATTTGTTATAATTTTTTTAATCTTATGTTGTTCACTTGCCCTGTCCGAAAAGTATATTGTTTTATTGATGTATTTTTAATGTGTTTTTATACGTAACAAAACTTTTAATGTTTAATTCGTCTTTGTCACCTTTGTAGTAAATAAAAAATCAATGTTTTGTTGTTTAATCTTTATTACAATATATGCCTTGAACAAAATTTTGTATTATCAAAAACCCGTAGTTCTTAGGAAAACCACAAATCATAATGCATTTATTTTTATGAATTTACTTTTTTGTCATTCATAAACTCTCTTCGCTTATTTACTAAAAAAAAAGTAGCAACAATTTACTTAAACCACTCAGTGATAATTCTTAATATTTATTTACACTAGGTATTATCGTTGATGTTAAGGTTCTTTAAAATATGAATATCCTGTAAAACTTAATGTTTTGTTCAAGTGTTCAACACGAGTGGTCCTAATGTTGCACCTTTACCAGAAGATCCTAAAAATTAGAACATAAAAGTGTTAGCGTGCACATTAAAGCTTAATAATTTGGCTACTAATGATTGTAACAAAAACTGTAACACTATGGAAAGAAAATGAACACAAAACACTTCAAGCCCCTAACGGAGGATCTATCACAGAATGTACAAGAACTTTGAATAATGTATTTTTAAAGCTTAAGTTGCGCTTAATTTAATGGTATCCTTATTTATGTGATTTCGCGATCAAAGTTCTGAGATAAATCAATTTGAAGTTAGTACTTTCTGAACTCGCTGGAGGTAATTCGCCAGTAAACTAAAAAGTCTTACGAAATTGCTGAAATTATAACAAGTTGCTGTGGAAGTATCAAAGTACCTCCTATCAAAACTTCACATCCCTTTAGCGTAGAAAATTTTGCGAAACTGCTGAATGAAAATCATACTTACAGGCCAGTCAAGCATAGGAACGTTATAAATTTTCACTGGAATCATATAAATATCAATGTAATAACTCTTACGGCAGCAAAATGAAAATAACAGATTTGTATCTAACAACACAAGTTTTCTTCTTTAACTAAAAAAATGGGGGGTTAGCATGGATTTTATTAAAGTATTCAGCGAAAAAGCTGACTTATTATGGATTTATCGTAAATATGTATACGTTTAAATACACCACGGGAGCGCGTAATATTCAACGTTTGAATACTCTGCTAACTTTAATCCTCTTTGTTTACGATACGTGATTTGAGTTTATAAACTGATGAAAACTTGTACTCAAAATGGAGAATGTATTTAAGAAATTTACATTTCAATGTGTTTTCGATAAATACAAGAAAAAATGTTAATATTATGTATGGTTTTGAGTGGTTGTGTGAGAAGATGGAGGGATGTATGATTAATTATCAATAAGTGCAAGTAATTTCCATGGGATACGGTAAATTTTACGTTTTATAGATGACGTATACATTTTTTAATCATACTAATAAACTATAAATCGTATCTAAAACTTTTTTTATTAGTTAGGACTCACGCTCGTCCGTTAATACTTTCGGAAAATAATCGCCACAGACCGTCTTTTCCATTTTTTTCTAAAACTTCCTGCATACCTTGCTTAGACATATTAGAAGTAGCCATCTTATTAACGGTTTGACTGAATAATTTGTCTTTATATTCTGCTAAACTAAGTTTATTCGTATCTATTAACTGTTTTGCATGTTTCTCTCTCCTTGTAAAGAAAATACTTTAAGTGTGATCCTTTATTAGGTTTTTATCTTTTATTAATTTATGTAACACTTTCCTTAATACTTAAACATCATCTCCAGCATTATGCAAGGAAGCAGATGAGCTTTCCAGTAAATAATCCGCTAAGAATGCGCTTACAGAAAATACTTTTCCTTTTTCTTTTCTTCTTTGTAGGAGTAATTCTTTAAATTGAGGAAGAGAATATACAAAACCCTTAACAATTAGATTTACCTTCTTTGTCAGTTAAACATCATTCAAAATTTCCATCAACCTTGTATTATCAAACCTCAAAAAAAATTTATTACGTTAAACTTAAATTATGTATACAATATAAGAAAAACCTATTTGTAAAAACTTAAATACGTGTTGCCGTTATGTGTAAGCAAAGTTATACGGCACGGAAAGCTTTTTAGGTCTTTCAAAAGTTCGATACACGCATTTCTTGCTGGAATAGATGAAACAGGATTTTTATGCAAGTATAGTTCTCCTCGAAATACGTAGAGCCCTGTTATTTCCGAAGCTTTTTCCGAAAATGATTTTGAGGAAATTACGTAGACATATAAAATTTTATTTTCGTTATAATGAAATGGTGCAGCAGGTATGCAAAAAAGAAATGGATTGCTTGGAACATACACGTTATTAAACATTTTTGTACCATGCTTACACTACACCTATACTATTTCATCTTAAAGACTCAAGCCGGTAGTTTCCAAGCCATGTATAACAATTTTACACGAATGTAAGTTACACTCTTCATATGCATCTCGATTGATAGGAGCAGCGTATTTAGGGAGATCATTGAATACAAATCCGCTTTCGTACACGAGACCTTCTATCTCATCACAGTCTGCATTTTTTGCCTACACTTGTCTTCTTGTCTTTTTTTTAACTGTACTTTTTCTTTCCGATTTTCTTTTGTGAATCTCATACTTTTTTTTTAATAGCTATACTCTTCTAGCTTTGTTTTTAACCCAATTTTTCAAAAACACGTTGACTGTACATATTACCAATATTTTTTTGACACATCACAATTCTGGTTTTGATAGATAAGGACTCTGACGGCGAGTAGTCACGTGCTTTTGGATTTTTGGAGGAGACGATTTGATTGAACCATTCGTTCGACTAAGTTGGTCCACATATGGCTATTTCATCAACATTTTTTGTGTAATCGGAAAACAGTTTGTCATATTCGATTTTAAGGTAGGACCTCCGAGTACCGTACTAGTCAATTTACTGCGCGAGTTCGAGTTTGACTTCGGCAGCAGTGTCGATAATGCAGACGACGTGTGTACCCGCATCAGTGCGTAAACACGTACGTCTGCTAATGTGACAGAGTAGTTATTTTTTAGTGGTAATTTTACTGTTCGTTATTTTTGTCAGTAAAGTATTTTTGAAATAATGAATGAACATCAAAAAAACTCTGCAAACTATCCAGGCACTCGTTACGTCAAATTCTCATCGATGCCTATAATAAGGATATACAATGTGGAATCAAAATCTTACTATCAACGAGCATTAATCGTAAAGTACGAATAACGTCTTTACTTGATGTTGTTAATATTATAAATAATACAAAAAAAATGTAATTACTAGTTTGTAACATTTACTCATTCATTATAATTTAACAAACATTAATGTGATTAAAAGCTGTGTTCATGAGATTGTACAAAGAAAATTTTATTAAATAAAATTTAATTATAGTATTAATTTATTACTAATATTTATTATGTATTATCTATTTTGAACTTATATTCATTCATATTTATTATTCATTAACCGATATTTTATGTTTAGCACACAAAAAAAAAAAAATTTGACACCACAAGCATTTTCGTTACTACTCGCTTTTAAAAAACCGCGCGCTAACATATACCAATATGTCGGCTTCCCTGACTTCCTCTCGTAATCACAAGACCAGTATTTACGTTCGTTTTTGTTAAATATCTCGAGAAATTGGCCGTCAACCCATATTGTGCTCAACACGATCCGAAAGAAGAGGATTTTCTCTACAAGTTCCATATACTCACTTTACTCAGATTTTTGTTTTTTATTCGTAATATGAGATTACGTCACTTTTTTCTCGTTTTTTTGTATGCGCCTGTATAAAACATTCGAACCTTGAGCTTTAATATCTCGAGATTTTGTCCATCCTCGGGCATAACTGAAGGTACCATTGGATTCAGCGGGTCTTCATCTATTCAATTACATAAGTCTTGTACCCCAGATTTAGGCGGAGGTCCTACCTTAAACTGATATCTGGTTAATGCTTTCCATGTGGTAAATTATCATTTTTATAATCTGGATTATTTCTAGCATCGCACCAGGTGCTGCACAAATTATTTTCCCCAAAAAAAGTGTGGAACAATCGCTTCAAGTACTTTCATAGCTATTGAAAAATTTTTTCCAAAGTACTGAATTAGTTTTTGAGATAACTTTATGTTGTATAAATGACTAATAAATCCTGTTTTGATGTGATTAAAATCCGAACATTTTGTAATTTCATGCGTGGATTCGCTCCTCACTGACGCAATAGTGCAATTGTCTTCGTCACCAATGATTGTGTCAACACACACATTTTCGTGCTGAAACAACAAGGGATTGTTTTTAAATAATTGTACATCCTTATTAGGCTGCATCGGTTTGGCCGATTTATCATAGTTTTTGTAACAATCATGATATTTTGCGGAATGTTCCAGCCTACAAAACCGACAGCCTTTACTTCTAATGGCGTAAGAAAAAATTTTGCCACAATATTATCCTGTTGTAGAATTATGAGCTTAGATGAATTTTTTTATTATGAATTACCAGTAATACTTTTTTCTGTGATGAATGCTTTTTCACCACTCAAAGTGTACTGAGACCGCGTGGTTCCACGTTTTTGACACGTTGAATCAAAAAAAAAATTTTAAAGAATCTTTGTTTTTGGGGACTTCTTTTCTTAATATTTATAATAACGAAAAAAAAATGGAAAAAGTAAAGCAAAAATATCATTTAGAAGGAATAATTTGTAAATATGCTGTATATAATATTAAAGTGAAAATTTATTAATTTCATTTACACATTCTTTGCAGCTTACGTTATTGACTTAAATTTAAGTTTGTGATGTTTATAAGTAAGTTGACTTGAAATACAAAAATCTACGCATTTGTACATAAAACCATGAACAAGCAATGCAATGAAATGACAAAATTTTCACAGTACTAATGTAAAATTAAAAACGTTGCTAAAATAGTGTGGTAAAAAAAGTTTTAAAATTAAAAAAGACCATTGCTTTAAAAAAAAATAAATTGTTTTTAGATTAAGAAATATGAATATGAGAAATAACCTATGAAAAACTAATCCATTTATTCTTTATTCATAAAAAAATTAATCTGCGTTAATATAATTTGTATTCAACGTAGTATAAAGAAATTAAAATCGTCCTTTAATTGACAATTAAGAATATTTTTGAAACAACTTTTAAAAATTTAATTATGCCCACGATTTCCAGTTATTCTCGAATGGTCTAATTAATTCATTAAATCCATACGTATTCTTACATTCGTTGCTCTAGCTCATTTTTTAGGGTAAGTTTTTTTTTAAAGCCAGATTGCTTTGACACAAGATTTCTTCGCAGTTTATTTTACAGTGACTCCAACTTTGGTCTCGTAGATTTTTAAAGTTGAATGAAACACAGCATTTATATTCAAGGCTGTTAGTACTTTGTTAATGTGCACCTCACCTTTACCTAAATAAAGCATGCCTGAAAATATATACACTTTAGTAATGTACTGGTAACTTCTAACCAATTTTACATAAAAGGTGATAATTTACCAAGTACTAATTTAGGATTTATATCATACTCTCTCCGACTAATGTTGTACGTATTGATGTGAATGGAGGCTTCCACAAACTGACATCGAATGCATATGACTGACGGGGCACTTGATACACGAAATTGTTGTTCATACACAATATTTTCTAACGATAATACCCTATTACATTTATCACAAACCAATTGCTTACCGTAAGTTTACAGTTCCACCATGTGCCTTTTACTCGCAGTAATTTTTGATGTAACTTGTTCCAAGCCATCACCAGATTGCTACAAAAACAGTACAAGTACAATTGTCATTCTTTTTTGCCATTTCGATGATATTTCTATCGTTATTGTACATTTCAAATAAAAAATATTGCAATCTCATATAAATCTCAAAATTGAAAATAATGGTAGGTTTTGATACTAATGTAACATATCCCCTAGGGTCCCTTATGATCTCCTGAGGGATGCACACCAGTGTCAAACAATATTTTTTAGTATGAGCACCTAAAACTGTTCACACAGGTGCAATTTTTAACGACGAAAACTGAAAATACTGTTATACTTATTACTTAAGATTTCACAACTTTTTTCCTTGCTGTCGAAGCAATCAATTTCTTTCTTCTACGATTTTTGTTTTCCAAACTATCCTTTTATCTTTTCTATCGTACGATGAACAGGGCAAAAACAATATACGTACACTGTAAAGCTGAGATTATCATCTTTAAGAAACCGGGTAACTTAAGGCTATAGGAGTAAGCGATAAAAAAATTGATAAAATAACTACAATACTATTTTGGCCTCCAGCTACGATCGGTGCGTGCAAAGACAAACACAGCTCGCTATATTTCTCTAGGAAGTGCGCACAATTAAATATACTGTATACTAGATACACCAGCACGTAGGTTTAGTTAAAAATAGAATAAACTTTAATACCAATCACACCACTAGCATAAAAGCAAATTTCCGTCTAGAGACTGGTAGGAGACAGTACTCAAGGCCCAATTGCTACAGCAGCTGGAGTAAAGAATAGGTAAAGCCTTTAAACAAGTCATGGAAACTCAGTATGATGATCGTTGGCCATCGCTTGTTGGCAGAAAGATTAAAATATAAAAACTAAGATTTTTTCTTAGTACATGACAGATATAGTATGACTATTTTTTAAAATTATTTTAATTTTCAATAATAACTGATATTATCTAATTTGATAACAATTGAGTAATGTATACACCATTTTTACACACCACATCACATATGTTACACCATAGTTCAGAGAATAGTAGGTAGGTTTCGTTCTTAAAAATAAATTAAAAAATTTGAATTGCTAATAACACTATTACATTTTTTATGAACTTTTTTGGATTTGTCTTTTTATTACAATTCACTCCTTTAAAATCATTCAGAAGGTTCACTTGTACCTTCAAAGTAAAAAAAATTTTTTTCTAGCTTTAAATGAACCAAAGCAATAGATTTTTAAAAATGAGTCTTCAAGCAAAAATTACCCAAGTCTCAAGTTCTCAACCCTTTCTATTGATAAAAAAAAAAAGAAAAAGACAGGTGTCCCTTTTTTTTATAAAATCAACAATAGATCGGTCATTTTTTTATTAAATAAAAAATACGTCAGTCATTTTTTGTTTAATTTTGTATGGTTTGTAAGAGAATGACTCAAAAACATTTACTGTGTAAAGGTCAAAGCCTGAAAGACAAATAATTAAAGACACTACTTAATATCAAACATTGGAAGATAAATATTTGATGAACTATGTTCAATAAATATCAATAGCATTCATAGTCACGAGTTAAAAACATTTTCAGTTTTCTTACAAACTATTGACAATAATCATAGTAAACCAGAACACCAGATTAAATAAAAAGATTTACTATCAACTTTGGGATAAGTATTTTTTAATTCAAAGAACTGGGCTGTAATAAGAGTAGTAAGATTCGGCAGAGAAAAAATAAACAATGAAAACATTGATCGATTTTAGAATTTGTATACCTAATATACACACCCCTATCACTTATTAAATAACAAACATATAAATATACTTAAATTTTTCTTTTAAATTTTGTAAAAATATTTTTTTTTGCATTAAAATTCTGTCTTACTTAATTTTGTAAACAAATAAATTCATTATCTACATGTATACTTTTATCAAACTTGTAGATTAACTGGGCAGATAAAGTAGGATCGACTTATCCTCCCGTAAATGTATAGTGCAAACCACTTGTGCCTATCTTGGCCGCAGATAGCGTAAGTTGGCAACCACGGTAGGATCAACCTTACGCCCAGCTAAGCTTTCCGATCAGTTTTAGATCTGTATTAAAGTTAATATTATTAATAACTAAATTTATTCTAAATACTAAACAAAATAGGTGCCTTTGAACAATTGGAATTGCTTGCATCGTTTTTATGGTCTTCTTAGATGGTGAACAAGAATTAACTGTGAAGAACTCTTAATTTTTGAATGAATATAAGCAGAAAACAGTTAGCTAGTGAAGTGATCATTACTTGCGTAAATACGTAAATTTGTAATTTTAATTTATTTTATATTATATTTATTTCCTCAATGATAAAATCTTAAGACTCTTAAAAGAGTCATACTTAACGAAAGTCATCACCTAACAAAACTGACTGTGTACTTCGTAGCTCTCGGAAGTATCAAGTGACAATCGAAGCGAGCCGCTAAGATTAAACACATGAAGTCAACAAGTACCGGCCCCATAGCATGTAAGACGAAGAAGTTTTAACTAAAACTCCGCACAAGGTGCATTTCTTCGCGTGGCGTTTCAGTTGTTAGCTTACCAACGCTCATCGAGTGCAGAAGTTCATTAATAATTTGAAAGTAACTTGTTAAAGAGTAATTTAATGTCTTTTTGTTCTGTGTTTTTTGGTACAAGTAATATAGAATAAATCAATTTAAAACCAAAATAGCAAGAAGTTTAACTTATTTGAATCAACAGTTTATAATTCTCAAAAATTCAGTTACCGAAGTGGCCCGGTACTCGAAGCTGCTACAGAAAATAAATTTACTTTAACACGATTATTCTATTCAACTTCCTCTCTTTTCCTTTTCATAAGCGAACAAACAGTTAGACTGTCCGCTGGTTCCACAGCCTGCATATAAAGCGTGAGACTACACTCCACAAACTTCAGTTCCAAATTGAAGGCAAAATTAAATGATAGTAATAATCGTTTAACAAAAATTGTAGCAGAATGTGGTTTGTAGTCTCTAGCTACTTGATTTTTTAATTGCTTAAAGAAAAAGAAAAAAATAAATACAAAATCCCATTTACGTACTTAGAAACTATTTTCACTTCCAATATATTCGAGCACGCAAGAGATAAGGTGCCACACGCGAACACTGTGTCTGCATCAAAGTATGAGAAAAACGTGACAGTACACATACATCTAAGTAAAATTACATGAATACACAATTTTCAATGAATAGATATGTTAATAAATGTATAATAAGCCGGTGTTACCCATACTTTGTTATTAGATAAAACAACTACACTATTGTTTCCCAGAACCTGCCAACCAAAGTGGTTCATTCCTTTAATCCTGCTTTAATAGCGAACATTCTATACCTAAGATCTGCTTACCAAAGTGGTCTATCTATTTCTACCCTAGATCTGCTCGTGAAAGCAATTCGTTTCCTTAGTCCTGCTTTAATAGCAGATATTATAAATCCAGGATCAGCTTATTAAAGCGATCTTTTTCCAATTTACATAAACGCAATAATACAGTGAATGCAAAAAAATGTGCAAATAAAGATTAGAAATGCAAATAATACCAGCTCATTCATTCTCTAATCTTGATAATTCACAAGAAAAACAGAAGAAGTGACAAAAAACTTTATTGACAAAAAATATAAACTGAGGAAATTTATTTAGAAAAAAAAAGATTATATTAAAAACTGATTACAACATTCCTATTATCCTCATTAATTAAACACTGATTTTATAAAAAATAAAAATTATTAAATACAAGTATTAAGTACGCTTCAGGAAAATAATTTTTACAATTCAGAAATCAACGTTCAGCAGAAATACAATAATTTGAAAATTTAACTCAAAACACGATTGGATGAATTAATTGTTTTCGTGAAAAAAAAATTTCTTAAAGGCCCTCAAGAATGTATAACCGCATAGGCAGAAGATTCCTCACAAACACACGAATATCTGAGTTGAAGTGCTCATGGAGTCCCTTATCGCCAATTTCTCATTTCAACATGCAATAAAATCCATTCCTGTATTAGATAGGAAAAATATTCTGCTGAAGGACGTTATTCAAGATGTTAGGAATGGAGAAAGCAAGGTTAAAGACAATCTAAGAGATTTATATAAGAGATCAGTATTCCAACATCTGTGAGGTGCCGCATGTATATACGCAAGCGACCAAGACTTTGAAAACCTTGAGGCATTTATAATATATTTAAAATAAAGGTATGGGACAGAAAAAGCCATTGCTTACTATCAAATCTAGCTGCAGAAAGTGCGTCAATGACAAGACTAATTAGTTGGCGAACATTATGATTATAAAAATCTACTGCTTAGCGATGCTGAAAACGCTTTAATAAAAAATAAGGGCGCATGTTTGTGAAAGCCCTATCACCTTTAACAAGCCAGCAAGTAGATGCAGAAAAACCTGCTTCCTTAGCCGATGCCTTTGATTTTGCTTTAATAATACAGAACCGAATGAGAGCCGGTATAATCCCAGACACGCGATACCAAGGACCACCTTGTAATGATATTAGAAATAATGTAAATAACTCATATCAACAGCAGAACAGGTATACTGACCAGCTGTTCTCATCCCATCAAATAGAACAAGTTAATAAACACCAAATCAACACCAGAATCACAATCCTCATAGGCAGTTAAGTAATAATCTAAATTTTCGAAGAACTTTTAAGAACAACGAAAGAAGTTGATACCATGGAAATCAACAAATTAGTAATAACTATGAGCAAAACGATTTTAATCAAAATAAAAACGAGGATACGAATAGTTATTATGCACAACAAAACTTGAGTTTTAATTCTAAAACTAACCAATCTGGTTATCACGGCCAGACAAATGATTATTATAGATACCCCTAAAATAATGATCGTAGTAATTACAACAATAACAACTAGAAGAAATTTTTATTTTAGTTATCAGAGACGAAATTTTCAGGATGCTCAAAAGCCAGGAGACAATTATTTGCCACGTCATTTAAGCTAGCAGGTGGCTTACCCTCCAAGATCGTACGAAGGTGAGACCCTAGCGTTTTAATCATAACCAAACACCGAATACTATGGATCAGGTAATGAATATTGCAACAGAGTTGTAATCGTCTCCATCAGTACGTGCTACAGACTTAGCATGGACGACAAGCCTACAAGCATAAGGTTGTGATTTTCAGAAGGGAAAAATCGTCTTATCACACTTGAGCTTAATGATAGCACCACCACAAACCTGATTAAATAAGACCAGTTGCACCAACATTCACGTGTAGAAATTAGTTAAATTATTAATCTTAGCAGAATCACCTCACCAAGTTTTAACTAAAAAAATCACGTATTTAACTATACAAGAAAAACCTACAGTTTTTCATATGATCCCTAACAATTTTCGTATTGAAGACGGTTGTCTATTAGATCAAAACTTTTGTAAAGAACGACGAACCACATTATGGTATAATCATGATGATATAGTATTAGATGATAACGTTATGAACCCCATACCTTTTTGAGGAAGTCTTAAAGAATTAGAGAAATTAAAAAGAGATAAAAAAACAGAACGCCATAAAACTTGAGAAACAAGCGCTGAGCAGTCTAATGTTAGCTACTTCCCTTAATACTAACAAAGAATCGGAGTGTTTTAGCGATGAAATTGACTAAAAAAAATTTTAATAACAAATACAGCTTAGGGTGGCCCGAGAATATAATCATACCATAATACGAAAAAGTTGGAGACTTAAAAGCTGATATGCATTTTTGAGATGAATATGACAAATTGCTTTTATCAGAGATATGTGATCTAACTAATATATAAAGCAAAGTTGCTAAAACCATTGTAATTGCTAACCGCGAAAACTATTAAGCCGATTTTGCTGAAATTTTGCATACTCATTCTTGATGATTCCAAGATGGTTTTCGCATAGTTCTTTTCTTGAAAAAGTTAATAACAGTAGCGATAAACAAGCTCAAAGTTTTGATAAAATAACCTAGCTTTGCGCTTTATAAGAGTAGTCCATCGTACAACTGGGCATTCCGGCTACTGATGACACTCTTTTTTCATGGGCAATCGAAATTTATCGGGTTATACCCCGGATGGCTAAAATAACCGAGTGCCACGAAAAAATAGGCGTTCAGAACGTCAACGTCTCCAGTAGAAAACCAGGAGACGTGTCTAGCCAGAGCACAACCTTCTCCAACACATTGGCCGTTATGTAACCATTCGACCGTCTGACCCGGTGACGTCAGATATTTTTTACTTCAAATGCAAGCAAGAAAAAATAGCCCTGAAGAGTACGGGTAGCCACAACGGCCGCTTTCTTAGTGTACGTCCCAACGGCGTACCTTCAGAGAAGGTAATCTTCAGGCCCACTTCCCTGACTAACGATGAACGGTTGGTTATCCGGGGAACAACCTGGAGAATAGATATTCGTAGGTAAGCGTCGTACCTCCCTCCTGTACGGTCTTCGTACACAGAGACTCAAAGGATAAGTGTCAAGCTACCCGCAGCTGGCTCTTCATCATCAAGAATAATAATAAGGAATAGCTGCAAGTTTCACTACCGGCCCTTTTCAGGGCCATTACAAGTATTTACGTTTCCTACTTAACCATCGATCTCATCGGTTCTTTTAAGGGCCACCTAAGTTTAAATTACCTTGCTAACAAATACATTTTTACTACGATTTCTAGAGACGATTTGTTAACTCAAAGACTCTGTAAAGCTGGCCACCATTAAACCAAGTCAGTTATTCACTGGCAGAGGTCATGAGCACAGTTGTTCGTCGCAAGGCTGGAAACCCTGGTGACTGACGACCCTATATTATCCTCTCGGCTTTATAAATTCAACTAGAAATCACCAATCCTCTCCAAGGTCTGCGTTGGGAGAACCTAACAGCTATAAAGAAAAAAAAATAAACGTGAGCCAACGGGACAGTTACCAACGGGCAAGCTGGAATACGTCAAATAGTAAGAATTAATTTAATTAATACCATTTAAACTGAAGGATACTTATCGCGAGTCAACGTAAGACATGATGATATGCATTTAGGTAAAGAAATAGTAAGAAATAAGAACGTTTAATGTAATATTATTGTAATAACGCTAATGAAGATAAAGTTATGATTAAAATAGATTCAAGAGAAATTCTACCCTTCGAATATATTGCACTTGAATTTGTTCCCGGTACTAGTAGTAAATAAAAGAGACCAGTTATCAAAAATAATTAAGATAGAATAAAGGACCTTAAAGGACTTGTGCGTACCGGTCACTTAAACCTAGAAGAACAGAGCCGATTTTATCAAATGATTTCCAAATTTCAAGAAATCTTTTTGTTACCAGGAGACACTATACCCTGTACTTATCTTGTTTTATATGGAATCCCGATGGAAAAAACATCCCTTTTAACACTAAACAGCATCGTCATCTACTGGTTCATAGAAAAGTTTTATAAGAGCACGTAGCAAAAAAACTTAATGATGTAATGATTAAGCCCTCTTCATAAATGAACAATTTATCTCTCTGGATTGTTTCATAAATAGAAAGTCAAGATGGAAAGTATAAATTGATTTCCGAGAACCTAGAGAGCTTATCGGTGATGCATATCCATTGTCTAACATCGCAGATTTTATTGACCAGTTAAGAGGGTTTGTATATTTTTCAGCTTTTGATTTAGCAACTGGATTTTAACAAGTTTAAATGGCTGAACATGAAAAGTATAAGACAACATTTACGAGACCTTATAGATATTGATAATACAGACAAATTCTCGAAGGCTTAAAAAATGCAGCTGCCGCATTTCAATGACTAATGGATCTTATATTAAGAGGTTTATTAAATGTTGAAATGTAAGTGTATTTAGATGATATTATTATTTATGCAAAAAATCTAGTAGATGGTGACCGTAAAGTTAGGTTAATTTTCGACAGGTTAAGTTCAACGAATATGGTACTCCAGCCCAATCAAGTTAAGTTTTTGCAAAAAGAAGTAATATTTCTTGGGCATATAGTTAGTTAACAAGGAATTAAATGGGACCCTAAAAAATACAAGCTGTTAGAGATTTTCCCCAACGACTAACTATGAAAAATAGTAGACAATTCTTAGGACTAACAGGATACTATAGACGCTTTATTAAAGATTTTTCAAAAATAGCTAAGTTATTATCACATTTATTAAGAAATAGAAAAGAATTTGAATGGACTAAAGTGCAAGAAAAGAGTTTTCAAATACTAAAAGACCATCTATGTCAAAAGCCTATTTTACAATTTCCCGACTTTAGTAAATCATTCAAATTGACAACAGATGAATCTGACTATGCTATTGGAGCGGTATTAAGTCAAACAAAAGATGGGTTTGACCATTCTATCGCCTATCTTTCAAAAACTCTAAATAAAGCCAAAATAATTTATTCTACGACTGAAAAGCAATGCTTAGCTGCACAACACCCAATGCATCATTTTTATTTGTATTCATAACGAAATGAATTTATTCTTCCAGCTGATCATGAGCCATTGAATTGGATGCATACAAAAAAGATCTGGATCGGCGATTAATGCGCTGGATGTTTAAATTCACCGATTATGAATACACTTTCAAAAATAATCCAGGAAAACTCAATACTAATGCTGATGCACTGTTTAGAAATCCAGTAGAACTATTTCTGTATGCGGATAACAATATAAATAATGAATTACCATTACTTAGAGTTTTGATGATAGGTCCACAGAAAGTAGAGGGAAAGAAGAAAACAGAATTACAAAATCAGAGAAAATAAATAGTAGGAACATCTTATTTAACGACGATCAAACCTAAAGCATTGCCAACAACTTTGAAGGAGACAGTGAAAGTAACAAAACCGAGAAGCATGACCTAATCAGAAACAAATGTATCTAAATTGGCCAGGGGTCCTGGATGGCCACTTGGTTCTAAAACTAACAAGATACGACCAAATTTAGATCATAGTGTGATTGCTCAAAGGATTCCAACGAAAACATGTTCACAACCACAAACATCATCTACATCTCGACCAAGTATACTAAGAAATGTCACTAAAAATACATCAAAAGATTCTAGATCAATAAAAGTAAATTTTTCAAAATGAGTAGCCTCAACAGCCCACGTTAGCGATACAAATACATAAACTACCGGAATAAAACCGAATAGTTCTAAAAATGAGGAAATGCCACAATTACCAGTCAGAGATATAACCAGCCTTGGTACATCGTTAAGGACAAGTATGTTTTCCAAAAATGACCCTAGTAATACTGGAGAGTCATCAGTAAAAAATACACAACCACCAGTATATAACTCTAGATAAAGTAGATTACAGCAAGAATTGACTGAAACGGAAGTAGACTTAAATGTAGATACTGAATTTGACTTAGACCCGATAAATATTAAAATGTCTGTTACACCCATTTCACTTAGTAAAGGTTTAAATAACGACGTTTTTAAAGGTCAACTTTAAACTACAACACGTACTATTAATAAGATAACTTATCAAGAAATACAAAATTTAACAAAAAAATTTAACCAAAGTCGTCAAGAATATTTAGACACGTCTAACAACGATGATGAACCCGAGCAAGCTGATACTGATTTTGCATCAGTAACCAGATTTTCTAAAGAATATAAGCCGGATTTGAAAATTCAGGACATATTAATCGAAATGGAGACCTTTGATCCCGATAATTTTTATGACTGTTTAAGATGGAAAAATTGCAGATTCATTAGGGCGTACAATGGACTTTGAACCCATATTTGACAAAGATGAAATTTTAAGAAAATATATGACGAGTGAAAAATTATTCATTACCCCTTACATTCAAGAAAATACACCCTAAGGTTTTAATTTACCGACGCACTCGAGTACTTGTAAAAGTTATGAACGTTTTCACTGCTTTGTAATTTTTAATTGACAAAGTTTTTCGCACTCCATCGTTTTTCACTCTAAAAATAAGTGCAACGTTCCTATAAAAAATATACGTAGCGCAATTTAGATGGAAAGAGGTCAATGTATAATAATTTGACATAATACTTACCCATCGAGTAATAACATTAATATCTATAATATCAGCGTTTGACCTAAGGATACGCATAAGCAGAGCAGTGGAGAAGAGTGTCTGCCGAGGCTTCGGTAGTGAAGTTGGTTAACGCACCTTCCCGGCAAGAAGGAGGCCCAGTTTCGACTCCTGGCCGAAGCGGATAACTTTTTTCACTGCTTTGTAATTTTTAATTGACAAAGTTTTTCGCACTCCAGCGTTTTTCACTCTAAAAATAAGCGCGACGTTTCTATAAAAAATATACATAGTGCAATTAAGATGGAAAGAGGTCAATGTATAATAATTTGACTTAATAAATTTATATTGAAACCTACACGTACTTAAGAATTAAGTGAACCCTTTCAATATTGTATTGCACCGTTTGGTTATCCTAATTGTAATAACTATATGGAAATAGACCTTTTGAATTTAAAGACAATGCAATTGAAAAATTTCAAAGTAATACTATTAAACATAATATACACTGTGGGAACCTATGCGGAAGATAACATTATTCCACTTTCCAGCATACGGACAAAAAGACTAACGCCTTTTGAAACTATTAGCAGCATTGCTAATGAACTTTTCGGCTTAGTCACAGAAGACGATATCAACGTCATGAGCATATTCTAAACCAAGTTGTTGATATATTTACTTCAGGACAAAATTTTATTCTTGACAGATGTCTGATACATTTATTAACTTACCTCAGAAGTACTCAGGCTACCCTAGATCATATTATTCGTTACCATAAAGATCTTATTGACATCTTGCATAATTTACAAAAAGTTTAAGCACATCTTAAGCTATTTTCTCCAAATATATTTAGAACTGTAGCACAGAATATCAAGGACCTAGCAGAAAATCTAAAACTTGTAGCACCAATAGAAAATCTTTATACTGGCAAAATAAGCACTTAAAGTAAATTAGATGTTGTGCATTAAGATGATAAAACCATGGTAATATTACATTTGCCACTCATAGATCGAATCCCTTATAACATTTGTAGACTTTATTTAATCATGATACCACAACCTGGACAGAATGGATCTGCCTACATAAAACCATCGTACTCCTACTTAGCAGTAGCAGCAGACTATAGTTCGTATTTACTTATTAAAAGAACCCTATTCTATAGACAAATGTGAAATTCTCATGGTGTTATGACCTAGATCAGAAGTATTTACACACTCTGAAACTATATCGACACAGAAAACGGAAAGTCAATGGATTTACTTATCAGCTGATGACTTCTTGTTATTTTTGACACTTTTTAAAGAAAAATCAAGCATTATCTGCTCTAATAAAATTGATTGACAAGGAGATAGTAAAAAGTATGTATCTTTTACGTATGATTCATGGGTGTACAAGAAAAACACACAAACAAACCTTAACTAGTAAACATAAGATTATCTCTCAGATACAATATACCTATCAAGTAGAAGTTAGCTTGAACTTAACTGTATTACATGAACCCTTAGAGGACACTAATGCCTTCCATGACGCTATAAAATCGATTTAAAAACTAAATTTTAGTAAACAAGTATGGACATTCGAGAAATTAAGTGTACAAAATACAATAAATGAAATTGAAAAAAAAAAACAGACCTTGAGGTATGAGCAAAAACAAACTTCTTTTTTTATTTTAATTCGTGAAGTCATTAAAGCTATTATTGTTATAATAGCAATACTAATCAGCAAAGCAAGAAGCTGTTTCAAGAAGATTGTGAAACGTGGCGTCTCGGAAAAATTTATAAAATGCACCATCAGTCCACTAAACACAGAACCCCAAGTAACTATTAAACAAAAACCAAATAAACTTGAACCAACTGAACTTCATATCAAAATTAAAAAGAATCCAGAATACCTAAGTCATCTAAAACAAGATCTGTAATAAAGAAACGGAATTTGATACTTTCACGCCATACACCCTAAAAATAGTAATTTGCTACTATTTTCCTTCCAGGCTGCAAGATGAACCCTGATTGTAAATTAACTATAAGAAATAAAGTCAACTTAATCATCCTCTACATAAAGCTAGTAAACAATTAAAAAATAAAGGGAACATCAAAGAGATGTACATACTTCTGGATTTACATAGTAACACACATCAAACTATAATCACCATTTACAATAGTGATTTATTTAATAAAAAACCTTATGAAACACTGAACATTGAAAAGGAAGCTCTGACATTTTCTACTTTTAAGGTAAAATTCAATATTTTTCTAGCAGAAAAGATTTCTTCACTTATATCACCAAAGAGTGACAATGATATATTAAACATAGATCTGAAAAGACTTATGTATCTTTTACCATAGGATATAGAAGAAACAAAAAACAAAAGATTTGTCAGTATATATCAGTGCCCTCCGGTGAATTTGGAAATTCGAAGTGATCAGCGATCCGTTGGGGGCGAAATGTAAGAAAATAAATAAATACAAGTAAAGTGTATCTAAATTTTCTTGCGTTGATTTATTGATGCGCAACGTTTCGCTGACAATATGCGTCAGCCTCATCAGGCGCAGGTACGCGAGAATTCGTAAGTTTGGTTGACTTACTCGTCACCTGTCGTGCTGTCGACTGGAAAAAAGAAAAGACATTTCTTTAACTATTTCTCTCAATTTGGTAATTGTTATGCCGTTAAAAATCATTGGGGGAGATTACCCTAAGGATATGTAAAATACCTGAATCCTGAAAGTGCTGTTGCAGCGTTGCCGAACGATGAACCCAAGTATCGTACGAGATACGCCGAACCAATTGAAAGGAGTACTAAACACATAATGGACAGGAAATTGACTCATTCTTTATGTCAACAACAAGTTAAGTTAATGACATATCAAAGACATATCATTACATGCAAAAGACAAAAATGTAAATAAACTTCAGAAGCAAAGCCAACCTTTGCTTAAGTCATTGGCAAGGCTTAACCTACGTCAAGAGAATATATCGATTAGTTCTGAGATTTTAATTTGAAGCTTTATAAAAAAATTGAGCGACTTTTTACTTAGTTAATTATCATAATGTAGTTTCTTTCTTAACTGCTTATTATCTAGTTTTATCTAGTAAAAAAATTTTTTTCAATAATAAGTTTTAGCATCTATTCAAATTACTTACTTCGTTGTATTTTGAGTTCACAAATATTTTGACGTAGCATGATAAGTACTGATTGTATCTGTCTATGTATTCCCTGACCATCATTTAACCGTTCCTTAAACATAATTGAATTTTTATATTTACATTCCACATATAACCTACGAATCATAACAATTACTAACAACACAAAATACACTACAACAGTACTCTTACATTTACAGTATCAATCAAAAATCATCATACCACCCATCATACTTACACTTACAGATAACATAAAATGGCTAAGATGATGGACACCATCGCTAGTCAACGTTCCCTAAACCTTATAATAAAGAACCCTATTAATAAACTAGAACTAAAACAGTTGCTACAATGATACGGCACAGTTCAGGCCCTACAAGAACAGCCCTGTGTTACTTGATACACAAGATACGAGCCCATATACTATATACCATCAGAGGCAGCTAATGCGGCTACATCATTGATGATGGGTCCCTAATTGGTACCGATTAATACCATAAAAGAGAAAGTGGTAATATTGATACCTCCTAAAGCGTTTGCAAATGAAACACTCTGAAATATGCCTATGACAGAATCAACGTCAATTAAGCGACAGCCTCTTATATCTATACCATTACAGTCTAAATGAGATAAAAAACGCGATCCAGGCATGCGTCGAAGATGAAGAAACATCTATTCTTTATTTTTTACGAGTAAAACGTACAAATAGGGAAATTCATGTCCTTATAAATAAACCTTATAATTCTTAGTAGCTAATAGAGTTCTCTAAATATCTGTACGGTATACAGAAAATTTATTTTTTCAACAAACCTTAAGGCGGAAAAAACGTTGTACCTGTTCAAATCAAATATAGTACGGAATATGAAGCTGAGGTAATGCGAAAGAGTGGACCACATATCTGACGACTTTTAACCCACTTAATGATATTTGTTATATAAAACTCCAAGCCACGAGAGACGATGGAAAGAATTCATTTATGGTATTTGCCACGTATTGAACTGAAAGAGCAAACATTAGAGCATATAACGAACTTCAAAATCATGGAGTTCGGTCTGCCATCAATTAATGGATATGCAACTAAGAACAAGGCGTAACAATTCATAGGCCATGCTGAAATTATGTATATAAATGCAATTTACATTAAATAGTATATTGTGTATAATCCAAATTGAAATGAAAATGAGATGCATTATTTGTAATGAGAATGTCAGCCTTGTCAAATATGACTGGTACTGTTGTAGAACAAGGCCCAATACTAATCTCGAACGTTTCCGCGAACTAACGTCGAGAGGTAATGCAAATGAGAATACATTAGAGGAAAAAAGAGAAACGACATAGGTGGAAAATGAGAAAAAAATCGCACCTTTCTTTGTACAAAAGGATGAAAATACCTTACCTCACCTACCTATTATTAAACCTAAAAAAATAATTTCATCATCAAATTCTAAAATCATCAACCCAATACAAATCATATTTCCTTTTTAGGAATAAGTTTCTAGCACTAAATATATATATTTTTAATTTTGTTCATAACCTTATTTTGTATAATGCTTGAATAACTATGTATTCACCGAGGACGGTAACAGTCTTAAGAAGTGGAGGCTATTAAATGACGACTAGTGTGAATAAAAAAATTTTTTTGTGTATTTTATTTTATATTATATTTATTCCCTCAATAATAAAACTTTAGAACTCTTAAAGAAGTCATACTTAACGAAAGTCATCATCTAATAAAGCTGACTGTGTATTTCGTCGCTTCCAGAAGTGTCAAGTGACAACCGAAGCGAGCCACTAAGCCTAAACACATGAAGTCAGCACGTACCGGCACCAGAGCGTGTAAGACAAAGAAGTTTTAACTGAAACTCCACGCAAGGTGCATTTCTCCGCATGGCGTTTTAGTTAGTAGCTTGCCACCGCTTATCAAGTAAGGTTATTTTGTTAATTCAAACCTCAGATCCACTATTTAAATCTTTAAAAAAACTGATAAAATTTTTACGATAATATTAAAATAAAAATGTAAGTACAACGCTCTTGTATAGAGTGCCTCATGTTATAAATTAATAATAACAAAAAAAGAGTCATACTGAAGAATTGTATGGAGTTAAGGTGCTGAAATTAAAATTTGATTGCACATCACAAGTTGAAGTCACATGTGACCTGGAGTTACAAGTTGATCGGTCACATTAAAGATAGAGATCCAAAAGAAGAAAACTAAGATAAGGGTATTATAATATATATATATATTTCACAAACATAACATCCTCTTTTTTTTCTATAAACTGGGGAGAAGTTTGACTTTCTGCTGGTTCCACGGCCTGTGAAGGAGCGTGGGACTACATCCCACAACCTTTACGTTTAAATTGAAGATAAAGTTAAGCAAAAGTGATAATCATTATAAAAAACAATTCATAATGCAAACATAAAAAATATTTTTAACATTATTAGTTGAACATTATTCACGTTATTTTTCAACTTAATCAAAATTATTAAATAAATATATATATACATATATATATACTTTATAAGACAAAGAATATTTTTACTTAATTTTACCACCTTCAGTAACGAAGCAAGCTGAAAATTGGTGACATACTTTGGAACTTATCAAGGAAATTAATAAATCATTTAGTAGATAATTAACACACGACGTAATATTTTATTTTTAGCACTGTGTGCTATAAGTAAAAAACGTAATTATTAAATTTAGCAATTTATATAATGTTAAGATAACAGTTATTCATATAATTAACTATGTAGATATAATCTAGTTAATAAGCCTGGCGATCTTAATCTTTTACCTGTAGTACTTAATCATTGACAAGCTGTGAAACTTAATTAGTTCAAGATCTAGGATATTGATTATTAGCATACATTAATAAAATGTTTAGTAGTGGTAAATTAAAAAAATTGATTATTAAAAGTACGAGTGACTTGCGAATCATTTCAAATGTTTTTGTAAGCAAAAAGTAATAGTTAATTGTAGGAATTAAGTAAAATAAAGATAAGTTTTATTTTAAATACTTGGACTTTATAAATTTATTAAAAAAAAAAAAAAAATGATGACAGAAGCAGTCAAATAAATGACACGTTGAGATGTTCTCTATTATTCAAAAAAAATCTCTCTATTATTCAAAAATTGTTTAGGTAAAGCATTCTGTAAGTATACGCTTTTAGAGAGATTACATTAAAAAAAACAGTTTTAATGAGATTGTACTAAAAATCTAATTAGTAATTTATTGAAAAAAAAGGGCATTACACATTAAGGATCAAAGATTTCTGCATTTTTAAAATCAAAACTTATTTTGTTTGACATAATAAATTTTAAATCACTCGTAAGATTACGTAAAATTCTGGTTGTTTATACGAGCTTTCAAAAAAAAAAAATAAACAATTTAAAAAAAATAAAAGCCATCTTACCCCACTCCAAACTACCCCTTGCTACCATGAGGGGCAAAACTCGTAGATTCGTTCTACAAACAAATAAATTTTATTTTTGATCGTCAGAAACCAGCCGTCGGCAAAAAGGCCTTATTTGCTCTTACTTACATTATACTATTCTTTCAAATCGTTGACTTGCCAATGTCGTGTTAGGTTTCACCGAGCGATATATATGGAGTGGCATACGCCAACCTGGCGTTGACCTACTGTTTGAGTTTATGTCTTATGTCATATAGTAGTAGCGTATATAATTAGTCTTTGTATCTCATGGCTTTATAAAAGTCTTTGTCACATGTTGTCCATTGGAATTTTCCTTGATATTCAATGTATTCGTCAAAGTTATAGGTATGTGCTTAGAATTTCAAATCTTAGAATATTTCATACAATTAATTAATAGAAATATTTTTGAATTAGGAAAGTTAATTTAATCAACAACCAAGTTATGTCTTATCTAATGATTTAATAAATTCAGAAAATCCGGAAATAGTTGATTTTACAAGTAGTATAAATTATACAGTTCCAGATTCGCATTTACAATGTTTATACAATTTATGATTTTTTTAAATTACTTCTATAATCGATAGTTAGCCTCTGCTTGCGTGCATACACTCGCAAGATCTTACAAGATTGACCACAACAATGGTCATAATCCTACACAAGAGTACTCGTGGCAATGATAATAATTAGGCTACTGCTTGTAACGTTGCAGTCCAAGTCGATGGTCCTCTCTTTCTTGTTCCTCCTTGATTCACTTTTAAGGCGAGTTTACAGTAGCCTGGTTTGCTCGAAGTTTTTTCACACAGCTTAATCATCGAACTAAGTCTTACATTTACTTAAAATGGACACTTTTAACACATAGCTTAATCACCGAATTAAGTCTTACATTCGCTTAAAAAATGCAACAGAACTCATTTTCCAACCTTTGCAGTTACTTTGAAGCACTTGATGAAAAAGAAAAGGTGAATATTGTTGTGTGTAAGGAGTTTTTATACTCTTGCACTTAAGGAGGACACTTCAGGTTGGGTATCTCAACGATCAATTAGAGCTTAACTTAATTTCTCTCGATTAACACGGGTACAGCCGTGGTGCGATAATTACACAGTAACTGATGGTTGAAATTGCTGATCCCTCGGATTTTACATCAAGTCCAAGTTGCTATCGAAACTGTTTATAATATTTCTCGTGGACATACGCAGTTCAGAATGGTGAAATTGTTAATTATTTACATTCTTAGATGTACCACTGCGAATTAATATTGTAAGATAAGCATTTTATGAGATTGTCGGAAGTTTCATGTGTATTTTAAGTTTAAAGAGGGAAGCTTATTTTATAGGAAGTAATTTATATGTCACTTGATTGCAGAAGCAGGTGTACTGCTCGATGTTAAGAGATCGCTGAGCTTCTGCTTTTTATATTTAAAAAATGGAGCTCTGTGTTTCGAAGAAATAAATATTAGGTATGTAATATGGAATGTCCCACGCCTCTCAGCTGCTCCATACGGTGCGCCACACAGCTGCTGTGCAGAAAGGTATTGTAAGAAAAAGAAATTTATGCCGTATAGTACGCATTCATGTTGAAACAGTCTATAAAACTTGGGTTTAATAATCTTCTCAATAGAATTTAATATATACATATGTGTGTGTATGTGTGTGTGGAGGGAGAGTGCACGTGCGCGTGTGTGTGTTCCTATAGTATAGAGTAATTTTTCAGAGTCATTACACACAACCCTCAACCCCCCTCTTGGTGCCCCTTTACGTAAAATAGAATTCTATTAGATTATACTTTATTTTTAAGTAGCGGCCACCCCGTCTCGGCTTCGCTCGAGATTTACTAAAGAGAACCCCAAAATGTGTTGACACATAATGTAAAACGTTTTTAGTTAAATATTTTACATCTATTTCTGACACTTCTCAAAACAAGAATCTTCATATTAAAAACACATTTATTCGGAATTCATTCAGTTTACTTTGTTAAATAGTAAGCTGTAAAAAGTGAACAAAATATAATTATGCTGAGATGTACCAAGCGTTTCAATAATTGCTGGCCCTACAGGACCGTTGATTTGCACTTTCTCACGTTATGATAAATTGGAAGGGCCATTTGTTAAAACTATTAATATTTAAAACTGACAAAAAAAATATAATTAAGAAATCTTTTTTACCAATCTTACAACTTTGTTACCTGAGCAACAAAGTCCTGGAGCTTAATCTCTTGATTTTTTATTGCCACAACGAATAAAAATACACATTATTCTACCTATTTAAAAATCTGAAAGATTTAAATAATTACTGTCAGGGTTATAATGAAAATCATATCCCTCAAATCATGGATTCTTTATTTGTCAAATTTAACGCTGCTGCTTTAGTCTCGATAAATGTTCTACGTTAGTTTCTTGACGCCAAAAATTTTAAACATTTTAAACATTTAAAGTTTTCTTTTTAATTGGCTGTCTTATGACTATAGGCATAGTTAAAACTTTTTTGAGCCCTATGGCCCTACAAAGGACCAGTGAGCTAAAATTTTTTTTGGCTGAAGTTACCAGCAAACATGACTGCCTCTCTACCTTAGGTTCATCTTCTCTGCCCTGTTATTGTAGCACCAGACTGATGGGGAGGGAAATAACAATGTCTGAAGCGTTAGAACTAGTTGTAGAGCTCTTTTCCAACGTCTCCTGGTATTGCGCCAAAGACGTTGGTGTCTAAAGCACCTTTTTCTTTTGCAGACTTGGTCGTTTTGGTCATGTAAGGTCAGGAGCTTGGTTCGTGATGCTTGCCTATTGGAATGTATCCCATTTGCTAAAGTTTATTTTTCCTTCACAGCTCTAAGGTTCACCCAGTACAGACCTCAGACAGCATCGGTGATTTCTGGTCAAATACTTAGAGAGTCAAAAGAGTAATGAAATGTAGGGTCGTCAGTCGCTGGGGTTCCCAGCCTTGCGACGAACAACTCTGCTCATGACGTCTTGCAGGGAATGACTGACTTGGTTGAAGAGTGGCTGGCTTTATATGGTTTTTTATTCGACGAATCGTTTCCACAAATAGTAGTCAACATGTATTTGTTGACAAGGTAGTTTAACATTACGTGGCCCTAAAAGAATCAATGAGATTGATCATAAAGTAGAGAACGTAAATACTTATGATGGTCCTGAAAAGGACCAGTAGTGATACTTCTAGCCGTTTTTTATTATTACTCTTACTGATGAAGACCTGGCTGTGCAGGTAGCTTGACTCTAACCCTTAGAGTCTCTGCATACGAAGACCATGCTGAAAGAAGGGATGCCACTGACTAAAGGATATCCTGCTTTGTGTCGTTTCCCAGATAACCAACCGCTCATCGGTAGTTGGGAGAGTGGGTCTGAAGAATACCTTCTCTGTAGATATGCTGTTTCTACGAACTCCTGAGCAGGTTGTTGTGGCTGCCCGAACTCAGAGTTTTTCTCCCTGGCTTGCTGTTGTAACATAATCTGCTGTGGTAGTAATACCAGGTCAGTAGAAAGAATGGCCCTAAAACCCGAAATTTGTAGAGCAGAGTGTGCTCTGGCTAGACGTCTCCTGGTATTCCGCCAGAGACGTTAGCGTTTATTACGTCTCAGTATTGGTAGATACTCAGTAGCCGGGATACCCAGCTGCACGACTTCCAGCTTTAGGCTTTATGCACTGCCGGTACTCAACTGTGCATTTGGTACATTACTTAGGCCTATTATAACCACACTTATTTAATTTGGTTGCAGGTTATTTCAGTTTTACTTCATCGCTACCTAGCGGATTAAACTCAACTAAAGCACAAAGCCAGCGTATTTTTCAAAACTTAATGCTTATTTATTGCATTTACTATTAATTTTTTAACGATAAAAATTATTTCAAAACCATCTAGGAAGTGTCAAGAGTCAGTATGCAAAATTTCAGCAAAACCGGTTAAGTTGCTTTCGTGGCTAGCGATTACAACGGTTTCAGTAACTTTTCTATAAATATATATATATATATATATAAGTAAGATAAGTTTAATTTTTGGTAACTCTTTTCCAAATTACTCAAAATTTTGTTACTTAATAAGAACAGTTGTGTTTTAAAATATCAATATAGCGAATTTTGTTGTACAAAATTTTGGCAAATATTTCTGAAGGACAAAAACTCAACAGTATTACACGTAGAAGCATATTTCTATTTGATTTGAGTCTATATAATAATAAATAAAAACAACTATTAATACGATGATGATTTCAGTTATTTTGTTGTAAGTCACAATCATTTTCTCTTTTGCATCATTTAGTGACTATGTGATACGTAGACAAAAATAGCTTTTTATAAGTTTAAAATTTTAAGTCAAGTTTCTCACATGATCTCTTATAAACATTTCTGATAATCCTGTTTACTGTAAATTATACGTATATATATGCATATAAATTAGGGTGTTCTTTATTTACTTTTGTTTTTTTGTGCTTGTGCCACCTACTAAGAACTTTTTTGAATAAAAAAAAAAATTCTTACCAGATTTATCATAAAAAAAAATTTTTTAACCGTGCCAACCAAAAATCAGAGGTTTTTAGGATATGTATGAGTAAAAATTGCATTTAAATATTTATCTCTTAATTTTTATATCATTTTTAGATCCTGGATCTAGTATTTTTTTATTTAAAATTCAGTGTTAAATTGGCATTTTAATCAAGTTTGTATAATACTATACGTATCAGGAGTCAAAAATCAAGTTGTATGCCATTTTCAACTGATTTTTGCAAAAACAGCGTTTCTTCTGGAATCTTTGTTTTTAATAGGGTTAAATACAACATTTTTTATACTAAATATAACGCAAAATCCTTTATTTAGTTAAATTACGTTACTACTATACGTATTGAGTGTAAAAGATAGTTACACGCCATTTTTGTGTAATTCGTGTCACTTAAGCGTTCTTTTTACCCTCTACAGAAGTTTAATTATAATAAATACATTTCTTATAAAAATTAGACACAAAATGTGAATTTTAAGACTATTCAAACAACATTTTATATTTATCCAACCACAATAAGGACATAATTATTACAATTTAATTCAAACAAAACGATTTTTATTATCATTTTTGTAATATTAATTAATCAAATATTGTTTTTGCTCTTCATCTCTTGTTCTTTTTGTATTTTCTTCTGCAAGTTTTACTGCTCCTTCGGCAGTATTGTTAGTAACTTATAAACGTCTTACAGTATTCCTGTCTTTTAAAAAATCATCATTGCTTGACTAACTTCCACTAGAAGTCTACTAGAAATCTTTATTTATATTAAATCTATCAAAGAACAAGAGTATTTGTGAATCAAAGAAAAAGTTAATTTTTTTGTCTGCGAAGTTGCTAAAATCTGTTTGGTTAGTAACAAGATAATATAACCTTACTAATACATATTTAATAACCTTACTTATTCATATTTCAATTTAATACATACATTATTATCAAAGAAAGACATTGCACTTGCTTCAGAACTTAAATATCAAAAATGGTTTTTTAATTTTTTTGAAGGTATGCTCGATACTTCAGGGTCAACAATTTTGTATTCATATAGTTTTTTAATAAAACTCAAGTTATTATTAGGGGTTACAATAGTATTGCTAGCCACAAACCACGCTCCTACATGAACGAAAACAATAAATAAACAAACCTCATAAAGACTTTCTTCCTCTGCAGCTGTTGAAAGAAAAATATTACGGAGTAAAAAAATTTTCAGCAAGTAAATAGCCTTAGCCATCGATCTAGCGTGATAAAAAGCACCTGGCTAGTGGAATTTAACATTGTCAAAAGGTACTGCTCCTAGAAAAGTTGAGGTCAGCTCAATATGTAGTTTCTAGTGATCACGTGGCTGGTGTTTTTCAAAAAATATTGCAGCAAAATCAACAATTCCTTTTTTACGATCTACTAGTGAGGAATGTAAATTATCAGGTAAGTTATAATTATATTTTGTTTGATCAAAGGTTACCCATTGATTTCAAAGTCTTTTTAATAAAGGTACATCAGATTCTCTGGTTTCAGGCTTTTTAATTTAAAATCTCCAGCTGAAACAAGTTCGTAAATGTGATGCTTACAGGGTAATAACTGCTGCACCATTTATGTTTCCTAAATTAGTATTCGTGGTATCACAGCATAGTCCTTTAATTTTTTCAGTCAGATTCCAATAAACTAGAGCTTTGTAAGCCCTATCAAAAACTTCAATGCTGAATCAATGCTGAATCAACGTTGATTTTAGCGTTGAATCAACGCTGAACCAACGTGAATGACGGAACACTAAAATCAGTCGTAATTTACATTGTTGATTCAACACTGATTTAACGTTGAATCAGCGTTGATTCAGAATTAATCAAAACGTTTAAATTAAATTTTAAAAAATTAAAAAGTAGTATAATAACATTTGGAGCAGATATATTGACGAATATTGAGGTACTATCCGTATGGTAACACCAAAACAGGGGGGTTCAGTTATTTGATGTTAAACTGTATTGAATACGCATTATATTTTTCTATTATTAAATTAACGTTTAAATCAACGCTGATTCAACGTTGAATCATTGTTGATTCAACAATGTAAATTACGACTGATTTCAGTGTTCCGTCATTCAACATTGGTTCAGCGTTGATTTATCGCTAAAATCAACGTTGATTCAGCATTGATTCAGTATTGAAGTTTTTGATTGGGAAGAGCTTCTGCGTGGAGTTATACACTTTGCATGACCAAGAGATGTTACATCTAATATTTTAATTTCTTTGCCGTCACTTACAAGAATTGGCAAATGATCAACTGTTTTACACAACCAAGCATCAGGTATAGATTTTTCATCAAAATGAAGAATAGATGCTACGAGATTTCAATCAAATAGCAGTTTCAGTTTGTTCGATTTTTTTTCCTCGAATTGTTAGTTGTGCTCTGTAGAATGAGGAACAATTTAAAATTAATTGTTGAGGGTCGAAACCAATTTAGACGTTTGAGCCAGTATCAGTTAAAAAAAAATTAATATTTTGAAATGGTCTATAAATTATTATAGTGTGAGAGTTAAATTAAAAAAAAATTATTAGAATTAAAATAATCACTTTATATCACTTTGTTAATATAAGATAAGTTAATAAATCATATAAATTTGTTTTACGTATAAAAGTTTTGCGTTATTAAAAAAGAAAAATTAGACATAGTTTTGACTTATAAGAAAGGGAAAAGAATAATCAATAGGTTACCGGTCTTTTCCATTAAATATTGATCGATATTATTCTTTCCGCTAAAGGCCAAGGATTGAGTCTATCAACCTGAGAGTAAACTTCTTATTCAACAGATTTTAAAAAATTTTAAATTTTATATAAAAGACACGAAAGGCCGAGTACGATTAAACTATATTATTATTCTTGTTTCTTTTCATCATTTTTTTTTATACTTGTCAATGTCGTTAACAACAATACATTCTTATAGGTCTTCAATTTACTTTGTCGACTATTCAGTTCTATTTCATGTACAACTTCTGCTATATATGTTGTTGGATTGTCAGACGTCTGATCTAAGAGATAAGTCTTGTTCTCTTCATTTATAAGATTAAAAGCATTGTCATGCGCAACATTAAATAATAATTATAATTTTCGAATAAAAAACGTTTGCCATGAACTATTTCATTAATGCTTTTAGTATTCTTTTGAATATTCCTATATTCTGCATACAGACTTTCTATTTTGTCGCAACATCTATCAAATTTCTGAGTTGGAATATCAGCTTTCTCCCAGAAGATTGAAGCTTCTTTTACTACTAATTGACAACTACTACCTTTTATAGATAATTTTCAATTTCTTGTACTAAAAAAACACTTTAAATACTTGCTTGTTACAAGGCAGTCGATTTCAAATAATCTGTGGCATTATATAACCAATAAAATGTATATTTTCTGGTTTACTTTAAACCAACATTTTAGTCAGCTATATTTTATTGACTAATATAATACTTATAAAAAAAGGAGTACTAATGCTTTTTTGATGCTAAAACATATTATTTATTTTAAAATACTGATATCATGATTAAAAAACGTAACATTCATTATTAAAGTGATGATAAAAGAGTATATCTCGGTTATTGGAGGTGAAATGCACTCAATTTTTGACTTTTTTTTCTAAGGTAGGAAAAATCACTACTTGAGGCTCAAAATGAAGAGCGACCCATGCTACAGGCCCCAATAGTTTTTTGGGTACCAGAATGCCCAAAAACAGTGTTTTTTCGTGTTTCATTTTTTTCTCACGTTGCAATCAACAAAAAAATTCATAAGTACACTTTGGATGACACTTTTAAGTGAAATTTTCCGGCAATCATTAAGCATAAACATATAATCGTGGTGGCAGTTTCTATCTATCTATTCTATCCATCTATCTATTCTATCTATCCGTATTGAGATAAAAAGTTAAGTGTTAACATTAGAATAAATAACTGCCTTTTTATTATGCAGGCAAAATTACCATATCTAAATATACATCAGAACACTAGTAAATTTATGTATTTTTTTCTTTGTTTAAGATGTAACATTCCTTTCGAAATTTAAATATTGCGTATCCATTAAAACCTATCGATTTTTCTATTATCATGTATTACATATCTATAACATACCAAGAATTGGATGAAGAGAAAGTCTTAAAAATAATTAGAACATCTCAATAATTTTTTTCAAATTTTTGTTAGGTGAATTATATTTTAATGCATTAAACTATGTGTTATTAAATAGAAGATTGTAGCATGTAATACATGTATAATGATCAGAACTCATAGTTTGCAACGAGAAAGTTAATCATATATTTCTAGTAAATAATTTAACAACCAATTTAATAGTGTACCCTCTTCCAGTTTTAGTCTCTGAACTGGTCTTAAAATTATATTTCTTATTTTACTTAGATTAGTTGCATTACAAGCATAGGCTGGCTTATGAACTCAGCATTCAATAAGATTCTACTAGCGTGGTGGTGATTAAGGTATGTGGTTGGTAAAATTAGCATTTTTTTTGTATCAATTTGTTTTTCTGCACTTTGATGAAGTTATATGAATTTAATTTTTTCACTTTTCCATGTGCTTTGATTAGGAGATACTAATGTGCATAAATAAAGTCCACGGAAAAAAAATTGTTTTTTTCTTATAACCATAACTTAAACTGCAATACGCTAGTAGAATCGTATTGTTACGCAAGCCCCAGCTCAAACCGTACATATTTACTTAGATTGAAGACAAAAGCATTTCGAAATAACTGATTACGGACTTTTTTCAATGGACAAAATTAATTTATTTTTTTCTAATATGAAAAAATCATGTTTCCGTCAGCCATACTGCATTGACAATTATAGAAATTACGGGTCTTTCCCAAAATTTGTGATAAGAAGCTTAAACAATGACAACTACAACAATTAAAATCAAATTACTTCTTAATTTTCGTCCACCATATTTGATCGGCCATTTTTATTATAAAAAAACTAACCTTATATTCGTTATCAGTGATTTCAAAAATTTCTCTATCATAAGTTTCAATGACATTGTATCAAAAGTATATAAAAAAGTAAGAATTTACGTTTTTCTTAGTAGTTTTTCCAATGTTTATGTCAAGTTATAATTACTTACAACAACATTATACCATTGCCTATAGTTTTCCTGTGTTACTAGTCTAATTATCTATGATATGAGAAAGAAATCACAAAGATATCTCTGAATGTCTCGAGACGTACGATTTTGAAACAAAAATAAGCAAATTCGCTAACTGTACAAGTGTGCAGCAGTGGCAGCTACAAGGGCTGTACTGCTTCCATAGCAATATTTACAGGACAACAAAAGCATCACTTGAAATGATACAGCAGAACCAACTTTTTTCCACCAACAAGCTATGTAAAATAACAAATGGTAATGACCTTAAAATCTGCTTAGGCCCTAATTCACAAATCATTTAATATCAAAATGAAAAAAAACAAACCTTACATTTACATATTTTATTTCTTTTAGACGCAAAATAACATTTTTTCCTACCTTGAGCGTTATTGAGAGGCTGGTGTGCTTTCGGTAGGAAAAATAGCATTCGCCACATAAGCGCCATCGCTCCGTGGCTACCTTACGTTCCTCGGGCCCTGCTTCGCAGATCCCTTGGGCCGCAAAATAGCCCCGGAGACGATAGCACTTATCCGACGAAAACTACTATTTTTTTGTATACATTCCGCTCTGCCCCAATCAAGAGAAAGAAAAAAAAATTAACATAAGAATTTTTTTTTCCGTTCTTTAAGTTGAAAAAAAAATTTATGTACCCTCTCCTTCTCATTATGGTAAGAATCATGATTTGAAGTTTAAATATTTTTTTTAGGTTCTCTTGATGCTCAGTTATTTCTGAGCAAATTTCGCTTAAAAGTAGTCATGCAAAGTGTACTAGTTAACATTTTCGTTGATTACTACGCGAAAAACAAAATAAAACATTTAAAGCGATGTGTTGAGTCTTATTAGGGTCTGTGACTCGATTTACGCTTTATTTTGAGCCCCAAATAATGATTTCTATTGAGAAAAAAAAATTTAGGGGAATTTTACCCCTTATATCCGAATATACCCTTTTTACAGTTTTCTTATTCATAGTAATAATAATTATAGTAATAATGATGATAGTAATCATAATAATAATAAAAACAATAGTTATAACAATAATAATATTAGTAAAAAAAATAAACATAATACTAATAATAGTAGTAATAATAATAATAGTAATGATAGTAATAATAATAACAATAATAATAATAATAATAATAATAATAATAATAATAGTAATAATAATATTGGAGTCATTGTAACTTGGAGGCTCATTTTCTAAATTTTTTAAGTCTATGGTTGTTACCGTCAGTAAGTACGTGAACCTGCAAAGTAGCGTGATATTAACGGAATAAGCAGGGGCTCGGTACAAATAAAAACACGAGCGTATGCATGTTATTATACATACAGTGTGCTTAAAATAAACAACATACAAAGAGGTTGCAAATATGTATGGTGTAACTGGCACTTATGGGAAAAAGTTCTTCTTGCAAGGGTTGGACGGTAAACAAAACAAATTTTAAAACTTGGAGAGTGTTCGCAAAGCTCAATCACGTATACACAAGTATGACTCTTACGTGGCCCCTCAAGAGCAACGGGTGCATGATGTCGTGGGTCAGAGGGCCGCCAGATGGAGAATGTTCCAGAAGTGCACGTTTCTTACCAGAAAAAAGGTCTAAGGTGGTTTCTGAAGTTCTCTAAAGCAGGAAAACGTAGATCGCTAATACAAAAATCGCGTAGTTGTGGGTGAGTACGCCATTTTTACTTTGGAAGAACGGATTAAGGACGTTTGGTAGAGATAGTGGAGGGAACCACTTGCGGGGCAAGGGGGAAGTAGCGATGAGTGAAGACTTGGCATCGCCACACGGCTCTCCAATGTGTGAGTGTTCATGTAAACACATATAAACATTCATCAGGTGGTGTGCACTCTGCAGTGTCTGCACTGTCTGGTGTCTGCTGCGCCGGTTATGGCAGCGTATGCGTATACTTGTAATGTATTTGTGCTAAACATGTAAGTATTTGATTTTTATTCGTTATAGCAATGTAATAAAAATGAGTAAATAATTAAAAAGACTTGTGACAAATATATGTACACACAATTACATTCGTAGCTAATCCAAATGAAATTCTTGAATTCTTGTGTGACTTGAAAAGTCTCATTAAAAGTGATATGTTAAATAATTAGGACAGAGTCTAGTCTCTGCGATTACTACAAGCATGTAATTTTGTTATCTTGTGTAAAAAAATTGTATTGTATGAAGATTACAAATTACAAATCTTATTAAAAAAAATAAATATGTGTTATTATAACACAGTTTTGTTATGGGCACGGGTAAAACCTATGTACATACACTCACATACATATATAAGCTTATGTTTTATACAGGAATACATAAATATCTACCATAATATTCAAATATTTACTGATTTACGTCTTGCAACATTTTGAATTTCCCGCTTCTTGTGACGTTGCCGTTGCGTTTTTGTCGAAGTATTATTGAATTTTTTTGATTCATAAACTAATCAGACAAACGTCGCAAAACTTTGTGTACATATAGTTAGTAACATTATCGGTGAAATATAAAAAAATTGGAGACATTCATCACGCCAATTTTTTTAAAACTGAGTTCTTATAAGTTATCCCATAAGCGATTGTGTTAAAATGACTGAACTTTGAAATTCGATATCTCAGAAACGAAACAGTTGAACCTCTTGAAATTTTAACAGCTTTACTTTTAACAACAATAAGAACGTCTGGTTAAAATTTCAAAAAGATTGATCTCAGGGTTCTATCTCTACCGAACTTCCTTAAACGCGGTCATTCAACAAGAGGCCTCATGCTTATCTGCTCTCTCTGAGCTGATCACACGACGTAGAGAGCTGTAGTGTATGCCTGACCCTACCACATGTAGAGTTGCTCCGCCCTAATACATTATTTATCTCTCTCTCTTTCTCTTTCTGTCTATTACTCTATTAAATAAAATAAAAAATCTCTTGGTGGGAGCAAAAATACATGTATTCCTTTTACTCATTTAAGAGAAAAAATTAAACTTAATGATTAAAAAAGAGTTTTTAAGTACGCTTTTTTAAGGTTAATAAGAAGTTCTTAAGTATGCTTTTAAAAGGTTGATAAGAAGTTAAAAGTATTGAAAGTAAATAAAAGCGTGGATAGCAAATGCAAAATTGTTGAGAAAAAGTAAAATGTACATTTTGCAACCCACGATCTTTGAAATTTGGGTGATCTTTATTTATTATCTTTAGTAACGATCTTATACTTATTCGATAGTTATTCAATAAAAGTCTTAAAACAAGCATATCGAGAACTTTTTAATTTACTTAGTATATTTTATATGTATTTTATAATATATTCCTTAGTTCACTTAATACAAACATAGTTAAAAAAAATTTATCACTATATTTTGCTAGCTTTGACAACATCATAGCAGTCGAAACTTGTCTAAAATCAAATGATAATTTTAATCTTAAAAATTTTAATGTTGTGAGAAAAGAAGGAATTGACCAAACAGGTGAAGAAGTGGCAATATTTGTCAGGAGCACCATAATATTCTAACAAATTAAGCTCAATATTAACTCAAGCAGTCTAGAAATTGAGTTTCTCTTGATTCACACCAATGTCGGAGAGATATTAATAGTGACCTGTTACAGACCACCTCACACAGTAACAATTTGACCGCTGTGGAGCTCAGTTCTCTATCCACTCAAATATCCCGCCACGATAACTTTCTCCTTCTCGGTGACTTCAACTCCTACCACCCTCCAATGGCCAGGCACTTGTTGACAATTTGGACCTTGAAAAATTTTTTATCTTAAATGACTTAAATTATACACATTTTTATTTTGTTAATGACACTATAAAATACTCAAATGTGGATTTAACCTTTGTCTCGATGAATCTTGCTCTTTCCACAAATTGGACAGTATTGAATCGATCCCTGAGGGAGTAACCATTTCCCAAAAAAATTTATATTAATGTTAACCCCGCACACATTTTTTAATTAAGCTACAAACATAACATAAATAGACTGAACTGGCGCAAATTTAAGACCAAGCTCGAAAAATTGGGGGGCCCTCTTTTAAGCCTAGAATTCTTCAATTTCAACACCATACAGAGATATGAATTTCTAGCCCATAAGGATACCCCTTTTACACTAGAGTACACGTTTCCAACAAAATTTTTTATCAAGTCTTGTAAATACTTAACGATAACAGAACTAATGAGTTATAAACATATAGTGTGGCTAAATCAAGAAAGAAATTTGTTTGAACACATCGCTCAAGTATTTATAAGAATTTAGCCATTTAAAAATATCTACTTAACGCTTGTTAACTTATATAATTGTTTTCCGATTCTGATCTAAGATCTCTCAGTCTCTTGAGAAATTAATTATGTACAATCGTAACTCTTTTTAACTGTAAAATATTAATTACTGATGATAAAAAAATAATGATTTATAATAATTTTTCTTAAAAATAATTTTTTTGACATGACTGATTATTATTTTACAAAAAAAAAAGTTACGATTTTAGATAATTGACTTCTCGGGAGACTGAGAAGTTTTAAATTGAAATCGGAAAACAATTACATAATTTAATAAGCGTTAAGTAGATTTTTTTTAAATGGATATATTATTATAAATAGTTGAGCAATTTGTTCGAACAAAATTTTTTCTTGATTTAGCCACACCATATGTTTATAACTTATTAACAACGTTATCGTTAAGTATTTACAAGACTTGATAAAAAATTTTGTTTGAAACGTGCACTCTAGCATAAAAGGGGTATCCTTATGGACTAGAACTTCATATCTCTGTATAGTCTTGAAATTTAAGAATTTTAGGCTTAAAAGAGGGCCCCCCAATTCTTCGAGTTTGCTTTTAAATTTGTGCCAGTTAAGTTTATTTATGTTATGTTTGTAGCTTAATTTAAAAATATGTGTGGGGTTGACATTGATATTAATTTTTTTGGTAAATGGTTACTCCCCCAGGGATCGTTCAATGCTGTTCAATTTGTGGAAAGAGCAAGATTCATCGAGACAAAGGTTAAATCTATATTTGAGCATTTTATAGTGTCTTGCACACAAGACTTGATAAAAAATTTTATTTGAAATGTGAACTGTAAGTAATCTATATTATTTTTGATATCATACTGTGCTTTTCCCTATTTATATTTAATTAACGTTTTGTATTATCCATACTAATTTGCACCATTTTAATTTAAGTACTCGTTGCCTTATTTGGCTCAAGTTTGTTCCTAGTAATAAGAGACGTAGTTTTTTAACTTTAAATTTCAGGCTTTGTTATTTTATCAAATAATATAAAATGATCTAGTGTAGAAGTTTCTAATTAATGCATAACTGCTTTCATAGAATCAGTTTTTATAAAAAATCATATTAGTGCACAAGCCAGTTTCATTATTTTTTGATTGCCTGGCCGTAGCAATAAAATAAGGATAATGTCTACTTTTTAATAATCTTTTTAAAAAATCCTTAGTCAGTGTATCAGCTTTTAAATATTTACATGAAAATCTTTAACTAATAAATGGTTTTTTGTACACACTTTTTGTAAATAATTTTCTAGATAGAGACTTAATTAGGTAGCTAAAAAATCGTTGTATTTTTATAAGGTTAATGTCCCTATTATGACCATAAATTTTATCATACTTGCTTCTTCGATTTTTTTTCTTAACTGTGAGCTTTAACAGTTAAAATTTTGGTATTAGCTGGTGTGCTATAAATTTAATATTTTTATGCTTATTTTTAAATATGATTTTTAATTGTTAAAATACTTTATTTTATAAAAAGATTGTAAGACCAAAATGTACATAATTATATAACGTTGTACCTTTTGTTATATTTTATGTCCCTATTTATGAAATTTTTAAAAAAACGTGAATTCAGTACAATATTTTAAGACAATTAAAGTTTTTTCACTTGCATAATACCATTTTATTTAATAAAAATAATTATATCGTTTGTTTGTTAACTAGAAGTATATAAATTCTTTGTTGAAGTTTGGTACCATAATACGTATAGCTCAAAAGATAGGTTATGTGCTACTTTGTCTTAAAATTGCTACTTCGTCCCTATTTATGGAATTACCTTTAAAATTGGTCATTTGTTGTGTGTAAAATAAAATTTTTTTTGTGAATTTATATAGATACATAAAATATACAACTACCACAATTTTTTTGTCAAGTAAGTTGTATGAAAAATACATATATTTTCATATTCCATCAATAGGGACATATTCCATGAATAGAGACATTTACCTTATTGCCAAAAATTTGTTAATGCTATTATCTTAAAGTTTTAAGCATGTATGTAATAATTAAAGTTTATTTCATTTTAACATATATTCTCGCTCGTGTTTATATTCATGTGTTTATTAATGCTGTTAGATTGTGATACATAACTAGTAGAAGTATTATTCATAGAGATAAAGATATTTTGTCTTATAGTTTTTCTTTAATTGTATTAATAAATTTTTTTTTTTTCTTTGTAAGATTGTACATTTTGTGAAATAAATTGCTTAATGATTTGTATTGTATGATGTATTAGGATTGTAAGTACTTTCACCACAATAAAGAAATTTTATCGATAAACTCCTACATTCTAATGTCTTGTGAGTTTCTTAATTTATTTAAGATATGCAGAATTGTTATTGCATTTACTTCCTTTGTGTCTAAGCATACCACATTCATAGCAATGTTTTAAATTTGTCACGACGTATATAGTTTTCTCGACGTCGGGCTGGAGAAGCACCAAGGAACGAGGTGGTGTGAGGTCCGTAAAAGATAAGGCGTCAGCTAACAACAATAGTAATAGATTCATTAGCAAACAATGGTATTGAGACGTGTGGTGTGCGCGAAAGCTAGAGTCATTGTGGTAAGCTGCCACGGCGTCGCCAACTAAAGAGGCGCGTGGTTGGCGTAACCTGCTTGAACGGAGGAGACATCAGGTAGTTCGTCTTGGCCAACTCGAGGGACGAGCTGCTGCTTTCAACGGTTGACACGCGAAGACTCCTGTGTGGCTTATGGCACCACAGCTCTACTATCTCAGGGAAAAAAAATAAGCGTGTGGGACTCGGAGTCCCCTGGCAAGAACGAAGTTCTTGCATGTATGTAGAAATTACATGTATACTGTAAAGTACAAGATTCGTAAATGTGAGTTCAATATGTATCTTTTTTCGTGAGTTACAGCTGTCTACTTATTATGTCTTCCCTGTACGTTTGCTATGCATGAAAGGCTTGGGAAATTTTTTGCATAATTTTCAAGGTTACTGAGCTTTACCTTCTTCTGCTTCTCCAGAGGGCCCTTCAAGAGGTCCTGAAATGGTGCGAGGATGTCTGCAGCCCTGGAAATGCATCTACGATAATAGTTGAGCATCCCCAACAAGCGGCGCAGCTCTGTTGGGTGCTTCGGTCGTGGGAAATCCTTGACGGCAGATACCTTGGCCAAGAGTGGCGAAAACCCTTGCACCATGACGGTGTAGCTGAGGAACGTGACTCTCTCCTATCCTAAAATACACTTTTCAGCGTTGATCCGCAGACTGGCTTGCTGAAGCGTCTTGAAGAGCGTCTGCAGGTGCCGGAGGTGTGTCAGATGGTCCGGCAAGAACACGAGGAAGTTGTCAAGGTAGGCTCAAACAAACGATAGTTCACGCAGCAGGTGGTTGACGGTCCACTGCAAAAATTAGGCCACGTTTTGTTGGCACAGTGACAACCTTGTGAGCTCGAATATTCCAAAGGACGTTATGATGGCCATCTTAGGGATCTCCTGGTCGTCGATCGGTATTTGGTAAAAGGCCTTCCTCAAGCTAATTACTGAGAAGACCTAACCAGCTGCTTCTTGTAGGAGGTCTTTTACGATGGGCAGGGGGTAGCGGTCTGGCGTGGTAACGGCGTTTATGTGGCGCTAGTCCCTTGTGACGCGCCATCCTCCTTTGCGCTTCAGGACGAGGTGTAGTGGGCTGGCCCATTGGCTGACAACGGTCTAATATAATAATTCTCTATTCCAGCAGGGACTGTATCTCCTTTTTCGGTGCGGCTCTGTTGCATCAAAGGACCCTGCAGACTCTCGTGGACCGGTGGTCCAGTGGTTACAATGCTGTGTCGCACTGGGAGGTCTGGTGTGACAGTCAGGCCACTGTCAACCAAGGTAAGGCCCGTGAACAAGCAGAAGAGCTGTTCGTACTGAAGGCATAGCTACTGTGTTTATGTGTGAGAGTGCATCGGCCACCACATTATCTTCACCTTTAACATGGCAGAGGGTAATCTGGTGTTGCAGAATATAGTTAAAGTGCCGGACCTGTCTGGGTGAAGCCTTGTTCGAAGGCTATTGGGCGGCGTAGACAAAGGGTTTATGGTCTGTAAAGACCGTAAACTGGGTTCCGTAAGATCCGCCCGAGGGCTCTGATGGCTGCATAGATCCCCAGGAGCTCCTTGTCGTATGTGGCGTAATTTTGTTCGGCCTTGGTGAGCGTCCTTGAAAAAAAACCAAGTGGCCTCCAGACACTTTTCGGATGTTCCTGCTCCAAGGCTGCACTGATCGCCATGTCCAAGGCATCGGTTCTTCGGGCTAGGGCAGTGTCTGGTTTGAGAAAAGTCGACGTGGCTGCCTTGGCCAAGGCTTGTTTGCTAAGCTAGAAAGCTGCGTCAGCCTCCAGAGTCTAAGACAGTGGGGCCTTCTTCTTCTTCGGAGAAAGGTCCTTTAATAAATCGTTGAGAGGTGCCAGCGTGTTGGCCGCTCTTAACAAGCAGAACCTATAGAAGTTGAGCATTCCTAGAAAATGGCGCAGCTCGGATGAGTCATTTGTCTTCGGAAAGTCCTCTACGGTCTTGACTTTGTGATCTGGGGAGCGGACGCCATCTGCTGAGATGACAAACCCTAGATGATCCACTTTATCTTGACCGAGGGAGCTTTTTTAAGGGTTAATTCGTAACCTTCTGCGTTGTAAAACGTCAAAAAGCTCTCGGAGAAAACTAGTATATCGTCCAAGTAACAACGAGCGAACGGGAGCTCGCGTAAAACGTGATCCATGGTGTGCCACTAATACTGTGCGGAGTTGCGCAAACCCATGGATGTCCATGTAAATTTGTACAGGCCAAACAGCGTGGTGATTGCAGTCTTTGGAACATCCTCCTCAGTGATATCCACTTGGAAAAAGGCCTTCCTCGGGTTGATGACGGAAAAAACCTTTCCTGTCACCTCCTGCAGAAGATATTCGATGACCAGAAGCGTTCAGGCGCCTGTAGTCACCGGTGACCCTCCAGTCTCCTTGGGCCTTCTCAACAAGATTTAGCTGGCTCGCCCGAGGGCTAGCCCACGGTCACATGATGTCCTGGTCCATCAGACGGTGGACTTCTTCCTTTTCGGCGAGTTGGCAAGGACAGGGGCGCTCGAAGACGGGTGGGCTCGTAGTGTAGATGATGTGAAAGACTAGGAGATCCGGAAAAATAGCTTAAGTGGACTCTAGTAAGCAGATGTCTGCGTATTTTGCTATCAAGGCCTGGTAACACTGGCCCAGAGTACTAACTGGCTCTCGTGCTGGGATAGTGACTACCGGCCGAGTGTATCGCTGCAGATGTTGGAAGTCCGTGCGAGGAAAAATTCGTGACGAGATCCATGAGCTGCTTTTTTCTGAGGTCTACCAGATGGCCATGATGGGGAAAAAATCTGCTCCCAAGATGGCGATGTCCGTGTCAGTGGCAATAAAGGTTCACGTCGCCGGCCGACGGATACCCAGGTTAAGCGTCAGCGTGTGAGTCCTGTAGGTGGTGATAGGCGAGGCGTTGGCTGCCGTCAAAGATAACGGTTGGTGTAGGAGCTCTTAATTTTTTACCAGGGCCTTCAGTAGGAGAGAGACAATGGATCCGAAATCGATGAGAAAACGTGTTCAGGTATGGCAATCGTATACGTGCAGGCGATTCCCCGAGGGTCCTAGGTTGCCCACCTCCAACGTTTCAGATGGAGAGGACTTTACCGGATTCCCAACGCCAAATTGAAAGAACAGGGCAGGCGGTATCCTCGTGCATTAGTTTCAAACTTTTGATAGTACCAGCACCAATCCTCTTGGAAAAAAAGCGGCCTCTTTGCTAATGCCTTGGCTGTTATTTGTTGACAACCAGCTTCGTCATCTTGGCCATCTCCTGTACCAAGCTGCTGCCAACAGCTGATACTGAGCTGTGGCCTGAGTCTGCAGGAGACAGAAAAGGTATTAATGAGGGACAGCTGTCAACTGCGTTCACCTGGGACAGGTTCTTAGTTAGCTCGTCGGCCATAGTGCTCAATTCGTCAAGCGTAGCCGTCTTCATGATCCTGAGTATGCAGGTTATTTGTTGAGGTAAAAGATCGAGCCACTTGATTTTTTAAATCTCCTTCATAACCTTATTCTCAGTAAGGATTTTCATTTGACGCAGCAACTGTGACGGCTTCAAGTCAGCGAGCTGTAGGCCACCGAAGAGTTTATGGAGCCGTGCGTCAGCCAAGTCAGCGAAACAGGTGAGGATGGCCGTTTTTAAGCCAGTGTACTGATTTTCTGCAGGTGGATTCGTGAGCACGTTGCTCAGTTCAGATACAGTCAGGCCATCCAAGGCCGTGACAACTGCAAGGTACTTAGCCCTGTCTGACGTAATCTCGTTGGCTTCGAATACTGCCTCGATCTGCACGAACCATACAGCCGGAGACATGGCCCAAAATTGGGGGAGCTGGGGCCTGAAAGTTGTCATGTTGACTACTTGTTGCTGACCAGCAACTCTTGGTGTTGGCATATCCCAAGGCGACAGCGGCTGCACGGTGTTTGCAGATGTAGGTGAGGTCTGCTATTGCGCTTCGGCTCTCGAAACTGGTGTTGCTTGGTTTGCTAGCTGCTGCTGTTATACGGCTCGTAGGTTTTGCTGAAGTTGTGCATCCTCTTTCTGCTACAGTCGGCGCACGTAACGCTCTCCACATGACGTCGTCTCCTCGTCAGCATCATCCAGGATGGAGGGAGCCGTACCAACGATGCGCCTATTCCAGCAACGTGCGCCTCATCAGATTCGAATGAATACACGAAAATCACGCTCGTTGAAAAGTGCAGGCTGGAATTTGCACCACTGCTGCGTGTGGCTTGCAGGCAAGCGAAAATAAAAGGTTACCTTTGGACATGCACACACACACGGTACACTTGCAATACACCGTCGCACACAAAAAGGTTGAAAGTGAGAGAAAGCGTTGAAATGAGCCTGTGAGGTAATGTTTTCTGCCTCGAGTGCACCCGTAAAAACCGCACCAGCGGGGACAGGGGGGTGTATGCAGGTGCACGCATGTTACCTACTGCGGCCGAGGCTCTCAAGCAAATCGTCGACCCGAAAGGCAACGTGCTTGAGCGCAAACTCGACAGCTGATGAGCTTACCCCCGACTCTAGGATAACAGAGGTACGAAGCAGGTGCACACAATGAGACATCGGGTACAAAAACTCAGCTTTATTAAATACAAAGTAACGGATCCTTAGAACAAAAAAGTGTTTCAAGAATGTACGCAGCGGACGGGAGCGTGCCGAAGTCTACGCTGGTTGAGTCGAGATCCGTGTGTGTGGAAGGGCTGCACTTGCCACCTTAAGGTGGGCGCTCTAGAGAGCTTTTTTTCTGAAGGTGGTGCGCTCTACCATTGTGCTTGCGAGACAAGCTGTTGTTTCTGGCGTGATTCTTGTTTTTTGCATTAGTTAGTGGAAATCACCACCCATAGACACATATGCATCGATCCATATTTCGGTAGTATAGTTAGCAAGGCCAAGACCGTTTAAATTTTAAGAAATTTAAATCGAAAATTTAAATTTCTTGATTAGTGTGAGCAGATGATTCGTCATTTAATTTTCAAATTACCAATAGAGTTAAAAAATCTTGAAAGGCTATTTAGGAACTACGACCCAAAAAGAAAAAAATGCGGAAATTTGATTAAAATCTTTGAGACCAATCATCACTTTAAAAAAAAAAAAAAAATTTTAAATCGTTCATCAAACTCAAGGAGAATAATGTAATTGTAATAAACCATTTAAAAACATATAGTTAAAAAACTGTTATAAAAAAAGATAGCAGAAATAAAATAATATTAAAAATAAAAAAATTGTCAGTCATAGTCATCATTAAAAATTTTAAATTTAGGTTCTAATACTTATATAAATAACGCTAAATTTGTTAATCATTCGTCATCCTATGGAAATGGTAAGCAGAATATGTATGTTTTAAAATATTTGGTACAGTCATACTTAAATGCAAATAGTATATTTTTTCGACGTATAACAAATATACATACATCACAATTGATAAAATTTCAAATTCCATTCAAAAAAAAATCGTCACTGATTATAGGAGATAAAGCAACTTATTTGTAATAACAAATTCTATGGTACCGTTTACATTAATTGTATAAAAGAAGTTATAAATATTATTAGTAAAGTCTTCTTCCTTATGAATTAAATTTCAGTGGATTGGTACTGATGGTAACTATAAATTTAAGTAAATACAACCAGTTACGTTTCATTACTAAAATAGAAATAAAATTAATCAACCATAATATCAAAGCAAAGATGATGACTGCTAAAAAATTGTAAACTAAGTATCCATATCACGTAACAGTTTTTCAAAACAGTCTTATTTTAAGTGAGAGCAGTGAGGAGGGGAAGTTAGCGTTATAAGGGCACAGAGAACAAAGCCCCACTATTATATTGGTTATTTCACAAAAACTATAATATTTCGTAAAGCCTATGTTTCAAAATAATTAATCTAATCATTGTAAGTTTTTGAATTTTTTAACCAATTCTTTCTGACTATGTTTTCGAGATCAAGTCAAAAAAATTATTTTGTCTGAACGCAAAATTGAAAAAACAGGGCAAAACGTTAATGCCGTAACATAAGGGATTTGAAAATTTTATTTCTTTCAGCTTGTAGTGCCTAGATGTTAATTTAAAAATTTTTTTTTTTTCTATATTACCTCAAAATTAGAAGTGTCCTTGCAAGTGGAGAGCGTTTTCCCTAGTGAAATAGGTAGTCAGTACCATAACGCCTCTAATCTTGGAGGAATTTATGATTATGAATCAGATGACTATAGCTAGCAGGGTATCCTCTAAACGGCATGCGGCAGTTGTGCCGAAAAAGGTGGTGATGAAGCCGAAACGGGTAGCGATAAATTTGAATTTGGGTAGTAACAAAATAATCTTTTTAAATGAATTGAAAAAATTTATTTACTTATTCTTGTTGACAGAACAACTTCTTGATTCTGATTCCTTGCTGGAATTAGGTGTTTTTCAAACTTTGATGTATTGAATAAATAAATTAATAAATAAGTAAATAAATAATAATTCAGTAATTTCATTGTATTATATAAATACAAGCTAATTAAAATAACGTTACATTGTTAACTTGGAACTGTTTATAGTAACGATTCTTTTCATTATCTGATCTAAAAGGTTTTTATCAAGTTTTAAAAGCATCTTTGTTTTTTTGTGCTTGGTTCATATTCACTATCAGTTTCTTCTTGCTGCTCTAATAGTTCCATGTTTTGAGTATCAAATAAACCTCAGTAGCAATTACGCTCTTTTGCCTTTGGACTACTCTTATTTCTACGACCTTTCGCACCTATCCATTTTGACACGGCAGGTCTTGGATCCTATCTATCCAACGCAGGCATGTTATAATAAATATATAAGAAACAGGAACTCCGTCAAAAGTTGCAATTGTGACCTGTATGATGTTTTTAAATTATTGTTACAGCCAATTAACCTTTCAACATCTACACGAGGTTTCGCAGCGATAATTCTCGCAAGTATAGTCGATAAAGTAGGATAATTTCTCGAACGCACTAAATACTCTAAAATTTCTTTTAATGTTTTTTTACCAAAATTTTGAGACATTTCTTCAACTATTTCTGAATGCTCAAGATGAAACTGTGTTATATTTAAATCAGAAGCAACATATTTATTAACGTCTTGTAAGTTGATGTTTTTCTCAAATCTTATAAAAGGCCGTAAAACATCAATAATATCAGTGTATTGTTCAAATCTTTGTTCCAAATAATTATATAATGTTAGTATGATTTTATTTGTTATTGATAAAGCATTCCTTTTCTCAGATGCATACAAATTATAAGCTTTATTTTGTCTCTTCTCGTCAATCAATTCTATACCATTTAAGCTTTGAGAACCATTTTCACTTGTCTTAACTTAGGTATCTAGAGTGCTCACCCATCAACCTAGTAAATTATGTTGACTCAGGCTTATTATTTTTGTGCAAACTTGACTGCCGCGTTCTATCATTTCCAAAATATTAGTATCCTCACTTTGTAAATTTTGTTGGAACCTTGAGAAAACTTCCAGCAGATCCGCAAGAAAACTTATACCCTTAACTACCCTTTTGCGACTTTTTTTTGGACCGATTAAAATATACTACGAGTACTTGCCATGATTGCAAAACTGCATTGATTAACTCTTTAGTAAACTGGGTCTAACGAACGTCAAAAAATTTTGGAAATCTAACTAAATTTAATTTTTTCTGTTCATATATTTTCCACAGTTCTGTAGTTCGCATTCCACCTTCATGGAAAAAAGATGCAATCGAAAATGCTTCACTAATTTTTTATTTTATTTCTTTAGTATCACCACACGTGTCTTTCTATGCCAATTCACTCCTAAATTAAAAAATATATTTCATGTCATAAAATAATTATCTAAATTTTATTTCAATTATATGTATGTCTCTTCATGAATTAACTAGTGGCCCCCCGTCTCGGCTTCGCCCGAGACTTACTCAATGGAACACCGTACTTAGTGTGTTGGCATGTTATGTGGAACGTTCTCAGTTAGAAATTGTACATCTATTCCTGACACTTCTCAGAACAAAAATCTTCTTATTAAAAACATGTTTGTTGTGAATCCATGTAGTTTATTTGGTCAAATAATAAGCTGCAAAAATTGAAAAAAATATAACTATGCTGAAAAGTACCGTGCGTTTCTTATGCCATAAAATAAAAGTTGTTTATAAGGGCCCGTATATTGGCAGTTTCTCCCGTATAATTCATAAAAAGGGCTATTTTTGAAAGCTATTAATGTTTAAAACTCCGAAAAATGTATATCAAAAAAAAAATTTTTTTTTTTCTTTTCTCACAACTTTATTACCAGAGCAACAAAGCCCTGATTACTGTAAGAGTTCAATGAAAAGCTGATTTTTCACATAACGGATTCTACGTTTGTCGATTTTTACGCTGCTGTTCCAATCTCGATAAATTTTCTGCGTCCGTTTCTCGACGCCTAAAATTGTATTTATTAGATACATTCGAAGTTTTCCTTCCAATTTACCCTCTGGCGACTTTTAGTATGCTTATAACTTTTGTGACCCCTAAGGGCTGTTTTCTGTCGACTTTGTTGAGTTCTAATATATTTGTTGGCAAGGTAGTTCGACGTCTGATGACACTAAAGAAGACCGGTGAGCTTCTTAAGTATACTCTTTCTTGACTAAAGTTTACAGCAATTATGACTTCCTGGATACCTCATGGTGATCTTCTCTGGCCTGCTGTTGAAATCACAAACTGATCGAGAGAAAAATTACAAAGTCTGAAGTTTTGGAGCTAGTTGTAAGGATCTTTCTCAACGTCTCCTGGTATAACATCGAAGACGTTGGTATCTAATACACCTTTTTTTTGCAGACTCAGTTGTTTTGGTGATCTAAGATAGGGAGATTGGTTCGTGATGCTTGCCCGTTGGAGACTGTCCTGTTGGCTCAAGTTTTTTTTCCTTCATAGCTGTTATAGGTTCGTCCAGCACAGACCTTGGAGAGGATCGGTGATTCCTGGTTGAATGCTCAGAGTCAAGAGGATAATATAGGGTCGTCGGTCAATGGGATTCCCAGCCTTGCGAAGAACAACTCCGCTCGTGACGACTTCCAGTGAATGATAGACTTGGTTTAATAGTGACTGTCTTTAGTGAACTTCTGTCACTTCTTCTTCGTTTTTAAATGAATTCTTGAATTTTTTTTTTCATAGAGTGACCAAAGCCTGCTTTTTTTTTAAATAATCCTTTTGCTCCTTTTTTTTGTGGTTCAGCAAGGCCTATGTAAAAAGTTTACTGTCTCCAGATTGATTAACAACTTGTGCCATTGTATACATTTTGTCGATTTGAGTTCTATCAACTGAGCCATCGCATCTTAAGGAAATAGCTAATGCCGAAGCAAATCCTTTTATGAAATTCGGTTTGTGAGTGTCAACAATGATCTCTTAAAATTCTCTTAAACGATTGGCTGAAGTGTACTGGAAATTAAAATCCTGATCTTCTGTTTCAGAAAAATTGTTGTAATTGAATTTTTCAGCAATTTTACTTGTGATAACTAAAGATGAAAAATTATTTGCGGATATCGTGAGTTTTTTAGTTATTCCATAGGCATGGATCATTAATTGACCGACATGATAGGCCAACTTCAGATTTGCTTGATTAATTCCTCTAGCTATAAGAGTTTACTGAAGAATTTCTTAAGATGTAAGTTTTGACTGCGTGAAAGCTTTGTCACACTCTTGATGCATGAAAGTTTTTTAATTTTTTACGCTTGCCTTACTCTTATTCCAGTAAACAGGATAGTTGAAGGATTCTTTTTATTACAAGAATATAATTGTACGATTTGCAGTTGATTGTTGGAATAAAAATATTAAAGGCATTTATCATCATTTTTTTTACTTTGAATCCATGTTTTTCATTATTTTTTGTAACGTTATCTTTTAAACCATCAGAATTATTTTTAGTTTTTTTTATTTCTTTGTTCTTCGCATTTATCTGGAAAAATACGTAAGTATTTTAAGTGTATAGTCAAATTTCTCAATTTCAAATAATGGTTACGTTCGGGACCCCAGTTCAGAGCGCTCCGAGCTGGGGTCCTGAACGATAACTGATAATTTTGTCAATTTTATGATCTGAGTGATCTGACTGAAAATATTGTTAAAAATTTGATAACCTTACTATCGTTTTGGGTATCATCGCAAGACTTTGATGTTAGCTCTATTTTTGAAAAATTCTTCAACCAATTTAGGAGAGTAGGCTTACGTTTCTCATTTTTGTTTTCCATATCCCTAACTTAAAAATCGTAGCTCTTGTATGAAAATAAAAACGCCACTTTTCAATGGGACGTAAGCGTTTGCACAGCTGTCATCAACGATATACTATTTTATGAGAAGTCGAAAGCGACCAGCGTCTTTAACTCCATATTCGATGCATATGTGTGTGTATTAAGGGCATTTAATATATAAAATGTCTTGCTTCTGGGGTTTTACACCAAAGTGGCAACACCTTGTGGAGAAAATCAGAGTTAAAGAGTCTCGTATCAAGTAACTACATCTCTGTACTTTTTTACGATCACGAGATGTCAGTTTTCTCTTTCCATTCGCAACGGATTGTAATAAATGACGGCTTGATTGATTTTTCAGAGTACCAGCTTGGCGGCTCTTCTCCTTATTTTGCGTTAACACAGCTGCATAAATGAAATTACTCGAAATAAGGTAGTTGGTAAGGTAGGAACTCAAGGGTACATACTGAATGCTCTTAAGGTAGAGCTAACAAAGCAAATGGACGCTGGAAAATATTAAAACTTTTTTCAGTATTTAGTTATGTTGTCAAACTGCATGTAAGACACAATACGTATGTACAGAAATACATACGAGGGTAAATATATATATACATAAACATTTAAGAGCATCTTATACGATACGATATGTTTGTATGAACATATGGAATATAAACATACCCACACCCATACATTTATATATAAATATATGAACTTAATATTTTTGTTTTGGGTAGTGATGAATTTCGCTTAGAGGATACCCTGATAGTTAGTATAATTTACGAAAGGGTTAAAGGAGCATGTGTGACACATCCAATTTTGTTGAAAACTTCTAACTTGAGGCTTTATAATCACAAAAAAATACCCCTGTGGCAAGACAGCTATGCCATTATCCCAACGCTCTTATAAAACTTTTTTTTTTAATTATATCTAAATTAACATACGTTTAAAAAAAACATAGAGTTAGGTCTAACAGCTTCGAACAAGCTTGGGCCTTGCGTAACCTGGAAAAATTTTTTTAAAAAAATTAAGACATAGAATAAACAAAATCTTAGTTAGGGTGTGATAATGTCGAGATTTTCAAAAAATGACCCATTTATATGTGGTGGAATCTCAAGGCAAACGATAAGATTTGAGAAGTCACCAACATACTTGTTATTGTTTATCATCTTAAGTAGACTTGTGTTACAAAATTTGCTTCATGAGCACCAAAAACATAATAAATCGAATCTCTTGGATATGAGTGGTATTAACATAGTTTAATAAAATATTTTAGTTGGTATAATTATCGTATAGAAGAAAGAACTGAAAACTATACAGAAAAGATGCTCAACATAAGAAAAAATTGCATCATAGATTAAAAATTAGAAACTGTATTTCTTTATGGAATGTATTTAGTACAACCGAATTATAAACTATTTGTAATGATTAGTTGAACATGCATCCAGTATCTTAAAGATCTCTATATAAACAACTTTTAGCGTGAATTTAATGCAACTATTACAGTGCGACGTAGTTACCTTATACATGCTTTGCTTACATCTTTCAATTTCTTATATAAACATTATTTTGTTACATTCACTTATTTTAAAAAAACTTCAAAAAGTGGTATTTTTCAGGCAAGTTATTATATCCCTATAAAATTTATCTTTCAGCAAAAATGAAAGGTTCAGTAAGTTTTATATGTTAAATAAATATTCTTCCAGCAATGTATGAAGCCTTTATGTGATTTGTACAATTCTGAGATCTAAATCTAAAACAATTAAGTTTTTGGAACGAAGTTCCGGTTCTTGCATTATAAGTTTTGGACAAAAGGAGGGTGGACCAAAAAAAGTGTACTAAGAGTTTGTTTTGACCCCAGTATAGTTTTAAAAATTTTTTTATTTCAGTATTTTACGTCCGGCTCTCTTGTAGAGGCATTACTTAGAACACTTAGCATTTGGGATTGGAAAGGAATTGGGATGGGATTGGAAGCGCCCTAACAACTGCTCCGTATTTGCCCATGACAATTGTCATGTGGATGAGAAAAACCCCGGGAAATATCCCGTAGGAAAAACCTGATCTGGAACAGCACGGTTTATCTTTCTAATTTCTGACCTTGTGACTAAGCTGCAGCCTTAGACAATAGAGCAGAAATTTGGTGCACCTCCTACTCACGATGTCGAAGAGACAAAGAAACAGTAAATCAATCCATGAAGCGAACAGCAGAGGCAAAACGGCGAGACTTGATCAGCCATTCATCCAAGTATTAACCCCACTATATTTTTTTCTTTTTTTTTTTTTTTTTTTTTTTTTTTTTTCCTTATATTATATTGCTTTACGTCTGGCTCCTATAAAGGGTACTACTCTGGGTACTTAGAACTTGGAAGAAGGAAGGAAAGAGGGATGGGAGGCCTCCCATTACAGTAGGGTGGTAGGGCGAAATCAGGTAATTATGCTGCGAGGAAGTCACCTTGTCCCCTCCTCGAGGAGCATTGCATGGTGAAAAAGCACATGTTAAAAATCAGAGGTACGTGCCTGAAAAGTCGTACTGGCCGAGAATTGAACCACAGTCTCCTGCGTGCCAATTCACGACCTAGCTGACTGAGCCACCACGCGCTCCCCCACTATAGTTCAACAGCCGTGTATAAGGCTATACATATTGCTGCACGCAGGGTTCTCTTTCCAGGTACACTGAAGGACTCGACAGCTCTCTTTTTTTTAACCTTTGAGTCTTATACGGTTGTACTTAACTAGTAGCTCCTTCTTGTGCCACGTGCTATAAGTACTACACTTTACTGCAGCTACTATAAGTATGTACGTATAGCTTGACTCGACATATAATGTATTAGTCGTTCCTTACTCCCCGCACCACGCATCATTGCACAGATTGCACTTGCTGTGAAAGTGGCTGTTTCGTCCATTGCCCGGAGACAAAAAAATACGATTCAATCTTAGGTTCTCCAGTAGAGAAAAATGTTAGTTGCATACAGAATTTCCCCAAGAATACGAGAAAAATGGTGTTTTCTAAATCAGAAGTTGACTTCATTGATTTATTTAACAATTCATAAACGATTGCCAACTTATTATTCAGTTTTTTGCTTTTATCTCTGCTTCTATTAGGCGTAGAAAATTTTTCTGACCATTAATCATTTTGTCTTAAGGTTTCCACCAAAATAGACACTTTTGGAAATTCATTATTGTTTATAGCAATGGCAACCAAGTATGAAAAAAACCTTTGATCGGCATGGAGGAAGAACTATCATATCAATTTGAACATAACCGTGAGAAAACATAAATATAACGTTGCCTAACAAGGAGCTATTGGTAAAATAAAAATAATCATTAGCTTTTTGTAAACTAATTTTTTGAAGTGGAAAGTGCTATTACAAACGTAATCATCTGTTTACAATTGTAATTGTGCTCACAAAGTTATAATCTGTTTTTTTTTTTTTTTTTTTTTTTTTCAATTCCGTAGGGCATGTGCTAATATCAGACGAAATTTATTACTGTACAAAAACCTAATATACACTCAAATAACTTATTTGGTCGATTCACTATTGATAATGTGTAGTTTTTTAATAAAAATGTTCTTGAAAGTTATCATCATTTATTTCATACATGAAAAATATATTTTATCATAAGTTTTTCAATTTAACTCTATTACTTTACCCTATACATTATTACTGTAAGTATACGGCCAATGTCTTTCAACAAGCAATTGGAACTTCGTTTTGACTATAGATCCTTCAAGGCTAGTTTTTTTGTTTTTTTCGCGTAGCTTAAACTTTTGTATAACACTCGTAGCATTATTCTATCTTTTACTCGTGCATAAACAAAATCAAACTTAGTAATATTAACTTTCAATCAATACTTAATGCAAATTTAGAATCGACTAAATTATGCCTTGTTATGCCATGAGTATACGGGAATGTTGAGGGATTTTGTTCATTCAATGACATAAAGTATTAGTCAGATGTCAAAACTACTAAATTGAATTATGTTAATATACGAGTACAAGATCGTATAAAACTACTAGTGTCCTACAAAAAAGTGAGCTGCGCCAAAAAACAACAAAAAACTTGACTGTTTCTAGATTCTGATTTCAGGACTTTGTAAGGCTAACGATTCTTCAGGTAGAATACAATTTATAGCCACTGTACGAAGGCTTCAAAAATTCCTCAAAAATTTGTATTCAATAGATCAAACTTAAATAACCTGTTTTTTGTTAAAAGGTAAATTTTATCAGTTGTTTTTATATCATTAAATATTGTTTTATCTTAAATTCTATTAGTATCAGTTTAAACCTACGATTTATGATTAAAAAACGAACAGAATAAAACTTTTTAATGCATTATTTTTCATTTTATTATTCATTTCGTGTGAAAATTCTAGATCTATTATTATAATCAAAGTTTTATAAAATAGTGCAATATAACAACAAAAAAAATTAAATGGATAAGTAAATAGAATGATCAATGAATAAAAAATCTTTTTAAATACAAACACATGTTTATAACATCCTGATACAAAATTAAACACAAAAAAATATTAATTTTTGTAAAAAAACTACCTTGCAACAAAAGTAAAATCTATGCAAGTTGAAGGTTATTGATAAAACGAATGTTATATGAACAGTCTATAACGTTAAATATTTTTCAAATAAAAAAGAATTCCTGAATAGTTTTTTAACCAATTTGAATATAACTTACTAATACTTAGCTTTATTTATGATATTAACATCAAATTTTGGCATCGCAAAAAAATAAGATAATAGCTACTATTCAAGTTCAAAATTTAAACATAACTACTTGTCTTGCTCTCAAAATATTTTTGAGATCTCATCAAAAAATAATTTTTTACAAAAAGATCATAATAGACTAAAAGTAGCTTAATAACGAAACGTGTAGTTTTATTGCTTTCAAACACGAATTCATACATACTCACAAATATCATACACTTACAATAAAATGATTTTATAATAAACATTTTTTATACACAAACTACTCAACTAATTTTTTTTATTCCAAAGTTAGGTGATCAATGAAAAGTATTTAAGTCTTTTAATGTATTGAGAATTTAAATAAATGATAAAAAACTAGTTCTTAACATAATATGTAGTTTGGCAGAGGTATTCATTATTAGTCTACATATCACATAAATGCTGTTCTTTTATTTTTTTAATGTTAACAAAGCATTTAAGTTCCATTAAATAAAATTTACTTAATGAGTGTAAATAGTTTTCTAGCTAATATTTTAATTTAAGAATTTAATTTTGAGTTAAACATAAGATGTATCACACAACTTGCCAGGCCCAAAATCGCTTTGGAGCTTACTCAATCGACAGCATGATATTATACTGAGATTCACAAGTTTTAATTAAAGGTGCTGTTGTTGTAGCGAAAATGCAGACAAACAGAAGAATTAAATTGCATGATTTGTATTACCTTCAATCTTTTTGATTAATAGAACTTTGCATGCCTGCTAAAATCAATGTAAACTGGTGTCGTCTTCTTTCTGTCTCATAAAAATTTCTGAGATTGCAAAACTTACGACCATATAGGACATATTTGCTTTGTCATTAAAGTATATGTAAAAATAAACTGCGTTTTTCCGGTCAAGGGTCTGACTGAGCCACTGTGTAGAAAATATTATGGTTTATTGTACGTATTGTACTTGATAAATTTAAAAAACGTATTTAAAACTTAATAGACAGGATGTTTGTCAACAATATCGAGTTTTTTTTTTTTAATTTTAAAGCTACTCTGATCAGCAGTCCGTATAACGGCTCAGCTCTTATTTCTATGCAAAATTGTTGAAACTTAAATGACTGTTACTTCTTAAAATTACTTGAATATCTTTCATACTTTACGTTACGTAAAACAAAGCAATACTCTAGAGATTGTGATACATTTATACATTTATACTTCAAACGAAATGTACTTCTATGACATTTTCTGGCAGACAATGTATAAATTTGAATATATACGTTCTGTTAAATTTAAGTCTCGTGCCTCACGGCTCGACCATTGTGATTGCCCCGACAGCTGGTGGTGGCAGCAGCATGCACACACCGTGAAGATGGTATGTGCTGCCAACAGTCAAGAAAAAAAAGGAGGTGCTCTCTGATCTGGTGTCAAGAAGAAGCTCTTTATTCAGTGTTTTAAATATTATTCTTTCTTAAGCTCTGTACAACTAAATAAAAAATACACTTGATTTACAGCGATCTTTCAAGCCAGATGCAGAACGTGTAATACATTAAAATATAAGTGCATGTTATGAAAAAGCAAGAGAGTTATCTCTTATGAAGGGCTGCCCAGATGCGAGCTAGGTTATAAAACCTTAGGGACGCCTTCGAGTGACGTAGTGTGCAAAAAGTAAGGTTTGCCAAGCTGTGAACAATGCCGGACACACCTGGTGCAGCCACGGTGCATCGGGGCAAAGACTGGCCAAGCAGCCAGTAGTGCCAACGGACGGTACGGGTACAACACGCTTTAAAAAAAAGTGCCAAGCTTCGAGCAATGTCTAAAGCACTTCACCGTGCAAGACTGACAGACGTACACATCTCTGTCACGAGCTTTGCTACCGCTAATCGACTTACTATTAAGAGATGAACCACGGTCCCACGCAAGCCCACGTAGTTCTTTTATGGGCATGAACTGGCTCTGTCAGATATTTCAGTTTTATTAAGGTTACAAAGTCCCATTCTCAGTGCCTGAGACCTCAAGAGATGATACGATGCTAATCACACGAGCTCACACCCAGTAATAACTCCCTCAACCGGTTTACAGGCAACCTGAGGCGTAACCCTCCTTTCACTCTTAGGCCAGGCCTCTGTGCAAATCACAGCATGAAAAGCACTGCTGTGTTTGATGAGCAAGCGTTCAACTCTTAATTTCAGGGTTAACGAAGGATGGAAAGTCGTTCTCTTGACTTAACAAGCTCTTGGCAAGTTGCTGAACTGCCTCAATAAATCGATCGTCAGCATCGAGCCGTGAACTGTTAACATCATTGAAGCCAGCATGGGACTTCTTGATAATTACTGGGTGAGCTTTTAAGCCAATTACTTGGAACTCCCACATGACATACTCGAGGGAGAAGAACGCCGAAAGTGTGACGAGTTGCACGCACTTGAAGAACAACAATACCTCGATGTCATCACGTTCCTTCTCGATGCTGAGGACGGCCTCAAACGTCCCCCTTCAGACCACGATGGGTCTCAAAAATCAGCTGACACATGAGGGCGATGCCTTGCCTACCCAACAATAATATTCCCAACTTCTTCAACCACTGAAAGGATTGGGACTCGTTGCGTGATACTTTTCAAGCTTAGATAACCGGTAACCAGCAGCTCACTGACGACGAGAGATTATGCTATCTCAAAACACACGTACAAGGTGATACTAAAGTGGCTTGATAATATCCTAACAGTTGGCTCCAACTGTGCAACCGCTTAGAAACTCTTCGAAGTTCAGTTCGAGCATCAACGACTTCTTATGCAGGATCACATTATGGAAATTCGAAACGTAAAGCCCTGCACAATGAAACGGCTACAGCTCTACAAGGCTCGTCAGCAATGATTGGATCAAGGGTTAGCAGTCAGCTAGCTTCAAGTAGCTTCTTGGCTGCAACAAGGTCTCCTGTTTATAGACTCTTGAATTCCATGGAAAAAAAATGCTCACTGATTGAGATGGGCGCAGGCGATATAGGAGTCACTTGATTCGGTGACCATCAGTCCTGTGAGGACTGGTTAAGTGGCACCACGCTAAAGCTTGAGTTGAATCCATTGATGCAATTGCACGAGAATGCGCAGCAAGCGATAAAGGTCCGAGATTCGCTCCAAGATGTATGTCCCATCGAGCTGAGTGGCGCCATACAGGTGATCAGATGTATCGATAAGGTGGTGATCCAAGTCAGTGATAATTGGGGTTCCAATCCACCACGACGCAGCAACGCTTGCGGAGACATCAACCATATGGGACCCTCCCATTACAGGCGCTTACGTTGGAGTAAGAGAAAATCAGTTCCTTGAGACGCCACTTTCACGGGATTGAAGTCCGTGGGGATGTGTCACCAGATATGCAAAGGCAGCAACTCCTGAATGTACACCTTATAGTTGTCCACCAGCGAGTTGTTGGTGGACTTGGACAAGTGGATCCAATGAAGCTCTATCTATGAGTTACTCCAAGCGTTGTAGTGCTTCTCGCTGACACTGTACTCCTTGGCAGCTGTGGCGAGGAATCTGGCCGCCAACAGTGCAGCGCGTAGTTCCAGCCAAGATATAGTCGTCCACGTGGGTCGTGAGGTACTTGGTTCCAAGCTTTTGATCGAAGCTAGCTCTGTTCTGGATAATAAAATGCGCACGTGAACCCTGCAGACTGGGTCCTCGACTCGTAAGTACACAACGGCTGCTATTGCTCGGTGACTGTTATCTGCGAACGCGTGTAGCTGCAGCACGGCTGTGGGGTGGCTGCTGATCCAGCGGGGGATGGTCAAGCCAGAGATGTTGTCCTGCCATCGTTGAGCTAGAGAAGCTGGCACGTTTTCGTCCCAGTCTAGTTTTGTACGCCAGAGGTTTTGGATAATCATCTTCGCAACGAGGACTGTGGGTGGGATTCAACCACCAGGAAAAAAAAACGCTGGTGAGGTCGGCGAGCATGGAGCGCTTGGTGTGATGAGATAGCATGGGAGTTGGAGTTAGGTGGAAACAGTTGCTGAGTGAATCCCAGCTGACCTCAAGCTCGCTGACAAATTTGTCTACACTGAGCTGTTGCCAGGTTTGCCTGAGTCGAAGGTCTTCTGGAATATGGCGCAGGAGGTCGGTTTCATTGGATACCCATTTCTTCAGTGGAAAACATCCAGCATTCATCAATCCAGTTAACTGATCTTGGCGAAGCCAGGCTGTCTCGACGTCATAGGCACCAGAGAGTACGTACCGATCGTTCTTTATTATGGGCATAGCCTCGGGCCAGGCATTTCCTTCGTCCTCGCACAACTGCAGAATCGTCCACAATGCCAGGTACGGAGCGCTCGCTTCACCATAGGTCACGGTCAGCAACTGGAAACGGTTTGGTGGGCTGGAGTCATCGGCGCTCCAAGGAATTTACTAAAGGTTTACGTCTCGTTCGTCGATGCGAATCTGGTGAAACATCATGTGTACGTCCACGCAGAAAGCGACTCGGTGCCTTTACCAATGTAGGAGGACGCTGGGCAGGCAAGTTTAAAGTTTCGGTCCGCTGTGCAGCGGGTCGTTAAGACTGTAGCCCCTTGAGGTTGGTCGCGAGGTGTTGAAGACCACACGTGGTCTTTTCCGCAAATCACCAGTTTGTCAAATCCCATGGTGCTGAATGTAGTGCACGGTATCCGTTTCTGCTAGCAACTCCTCATTGCTCAGCTGTCGTATGTATCCATGACTGATGTACTCTGTTATGAAGCGGGCATACTTTACAGACATGTCCAGAACGCACTACAGGCGTCAATGCAACAAACGGAGGGGACGCTGTCGTGCTGGTCAAGTTTTTTCCCAACAGTTGGCTCCCGTTGCGTTTCAGAGGGAGTTGAACGATGTAGCATCCGTCATCAGCTCGCTGATGTTCTGCGAAAATCTTCTCACAGTCCGCGTAATTTGGAGATGGCGGACCAATTGTGGCACGTCCTCTTGCTCCCACAAGAATTGCATCAGGGCGATCAGCCAATCGTGCCATGGTAGATGATCGTTTACCTGCATCAAGGGACTCATAGCAGTTATCGATGAGTTGGTGTGGCACTGGACTCGGGCAGCCACGTTCCATCCAGCGACCGTACGCTGACCGATGAGTTTCCCTCTCGTGATGAGCCCTGACCGGATCAGATGAGAATAAGCATTGGCACCGAGGAGGATGTCAACCTTACCCGGGATTCCAAAGTTCAGGTCTGCCAAGTCAGGAAGATCCTGTCACAACTCTATGAAGGATTGAGGTACTCTGGCTGCGGAAGTGCGTTTCCTCAATTTGGACAAACAATGGGTGGTCAACTGTAGCGACCAGTCTGATGGCTGAACGTGCAAGTCCAGTTGCACTGTAGCTGGTGACCAAGTAGAGCAAGCTCCACCAATGTCTGAGATGGATGTGGCTGTTGGCTCTATTCGAACACTAAGTCTCCAAGCGAGCCCAGTGGTCGTAATCGTTATCTCTGAGCAAGCATCGACGAGAGCTCATGCTGCTATTGATAGTGGACAGCACGGCTAGTCATGACTACAGATCAGCGGCTGTGACACAGGATCTCCAACAAGCTTAGCTAAATCGTCAAAAAATCAGCCTAGTTACTGTCCTCCCTGAAAGAACATGTTCTGAGCTCAACGCTCGTCAGCCAAGTGGAGTCTTGTCTTGCCAATGCAATGCAGATCCCCTTGATCCCCTTGGATTCAAGATAACGGCCGCATTCACGGCACTGAATAGAGGGCACAGCAGATTTTGATAAGGTCGTCGCGACACTTGATGTTCTCATAACCTTGCTGCTCAATGACGCAAATTGACCGTGGTATGCATCATGCGCGTTCAAGGCTCCAACTTCTCGATGCGTTCTTGGATGCAGAGATGTTTCGCTCTTCGCATGTTTACTTACATGGCTCGAGAGTGTGAGCGATCCTGGATGTCCCAGGTTAACTGAAACTGCTGTTGGCGTCGTGGTTGCCTCTTATCTGGCTCGAAGGATCAAATTTGTTCGCTTTATTATAATTTATTGATCAGTTGAGTTAAATACAAAAGAGTATGCGATACAAAGTAAAACGTAACCAACATACACAGTATAATCGCACACACCCACACCCGTGTATATATAAGCATATGCTTCCCACTTCTGCCTGTAGCGCCCCTCGTCCATGGCTGGACGCGCGAATTACAAGCAGTTTCTGACCTGATAAGTTACTATGATAATGACGAAAAAACTGATGAAAATTAAACACAATGGTGTATTCCACAATAATGATTAAAATAATTAACACTGGTAATGTTATTTCACGTTTGACAAAAAATAATTATATCAACTAAGTTTTTCTCAAAATTGTTTTATGTTTTAAAGTTGGCATGTTGCTTTCATGGCATGTACGATAATACAAGCTGAATTAAATGTTCTAAATTTCAGTTAAAGAGTTCGTGACGTGGCAAGCCAACGTCACAGTAAGGGCATGCGTTTGGTGAGAGCAGACAAGAGGAGAGGTAGTACAGTGCATACGAACCCTACCAGATCCAAGGCCCCTGTACCTATACCTATCCTTACTACGGGTGATACGGCCAACACTCAACTGTGCGTAGAAGTTGGTATGGGTGTACCTACACATGCAGTCAGCTACCTGCACCGAGGCAGCACGAATCGGTGGGCTGGCAGGAGAGTTACTCTCGCTCTTGTCCGCTTGCAGTCGGGACGTAAGATTTAGAGGCAACAATAGAAAATTTATTGTATTGGTCATCTGTGTAAGTGCCTTGTAACTTCGTAAGTTTGTACTTCTCCGGGCGACAACAGGAGACGTACCAACGGCAACCTGTTGACGACTGGGACTGCTGCAACGCGCAACGGTCCTCACACGCACGCCGTCAAGGAGAGTGCTACAATGGATATTCTGACAGTGGTAAAAACGGTAGGCCTGTTTGCTAGTATCCCGTCCCCACTGCAGAAAGCCTTGTGCCGAGCAGCAACAGCCGAACCTGTACCAGTAGGGCGAAGCTAACATGGATTAGGCCAGGTCAGATAGTTAGGTAGTATAGTTCTTTGTGTAGTTAATACACTGAATGGTTCTAAACAAAAGCAGTACTTCTATGTCAAAATACAGGTGTCATCCATTAATATGTGTTTGAGTGCCAACTATCCATCCCATCCCTTCAGTCCTGCAGAAAAATCATAACACGCTATGTCTTGCTGCTAACTGCAGAGCGAGTGAGGCGCGACATGCTACATGGCGCTCGACAAGTTGTATAGGCAATTTCTCGGCACGGTGCTCCTTAGCGGCCATTTTATGTGGGCGCCATATGCTTCGGTAGGTGGATCCGCTTACGCATACTACCTGGCCACTCTGTTTACATTTTTTATATACGTATATATGAATTAGTTGCCTGGCGTAGTATTTATGCTTGTGGTACGCGCTGTTTGAAATAACATATTTTTGCAGAGCACATTATTTTGTAATAAGCTTATGTATTGATTAAGTTTTAACAATTTGCTCGCTTATACTTCCTGCCGTTTTGCCCTTGCTTGCACGTAGTAGAGTAAAGGTGTGTGTTACGAGAGTAAATAAAGTGTCTCTCTTTATTTTTCGTACGCGACCTGTGTACAGGGACGAGTAGGCATCGCATAGTGTATACGATTTTAAAATGCGAGCATAAAGGGAAGTGATAAGGTCATATACTGACATGTAAACAACAACAAACTAGTATATTGATATTTTGAAGATTCGTTTCAAGAATTTGAAAGTCCCTACTGCAGTCCCTACTGCAGCTCATCGATTATTTCGAACTATTGGTCACGACACACCATCTCTTCCGTAGCATACACACGATACATATAGTACCTTACCGCGTACACTCTATCGTACGGTACTGCTTATTGTCATAACCTGTAATATTGCGTACACATCAATATGAAGGTCTCACTGGAAGACTTGGAGTTTTCCTTTAGTGCGAGCGCGACGGGGGAGGGACGAATTTCAAGCACTAAGTCACGAAACGATAAGAAGAGTGGTCGTGGACACAATTATGCAATATACGGATGGAAAAACATTCCAATATTTGATGTTGTTGGGATTTGAAAGTAATGGGACCATGCCGGAAGCTAGGGATCGATTGCAACGTTTCTTCAATAATAAATATATCGGACCAACAGCTAGTGCATGGTATAGAGAAGTTGATGAGGTCACGCGATTAGAAAAAAATAATTAAGGTATAGAACTTTCAGATGTAGAATATAGGCTAGAACGCCGCGAAACTCGATTCATACACAAAGAATCGTCAGAAACGAACGCCAGCATGGCAAGATTAAATCGTGCAAACACCTTTTCACCCACACCTTTTCACTTGGCACCCACACCAGGGGTACGTAAGGCTACCAGAGAAGTTGTAGGAACTGGGCACAGAGGACAAGAAGCAGGTTTGGGGATGGACCATGGGGCAAATCTGGCACTTAATGACAATAGCCGCCAAATAGATTTGGGAGCGAGAAATAGGATACGTAGTGATGCAAGCAGACATCGCGTAACATGATCAGACGGAAACCCTATCGATTATCGCCAAGAAGTCTCGGCAGCTGGTGTACATCATTATGACATACAGTCGGGGTACAGTGGTACAATTCGTCATGCAGATGACGAGGTTAAACAGAATACTGCGTTAACATCCCAAACGCCCAACATACCTCACCATATGTCGGATAGACCCCAAGCGCACTCTACTATTTATTTATACAATCCCATCACGAGACCGCGGCAAAAGAATCAGTTCTATAGCCAGCTATGTATTTAGAAAGTGCCTAGGAAGTAGATAAGTTAAAAAAAATATTTACCTCCAAAGCAATGGATAAAACGAGTGGCTGGAGCCGAGTTGCCTACCGTCAAACCTACCACTGGAGCACTGGCAGAAGACCCATGTCACTATTTGTGGCTTGATGTTGCAGGTATTAGGGCACAGATCCTCGTGGATAGCGGTGCAGTACACTGTTATCTGAGAAAAGGAGTCACTAGACGATTGAGGAATTTCCAGGTCTGTTGCGCTACGATTTCTGTTGCCATCGGCAAAGTACTAGCTGTTCAAGCTACCGTAAGCGTTCCATTGACCATTGGAAAACGACCAAGACACTTATGTTGGGATTAGTGGACGAATTGGAGTACGAAGCCATTTTTGGGATGGATTTTTTGAAAACTTTCCATACCATCGTAGATTACGGTAACGATGTATGGTGTACTCCCACATATTCATGGCAAGAGTTTAAGGGAAAGGAGAGTGACTAGATGCGCTCAGCAGCAATCGCTGCTGCGGGGGGATTGGTAAGAATGGCCTTGTCTAAGAAGCGAGAGCTCGAGAAAATCCTCGACGATCTGATAGTTCCCCGCCTACAAAAGCTTGGGATCTTGACCGTAGCCAAACATAGCATCGATGTGCAAGATCACCCCCAATTAAACAACGTCCCCAACGGTACGCGCCCAAAGTTATAAAAATTGCATACGATAAGATTGATCCGCTGTTGCATGAAAACGTTATCGAGAAATCTGAAAATGCGTGGTGTATCTGCCCGCTTCTTGTGCCAAAGATCAATGAAAAATCTCGATTTTATATAAATGACCGTAAACTTAATGAAATTGTGTGAAAAAATGTTTATCCCATGTGACTTATGGACGACATCTTGGATGAATGGCACCGGGCCAGGTACATATTAAAAATCGACTTTAGCGAGGCCTACCATCAAATCCTGTTGGATGAAAATAGCAAGGAAAACACAGCCTTCGCTGTACCCGTAGTACCAATACGTGCGCATGCCCTATGGATTGGCCAACACACCAGCCTCATTTCAGACCATTATGGATCAGATTATTTAACCAGAATGGGAACCATACGTCTATACGTACATAGACGATATCGGAATCGTCTCACAAACGTTCAAAGACCATCTCAAGTGGTTAATGAAGGATTGTTTTAAGAGCATTAAAGGATCTCGTGATTAATCGCAGGAAGTCTGAGTTTGGGTGTGGAGAGGTCAAATACCTTGGATACATGGTTGACGGGAGAGACCTCAGGACAAATCTCGACAAAGTTAGGCCAATCATGGAGTACAAAGCAAGCCAGAACGGAACTATACCGTAACAGAAAAGGAGTTTTTGGCTGTGCTGTGAGCTGTGGATAGACTAAGGGAATATTTACAAGGGGAACAGTTTGCAGTAATCACGGACCACAGCAGTCTGTTGTGGCTTAGTAGGTTGAAGGACTTAGTTGGAAGATTGACTCGGTGGAATACTGCGTTACAGGTATATGACTTAGAGTTCATCTACAGGAAGGGAAAACAACATCAGATCCCGGATGCCTTATTCCATGCACAGGAGAACTCAGTCCCAGCCATTACGCCCAATATAGAGAAAGTAAGCGATGAATGGTTCTTAAAACGGGTGAAAGGGGTGCAAGCAGTCCAACAAAAATTCGCAAAGTGGAAATATGAGAACGGATCACTTTTCTTCCACAAACCTAACCCTGTGGTCAGCTCAACGATAAAGGACCTAGATGAGTGGAAAATCGTCCTACCAAAGGAACACCGTATCCAAGCATTACACGATGCTCATGACGAATCCTAAACAGGCTACCTAGGAGTGGAGAAGACCGTCTCGCCAATTATTATTACTGGCCTGGTTATTTTCAAGACGTAGTTCAATATGTCTGGGAGTGTCAAGCGTGTCAACAGCAAAAAGTCCTTTAGATAGCTCCTACTGGGTTCATGGGGGAAAGAATTGCTGAACAACCATGGATGGCAATCGCAATGGATATTGCAGGACCAAAACCTCCATCGAAGAATGGACACCGATACCTATTAATTATTTAGGACCTATTTACTAAATACGTGGAGTTGAAAACACTCCGAAAGGTAAACAGGAAAAGCATCTGGAATGCGGTAGAGAAACTAGCATTTAACAGGTGGGGGAAACCGAAATATATCCTAACTGATAACGGCATGGAGTTTGTCAATCGTGAATTAAAGGAAATAAGTAAGAACTATGGTATTGAACACTCGATCATCCCGCCATACCACGCACAAGCCAACCCAGCAGAGCGCGTGATTCATACTTTGAACCCGATGGTAAACTCATTTTTAGATCAGGATCACCAATTGTAGGATGCACGCTTGCAAGAGTTTGCATTTGCAATAAACACAATAGAGCAAGCGTCCACTAAGTTAACTCCGGCGTTTCTGAACTTTGGCCGAAATCCACCACCAGTCTTCCTTCCGAACCGTGACACCCCAGCTGCGCAATTAGACCTGACAAATACTTTCTTATGAGCCAATAGGATAAGATACTTAGAAATGATCAGAGACTTGATTGTAAAACATCTCGAGTCACTGCGGCAGAAACAGGCAAAATACTATAATCAAGGGTGGAGGGCAGAATCGTTTGCAGAAGTGGATAGCGTAATGTGAAGAAATCACGTGCTGTCCTCAGAGACTCAAGGATTTACAGCAAAACTTGCACCCGAATTTGTAGGACCCTACATAGTAACTCAGTTGCTCTTGGATGTAGTAGTAGAAGTAAGAGATAACGCGATAGGGAAATTGATAAGAACTCATAATAATGATCTCAAGCAATACACACCCCCACGCTAGGTTGTTGACAATGAATCTTAAGTGAACTATATCCCTACAGGTCCCAACCATGAGAGCAAGAGGACTCATGTGCCAACCAACCGGGTGCAAGGCCTGGGCATCTGCGTCAAGGCGAGACGCGATCCTCGGCTCAACGACCTGTACCTGGAGCCAAGCGAGGCAGAGCAGAGAGGATCCGGCGTGGTTGCCCGCCTGGCACTGTTGGCCATCCAATTGAGGCCAACATCGGAGAAGAGAAAAAAGATAGCAGACTCTGGAAACGGCCCATCCAGACGTCCATTCACAAGGTCCCAAAGCCAAGGGACCACCCACTTAGAAGGAGATCTGTGGGCCACCTACACGGGTGATGGAGGCGAGTTCGGTTTCCCCACCAGGGTACAACCTACCACCGCTAATCCCGACAAAGGCACTCACAAGAATGGCACACCAAACCTTCTCTAATCCTGAGCTGGTAAGCCCGCGGGGTCTCGAGACGTTGAACCAGCTCTTGGAAATCGCCAGCACCCCAGTGGAGAAATCCTGGCCGAAGGATGACGATGAGAGGCTCCAGTTGGTACTCCAGCAGATTTAACTGGGGCAAAGGAGATACGTACCCCTAATGGCATCAGCGCCACCCTGCCCGTTTCGTCGAGCAGTACTACCATTCCTACAGGCGCCCACAGAAACGGCAGGGATGCCTCGGCTCATGGACCTGCAAGTGTCGTGGCCAAGGGGTGTGTCTGGGCCCCCACCATTCACCTCAGATGCTGACATACTGGCAGAGGAGCCAATTCAGATCCCAGACGCCATTTCAGCTCCGAATCAGGGTTGTTGGGAGTGCGGGAATCTGGGCCACTGCTATGCGTAATGCCCAACATGCGATACAACAAGAAAGTTCTGCCACAAATGTGGCAAACAGGGCGTAAGTATCGCTAACTGCCCGCATTATTGTGACTTCTGGGCAGCGAAAAAGTGGGCCTTTATGGCAACGCAAGGAGGTATCAATACACGCCACGCTAAGTGATTCCTGGTGAGACAACCGTGACCATTCCTACCGATAGGGAAATAAAATTGTTTTCTTTTCTCTCCTTTTTCTCCCCTCTTCAATAGAGGATGTACTTTATTTTTTTTTTTTTTTTGTATTACTTTTACTCGATTTTTATCTTTTTATTTTTGTATTTATTTTCTTTTCATTTTTAATAATGTACAGCGGTAACATAGTTATTTACGTAACAAGTGCGGAAAAGACAATTTCCCGCACGAGTCGTAATTGACTCGCACGAGTGGCCAGAGTTGACGGGAACGAGTGCGAGTCTATCACACGAGTGCAGGAAATCGTCCCGCACGAGTTGCGTACAAGTTTTTTCGCAATGAGTGTGCAGAAAATAGGTGTGATATAAGTGTAAGAAGTCGATTTTCCCACATAACGTGTGGAAAATATTTTCCGTACACTATTTGGGAAAATTGATTTTCCACACTTATATCAGTGCGGAAAACACCTATTTTCTACACACTATTGCGAAATAGGTTTTTTTCTAATACAATCTATTTAATTCACAATAAAAGCCTCACAATTTATTTACCTTCACAAAAAACATGAAAAAAAAACAGGTGTGGATCTTGGGACCCCCGACAAATGTGAAACATTGATTGATATCGATAATATTTAATTATCTATGATAAAAAAGTATTTATTTTTTTCATCCTAAATGACTTTAATTTCATATTAAAAATGCAATTTATTTACGAATAAGCGTTTTTATCAATAGATCAAAAAGAACAAGAATGAACAACAGTACACGGCAGAGTATCTAAACTACCTACCGACGCATAGGTACATACCATGTTTGACAGTACGTTCATGTGTATTATTTCTCTCTCCCTTCTGTCTCTTTTCAGATACCTGTACGTAATTGTGCACATGCGCGAGCTTCGTTGGCTCTTTCTTGAAAACGGATTAAGATGCAGGAATTAAGTGAACGGAATTGGAAGATCTCGGTAAAACTTTGAATCATAGTGAAATTTCCATACTTTAAAATAACCATGTTTACCAAAAATCAATTTTTAAAAAATGAAAAAAAAATACTAATTTTAAAATTAATTCATCGTTTTCTATAAGTGCATAATATTGACTACAGCAATGAGAAGGACCTATAAATATACCTGTATGAGTACAATAGAGATGATGATGATAGAGAGAGAGAGAGAGAGAGAGAGAGAGAGAGAGAGAGAGAGAGCCCGTGACAGGAGACGATAAATGGCTCTGTCTATCTCATTCTTACAGATACTGCCAAAATTCATTTTTCATTTTTTTTTTTCAACATTTTGCGCTTGTGGAAATGAAAAAAAAGCGTTTATTGGTAGAAAATTTTCCGCTCTAAACGCTGGCATTTTTTTTTTTGCATCTCAAACGGTCATCAGATATAAGAAAAACAAACTTTTTAACACGATTTCAACTTCATTAAACCACTTAAAAATAATAATAACTGTTTCACTCGCCATTAGTGGGCTGAATTACATATTATATAAAAAACGCCGAATTATCGATCAATTTTCTAATTCACAAGTTTCTCGGTTGATATCCATAAGTAATAACCATAACAGATAAGATCTCTGACTAACAATCCGAAGTTTGGGGGTTCGATTCTCGGAGTCAGATAAATTTGAAAATTTTTTTTAAGACAAATATAAGTGTGTAATATACTATATGCTTACTCGTATTCTTATATATAAATATATGTATACGCTTTATGCATAAAATGAATAATTTTTAATATATATAAATCTATATATATATATAAATATATACATACACTTCTATACAGCTATATATGCGTAATATTCGGTTAGTATACAATAGTACACTTTAATATAAAAAAGGGTACATATACACGTCAGTACTTACATAGTTACCATTTATGCATATATAAATTTTTTTTAACGCATATATATATTAAGAGAGAAAGAGAGAGGGAGAGAACTGCTCATTGGTGGGGTGAACAGCAACGGAGGAGTGGACCAAAATTTTCGTGGCATGTTTCCCCTCATGCAGCTGTTAACTGCCTGCCATAAGATATTTCACATAAAAAAAAAAAAAAACAAGTGGTTGAAAAAACTAACAAGTGAACCTTGTAAATTTTAACAAAATTTTTTAAAAGAGCAGAGTGGCACGTCAGGCAACAAATTTATATCAAATTGTTTTGATTACAGCAGACGGCATACAATATTGGCATCTTTGCCTACAACCAAAAAAAAATTGTTTAGTTCCTTTTCTTTGTCTACCTGTTTCTTTACTTTCCTACCACTACTGGTGAAATAATTTTTTTTTCTCTCCACTTTTATCGAGTTACCAGCCAAAATGTTGGCTTAGTTTGAGCACGGAGAAGTACCGAAGGGCAGGTAAGTGAAATTGTAAGGTGCGGATAGCACTATGGCACTGACAGTAGAAGCAGGAAAGAGCCCTTACGGCTCTGACCAATCAAACAGGACGAAGTCGTTTTTTTTTCGTTTTGGTTTCGTAAAATTAAAAAAGTTTTTCTTATTTATTCATTTTTGAAATTGCATGTACATGAGGTAACGAATAGATAATCCTGCCCCACTGGACAGGCAGTTATTATTTTTTGTTGATCATATTATTGTGCATTTTTACTGCCTCTCTAATTTACTATTTCTCAAAGAAAAAAGCCTTTTGTTTAATTTGTGCAATTCTTTTCTTATTGGAAATCATAACACGCCGTGTCTCTCTGCTAACTGCAAAGCGAGCAAGGCATGACGTGCTACAACTTATATAATAAAAAAAAAAAAAAATGTATTGTTAATAAATATTTTAAAAATTATTTCGAATGAATACTTACTCTTTATGTAACAGTTCATTCTCCATTTTTGTTCGTATTTTTGAAATGTGAAATTGTTTTATATTAAAAACTTTCAACAACGTATTTTTTACTTTTAAAAAATGAAATTAATAATAATACTGAAATAATCTCATGAAAAATTAAAATAGCTAGAGAGAAGATCGACTTGAACGATTTTCATTCATTAAGTAGATATATGGATTCTCTCTTATTCAAAAATCTTTTTAAGGTAATCAAAGTATGATATTTTTGTTTTCTGCATAATACAGTTGATTTTTATACAAGAACTACGAAAATTTTTAACTTATGGTTTGGATTCTGGCGTACTTTCCCTCTCAAAAAAGCTAAAACTGCATTTAAATGTATTCTAATAAGACTTACGGCTTTTTAAGGTTGAATCGCGTAACTGTGCTCATAAAATTTACCTAGTTAGAAAAGCGTAAGTGCAGTAACGGCTTTTTTTCAAGGGAAAGTGTGTGAGTGAATACCATGATTGCAGTATCTGTTTTCTGTATCGAGAAATCATTTTTTCTTCACGTGCAATGATTAGATCATGCCCTAGTTACCCCAGAAACAGTTTTAGTTCGCTGTAGGAAAGCTTAGTTTTCACTATGTTTTTATCATAAATAGTTTCCGTTAATTTCCTTAATTCGACACTGGCTACACTTACGACTTTTTACCATGCACGCAGAGAAATTTTGTACCATAACAGTTTAAAACTCTACTGCACTGCTATAGAACCAATGAATCAGGCTCACCTCATTCCAATTGTATCAAAAGTGTGCGTATTCAAAGTAAATCGTTTTCTGAGTCTCAGCAGTCGGCGAGAGGTCAAATGTCTGCTGCGGTAGGACGCAATGCGTGTGTGTATTCGAAGCAAAGCGTTGTCTGAGTCTCGGCAGTCGGTGAGGGGCCAGATGACCATTGTGGTAGGACGTCGTAGTATGTGTGGGTGTGTATCTGAGCAAGTTTGCAGCGTCGTCTGAGACTCGGCAGACCAGCTGGTGAGGCCACTGGTAGGACACCTCGTGGACAAAGAGATGATGTGTAGTGTGTGTTCTCGTCATCGAGTTGATACGTGAGGTAGCTCGTGATCAAAGTTGTTTCGTTGTGGCCAAGTGTTCTCGTGATCAAACTGGGTCATCGTAACTTTGAAGTTAGCCGTTCTCCAGGTCACGTGTAGGGAACTGGGTGTGCGTGTGTATGAATGTAGGTGTGCGAGTGTGGGTGAATAAGTATAGGAGCGTGAGTAAAAATCTGTGACTTGCGAATCAGCGCCAAAAATAGCATCATTCTCTAAGTATTCATCTATTATAAATTAAATAAAGAGTAATCTAAAGGTGAAATTTGTATTAGTGTTCATTGGTATAATTGGATAACATTTATATCCTGGTCATTTCCCTTGGAGCTGTCCACCTCCTGACGGACAGTCCACGGCAGGGCGTCCTCTGGGTGAAGGGTCTACATCGGGAGATCAGAGCTAAGCCAAGCCAAGGTATTGGAGAGAGTATTACGTCACAGAGTTTTGTCGTTTTAGATATCGTATGTGATGGGAAGTGTTTTAGTGCGTTGTATCGGACGGCTTCGCGTTGACATGAAAACGTCGATTCGGGGCTCAAGATGCAACGTCACAGTACAGTGCAGCGTTGAACAGTAATAAATGAAGGAAGAGAACTGTGTAAGCCCAGATATTTGGGCTCCTAGAGTCCTGGTCTGGAGCTCACAGTCATAAATGTAATATTAATGACATGTTTAAGTTGGACAACCTATTGTAAGTTAAGTAAGGAATAATAGCATAATAAAAATATTGCTTTAGAGTATATTCAGGATGCTCTTTTAAATAGAATTAATATAAGTAATGTGAGGATCCTAGTTAAAGAAATAAAAAAATAATTTACACGAATATTGTCTAAATATTAAATTGGTTATGATTTTTGTATTTTCGTTAAGTTTAAACGCGGAATACACTTTACCATAACTATTGATATGAATAGGCTTTTGCAGGGAATTAATTTAAAAAACCCATAATGCTCCAAACATCGAGTCATAATAATAGACCAGCTACAGCCATACCATAACCAAATTATCGATCAATAGGGTATGCCGTACCTACGCCATATTTCCTCATGCTATGTAATGTGGCAGTACCGACTTATAGGGTGCAGTAACTTATTTTTATTAGTTTTAAAGTTCATCTTAAAGCACAATGCAATAACAATACCAATTGATGAAGAATCAAGCAAATGAGGCGATTGCCGTTGCTCGAAATTTTATAAGGTCGCTAATCACGAATACCACGTTAGCAAGTGTCTCTGGGTTACTTGGAGTTCAAGGTAGACAGTATCTACACTATTACTTGGAGTTGCAAGACAATACCCAGCATAAGTACTTTCTTGGGAGTTTTTGGGGTAGCTGATCACGAATACCACGCCAGTGAGTGTCTCTGAGTCACCTAGCGCCCAGGGTAGGTAGTATCTAGTAAAACGTCAAGATATTAAAAATTACGCGTGTATAATCAGTGATACATGAAACACCTGTTTCTCCGAATAATTATCAAACACCTCAAATAATCAAAGTGCAATATTTACGGATTCCAAAGAAAAAAAACGTACCCAAATTTACACAAAAATGATAAATTGATAATTATATTGACTTTCGGAGCTTTACAGTGTTTAAGTTTTGTTTTATTTTAATTGTTAATCATCTGTTTTTGTGATTACGATACTATATTAAAAATTATTTATAAGCTTCCTATGTTTTACTATTACGGTAAGTATCGAATAATAAAAGCACAAAACCACACGCTAAAAGACCGCTTCAGTGCAGCTCAGAAGCAACTTGGGACTTATTTAACATCTTGCGACTAAACAGAAACTCACTTGGAATTTAAGTAGGACTCATCTAGGATTTACCTTTGTCTGAAGATATTCATAAGTACTTTAGGAGCGAGAACTAGCGTGTAAAGCTTATTCCAAGTCGAAGTCCGTTTGCAAGAGAACATTTTTACGATTATTGATTAAGTAAGTTGATTTCCAATACTGTTTAATTTTGGCATGTACTTGAGTGGCACTTTAACAGCGGTACAATAGCAGTACTGAAAAAGTAGAGCTTTAGCGGAAACTTAGAAGGTACTTAAGCAAAGACACTTTTTTGGGACTTGGGCAGCACGAAGGAAACGGTACGTGAGTTGCACTTGGGCAAAAGTTCTTTGACGGTACTTGGGCGGTACTTGTGTCACGTGACTTTGGTAGTACTTGGGTGGGACAGACGTGGCAGTACCACGGTGGTACTTGATCGGCACTGGAGAAGCAGTACTATAGAAGTACGTAGGACGTGGTTGGTACTGGATTGGTACTTGAGCCGTACTTGGACAAGACCTGGGCGGCACTTGTATGGCAGGACTTTGGTGGCATGCATTCGGTAGCATGAGGATGGTACTTGGACAGTACTTTGACGGGACTTGGACAGCACTTGTGTCACGTGACTTTAGTGGTAGTTCGGCAGCTCTTGGGCAGCATTTAAGCGGTACTTTGACGGGACTTGAGCGGCACTTGTGCGGTGGTACTTGGGTGGTACTTAAGCGGTACTTCGGCAGTACTTGATTGGCACTACAGCAGCAGTTCTATGATGGTACTTAGAATTTAAAACATAAGTGATACTTGGGTACCACTTAGGCGGCACTTGCGCGGTACTTTGACGAGATATGGGTGGTACTTTTCTAACGAGACTTTTGTGACGGAAAATTAGTAGTATTTGGACGAAACTTGGGAGGCACTTGTATCATGAGTAACTTTGCTGGTAGTTCGAAGGCACTTTGGCGGCATTTTCAATGGTCCTTTGACGGGATCTGGAAGGTACTTGAGCGGTATTTGAATAATAACACTTAAGTGGGACAGAAAAGGCTCTACCTCGGTAGTACTTCATCAGCACTAGACCAGCAGTACTATGGTGATACTTAAGACATAATTGTTTGGTGATACTGAGGCAGTACTTGGGAGATACTTAAGTGGTACTTTAATGAAAGTTGGGTGGCACTTTAGCGGCACTTAGACAGGACTTCAGCGGGACTAGTGTGGTGGTACTTTATGGGTACTTGAGTGGTATTTGAGTGGTACTGCAATAACGGCTCTCCAGTGGCACTCAGATGGCACAGAAGTGGCGGTACCTCAGTGGTACTAGATCGGCACTGGAGCAGCAGTACTATAATGGTACTTAGAACGTGGAACTTTAGTAGAACTCCGGCTGTACTGGGGCGATAATTTAGCGGTACTTCGACGGGATTTAAGTGGCATTTCTGTGTTAGGACTTTGCATTGGCGGTACTTGGGCGGCACTTAAACGGTACTTTGATGGGACTTGGGTGGCACTTGTGTGGCAGGACTTTGGTGGCATGAATTCCGTAGCACGTGGACAAAACTTGGTTGAAACTCATGTAGTGTAAGTTAGCTGGTTGTCCGTCGGCACTTTGGCGGCACCTGAGTGGTACTTCAACCGAACTTGGGCGGCACTTGTGTGGCGGTTATTTGTGGTACTCAAGTGGTTCTTGAATAGAGGTACTTGGGTGGCACAGAAGCAGAAGTACTTCAGCGGTTCTTTATTGGTACATGAGCGGTACCTCGACGTATTTGGACGGCACTGCATCAGCAGTACTCTGGTGATGCTTAGGACGTGGAACTTTGGTAATACTTGGGTACTACTTGGCCAGCACTCGAGTGGTTCTTTGACGAGACATGGGCAGCATGTCTCTAGCTACATTTCTGTGGCGGAAAATCAGTGGCAGTTGGACGTATCTTGGGTGGCACTTGTGTTGCGTGTAACTTTAGTGGTAGTTCGTCGGTACTTTGGTGGCACTTAAGCGGTACTTTAACCAGACTTGTATGGCGGTACTATTGCGGTACTTGGGTGGTAATGAAGTGGTACTTGAATAGCGGCACTTGGGTGGCACAGAAGTGGTGGTACTTTCGCGGTACTTTATCAGCACTTGAGCAGTACTTCTAGTGATTCTTGGGTAGTACTTGGGTATTATATGAGCGGTATATGGACGGAACTTGGGCTACACATGTGTAGTAGAACTTAGGTGGAAGAAATTTGGTAGCTCTTAGATGGTACTTAATTAACTTAATTAGTTCTTCGGCAGTACTTTAGCGGCACGTATGTTACCAAAGTATCACTCAAGTGTCGCCCCAGTACTGCCCAAGTATCATCGAAGTTTCACGTTCTATGTGCTATAATAGTACTGCTCCTCAAGTGCCGATCTAGTACCACCGAGGTACCACCGCTTCTGTGCCACCCAAGTACTATTAAAGTGCTTTTATTGCAGTTCCGCTTAAATACCGCCCAAGTTCCGCTAAAGTACCCCACACCAGTGCCGCTGAAATTCTGTTGAAGTACCGTTAAAGTGACACCCAAATACTGCCCATGTATAACCAAAGATTCACGTCCTACGTACCACTGTAGTACTGCTGCTCTAGTGCTGATCAGGTACCACTGAGATATACCCACTTCTCTGCCACTGAAGTGTTGTTATTCAAGTACCGCCTTAGTACCACCAAAGTACTGCCATTCAAGTGCCACCCAAGTTCCGTTGAAGTACCGCACAAGTGCGATCTAACTACCGTCTGAGTATAATTGAACTTCCACGTCCTAAGTACCACCATTGTACCATTGCTTACGTACCAATCAAGAACTACTGAGTTCCCACCGCTTTTGTGCCACCAAAGTGCCCTGAAGTGCCATTATTCAATTACCAGTTAAGAACAACTAAAGTACCGCTCAAGAACCACTAATGTACCTCCACACAAGTGCCACCCAAGCACCACCCTTGTACTACTAAAGTCCCATCTTCTAAGTATCGCCAAAGTACTGCCACACAAGCGCCGCCCCAGTCCCATCAAAGTACCTCTTAAGTGCAGCTCAAATGCCAACAAACTACCGGCAAAATTACACGTGACACAAGTTCCACTCAAGTGCAACTAATTTACCGCCACCAAAGTCCCGCTACAAAAGTGCTGCTCAAGTGCCGTCAAAGTACCGCTTAAGTGCCGTCCAAGTAGCACCCAAGTATCGCCAAAGTTCCACGTCCTAAATACCACCATAGTACTGCAGATGCAGTGCCAATTAAGTACCACCACGGTACCACCGCTTCTGTGCCACTTAATTACCACTGAAGTGCCATTATTTTAGAACCGCTTAAGTACTGCCCATATACCGCCTAAGTACTTCTATAGTATCACGACACAAGTACCGCCCAAGTACCGTTAAAGAAACTTTGCTCAAGGGCAACTCACGTACCGTTTGCTTAGTGCCACCCAAGTTTCAAGAAAGTACCTTTGCTTAAGTGCCTTCTTAGTTACGCTAAAGTACCATTTTTCGAGTACCGCTATAGTACCGCTATTCAAGTGCCAATCAAGTACATGCCGAAATGAAGCAATATTGGAAATCAAGTTACTTAATCAATGATCGTAAGAATATTCCTCCGCAAATGGTCTTTGACTTAAATTGACTTAAAATAAACCTTATACGCTGGTTGCCACTTCTAAAGTACTTGTGATAACCTTAAGCCCTAGGTAGATACTAGATAAGTCCTACTTAAATATCAACTAAGGTTCTGTTAAGTCCCAATCAGATGGTAAACAACGTAGTTTTGTGCTTTTATTATTCGATACTTACCATAATAGTAAAACATAAGAAGCTTATGAATAATTTTCAATATAGTATCTTAACCACAAAAACAGATGATTAACAATGAAAATAAAATAAAACTAAAACACTGTAAGGCTCCGAAAGTCAATATAATTTTAAATTTAATTTTTTTGTGTAAATTTGGGTTTGTTTTTCTTCTTCAGAATTCGTAGATATTGAACTTTGATTATATAAGGCGTTCGATATTTGGAGAAATAGGTGGTTCAGAAATCACTCATTATACACGCGTACATTTTTAATATCTTGACGTTTTATTGTGCTAACACAGGCGTGGCTGTCAATGATGGACAATAGTCGTATCTCAAAATGAACGAGAAATAAATTAACTCAATTATATGACAAAACGAAGTTTACCAAAAAAATTGCAGTGTGATATACTTTTAAATGGTACAAGACTTGAATTGGATCAGACGTATTGGATAGGAAGGAAGGACTTTGAAATATGGAATCGAAAGGTACAACAATGCCACTCACAGAACTACACCATCCTGTAAAAGAAATAAAAGAAAATAATGTTATGCATCGAAATCTTTAGAATAGGTGTGCGAAACTACTACTCTTAAAAACAAGCATAATTAAAAATGTTAAGTTTTACTTTCTTTTACCGTTATAACATATGTCAACTGCAGTAAATACATTCCAGTAGGAAGTAACCACGAAATTGAATTATAAGTGCAGTAATGTACAAAAAGCTTCACTTCAGTAAGAAAAATATCCTATCGCAAAATAATCACACGTAATGATAAAAAGGCAAAAAAGACTAAATACTACGTAAAAAGTTACTTAAGCATAATGTCAGTCCTGACTAAACACCGGTGTTATGTTTGCAATAAACTATTTCCGTAAAATGCTTTTCTGTTTTTATAGTAACTTCTTGATATCATTATCAGCATATAAAAAAAGTCAGACAGTTTCTCAGAACGATGGCACGACGAAAAAAAGTAAACCAACAGAGACACTGAAAATTTAACATCAAAAACACTCACTAGTGTGGTATTCATGATCAGCAAATTTTTAATCCCATACAAAAGTACCTATATCGGCCATCACCCTGGATCTCCAGTAGATGGCATACATAATGTCTTTCCTGGGTTCTAGGTACCCCAAAGACACTTAGTGGCGGGGTATCCATGATTAGCTACCCCAAAAACCCCCGAGAAAGTACTTATGCCGGGTATTGTCCTGCAGGTGACCCAGAGATACTTGCTTACGTGGTATTCGTGATTAGTGACCTTATAAAATTTCGAACAACGGCAATCGCCTCATTTGCTTGATTATTCATCGATTGGTATTGTCATTGCATTGTGCTTTAAGATGAACTTTAAAACTAATAAAAATAAATTACTGCACCATATAAGACGGTACTGTCATATTACATAGCATGACGAAATACGGCGTATGTACGGCATACCCTGTTGATCGATAATTTGGTTATGGTACGGCTGTAGCTGGTCTGTCATTATGACTCAATGTTTGGGGCATTATGGATTTTTAAAAATTAATTCGTTGCAAAAGCCTATTCATATCAATAGTTATGATAAAGTGTATTCCACGTTAAAACTTAACGAAAAACACGAAAATCACAACCAACTTAATATTTAGACAGTATCCGTGAAAACCATTTTTTTATTTTTTAAACTAGGATTTTTACATTATTTTTATTAATTTCATTAAAAAGAGCATCCTCAAATGACTCTAAGGCGACATTTTTACCATGGTATTATTGCTTACCCAACCTACAAAGGCTGTCCAAACATGAGGTGGTTTAATGGATGAATGCACTATGTATAAAGATAAATGTTACAGTCATGATTGCGAGATCAAGCATTTGGACAGTTCAATGCTGTGTTGTACTATAAGCGTACATAATTTGGGTTAGTTGGGACACATCGCTCATACTGTAAGAGTTCAGTGATGTATTAAACTTCAGCATCATAACCACTCGTACTCCTTTGGTTCAAAATTTACCTTCGTGTGGCACGGCAGAATGGCTAAAAATTCTGCCTCCTCATTGTTGTTACAAGAGTCAGAGATATTGAGACGTACATAAAAATTAGCCTGCATCATCTTGTTGCAAGGAATAGGAAAAATTTTCTGCATTTTTGATGTCTTCCTTTGCATATATTTTTGTTTTTTTTAAGGACAAATGCTTACTTGCTAAGGAATATCATATGGTAATGAAACTGGTCCTAGTGTTCCCTTGTCTGTGATGTTAATGCAGTCAAAAGAAAGTTGCATTATAGTTCACACAGTTTTTCAGCTTGATGGCCTTGACAAAAGTGCCAAGAAAATATAAGGATAGAGATGCAACATACAGTTTGCCAAGTTTTATTGAGCGAACCTTGACCAAATGTATGAACAAAAACATCCGGGACTGCGCGTATTACCTATTATTATCTACTACTTTTTTTTGAATAGCTAACACAGAGAAAAAATTTTCGAAAACGACTATGAATTTTCACTAGGTGATATGTGGATGAAATAATCAACACAGAAAGGGGAAAGAAAAAGTAGGTTCATGTGCAATACGAATTTCAAGAGAAGAAAAAAGAGGAAGCATGTGACAACGCAATACGCAACAAATATGAAATTAATAAAATAAGTGAAATGGAGCTCAGTGGATTCCTTTCTTTAAATTTTTTAAGCAAAAGGAAACATTAACATAAACATTTAGGAATAATAACATAAAAAAAGTTGTGAGTATTCAGCTCGCAAAGAAAATTTTATGTCCTGAGTCTTGTGAGCAGCATTTCTTCCATAAAGTAACGGCCTGTAAAAATCGTATCGAATTAAGAACTAGTAGGATATACTTTACTGTTCTGTATCTAGAAGAAACTGGACTACTAGAGTTAAAAGAGTGCCTGACCTCAATAAATATTGGAGTTTTCAAAAGTAATTAAGCTAATGATATTAATGGATCCTTAAATCCTATCAATTTTGGTTGTCACTCTGCATAGTTACGATTCTCGTAGGAAAAAGAGAATTTATGGAAAACAACTATGAAACAATATGTTTAGATTAAGGAGTAAATCTTATAATGAAAATTTCCATGAAAATTCATGAATTGCAAATTTGTCAAGAAATACTGTTTTTTGACACGTTGTTGTAAATAAAAATAATAAATAAAGTTTTAATATGCTTACTTATTTTTTTTTTCTTGCAACAAAAGAGTACTTATCACGTAGGAATGCTTTTTTTATTTCTTAATGCAAAAATATTTAAGAACTGCGATAAAATGTACAAGTAATTAAGTGCAGTGAAAGTAAATGGAGGAATGCATTCAATACATCACAAATTAATAATTTCCTATTACTATTTGTGCAGAATGGAATTACCAATAGAATAAACTTAAACAGTTAAACGTTACACCGTTGTTAAAAAATCGACGTATTAACATTCTTATTTTTTTTATAAATGCTCCAAGATCCACATTACCAATGGCAATTTCAGGAAAACAAAAAAAATTTTTATGAGCACTTTTATGTTGTTCTCCAAAATATCTTTGCTACAACAAGACATTACGTAACAATTTTAAAAAAATGAATAATATCTGATAGTTACATGGTCATTATCATAAGGTAGACTTTGAGCCTACTTGAGCTTGATTACTTTCAATAGAATCAGAATTCTTGTCATTTAAAGTTTAAAACACTTTGCTTCCCTCATACAATAATAATGATTTTTTTAAACTGAAGCCAAGTCCCAAAAGACGTTATGATCGCTAAACATGAAAATTGCTCAACCAATTTTGCTGAAATTTTACAAACTGATTCTTAACAGTTTCTAGATGGTTTTTGAATGTTTTTTTCTCGTAAAAATTAATATCAATAGCACTAAGTATGCTCAAAGTTTTGGAAAAAAATCTCGCTTTGTGCTTCAGTTTGTTTCTACTAGGTAGCGTCGAAGTAAAATTGAAGCCACCTGTAATCAAAATCAGCCATTCTAGTGATAATTTTTCTGAGCTGAGTGTCGATTATCATAGTCATTCACTGGTGGTACGTCAAGAACAGAGCTGTTAGTTGTAATGCTGGATATTCTGGCTACCATCGATACTCTGACAGTCTGAAACGGGCAAGCGACCCACGCCAATTTATACTATGGATCAAACGCCACAAGATAAAACGTTTTAAATGCCAACGTCCCTGTCGTAATACCAGGAGACGTTTTACTAGAGTACAACTAGCTCCGCAAGGCTTAGGAGCGATGTGGCCAGTTTCCCGACTAACATAGTGCTGCCAAGGTTCCTCTTGTTATAATAGCAAGTCAGGGAAAATAACCTTGAAGAGTTAAAACTTTTACTGAAAAAACGTGCTGCGAGCGCCTGGTGGCTGGTTCCGCGTGGACGTGTTCAAATACCAAATCAACGTTTATCACGAGCAGTTCATTGATTTGTTTAAACATTGTGTACATTCTTATTTGACTTCTACTCGGTGGAACTAAAAAAGCATAGATCTACTTATTACAAGCAATATTTGTATTTCACAAAATTGTGTTTGTATGGGTAACATTGTATTTTTAAATGTTATGGTCAATAACTCTGGTTCTATTGAAAATAATCAAGCTCAACTAGACCCAAAATCTCCCTTGTCATAGTGTGATATTACATTGAGGTATGCTGTTTTGTGGCAAAATGATTTTTTAAAACAATAAAAAACTATTTAGAAATTTAAATAATTTTACTGGGGTTGCCATCTAAAATATTGATCTTGAAGTATGTGTAGAAGAAAACAGGAACATTGATGGGTTATTGGGTTAGTTTTGGAGCACTAGCGGTAAATTTGATTTTCCAAATTTCTTTAATTGTAACAGAGTTGTACTAAAATAGCTTCATGAATTCCAACCAAGTTTTAAGGGTACGTTTAGTACTACTGAGATCACCTTCATGTTAAATATCACTATACAAACTCTTTCAGTAATTTTTTCTGCATTGAGTAAAAGGTACATGTTTTCGTTTTTTTTTTTTTTGCTACTTTTATACAACCGTAAAAAAATTCCTTTACATAATTAGTACTACCTTGTTGTGAAAAGAGAAATAAAAACGAAAAATCGAATTCCAACTTTTTTTTGGAGACGCATATTTCGAATTATTAACAAAAATGTCTAGAAAATTAAAGAAATTTATGGTAAAACCAGTAGTTCTCCAATTTTAATAAAAATTTTTCCAAGATAATCACTGCAAAACATTATATACTTTTTTATAAATTGTTCCACATCGATTTCCATCAAAAATATAATTGTGGTACTTAGCAGGAATTCACAATAAACTTACATTTAAATGATGGTTCCTTTACAAAAAGCTATCATAGCACATAAAAAAAGATTTGCCTGTAACAAGAGCTTAATTTTTTTAGGGTTATACGAATTAAAGTAACATGAAGTTATAAAAGGCAGTTAGGCACTTTGTTTATGTGTTTTGACTATTAAGTGTGAATTTACAAAATCTTATAGTTTATTAGTAATTTTTGCCACAGTAACATTCTGCAACGTCTGACCAGTTACCAGTTATGTCCTCTATTACGCACAGCTTATATACATAACATTCACTAAACATATATTAATCTATCTCAGAATCAACACGAGTAATAATGAAACAATATGATGAAAAAAATATAAAACTACTCAGAACTTTCTTCTTTAAAATAACTTTATACTTTTTAATATTATAATTTTATTAATTACTATAAATATTAGTAATAGACTAACATAGGCAGTTAAATCTTTCTTTTTACTAATATCGAAAGAAAATTTGCTAACATTGTTGTAACCACTAACCACGAAAACTTAATCAATCTTGCTAAAATTTTGTATACTTCCTGATAAAATCTGGACACTTTTTAGATGGTTTTAGTATAGTTGTTATCTTGAAAAAATTAATTACAATTTTTTTTTTGCAGCTGTAAAAAGAAGCCCTTCTTGTAGATTATATGGGAGAAACTGCAAATCAATGGCCTCTTAGGGCCCACACTTATTTGATGGTATAAGAAACCCACAGTACTCTTCAGCATAATTTTATTTTTTTCCATTCTTTACATTTTACTATTATTTGATCACATAAATTGTATGGATTTCGAACAAATCTGTTGTTAATAGGAAAATTTTTATTTTAAGGAGTGACAGAAATAGATGTAAAATTTTTATCTGAAACCGTTTCATATTACATGCCAATACAATATGCTATTCCATTCATAAAGTCTTGGGCGAAGACAGGGAGGCTGCTAGTATAAAATAAAAGTTAAGAAATTGCTTACAAATTTCTATGACAAAATAAACATTCAAAGTTTCATACAAGAATTTACTTACTTTTACATTATACGTCTATGTAAAACAGCTTCTAGAAGTCATATTGTAAAATTTCATACCACCTGAAAAAATAAGCTGACAAAAGCCATGACTCGCTTTCCATGCATCTACCATAGAAGCTATGAATGAATCCATAAACGTTTATGCTAACATATGCAGTTGCGCTTTTGAGATTATTTTTTTGTGTTTTTAGTTTTATAACTTAATAAACTAATCGTAACCATTAATAAGTGGACAAAACCAACAACTTTCTCACGTAATTATATGTACAAAGAAATATTCGTTAAATTTGTAAATGCTTAAAACTGATAAAAAATATGTTATTCAAAATTTTTTTGCAATCAAATAACCTTACGACAAGAGCAACCAAATCCTGGAGCCTCCTCTCTCCACCTATTTAAATAGCTAGAAAATTTGAGTATTTAATGTCAGGGTGACGATGAAAAGCTGATCTACCACTAAATGATTTATTTATTCGTCAATTTTAACGCTGCTGTTGTAATCTCCATGAATGTTTTAAGTCAGCTTTTTAACATCTTTAATCGTATACATTCGAAGCATTCACAGTTTTTCTTTTAATTCACCGTTTTGCAGCTCTTGACATTGTTAAAAATTATTTAGAGCCATAAGAGCTCTTTTCTGCCAGCTTTGTCATAATGTATTACATTTATTGGCTAGGTAGTTCGATGTTAGATGGCTCTAAAGGGACTGGTAAGCTAAACTCTCTCTAAGTGAAAGTGTCCAAAAATTTGGCTGCCTAAATTCCTCAAGGTGATTTTCTTTGGAGTGCTGTTCTAGCACCAGACTGGTTAGAAGAAAAACCACAATACTCTGAAGCGTTGGAGCTAGTTATACTACTTTTTCTTAATGTCTTCTGGGGTTATGCCGCAGATGTATGTACGTACAAAGCACTTTTTTTTCACGAAGCTCAGTCGTTTTGGTGATCCAAGGTGTAGATTGGTTAAGAAGTATCAATAATCAGTAACCAAAATTTCATTTATAAAATTCAGTTGAGTAGTTTTCATGGTTAGTGATTACGACGGTTTTTGGGACTAAGCTTTATATATTAGTGAAGTACAAGCGTCAATGCACTAACTGCCACTTCCATTTTCGTTGCACTCGCACGTGGTGCAGTGAGAGACTACCTATACTGAAGTCAAGTTACGTTTACAGAATACTTATAGCCACCGTTATAAGTGTTAAGCAGAGGGCACATGGTGTGGGGAGAAGCTACTAGCTGAGTATAACCAAAGAAAACCAAAAAAAAGGGAACCGTCGAGTCCTGCAGGAGCGCTGTGTGTGACGATGCGTATAGCTTATACAAAACTGTGAATATTGTAAAAAGTGTCCAAAAACTCTTGATTTACTTTTTTAATTTTGCTGCTATCCACTCAGAGCGTGATAAAGAACTTTGTTCCAAGAAGTTTCGTAGTGTAAGATTCTTGTAATTTAAAAGACCACAAAAAATGGGTTCACATGAATGATATACCGATTATTGTTATTCTTAATATTATAATAATCATTTTGCCAGATAACAGTTGTAAAAATATTAAATTAATGTATTATTGCACTTGTTGTTGTATTTATACATTTCTTGTGTTAAAGTAGTTGCTTTTAATATATAAAAAGCTTATTCATAAAAAGGTCAGAAAAACATTATTTATTACTTTCTAAATCGTATTAAAAAAAATCATTAGATTTTTATTATGTTAATGTATACTTTAAAACACAAGTCGTTAAAATATTATAAGTTATTATTATTTGAACTAACCTATCATAGTAAAATATAATAGTTTATAGTTGTTTTGGAATTGATTTTATTGTATTACACAGTTTGACTGAACATCCAATGTTCATAGGACTATTTATAACATGCATACTTTGCAAATGACTTATAATGAGACAATTTTATTTTTTAATTTTGCGTAACTTTATGTTAGGATTTATTTATCAAATAGACTTCTTTTTGTTAACATCTTTTTATTCATAAAGTGAAAAAATGACTAAAATACTTCGACATTTTCATCAAACTCAATACAATATAAAGTTATTTTCTTGCATGATTCAAACTTACCTCAAAAAATTTTTAAAAATGTATGCAGCCTTATAAGATGGTAATAATAAGACCTTGGTCTTACTAGGTCTCATTGTTGTTATATTAAGCTGTAATATTCGTGAATAAAACTTTATAACACTGCCGTATGATTAACATAGCCTCAATAAAAATTTTCCATGACAGATACAGCAATATATAAAGCATAGCGAACCATGCTTAATGCAGCTAGCTGCAAGTTTTTAACCAAATAAGTGCAAAAGTGGTATACATGAAATCAATAAAACCATTGTAGAAGCTGAGAATAAAACTCTAAATAAGCTAAGTCTCAAAGACTAGAAAAAAAACAAAATTTTTTTACCAATTCTAAAATTTCTTGTTAATTTACTTAATTAATTCTTATAAACAGTTTGAGTAAGACATTTTTCTATAAGTATTTAATTATATCTCGTCGTGCATCTCAAATAAAGAAATACTGTGATTCGTGCAGTAGAAGCAGAAGAAAGTAATTTTTTTCCATCATGCGTTTAAAGTGAACTAGTTTATTTTTACCTCTGGTGTTCTCGTCTTTGAACATTGCACCTCAAGACTGAATCAACGTCCATTCTACACGGAAAGACATTTTCCTCGAGAAATTTTGTTCTCAAAATTGGTGGCGTAATCCAGTGCCGGATTATAGGGTAGGCAAAGTAGGCACTGCCTATGGGCCCCCACCAATAAAAGGCCCCCACCAACCGCCACCAACGACAAAAGAAAATTTTTTTTTAAATAAAATAAATAAAATATATGACCATGAGTAAGCGACTCAACCCCAACAGTAACAACTAGTAGAAACCACAGGCGAGCGACGGAACCCCACCAATTAGTTAGAGAATCTTAAAGTACAAGCGAGTATTTTGTCCAAACCTTTGTTCTGTGTGTACTTTATTCAATTTATAAAATTAATGAATTAAATTTTTGTAAATTATTTTTATAAATTAAATAAATCAATTTAAATTATAAAAATAATAAATACAAGTGATGTATTATTAAAATTTTTTTTAGTAATTCATAGAAAACAGTACTACAAAAATTTAACGACTCAATTATATTATTTTATAAATAAATTATTTATCTAAAATACTTAATAATGTAAATAAAATAATGTATAAACGTAAAATGCGCTCTTCTGATTTTTTTACATGGTTTTTGTTAATGCATAACATAAATAAGACAAGATAATAATAATACTTTATATTGTCTGATTTATCTGATTGAAAGCAATAAGTATTTCAAACAAGATTGAACTTGTAGTATCATAATTTTAGTTAGATACATTTTTGGTTTTAAGATATATTTTCCGCGGGCATTTAAAGGAGTGGCATCACTACCTTACCGATCTTAGGTAACGTATCGATAGAATTAGATCTTCTTGTTGTAGTAAAGCATTGAAAAGTGATCCCTGCAGAAGTTTTCTCTAGTACTTTGTCTCAGAGATTCTTTTTCTCACGTTGTACTTACCTACAGTTTTTATTTCTGTACAAGTTTCGTTTTTGTCCCTTGTCCGTACAAGTTACAAGTTCTGTTACTAGAAAAACTGTAAAAAAGTATATAATTTTACGTACAAAAATTTAACAATGATGTAATTTGTTTTGTAAACAAAATAACCTCGAAATTATAATTGCCAATAATAAATTACTTTTAAAAAGCACGTAATATTTCATTTTCTAAGACGTAAGTTTTTCATTAAAAGTTTTTTTCGTTTGATACATCATATCATATTTATTAATCAAGTGTTTCAAATTAAAATTCAGCCTAAACATAGAAGAATCATGTGTGATGGATCAATCGATCGTCATAAATCAAAGCGTGTTTACAAATCTGGTTACGAAAAGTTGAAAGAGAAACAAGAAAAACAAAAAAAACAAGACGATGTCATATCACGAACACCCAAAATGACAAGTTTTTTTTCCTTTCAAGAAAGAAGCATAGAACTCGATGAAGTACAAGTGGGTTCTTCAAGCACCAGTAAAGAGGTAAATAGAAGAAAAAAAGACAAACATATAGGGAATTTGTAACAAGGTGTCTTAACTTTTTTGAAAAAATCAATTTACTTCATGAATACATCGGCCTAAGTTTAAGCCATAGCTCAGTCTGATTTTTCGTTCTTGTAAAAGATGTGTTGGGGGACTGCTTTAGGGTGAACTAACAAGCATTTTTTGTATCGACTTCAAGAAAATCCGAGCAATTTGACTTAATTCCAGTTAAATCTAGTCGAGTCAGTGGATCATTATCTTTTTTTTTTCACGGATATTTTAAAGTTTATTTTTAGACGAAGACGATTTATCAAAATCTTGCATTTACCATTTCATTGCAATTAAATAAAATAAAATGAAAGTAATGAAAAAGCTTTTTCTAACCGACGTATTGTTTCTACCTGTTATTAGCTCAACATAAAAAAACGACCAGCTGACTCAACTAAAATTAATTTGAATCGCTCAGAACTGCTTGGAGTTGCGACTTAAAGAACTCGCGATATTGCGCGGCAGGAGCTGTTTCGAGCTGTTCGGGTTCGGCTCAAAACGGTCTCCGAACAACCTAATGATTGTGTCGTTTCATTGTCAACTCGTCCAGCTTAATTCATTATAATTCAATAACGATTTTTTTTTATTTATTACAAAACTTGATGAACTTTTACCAAGTGACTCAACTTATTTAACCTATTACCCCTATACAGCACAATAGCACATATTTTTAATACCTTACTCGAAAATATTAAAAGTTGTAACGTTTGTCATTTAAACTGACAATATTATCCTTAGTACAAAATTCACATCCAATTTTTAATTTTTTGGGCTAATTGTCTTCCTTTAATGAATTCATTAGGAGTCACCAGGGTAAGTTTTTGCAACATTTTCCCTGGTGACTCCCCATGAATTTATTAAAGGAAGATGAGGCCAAAAAATTGAAAATTAAATGTGAATTAAAAAAGTTTCAGGTAATTTGTTGAATTTTTCCTGAAGTTTATCAGAAAAATTTAACAATAAAATCTTATCCACAAAATCGCATAATTTTCAGTACCAATCATATTATTGTCAGGTGAAATTAAGGTTTTTATAATTTTTAATACAAATTTAATTTTCTAGTAAAATATTGAAAATATGTACGTATAATAAAATTTCAATACAAATATATAGGAATTATAGACTGCCTTAAAAAATGTCACGCTGACACGCTTGATCTTTTCAGACTTTTTTCATCGATCGTTTTCCTGAAACTGTTATATTCTAGTTTTGCCATGAATTTCCGAAAAAAATGAAATATTTAAACAATACCCTCTAGTAGTCTTTCAATTTAATTATTGATTATAATTACTTTATAAATATACTTTTAAGGTCCAACTAGAAGTGATAGAAAACGATCGAACAGAGAAAGAACAAGAGGAAACAAATCTGTTTAATAGTGAGAACAATGAGTTCAGTGAAAATAAGAGAGAAAGAAACAGTCGTCAACAACCATCGAAAGTTACACCAAATAGCTTTGAAGTGCTTCAAAATTATGAGAGTATAGTTAAAGCCGACCGCGACGCTACAATCGATTTGTCAAAGTTTGATTTAGATATCTCTGAGTGGCATGAACACAATATAAGTGAATTGATTGATTATTGGATAAAAAAAGGAAGCTCCGAAATTCAATACAACAACTCAGACTTATTGAATCGTAAGTCATTTATACAAAAAGACATACATAGTTCTAGAAAATGCACTTCGTCAATGTTTGAGAGAAATATTAAGAATGGAGACTCAATTAAAAGGACATGGTTATGTTTCTCTCCTGTAACCGGAAAATTATATTGTTTCCACTGCATAATTTTTAATTTAACGCAATCACAGTTTACTCGTGACGGGTATTGTGATTGGAAAAATGCCCACCATCGCCTACATGAGCATGAAAAATCACAAGCTCATTTAGACGCAGTTTATGCATTTACAATGAGAGCTTCTTCTCTTGATTTGATACGTGACAATTTAAAAAAACAGATAGAAAATGAAAAAAATTATTGGCGTCGAGTTTTAAAAAGAGTTATTGACGTAATTATTTTTTTAGTCGAGCGAAATCTTCCTTTTCGAGGAGAAAGTGAAGTTGTAGGTATGCCTAATAACGGAAACTTTTTAGGTATTATTGAACTACTAGCTAAATATGACGATTTTTTATCAGCTCATCTACAAAAGTTCGCCAACTGCGGGAAAGGAAAAGTAAATTATTTGTCTTCGACGATTTGTAACGAGTTGATAGAAATTATTAATAAAAAATTAATGAAAGAAATTGTTACTAGTATAAAAAAATCGAAATACTTTTCAATTTCAGTTGATTCAACAACAGACGTAGGTCATACTGACCAATTATGTTTAACTATTCGTTACATTGAAAATGACGAACCAGTGGAAAGGTTCCTAATATTTTTGCAAAATAAGGGCCACAAAGCTATAAAAATGTTCGATGCTATCAAGACATTTTTAAACTCTTATAATTTAGATTTACAAAATTGTCGTGGACAGTCGTACGACAACGCATCTGTTATGAGCGGACAGTATAACGGTTTACAAGCGTTGGTAAATCGTGAAAATCAATTAGCTTTGTGGATACCTTGTTTTGCTCATTCTTTGAATTTAATCGGTACAGCTGCTATGACGTGTTGTTTAGAGGCAACAAAATTGTTTAATATTTTGGAAAGTATTTATACTTTTTTTACGGACTCTTCCGACCGCTATCATATTTTATCTGAAAAATTAAAAAAAAGTTCAAAAGGTAAAGATCGAGTGCTAATTCCTAAAAGAGTAAGTACGACAAGATGGGAATCTCAAGCTGATGCAGTACGATCGCTTTCTAAGAGTTTTGATGCATACAGGACTATTTTACAAGAACTCTCACAGGATAACGTTGAAGCGAAAGGATTGTAAAAATATCTTACGAGATTAGAAACTAACATATATATCTTTTTTTGGAATGATATTCTGGAGCGAGTTCAAGCGACTAGTCTCAAGTTACAAAGCTGTGATACAGATTTAAACACGTCCATAGCTCTTTTAAAATCTCTGAAATCTTTTATAGAATCCTCAAGAGACAATTTCGATAATTACGAAGAATTGGGAAAAAAATGTCTGAAAATAATAAGTATTAGTCAAAACAAAAAAGAGTACGCAAACAAAACGTAAGAAAAAGTCCTCTTAATTACGGAAGATCTGAAGGCTTTCAGTTAAGTGGTTCAGAACAATTTAGAGTTGAGTCTTACATTCCTGTTATTGATCAAATACTTGCATCATTAAATCAAAGAATTGATGCTTATAAAGATGTTGACAACAAGTTCGGTTTCTGAAGAAGGCTTCAAAATCTTTCTACTGAAAAAATCCAAGAGCATGCTATGGAATTGGTAGAGTTCTATGAAAATGACTTAGATAGTAACTTAGTGAATGAACTAGTACAATTCAAAGAATTTGCTAAAGATTTTATTAATGATTCCGACGAAAACAGTAAAGACAAAATCAGTTATGAACTTAAATTATTCAAATTAATCGCTGAAAAAAAATTGATAGACATTTTTCCTAATGTGTATACTCTATTAAAAATATATCTTGTTTTGATGACAAGGAATTGCACTGGAGAAAGATCTTTCTCAAAACTCAAGCTGATTAAGAGTCGTTTACGATCATCCATTAATCAAGATCAACTTAATAACCTGTCACTTTTGAGTATTGAGTCTGATTTATTAAAAGCAATAAGTTATGATGATATCATAGAAGAATTCGCTGAAAGAAAATCACGAAAGATATTATTATAAATAAGACATAATTTTCAAACAAAAATATAAATTATTTTTTTAATAAATGTAAACATGGTAAGTCTTTAAGAAAATATTAAAATATATTTAATACAAAATTCTCCGTTTTTCAATTTTGCTTCACAAAAGCCGCATAGCCATTATGTAAAAAAAATGTATATCAATTTTGTTTAAAAATTTAAATAAATATTTGTTAATTTTTAAAATATAGTAGTATGTAATAAAATAGTTTGAAAATTGCTCCCCTTACATAGGCTCCCACCAAAAATTTGCCTAGGGCCTCTCCGCTTACCAACCCGGCACTGGCGTAATCAATCAACAAGCAGCCATCTGTAAAGACTATGCTTGACACTTAGATTTACAGTGCATCTTTTGTACCTGAAAAGTCGGTGCTCGAGAACGTTCGCTCACCGAGCGAGCACCGAGAATCTCAATGCACAGCGCTGCGTTTATCGAGAATCTCAGTGCACAGCGCTGCGGTCACGTAGTAAGTTCGTTCTCTTTCCTTCGTAACCCAAAATTTCAGTGCATTATCCGGTGTAAATCTTAAATAAGTTGTGGCGTGAACTCGACAATCATACAGCAAAATATGTGAAGTGATACTTGTGCCTTGGAACTGATTTTACCTTTTTGCTGAAAATGTCTGGTAAGTTCGTCAAATCTATTCTGAAAAACTGGGGCTGTGACGATCTCGAAGAATATTTTCAAGGTTATGTATACATCCATACACCTCATTTATTTCGTATAACCTATCAGTGCTTTATTGAGAACTGGCGTCCCTCAATGTGTTAAATAATACAGTTATGATGTAAAAGTAGTCCCACAGATAATTTTGTATATATGTAAGTGTAGTTTTAATCATCAACTCATACAAGAAAAATAAGTGGACTAGTAAAATGGGCAAGCAATAAGAAGGAACTTACTACGTGACCACAGCGCTGTGCACTGGAATTCTAGATGAATGCAGCGCTGTGCACTGAGATTCTCGGTGCACGCTTGGTGAGCGAAAGTTCTCGAGCACCGAGTTTTCAGGTTTACGAGATGCACTGTGAATGTTAAAGTCATACATAGTCCACATACGTTACTGCTCATTGATTTACGATGTATTTCTGTGTACATCAACTATTACAGGGCTTGTAAGGCTAGAATAATGTTTTATAAGGAAAATGTCTTTCCGTGTGTGGTGGCATCTAATGAAATGTAGATCTGTTTGTTACAAGAAATTTTTGTAATTCCCACAATTGTACTTGTATTGGTCATAACGTATTTCAGACTTAAATTGTTAATAACTCAGGATCTACAAAATATAATCAAACTCAAGAAGGTTCGAAACCTTTTTTTTAGTGATGCCCACCTGGTTAATTAGTATGATTTCTTTTCGTTAAAAAATGTTGGGTGATACCATTTTGCAGCAAAAACGGTTTTATAAAAAACTTTTAAAAAATTTACTTGGACTTGCCATCTAAAATATGTGTTGCAAGCATGTATAACACAATCCGAAATGTTGGTAAGTTGACTTAGTAGCACTGGCGTAGAGTTTTAGTTAAAACACTAATGGTACACATTTTTTAAGTTCTCCTTATGTAAAGTTACGAATTTCAGTGAATTCATATTAATTTATTTATTTATTTTATTTCATCCAATGATGTTAGAGTATAAACAAATAAGTTTTTTGTAATATGCATAGCTTACAACGAGTAATAAATAAGTTTTAGTTTTTCTCATATTTTCATTAGAATTTATTTGTCAAATCAACCCCTATTAACTTCGATCTTTTATTTTTTTTAGTGTTAAAGTGCTTAAAACATGTACACATTTTCTTAATGTCTTTATTAAATACCTGATAATATAAATGAATTTTTATCTCATATATAACCTTGAGTTAAAAACTGAAATAACACAGTAGTTAATGCTGGTCTGTAAAGTTGTATTATTAAAATCTTGCTTCTCTCAAGTTTCTTTGTAGACTAGCCATTGAAGAGTTTTATTTAAAAAATGCGCAAGTAAATTTGAACTCCCTTTTTTTTACCTTTTTAAATGTACATTTATTGTACCAAAATTCAAACATTTGTAAAGTAAAGCATTATTGTTTAGTTAAGCAATGAAGTAAGAAAAACAACTTTCTTCGCCGTTATTTAGTAGTGTAATTTTTACTAAAGATTTCATAGCAACATTTGAACGGAATAAGTTGTAGGCATTAAAAATATCTATAATAGGCTCTGAAAAACTTGAATCGATAATTTGGCTGCTTATACAAAACATAAAATCTGCAAAAAAATGTGGTTTTCGACTGAATTATTAATTTAAAAAATAAGAAGCCCAAAAACATGTTAGTTACACTGTATATTAATTTTTTAGCAAAGAACTGGTTTTTCTTTCACATTCTACATACTTATACTTTTTATAAAAACGCATTTATTTGTTAAAAATGCCTATCTTACAAAATTACATTTTTTTTATGTGTCACAACAAAACTAACTTAAGCTTATTTTGTTCTTAGAGACTAATTGTTGCAATGACTCATTCATGGTGAATCGATTTAAGCAACTCGGGTTCCACAGAAAATATTATAAAAAAACACTGAGTTACAGAATTAAATTTGATAAATAGTTTTAACGACATCATTATAGAACATTTTTCTTTAAAGAGGTGCAATTTTTATCTTAATTAAAAAAAAAGGTTTCTTCATGAGCTGTTAAAGCTAAAATAATTTTTTTTTATAAATATTGTTGATGATGCATTTAAAAACATTAATGGTTAAAATGTCCGGTGATTATACTTAAATTTTTTATAGAAAAATATAGTATCACGTTTCGTTAATGCAGTTTGTGGTTTAAATCATGTTATAATTAACGCCTCGTGGCAGCTGATATGGTGGTGGAGTGGGGATAAGCACCAACTAGTGCTTGAACAAATAAACTTATGCGTTTTAAATCATGGGTGCTGGCAGAGTCATCATTATCTCAACTTTCAGTGATCGTACAGAAAACCAACACAAATTAATTAGGTGTAGCTTGGCAAGATAAAATAAAATATCATCTCACGTTAAAAAAAAAAATTTAAGTACGTAAATAACGTATTTCAAACAAACCATCTCCAACGAACATATCATCAACGTAGGCTCCTTCCTCTAGATTTTGAGCTCCCTGGAGCAACTTATGACGTTTGTCGATAGCTAATTGCCTGAGAGTGCATATCGCTAAGTGGGGGGCGCAGTTTGTACCGTAAGTCACGGTAGTTAGACAATAATCCACGGGAGAGATATCTGGAGAGAGGGACCATAGAATTCTCCTGATATATAATATTCCTGATGAGCTAGCTCCATCCTTATTTGCCTGAACATCCTCATGATATCTGCTGTAAAATCGCAGCGGGGTCTACGCCAGTTAAGCAATATTAGCGACAGCTCAGCCTGGAGGGGAGAACTGGGATGCATATAATCATTCAGGGAATGGCTCCACGTTTTCCGGGATCCATCGAAAACGACTCTAACCTTTTGTTTATGGGTGGGACCAGTTACAACGACATGATGAGGCAAGTACCAGGCTGATTGATTATTGACTGAGATCAAAGGCACCTTTGTCATGTGGCCCTGATTTTCGTAGCATGCTAATAATTCTCGATACTGATGACTGAGCCAGGAATCTTGGACTAGGTGCCTATGTAAGCTGGTCAGTGTCGCAAGAGCCGTTTGCCGAGTTTCTCTTCCCAATGGGGTATACCCTCCTTGAGGGGAAACTGGACCATGTAACGACTATGAGTCGTTTGATACTGCCATTCACAGTATTCCGAATCCGGCTCTGCCAACAGGGGACTAGTCACAATCTCGTCTACTGTCCAAAACCTTTGGATGAGATCACTGAGGTAATCTTCGTAAGTAGTATGCAGGACAGGTATATCTTGAGGACCTGGGTTTACCGCCCACCTTGGCAATCTTTCGGATATGATTCCAGATACTATGCAGTGTTTTGAGCGATCAACTTTGTGTCAGGGAATCTCTTCAACCCTGATTTAAGGAGCTTAAACCATAAACCTCCGCCCCAAAAATAACATCTACTGATCCTCCTTTTGAAAATTCTGGATCCACCAACTCCAGATTCTTTACAGATGACAGTTGTAAAGCTGTGGTCCGGGAGATGAAACGTTAAGCGGAATAGCACGAGGGCGCTCATTTCAAAGAAGGGTTGGGAAGACCCTAATGAGCATAGCCATAATGTCACTATTTACGTAGACTCCCAAATGAGACGCTCTGACGCCTTCCAGTGTAATTTGAATGGATATCTTTGGAAATCTCAATAACTGTATCATGGACTTGGTAATGAATGAGCTTTCAGATCCTTGTTCCAATAAAGCTCTAGCCTTGATTATTGTACCCGGAGGCCATACTATCTCGATCTGAGCTGTGGCAAGAAGATTTGATATTAAATCCAGAATCAGAACCTTTATGAGGTAGAAAATTGGATCCTGAATAGTTGTGCTGATCATAAGCTTTAAGCTTCTCAAGATGCAACAAAGTATGGTGGGGCTCCTTACAGGTTAAGCAGTGAATAATTAATTTGCAGGTATCAAATCGATGGCTTCCTCAGAAGTTGAAACATAGGTTGGGACTTTGGGCTTCATTTTTTCTTTCGGAAGGTGTCAAGGTATTAAACTGAGGGCATTTCCAAATTGGATGCACCCCGTTGCAGAGGGGACAGGCTGGGGGGTTGGAGCTTCTCAATTGTTGAGCCAAACGCACCTTGCGTATACGGCCCCTATATGAAGCACTCTGGCTACTATTCAGAGCAGGGTTATGTGCGGCCGTCTTGGGGCCTAATCCCAGCATATTTAACCCTTGCACTCAATTTTTTATAAACTCTATAAACTTAGCGAATGTATGAAAACGGTTGCGAGTATTCAGCTCAGCAGAGCTAAGTCTAGCACGCGCTACGGCAGAACGGTCAGCTGTACTCATGTGGAGTTCTCAAACCGTCCTCGAAACGGTGACCAAACGCCTGAACAAGAGGTGGATCAGCCACACGTTCCAGTGCTGGACGAGCATTTTGAGGTTCTCTAAAGCCCAGATGATGCGTTGTGCTTCGTCACTAAAAGTCCTTAAATCCTTGGCAGGCTAACGAGTCGAATGGGGAAGGGCATAAAGCACATTTAACAAGTTGTTAATCGTCAACCAGCGATTAAAGAATCGCTTTCACAAGGTCTTCCAAGTGGAAGTGTAATTTTTCCCTTTGAGAGATATGTCCTTGACAAAGTTTGAGGCTACTCTGGTGAGGCATGGTTTCAAGTATTCTAATTTATTTACGTCCAGAGTCGATGTAATCTCGTGAGCCAATAACAATCAGGAAAAATTCTTCCAATCTTCATAATTACCTGAGAAGGTAGAGAGCGCTAATTTAGGTGATTGAGCCAATTGGTGGTCAATGTTGACGGAGACGTTCGATTCATTTTTATCTTGGAGGACAGGACCTTCCAGGGCCTCTAATTCGCTGAGCACATCTATCAGGATGTCCATGCACTCCTTGCACTACTTTGAAATACTGGGAAACGTATTGGAGGATACATACGGATCAGATAAAGCATCGTCAAGAACGATAACTTCAGCATGCGCAGACCAGGCTTCAAGCCATACCCTATCGAGAGCGTTAATATGGTTGGTAACAGCGTGTTTTTTGAGAGAATTGTGCTTGTTGGGTGAAAGTTTCACAAACCACTTACTTATAGTCTTTATTTTCTTAAGGCAAGCTGTTTGTAGCAGGATGGCCTTCTCCAACGTGGGTGAGCTCATGGTTGCTGCGCAAGGATACGAGCTGTGAAACTAGATGCTTATACCAAGGGAGAGAGTTTACTGAGCAAACGTTGAGGCTAATGAAGCAGCCTTCTTGTCGGTATTGATGCTACGGGAAGAGGGAAGAGAGAGACACCCGCCACTCTTAAGTACTAAAACTTACGCACAATCTTAACACAGCCCAACAAACAAAAGATCTTCACTCGAGGCACCAAAAAATGTTGGTTAAACTTCCAAGTAAAGCTACCTGAAAGATTAAGTACTGACAGGGATGTCGGGATGTGTTAAGAAATAACAATAAGTTAGTTATACTTGAAATATATTTTTAGTTACACAAGCGAGAAGAATGTTAGTTAGCGTTAAGCATACGCCACTTCATACATGCACAAGTAAACAATACTCAATATCAGATTTTGACTCAATTGAAGAGCAAGCACGCTATGCTTGTAAGTATAGATATAGGTTGGGCAAATGCATGCAACAGTTTACATGACAATGGAAACCAACTCGCACGTTAGACAGATGTACACACTCCCGGAAAAAGACACCGTTTCAATTCAAAAAACAGCATGTAACGCACACGCAGGTAGATGTACGCACAACAAGAGCCACACGCAATGCCACACACGTACAGCGACGCAAACTGTTTTTTCCTGACGCAACGTGCAATTGTTATGTACGAACACTGATGGAACTACTGAGGCTGATTAAATTCACGAATACGCTTAAGTCTGGACTCAATTCGCTCAGCAGCATGAAACACCTGCAACGTCATGGATCGGTGCTTCGAGGTGAGCAGTCAGTAGACGAACAGCTCTGCGGTCGGCCAGAGAACAGCTCGTGGTTGACTAGAGAACAGCTTGTGGTCAACTGGCGTACAGCTCCCAGAAAAGGCAGGGATGAGGACAACCCGTCCACACGGTGAGCGTGGATGGAGAGCAGCTACTGGTTAGCAGCAATGCAGTGAGGTTACCGGTCAGGTTAGAGGGCAGCTCCATGAACAGCAGGGGCGAGGCACTCTGTCAGATGGACGTACTGTAACTGCCGTTCTTGGCAAGTGCTTGCCTTTTCCCGGCCTCTCCCCCTTCTCCCGTTCTCTCTTTCTTTTCCCTTTTCCACTTCCCTCGCACTACAACTCCCCTTTCTTTCCTTTAGGTTACTAGTCAACTCTAAACACCATCCAGGAACAGCGAGAAAACATAATCAAATAAATAAGTAAGTCAAGGGCTATGCTGTTCATATATTTATTTATATATAGGGGAGTGCGTGGTGGCTCAGTCGGCTGGATCGTGGATTGACACGTGGGAGACCGTGGTTTGATTCCCGGCCAGTGCGACTTTTCGGGCAAGTACCTCTGTGTGAATTTACACATGTGCTTTTTCATCACTCAATGCTCCTCGAGGAGGGTTTAGGCGACCTTCTCGCAGCAAAAATTGCCTAATTTTCCCCTACCCCCCTCCTGTAATTAGAGGCCTCCCATCCTTTTCCTTATCCCTTTCCCAAGTGCTAAGTGCCCATAGTAGTGCCCTCATTAAACGAGCCGGAAGTAGAGCACTGAAATGTATATATAGGGGATGACGTTTTGACTGCAAAATAGGTAGTCCTTTATAACTCTGTAAAATAACATAATATACAAAGCTATGGTATCATGACAACTTTTATGCATATAGGATACAACTGTATGATTAAAAATAACTTAACAATTTACGGAGGGAAGCGTTAAAGGAGGAAGTAATATAACTATACTTAAAGCAACGTCGGCAATGTGTTTATAAGTCATAAAAGCTAGGTACAGTATGAGAAGGTATAAACACATAGTACACATTTGTGTAAAAGAAATAAAGTCCAGGAAGTCGAAGAAGTTTAATGTGAAACAAACTCATCTAAGGCAATGTTTAATACAGTATTGAAAAACTGTATTTAACTTTTGTGTGTATATAATTGGCTGAACTGTATTTAATTTGGTAATATATATGATTTCCTAAGTTAAACATTTGTGTAAGAAGTTTTCTTGAACCAAAATTTTTATGGAATCGAATTCAAACATTACTCCGCTTTCCTTCATATTCATACATACTGCAGATGTTTCTTTCTCATTTTTACAATCTCTCATATGTTCCCTTATATGTATTTGGATTTTGTAATAAGACTGACCAATATAACTTTTACTACAATCTTTACATTCAATATACTGAACATAATTTATCACTACTTCGAATTTTTTCTGTACCCAAATCGTTCCAAAGTTAAATGTACAAACTGATTTAGTAATAACATTGTGACCACTATTAAAATATTGTCTGAATATATTTTCACCACCCTTAATAAACGGTAATACTACAAACGGTCTTGATGCTAAAATTTATTTTTCCCTATAGTATTATTGATAATTTTATTTCTTTCACACAAGTGTGTACTACGCCTATATACTTTCTCATACTATACCTAGTTTTTATGAACTTAAGTACATACTATCAGCACCCCTGGAAAACTATAGTGTCTTGACATGTAATGTAAAACGTTTTTAGTTGAAAATCTTATATCTATTCATTGCACTTCTGAGAACGAAAAATTTCTTGCTAAAAATATATTTTTTCGGAATCTATACAGCTTATTTGGTCAAAAAAATATAATTATGCTGAAAAGTACCATACGTTCCTTACGCCATGAAATAATTGTGGGCCGTAAAAAGACCGTTGATTTGCAGTTTCTTCCGTACAGTATACAAAAAGGACTATTTTTAAAAAATGTAATGATTTAAAACTCACGAAAAATGTGTAATTAAGTAGGTTCATGCGTGACTCCCGAGTCAAATGTGCAACTAAAAAGATCATTTCTATTGAAGCTGTCAATATTCATAAATACGTTATTAAATATTTTTAATTGAATGAAATAAAGTATCCATACTATATTATAGATCACAATATTCAGTGTTAAGGTTTCTTAAAAATGTCTTATGTAATTCCGATTAACCTCAAAAAATTAGCAGTCGACTCTCGCCTATGCTTTTAACATAGTAAATGGCAATGCATGATTACGTTTCAATGAATACCTTTCAATTTTGTCCGATAAGGTAAAATTTTTAACGAAACATTACGAATGGAATGACTTCTAGTTTATTACTCTAGTTTTTGATTATCCTGGTCCACTTCTACGAAAAGTAATCGCATGATATACGGTGACAAAATTGTGTACGTCCGTAAGAGCCCGTGTTATCCCAGTGCTCAACAACGATTTTCAAATGTTTCCTTCTCGTGATTTTATGCTATAAGCCTATCTGAAATTTTGCAGAGAGGTATATAAAAAGTTCGTAAAGAACCTCTCCAAGTTTTACTTTCATAGCCCAGTTTTAAATTTTCGCGTGAACCACCTTAAACAATTTTATTTTCAATTTCACTAATTCATTACCAGAGCAGCGAAGTCCTGAAGCTTAATCTCTACATTTTTTATGACCACAAAAATACAAATATATATTCTACCTTTTTAAAAATCTGGAAGATTTAAAAGATAACTGTGAGGGTTATGATAAAAAGCTGATCTCTCACCTAATAAATTCTTTACATGTCGATTTTGATTCTGATGTTTCAATCACGATAAATGTTTTGCATTAGTATTTTGACACCTAAAATTGTATACGTCAGATGCATTTGAAGTTTTCCTTTTAATTCGCCATCTTACGACTATAGGCATAGTTGCGACTTTTGTGAGTTTTTTTCATCAATTTTGTTAAGTTGTAACGTATTTGTTGGCAAGGTAATTTGACGTTCGATTGCCCTAAAAAGGACCAGTGAGATTAATGGTTAAGTAGGAAACGTAAATACTTATAATGGCCCTGAAAGGAGCTAGCAGCGAAACTTCCAGCTATTTTTCATTATTATTCTTGATAATAGAGAGCTGGTTACGGGTAGTTTGACTCTCACACTCAGCGTCTCTGTGTACGAAAACTGTGCTAGAAGGAGGTACGCCACTGACGAAAAAATATCTCCTCTTCGGATCGTTCCCCCAATAACCAACCGCTCATCGTCAGTCAAAAGAGTGGGCCTGAAGAATATCTACTATGTAGGTATGCCGTTGAGACGACCACTGCGAAGGAGGTCGTAGTGGCTGTCCGAAATCCCCAGGATTATTATCCCTGGCTTGCTGTCGTAGCAAAATCTGCTCTGGTAGCACGAGGACGGTTAGCAAATTGGCCATGAAATCCTAAAATGCTAAAGCAGATTGTGCTCTGGCTAGACGCGTCTTCTAGTATTTCACCAGGGATATTGTCAGTTAACATCTTTTTATTTGTGACACGCGTCGATCCTGGTGGTTTGGGTGGAGTTTGACGTAAGTCGTTTGTCCATTAAAGAACAGAGTTATCAGTAACCAGGATACCCCACTGCACGACTCACTAGTCTAAACTTCATACACTGTCGGTTATTGACTGAGGTATTTTGTGCTTTGCTTGGCATACAATAACCAGACTCACTTAATTCTATTGCAGGTACATTCGATTTAATTCTACGCCATCGAGCGGACACCCTACTGCACTAATATAAAAAGCTGGTATATTTTTACAAAACTTTGAGCTTATTTATTGCTATTATTGTTAATTTTTTTAAGATAGAAACTATATTTAAACCATCTAAGAAGTGTCAAGAATCAGTCTGCAAAATTTGAGCAAGATCGGTTGAGTAGTTTTCGCGGTTAGTGATTACAATGGTTTTAGCAACTTTGCTTTATATATTAGTAAGATTGCCAACGTTGCTTTCAATATAAACAACATTATTTCATTATAAGACTCACAACAACTTTTGTACTTAAAATTTTACCTTAAAATGTTGTGTAAAACGTTAGGTGCTGTAATACGAATTTTCAGCCGTTTTAAAACGATTTTTACCTTCTATAGCAATAAGAGTCCAACATAGAAAAAAACTTACTACACAGAAAAGTTTTATTTTAGTTAGCTTTATAACTTTTGAATTAAAACACTTTGTATTATAACTCTTATTCTAGTGCAAAAAATGATCTCTTTTATGTTTTCACATCTATTTTGCATTACAGAGCATCGGCATTGCATGACAGATTAAATGTATAGTACAAAAAAGTTGTGTGTCATTGTGATTTACAATTTTTTTGTTGAACACAAATGTGTAAAACGTCTTAGTTAAAACTAATAACTTGTTTTCTACTCTAAGAGTAATGTAGTGACAATGCTGCCAAAATTTTTATTTCTAATGAAGACTCACCAAACGAGACACATCATCTAAGACATTAAACTTGAAGTGACCAATAAAATTTGAGTAAATATGAATAAGAACTGCTTAATTCACTTCAAAAATTTAATTACGTGCGTTTATACATACACTATGTGACTAACTCAAATCATGAAACATATCGTGCCTAAAAATGATGTATAGAATGAGTAAACGTTTTAATACATAAATACAAGCGTGTTCAATATTTTCAGATGTTATATACTTGAAACGTGTGCTTACGAAATTTTAAATATAAAACGTATAGATCTTAGAAAAATAGTACAGTACGATACTAGTGCGTGGGGAAGGCGATTGACGCACGCGTGTTAGCTACGTAACCTCTCGCACGTGTGGTGTTCACAACTTTTCGACACAGCCAGCGTAGGGATGCCATCTAATATGGCTCTTCAAAGACCTCGACGTACACACCCACTCGCACGAGTGCGCAGCACGAGCTGTGAGTAGTGTGTGTAAATCGAGATCTTTAGAGCCACAACAGATGGCTCATAATCGAGTCCTACGCACGGCGTGTCTAAAAAGTCTTAATTGTGTTTGGCACTCATGTTTTCAATGTCATCCTAACACAAGATATAACAAAAAGTGTTTTAAAATGGCTGACAAATTGATTTGTAATATGTAAGCTATTGTTATATAATTTTTTTTGTTTTTTAATACATGACGTTGCTTACTTTTTACTCGAAAAGAATTGTGAATATACAACCAAAAAGTTATACACTTTACACTTTAATAAAAACACATCTTATAGAAAGTAAGATGTTAGAGTCTAAAAATTTATTTAATTAATAAATATCATTTTATTAAATTTTATTTGCCCATTAAGAAGCATTATCAAATAAAAATGATTTATAGAACATGTGAACTAATAAACGTATGTTGTTACGGTCAAGCCAAAGTACTTATCAAACGCGGGGATCTTTTAATTCGAATAGTTCGGGAATCATTGAGGATCAATAAAACTTTGATTATTCTTAGTCGCTTAGAAATAACGTTAAGTAATTGCGTATGTATGTGTTACAATAGTGGTTAGTGGAGCTCAGAGCGCAATGGATGTTGGTTCTTTGCTAGTTGAAGCGTGTCTGAATTAATTGCAGAAATAGTAGATAGAATAACTAAATTTAACTGTATACAAATATAAGTTCCGAAAGATAAGACAATATAAGTTCCGAAAATAAAGTATGTATCAGTATAAGGTAAAATTTACGAAGTTAATAAGTGATAATTTTAGATAATGAAGCAAAGTTACAGAGGTCGTAGAACTGGTAGAGGCTCTAGTCAACATCGTCGAGGAGGCGGTTGGCAACAGAATAATAATCAAAGGCATCCAAACGAAGACGGTAATGTGAGTAGTTGTAATTGCGGAATTTGAGGAAAGACCTAATGAGTCGAGTGTTGAAGTTAACAGCTGTGATAGTAAGGTTGAATGGTTACTTGATTGAATAGCGGTTGCTTAGATCATGTTATAAATGATGATCGATATTTTTCTGAATCTGTTAAATTAAAAGAGCCTATAAATGTAAAAGTAAGCGATGGTCGTTCTTTAAAAGCAACAAAAGTTGGTAATATTAAACACAAGTTTATTGTTTATGGTCAAAGTACAATGAATACAATGAAAAATGTTTTCTTTGTTAAAGATATGGATAGAAATTAAATAAGTTACGGTAAAGTAACAAAAGCAAATAAGATTGTATCAATAGGAAATATGTCAAAAATTTTTGATAAAAATGGAAATGTAATTGCGTTGGCTATTTAAAATAATGATATTCATCATATGACAAGTGAAATTACGTATAGCGAGTCAAATACAGTGACAAAAAATAAGTTAACAGAACGAAGAAAATTGCATAGAACACTAGGGCATGTAAATTTTAATTATTTGAAAACAATGTGTGGTAAACAAATGCTTGATGGCTCATCTAGGGAATTAGAAACTGATTATTTAAAACATGGAATTTGTTTGGAAAATAAAATGCATAATTTATCATTTAATAATGACAGATCAAGGTCTAGAGATATTTTAGAAATTCTACACACTGATTTAAATGGACCTCATAGTACTACTGGTTTAAATGGCGAGAATTATTTTCTGAGTTTTATTAATGATTACAGTAAATGAGCTTAAGTTTATTGTATGAAATCAAAATACCAATTATATAATTGTTTAGTTAACTATGTAAATTTATTTGAAAGTAAGACAGAAAAAAAAATTAAAAAACTAAGATGGGATAATGGAAAGGAATATATAAATAAGGATATTTGTAATTTTGCAAGCAAGAAAGGTATATCTATTGAACCGTATCCACCTCATGTACATGAGTCAAATGGAACGGCAGAAAAATATTACAGAGATATTATGGATATGTCTAGATGTTTATTGAAAGAAGCAAGGGGTCATAGTAGGTTTTGACAAGAAATAGTTAAAACAGTAGCTTACTTGAAAAATAAAATAATTACTAATACTGTTGAACAAAATGAAACACCTTTTGAAATTATGTTTGGGGAAAAGCCTAGTACAAGAAATTTAAAAATTTATGGAAGTAGGGTTTTTGTGAGAATACCAGAGGAAAAAAGGAATTCAAAATGGGACAAAAAAGCAGACTTAGGAATTTTGTTAGGTTATGAAAATATTGGTTATAGAGTTCTAATAAATAGTAAAATAGTAGTTGCAAGACACGTTAATATTATCGAAGATGGCACAAATTGTGTTGGTTTAGAATTAGAAAATGACATAGTAAAAGTTATTTTAAATGTAAACAATGTTAAAAACAAAAATAGCAATTAAAATACAAACGGCAATGATGAAAATACAAAATTTAATTTAAGACGGTCAATTAGGAAAAGAAAAGAGCCTGATAGGTAAAGAGATAAAAAATTTTTATGTAGTAACAGTATTTATGTAAATTATACAAATGCTGAGACACCTGTTTCTTATAATGATGCGATACATAGTAATGAGTCTGAAAATTGGAAAAAGGCAATGAATAGAGAAATAGATTGTTTGAATAAAAATAAGACTTGGATTTCCGTAAATAAACTACATGATAAAAAAACTTTAGATTTAAAATAGGTTTCATACTAAAAAAGCTAATGATATTTTTGAGGCCAGATTAATTGGTACACGTTATCAACAAAATGTATTATTGATGATATTTATTCACCAGTTGCAAGAATGCAAACCTTAAAAATTTTACTTTCTTATTGTTGTCAAAATAATTTAATTATTAAACAGATAGATGTAGAAAAAACGTTTTTGAATGGAAAAGTAAAATCTGAAATATATGTAAAACAGCCACAAGGCTACAATGATGGTTATAATGAGGTATTGAAATTGGATAAATCGTTGTACGGATTGAGAGAAAGCCCAAGAGCTTGGTATGAGTGTTTTGATACTTATTTAAAAAATTTAAATTTTAAAAGAAGCGAAAGTAATTGTTGCTTATCTATCTTAAATGATAAGTAGTCAGGGCACCAGAGACTAAAAAAAAACGATAAGTCGTGGTCCTTTACATTTTTTCAAAATTGGTCTTAAAATTACAAAAAAAATATATAGAACAACATCCTAAGGTCTTGACAATGGTCGAGGTTGGGAACATTGTTCATAATTGCAAAATAAGTTTCTTTTCAGCTTTTTTTCGGTTATTGTCGATTATCTCCGAAACAGTAGCTTGTAGAGAAAAATGTTAAATACAAAAGTTGTTCAAGAGATGATTCTGCACAAGGATTAAGCATTTGAAAAGATTAAAAAAATTAATTCTCAGTTTACCCAGGAGGAAAAGTCAAAAAATGCAAAAAAAATTAAATTATTTAAAAACAGTACTAAAAATTCTTCAAATTCAATGAAAATCGAGTATGTTGTAGTTTTTAATATACTTAACAATATGCGCCCGGTCCTATTGCAAAATTTCGAAATGGCGGCCTATTGCAAAATTGTTAAGTTGGAATTTGAATTGTCTGTACAGCGTGTCCTTCAAGACGAATCAAAATCTGCTTTGCTGGAATCGGTAGGTACTGATAATGCCTTTGATATACCAAAAATTCAGATTTTTAAATTAATAAACAAAAAAGTTATTTAACAAAAATCCGTTGTTGAGGACCTTGATTTTGCCAATTTACAACCTACAGTTTTGCAATGAAATGCATTCAATTGCACTTATTTTTACATGAATTTAAAAGAAAAAAATTTTTTTCTACGACCAACAGAAGCCGAGTTACAGTTCTTCCACTTTTTTACTTGTAGCGCCTGCCCTAATTAATATTTCTGCCCCGGACCCAGCATAACCTCTTCTTGAATGTTTACTTAACAGTAGAAAATTTTTTTCGGGTCAATTTGATCAACCCTGTCCGCATAAACGAAATATTAAGTTGCTAAAAAGTTGCACAGAAATTCCCGCCGAGACAGCCCGCCGCCCGCCGCGAGCCGAGCGCGCCGACGCCGCCCGAAGCGGCCCAAAGAGCGCTCGACGGCCCGTGCATGCAGCCGCCCGAGATTCTTAGTTACATAATTATTTACTCGTATAAAAAAGTACCTACGAAGACGAGCTAAGGTCTATTCTCATGTCATTTTTCGTCAGCTACACGATGGTGCCATTTATTTTGTTGTATCTATTTCGTAAGGTGCCGAAAAATGCATGTTTTCGTATGCACTCGATGAAAAAGCCATTTTTTAGCGATTTTATTGATCAATACTTGTACTTACCACTTACACTTGAGTGTCTTCGAATACTTGTAGTCTTGAACCGACATATAAATAGCGTAATGAACAGCTTATATGCCGTATCTTTGGTGAATCACGTATTTACTCACCTGTAAGCCGCTTCCAGTGCGTCTTTTGCATTTCTTTCTATATATTTCTGTTTTTGTTATCAACTTCTAGCTAAACTGTTTGTCTTTGTAATGGATAAATTATTTAACGATTAGACATAAAGACAGTGAACTATGAGGCAGTAAAAGTTCCACGTTACCGAATCTTCATCTCATTTACTATTTCTACAGTATGCTCACGTTAGTCGTTCACACGCATGTAGACACACACACACGCGCACCAAATATATTATCCCAAAAACGCTCACAAACCTCTCCCGCTTGCATTGGGACACATTTACAGTGTTCTGAGTAACAGGTGAGTAAATACGTGATTCACCAAGGATACGGCATACAAGCTGTTCATTACGCTATTTATATGTCGGTTCAAGACTACAAGTATTCGTAGACACTCAAGTGTAAGTGGTAAGTACAAGTATTGATCAATAAAATCGCTAAAAAACGGCTTTTTCATCGAGTGCATACGAAAACATGCATTTTTCGGCACCTTACGGAATAGATACAACAAAATAAATGGCACCATCGTGTAGCTGACGAAAAATGACATGAGAATAGACCTTAGCTCGTTTTCGTAGGTACTTTTTTATACGAGTAAATAATTATGTAACTAAGAATCTCGGGCGGCTGCATGCACGGGCCGTCGAGCGCTCTTTGGGCCGCTTCGGGCGGCGTCGGCGCGCTCGGCTCGCGGCGGGCGGCGGGCTGTCTCGGCGGGAATTTCTGTGCAACTTTTTAGCAACCTAATATTTTGTTTATGCGGACAGGGTTGATCAAATTGACCAGGAAAAAATTTTCTACTGTTAAGTAAACATTCAAGAAGAGGTTAGGCTGGGTCTGGGGCAGAAATATTAATTAGGGCAGGCGCTACGAGTAAAAAAGTGGGAGAACTGTAACTCGGCTTCTGTTGGTCGTAGAAAAAAATTTTTTTCTATTTAATTCATGTAAAAATAAGTGCAATTGAATGCATTTCATTGCAAAACTGTAGGTTGTAAATTGGCGAAATCAAGGTCCTTAACAACGGGTTTTTGTTAAATAACTTTTTTGTTTATTAATTTAAAAATCTGAATTTTTGGTATATTAAAGGCATTATCAGTACCTACCGATTCCAGCAAAGCAGATTTTGATTCGTCTTGAAGGACACGCTGTACAGACAATTCAAATTCCAACTTAACAATTTTGCAATAGGCCGCCATTTCGAAATTTTGCAATAGGACCGGGCGCATATTGTTAAGTATATTAAAAACTACAACATACTCGATTTTCATTGAATTTGAAGAATTTTTAGTACTGTTTTTAAATAATTTAATTTTTTTTGCATTTTTTGACTTTTCCTCCTGGGTAAACTGAGAATTAATTTTTTTAATCTTTTCAAATGCTTAATCCTTGTGCAGAATCATCTCTTGAACAACTTTTGTATTTAACATTTTTCTCTACAAGCTACTGTTTCGGAGATAATCGACAATAACCGAAAAAAAGCTGAAAAGAAACTTATTTTGCAATTATGAACAATGTTCCCGACCTCGACCATTGTCAAGACCTAAGGATGTTGTTCTGTATATTTTTCTTGTAATTTTAAGACCAATTTTATAATAATGGAAGTAACAAAATGGTAGGTGCGGTTTAGCCCTGCGGTCGTCTGTATACATGACGTAATTTAAATGTCCCTATCAAGGAATATTGTCCCTATGGCGGAACGATTTCTTATTTTTGTACCAAAATTTTTATTGCTTGTTTATAAGTTTACAAAAATTACAATAAATAGCTTAAAATATCTTTAAAACTTTTTTAAAAATTTTATCTGAATACACCGATATGAGAAGTAAATACAAAATAATTTAAGAACGTGCACTTTCGATCTGCATCTAAAATTTATGAGAATAAGTGACACTCACTATGAAGAGAGAGGATTTCTTTACCCATGCTGTCATAATTATAGAGCATTATATGAGCTCGGACTTAAATTTTTTTGCATGTATTGAAGCTATACTTAAGATTTATACGTATAGTTTGATGAAAAACTGAATATTTTTATTAATTTTCACACGTTCCGTTCCATGTTCATTGTCAGTCAAAATGTACATTAAAAGGAACAGCCAAAATACACAACATAAGATATCACTTACTTATTTAAGATTTAAGTATACAAAAATGGCAAACATGGGTGCCAAAAAAACAAAACAAAATAAGCAGAGCCTTTTAATTTAAACTCTCCTGAGATACAGTTGCATATCGACGCCTCGTACAAAGACCAGCACAGTTTAGATTTTTCAATGTTATTTTCAACAGAAAAATCTTAAGTGAGCTGGTATTCGTACGAGGCATCGATGTTATATTGCACCTTAACTTGGTATTATATACCCCTACAAATTATTTTAAATAATCACATAAGAATTTCAAAAAATATCTTTCTTTCTTTTTCTCCTACTTTGTTTCAAACACTTCAAAATAATCCAACATACACGAAAGCAATAAATCTTTGGAAATGTTTAACAACATTTTTACACTGCCTGAAAAGTGTTTGCCAAAAAAAAGGATAAAATTAAAGGAAAAGTAAAATTTGTCGCTGCATGCAAATCTGATCCGTGGTTTAACATCCATAAACAAAAGGAAGATAAGGAAGCTGAATAAAAAAGATGCAAGAAAAGAAGAACGATTTAGTTGTTAAAAAAAACAGATATTGAAATTAAGGGGATCAAAATCAAAATATTACAAAAAACAGGTGATGGGAAAAAAAATTGCAAGAAGAAAAAAAGTCTTAGAATGATACAAAAAGTTAGACTTGCAAATTAAAGCTATTTTATTAAATATCAAACAAGAAAAACCGTAGATAGTTTATTATAATTTATTTGAATCTAAGATTTTATATTAAAATGTATTTAAACTGGAAATGTTTTATAATTACCAAAAACTATGATAAAAAAAAATTGAACTAATGTAAAAAGGTAATAAGAATAAACAATAATTTTAAGTAATAAAAAGAAATAAATACGAAATTCATAAAATAAAGAGTAAATCATGTATATTTTACCTTATCTTACACCCTCTCATTTACTATTACCTTTAAATTACACAGAAATAATTTGAAAGTTCTATGTATATTGATATAAAGTCATGTTCCGCGATAGGGACAATGACTGCGGAACAGTGCTGCCTAACTACTGCTGACGTTCCGCTTAATGTACATTTTGATCACCTTTTAATTTATCACATAAATTTCTTAATTCTGCTTAAATTTTGATACAAAACAGCAACCTACGTTCAAAAACAGATAACCCATTATTATAGATCGAAATTTTATGAATAAACGTTTAAAAAAATTTTTTATCTGTAATAAAGGTAAATCGATACCAAAATTCGTTCCGTGGTAGGGACATCCACCTTATGTAAGCAACTAAGGTTTCGTTGCTTCACATGCGCTCATGTCCAGGAAGCCGACAGAAATATGTATACGTATACGAATGAAGGGTTTTTTTTAGTCGCGTTCTTTTTCTTATATGCAGTGGTGAGTCAGTAGAAGACTAAAACACAAAAATAAATGACGATATAGTAATGAACGCAAACAAAAAATAAACTGATTGCAGCAATACCCAAATGCAACTTTAAGTCAAGAGAGTTTGGAAAATATTGCGACTAATTGAAAATGCGGGTAGTATAAAATACACCTGGATCTGAAATTCAATCTAAACTTAATTTTTTCGATTTGTTCAGACCAGTTTGGTTTCTCGCTTGATTATAAAAACCAAAGCCAAAATAATTAGACGGAAATGAAGGCATATACTTACAACTATGAATTTTTAAAGAATGTTAAACAGACAATGAGTATGACAGCGAAATGCGTTTCAATAACTACCAGATGATTGAAAACGAGAAACCAACAAGCCAAAAAAATCGGGACAAGCCAATCATAACAAATACTAAAACGACTTATTTCAAATATAATCATGAGACGGACAGATTTGAGTCAAAGACGCATATTATGAATATCTATAAGTTAAGACAGACAAGTGATAAAAGCAGTTCTATGACTAAGAACTTTTACCTAAAAGCTTTAAAGAATAGGGTTGAGCGTTCTTAAAGAAAAGAATTCCAGCCTTTCGAGGAAATTGAAATGGTTGAAGAACAGATAAGGCTCTGAACATCAGGATAAAGTGTCAAGGACGGCCGATGTATCAGTGCGTGTGGCAAGTCTGGAACAGGCAGTGACAGGCGTGACGCAACAACTTAAGCATCTTTAAAATCAGGGGATGAGCCAAACAAGTTATCAGCCAGATTTTTATTATTCGACAGCTTTTCCGTTTGCCAAAAGAAATCGCATGCATGAAGATGACTTTCCTTCAGGAAGAAATTCCAATGTTCTTTTCAATGATAGAACAACTGATCTTGATCTAAGTAAGAGATTTCAACTCAAACTGCTCTTAAAGACTCACCCTAGCAAACTGATTATAAACTCACACCAAAAATAAGTTAGAATTATTTTTGGACAAGCTCCATTCAGAACTGAAAATTCAATGACTTTTATATAAAGTAAATAATACTGTAGGAATCTCTCTCTTTCTACAAAAAAAGGATCTCGAAGATAATAAAGAGAGAAAATACAGCTGAATGAACTAAAAGAGATTAAAAGATATGAAACTAACCTTTCTTCAACTGAAATCAGACGCAAGCTCTACAAATTTTAATTTTTTATCAATAAAACGGCAGCATCTGACTTTGTAAGCAAATTTAAAGAACTGGACAGAAGTTACACAAATTTTCAAGGGAAACAGTCCCTATCTGAGGGAGATTATGATTAAGAGATACGTGATGTATTTTATAATGCTATGGTTTGAAATATGTCGCAAGTTGAGACCCTTGATACTATGGTAAAAGACGCGCAGGAGTGGACGTCCTGGAATATTATGGAGTCCTCTCCGGGGAAAGGCTACACAGTGGCGAGTGGACCCCATGCACCGTTGGTGCAGAGAGTGTCAGCTTAACTGGTAAGGTGTTCTACCGGAGATACTTACACTAAGCCCATGGATTCAGGTATGATATCAGTAAAAAGGGTTGGAAATGGGTGCGGCAATACACCCCACACATAAGTGGTGAGCAGGAGGCCTTGGTGAATAGGCCAGTAGGCTGTCATGGTAACCCGGAAAAAAAAAAAAAAATTGCAAACTATTTACAAGAATTAATAAAATATTTCCTTACGGGTAAACTAAACATGCAACCTCCTTGCGAATAGTTAAAATTTCGTCAAACATATCTTTTAAATTTTCAAGATTTAATTGAATAATTATTTACCATCATAAAAGGACATAGATGGACTAAGAGTACTTGGAACAGTACCTCCATCTATATATGAGCCTATAATTTTCATGACACAGACATATCATAAATATTTGTTGTTATACAAGTAATAAAGTCACACTAAATTTTCTGATACAAAAATTTATCTAGAAGCGGAAAAATCATTTTCCAATCATACCTTATACGCTCATTGTTTAGTTTTATAGCTGCATGGTAACGTTATTAGTGCTAACTTTTTTCAACATTTTGAGTGATTGTATTATATTTATTCTGGCCGTGCTTTTTGAATTCATGCACTGCTTTCTTGGCTCTTAGTAGTACGAACATGGAGATTAACTGGCAAAACTTTTTCATACAGGTATAGAATTTCTAATACAAAATTAATTTAATTGATTATTTTTAGTATTTTATTTTGCATACTTTATATAATATTATTCTAAGCTCCACCAACTTTTAACATGGTTAATATTTTTTTAAATTATTGTCTATATATGGAATAACAATTTTGCAGAGAGAATAAGTGTTTATAGTAGTTTTATTGTGATTAATATATTTGTGTCTTTTGAATCTCACTATGATATTTTCGTTAATAAAGTAAATAGCCCTACACATTTTCTGGCAAAAACAATTTACAATGAACTGAAGAATTCGGTTAACGTTCCAAAATCACATGCTAACAATAGCTTTGAATTGAAAAACAAACTAAAAAATATAGAACTCACTACTAACTACAGATTATTGTCTTAAGTTGTCAGCTCCCTGTTAACTAATATCCCTTTAGAGTTAGTACTGACTAGCATCAATCGACGTATATTAAACATAATGAATAAATGTTGAATCCCTATTAACGAAATTCGACAATGCACAGAATTTTTATTTAACAATACTTTTTTACCTTTAACAACAATTTCTACCAAAAAATTTTCGTTACGCCAGTGGATTCTCCCATTTCACCTCTGTTCGCTGACTTTGTAACGGATGCCCTGGAAAATGACTTTCTCTCCATTTCAAAAAATAATTACAATATTTATCCAGCTTTTATTTTCATTACGAAGATGATGTGTTATTTTTTATTAACGTGGACCACATCAACCAATTATCAAATGTTTTTAACACATATCATTCTAAGCTACAGTTTACACATAAAATGGAGAGTGACAATAAACTCAACTTTTTAGACATGACCATAATCAGAAATTCGAATCATTTTAATTTTAACTGGTTTGAATAACCTCCTTCTTTCAAACGTATCTTGAATTATTCTTCTGGTTATCCAGTTAGCTACGAAAGCAATATTGTTTTCAATTTAGATAATAGAGCGATCTTACTTCCTAGTAAACGTTTTAACAGTGTAAATATTGCTAGATAAAAAATGTTTCGACAAACAACAATTGCCCGTTAAACTTTATTAACAAAAATACCATAGTGAGATTCAAACGACACAAATATATTAATCACAATAAAACTACTATAAACACTTATTCTCTCTGCAAAATTGTTATTCCATACATAGACAATAATTTCAAAAAATATTAACCATGTTAAAACTTTACTATATTCACACTTACCCTCTTATCAACAATAAACTAAACCATATCATCTGTTTAAGAAACCATGTAACGGAATAACTGAAACAAACAAATGTTGCACATGAATTGTATTGTAAAAATTGTCCTGCATCATATGTGGGTGAGACAAAGCAATTAGAATCTTTGACAAAGAATCTAATTACAAAAAAAAAAATTATTTCCGTAATGCTTTATATTAAACTGGATAAGCATTACATTATTAGTAAGAAAGATATGCTTTCTTTTAATCAACCAAACCTTCCCTTACTAGGAAAGTTTAAAAGTCTTGATCGAGTTCATCGCCCTATACTGTCTACCTTTGTTGCATCGCCTATATAAGCACTAGCTTGTTGTTTAATTTATTGTCAGTCAATAGTTCAACAGGTGACGAGTAAGTTAATATACTTACGAACTCTCGTGTACCTGCAGAAACAATTTATTTCTCAAATTTATTTTATTTTTGTGTGTGAGGTTTACCAGATCTCTTATTGTGTTTTTGATTTTGTAGCCTGATGAGGCTGACACAAATGGTCAGCGAAACATTGCATTAATAAAACAATATAGAACATTTAAATACACCTTCGATGTATTTATTTATTTCGTGTATCTCGCCTCCAACATATCACCGATCAACTTGAATTCCCAATTAGCTGTAAGGTTAAGTTACTAATTAGTGTTATTTTTGGCTTTTTACAGAAGGCATATTACAGAAGTATTTCTGAAAATAATTTGCTTTTTTAGCTTTCTGCTGTAATAGTTTTCTGTGTATGGCGGAAATACTACTCTATTGAAAATAACCACGTGGTGAAACCACGTGGTAAACCACATAGTTTTACCACGTGGTTTACCACGTAGTTTTTGTCTCAAAACGCCACATGGTTTTTGAAACCAGGTGGTTTTGTAATACCACATGGTTTTTTCACCAAGAAGTTCAATAGTTTTCACAAACATAACCTACTTCTTTCTAGTTCTATTGATAAATTTTTTTCTTGTCTTGTTGTATACTATCGTAATAAATACTTTTACAAACAGTTTTCTGAGAAATTTCTGTTCCTCTATTGAAAAAAATCACGGAGTTTCACCACGTGGAAAAACCATGTGGTAAGCCACGTGGTTTTATATCATAAATCACGTGGTTTTGTTTCAAATTAACACAGGGTTCTAAAAATCACGTGGTATTATTACGACTATGTGGTTTTTTAAAAACCATGTGGTATTTTCAGACAAAATTACGTGGTTTATGATGTAAAACTACGTGGTTTACCACAAGGTTTTTCTACGTGGTAAAACCACGTGGTTTTTTTCTATTTTAGAGAATATCGGATAAGACAAGCAAACATAGCAAATAAGGTGATCTCTACTTTATATTTAGAAGCTGCAATCAGTTCATCAATCACAATAAATATTTTTCTTACTACCTCCCCCGAAAGTTCGAGTTTCGGTGGCTGTAAATTTTATATCGCATAGAGGGGTCGGGAGAAAAGCTCCCTGCTCCTTACTTTTCTTTGCGTGAGAGAGAGGTAGAGAGAGTGAGCAGCAGTGCAAATGTTCATTAGTATTAAGTATTTACCTACGCAGCGTTTATTAATTTTTTTTTCAAGCTGTGAGAAAATTTGGAGCACGTGTCGAACTCGAGTGTGATCATAAATTTGTCGTGCAATACATGTTATCTCTTTCGGTAATGTGTAACGTAGTAAATTTCTAACCTAAATCTGAATATAGAAACAATCATAAGATGATTGTTAAAAAATCTCATCAAAATCTAACTCTTGACTTTTGCAGCAACCAATGCCGAGAGTCGAAGAAATAATCATATTAGCGTATAAAAGATTGAATACTGTTGATAAGCAAAAATAATATTTATACGACATCATTTAGTACCTCATAAAATTTAAAGGATTTTTAATAAAATTAAATTGTTTTGACCGACTTTTTCGCATTTCGGGCCTGTTAACATCCACTTACCAACAACCCTCGCTTCACTTGGGTCGTAAATGTTATTGGATGATACAGGCTCTTTACTTTTGCCCTAAACATAACCTACCACTACTAAAGCTAATTATTTTCTGATTGTTAATGAACCACAAATTTTCAGCCGAAGCTGCAGGAAAAACAGTATACATTACACGGAACGTCACTTAATAATGCGTTCCGGCGGTTTACCCCGCGGCTTCGCCTCGGGGGGCAACTTCACCGCCGGAGCGGAGAAGTTGTCCCTTGTAATATAATGTACTATGAATTACATGTTGTGTGTAGTTTAAAAATCTAGTAAATACATGTTAAAGAATGATGTTTCTATATTTCAGAGTGTCTTTTTTGGGTTTTTTGTGTCATAACAAATGTAAAAGTACAAAATAATCATACACTTCAGTTTAAGTTATAATTAGTTTAAGTTGATTAAATTTCATATATAATATTTAAAAGTAATATATTACAGTGTCTTACATTATTTTAAGGATAATTATATAATTAATTAATATGGTACGAAAAACACGTGAATTGTCACGTAAAAATCTCGTGATTTAAAACGTGATCAATCACACGATGCATAGCATGATATTTTCGAGCAAAAAGTCACGTGATAAATCACACGATTTTCTTTAAATTAACGTAAGAAAAATATTATATTTTAATAAGTATTACAATTATCAAAATTATGATAATGATTATCATGACTAAGATAAGTACGATTTTACTTGTAATAAAATTATTACCGTTCAAAACCAGGATTATTAAGATACATGTACGTAATTAAGACTATAATCATCATTAAAATAATTATGTGATAATTATGATTATTCTGATTTTTTAATTATTGTGATGATAATAATATTTATAATAATAACAAAATAATAATAGTAATAATAATTATTATAATAATTTCTACAGTTACGACGGTGGTAACAAAAGTTATGATGATGATGAACATGCTCATTCTTTTTATGATTGAAATGAGTATGATAATGATAATAGCGATTATGATAATTATAAAATTATGAAGATGCTGATTACTATGATTTTTTTATAGTAATAATAGTTATTGTAATGAATGAGATGAATGCAATTGAACGAATCACAATGATAATGATGATTGTGTTTATGATTGAAATAAATGTTATGTCTATTACAATATTTATTAAGACTGAAATGCACACACATACACGCGCGGGCGTACAATGGCTATGATAATGTTTATGATTGCGATGATGATTATTATAATTATAGAAATTATCAATAGTATTATTGTTCTAATCACCATGATAATCATCGCCCGATACTAAAAATCCATATCAATCCATACGGTTTTTTTTATTGGGCGTAATTATCGTCATAGTTAACATCATCTTTATCACAACAATTATTATCGCTATTAATATGACAGTCATTGCATTTGTTTTCCTAATTATTATCATAATCATATCAATAGCCTCAATAATTCATGCTGATCGTAATCACTACCATCTCACTTGTTATTATAGTCATCTCAATTATCATACTCGTTACTGTAATCGTCACGACCATAAACATCACCCAATTTTCATTATTATCATAACAATCCTTATGAAAACTATAACCACTAGTGTAATCATCTCTATCTTCATCATTATCATAATTTTGATAATTGTAATACTTATTACAATATAATATTTTTTATTGCGTAAATTTAACGAAAACAACGTGTTTTATCACGTGACTTTTTCATGATGTGTAGCGTGACATTTTGCTCGAAAATATCATGTGATGCATTGTGTGATTAATCACAGTATAAATCACGTGATATCTTACGTGACAATTCACGTGATTTTTGTAAGTAGGATATTATACTTTGAAAAAAAGTTTGCCTCATATGCGAACAACGCTAATGCTTAATTATTAACTATTGGAGATGTGTGTACTAAGACGCTGAAGTCATGAGATGCAATAGTAAAACAATGAAAAGTTTTAGTCAAAGATGTTTGAAACATTTATGTACGAATCGCTTAAAATTTTTACACTTTTCAAAACTTAGTTTGAAAATAATCACGTCGTATCTTGAAGGGAAAGCAAAATAAACCAAAAAATTGGACTAAAGCTACATTATATAATTGATAGTCAACTGATTTTATTATTTTCACAGAGCTTTTAACTATTAATTATTTATACACTTCCAAACATTTACCTACTTTATGATTGTTACAGACTATTATATATACATCTTTATTTATACTATACATATTATATATACATAGTTTATCTATAATTAACTGAAGCATGCATCTTCATTGTAGACACTGTTGTACGTGCTGCGCTTGGCAACAAACTTTTGTTATTTGATCTGTAATTAGGTCCACCTACGGTCCCTTAAGTATATAATTAAATGAATAAATAATCTAGAAAAGGTATTGTAAACGTGATGCTTACAGGAGAACAAAAATATTAAGATGCACCAAATGAAACGTATATTATTGATATAAATACTTATGCTGCAATACGAATTAAAGGTACGCTGTTGAAAAAGTTATTAAATTTAATAAGAATTTTATTAAATTTTACAAACTCTTACGATGTATAGGTATACTTAATCTACAGAAATAATAAAAAGTTTAATGATACAGTAATACGAATTAATGACATTTTACAAAGTTTTGCCGAAAAATTTTTAACGGTGTACACATCAAGAAAAATATAATAATACTTTTTAAAAAATAATCATAATACTATAAATTTCGAGCATAAACAGCAAAGAAATGTACGGAAATCGTGCCAAATAGCTACATTTTGTTTACAATATATTATATAAGACAATATTATTCTAATCTTTGATAAATGATTAGTATTGTATATAATAATTTCCAAAATTATGATCATTTATACAAAACACTTCTTGTTCTTTAAGCTGTAAAAGATAAATATACAGATATGAACAGATTAAGAATGATTGAACAAATTGTAGCAATCAATTACTATTACAATCACTAAATTATATATTATATAAGAGTAGAGATAAGTGATCTGTTGGGAGTGAGGCGGGAAAATGACTATACGAAATTATTTAACATTTTCCATGATAAAACTCTATATGCAGAGCTCTTTTTGATGCATACGTCCAATAGTTGCATTGGCCCAGTATACACAGCAAGGTTGGGTATAAGAGGAAAAAAGGAAAGGATTTGAACACGTTTCGTCCTAGATCGTTGGCAGGACTCATCAGTGTGGCTGTGCCAACGATCGCATAGACGCTAGCGTCGCAGGATGGAATTTTTGCGTATGATATGCATTCACACACCACGGGCGTATGTATAATGGAGCAGAAGGGCTGGACGAACAGTGCAGGATGTTGTGCAACATTATTTTATGTCGCGAGTCGAACTCTGATCCAAGACTCAAATATTACTATATTCAATTAGTTAAAGCACCCTCCACTGTCATATGATATAGGAGTAGAGATAAGTGATCTGTTGGGGGTGAGGCGGGAAAATGACGTATACGAAAGTATTTAACATTTTCCATAATAAAACTCTATATGCAGAGCTCCTTTTGATGCATAGGACGAAACGTGTTCAAATCCTTTCCTTTTTTCCTCTTATACCCAACCTTGCTGTGTATACACTGAAAGAAACCTAGCGCGTGATCCGTCCTTAAGGTAGCGCGGTTGAGCTGCCGCTTGTTTGGAACGCACGGGACACCAGACTAGCGCATCAGCTGCACCACTAGACTGGCTTGAGCGTTGAGCTGTTAGGCTAGCGCAAGTACTGCATCATACAGTGTACCATACGTTAAGCATGAGAATAAAATCGTATCTGTATTTATTTGTCGATCAAAATGCGAGTTTAAACGCATTATGACTCAGAAAGCCACTTTGTTTCATTTTCCATTTTGAAAAACTTGTTCATTTTCATCAAAAATTTGAAATAAAATATTTTTTACAAATACTACCACTTTTATCATGAAAAAACAAATATTCCAGCATACGGTGACTGATAACAAAAATAAAATGTTTTCCTTATTATTGTAGCCAGTATACTGTTCAAACAAAATCCACTATATCTTAAATCCCCTGTTAACCCGGCAATATTTACTAAACGATTTATGAATATAGTTAATATAGGTGAAAGTTGTTAATTTTTTAAAATTAAACTTATTTCCGTTATTTCATTTAAATAAAGGCAAGAGAAGAATATCACTTACATTACAATAATAAAAATGTACTGTCTAATAAGAATAAGGTTATGTGAGTTAAAAAAAAGGTCATTTATCATGACACCACTTCATAAAGTCTTCGGAATATGCTGTATATCTTGAAAAGAAGTGGTCCATCTTTCATTTAACGTACATCCGCAATAAATACTGAAGCACTATACGTTACATTAAATAGTTATAAAAAGAGTAAGTATTTATATACGGGTTGCTGTACCATATACCAAGTGCTGTACCGTATGTTTGACTGGCTTACGGACTATAGACACATTTGGTAGCTGCACTATGTACAGTACGTAATGATGATCCACACTAGACGCTCAGTCGGCCCAAGTGGTGCAGTTGATGCGCCACTGATATAGTCAAGGGCTGCTTGGTTAATTCGCGCAACGGCTGTACTTGTGGAGCAGCAGACGCGCGAGTTCTTTCTCAGTGTACTGGGCTAATGCAACTAGGGGTAAGTGTACCTATCTCCGTGCTCTGCCCTATTACCGTCGATTTTGAGAAGCTGATGATTACTTGCTCAAAATAAGAAATGTTTCATATAAATAAATTTTTCAATTTTAATAATCTAAAATAACGTTAATGTAGATGCAATTCAAACAGAAATATTTGTGTATATTTTGAGTAAATAATTATTTTCCACGGTATTCGGTACAACGCGCTCATTAACTGATTGTGTATGTATTTCCGCGGTGAGCGTACGTAAACATAACCCTATACTTACAGAACGCACGACAGTTAACGCGTAATCAATTAGTAGGTAAGCACGTCGATCTAACGTAACCAAGATGAAGAAAACTAAAAAAGGGAAGAAAGGCAAGAAATCGATCGAAATAAAGAAAAACAAAAAGTGTTACTCTCCAGAGACATTAATATTAGCTTTGAAAAGTATCTATTCTGGAAAATCTATTGCTGAGTGCTTAAAAATGTATAAGATTCCTACTAAATAAATAAGCAAGTACAAAAAAAAGTAAAATTTTTTTAAAACAATAAATAAGTCATGTAGAAAATGTAGGTGAAATTTGCATTTTTTTTTATATTCCGCAAATACAACTTTCTTCACCCACGGTAACGCGGACACGGTGATTGGGACATCCGCGGTGATACGTACACGGTAATAGGTACACAACCACGGTAATACTAGCATACCGTTTTTATTCGTTTTAAAAATATTCTACTGCAGTTTTAGCTTCATAAAATTTTTTTTAATATTCCGTAAGAGATTATGTAAGATTTAAAAAAAAAATATTCCAAAAAATTTTAGTATACCATTTTTTATGGTGCATTTAAGTTGGAACTTTCAGTACGTGCCACGGAGATAGGTACACTTACCCCTATTGGACATATGCATCAAAAGGAGCTCTACGTATAGAGTTTTATCATAGAAAATGTTAAATACTTTCGTATATGTCATTTTCCCGCCTCACCCCCATCGGATCACTTATCTCTACTCCTATATCATATGACAGTGGAGGGTGCTTTAACTAATTAAATGTACTAAATTATATTGTTTTTTTTAGCAGTCTAAGTCAGTTATTCTTTTAATAAACTGGCTTTTTCTTCTGCTTTTGAAGATTTTGGTAAAAAGGCATTAGTTTCTTCCAAGTGTTTATTTGTTTTTCATTTTATTAATAACAGAGAAAAGCTCATATAAGTTTGTATCTAAGAATTGACATGAGATCTTACTTAAGATCTTATATAAGTTCTTATAAATTATTTTTTCCTGGGTATACGTTAGTTGAAAAGTTTACTCTCACTTAAGACATTATTATTATTTATTAGTGTTTATTATTACTGTTAAAATAATAATTATCATAATCTCCAAGGTATAGTTGTTGTAAAATGTAATTGATAAGACATAATTATGTTTTATGTAATAAATAATACTTTTGATGTTTTTTGCCATCCAGAATTTTTTACTGTATACTATTCTTTCTATCCTTTATTATACATACGTATTAAAGTATAAATCATACGTTAATAGTATGTCTCAATAGTCGTGTAGACTCTTATGCCTTAGCATCTATTATAAAATTGCGAGAACAGGATCCATAAAATCAAGTTGTATAACTAAAGAGACCCTCCAGTGGATCATACAATGACGGATGTTAAAAAATGTGAAGAGTTGGTACTGAAACATTTCGTAAACAATCGCTTGATATTTCTATTACGTAGATTAAAAAAACGTATCCTTGCGCAATAATCCGAGTCTATAATAAGAAAGTATACGTAGCTTTCTAGTACGTTAGTAAGTTATTTAGTCAATTAATGTACAGAAAAAATATAAAGGTCATTATCTAGACTAATAGCATTCCTTGATGCCTCTTGAGTGAAATCTAAAGTTAAGGATTCTATAGAAAAAAAACACGTGGTTATACCACGTAGAAAAACCATGTGGCAAATCACGTAGTCTTATATCATAAACCACGTGGTTTTGTCTAAAAATACCACATGGTTTTTAAAAAACCACATAGTCGTAATAATACCACGTGATTTTTAGAACCCTGTGTTAATTTGAAACAAAACCACGTGATTTATGATATAAAACCACGTGGCTTACTACATGGTTTTTCCACGTGGTGAAACTCCGTGATTTTTTTCAATAGAGGAACAGAAATCGCTCAGAAAATCGTTTGTGAAAGTATTTATTAGGGTAGTATATAACAAGACAAGAAAAAAATTTATCAATAGAACTAGGAAGAAGAAGGTAATATTTGTGAAAACTATTAAGCTTCTTGGTGAAAAAACCACGTGGTATGACAAAACCACCTGGTTTTAAAAACCATACATGGGATGGCATCTAACATTTTATTTTATTTTTTTTTTTTTTTTTTTTTTCTTAATATTGTGAATTCCTATGGCCTTAAGCTCTATTTCATTTTTTTTTGTTACCTTTCACATTTTTAATAAGTATTTGTTTTATTTAATTTATTTGACTTTTTCGCCAGAAATGCTGAAAATCTTGATTGCTTACCCTATTCACAAATTTTTCATTGTTACCTTTTACTTTTACGGAACTTTTTTAGATAACATAAATCTCTTTTAACTATAGTTGTTCCTACAAATTCGTAAATAGATTTTCTATGTATTTTCGCAGGATTATTAACGTTTCCTATTCTACTTGCTCTGGCTGTTTTTTAAATACTCAGTGAATTTGTCTGAATGTTTTCAACATAATAAACATTATTTAATTCTTCGTTAGAGTTATTTTGGTTTGTAAAAAAAAAACAGTCAATTTCACCAATTTTAACGCTTTTACTTTAACCATTTGGTAAAGTTACTTTCACCATGTTTTTTAAAGTAATAAATTCTTTAAAATATCTGTCTGTATTTATAATATAACTAGCAGCCCCCCGTCTCGGCTTCGCCCGAAACTTACTAAATAAAACACCGTAGTGTGTTGACATGTAATGTGAAACGTTTTCAGTGAGAAATTTTACACATATTCCTGACACATCTCAGAACAAAAATCTTCTTATTGAAAACATATTTTTTCGGAATCCATATAGTTTATTTGGTCAAATAATAAGGTGTAAGAATTCAAAACAATAATTATGCTGAAAAGTACCGTGCGTTCTTTATGCCATAAAATAATCGGTGGCCATATGGAGCTGTTGATTTCCAGTTTCTCTCATGTAATTCACGAAAAGGGCTAGTTTTTAAAACTGTTAAGATTTTAAGCTCCCAAAAAATTTCTATTAAAAAAAATTTTTTTTTCTCTTATCTCACAACTTTATCACCAGAGCAACAAAGTCCTGGACCTTAAACCCTACATTTTTTATTGTCACAAAAACACAAATACATTTTCTACTTATTTAAAAATCTGAAGTAGGATCTTTAAAGATTTCAGAGATTGCTGTGAGGGTACAATGAAAAGCTGATCTCTCACGTAATGGATTCTTTGTTTGTCGATTTTGACGCTGCTGTTCCAATCTCGATGAATTTTCTGCGTCAGTTTCTTGACGCCTAAGTAAAATTGTATTTATTTGATACATTTAAAGTTTTTTTTCCAATCCACCCTCTTGCGACTTTTGGTATGCTTAAAATTTTTGTGACCCCTAAAGGCTGTTTTCTGTCAACTTTTATAAGTTCTAATATATTTGTTGGCAAGGTAGTTCGACGTCCGATGGCTCTAAAAAAGACCAGTGAGCTTTTTAATTTAACTCTTTCTTGACTGCAGTTAACAGCAATTGTGACTGCCTCGATACCTCAGGGTGATCTTCTCTAGCCTGCTGTTGAAGACCCAGACTGATCGGGAGAAAAATTACAAAGTCCGAAGCTTTGGAGCTAGTTGTAGTGCTCTTTCCCAACGTCTGCCGGTATAACGTCGAAGACGTTGGTGTCTAAAGCACTTTTTTATTTGCAGATTCAGTTGTTTTGGTGATCTTAGATGGGGAGATTAGTTAGTGATACTTGTCCAGTGGAGAGTGTCCCGTTGGCTCAAGTTTTTTTTTCCTTCATAGCTGTTATACTCGTAGGTTTGCCCAGCGCAAACCTTGGAGAGTATCAGTGATTCCTGGTTGAATGCTTAGAGTTGAGAGGGTAATATAGGGTCGTTGGTCACCAGGTTTTCCAGCCTTGCGAAGAACAACTCCGCAGGTGACGTCTGCCAGTGAATGGCTGACTTGGTTTAATAGTGCCTGTCTTTAGTTAATATAGTCTTTTAGTCGACGAATCGCTTCCGGAAATGGTAGTAAAAATGTGTTTGTTGGCAAGGTAGCTTACACTTAGGTGGCCCCTAAAAAGAACCGATGAAATTGATGGTTAAGTAGGGAACGTAAATACTTACTTATAATGGCCCTAAAAAGCGCCAGTGGTGAAACTTCCAGGCTATTCTTTATTATTATTTCTGATGATGAAGAACTGGCTACGGGTAGCTTGATTCTTACCCTGGGAGTCTCTATGTACGGAGAGTGTGATGGAGGGAGGTACGCTGCTGTTCAAGGATATCTCGTCTTCGGGTCGTTCCCTGGATAACCAACCGCTCATCGTTAGACGTGAGCATGTGGGTAAGCGCGTTGGGGACGCGACGACTAAGAAGGTAGCAGTTGTGGCTGCCCGTGCTCTTCAGAGTTGTTTTCCCTGGCTTACATTTGTAGCCAAAAATTCTCTGACTGTACCAGGCGGGATGGTGGGACTGCCACACAACTCTGAAGAGTTGGTGCAGATTGTGCTCTGGCTGGATATGTCTCCTGGTATTATGCCAGAGAAGTCATCGGTTGGAATGACTTTTTTTTTTATCGCACTTGTTGAGATTCAGGGTTAATGGAAACGTAAGTCCCTTTTCCCTTAGAGAAGAGTGTTGTCCGTAACCGGGATATCCAGCTGCAGGACTATAATCTCCATTGTCCATGCAGCTTGTTTAACTGCCAAAGCATGACTGCATCAGTTACCAAGACGCTCCGGCCTATTATAACCACACTTATTTAATTCTGTTGCAGGTAGCCTTGATTTTATGTCAACGCCACCTAGCGGATTTTACTGAACTAAAGTGAAAAGCTGGTGTATTTTTGCAAAACTTTGAGCTCATTTATTGCTATTGTTATTTAATTTTTTAAGATAAAAACTATACTAAAACCATCTAGGAAGTATCATGAATCAGTGTGCAAAATTTCAGCAAAATCGGTTCAGTAGTTTTCGTGGTTAGTGATTACAACGGTTTTAGCGAATTTGCTTTATATATTAGTAAGATTTATATGACCACTATCTTACAATCAATTTAACATATTTTCAGTGTCGCAATTACTTATTTCGTATAGACATGTACTAACTCGATTGTTTTTCTCGAGCTTGGGGCACTATCATCAGAGTTGCAAAGTCTAAAATATCAAATTTTTTAGCACTTCTTCTATTACTGTTGAACTTATCTCCTTGTCTACCGAAGGTATTAATTTGAAACGAAATATCCTAGGCTTAAAAAAACTGGCTTCGCGTCTTTTTTTAACTTTGACGAAACTTCAAGATCGTATATTACACTTAGTTTTTACTGGTAATATGTTCTAATATTTACTCAACAATTTTGAAGTTTTTGTATTCTTTTGCTCTTCGGCAATTTATATTTTGAAAATTAAATTTAACAATATCTCCTTACCTCTTTCTTTTAACATTTTTTTATCTATTCGCAACCTAATAGTGGTACTAGCTCAGTATCCGTAATAAAAAGATTTGATGTACTCAAAAAAATTTTGCATTTTATTTTTACTGTGATGTACCCAACACTATTTATTTGTTGCTTACAATACATGATAAACTGCAAGTTTGTTCAAAATATTAGCATTTCAGCAAAAAATTGTTTTGCTTGCTCTCATCCCACGAATACAACCACTGTTCCTGTATTTTCTTCGAAGGTGACTTGCCTATAGATTAGAGGTAGAGAGTTTTGAAAAAAATTTCGTCTGCCTTCTGCTTTGACACCTAGTACCTTTATGTAAGCTATATCTTATGCTGAGCTGTCTTTATCCGTTGCGTGTAGCAAATTTTTTTTTTTCTTGAAACATACTTTTGCTAAATATCTTTGTTTGCCACAGAAATTTCACTTAATAGTAACTGGCAATTTACACGTATTAGCTTTATCATCGAAATCACACTGGTTATATTGAAATTCTTTGAAATGGAATTGTTGCCTGTAGTCTTGTTATTGTTACGAGTGTAAACTTGCTTGCCCTTGGAATCTTTGCTTTGGCTCGACTTAAATTGTGATGTACGTTGCTTGTAGTTATGTGCACTTGTATTAGTTCATTCAACTTTCACCGTATTTTGATCCAACACGTATTTTTCTTCTTGTCAGAAAATTCAATTACTCATGCTATTTGTAAAGTGTTCAATTCAGTGTTTTAAAATACCCTAAGCAAACTGATTTTGTAAAGCGGCTTCTTCAAATCTTTTGAGTATCTCTTCCTGGTTACTGCCTTCTGCTAGTAAATTGAAAGTTTTCTACTATCTTAAGTATGTTTGAGGTGTATCTTAAGTATGTTTGAGGTGTATCTTAAGTATGTTTGAGGTGTTTAACTCTTTTTACTTTTCGTTCAGAGTGTCATATGATTTTCCGTAATGATATTCCACACAACTGTTTTTTCAAAAGTTATTAAATGCAGTTCCACCTATGTAGTGTAGTAAATGCGGCACTTTATCTTCTAGTGTCAGCTTTATAATAGTAAAAACTCACTCCAATTTCTGAACCCTTCTCTGGTATCCCAGGAAATTGTGTTCGAAAGTAAGTTTTTTATATCAATCGATTCGTAAGGCGATTTCTAATTTAACTGTGTTTTTAATAATCATGGACAGTTTTTCAGTTATTTTTATTAAATACCTGAATATGAATAAAGTCAAAAAACTTTTTGATCTGTCGCTGAAAAAAAGGCGTAAATGACATAAAATTTCGAATTAGCTTTGGTAAGAAGGCGTAAAAGCACATGGTGCTTTTTTTACTCTATAAAGTAGATAAGAGATTACATAGATCGCAAAATAAAAGTCGTTATGTACTTAAGGAGGCTTTTGATCTAGAAATATTATAAGCTGGGGCTTCGTTTACACAGAAAAAATGGTGGTAGTAACCACAAATGGTTTAGAAACAGATAACCCTACAACTCACGTACATAGAGCATTTGTGTACTCAAACTTATATGAACAAAGTTAAAAGAAACTGAGTACAATTTAAATAATTTACGTATAATTTAAGTATGAAAATAAAATTGAAAGCTGTGCATTCAAATAAATTTCTGTGTTCATATCGTTTTGTGAGGAGTTCAATCAATTTCTTGGTTATTTTTATCTCAAGGTAATGTAACTATCAGAAATTTCTCAACGTTTCTTTTTTGTAAAACGATTGTGACCAACTTAATGTATATTGCTAGATAGTTCATTTGAAAACTTTAAAATGAGTGATTGACCAACGTATTTCGATTCGTCTGAATACCAGGACTCAAGAAAGTTTTAACACAGGTAGCTGATCGCAGAGTGCAGTAGCTAATCAAGTGTGCCGCAAGAGCTTTACTTGTCGAAATCACCTGTTACCTTATCACTAAATTTTGGAGGCAGTAAAGAGTCCAAAGTGCATGAACACTGTCAGCCGTTTGCAGAGTCCAGTTGCTATTTAAGAATGCTGCTCGATTATTGTTTGTTAAATTCTCCTAAGATCGCATCTCACTACATTGCAGGTATCAAAGACTCTAGGCAGTATTAACACTTGCAGCAGCATCGCATGATCCAGTAGCTAATTAAATGCATTAAAAGAGTCTTACTCATGTAGCTTTTCTGCTAATGTGCGGTGATGTAAACAGCTAAGACTCTTCATCTCAACGTTCAGAGAGCATGCAGAAAATCAATGAAAAATGCACAAAAAATTTGCATGGATTGCAAATTGTGTGAAAAGTATTTAAATAAGCATGGAAAAAATGATGCTGACAAAGCATAAGAACACTAACATGACTGTTTATTGACAAAAGAAGATAATGTTGATGTTAAGGTTTGTAAAAATTTTTTTTTACAACGTTTAACTGTAAAGCAAATAATGATAAGGCAATTAAATTTGTAAGAAAAAGCGTCAATTGAGTTACACTTATTTTAAAGCCAGATAATCGTGGAAAGAAAAAGAAAACTTAACAAGGTACCATTGTTACTACTAAAAGAATTATATTAAAGAATTTATTCCTACTGTCTCCCACTATTGACGATCTCATGCTCCAAAAAGAGGATACTTACCACACGAACTGACAATAACAACGATGCATAAAAATTTTATAAAAAAGTATGCTCAGTATAAAACATTTTACGAAAGCTATCGCTTTGTTTTTGTAACAATGAAAATTTTTTTTATAAAATAAGATAACGAAAAGTGTGAATTATGCGAGCAATTCAAGTTACATGATTCTAAGTGTACAAAAACTTTATCTTCTCATTGTAAAACTTACATAATTTACAGTACGCAACACTTGATATATCAGAAAGCTCGGACTATTCATCAAGAGCACGTCAAAAAATATCAATTATCAACGGATATTGATTTTTTTTCCATTGATTCACAAGAGCTTATTTTGTGTAAAACCTCAAATGCTGGGCTTCAAAGTTATCATGTTTACCAAGCGCTTGGTTGCATTTAACCAAAGTTTTGTACCTTTGGTTACGTCAAACTAAGAACCTCTTGTTATTTTATATCATGAAGCTGTTGCTTAAAAAAAGTTCGAAAATATTACTAGTACCTATCATCAATTTTTTTTAATTAACCGCGGTAAAAAGGATATTTACCCACAGTTAGACAATTGCTCTACTCAAAACAAGAATTGGACAACTTTCTCTTTCTTTACCTATATAATTAACTTATTAGAAGAAAAAAAAACACAATAGAGTTTTTGTTTTTTTTAATCTGAACACACATTTATGTCAGCAGATGACTTTCATCATTAAGTTTAGTTATTCACGACAAAGGAAAGAAATATGTATGATTTCCAAGATTTCCAGTCATGCGTGTACAAAGCTAATTCGGGTAAGGTGTTAGCGAAAACCTTAGGGCCTAATGATTTTTTACTGCAGCCTGACGAATCCACTTACAAAATAAAGAAAAATCTAAATCACCTTCAACTTCAGAATGTTAAACGAGTTAAATTTACACGAGGTGATTCTGATTTAAAATATAATTGTTTTTATGATGATGCCGGGTTAAAAATAAATTTTCCTAAGGCAGCTGTAATTGAAAAAAGTTTTGAGAATAACAAATTGAGAATAAAAAAATGTGTCATCGTAAATTAGAAAAAAAAATAGATGCCATATATAAGTTAATTTCCGTGATGCCGTAACAGTCAATGACGATTTTAGCAAAATTCACAGATTGTTGAAAAAAAATGATTCTTTACTTTTTATTTTTTATTACTCGAGAGATCACAAAGACTTTTTTGTGTACAACTACTGCGCAGTAGTAGCTTTTGAGATTATGTTGATTGACTGATATTGAATTTCTGTCGTGTCTTTTAAATAATTTACAAATTTTCTCTGAAACTACGGAAACATAATTCAACACGTGTAATTTTTTTGTTTTCTGGCAATATCAGATAAAAACGCTTAGATACGAGTTTTCTACGTATTTTTTTAATTAGACTATCAATAATAACTTCATTGCACCATTATTTGTTGCTAGGCATTTGATTAATTTTATTTTTATTTTCGTTACTTCAAATTTGATGAAAAATTTTATTTTTAACTTAACGGTCGACCGATAGCCCCCCCCTCCCCCCTCCCTTAACAAAGTCTTAATGTCACATGTAGAGGATCTCATTTGCAACTCTATCTCACCTGTAGTAGATAGTATTCTATATTGGGAACGATACGTGAATGATGTCTTCTGCGTTTGGAGAGGGACAGAGAGAACGTTAAAGAGGTTTTTGAATTACATTAATATCCTTGTATCCAGTATTAACTTCATAACTTAGATAGAAAATGTTATTTTGAACTTTCTAGACTTTAAAATAATACAAAGTTATGATAAATCAGTATACGATATTAAAGACGTTTGTCACACACAACGTTTTCTGTACGATCTTGCTAAAATTTCAACAGGATGCTCACAATGATGTTAGAAAGTCACATGTAAAATTTGAGATCATTTCTCAACACCGTTTTTTAGAAATTGAATGTTAAAAAAAATTTAATTTAACACGTAACTTTATAGAAAAATCATATAAGAATGTGATTCAGGAGAAAACGGTTGGTAAAATTTATGCAATTTTTTTTTTCTTGACGCAATACTAGAATACTGGTATTGTGTTAAATTTTCAGAGAGATTGACAAGTTATTCATGCAATTAAATAAAAAAACAGTGTCAGGCGCCTGTATTTAGGTATATAAATGCATTTAAAACAGTCTCCAGCGCTATCGCATGCTCGATCCCTCCTCACTGCACTCTCTACATTTCCCCTCTAACTATAATGAACGTCCTGTTAAAATGAGTGCTTTTTATTCTTTCATACACAGATTATTATTGACGATACCTTTACGACAAGATCATTACAACAAAGAGGTAAAGTTATTATTAAACGGACATGGACAGGTGAAAAAGGATTGGAGGCACAAATAAATATTAATACATTTATTATATAAAGTACGTGTAAAACAAATACAAAAGAGGAAGCAGACGCGTGCTCTCAGCTCGAGTGTAACAAAGCTTCTGAGGCATCGCTTGTACATGCTCGTAAAGTTGAGCGGAGCATAACATCGGTAAAAGAGAAAATACAAAAATATATATTATATTCTAACAGTTATTAAAATGCCTAGCAACTAATAATAATGAAATGAAGTTATTATTGATAGTCTAATTTAAAAAATACGGAAAAAAATTGTACTTAAACATTTTTATCTTATATTGCCAGGAAACAAAAAACTCAATATTTCAGAGAAAATTGGTTAGTTATAAAAAAGACGCAATATAAGTTTAATATTAGTTTACAAACACAATCTCAAAACCGTTTTAGTTTATAACAACGAAAAATCTGGTATTTTGGAGAAAAATATGGTATATTCAATTGAATTCTTGGATTGCAACGCCATACACATAGAACAAACGGAGTTCACCCTATTGAATTGTATTGATGAACATGTTAGATCTGTTTACAATAATCCTAGCTCAACTGGTTTCAGTGAACACTGCTACTTTATACACATTTTACAGATTTAAATAGTATAAAATTGTTACATAATGCACTTAAAAGCCTGAAGTTAAATTTATTAGAAATAATAGAGATTTTCAAAGTACAAAGAAACAACAAATTTATAACTAACGATCTACTCAATTATTCTCTTTTGTAGATATTTGATAATGCTGTTAATAAATATATTTAGTTCAACACTTCTAACATTTACATTCTTCATCTTACCGTTGGCTAGAAATCATTTATCAATATTTGCTTTATCAAGTTTGTAAGCTTACATTGTCAAGTATACGGGTTATTTATTCAGTGTACGTCTAGTTTTCGATAATGGCGTAACTGCTGAAACAGTTGTCAGCCTAACTTAGAGTGAGAAATAAATTGTCAAACAAGGCAAAAGTTTTTAGTTAATATTAATAAACCCAGTTATTATTAACATAATGATTTTAAATATTTTACCAACGTCAAGTGAGAACTCAGTTGATCTTATATCATTTATAATTTTGATGGTAAATAAGTGTTTTAAACTACATATCATCCAACCCTTCAGTTTGGCTTTTTTATAATTATAACTATCATGTATAATTCAGAAAGTACCCTGAACTATGTAACGCAGTGCTCAAGAATCATTAAATTAATTAAAATTAATTAAAAGTTCTTTAAACATAAGGACGTAAATGAATTATGAACTTCATGTAAGAATATATCCATACAACATAAAAATATTATATGTAAATAATATAATAAAAAAAAAACAGTAGCAATGCATTGTTCAATCGAAATTCCTTGTGAAATCGTTAGCATTATTGCTAATAATAAGCAAAAAGACTTCAGCGCACTGGATTATTCCGTTGATAGGTTTGACTGTTAAATAAATTTATTTAATTAAAGATCAGAAGACTTGAGCGTACTGTATTATTGTGTTACAAATGCTTGTTTATTAGTGAATATGATAGTAAATTAAAATCAAGAAGACTAAGGCGTACTAAATTATTTTGTTAAAGATCCTTGTTTAATGATTGACATTTAAATTTATTTAAGATAAAAAGACTAGAGAACATTGAATTATTCCGTTCAAGGTGCTTAAGGGCATGCATGTGCTCTACGGTATCGGCTTACTTCAATTACAGTTTTATTACAGTATAGAAAAAGAGTTTCCCTTCTCTAAATGACTAAAATTATTGAAAACAAAGAGCGAAACGGTCTTATTGCCAAGAAACTCGCCAATTAGCATTTGCACATTTTTGATGAAACAGAGCAGAAAAATCACTTCTTGGTCCTGATATATATGTATATATGTATATGTTTACAATAGCCAGCTAAACGAGTCGTAATTTTTCTGCTCTGTTTAATTAAAAATGTACAAATGCTAATTCATACATTTCTTGGCAATAAGACCGTTCCACTCTTTATTTTCAATAATTTTAGTGATTCAGAGAAGGAAAATTCTTTTCGACTGGTTTTAACAACGTTAAACGAAAAACTGTAATCGAAGTAAGCTGGTACTGAAGAGCATATGCATGCCCTTAATTATTAATTGACATTTTTATTTATTCAAAACATGAAAAAACTAGAGCGTACTGGACCATTTTATTATACGCGATTGCTTATGAACATGATAATAAATTAAAGCCGAGAAGACTGGAGTGCACTAGATCATTCTGAGAATAGTGCTTGTTAATCAACTAATATTATAATTAGTTGAAGATGTAAGGAATAGAGCACACTAAATTATTCCGTTAAAGGTTCTTGCTTTAATAATACTATTCCTGATTAAAAACGCAAAGACTTGAGTACACTGTTTTAGTATGAGGGTGCTTATCAATTAACATTATTATTTATTCTGTAATAATTGCACTAGAGTTAACTAGGTTATTTGATTAAAGACACTTGATTCCTAATTAATATTCATACGAAGACAAATAAGAGCTGCAACTCTTGTTACTATTTATCAGAGCTTAGAGCAAGTTATTATAATCTTTATTAAAATTTTTCTTTTTTTTTTTTTAATAAATACCTACTTACGTAGTGTACTTATTTTTAGGCTTTATTGTAAATGAGTACATATAGCCTTGGTACAGTAAGGCACATTTTACATTATATTTGTTACATATTACAAGTAATGGTTACATATTAACATTATTGGATACACTTTGTAGTTTGTTGGAACGGTGATGATGTCACATAGACCACCTTGAGAGCGAAGTATCTATGTATGTGGTAGGCATTGATAACAGTTGTTACCTTAGAGAATATCTAAGGTTGTTACTTTCATTGGCACGTTGATCATGCCACATAGACCACCTCGAGAGCGAAGGATCTATGTGGTAGGCAATTTTTGCCTCGAAAAGGTCGCCTTAACCCTTCCCGAGGAGCATTGCGTGGTGAAAAAGCACATGTGAAAATTCACACAGAGGTACTTGCTCAGGAGAGTCGAACTGGCCGGGAAACAAACCCGCAGTCTCCCGCGTGCCGTCCCACAACCCCGCCGACCGAGCCACCGTGCGCTCTTTATTAAAATGTGGTATTGGTATTTATTAGAACGCAGCAAGTATTGTTAATTTTTAACTGATACAATAAAGTCATGCTATTTTGTTCGGAGATGTCGATTTATAAAATACAAATAATAGCTTAGCATCAATGCAATTTTTGTTAGAAGAAATTTATATTAATTAACATTGTAAACGGTAGCTATAATAAGAAGAAAGAAAAAAAACTGTACATGTATTTTAAAAGTATGATTAGCCAAAATGAAAATGACCCAACCTGGTCAGCTTCGATGTAGTATGCAAGTGGAGGTAAAGATTTTATATATAAGGTGTGAAGAAAGCTTAGGTTAACCATACATGTATCACATGAGGATGAAAAGTAGTAATAGGGGAACTATATTAGAAACTCTTTCAAGTTGTACTCTACATCAGTGTCAACTTATAGCTTCTGAGTCTCTTCAGTAATTTTTCTGCTATGAGAAAAATACATTCTAATTTGGAATCAGGCTGCATTTACAATGAGAAAAGTTTCTGGCCGCCAAGATTACTGGTACCCTTTAATGTTAGCTGATTCTAGCACCATCTAGCGTGATCTCGTGTTTTAAAAAATCCCTAGGACTCTTGGTTAAATGAGCATATCCAAGATCAGTGATTATTTGCAGTCTCAGCTATCCTCTAGATCTCATCGTGAAAGCCAGTGCAATGGTATACCTTAGCTTTGTTCGGCAAACCACTATTGAGTAGGCAATTTACATTTTCGAACTTTCTCAAAAATTTAGGATATCTACTAGATCGTCCTGGGATAAAGCACATACAATCTTGATCACCACCTGAACTACACCTATACAACCAAGCTGCTAACGCAGTTCGTGTAAGCCCTGAATATGGCTCGCATATAACATGAAAATCTTGGGCAATGCCTTGCTTAATTTGCGTATGCCCTTGTAAGCGACCCAATTTCCAGTTAGGACAGTACAAATACTAGTGTACACGAACGGTTATGGGGGTATGCAAGCGTAGGTAGGTATGAGGCTCTTTTACCGTCAAGCTTGAATCAGATGGCGCCAGGGCACGTCGCAGCTGTCATGGCCGTTGCACTTACACACCGTCAAATTTACAGTTGTGTATTGTGTTCGTGAGCCTATCTGTGTGATGAGCAAAGCATAAGGCATAACCTTTGTAAATGATTGCTGTTGTTTGCAGACAATTTTTGTTTGCATTTACGTTTAAAGATAGTAGGAAAAATGAAGTGCAGTGTAATATCCTGCGATAAGAAAGTGAAATTTAAATTTCCTTCTGATAGTGTGAAAAAAAAAAGTGGCTCGAAGCAATTGGGAGACCAATCATTAGTAAACAAATACATAAATAGCCTTGTAAATATAAACTAAAATGTACACTTACCTGTCCACGAGTTCTGCTTTTCTTCCACTGACTCTTGCTCCTTTCCCTTTTAAAAGCTTCTTCAATTCTGAAACTTTTAAGCTCCCATAATATTCTTTCTTGTCTTCCTTATTCATTTCAAAATTTCAAATATTGCGCTTTACCACTACACTTTAGTTTCCTGTATACATACAATACTAAAAAGTAATGTTGTGTGAGTGAGACGGCCATGACAGCCACGACGTACCCTGGCGCCATCTGATTCAAGCTTGACGGTAAAAGAGCCTCATAGGTAAACGTGTTCAAGGAATACTAGCGTGTACATTGTGGCATAATATCAGCCGCGAAATTCAAAATTACAAAAAAGTGAAAAAAAGTGATATTAAAAAAAAATTTAATTTAGGCATTTAAAAATTATAATAAACTAGAATCAGCATAATTACAGTGATAAAATAATTTTTAAGCCATTATTTAAGCAATAAATAGCAATTTAATGTTACCTCAGGTAAACGAATATTTTCCCAATATTTCAATAAGCTCGGGCCTTGCAAAGTTATAATAAATTTCTAAAATCATTATTGATCATCATGGTGATAAAAGGTATGATTTATTTATTAATAAATGAATGTTATATTGCAAGATTTCATGCTCATACAAAACATGTACTGGAGTATATCTATATATGTGAGACATCAATTTTGCTGCTCGAAAGTTGGCAGCATCTCGCAAGCCAGCAGACAGCTGAAGTAGGGCAGTGGAAAACGCGCTTTACGTTTATTTACGTTTTCGGCAAGTGTTGCGGTATTAAAACCGAATCTTTTGATTTGTACTCATTTATATTAAATATAATGTGAGAATAAAAACTAATTAGTTTCATACGGTCATTGAAGAGTTAGTGCCTAGTATACTCGATGCTTGACAGGATTAATATGGATTAACCTATAGTATGTCAGATAAGTAAAAACATTGCTTTACACAATAAACATTATATCCTCTTAAAAGACAAGTCATCTTTTCATTGTAAGCTCTATTTACTTTGTTCAAAATTATCATTTCAGGTGTAATGTGCAACAGTACTTTCCACATCAACTGCAGTTTTCTCAAGGGAGTGCTCAAGTACGGCTACTGTTTGCACTGAAATTGTGGATTTAGTTGCTCAATTAAAAAGTAAATTTCATCCAAGCAAGAATTGAAGAATGCTCAATACCAGAAAATCCAAAATGTCACCTAATGAAGGATAATTGCAGCTTCTTAATCAATCAAGAGCTGATTGAAAAAGAAACAACATCATCAGTAAAGCTAATTCTAAATACTCTTTTTTTGAGCAAAAGTGCAATGGATATTAAGGCTGTTTAATAAATTGCTCTAGCTCTTATGCACCTACAAATTCTTATTTTTTCCATACACTTAGGCCTCAAATGTTGATAGTGACTTTTACTACTGTATACTACAACTCCGGATTAAGTTTATTTAGAGGATCAACTTTATTGGAGAGACAGAGCATGTTAACCACCTGGAGATGCAAGATGTCATCTGTCGAAGAGTATTGGCAACTTCTGGACTGATTCTAATGAATCGTAAGTTGATTGGAAAAGAAATATCACTTATGAAACTGTTACTTTTTCCCTCAATCCTGCATCAAAGTAATGTTCAGTGGAATGGATTATAAAGTGTTTTGGTAAACAAACAACCAGGCCGGGTGAATATCTTATTATTCTTTGAATTTGGACACTTTTCAATTATTAACTGATTTATCTGTCATTATACCAAACAATGCTCATTTCGTTTACCCACTTAGGCCTCAAATGTTGATATTGACTTCTACTACAGTATACTACAACTCAGGATTCAGTTTATTAAGAGGATCAACTTTGTCGGAAGGACCGGAACTGCTAACCACTTGGAAATGCAAGATGTCATCTGTCGAAGAGTATTGGCAACTTCTGGACTGATTCTAATGAATCATTAGTTGAATGGAGAAGAAAAATCTATAAAATTGTGACTTTTTTCCTCAATTCTGCATCAAAGTATTTTTGAGTGGGATGAATTATAAAGTGTTTTTAGAAACAAGCAAGCAGGCTGGATCAATCTTTGATTTTTTTTTTAAATTTAGATACTTTTCACTTAATGACTTTTTCATCTGTCACTATACCCAAAAATGCTCATTTGGTTTATCCACTGAGGCCCCAAATGTTGATGGTGACTTCGACTTCAGTATACTAGTACTCAGGATTAAGTTTCTTTAGAAGATCAACTTTATCGGAGGGACAGGGACTGTTAACCAGATGCTTAACTATGTTTCTTATTTATCCAAAAAAATATGTCATTCTTAGGAAATAAGCACTTTGAATGACTGAATCAACTTTTTTTTTTAACAATTAATGAACAATTTGATGCTTGGCGTGCAAGCGCTGTGTATGAGGTTTGGATTATAAATAATGTCTAAATTAATTTTTCGGAAAGCAAGCATAGGGGATGAGAAGCTGAACTGCTTTTCAGTTATAAATAATAATAATAATAATAATAATAATAAGAACGAATTCAGTTTGATATTTATAACGAAAACATGTATTTATATCTAAAAATGCAATAATATCGATTAGAACCAAGATAAAATTAATTTATTTACCATACATAACTGAAAAACAGTAAAATTTATTATCACCTTTGCCTGTATCTCTGAATATTGATTTTGTTCTTATAGTTATTATTTATGAATCAAAGAAAGTTGAGCTCTTTTCTTGTGGCGCTTGCTCGCCCAAGCATTTATTAATTTGATATTTATCCCAAAAGAAAAATTTAATTCAGTCGCCACTGTCACTTACTTAAAAAAAAATTCGTTTATTTACTGCTTATAAAAAAAAAAACAGATAAGCTTCTCACTACCTGAGCTTGTTCCTCGAAAAATAAATTGAGATACTATTTATAACTCAAAAAAAGTTAGACTCCTTATCTATGGCGGCGCTTGCTTGCCAAAGTTTAATTTTGTTTATTATTTATAAATAAAAAAAGTCTATGCAGTTGTCACCAGATCTGACTTTCTTAAGAATCAATTTAATTGTTATTCATGGTTAAAAAACCGTGAAGCTTCTCATTATCTGCGCTTGTTCCCCAAAAAATAAAGTTATTTATTATTTATAACTGAAAGAGAGTTGGACTCCTCATCCACGGCGCTTGCTCACCAAAGCATTAATTTTTTAAATATTTTTAATAAGAAAAATAATATGTGGTCGCCACCAGCGCTTACTTTCTTAAAAATTACTTTTATTATAATTTGTAACTGAAAAACAGTTCAGCTTCCACCGCATCTGCGCTTGTTCCTCAGTCCATAAATTCAACTTTTATTTATAAAAAAAAGATAGTTGAGATCCTCATCTGCGGTAGTAGCTTGTCTGAGCATTAAATATATATCATTTATAATAAATAAACAGTTCATTTATTTATCCACTTACTTACTTGCATAAGCAATTAATTATTTAAATTATATAACTAATCTTCGTTTGCACTTATTTTCCAAAAACTAATTTAGTTATCATTTATGACTATAACAGATTGGAGCACTTCTCATGTGGCACTTGCTCCCTTCATTATTAATTTGTTAATTACTTATAATGAAAATAATTAAGTTGATTATTTAGTTGTCGCAAGCGCTTACTTTCTTAAAAATTCGTTCAATTATTATTTATAAATAAAAAACAGTTAAGGTTCTTATCGCCTAAGCGCGTTCCCCGAAAAATTAATCTAGTTATTACTTATAACTCAAAGAGAGTTGAGATTCTCTTCTGCGGAGCTTGCTCACCCAAGCATTAATTAATTTATTATTTATCATTAGAGAAAGTTCATGTAGTCGTCATACTAGCGCGTTCTTGCTTAAAAATTCTTTTAATAGGTATTCATAAATGAAAGACAGTTAAGCTTCTTGTCACCTGCCCTTGTTTCCCAAAAAACTAATGTAGTGATAAATCGATAGTAAAAGATTGTTAAGCTCCTCATCCACGGCGCTTGCTCGCCAAAGCATTAATTTATTAAATATTCATAATAAGAAAAATAAGTGTGTAGTCAACACCAGCGCTTACTGTCTTAAAATTTATTTTAATAATTATTCATAAATGAAAACAGTTAAGCTGCTCATCACCTGATCTTGTACTCCGAAAAATTAAAGAAGTGATTATTCAAAAGTAAAAGAGAATTGAGCTCCTCCGCATCTACGGCACTATCTCGCCCGTGCATTAATTTGTTTATTATTTATAATTAGAAAAAAATTTATTGAATCATCACCAGCACTTGCTTTCGTAAAAATTAATTTAATGATTGTTTATAAATGGAACAAGTAAAGCTTCTTATCATTACCTAAGCTCGATCTTCGAAAAATGAATTTATTTATTACTTATAACTCAATAAAAGTTGAACATCATTTCTGTGACACGTGCTTGCCTTAGCATTTATTAATTAATAATTTTTAACAAAACAAAAAAATGTTTTTTTAGTCGTCACTAGCACTTACTTTCTTAAAAATTCATTGAATTAATATTCATAAATGAAAAATAGTTAAGCTTCTCATCACCTACCCTTGTTTCTCAAAAAACTAATGTCGTTATTATTTATAAGAAAAAAAGAGTCAGACTCCTCATCTATGGCACTTGATTGCCCAAGCATTGATTTTTTTTCATTTATGACTAGAAAAAATTTATTCAGTCATCCCCAGCGCTTATTTTTTAAAAATAACTTCAGTTATTGTTCATGATAAAAAAACCGTAAAGCTTGTCATTATCTGCGCTTGTTCCCTAAAAAATAAAGTTATTTATTATTTATAACTGAAAGAGAGTTGGACTCCTCATCCACGGCGCTTGCTCGCCAAAGCATTCATTTGTTAGATATTCATAATAAGAAAAATAATTATGTAGTCATCATCAGCGCTTACTTTCTTAAAAATTATTTTAATAATTATTTATAAATGAAAAACAGTTAAGCTTCTTATTACCTGAGCTTGTTCCCATGAATTGAGTTATTATTTATAACTCAGAGAGAGATAAGATTCTCTTCTGCGGAGCTTGCTCACCCAAGCATTAATTTATTTGTTATTTATCATTACAGAAAGTTTATTTAGTCGTCATAATACCGGTCACTTTCTTAAAAATTAATTTTATTTATATTCAGGATTGAAAAACAGTTAAGCTTCTTTATTACCTGAGCTTGTTTTCGGAAAAATGAATTGAGTTGTTATTTATAACATAAGGAGAGTTCGCTTTTCATCTGCGGCGCTGGCTCGACCAACCATTAATTAAAATTAATTTAATTATGATTTATAATTGAAATATAATTAAGCTTTTGACTGTCTGCGCTTGTTTCCTAAAAATGAAATTATTTTTTTTTACGCTAAAAGAGAGCAGAGCTCTTCAACTCTAGCGCTTGCTAACCCAAGCTTCAATGTATTGCAAAAAAAGCAATAACATCGACCACGAATTAAGTTCAAAGCTAGAAGATTCAACTAATATGAAAAGTTCTAAGTATTCCTGTAAAATAATAGAAGATCACAGGGTCCTAAATGTTATAAAGGCAAATGTTCTATGCTTGATGACATCTTGCATCTCGAAGTATTAAGCAGTCTCTCTGATCTCTTTCTCACTTATTCCGATGAAATGGATACCTTGAATCCAGACCTGTCATATGAAGTAAAAGTCATAAATCAAATTTCAGAATAAAATTAATGGAAAAAATAATTAGTTCTAATTAGTTGTAACTAGAAGCAGAACTAGTTCTAATATCAGAGATTAGTCAGCCAACGATAAAAAATAACTTATTCAATATCCATTAAAAAAGAAGCCCAAAAATGTCACTAGCCTGTCTAATCGTTTTTTAACATTTAAAACTTGTAAATGTTTTGATTTGATTACTGTTCAAAATAAAAGCTAGTACAACTAAGAACTTATTGTTCATTGTACTTTTACTTAAGAATAAAACAAAAACATGAAGTTCATTTTACTTGAAAATACTTTAATGCTGAATTGTGAAAAAAAGTTGACACAATTTTATAATTGAAAGTTTTGTTCTGCATCCTGCTCTCAATTGACTAAATTTAGTATAGAAGCAATATTCAATCATCGATAGTTAACATCTTGCATCTCCAGGTATATAGATCAGATCCTGTCCATCCGCTGAAGCTGATCATCTGAATAAACTGAACTCAGACTTTCAGTATTAATAAAAAACCACGAACCACATATACGGCTTGAGTAGATGAGAAAAAAAAGAGCATTTCTAGTTGTAATTGCAGAGATTTATCAGTCAACAATTAAGAATATCACTACAATTAAAAATGGCCCAAAGATATTTATAGCATGACTTAAAGTTTAAGAAAACTTTAAGCTTAATGTAGAACTTTTAGATTTGGTTGATATTCAGTACAACAGCTAGTGCAAAAAACTAATAAGCTTATTATTAATTGCACTTAAGCTTAAGTAAAGAGCAAGTTTTAATCCATCCCACTAGAAAATACTTTGATGCATAATTGGGCAAAACAAAGTCATAATTTCATTGATAGTGTCCCTTCTCCATCCAGTTTATGATTCATAAGGATGACTCTAGAAGTTGCCAATACTCTTCGACAGGTGACATCTTGCATCTCCAGATGGTTAACAGTCCCTGTCCCTCCGATAAAGTTGATCTTCTAAAGAAACTTAATCCTGAGTACTAGTATACTGAAGTCGAAGTCACCATCAACATTTGGGGCCTCAGTGGATAAACCAAATGAGCATTTTTGGGTATAGTGACAGATGAAAAAGTCATTAAGTGAAAAGTATCTAAATTTAAAAAAAAAATCAAAGATTGATCCAGCCTGCTTGCTTGTTTCTAAAAACACTTTATAATTCATCCCACTCAAAAATACTTTGATGCAGAATTGAGGAAAAAAGTCACAATTTTATAGATTTTTCTTCTCCATTCAACTAATGATTCATTAGAATCAGTCCAGAAGTTGCCAATACTCTTCGACAGATGACATCTTGCATTTCCAAGTGGTTAGCAGTTCCGGTCCTTCCGACAAAGTTGATCCTCTTAATAAACTGAATCCTGAGTTGTAGTATACTGTAGTAGAAGTCAATATCAACATTTGAGGCCTAAGTGGGTAAACGAAATGAGCATTGTTTGGTATAATGACAGATAAATCAGTTAATAATTGAAAAGTGTCCAAATTCAAAGAATAATAAGATATTCACCCGGCCTGGTTGTTTGTTTACCAAAACACTTTATAATCCATTCCACTGAACATTACTTTGATGCAGGATTGAGGGAAAAAGTAACAGTTTCATAAGTGATATTTCTTTTCCAATCAACTTACGATTCATTAGAATCAGTCCAGAAGTTGCCAATACTCTTCGACAGATGACATCTTGCATCTCCAGGTGGTTAACATGCTCTGTCTCTCCAATAAAGTTGATCCTCTAAATAAACTTAATCCGGAGTTGTAGTATACAGTAGTAAAAGTCACTATCAACATTTGAGGCCTAAGTGTATGGAAAAAATAAGAATTTGTAGGTGCATAAGAGCTAGAGCAATTTATTAAACAGCCTTAATATCCATTGCACTTTTGCTCAAAAAAAGAGTATTTAGAATTAGCTTTACTGATGATGTTGTTTCTTTTTCAATCAGCTCTTGATTGATTAAGAAGCTGCAATTATCCTTCATTAGGTGACATTTTGGATTTTCTGGTATTGAGCATTCTTCAATTCTTGCTTGGATGAAATTTACTTTTTAATTGAGCAACTAAATCCACAATTTCAGTGCAAACAGTAGCCGTACTTGAGCACTCCCTTGAGAAAACTGCAGTTGATGTGGAAAGTACTGTTGCACATTACACCTGAAATGATAATTTTGAACAAAGTAAATAGAGCTTACAATGAAAAGATGACTTGTCTTTTAAGAGGATATAATGTTTATTGTGTAAAGCAATGTTTTTACTTATCTGACATACTATAGGTTAATCCATATTAATCCTGTCAAGCATCGAGTATACTAGGCACTAACTCTTCAATGACCGTATGAAACTAATTAGTTTTTATTCTCACATTATATTTAATATAAATGAGTACAAATCAAAAGATTCGGTTTTAATACCGCAACACTTGCCGAAAACGTAAATAAACGTAAAGCGCGTTTTCCACTGCCCTACTTCAGCTGTCTGCTGGCTTGCGAGATGCTGCCAACTTTCGAGCAGCAAAATTGATGTCTCACATATATAGATATACTCCAGTACATGTTTTGTATGAGCATGAAATCTTGCAATATAACATTCATTTATTAATAAATAAATCATACCTTTTATCACCATGATGATCAATAATGATTTTAGAAATTTATTATAACTTTGCAAGGCCCGAGCTTATTGAAATATTGGGAAAATATTCGTTTACCTGAGGTAACATTAAATTGCTATTTATTGCTTAAATAATGGCTTAAAAATTATTTTATCACTGTAATTATGCTGATTCTAGTTTATTATAATTTTTAAATGCCTAAATTAAATTTTTTTTTTAATATCACTTTTTTTCACTTTTTTGTAATTTTGAATTTCGCGGCTGATATTATGCCACAATGTACAACACTCGTATTACGAGCGCATCCGAGGAACACTAGCGTATGCTAGAATACATGAACACAGCTGAAGAATGCCAGCGTGTTTAAGTGCATGCAAACACATCCAAATATTATAAGCTTACACGATCGCATCCAAGGACTACTATTTCACGAGAACACGTATCAGAAATACGAGCTTATACAGGCGCATCCAAAAATTACTAGCTTACATGATTATATACCCAGCGCTCGGAGACAGAATATTTTTTCCGAGGATGCAAGGTTTAAGTTGGTAGCACCTTGCATCCAGCACTCTCAAAAGTAACTGCCAAACTTGCGGGAAATTCAAATTGGCTATATGAAGCAAAACGCAAAACCCCAGATAACTCAACAACATTTCATACACCATAACTCGATAAATTAATCCTAAGCTATTTAACCCAATAACCCAACGCGCCTAAAAGCAGTACCACAAGCTTTAATGATTAAAAAAATACAATAAACAATAACGCAAGCGCCAATCCTCACACAACCCGGGGCGCTTACTGGCCGCTTTGTTTATTAATATAATAAATAAAATAACACAAGCGCCAATCCCCACACAACCCAGGGCGCTTACTGGCCGCTTTGTTTATTAATTAAAAAAAATAAAATAACACAAGCACCAATCACCACACAACCCGGAGCGCTTACTGGTTGCTTTGTTAATTAAAATAATAAATAAAATAACACAAGCGCCAATCCCCACACAACCCGGAGCGCTTACGGGTTGCTTTGTTAATTAAAATAATAAATAAAATAACACAAGCGCCAATCCCCACACAACCCGGGGCGCTTACTGGACGCTTTGTTTATTAATTAAAAAAAATAAAATAACGCTAGCGCCAATCCCCACACAACCCAGGGCGCTTACTGGCCGCTTTGTTTATTAATTAAAAAAAATAAAATAACACAAGCACCAATCACCACACAACCCGGAGCGCTTACTGGTTGCTTTGTTAATTAAAATAATAAATAAAATAACACAAGCGCCAATCCCCACACAACCCGGAGCGCTTACGGGTTGCTTTGTTAATTAAAATAATAAATAAAATAACACAAGCACCAATCACCACACAACCCGGAGCGCTTACCGGCCGCTTTGTTTTTTAATGTAATAACTAAAATAACACAAGCGTCAATCCCCACACAACCCGGGGCGCTTACTGGCCACTTTGTTAATTAAAATAATAAATAAAATAACACAAGCGCCAATCCCCACACAACCCGGGGTGCTTACTGGCCGCTTTGTTTATTAATTAAAAAAAATAAAATAACACAAGCACCAATCACCACACAACCCGGAGCGCTTACTGGTTGCTTTGTTAATTAAAATAATAAATAAAATAACACAAGCACCAATCACCACACAACCCGGAGCGCTTACCGGCCGCTTTGTTTTTTAATGTAATAACTAAAATAACACAAGCGCCAATCCCCACACAACCCGGGGCGCTTACTGGCCACTTTGTTAATTAAAATAATAAGTAAAATAACACAAGCGCCAATCCCCACACAACCCGGGGCGCTTACTGGACGCTTTGTTTTTTAATGTAATAAATAAAATAACACAAGCGCCAATCACCACACAACCCTGGGCACTTACTGGCTGCTTTGTTTTTTAATTGAATAAATAAAATAAGGAATAACATTCCGGAATGTTATTTTATTTTTTTTAATTAAAACACAAAGCGGCCAGTAAGTGCTCCGAGTTGTGTGGGGATTAGCGCTTGTGTTATTTTATTTATCATTTTAATTATCAAAGCGGCCAGTAAGTGCTCCGGGTTGTGTGGGGATTGGAGCTTGTGTTATTTTATTTATTCAATTAATAAACAAAGCGGCCAGTAAGCGCCCCGGGTTGTGTGGGGATTGGCGCTTGTGTTATTTTGTTTATTACATTAAAACACAAAGCGGCCAGTAAGCACCCCGGGTTGTGTGGGGATTGGCGCTTGTGTTATTTTATTTATTATTTTAATTAACAAAGCAACCAGTAAGCACCCCGGGTTGTGTGGGGATTGGCGCTTGTGTTATTTTATTTATTACATTAAAACACAAAGCGGCCAGTAAGCACCCCGGGTTGTGTGGGGATTGGCGCTTGTGTTATTTTATTTATTATTTTAATTAACAAAGCAACCAGTAAGCACCCCGGGTTGTGTGGGGATTGGCGCTTGCGTTATTTTATTTTTTTTAATTAATAAACAAAGCGTCCAGTAAGCGCCCCGCGTTGTGTGGGGATTGGCGCTTGTGTTATTTTATTTATTACATTAAAACACAAAGCGGCCAGTAAGCACCCCGGGTTGTGTGGGGATTGGCGCTTGTGTTATTTTATTTTTTTTAATTAATAAACAAAGCGGCCAGTAAGCGCCCTGGGTTGTGTGGGGATTGGCGCTTGCGTTATTTTGTTTTTTTTAATTAATAAACAAAGCGTCCAGTAAGCGCCCCGGGTTGTGTGGGGATTGGCGCTTGTGTTATTTTATTTATTACATTAAAACACAAAGCGGCCAGTAAGCACCCCGGGTTGTGTGGGGATTGGCGCTTGTGTTATTTTATTTTTTTTAATTAATAAACAAAGCGGCCAGTAAGCGCCCTGGGTTGTGTGGGGATTGGCGCTTGCGTTATTTTGTTTTTTTTAATTAATAAACAAAGCGTCCAGTAAGCGCCCCGGGTTGTGTGGGGATTGGCTCTTGTGTTATTTTATTTATTATTTTAATTAACAAAGCAACCAGTAAGCGCTCCGGGTGTTGTGGGGATTGGCGCCAGCGTTATTTTATTTTTTTTAATTAATAAACAAAGCGTCCAGTAAGCGCCCCGGGTTGTGTGGGGATTGGCGCTTGTGTTATTTTATTTATTATTTTAATTAACAAAGCAACCAGTAAGCGCTCCGGGTTGTGTGGTGATTGGTGCTTGTGTTATTTTATTTTTTTTAATTAATAAACAAAGCGGCCAGTAAGCGCCCTGGGTTGTGTGGGGATCGGCGCTTGTGTTATTTTATTTATTATATTAATAAACAAAGCGGCCAGTAAGCGCCCCGGGTTGTGTGAGGATTGGCGCTTGCGTTATTGTTTATTGTATTTTTTTAATCATTAAAGCTTGTGGTACTGCTTTTAGGCGCGTTGGGTTATTGGGTTAAATAGCTTAGGATTAATTTATCGAGTTATGGTGTATGAAATGTTGTTGAGTTATCTGGGGTTTTGCGTTTTGCTTCATATAGCCAATTTGAATTTCCCGCAAGTTTGGCAGTTACTTTTGAGAGTGCTGGATGCAAGGTGCTACCAACTTAAACCTTGCATCCTCGGAAAAAATATTCTGTCTCCGAGCGCTGTATATACCTGAGGGCACGCTAACACAACCAAAAGACCGTTGCCACCTCCAAGGGCACGCCAGTGCATCTGAGTCAGCGTTGGGATATAGTTTCGGCCGGACTTGAGAATTCTCTAGAACCCAACCTCTCTGATGTGGGAAATCACTAGATCAAAAAAAAATAGTACCAAACGTAAGGCGCGAAATTCAAACGAGGTCCAATAACACAAGCACCTATCACCTGATGATCCAAGGTGCTTACTGGCCACTCTGTTAAATAAATAATTATTAGTTACACAAGTGCCTATCACCTTATTACCTGGGGCGCTTATTGCGATTCTAGTATATAAATAATTATTAATAAATGAACAAAGCACCTATTTTTTGATGACCCAGGACACTTATTGGCCACACTATTAAATAATGATAAGTTAATTGATAACATATATAAAAAAATTCAAATATTTTGATTGATTGTCTAGTACGACAAAGATCTTTTTAATTAGCGCTCTTGTAATTGATTGATAATTTATTATTTAATAGTGGCCATTAAGCGCCCTGGGTCATTAGGTGATAGGAGTTTATATTATTAATAATCATTTATTTGATAGAGTGCCCAGTAAGCACCCTATGTCATCGGATGATAGGCGCTTGTGTTATTTATTAATATTTATTTATTTAACAGAGTGGCCAATAAGCACTCCAGGTCATCGGGTGATAGGCGCTTGTATTCTTAATAATTATTTATTTAACAGAGTGGCTAGTAAGCACCCCGTGTCATCGGGTGATAGGCGCTTGCGTTATTTATTAATATTTAATTATTTAATAGAGTGACCAGTAAGTGGCCTGAATCTTCGGGTGATAGGAGCTTGTGTTAGTTCTTAATAATTATGTATTTGATAGAGTGGCCAGTGAGCGCCTTGGATCATTGGATGATAGGCGCTTGTGTTATTATTAATTATTCATTTAACAGAGTGGACAGTAAGCACCCTGGGTCATCGGGTGATAGGTGCTTGTATTATTGGACCTTATTTGAATGTCACGCCTTACGTTCGGTACTATTTTTTTCATCTATTAATTTTCCACGTCAGAGAGGTTGGGTCCAAGAGAATTCCCAAGTCTGGCCGGAACTACATCCCAACGCTGATCTGAGTGAGTGCCAGCGCATCCAAGGGCGTGATAGTGCATCCCAGGGCGCTCTAGTACATCCGAGGGCACGCTGGCGCACTTGAGGGCACTCTGGCGCATTTCAGGATGTAATAGTGTTTGTGCATACGTGTCAGGGTATGCTTAACATCATTAAAATCGTATCTAATATGTAAACCATAAGTTTATATTTAATAATACATTATTTATTTTTCCCGCTACATATGTCTGCTAATTGACAGTTATACACAGACTGACTACTCTGCACTCTTCGCTTACTTGACATATTCTTGAGTTGCAATCTGCACTGTTCACAAGAGCATTGGTTTATACGTCTACGCTACCATCACACAGACCTGCTTACACATACTCTTTAACGTTTGCTTGCATGTGTGCACAAGTATCAACTCACCCAACAAAAAAAGAATACTTATTTAGCATTAAGTAAGAAAAAAAATTTACTCCGTAATAGTAGTTATCTGTTTTGGCAACAATTACCAGAGATTACTTCACGAAATAATCATCTTAAATTCAAACAGTAGATGCTGAATATAATACATTTTTAAAAACCTTATATGATGGTAGACTTTACCTATGATTCTTATATGTGATAAAAAATAAAGCTTCATTTATACATACCTTAAGAAAGTAGAACCTTTAGGGTCTTGTTCCTAAAGTTTTAACAAAATCTTTGAAAAATATTTTTTTCATAACTCCATTAAGCTCGTTTTACCTCTCTAAAACTCACTGTTAAAAAAATTACAGTTTCTTTCTTTTGTAAAAAGACTAGCGTAATTCACCTCTCCATATCAGAGATGAGCACTTTATATTTAATACATTTTTAGACTAGTAAAACTTATGTTTAGAACACTACAAACATTTTCATTAAAAAATTGGTGAGTTTAACGTTTTAAACTATATTTTAATGTATTTCGTAAGTAAAGTTTTTATACCAAGGTATTAAACTCTGTTTCTTACTTTTTATCCTATCTTTTAGTTACTGTTTATTATAAAATACTTCATGAAAAATTTAAGGAGGCTTGGGCGATTTTGAATTAAATGCTGGCTAGGTCTGAAATTCAGAGATTATACAGATAAAGTTTGCTAGATTCTTTTAGGAAAACAAAATAGGTAGGTCAACACATTTATTTTCGAGAAAATCACTTGTGAAAATTCGTCATTTTAACACACAATCTTACGGAGCCCGAAATTCAATAGACTACCGTACCGCAATAAAAAGCTGTGGGCCCACACATTAAATTGGTACATGTACTTGAAAGTATAAAGAATCTATTATTTAAAAAAAAGAATAGGATCAACACGTTAAATTTTGAGAAAATATCGAGGAAAACATCGAACATGAGAATTGTTTTGTTCAGGTACTGTAAGTGCGCATGCGCTGTGCATTCATAAACATACAAGCATGAAAATTGAAGTCTAACACAAGTATAGGTATACGGGGAGAATCACGTCAACTGTCCCAACGCCGCGGTGGACGGTCCGGGCGGGCGTCAAACACGACGTTTTCAACTCGTCGTTTCGGTGTCAAAACTTTGATAAAAAAATTATCTAAAAACATATTCTTAAGTATTTTTTCTTCAGCTTTCCAGTGGTGGCATCAGTTTTTCAAAAATTTGCTCCCATAACCTCGAAAAATGCTTTTGGAATCTTTTTGATAGTCTAGATCGAAAGATGAGACATTTTTACGTAGATATCGAAAATTAAAAAAGAGGGGTTTTTCGTTTTTATAACGTATTTAAACGACGAACGAGACGATGCGAGCCGCGGCGGAAGGAGAAATTTTCATCATCTAACGATAAGCGAGAGAGAATCACGTTGCTCACCCTCGCCCCGAAATTTTGGAACTGAAGAGAGCTTATGAAAGAATTTAGTTGCACAGATAGAGAAGCTAGACAAGCTTTAAATTTAGTTCCAGAACGTGGCATACTCTCATGGCCCGATAAAAAAAAGGAAAAGTTTTATCTGCTGATGTTGAGGTCTGCGTCAAAATTTTTTACGAGCGTGACAGTGTCAGCCGCTTGATGCCTGGATTAAAAGATTAGGTTTCTGTGAAACAGGATAATGGTCAACGTGTTTATGTACAAAAACGATTATTACTTGGAAATTTGAACGAACCATTCATTTTATTTAAAGAAGAGCATGAAAATGTCAAAGTGGGTTTCACGAAATTCGTACAGCTCAGACCTCCTCACTGTATCTTAGCCGGAAGTAGTGGCACGCATAACGTTTGCGTATGCGTGCATCACAAAAACGTAAAACTGATGCTAGATGCACTAAATTTAGAAGAATTAACGAAACCCAAGGCAACACCTCTTAAAAATTCCACGGACTGTTTAAACGCCATTGTTTGCGATAATCCTTCCAAAAATTGTTTTTTAGGAAAATGTTTAGATTGTCCCAATTTCGGAAAACTTCAAAGATTATTATTAGATTCGCTAGAAGCTAAAGAAATTTTAATACTTAATCAATATTAATCATTATTTATTTCTTTATTATAAAATTGTTGTATATATGAATAAATTTTACCAAAACATTTATTATTTATCCATTGTAAGCCCTGGTTAACTAAATTGTTGTTTACATCGCCACTACAACATTATATATATTATATAGCCAAACAGACTCAACGTAGCAGACGACACACGGCGGACGTGCTGCTGCCGTGCGTGGCCCGGCCGCCGCGGCTCGCATCGTCTCGTTCGTCGTTTAAATACGTTATAAAAACGAAAAACCCCTCTTTTTTTATTGTTGATATCTACGTAAAAATGTCTCATCTTTCGATCTAGACTATCAAAAAAATTCCAAAAGTTGAAGATCATGGAGATAAAACGTGTTTTTCAAACAAGTGCATTTTTCGAGGTTATGGGAGCAAATTTTCGAAAAACTGATGCCACCACTGGAAAGCTGAGGAAAAAATACGTAAGAATATGTTTTTAGATAATTTTGTTTTTAAAGTTTTGACACCGAAACGACGAGTTGAAAACGTCGTGTTTGACGCCCGCGCGGGCCGTCCACCACGGCGCTGGGACAGTTGACGTGATTCTCCCCATATAATAGCAGATGAGAGCAAGAGAGTACAGTGTTGTCAGCTTTATCGTGGCAGGGCCGTCGTCTTTACACAAGGTACCTCAAGAAAACTAACAAATTTTTTAATATCGATTTTCCCAATGACTTTTCCACGTATTATTGCTATTTTGTTCACACTTGTGTATAATCAAAATGATTATAAAAAAAATATTACAAAGAATCATTTGTATGACAAGTACCCCACAGGGGCTCCTCAATAGATACGACGCCAAACGCCCAAGCCTCCTTAAAGTCAACAGTAAAGTATATTGAAGTAAAGAAAAGGACTGCATGCCTTCTATACCATTTTCAGTTTACTTCGCTTTTAAGTTTACTAAGAAAGAAAATTTAGCTAAGAGTTGTAAAAACTATTTAATGTTCATTTTAATAAAACAATGAGCTTTCGTATAGCGTTTCTCTGCAGTTGAATTAGATAATGATATTTTATATAATTAATTCTATATAAGTGCAACTTGGCAACAAGACTTAAGAGATACAAGCCTCTCAAGATATATAAAATTTTACATAACTCATGAATGCAGTAACTTTTACATTCACGTGATTTCCTGCCTTACTCTGCTCGGGAAACAATATTTATTCTCACGTGCTTATAACCCAACGGTATCTTAAGTAAAAAGTGTTCATTTTGTGGTCCAACCGAAGCAAAACTGACAATAAGACAAAAGTTAGAGCCACCTTGCATCACATAACTCTTGACATGGGTTCTTAAAATAAATACTTACTAGGTGTTTGAATTAAAGACTTTACGCAATAGTATGCACAATTTATTTAAAGCATTAGGATAGAAATCAAATACTTTACAGACTGTATGCAGGTACAAAAAATTGAAATTTGCACACACAGTGTGAAAACAAATTATTTGCATTTATAAGTTTACATCATGGAAGCATAGTTATGTCTTATACTTTCAGGCAACCAAATGCTTAAAGAGCATTACCACAAGAAAGTCGAAGAATTGCAGCGAGAAATTATCAAGATGCGCTCACATCAGCAGCTTCAACAGTTTAAACAGAATCAATCACCGCACACGGAAAATAAATTAATGCTGCAGCAACATTTACAAAACAAGATGCAGCAGCAAAACCTCACTCGCCAACTGCAACGTTATCAGTTTTTACAGCAGCAAGTTCAGCTACAACAGCAACAGGAAAAACAGTCTACCTTTCAGCAACTTAAGGAAAATGCTAGCCTGGCTACCATAATTCACACTAATACAAATAATGGTACGGCCACGGCAATTCTTGATTCGACTACTTTTACCAGCATAAATAATCAGAAGAACCAAATGAAAAGAAGTGGTGCAACAACTTTACAGATGCCTGCGGCTATTGTTTTAAATTTGGCTAAGCCAGCGAAGATCAATGGCTCAATACTTAGCGCTCTCGTAGCTCAAGTCCAGAACCAACAGCAGCAACAAATAATTTTTAGTAGTGAGAGAATGCAGACATCCTCCAGTGAATGTACTGATGCCACTAAAGCGTTAAAGGTAGGGTATTGTAACTGACTGTCATAATATACAGCAAACTTTTACACAAAGATCTTTGTTAAATATATAAAAAAAAATATGTTTTAGGTTAAAATTGAGCCACTCCGTAAAGCTCCCGTTAAAAGCCAGATGGTTGATGACGTACTTGAAATTTTAATTAAAAGTGGTGAGCTTCCGGCAAGTGCAGCTCAAGAACCACTGACACCAACAACACCTAATATGCGAATAACAGCAGGATTAGTTCTGAATGATTCAACAGATACCCAGACGCATCCAAAAATTATATTAGCATCAACCACAAGCGCAAAGGAAGTGCTGCCAAGTGAGACTACTGGTCAAGCATCACAGTCACGATCTTCATCTTCACAAAGCTTGAATCTTGCAACTTTTAGCGAACAGCTGCCTCTCTTAATTCAGCAGCACAAGCAAAAAAGAACTGAGCAAGATCTGCTGAAATTCGAGACAAATCTTGGAAAAGAAATGCTGCTTAACTCAACAGTGGTACACGAAAATTCACTTGATCCGCAACCACCACAAGAAGTTACTTCTTCTGACAACGCAAATACGAACCTGAAGGTCTGTTTTTTTACAAGTTTTTTTAAATTTTAACATATTTTTTAATTTAATTCGTCAGGTAAAATGAGCACAACTACTTTTTTACTGCTATGTTAACAACTACTGTTACTGCTACGTCTAATTTTTAATCACAAGTAACTTTTTGGCTGGATAATATCAGTCTGAATCTTTTCTTCTTTATGTGTATGTTATTCTCGTATTAACAAAATTTTTTGAGGTCCAAGTCATCCTACTTTTTTTTATTACGGTTCTTGCTTGAAATTTCACGCAAGAGACCTATTTTTTATGTATTGTATTTGTCCAACGATACCTGAACAACAATATATCCATAGGTCCAATCTTCGAGATTGATTTTAATTATTTCTCAACTCTCCCTTGTGTTTCAGTCTAGTTAGATTTGTAAAGAATATATAGCCTACACTATCCTAAATATTTACACAGTAGTAGTTGCAAAACGACACGTATATTTATTATTAATATGTATCTTCTTTAATATTTGTGAACGATTAGATACTGTATGAAAAGAAATTGTAGAAAGGCTGAAATATCAAGAAAAGACTATACTATTAATAACAAATGCAATAACGAATATCCCTTGTCTCTTTTACATAAATTTATACAAAAAGTATGTTCTACATGATGTTGGTAACTAAAATATTCATGTTTTCTTCAATGTTTGCATTATAATGCTGTCATCCATCTGAAGTTACAAGGTTCTATTAACTAAAACATACATATCATTTTTTCTTAACACTTACAAAACTGCCCCCCATCAGTTGACTTACACTCCAATCGTACCTTCAATTAACACCATGTAACTGAAAAAAAAAAAAAAAATCCTGACTTAACGAAAAGCACACGTTAATAACTGGTCTTTGCAGGGTGTATTTGTGTTGAAAGTTTTTTTGTGAATGTGACCAAAGATAGGTTAGTTTGTACGGATTTTATTTGCAAGTTTAACTATCTAGTAATGCATTCTATTACGGTTTATCTGGATAAGTGCAACAGCAATTGGTGACAGATTTTTTTTTATTGATTATCCTGTACATGTAAAGCTGTTAGTTGGCCCGCCTAAGTAATAGTAAACTAGATATTAATAACTGAAGTATTAAAAACAAGTGCTTTACGTTTAGATATTAACAAGCATATTTTCTTCAACTGCAAAATCATACTAATCAGATGAACCAAAAATTTACCGGATACGGAGCCTTAGACGTTTAAAAAGTTACACCTGATACACCCACAAACTTTTTGTAAGCTGAGACATCTTGAGGTCTGCACGCATCAAAAATGTGATGGGTTATAAATTGGTTTGCAACACATTAATTTTAGGCTAAGCTACAGTAACATGTACTGAGCAAAAATAACAAATGCATTATAAGACTCACATGTCTAAAGAGCGTATTTATACAGTTGGTTTGATGTATTTCATACAACTTTGGCACTATTTTTACATGGTATTAACTATGGCAATAAGTACGATTGAATTTCATTAAACAATGATAAAAAATTTCACAGTCAAAGGGTAAAAATATGTGAAAAAAGGGCAAAATTCATTTTATTTCCACAGAGATAGTTTATTTTAGCCTGAAGAAAAGTTACATGGATCGTTCATAAAATTTAATATCAACGAATAAAATAAAATATGACTTAAAGTAATCCAATCCTATGTAATGCTTATAGTAATTTAGTTTACGGTTTTCTAGGATTAATCGTTAAAAAATCGTATAAAATCAACTGTTTGTTTGATATGATTCAAAAACTCAGAAAATTAGTTTATACAAATTTTTTAAGAAAAAAAAGAAAACAGAACCGCGAACTAAATTAGAGCCAGTTGTTAATCTTGTTAAACAATGATTACATACACACCAAATTTATGAAACCAAAGCTTTACTTCACTGCAACGCTTCGTTCGAATTTTCTGAAACTCATCAGACAGGCTATTTATTAAAAATATATGAGATGGGACAATCATTAAACTGAGAAACAATAGAGAAGAGGATACAGATGCAACTCTTAACAAGTAACAATAATCAGATAGAGTACATGATAGAGGAATTCCGCAAAACAAAAACGGACAAAAAGGGACAATACCATCTGCATCGTCAATTAAATTCCTACTTAAATTTAAAATCAACGGTAGATGGTAGTCATAAATACTTAAAAGTAAAATTAACGGAGAGCTGATAACATTTACAAAGGAAGAAAGATTTTTAAAGGTTACATACCTATAATTTGCCTTCAAAAATCCAAACAAACATAAAAATTTGACAATAAAAGACATAAGACCTTGTTATCTAAGCTTTTATAATATTGCCTCCCTTTTTATTAACACAATTCTTCGTTACATTTACTTATAGTACTTCAGAGTTAATAAATTTTTTTTAAACGGACTCTGTATCAAATGTTTTTGTAATCTCCCAGCCACACTGACGTTCTTTTTTTTTAATGTATGTGGTTGGAAACCACAGATTGAGGATCTTCATCCCATTTGTGTTCTTCAATTCTATCAAAAGCCTGTCCTATTATTTCGCCAATATATTCTACAGGGCAGTTTTTGTAAGTCAATTAATAGACAAAAATAGTAATTTCAAGTTTTCAGTTTTTTTAACGGAGCCATTCTTTAATCTCACTGCTGATATCACAATTATAATGTTAATGCAGTGAAAAGTTTGTCATGTAAGACGTTTTATGACCATGGCTCTTATGAAAATTAGTAAAAGTATGCTTTTTAAAACTTACTAAGTAAACAAGTAATAATTCTAATAAATCTCAGAACAGCTACAATTATCGTAATATGATAAGTGTTTTGTCTATTGATCAAAAAAATGTTTGCAAATTACGTCATTTATGTCAAAACTATACAAAACTATAATTATAAAGTTGCACCTAATACTAAAAAAAGTACGCTGAGAAAAGGGATGTTAAAAAAATTTTATAACTATACTAAAAATTACTACATTCTTAGAAAAGCTTAGACATAGTCACCTGATGACGCAAAGTTAGTACATTTAAAATAATTTTTATTGTATTTTAAATAACTTTTATTATGTAGTAGAACTACAAAAATAATTACGTGGCATGATAAAAATTACTATGTCTAATATAGTAAAAACTCTGATGTATAATTAATGCTACAAAACATAGTAAATTTTTTTGTAATCGTTTTAAAATGTACCACATTCTAAAGTAGAATTTTCTATGTGACATAGTAAAATTTCTCATTCCACTGCATTGCTATTCAGTATAGTAAAAATTACCATGTTCGAAAGTAATTTCGTACGATGTCTATAGTTACATACGCCTATTCAGTATCAAATTTGAGGTTATACGAATGTAAATATGAAGAAAAACATATTTTTTGATTTATCAGGATTAAAAATTGATACATGCTGACAATTAGTTTTGAATCGAATAATTATATCCGTTGTTAATACGGTGGTCCACAGAAAACACTTTGGTTTTCAACTTGATTGTGTGTATGGTAAACAGTACACGTTCCTACATGTACTTCATTCATACTCGCGTTCACATCATGTCCCGTGGTCTAGTGATTGCGGAGCCTAACTCGAAAGCTAAAGGCTGAAGGTTAAAATCGCAGTCACTGCAGATCTTTTTTAAAATAAAAACATTTTCAAATCACATCAACTTCTATGTACAATAAAAGAAATATATCTGTATACATTTAAATCTATATAAATATACTAATCTTCTGTTTAATATGTATATTCACTGGGCAAATACATATATAATATACAATATATTTTTCTTCTCTTACTTTAATATAAAAATTCTTTCTAAGTAAAGTAAAAATTACTATGTCAAAATAGCAAATTTTAATATAATCTGATTTTACTATGTAGCATGGTAATTTTTATAATATGGCAAGTATGTCTCAGCTGTCCTGTAAAATATAGTAATTTTTATTATAGTTGTAACACTTTTTTTAACACCACTTTTCTTAGTGTATACGGAATATTATAAAAATAGGTAAGGACTTTAGCTCTCGATAATACTAACGTTGCCTATTAATTAACTTGCAATAACTGTCCAGCAAAATCTATCAGCAAAACAAAAAGGCAGTCTCTTTACGTAATCGATGAACATTATCAGAATAAAAATCCGTCTGTATTCAATTATTGCTCAACAAGATCAACTATTTCTCTCCTACATACAATTATGTCAATGAAAATTGATAATCATGCACCTGACATAGTGGATAGTTTTACTAGCAGCATACATAAACAAATACATGTATCTACTTGTATACATGTTCCAATGCGACGTTACCACATACACGATACTTACTTGGTTATCTTCCAAAATCAAACGAAGAGTACTTTTTTCATTACTATTACCTTAAAAATAAGTGGTAAAAAATTCTCAAAGAATGTATGTGTTTCTTTACTGTTTAAGGTAGTTGTCAGTAGTTTTTCAATTATTTATAGATATGTGGTAAGTTACACTTTTTAAAATAATGGGGCTATGTAGTGCTTGCACCATTGCTCCAATGGTAAGAGAGTGATTTTTTGAAGAGGATATTTCAATAACGACGTGGTAAATCGGTCTCAAATTTTATACACATATTTCTTAATACTTATATTAGTTTTGCTGACAATTTCGTAACTTTTTAGATACTTTTGATTTGGTGAACAACTACCTTAAGTTTAACTAAATCATTACTTATATTTTACTTAGGAATGACTGACCAGGTATTGAAGAAGCACTTGAATAGTACTACTGAGGGAAGATTAAAAAGTACTTTTATACAACCTAAGTGATTATTGAACAAAATTCTTTTTCACCGTACTAGGACATTGACTTTACTTGAGTATTATTTGGTATGTAAGGTATTTAAGTATTTAACTTATACTTAAAAGTATAATTTTTTAGCATGAATTCTTTAATCGGTATGACACAGGCAGAACTCTCTGAAATTTTGGCTGTTCGAAAACAAAATTCTTAAAGGCGTGTACTCATATTTTCAACAAAATCCTAAAAAGAATTTTTTTGAAATTGTCTTTGTAGTAGAGCATTTCGCTATAATATTGTTAAGTAACTAAGCAGATTTGAGGTAGTACTGTCGTATGTTAGTTGACCTACAAGATTTAAAAAAAGTTAAATACTTGAGATTATAAATTCCCAGAAACAATCTAATTAAACTCTTGTGGAACAAAGGTGTGTAGCAAAAAAATCATGGGCATTTTACTACTTATCAGTTAAACGTATAATGTTATGGAAAACGACAATTAATTTCGTATTTCTAAACACTAACCAACAAGACATTTACAAAAGTCTACAAAGAAGATGCTAAAAATGTAAATTATATTTTGGTCACTTTAAAATACTTATTAGGTACCCGTAAGATCATTAATTAGTGATTAAATGAATAAAATTAAGAGATTAAGCACGCGTATTATATTTCCCATGTAGAATAAGCACGCGTAATGATAAGCACGCGTGTGTATAATTATCCATACACATAATGAATATAGATATACTAACACATCACCATTAAGATTAAGTTCTTACATAATTAGAGCAGTATTGACAGTACTAACTTAATGTAGTTTGTTCACGAGGGAAGGGGTTTTATGCTGCTCCCAATCCAGTTCAGTCGTGTGGAGGTGGAAGTGGTTTACGGCAAAATAAATGTAACGCAAATGTGCAATAAAAATTTATACAATATATTTACAGTGCTTAAATTATGAAAATGTGCTCAAGTGAAGGCAAGCGGAGAGAAGCTTTCTCTGCCGCCGCGGCGCGCTAACTAACATACTATGCTCGCAGAGCAATATTTATAGAGACAAAAGTTAGAGTAGAAATTCTAGTACATTGATAAATAAAGGTACAAGAGTAAAGGTAAAACGGTCTCTTGGGCATTGCAAATGTACGCGATGATAAAGGCGTATGATCGGAAAATTACTTCAACTTTAATACAAGAATAACAAACGTGACGCAATTTGAATTTAGAAAAGGTTTGTCGGCAAATATTCAGGTACAAAACTGAACATACTGCCCGCCATACTACGGTTCGGGGTAAACGGAGTACTAACAATTAGCACTGCACTTATGTAAAACAAACTTAGAGTCTGTATTTTGAAAATGTCAATAATGTAATGGACCGGAAAGCGTCCAGCCGAATATGGTGCGCTGGGCCATGGGTGTCCCAGGTAGTCCGATGCGTAAGCCCTCTTGAAGAACTCGTGGAAGCACATCAGCTCCTAGCAGCAACTCGATTTCCGTCAGATCGGCTCGAAAGTCGTCTGCAAGCTTTAAACCCTGTATATACTTCCAGTCGCCTGGAAGCTTGAAATTTCCTGACCTGTAGCTGGATATAAGCGAGAGCACTAGAGCTTCGCACGTGCATGAGCTTCCCGTCGCTAACCATGGAGGCGAGAGTAAGGTAAGTTTTTCCATGAACTCGCGGAGTCTTGATGCCACCGATGCCAATGACCTCCATGCTGGCCTCTTCATATTCCTGGCGAAGTTTACTTAGCAGGCTCTTTGCAACAAAGGATCGCTGAGAGCAGTTGTCGAGCATGGCACGAGCGATGAGTGTGCGTCCGTCCGGGCCTTGAATTCGGACGAGCGCAGTAGGCAACAGCGTAGTGTTTGAAGAGTCTGGCGATGCCATCCAATGACAGGATAAGGTAAAGTACTCAATTGTGGTCCCCTAAATGTTGAGGTCAGCAACATAATAAATATTACACACACAAAACACCGATAGTATGCAAAAGTTATTTGTTTAATTCATTTTAAATGCCTTTTTAAATGAAACTTTACAAAATTTACTTAAAATTTTTGCTCATTTATTTAATAATGAGCTTTTAAAAATATGACTTTTAAGACCATATTTTTGAGACTAGACGGCGAAGTACCCCAGTTGTTGGACCATGCATATTCCATGGCAAAGACCTTGCGTACCCCAATTATTGGACCACTGTGTGTTTTCGCATTATTTACGCAGAGCAAGTATATTATGAGCTTTTTATGAAGATTTAGTAATTTATATTTACTATTATAGCCTTTTATTTTAAATATTCATTAAAGTTATGATATCACAGTAAAATTGTAATGTTACAAAATATACCTAGATTTAATTTAAAAAAATGAACACTTAGGTATACAGTTACAAGAAGTTCTCGTGATACATTTGGAAATTAACTATCAGATTTTATATCGTACTGCAAATCATTAATCTGTTTTTGAATATCTTTAAGTTTCAATTCAAATCTAAATTTATCATCTTCAATATTCTTTTTCTCTTCGATCAAACCTCTTTTAGTTTCAATAATTTCTTTTTTTTTTATTTTTTCTGCAATGACTTTTATTTTTTCTCTAAAGCCTTTGATAACATCTTTTGAATCCATTTCTGTCTGACAATATAAGTACCTCTGCGAAAAACAGTAAGGAAAATTGAAAGTGTGCATGCATCTTTTGAACTTTTATCATCAATAAAGGCTTGAATTTAATGAAAACTTAAAAGCATTAGCAACTTCTTCATAAGTAGGGTTATGTGAATCTGTTCATATTAAGTAATCGTACAAAAATCATCACTGAGTCAATTGTGTGATTGAGACGGTAAATTATACTTACAGTAGCACTTTAAAACTGATTTACTGACGATTAAATCATTGTAACCAGCAAACTAAAAAAAAAATACACTCTCACAATTGGGGTACTTCGCTTGAACAGTGGGACTGAGCAAAAGGGCCGGTAACTATGGACCGTTGTAATTGCGGGCCAAAAACTGGGGTACATTCACCATAAGGACACCTTTTGATGGACCATCGAAATTTTTAATGAAATTCTATTTTTTCAATTTTTTATTGGTAATACGTCAAATCCTTAAACTATAAGCTTTTGATTCATATGAAAAACATTGCACAAAACAGAATACAAAATTTTAAACCTGTATTTCAAAGTTGAAGAAAAGCGCATTAACACCTGCACAACTTAACCGACTTGCTATACGCACTGCATATGACGATAATAAATACGTTGATAAACATGCTAATTTTATGATAATCGGGAGAAAATTTATTTAATTCTTTGCTCAATGCCTTGTGTTTTGATTTACTATTAACTTGCAGGCTTTAAACTTAATTAACAATTATTTATTAGTGGTTAATTCAGATATGGACCATTAACTGGGGTAAGGGGACCACAATTGGGTACTTTACCTTACGCGACTCCCTTTCGTGAGTGTAGCAGGCCATGCAGAAGATGCAAGATGCACTGTAGTGGCAGAATTCTCGTGCAGCAGCGTATGGTGATGCCCGTTGCAAGTTAGGCATCGTTTGCTTGATTTGCAGCTTGCGAGTTTGTGAGCACCAAGGCAATTATAGCACATGTTCTTGGCCTCAACAAACTGTTTGCGTTCGTGTGGCGATTTTGCTTTGAAATCGGCACAGCGTAGTATGAAATGCTCACCTTGGCAAAAGCGGCATTTCTCCGTAAAGGCGGCATATGCGTGCGAAGTAGAAGACGCCGTCTTGTCCTTCTTCCGTGTTGCCTTCTCTGTAGAAGACGCGACGATCTCGAGCATCGAGATGCGTTGTTCAATGAAACGCACGAGCGTTTCAAGTGCAGGAGGCTCGTGGGTACTGCTGAGCGATGACTCCCATTCTCGGAAAGTTCGAGCGTCGAGTTTCCGAGCTGTAACAGCGACCACCAAGTCATCCCACTGGTCCGTCGGACGCTTAAGCTGTTTAAGTGCAGCCAAGGCATTTACAGTGCCACTGAGCAATGCCTTGAGTTCGAGCGGCGATTCGTTGCTTACAGCCGGCGCGGCTAGCAAATCGCGAGTTAGCGCGGCAACCAAGCGCCGCTTGTTTGCATAATGATCCTCCAACCTTTTCCATGCAGCCTCGAAGTTGGCGTCGATTACCTGGATCGTCCTCAACAATTCAGCCGCCTCGCCTTGCACATGCGTCTTGAGGTGCTGAAGCTTCTCGACGTTGGAAAGTCGAGAATCGTTGACTATGATCGCAGAGAACAGATTCTTAAACTCGAGCCAGTCGTTGAAATGTCCGGAAAATGTGGGCACAGCAATGGACGGCAGGTTGCGAGAGTTAGCTGGTGGAACAGGAGCTGGGTCTAATGCGGGCGATGCAGGAAGTTTTCCGAGCTGTTCAGCCAAATTAGCTGCCGAATCGAGGTAAGCTTCTTCGGCGATTTCGTAGCTGTTTTCATCGAAATAGCCGATGTCCTTAGTATCGTCTGGAGCAATGTTGAGAATCCTGAGATGAGTGTCCTTGAAGTCATCCCAGTTTATTCGTAGTTGCTGTATACGGCTCTCGATTATTGCACGAGTGAACTTATCCTTGCCGCGCTTCTTGAGGTTTTCGTAAGCATTGCTAATGCTTTTGTACAACTCCTGTTGACGCTTAAGTAAAATTTTGAGTTCCTTGACGTCTGCCATGAAGCAGTCGATGTCGCGATGAAGCGCTTGATAATAGGGCTGAGTGTTGGCAGCTAACGACCGCCCGCCTTGGCAAATTCAAGCACGGAGAGCATGCACACACTCTGATTCCTTGAATGACTCACTACTGCAGCTTCGCGAGAGCGCGTTCACCTACACGGCATCAAATGGTCAAGGCAAAATTCAAGGCTTCACTGAGCACTAGCACATGTCCACTCCTGCACTGACCGTCGGTCCCTGGAACCACGCTCTGCTACCAAAAATGTTCACGAGGGAAGGGGTTTTATGCTGCTCCCAATCCAGTTCAGTCGTGTGGAGGTGGAAGTGGTTTACGGCAAAATAAATGTAACGCAAATGTGCAATAAAAATTTATACAATATATTTACAGTGCTTAAATTATGAAAATACGCTCAAGTGAAGGCAAGCGGAGAGAAGCTTTCTCTGCCCCCGCGGCGCGCTAACTAACATACTATGCTCGCAGAGCAATATTTATAGAGACAAAAGTTAAAGTAGAAATTCTAGTACATTGATAAATAAAGGTACAAGAGTAAAGGTAAAACGGTCTCTTGGGCATTGCAAATGTACGCGATGATAAAGGCGTATGATCGGAAAATTACTTCAACTTTAATACAAGAATAACAAACGTGACGCAATTTGAATTTAGAAAAGGTTTGTCGGCAAATATTCAGGTACAAAATTGAACATAGTTTTTGAAGCGAAGCTTCTTATGTAGAATGCTCACTAGACGAAAATAGGGGAAAGCGTCAGACTTTTTCTTGACGCCTTCGTTTCTGTTGGTCCCCCCACCACCGCATGCTCTTTCTACAGCAAGAGTAGTATATGGGTCATTGTCAAAAAAACTTGGGCGATTAAAGAGCCATTTTGACCCCAGACGAAATGAGTGTTATCATCACTTTTTTCACTCTATCACAATTTGTAAGGTAAAAGCTAACAGAAACAAGTAGTGGCACCTCTTACATATGTAAGCATCTCTGAATACATACACATTTCAGATTTTTGGTGGTTGCGGTAATGACACACTTTTTTAAAATTACGATAATTTTGATGTTTCACAGAATTTTCTTTAAGTTTATTATGCTACTTTTCTACTTTTTCTCTATTTTTGGCTAATTTCATATTTTTTCCTGTGGAACTTTTTTTAAAATTCATTCTATTAATTGAATATTTCACTTTTTTACCTTTGCTTTTATTTCTTCATTAACTTCAAAATTTTTTTATTTAACGGAACTTCGTATATTTTTTCTCAAAACCAGGGCCATTCTTAATTCTTAAATCTATAACATACCTGAAAAAATATATAACAGTAATTCAAATAAAATAATTAACAGTGAAATACATTTTTGAGGTTACGATAGTGACTGTTACGGCAATGACAAATTGCTTTAAAAAATGGATTTCTATGCTAAATAACTATTTTAAAATATTTTCCACGCACTTGGAACTTGTTCTTACCATCTACTTTGATTTTTCACTACTTAAAATACGTCCATACACCTTGACGATAAGATACAGCCAGTTACAGTACTGACCGATTTTATTTTTTTTTCGAGTTCACGAAAAAAAAGACTGTCGCAAAAAAGAGTTCTTCAATTTTTTAACTATTTTGCAGATTTGTCAGCATAGTTTATACAAATAAAGATAGATAAAGTTGGTAGTGTCCCTACTGAAGTCAAAAAAGCGATTGTATGGCAAGAATTTGTGCAAGGAGTTTGAAATTAACAAAATAGAGGGACACAATTCGAGACACAATATGTACTGCGAAAATTTTCTAAGATTTTTTCCATACAGTTTTGTAGATATTCGACTTAATTTTAAGATATCTTGATATAAAAAATTAAAAGAATTTTTTTTTTTTTTCTTAATGAAGAGAGAGAATATGAAATTCTTTCTGGAGACAGGTTACGGTAATGACATTTTAACATTATATTCTTTGTTTAAGCTTGCAAATCATACCTGATAAAATTTTTAATATTAGTTCACAAAAATACAATTACTTTTCATGAAATTTTTGTATACAAATATTATTTTAACAGACTAACTATTTATAAAGAGTAAGGACATAAAAAGCCCAAGTTTTCTTACAATGACCCATAAATATATTTATATGTACTTTACGGTAGCAGCCGCGCGTTCTCTTTCTCTTTTTTTCTCTCGGCATCACCGAACGGCTCAAAAATTCAAAAGTGAAATTAAACAAGAAACTTGAAAATGAAATAGGTGAAGTACGAATTTTCAAGATAACATATGAGCTAGAAAAATATCAAAAAACCCCGATCGGAAATTTTCTATGTAAGCACCCTAGCTAGCATACATTGGTCTTCGTGTGGCAAGTGCGATGCGTTAAATGGCGGCATAATGTTAAGAATGAAGAGCTCGGCCCTATCTAGATATCCTATTGTGTCTCCATATATATATGTTGTAGTTAAATAAACCAATATACGTACAGATCGTAGAACAATTTTTTATAGAATTTTTAGATTTTTCAAAATTAAATGATTTATTATGTAATGGGCCAATAGAACTTTGATCATTTTGAAAAATATCTACTTTAAAAATACTTACATTATCCTCATTGACTCTAGTAATTTTTAAAGCACGATATACTGATGCATTTTTTTGCTTGTTAAGAACGTTGCCAACGTATATAAAATAATAACAAAATCTTGTGAAAATTAAGAATAGTAATATTTAGACTTCTGAATCCAATCTTTTTTTTATCATGTGTTATAAAATCAAATATTAAGAAATAGCACAATGAAAATTTGTGTTTAAGATAAGCACTTATGGGATGGCTGCTAAATCAGCATTACAAACTATAATAAAAAATTGCATATCAACAAAACTTACAGGACTGATTGGAGTAATTGTGCAAAGTTTCATCCCATGTTATGATACTTTTCATAAATTTAAATATTAAAATAATTAAAATCCCTTTCAAAATCACTTATAAGGTTGATATTCTGCTATGCTTATCCATTTTATTCAAGATATCGGTAATGTAGTTATCTACCAAAAAATATATTGGCTTAGAACGTTGCTCTGCTTATGCAAATAATAAGAAAACTACTTAAAACTTGAATGGATGGATTAGACTATTCTGCAGTTATTTCTAAACAAAAAGTTTTTGTTTTTGTTTCAAGTTGTGATTCCATGTGTTTTTCCATACAGCATTACGTATGGCATTACCAATCCAAAACCCCTTTTATAAAGCCATATGCTAAACCACATAAAATGCCGTATGGCTTTTCTGAAGTAATTACACACGAAATTCTGTCATCCATTTTTGAGGTAGGTAGCCTAGTTAAAATTTCTGATTAAGAAAATATGTAAACGTGACGTTCCCAAACGGCGTGGCAAGAATCTGTAAGTATATAAAACAAGACGGCAAAAGTACGTGCGATATATTCTTATAAGTATAAAACAATTAATAAACATTAATAAATTTTGTATTTTTCATATAAAATAATGTTAAGCTGACAAAAGTATATAATTTAAACTAATAGTTTTTTCATAAGAACCTTATCGAAGTTTCCCTTCTTCCATAGGACCCGGGAGACATTATTTTTTGTTATTTTTTTTATGTGGAAGGAGGGTAAATGCGTTTATGCATACCACAAGAACACTGGTAGTGTGGAAATACGAGGATTTTTTAACTAGACCACCAATACACGCTAAAATCACCCCTTGCCACGTGGCTTTAGATCCACCCCGGAACCGCGTTAGCATTACTTTAGGGTTGAACAATATGTTAGAGTCTCTCAATCTTTTTTCCGATGGTTGTAGCTACTACACTAAAAACTCAGCTTCGATCCATCAACTTTTTTACATTCTAGCGAAACACGACCATTTCCAAGGCATAGAAATCATGTAGTTATGATAAGTCTTCTTTTAACACGATGAAAGACATATTCGAATTTATTTCTACTTACATACTTTACATACTTTGGAGCTACTTCGTAGAAAGCTATGGACGTCATTCTTTGTCTTTGAGCGTTTACTTTCAAATAATGGATCTTTAAGTTTTTATTAAAGTCTCTAATGACCTCAAACGATTCTTTGATTTCTGTTTCTTTAATGATAATGTCTAGATCCTACACTACTAGGGTTGTTTTTTTTCAACATATTCAAATAATTCTGCTACATTCTTGACTCCACTAGATCGGAGCTTCTAGCAGATTCCTTCAGAGAAGCTACTGCCTAGGATATTGGTTTATCAGAGACGTTCTTCATGTTTTTTGTTGGGGATCCTACCCCTTACTATACTTACAGGCACTTATTAGTTCTTACTACATATTTACTAAGTAACAATACAGTGCCTGTTATATAGTTCTTTATCAAACAACTACTAAGTAATTTTTGCGTGTTTTCTTGTGAATTACCAGTAAAGTGACAAGCAATCGTTATGTAGTTTTTTGTTCATTGCCTGACAAGTAACTGTCAGAAGTCTTATTTCTAAGGAATTGACATGCGTCCGTTAACTGCTTGCTGACCAAATAGCGGCTTAGTACTTTACAGGTACCTACTAAGAATCAGCTAATTGTCTACCAAGGACCCAATATGTATGTACACAGTACATTATTTTATATAGTGGTTATTATAAATCAGAAGCACTATCTTTGGGTAAAAGGTTTAGTGGGTAGTCTCATTACGTAATCGCTTGAAAAATCATTGTTTTGAACTAACTTTCAGCCATTTTCCTCTTGATATCACCATACATGCAAATATATTTCAGCACTATCTTATTATAAGAAAATTTCTTGTAAAAGTCTCATTGTAGTACTTAATTTATTATTCAAGTCCAAAACTCCATTTCACTCGCCTTCAGCTGTATTCGAAGAAACTGTTTCCCCACCATGGATATCAACGAGCTTTGATGACATGGAACTGTCAAAAACAAGGGCTTTTACGAAAAAAACTAACAAAAAAATACTATTTAATTTATTGTAACTTTATTACTTAAAATTAAAAAAAAAAAAAAAAAACCTTTAAATGTAAAATATACAAGTCTAAAAAAAATGTATCCTTTGAAATGCAATGCAGTGCATTGCGTTTACGATATTAATTGAATGCATCCTTCACAAAAAATACTAGAAAATTAGGAAAATTAAGTAGAAATATTCTTAAAATGTTATAGTTCTAAATATTACTGAAAAAACTTCGAACCCAAAAAATACAGGTATAAAAAAAAACAAATATTCATATGCATACATCGTTTTAGAATGTTGATCGAACGCTACAGGTACGATAAACGTTTAGAAATACAAAAAAAAGGTGGTAATTTTAATTACTTAAGTTCTTATTCTAATGTTCTTTTATATATTTATTTATTTCAACAAATTTGTATCATCAATGAATTTTACAACAGATTTTAGAATCCTAACTACTTTTATTCACATTTATTTGCAGGAAATAAACATACAAATACAAAAATATTAACATACAATGGTCTTTAATTTACATTATTTAAATTTATATTTACTCTATCGTATATAATTTACTGATAGCTTAGTATCTAATTTGTAAAAACAAGTATCAAAAATGATACTAACATCGCTGAATTTCTCAACATTAAGTACTAAAACACAAGTCAAAAAATTGGTGTAGATTTAGGACACTCTGAACATTATTATTTTTAATTTTTATTCCATTCTGTTTTAATTCTTAAACTAGATAAAGTACTTAAGGTAGTTCATGCACGACTCTGAGGTCAATATGACGTACAAACAAAGACAAGAAAAGAAGGTTTATATTATAAACAAATGTATACCTAAAAAATAACATTTAAAAAATGGTGATTTTTGGCACTCTTTAACTTGTAAAATAATATGTATATTTAGTTTATATAAGTCTGACAATAGTTCCGTTGGTAACTCGCAGTGCGTGCAGACCAGAAATTCTTGTTGTCTGCGAAATTGCTGATGTGTGTACATCTATAGTGCGTCGTACTGTAACTCTAACGTAATCACCTGTGTATATACAGCTGCTTTAATTGTATACAGAGATTTATATGTTTTTATTTAACTCTTAATATTTTTTTTCAATATTAATATTGTGAGAGATAAAGCCTTCGCTAACGTTTATAAATTATAAGCAAAGAGGAAAATAAATGTGTTCAACATGTGTCGTTATACATTATTTCTCATTACTGCTAATACTTTACTTTAAATTATTACATAGAGTAACTTATTATTATAAAATAGCATATATTGACTAGAAAGAAACGTACCAAAGAATTGTATTGGAAATTTCCGATAAAAAGGTACATCACATGATCGTTCACGAGTTTGAATTTCGCGCCATATCTGTAAATTTGGACGAACATCCATAACCTGTACTGAATAAACTTTATGATTAAATGTCTGTTTATTTTGTTCTATGAGGTATAATTTTTAACGCACCGTGTCCAAAAGGGTGACTTCTAGGGAGGAGGGCGGACACTTGTGAGAAGGCCCCTGTATGACGTATGTGTACGTGTAATGGTGTGTTGGGTCAGCCATGCTATTTCACGAGTTTATCGATGCCCTCCTTTGACTACTACACGCATGCATAAAAATGTACACATGTGCATGTATAAGTACTCGCGCGTGCTAATATTTTCCGAGTAATCATATATGTAGACATCAATGAGATAGAATGAGTAAGCGTTTAGTTGAATCATGCACTTAACTGTAAAGCCCTATAGACCTTATAGTAGAACACTTTGTTATCACAAACTAGACCCCACAGATGTAAGCAATACTTCTCTTAATAAGACTGCCTCAAAGGACTTTGGCTTGTTTTGTTCTTCGAATTGTATGTATAAATGGTTCAACAGTCTAACAGCTGATAACATCCCAAACGTATGACTATGAATGGGAAAAATAAAAATTCGAATGCGTCTTGGAGAACGATTTTCAGTTGACGAAATGCTTCCAATCAAAGAAGTAGAGGAGCCTCAAACTCCAGAAGACTCTCTTGAGCCAGTCATTGAAAGTGCGAACGTTTTCCTTCGATAAAAGTATATACAACGTGGTGGCTAAGGTCTTAGTTTGGCCAAATTGTTGTAGATACTATAGTATCTATACAAATGACATTCGTGAGTTGGAACGAGAGTTCCCAAATGGTTTTACTGGCACATACAATTGGTGACTCCTCTGACAGCGATAAATTTACAAGAGTTCCAGCGTACAATGGGAGAGGATGTCATTTATTGAAAACGTGACATCATCTATAACAGCAGGTAAAGTTTTGAATAAAAATTTTACACAACCTTTATCCTACACAGCTTTTATCCTAATAAATTTTTTTCTTGCAGGTTGAAATAATGAAATGGATCAGCAGCACAAAATTATTTAATTTTAAGCGATAAAAACTCAAGTGATTAATTATGTTTGTATAAAAATCAGCAATTTTTTTAAAGTGCTCAAAACAGTACAGTGTTATGAAAAGTGTTTTTAATTGTGTTAGTAATTATTCGTTTAGTTAAATATTTTCTGTTAGAATATTTTTTCCTTGTGACAATATATTTTTTACTAAGAAATGTAAATATTTTTGATAATAACTTGTTATGGCTTACTCGTTTTAGATATAGTACCGTACCAATAAATATAGTCATCTAATAAATTTTAGGTTATTAGGATAGTATCTAAATGGGTATTAATAATAACAAAAAATTTAAGTTTAAATTTAATACATATATTTGTAGCTTCAAAAAATACAAAAAAAATTTCATGATCCTGAAAAGGAATGATTATTGATTTTTTTTTTTTTAATATCTCATATCCATCTTACTTTGGATGAGAGCAAATATTTTCGGAATAATAACTTCTTTTTACTTTTTGTTGAGATGCCTCAATGTGTTTTTCTATAAGAGGTTTTCGAATATTTTTATCTTCCTCCTCTTCCTTACCGAGGCTCTCATATTTTGGTTTGCTAAAGATTGGACCCATGTTGTTGATGTTGTCTGAGCAATCGTCACAGTATAACTAAAGCTGTACGCAAATTTTCATTAGTTTATAAGAAGGCACTAATTGTGAGATGTACTTTATTTTTTGATTTTAAATTTTATGCTTACTTTTTTCTTCTTTGCCTATACACGGACATCGTTTTTGACATCAACATTAGTATCAGTTTCAGAGTCATTATCAGTATTAGTATCATCACTATTAATTCCATCAATAGTATCCCAACTAGGAGACATTTTACAAATTTTCTTCTTATAACAATTAAGCACGTCTAAAAAACATTCTGAGTCTGGTTCAATGCTACTTTTCACCAAAGAGCAAAGCCACAATTTTATTTAATGAGCTTTACTAAGTGCGCAATATTGCTTTCTACGTAGACTTTTTTTTACATCATGAGTACTACACATTAACGCCTTTATTGAATATCACGTATTAAGAATGTGACGCGATGGTACCATATACTGCTGAATGTTAATTACAGTACACCCTATGGTCGATTCCAAATAAGTGGCTGTATTATCTTCATAAACGTAAATTCGATATGCATTTTTTGCTGCAGTGTACAAATGTTGCTGTAACTTTCTAATGGAACAATCACCCTTGAATCAGTGAAGTCCATGCACTTGCTTCGACTGAAAGTCGTTGTTTTGGCGCACATCCATAGGTAAGGTGGAAAAATTGCACGGGGGCCGCACAATCCAATGACTGATTGCTGGTCTCATAAGCGACACCACAACAACTTCTTTAGGTAAAAACTGTCGAGAAGCGTCGAGAAAACCTCCAATCTCAATAATATAATCCTCATAAAAATCTAATTTAAACGCGTATTCGTCACGTTTGATGCTGCGTGATAAACTAAGCAGCACTCTGCACTGAAATTCGTTTATATACATCCCATACTGTGCAAATGTGTGTTAATGTTTCGTAAAATTAATCATTGGTTTTTAATATTTGAGTCTTATGCTAGTTTTTAGGGAATGGTTACATAAATAATAACAATATTATAAATTAAGAAGATTTGTTTATGACAGTAGTTTTTTTTAAAAAGTACAGTTTTACTAAGTTTTTATTATACATCTTCTTCAGAATGAGAAACATCTTTCCACTCCATGTAAAAGGAGAATTTTTTCATTCGTTTCACATTGTGGGTGGCACACATAGATTTATACGCACCATTATAATGAGGACATGTAGTTGCTAATGTTGGGAGTTTGAACTCTGGATTATTAGTCATATAATTAACTTGAAAACTAAAACTTTCGAGCCACCTTTTTTTCAATTCTCTCATTACAAAATATTTTTAGCATCTTTGAGATTTTCTCGTAGCACATTCCCAACTTATGTATAGTTAATATTACCCAATTTCCAATCTAATCCATGATAGAAGAGCTCAAGCCTTAATTTTTTACGTTTATACTTTTGACTTACCTTACACCATAGAAACGGTGGTTTAAAAAAAACACTTGTGGTTCAACACGCTCACTTAACGAAAGAATCGCTAATTCTTTCAATACATAATCATTGCCGGGTTTTTAAAGCCTTGCATGTCTATTACATACTACATCATGGCATATAATAACTTACATGACTAATGCTGTTTTATTTTTCTATGAACAAGCTTAGACAAGTTTTCTCACATCCCCGCTCACGGGATTATACTGGATTATACGATCAAGTAGAATCAGACAGTAAGCAGCTGTTCCTTGCAGAAAATTATCTCTTGATTCGAATTCCAAACGCACATCAACTGGCCCGCTTTTCAAAGCTTCATTTTGTTTTGAACAGTCAATAACGATGAGTGGCATGTGTGTAATAAAATCGTTTTTATTAATCATAGGTTCCGTTTCTTTACCATAAAAGACATTTTGAAAATTTGTATACATATTGTAGAGTAAAGAAAATTGATTATGATTAATATTGAGATTAAGATTGTCATGTGGGTTAAGAAATAATTTAACATTACTTATATTACAATGATCAAAGCGGCTAGCATTAACAGCTTTCTGACCTTTACGATTTGTTTGAAAGCCTAAAACAACAAATCGCGGCTTTTCCAGTTGATTTGATGTTCTTACGGTCCAAACATGTTTCATAGTTCTTGGAGAAAGGGGATATTCATACAATTTCCAATTGCAAAAACTCATGGAAATTCGCTTCTTTTGCAATGACATTAAGCAGACGTATTGTAAGTCTGTCTGATGCACTTACGTAAGGCATGATCCATTCTATTCGAGTCAATGTAATTTTAAAATCTTCGTAGACATCACTATCAGCTGTTTGTACAACTACATTTAAGTCATTTCTCGATCTCGTGAGGATTAATTCATGCTTTGCATTTACAACAACCTTACGATAGTCCTCAGCAAAGCCAAGTATCACGCTTAAAGGTATAGAAACATTAAAATAACCTTCATCATTCACTAATTTGTATGTTTCGGCAATGTCTAGCCATCCTTCGTTTTCTAGCATTGAACTTTGACCTGGATAGTGTGATATGCAACCTTTTATTAAAGTTGTTATACCAACATTTTTGCACTTATCTATTTCAATGGCGTTGAGTTCGTAGCGAATTTCTTCAAACAAATGACAAATAGCATCATTAACCAACTCAGTTCGGGTGACTGCAGTATTATTGTTTAAGTTAATATGTCCGACAATATGTATAGCGCTTTTTGAGGGTAAGAGACATAAATCTGAATGTTGAATTGAGATATACGTATCTCATCACTATTGTTGAATTCTGATAAAATGTAAGGCTGATGTGCATGAATTTCCTAGTGTGCAATTTATTCATCGAATGTGATACCTAACTGAAAGTTTAGAATTTCTTTTATCTTTAAAACAACAGAAAAATGTCCAAATTAATTTTAGCCAACGATCACTTTTAAGCCTAGGCTTTTTAAAAACTGTGCGTTCTGACGTGTTAATGCTTTGGTTGCTCGTTGATAACTGATTTGCCTTTTCCATATTGGTTTACTTATATATCCTCTGTCAAATTTTTTTCTTTCCTTTACAATATATACAATACCCATTCCTTCAATTTAATTGTTTCACGTGTAGCCATATTTTTATGACTTCTCCTCGGAAATTTATCAATTTTCCTTCCTGTTAAACAATCTGAACTTGAAGATGATCTATTGTCTTGACTGCAACGGTTAGGTAAATTATTTGTGTTGGAACTTCAGTAATTTCATACCCAGGAGGAACTGCAGGGAAAAATTCATGAATCGTATGAACTTTACGTTCATTTATATATGCTCCAGTAATAATGTTACACTCAACTCAAAGTGCATTTACCTTAAGAATTGCTACAGGAATATCTGACTCATGAATTTTATTCAGTGTGAGTATGCGTTTTGTAAAACCCAAAACTGACCACAACGAGTCTTCTGGTCAAAAGTCAATTAGATGGCTACACAGAATTATACTACGAAGCGTGTTACTATTGGGCTTTACACTTATTGAAATATCTTCAGGTGTTAATATGTCTATGAGAAAATTTTCTATATCTTGAATTTCATAGCTACCCGTTGGTAAAGAGTAACCACCTCTTCACCCACGTAAAATTTATTATTACTCTCGTCAATATTAGGTATGGAATTAAATGCAAGTGATTCTACTACTTTTTTTATTTTTTTATTCTTAGATAAACCCATTCCTAATTTGGATTTCACTTTCATTGCACTGCTCACAACAAAAGCGGTAGAATTTTCACCAATACTTCAATCTTTGGCTTTGAAGCGTTGCCAAGCCTTTTCTGAAAGAATCTTATCTGCTTCGTTTCCAGCCGTAATGTCGTCTGGGTTTTGAGAATAAGCTATATCGTGTTGTTTACAAGCTTCATCCAATAGGTTAACGCCTGGATCTCCATGGGCTAATCTCTTGGCTAGTTTAGGGCCCGGTCCACAATACTAATATCTTGGCACGTGCAGTTCTACTGGCAGTTTATTTATGACTGTATTTATGATACCACGACCTTTTCGTCGATAAATGATCATCACTTCTTGAGTGTACAAAGTTAAATGAGCTCATAAATGTCAATAGCACGCTATTTATAGTTTTATGTTTAAAACAGGTTAGCCAGCTGCCAGGTTTAAATGTTTAAAAACATGCTGATTACACTATCACTTTTAGTATCAGTTGAGTCAGCATGCAGTTAACATGAGCTTTGTAGAACAGAATATTAAACTTCCTGTCGTAAATTTTGATTGTATCGTTGAACAAGATAAGAAAATAAAACGCCATGGTGATTTGCTACCTGATACTATAAGAGCTGTTTTTTGTGGTCCATCAAACTCTAGAAAAACCAATAGCTTACTATCTCTTATTACTCATATCAATGGATTGAGATTTGAGAATGTTTATTTGTACTCAAAATCAACATCATTGATGTATTCAGACGTGGATCAACTAAATCTAAAGGTGGTGGTCGAGGTCCTCCTGGATATAAGCTTACCTCAGATGGTTAATTTGACTTAGAAAAAAAAAGATTGTGCAATTTTGCATGAGCTATTCAACCTAATAATACTACAAATCTCACTAGTTAACAGAAGGAAAAAAGATTAATTTTGAATGAGCAAGAGAAAATAAGTCTACTAGTCAACAATTTGAGTGATGTATTTTCAGAAACAATACTAAATTTACAGCGTGAAATAAATACAATTAAGGAGATTTTGACCAAGATATCTAATATAACTCCAGAAGACATTTAAGAGGGATGGAAGGAGTAGTGGAAGAGCTTCATAAACCTGCGAGACGCAACTACCTCCACCGAAAGCTTAATGTTCAGGGTTTGGATGAAACATGGCAAGCTGATTTTGTGGAGATGATACCTTATGCTCACGAAAATAAAGGTTATGAATGTTTGCTGACAGTTATATATGTATTTTCCAAGTATGCATGGGCAGCGCCCGTAAAGAATAAAACTGGTATAGACGTATCTGCCGCTATGAAATCTATATTAACGGAAGGAAGAGTTCCAACTAATTTGCAAACAGATCGTGGTAAAGAGTTTTACAACGCAAATTTTCAGTCTAATGCAAAATTACAAAATTAACTGATACATCACGTACAGTAATCTTAAGGCGTCTATATGTAAACGATTTAATCGTACACTAAAACATGCTATGTGGAAAAAATTTAGTACAAGGGTTAATTACAAGTAGCTCAATTTTTTACAACAATTGATAACTTCTTGCAATATTCGAAAATACTGAACAATCGGTGTGAAGCCAAAAGATGTTTCAGCAATTAATGAAAAAAATTTCTACTACCACGTGAGATAGCTCTACTACTATAATTTTCCCCTCACTCGTTTTCTTTTGAAAAGTTACTTCTTGTCCGTTATCGTCACCTTTTTGTTCGTCACTGTTAAGTTCTTCATTTATTCCATCATTTTCGCAAGACGATGAGTCAGTCATAGGGGTAAGATTACATTGTTCGCTATCATGAAAACTAAAAGTTATATTTCGCTCTGTAATTTTTCTCTCATGACTGGATCTAATATTTCTCTGCTCTGGCTCATTGTTTTGAATTTTATCTTATATACACTTATCTTGCAGTGGCTCTGGATGTGAGGGTTCCTCTATTTCTTTTCGTGATTTCACCATGCTGATCACTGGCCGCGTTCACAGTGGCGCATTAATCGACTATCACCGACAAGAACGGTAGTGAACGATGGTGCCCAAGCAATAATAACTAAAATTGTTTTCACAATTTTAATGTTCAATCTTCGATAAACACAATGACAATCAGTGTTGTATGATATAAGGATGCTGGGCTGTTATGTAAAAGAAGGAATACATGGAGTCATAATAATGTAATGTACATACAACGACTATAATAAAGAGCATTATAATTCAGTCACGTGGAAATCTGTAAGAGTTATAAATCACTTTCAAGTAAAAAACTACGAGCCATGCATAAACGGCTTGGGCAAAAATAAATTGAATTATCATGTGAAACGATTAAATGGTTCATCTAGTCATTATATCTGTGCTTGTTAACATGAGAATTCATTAGGATATTATACCAAACTAAAAAACAGATGGGCTGCTCATCAGTGGTTCTTGTTCTGCATAGAGTTAATAAATTTGTTTAAGTATTACTGGTTTTATATTTCTCTTTTATTACTGCTAGTAAAACAGCTGCATGAATAACTGATATGAGAACTCAAAAAGTCAAAAAGCGATTAATTTTTGATTTGGTACACTTATTTGTATTAGTAATAGCAACATTTTTATAAAAAATTTAATTTCGTAAATGGTTTATGTTCGATGCGCAAAACACGTTTTTAAAACTTGAAACATTTGCGAGTAAACTAATGCATATAAAATATTGTAACACATCTTTTATTTCTGAAATAATGCAATTTTTTACAAATTGTCTATCGAGTGCGTGTACCGATTTATGCACCGGAAAAGAGATATTACGAAACAACAAAAAAAAAAAAAAAAAATTTCACGTTATTGTCGACAGCAAAAATAAAGCAGGACAATTTTTTGGCGAACTAAGTGTATTGTAATATCCACATAAATGTACCGATTTCTGCAGAGCAACTAGATCGAGATAAAAGAATCGTTTTACCAACTTTTTTTTGTCCAACGTCTAGGTCATACCTGAACGAGAGTCAGCGTGTTGACTACGAGTATCTCTCAGGTGGCGCCACTAACGCTGGAGCTCCGTACAAAACTTGCCAACATGAAACCATGGGGTATTAATATGGGAACGGTTGTATTTTAATCACTTAAAATGATATTTTCATGTGATACTTTACGGAATCCGTACATATTACAAGAGATTGGTATACATTATTAAATACAAATTATTTTTGAGTGATTACTACATTCATTACGTTACAAAGTCAAAATTAATTTCATACTAGCCAGGCAAGGTTAGTCAGCTCATCGGATGTACCATATTTATAGGTATTACTAATATGTGTTGTTTACCTGACGAGCTCCTTTACTCTTATGTTCTTGTTCTTCTGCCTATATATTTTTTCAATGAATTATTTTAATATCTTGTTTATAGTACTAGTTTTATAAATTAACAAGTAAAAGTACAATTTTAATTAATTAAAATAGGACCATTCCTATAAAATCCTATGCTTTCATGCTAGCTAATTTGATACTACGCTCCGGCATTGTTGGCGCTATCCGAGATGTTCGCGGCTCATAGTCAATATCATTATGCCCAAACGTACACTAACATATCTGGGTATGATCCACTATATAACCACTAAACTTTTAAAAATTATAATTATAAAAATAAAGATAATCTGAATAATGATGCTTCAAACTATATCTGAGGGGGTAAACTCAATATGTATATATTTAATGCAATAACATTTTTATTGGACAATCGATATTATAGCAATGGGATTTAACTATAGTTATTGTTAAAGTAAATACATATTTATTGATGTCCTGCATGATGTTGAGCAGCATATTTTAAAATGACGAGACGAATCTCATTCCTAAATGATAATTTGTCTTTAGGATTAATATTGCGCACATACTGTAAAAGCTCTTGGAAGAACCGTTCATCTCCATTTATCTTGGTTTGCTGTTGTTTGTTGTAGAATTGTCTGGAAAAAAAAGTAACATATACATGTGCCCTACACATAGTCTTTGAAAGGATAAGAGAACCGTGCCCTAGTACTTAAATATACTATATTTGTGCATGTAACTCGATAAATCTTGAGAAATAATGTGAAAAAGAAATTGAAAATCGTTTACTCGTCAGTGGATGAAATAAAGAGAAACAGCATTATTTATGTATACCGATTCTTAATTCAATTACTCTTTGTAACGCTCACGTACAATCTCACTCACATAGTGATTGTTTTTAATCTGATAAAAAAATAAGCTTTTCACCATAAGCCCGCCCTCAAATTTAACGAATCGTACATAAAAATATACTGCAGTTCAAAAAAAGACATAGAAACTCTGCACAAGCTGGAATTACTCACAGTTTTTTTCGTCGTTTTAGAGTAGTAATAAAAAAAATCACGTAGTAACACACTACACTTAATCTTCTTTTATATTGTTTTGTCAATATTCAATGTTTAGGACGTTCAGAGTGGTTGTTTCAGTATAAAGGTGCGGTCACATGAAGAGTACGGAATCCGCTACGTGCGATGTGGACTTTTCTGACAGTTAATGAAAGTTGAGCGGACTTTTCCATTTTATACTAAGAGCTAGGACCGGATGGGTGGGTAAGTTGCGAAATCGACGCTAATTTGTAAAATATTGGGAAAAACTCATGACTCATAGAGATTCTAAGTTTTTTGCGATATCGATAAGGATCTATTATCGATAACGAGTTAGGTTGTTTCGGAAAAGGTCTCAGGGTGTCAAATAGCAAAATAGCCGCAATCTGGTCGAATGGATAGAGGATAAAAAGTTTGCGCGAAAATTGATATTGGCGGCAAAATTAGACTTAGGTACAGTACTTGCCGCAAATTAACCACCAAGCTAGGGCACTTCCCGTACAAATGCCAAAACAGCCGCCACTTTACCAAACATTTTTTAACAGTAATGTATATTCGAAAACAGAGTGGCGGCAATTTTTGGTATGCATAATAAAAATTTTGTCAGTATTTAGTACATATTAGTGTAAATCCAAAGCTTTGACTAACACAGCCTCTATGTACGAGTTACCCTTAGTGCTTAATATTATTTGAAATTCCCTTTTAAGGGAACAATTTTATTATTGTGCTTTTACTATATAATGTACCTATTTTTGAAACATCATTTTATCAATTTGAGAATAATGATTTCTGCACTTGAATTAAAAGAAAAATACTAGACCAAAAGTCAGCAGATGAAAGCTACTAGATATTCTTACTTATTAATAAAATTCATTGTTTACAAACCTTGTGACATTTCATTACATTAATTTATGTACCTCCGCAATCCGCAAGTGACGAGGAATTGAATTGTACAGGCCAAATTAGAGTTTAACCCAATTTAGCACTTAAAACGAAGGTTCTTATATTTTAACGCCACGACCATGTTTGACTTTTGATTTTGCAAATCGAGGTTAAATTCGCAAGTAAGGAGGAATCATTCAAGCCTTGAACGGTAGCAAAATAATAATATTTAATATTTACGGGCACCAGCGTCACAAATCTCAAGCATGCGGACGTCACCCTGGAAATAATGTGAGCCGCGCTTGGCCTGATGGACCGTTCCTTATCTTTTGCAAGTATCTGAGTGTGACTAATTGACGATCAGGTCACTCAGAGGTGTGCTGTTTGAATGCGCAGTACTAACTGTCTAACTCTTTTCATGTCATATTTATAGGCCTTAGAGAGGTCCAAGGGGTTTGAAAGTCTCTTTAGATTTTTTGTTTTCTATTAAGAGAAAATCAAAAAGTCGTTTGGATTTATTATTTCTTGGGTGGTCCTACTACAGACAAGCATGACTCAAATTGGTTGGTTTATTCCCTGAAACATATTACCTACTGGCCATGTACATTATTTTGTGAAGTGAATGAAGCTTATTTTTTTGTAACTAAAAAAAAACTTCCCTGAAACATAAATCAGACCCCCTACACACCATTTGCATTGGTTTTGCTTCTATGATTCTGTTTATTCCATGTCAACCCGATTCATAGGCCTCCCCCTCATGTCCTGTACTCATGGTTCTTGCGCTTATGGTTCTGTTTGTCCCGCATACATCTAGACTCTTAGAAATCCGTACTTATGCACCAAATGGACTTACGGTTCTGTTTGTCTACAAGACTGTCTTTTCTGAGGATAGTCACGAAATCGCCAGTACGCGTATCACCGTCGTTATTGTGGCTATATTATCGTTAAAAATATTAATGTTTATGTTACTATTATTATCATTATAACTATTATTATTATTATTATTAGTATTATCATCATTATTATTATTCTTATAATTATTATCTAAAAAATTAGAAATATTGGCTGTAAGGGCAATTCCGAAATAGCGCCCTCACTAGGCATTTTTAGAACGATTGGTCATGATTAAGAAAGGTATTATGAAATCGAGCTTCCTGCTCCATTCACCAGATGGCTAACCATTCAATGTCGCTTTTCTACAAGCATATGGAAATCAATTCATGGTACTGTCCTTTTCTTATAACGACCAATCGTTCTAAAAGTGCCCGGTGAGGGCACTATTTTGGAATTGCCCTTAAATTAAAAGCCAATAATAAGAAAAAAATTAGAATCCCGACCTGACATAAGTGCAATAGTAGTGAGCAACTGCTTTATAAGTTAATGGTGTATATTTTCAAAAAATTTATGTCTTTAAAAAGTATGTTGTAAAAATAAATAAGTAAGTAATAAAGCATACAATAAGTATGAATAAGTAAAAAAAAAACAAAGCAAAGATGCAGTAGTATCAGGAAAATTCGAAATTAAAAATACTACATTAATAATTTCATTAAAATTTTATACGTTTTACATATTTAAAGCAAACAGAGTCACTACCGGCTGCTAAGCGTCAGATAATAATCAGCTGATTATCGCCTGACATTTTAGCATGGTAATCACCGGATATCCACCCAATTTCCTCATAATCATCACATGATTTTTAGCTTACTATCACAAATTACACATGGTTTCTTACCGTCAACATAAAGATGACTTTAATATTTTAAGTCATCTTTATGTTGACGGTAAGAAACCAAAAAGAAACCGACGGGCAATCGCGATCGTGAAGAAATCGGGTGGATGTCAGGTAAATATCATGCCAAAATGTCAGGTGATTTTCAGCTAATTATCATCGGACGATGAGCAACCGGGCTGCGGTACACAGACACAGTTCAGACCAACCTGTGACCCACTAGGGGTGACGGACTATGCCCCACGTAAGCGACCGTTTTTTTCAATTAACCATTTGAACCACCTTTTATAATAAATTATTATTTTCGTAAATTCAAAGTGATCAGTGATCCGTTGGGGGCGTAATGTAAGAAAATAAATAAATACAAGTAAAGTGTATTTAAATTTTCTGCGTTGATTTATTGATGCGCAACGTTTCGCTGACAATATGCGTCAGCCTCATCAGGCTACAAAATTAAAATTAAAAACACACAATGAGTGATCTGGAAGGCTCAAACACAAAAATACAATAAATTTTTTGTAAATTGTTACCGCTGATACGCGAGAATTCGTAAGTTTGGTTGACTTACTCGTCACCTGTCGTGCTGTCGACTGACAATAAATTACAACCACAAGCCAGCGCTTATATAGGCGGAGCCGCAAAGGTAGACGGTAAAGGGCGATGAACTCGATCGGGACATTTAAACTTTCGTAGTAAAGGAAGGTATGCTCTATTAAAGGAAAGCACATCCTCCTTTCTATTGATGTTGTGTTTATCGAGTTTTATATAAAGCATTTCGGAAATAATTCTTTTTTTATAATTGGATTCTTTGTCAAGGATTTTAAAGTTATCCCAATCGAATTCATGGTCAAAATTGATTTGGTGTGCACAAACAACGGAATCGGAGTTTTTACTTTTCATATGTTCACTGATGCGGACCTCCGCCGCTCGCTTTGTTTCACCCACATATGACGCGGGACAATTTTTACAATAAAACTTATATACTACATTTGTCTGTTTATGTTTATTCGTTGTATCTTTTCCTAAGCGGACGATATGATGCAGTTTATTGTTAATAAGAGGGTAAGTGTAAATATTGTAGGGTTTTAACATGGTTGAAATTTTTTCAAAATTATTGTCAATATATGCTATGCCAATTTTGCAGAGAGGGTAGGTGTTTGTAGTGCTTCTGTTATGATTACTATATTTGTGTCTTTTTAATCTGACCTTTATGTTTTTATTAATAAAGTTAGAAGGGTAATTGTTTTTTATCAACAGGTTTTTCACCCTAGCAATATTCACACCGTGAAAACGTGTACTGGCAAGTAAGATCGCCCTATCAACCAAATTAAATACAATATTTCTCTTATAGCTAACTGGATGACCAGAAAAATAATTTAAGATTCGTCCGGAAGAAGTAGGTTTTTCAAACCAGTCAAAATTAAAATAATTAGAATTTCTTATTATCGTCAAGTCTAAAAAGTTGAGTTTCTTGTCAATCTCCATTTCATATGTAAATTGTAGTTTGGGATGATATGAATTAAAAATATTTAAGATTTGGTCAATATGGTCAACATTAATAAAAAGTAATACATCATCCACGTAACGAAAATAAAAAGATGGAATAATATTATAGTTATTTTTTAAGATGGAGAGACAATCATTTTCCAGGTCGTCCATTACAAGGTCAGCAAACAAAGGTTAAATAGGAGAACCCATTGGCGTGCCGAAAATTTGTTGATAAAAAATGTTATCAAAAGTAAAAAAAGTATTATTGAACAAAAATTCTGTACATTGTCGAATTTCATCAACCGGGATTCGACATTTATTCATTATGGTCACAATACGTCGATCGATGCTCCGTAGTACCAACTCTAGAGGAATATTAGTAAATAGGGAGCTGACATCTAAAGACATTAGTCTATAATTAGTAGTGGGTTTTATATTTTTTAGTTTGTTTTTCAATTCAAAGCTATTATTAATGTGTGATATTGGAACGTTGACCGACTTCTTGAGTTCATCGTAAATTACTTTTGCTAGAAAATATGTAGGGCTATTGATAAGAGAGACGATAGGACGTAAAGGGGCATCGACCTTGTGAATTTTCGGCAAGCCATAACATTTAGCTAGAGTTGTATCTGTGAGCGACAAAGCGTTGGGATGGTATGTTCTAGAAAGGAAGCCGTTAGAGTTGAGATTCTTTAAAATGTTAGAGGTTCTCTTTTGTAGAGAGTTTAATGGGTTTTTTGAAATAATTTTATACGTCGATTTATCAGACAGTAAATTATGCATTCTTTCCGTATAGTCACTTTTTTTGAGACAAACCGTAACGTTGCCTTTGTCAGCAGAGGTGAAAAATATATCGGTATTTTTGTTTAGAAAATTTTTTGTTGATTTTAAATTTTTTGCATATTGGCGGTCCTTTCTAGAAATAGCTGGCTTTTGTTTACAAGCATTAACTAAATATTGAGATAATTTGTCACGGATTTCGGTCTTTACTCGATCGATTAAACTCTCTACAAAAAAGAACCTCTAACATTTTAAAGAATCTCAACTCTAACGGCTTTCTTTCTAGAACATACCATCCCAACGCTTTGTCGCTCACAGATACAACTCTAGCTAAATGTTATGGCTTGCCGAAAATTCACAAGGTCGATGCCCCTTTACGTCCTATCGTCTCTCTTATCAATAGCCCTACATATTTTCTAGCAAAAGTAATTTACGATGAACTCAAGAAGTCGGTCAACGTTCCAATATCACACATTAATAATAGCTTTGAATTGAAAAACAAACTAAAAAATATAAAACCCACTACTAATTATAGACTAATGTCTTTAGATGTCAGCTCCCTATTTACTAATATTCCTCTAGAGTTGGTACTACGGAGCATCGATCGACGTATTGTGACCATAATGAATAAATGTCGAATCCCGGTTGATGAAATTCGACAATGTACAGAATTTTTGTTCAATAATACTTTTTTTACTTTTGATAACATTTTTTATCAACAAATTTTCGGCACGCCAATGGGTTCTCCTATTTAACCTTTGTTTGCTGACCTTGTAATGGACGACCTGGAAAATGATTGTCTCTCCATCTTAAAAAATAACTATAATATTATTCCATCTTTTTATTTTCGTTACGTGGATGATGTATTACTTTTTATTAATGTTGACCATATTGACCAAATCTTAAATATTTTTAATTCATATCATCCCAAACTACAATTTACATATGAAATGGAGATTGACAAGAAACTCAACTTTTTAGACTTGACGATAATAAGAAATTCTAATTATTTTAATTTTGACTGGTTTGAAAAACCTACTTCTTCCGGACGAATCTTAAATTATTTTTCTGGTCATCCAGTTAGCTATAAGAGAAATATTGTATTTAATTTGGTTGATAGGGCGATCTTACTTGCCAGTACACGTTTTCACGGTGTGAATATTGCTAGGGTGAAAAACCTGTTGATAAAAAACAATTACCCTTCTAACTTTATTAATAAAAACATAAAGGTCAGATTAAAAAGACACAAATATAGTAATCATAACAGAAGCACTACAAACACCTACCCTCTCTGCAAAATTGGCATAGCATATATTGACAATAATTTTGAAAAAATTTCAACCATGTTAAAACCCTACAATATTTACACTTACCCTCTTATTAACAATAAACTGCATCATATCGTCCGCTTAGGAAAAGATACAACGAATAAACATAAACAGACAAATGTAGTATATAAGTTTTATTGTAAAAATTGTCCCGCGTCATATGTGGGTGAAACAAAGCGAGCGGCGGAGGTCCGCATCAGTGAACATATGAAAAGTAAAAACTCCGATTCCGTTGTTTGTGCACACCAAATCAATTTTGACCATGAATTCGATTGGGATAACTTTAAAATCCTTGACAAAGAATCCAATTATAAAAAAAGAATTATTTCCGAAATGCTTTATATAAAACTCGATAAACACAACATCAATAGAAAGGAGGATGTGCTTTCCTTTAATAGAGCATACCTTCCTTTACTACGAAAGTTTAAATGTCCCGATCGAGTTCATCGCCCTTTACCGTCTACCTTTGCGGCTCCGCCTATATAAGCGCTGGCTTGTGGTTGTAATTTATTGTCAGTCGACAGCACGACAGGTGACGAGTAAGTCAACCAAACTTACGAATTCTCGCGTATCAGCGGTAACAATTTACAAAAAATTTATTGTATTTTTGTGTTTGAGCCTTCCAGATCACTCATTGTGTGTTTTTAATTTTAATTTTGTAGCCTGATGAGGCTGACGCATATTGTCAGCGAAACGTTGCGCATCAATAAATCAACGCAGAAAATTTAAATACACTTTACTTGTATTTATTTATTTTCTTACATTACGCCCCCAACGGATCACTGATCACTTTGAATTTCCAAATTCACCGGAGGGCACTGATATATACTAGCATATTACTTTCGTAATTAATTTTTTTAAGAGGAACCAAGAAAAAGCATTAGATTATCGATTCCGAATATTTTTTTATTCATTATTAATTAGTATTAGAGAATTACAGGTTGACGAAGTCAGCCAACATGCTCCGCATGCACCGTTTTCGCACTGTTAATGAAAACGAAAGTGCTTGGTGGTTGTGTAAATGTATTTAGATATACTCACCAGCGCTATTCTTATGTCTGTACATATCATGCATTTGCCTATTAGGCCAAGAGCTGAGGCCCGAGGGTGGTCAAAATCTAAACCAGCCGTCCCTCTTATCCAAATTGAGAAACCTTGTGATTCGTGGAGATCCGAAATATTTTTATCATATTTTATTCTAGTGAAGAGTTGTGTTGGTATTTAATAAGTGCCATATCGTTCTTTTTATAAACCAGCCGCAAATGGCCTCAAAGAATCAGGCTGATCTAATTAACTCTTTTTTTTCGTCAACAAAATCACCTTTACTTGAAGAGGACGTTTTCTATAACTTACATACGACAATTAAGCGGCGTTGAGGAGGCTGCCCTGATCATGACGCAATGTGTTGCATGCTTAGCCAAAAAAGTGTTACAGCGACTTTGAATGTCAGGATCGACTACGTGGGAACGACCTGCTACTTTCAAGGTCCACGAGCAAGAAGAAAGAGCTTAGCCAAACGCACTAGCTCGCCAGCAAAGAGAGTCGGCGTTTGAAGCTGGAGAGGGAGCAGCAACACTTGCCAGAGTAAGTGTTTCTAATTATTTGAGTAAACAACCAAGTGTATGTGCCTCTACTACACCATTCTCCAATTTCCCTATATGCCAACGTTAAAAGGCGCGTTATGCTAATCACAACAGCCTTCTTTTACAATATTCACTTTTAAGTGAACACTTACATTGCATTATTATGTGTTGACTCTGCATTCGGTATGTATATTAAATAGCAACTGAACAAAATTTTTTATGAAGAAAAAAAGACTCTGTTGGTGATGGTATCAAAATCGTTTATTGCTGTGAACAACGTTTCGGCCCGTACAGTAAACCACGTTACAAGGCCCTCATCAGGTACAACTTTCTAAAAAACAATTATAAAAATATAAAAATATGAAACAATAATATTTCAAGTCAACAATACTTTACAAGAAAATCGCACAATAATGAACACTCACATAGCCACGACAATAGCGACTATAGGTATCACGATCAGTGATGTAGATTGACCGGTCAGAAAAATTTGCCTGACGTCATGGTCATTTTGACCGTCAATTGACGGTCATTGACTGTCAGGAATTACTGCCTTTGTATGTAGAAATGACCGTCAGAGATTTTTCTGACCGGTCATTGGTCAGAAAATTAAAAAAAAATTTAAAGATAGGCAACTAAAATCATTTAATGTTTACTTTAAATTAGTTTTTTATTGAAACTATTTTAATGTACAGAAACAATTTTGACAATTTAATGACTTAGTCATAATACTTTTTTATTATAAAATATGATTTTTTCTTATAAAATATATATAATTTTTAAATTTCTTCAGATTCAGTATCTGAATCAAGTAAATCAAGTTCGACATTAAAAATATTAATATTGTTATCCTTGTCAGCCTCAGAATCAGAACAATATGGACTTGTGTCTTGATTTTCGTAATTATATACAAGATCTCGTTTCAATATACACAAATTATGACCAATATACGTTAATCGCCCAGCTCGTCCAGTGTCAAGACAATTTCTTTTGGAACTATGGATCCACCCATGCGTTTTAAACAAACGTTCAGTTGCAGCAGAGGAGCAGGGTAAATTTAATATTTCGTTTGCAATTTTACTTATTGATGTAGTTCTACAAACGCTTTGCCACCACAAGTTTGTAGGGAGTGATTTTAATGAATCTTGTACTAACTGATTATCCCAAAGCCCTGAGTTAGTTCTTAATTCTGCCAATTCGCGCATTACAGTAGGAACATCTAAATTTAATTTTCTTGCTACATCCAAAATTAAGGCTTGCCCATTCAAATCTTCCTCTTGGCTTAAATTTTTGCCTTTGAGATTCGGATCGAGCAAATGAGCAGCAAAATGAATAGGTCTTAATGCCATTTTAGAACGCTTTTTCAATTTTTCAGTCATATGAGTTATTTCTTGTTCACTCAGAAGTGGAAATGGCACTTCAGTGCTTTGTTTTTCAAAGTGAACTTCAAGCTCATGGAAAATTTGGGCAACTTCACTTAGTTTTGACTTATCTGGTTGCACTTTCATGATTTAAATAACTATTGGTTTTACATAACTTTTTAATCTATCTATTGCGCTCCAGAATGATTCATCTAAAATTAACAATTTTGTTATAGGTTTTAAAACAGCTCTCGGTTCGATGGAGATTTGTTTTAAATTTTGTTTATTAAAATGTAGACTTTCCAAACACTGTAAAGACGAGCCCCACCACGTTTTGCCAAAAAGTTTTAGAGAAATTTGAGAAGATATTCCACTTTTTGGGTTTGTTTTGTTTTGTTTTTGAATTTCTAAAATTAGAGAGCTTAAAACATGGGATTTTTTTATCTCTTTTACTATCGATACAGCCGAATTAATAATTTTTTTAGCATTCGGCTGTTCAAGTAAATCTTTAACTAAAAGATGTAAAATGTGTGCAAGACAGCCATAAAAAAAGATTGCTTTATTTTTGTACTCCTGTTCTAGTAGAGACCACGCTGCTTGCATTTTTTTCTCGTTGTCTGTGACAATACCCAAAACTTTCTTTATTCCGATCGACTCGATAACGGTAGAAATCTCGCGAGCTATGTAATACGCTGTTTGTCGATGGGCTTTACTCTCAATCGTTTTAAAAAAGACAGGCTCAGGAGTGGTAACTACAGAATTTATAATGCCCTCGTTGCGAATATTCGACCAACCATCTGTTTGCAAGCCAACTGTCAAAGCCTTTGAGATTTTTTTGTTAACGTCAGTTTCAATTTCACGGTATACTGTATCAAGTAGAGAATGAGATAGTTGGTATCGCGATGGAAGGTTAAATGAAGGCCTGAGCTTCGCAAATAATTCCTGCCAATATATATTTTCCGTCAGTTGAAGCGGGACGCCCGACGCGTATATTGCTTCAGCAAGTAATTCGTGACATGCTTTCGTATCATCGGGTAACATAAAATCAAAATATTTCCAGATACCTGACGAAGAATTGGCTACAACTTCGAGTTGACTTGAACTTGCTGTATGCGAAGAAATATCACTTAAAACCTCCGATGGCGTCGAACTAGCCGATGCTTAATTGGCTCTGTGAGTTTCTGGCTCATCTAAAAATAAAAGATTTAAGAAAACAAAAAATTTATTAAACATACATGTATCAATACATGCATGGAATAATATAAATAAATAATCAAGTACCGCTTTCTTCGCCCAAGGAGCAATCTGATTGAGAAATTAAGGAAACATTCCTCTTCAGGTTGACTTTGACGCCCCGTTTTTGTTGCAAATCTTGCTTCACATTTAGCGGGCATTTCTTGCAATTTTCCGCGAGGTGCTTTTCCATTCGCGTGACATGTTCAGCATAATGTATTTTGCAATAAGTGCACGAGTAGGATTGAATTTTTTGGTTTGGTTCACGAGGCAAAGGAGTGAAATATTTTTCAAGAACTTTTGAAATCCCCATGATCTGAAATCGTTCAATTTCATTTGATTACATTATTTCAGAATGTAGGTTATGATTCCTCAATTTCCGAGATTTTTAATTGATACTACTCAATTTCAGTTTGACTTAAAATTAAAATAAGCTCACCTTAATTTATGCACAACTATAGCTTAAAATCACATGGGCGTAAACACAAAGCATATGCAAATATCTTCTCAGTTGTCAAACCAGGCTCGAGACGAAAGCGCGAAAGAGCGAAAGCGTAAGCGACAAAGCGACTGATGAAATACATATGTGAATTAACCTACCTGATTTTTTTGGATAAGTAACAGTAGCTTCTTCTTTTTCTCAACAGATGGTACCGGAACAAAAAAAAACTTAAAATATTCTTCACTCTCTATATAGATGTAGGTTTGACGGTCATGAAAAATTTTGACCGGTCATGGTCAATTGTCATTGACTGTCAATTTTTTTTTGTCAGGTCAGAGTCATGACCGTCAATTGACGGGTCAATTGTCCGGTCAATTGACCAGCTCACATCACTGATCACGATAGATGGTAGATCGAAAAATACGCACTTCTTAAGGGCATGCATATGCTCTACTGTACCGGCTTACCTCGATTGCAGATTTTCATTTTACTCTCTGGAAACCGATCCGAGTTGATTTTCCATTTGGGTATGGCTTAATTGATTGAAAATGAAGGGCGCTCTGGTCCCTTTGTCGCGAAATTCAATAATTAGCAAGTGCACTTTTGTGGGTAAGAAAGTCGGAAGAAGCACCTATATATAGATGCTTTGTTGTTATCTGCTGTTCACTGTCTATATATGTATTCCCGCGTCCAGCTGTCCCCCGTTCCGTTCGTTCCTCGATTCCGCATCGTGCATTAGGGCTATTGTGTCGGCGCTGAATTTGAATATTTTGCTGGATAGTTTCGAGGCGTAATAAAAAAGACTAACGTGTTGTATAACGGATAGCATAAAAAAGTGACAGACATCGATAAACCATCGGTTGTAGGTAATCAGTAGTAATATGTTATAAAAGCTATGCATTATTTTGTAATGCAGATTTAGAAAAAGTGATGTAAAATAAAATTCGTTGGTAAAAAGTCTAATAAAATATAATGAGCAAACAAAAGTCTTGTTCATGATTATGAATATTTACCATTTATCTTTATTGCTTACTTACTCTTTGATGTACTATATATTACAAAAATATTGTTCCAATAGTTTAAACTTATCATATATCTTACAGTATACTTCATTCATTACGTTAGTTATAAGTTTGTGAACGATTTCTATCACCTTAATATTGTTAACTACCGTGGAAATCTTAATATGGATTTAGTTTGTATTATATTATAAAAATGTTCCCTTAGTGGGATTTCATTTTCATTATAAGTTTCAAAGGAGGGATCATCACCCAAAACCACAGACGTAATGTAGACCGCTGCAAAAAGTCCACAACTAGAATTATCTTTTTGGTTTTGTACTGGTGGAAAGCAGATATTGCGTTTTTTAACTTTTGGGAAACGTAAAGATATGAAATCTTTTTCCTCATCTCTCAAGTCGTCGTAGTTATTACATCCTATGCTATCGTAAACGTACAGATTTTTTAAATCAAAATAATATGCTCGCCAGTGACGGAATGTGTTTCCTCCTAGTATATGAACGGTTGGGTTTACATTACTGCACTGATCAACAAAGTTGAGATGGCTTAACCATAGAGTACTTGATGTTTCGAAGTTTGTTTTTTCGGTAATTATTTTTAAGAAGGCATCTACAGATGTATCGTTTAAAAAAGTTGTTGGAGTTAAAACATTAGTTTTAATACTCTCGATGTTCACATCTGCGTTAATTAATTGCAAAAGACTAATCTCTTCATCCGTGGGAGCTGGCAAGTACATTACTTTTGATCCTCTTCTCAATATTTTTACTCTAGATTTCGGTTCGGTGATGTAATCAATGATTTTGGGTTTGGTAGGTATGAGATCACTCTCGTGCCACGTAAATATTTTTCTTAGCTTTATTGGTTTAACAACATTTTCATTCCATTTACTGGTGCATGGAGAGGGCACAATTCCCCATTGCTTTGTCCAGTGACCTTTTTTTTAATTTAATACTTGGTATTGGGTGTAAATCGTGATTAGAAATTTCATCGTACTGAATACTGTCGCTAAAATACTGTGTATTTGGATTATTCGATGCTGTACCGCTATCATCAAAGGCAGAAGTAATCTCATTTTGATTTTGTAATACTGATACGACGGTTGTTTTCTTTTTTGAAACTGATTTTTTACTTTTACAGTTTGTTTTATCAATTTTCTCTGGAATTTTATTTTTACCTAAATATTGAGGGATTCGGGGAATCATACTTCTCTTCAAGCGGCTTTCTACAAGCTCCGGTAGCAAGACTTCTTCGTAAAATTTTTGTAAGTGTGGTTCCATGTGTTTTTCCCAAAATTCATCTTCTTTTATTACTTTTACGAATTTGATTCCATACGGTGACCAGACTACAAAGTAACAATACGCACGCTGAGTTATATGCAATGCACCTTGAACTTGAAAAAAAATAGTCATGTTTTGTATTCATCACAGAGAAATCGGTTGTACAAAACATTTTATTTATCGTCCCAACTTTTAATCGTAAAGCTTCTTCAGGATGATATCATTTTATACTAAAAGGACATTTAACTTCAATTAATCCATCTGTACCAATGGTACCGTCTGGAGATGCACCTAAATACTCGTACTTGGAATCTATAAACAAACCATATTTCTCGATTTTAACGTTGTACCCAAAATCTTGCGATAACTGCTGCTCAAATGCTTTTATAGCTTTTTTTTCATTAACCGATCCCCACCTCATTGCTGGCGTCATGTGTGTTCTGTTTAAAATAGACTTCAAAAGCGATGTGATATTTTTATTTTGCAGATTTCTACATATCTTAGAAAAATTTGAAGCTGTTATCATTTTTTGTCTAAGAGAATGCCATAAAGACGAAGCAGACTGACCTCTTGTCTCTATTTCTAATTGAACGCGATTTTTTTGATGTTCCAACAAATACGATCTATGAACTTCAAGTTTTTTCATGTACACATCTTTCGGCAGATCAGGTTTTTCTGCTTTTGGACCATAATATTTATCTGCCCCGCTTTGTCTTGGTCTTTTATTAATACCTTTCGACTTGTTGTCAACTTTTCTTTTAGAATTTTCGAGTAATTTTCGTTTGTGACCCTCTTCCAGTTTTGACACTGCACGTGGAGGATCGATTTTTTTATTTTTACAAACTTCACTTACGAACGATAGTGTATTGTGCTGAATAACGGCAGCGTGTGCTCTTCCATAATACGATCCTCTTTGACTATGATTTATACGTTTCCCACTGATTTCTTTGCAAACAATATTATTGAATGACTCAGAGTTATTGCTAGTAGCGTGGTAGATTAAACTATCCGCAAAAGTGCTAAAGTACATGATTATTTCTAAAATTTTTTCGAACATACCAGCTTTTTGTAGTGCAGTAACTGAATTAACAAATCCATCATTCTTTTCGTCACAAAACCCGGAACATAGCTTGTGATCTCCAAATACGTGGAATGGAATATTATTAATATCATCAATCAAATGAGCTGTGTCTACATTCATACTAGAAGTGGAAACGCGATTTTGCCTATACTTAATTGCCTGCTCAATAGATTTTCGAAAGCTTAACACATTATCAGTAACAATTTTTTTTTCTTCACTTATTTGTCCTTTGGTATTTTTTACTACTTCTTCAATTTTCTTAGATAAGTTTCTGTACAAATGATTAATACACTCTTTTTTTTGTATGGTAATATTAAATGTGTTATATGGATCGCAGTCTGTTAATGATTTGAATACACTGCTATCCCCATCGCCAATGTAAGTGTCGTAAATTAAATTATACTGCTCTACACTTCGAAGAAATAATTCAGATATTATATCTTTTTCCATGCTAGTCGACGGCTCGTCTTTATCAAAATTTTTAAAGCACCTGTGAGAAGGCGCCTCTTGATTTTTACGACTATAGTAATCACACAGTGAACATATCTTATTTCTTACTCCGATATCTAATACTTTACCAGTACTATTATCAATTATGCTTGCGAGACCCGATAAAGAATTATATTTACCTTTTTTGTACGTTCTTTTACACCAAGATCCATCTCCTTCCACAGTAATCAAACCAATGTTTACACCATGATGCATAATAAAATTTCCTTTTTCGATAGCAATCGCTCGGGATTCTTCTGCAGCGTTTCTCATCACTTCAACTGCTGCCTTTTCAATCGATTCGATAACAGTAATATCGTTTCGAGAATGCATTGCTTGCGATAATGCATCAACGGACATTGTGGTTAATAATTGATTTAAATTATTAAGACCGATTCCACTAGCATATATACCTAGAACCGCCGATGAGTTTATACTGAGGATCCCAGTGTCATTTCTGTCACTGAGTACAGAATCTTCGAAATTACACCTTTTACATTGTAAAAAAATTTTTTTGCACAAACCATAATTAATTTCTTTTACAATTGCCAAATCACCAAATACACATAAATTCAAGTGATGGTGCTTATCAAATTTTTCGCTGATCTGGCTGAATAAGAAATTATAATCAACTATAGCACGATTGATTATCGTTTCTGGTACACCAGTATTTACATTTTCAAACAAAGTTTCCTCTTCTGGCTGGTCATCATTGCTGTCCTTATCATTCGTTGGGCTACAGTCGTTGGCTCGGTCGTTGGTCTTACAAACATTTTCATCGGGTTCATGAACGCCGGTAAAACACTCGACGTTCGGCGAAGTTTCAGTGTTTACTATGTTAGTCGTACGGGCACTTCCATCATCGGCATTCATGCCGGTAAAACATTCGACATCTCGCAAAGTCTCAGTGTTTACTGTGTTCTTATTTACTCTCAGAAGGGCTCTACGAAGTCGATATTTAGCGTGAAGAGCATGTAAGTCAGAATAAAAATAATTAACTTCCATTAAAACATGTTTCGTTGGTCATACCTCCGACGCCGACATAATTTCGATTTTGATAATCTTCTTTGAGACAACATCTTCTTCCTTGCTTTATATTTGCATTTAGCAACACCCATCTTATAAAAAACTAATTATTTAATGAAAATATATGGGAATTAAAAGGCTACTACATATAAACACTGTGAGGGTCTAATTCATATAGTAAGTAATTATTTGCTTATCACCAATTTGAGTTCAAGATGCTATTCCTAAAACACTCGCTACCCGGTTGGCTAGAATGTAAATACGTAAGATGGATGAGACAAGCGCCTATAACGCGACTATACAAAACACTTATATGTATGCCGAAACAAACAATGATTCGCGTCGAAATGTGCAAGTCATTCGAGCCGCCTAATCAAAGCCGCCGACGCCGCTGCGAATCTGGAGGGTATAAAAGGCCCATGCAAGCCCATGTTAATCACTTTTTGCCATCAGCAATGAGTCCGGCGCTTTGACTAGGGAGCTCTGCTCTTCAAAGCACTGTTATAATATTATCGCAATAAACAGCGAATTTATATATATTTGATTATCATTTCTTATATTACAATATTCATTTTAAATACGGCACTGGCTATAAGGGCGACGAAGAGGCTATTACAGTCTCCTAGTTTTCCCCTTACACCAGTTACTCCTCTTTTGTGTTCCTCGGGTAAGGAGCGGATCTCCGGGGCAATACGAACCGGAGCTATCCTCTAGGTAAAGAAGCTAGCGAACTGGCGGACCTTCAGGGCAATACGAACTGAAGCAATCCCGGTTCCTAGGCGACTTACCGCACCCAACAGGAACTCAATAGAGTCCTATAAATTCTTATTAACTAATATATAAGATCCTCGGACGTGTGCACCACGGGTCAGGGGCATTGCGAATCTGACTACGTCCCTGCACGCATCCACTGAAGTATCTCGTGATACAAGTTGGGGGCAATACGAATCCAACATTGTACCCACGAGTACCCATGGTCTTCTATCCTTATTAAAAGCATATCCACTAATACTAACTCACATGAATATATCACGTCACATAAAAGAAAAAACCATCAAATAACACTTAAATTTATACTTAAAATATCTTTATATAATTACGAACCTTACAAATATTTATTTTTTATATATATTTATTACACGTATGTACACAATATATTAGTTAATACAATTATGAAAAGTCGGTACTAATGATTGTTGTTGATTTCAACTTCATACGGAACAGCAGATCGGTTAGTCCAGTAATCAAGGTGAATTTATATGTTGACGCACACACTAGCGTTGAAGGGACGAAACTGGAGTCTGATAGAGCACTTCGATGTATGGAATCGGAATCGAGTTTTTATTGTCATATAACCGTAAGTGATACGAAAATGATACGGAAATGTATAACCAGCAGACCGAACCATCTCCCCCCTCACCCTGCAGGTAAAGTGACAGTCAAAACTCGAACTCGATCGCGTTATCGAAGGATTCGATAGAACTCTCAGTGCTTCGATGTACACTCACCTTGTCTTGTTAGATGCAGTTGCATAATGGCTCAACAATAGTTTGTTCAAATACAAATTCGAAAGCTGGACAGTGTTCGCAATTCATTTGAGAATTGACCCCTTCACATGGTTTTGAACACAGTACATCAAAGAGTAAGTAAGCAATAAAGATAAATGGTAAATATTCATAATCATGAACAAGACTTTTGTTTGCTCATTATATTTTATTAGACTTTTTACCAACGAATTTTATTTTACATCACTTTTTCTAAATCTGCATTACAAAATAATGCATAGCTTTTATAACGTATTACTACTGATTACCTACAACCGATGGTTTATAGATGTCTGTCACTTTTTTATGCTATCCGTTATACAACACGTTAGTCTTTTTTATTACGCCTCGAAACTATCCAGCAAAATATTCAAATTCAGCGCCGACACAATAGCCCTAATGCACGATGCGGAATCGAGGAACGAACGGAACGGGGGACAGCTGGACGCGGGAATACATATATAGACAGTGAACAGCAGATAACAACAAAGCATCTATATATAGGTGTAGGAGCGCGCGGTGGCTCGGTCGGCTAGGTCGGGGATTGGCACGCGGGAGACCGTGGTTCAATTCCCGGCCATAGTGCGACTTTTTCGGGCAAGTACCTCTGTGTCTTTCACATGTGCTTTTTCACCACGCAATGCTCCTCGAGGAGGGTTTAGGCGACCTTCTCGTAGCATAATTGCCTAATTTCCCCCTACCCCCCTCCCAGTAATGGGGGGCCTCCCATCCCTCTTCCCTTCCTTCTCCAAAGTGCTAAGTGCCCATAGTAGTGCCCTTATTAAAAAGGAGCCGGACGTAGAGCACTATAATATAAAAAAAAAAAAAAAAAATCTATATATAGGTGCTTCTTCCGACTTTCTTACCCACAAAAGTGCACTTGCTAATTATTGAATTTCGCGACAAAGGGACCAGAGCGCCCTTCATTTTCAATCAATTAAGCCATACCCAAATGGAAAATCAACTCGGATCGGTTTCCAGAGAGTAAAATGAAAATCTGCAATCGAGGTAAGCCGGTACAGTAGAGCATATGCATGCCGTTCCGATCGTGCTTGCATACTATCGGTCAGTGTAAGTGTGTCACTGTACCTACATGAGTATATTTAAGTCAGACAACGCTACAGCCACCCCGCCCCAGTACAAGTCAACGAACTCGCATATTTAAATTACAGTTAATCTGTTGCTCTATGTGTGTTTGGTTATAAAATTTTTGTAACATAATTTCAAATTTGCTGAGACTGCTGCTCTAAGCAAATTCACGTTCACTCATCACCTCGGTTTTCTTCCACTTGATACAATGCCTCTCCTTCTTCTATAAAGTGGGGAAATTTTATTTCATATATTACATGAACAGAATTTTCCGTTACAAAGTATGTGGACCGGTATAACTTAATATATGGTACCAACGATGATCATCCTTCACAGGCAAGGGAAGAATGTCGTCTATAGCTGTTTTCAGTCTTACTTTGTTTAGTATGTTATCTATAATAATTGGGTTATAACCATTATTGAATGCGAATTATAATGTTTAATTTATGGTCACAATCTGACGGCTCTAAGGGTATCGTTAAAAGTCTATGTACCAAGAAATACCAAATAAGGTAAAAGCACCAGTACGTGAACACTTCCTAAAATTGCACCAGTAGATTGAACAGCTTGAATAAACTATTTTCAATTTAAGTGGATAAAAAAAAAAAATGTTTCTGATATCCTTTGATCGTTCTTTAGATAAAACAAAATTTATATTTCAGTAAGTCTTTATACTCAACGAGAAAAAAATTATTTATTTGTGCAACTTGTATGAGGTGGCTTGTGAGACTGTTCAGGTACTGGTACCATTATGTTTTACCTATACCCAGTACTCGAACACATAAAAATGATTGAAATCACTGTTAATCAATAATAATAGTATGTCAAGCCAGTCGTTATAGTTTTCATAATATGTCACCAACGAAATTAGAAAGAAATTTTTCGATTTGGTTATTTGCAATACATAATAAAAATAGAAATCAGTAGAAGACAGCTAACATAACCTCTCTCCCATTTAATTAACATGGGATGTTCAAGTACTCGGTCAAAAATACGTATCGGTACCAATACCTGAACACGCTGTTCATCTACTGGGTCATTGGTAAAAAAACTTTAAAATTAATTTATTAATTGTACACATGACCTAGAAAAACTTTTTTGTTTTTTTTTTAAAGGAAAAAATATAAACTTACTGGCGCAATGACTGTTTTGTTGTTATGCAAATCAGAAATTCAATAAAAATGAGAAAACAAAGACTTTCTGGAAAAAGTGTTCACGTACTGGTGCTTTTACCTTACAACCATGACAATTGTAAATTACAGGCTTTTTATGCAAAGTAATGTATTACGAAGATTCACATTAACATTTTCGGTAGTGAAAGTACCCCAATTAACGTCTAAGTGACATGTGTAACATTGTAAAAATAAATTTAAGCTCTAAAACATAGCAATCCATACCAAAAAGAAAAAGCTTCTAAGATGAGTAAGTAAATTGTGATTGAGTTGTCTTAGAGGTCGTTTTGTATTATTTTAAAGTTTATAATACTGTGTCTCTTAATTTTATTATTATATTTTAAATTCTCACTGTTCTACAAGAAAAAAAAAATTCAAATGTCAAACGGCGTTACACAGGCCCGTAGAACAAGAACTTTAACTGACAGGGTTTTTTCACATTTATTTAAATATGTATTACAGTAGACGAGAATACACAAATCATAATTCATAGGATATATTTATTAAAAACAATGGATTTCTTACACTATGAAAAAAAAAATTCTTTAATAAAACTGATCTTTTCAGGGACTTCCTTTTGTGTTTAGAATTCATATCTCTGTCTATGGTCTAATAGTGGTTGGCTAACATTTTTTCGTTTGAAACACCTTGATATCTCTCTTCAAAGTTTATCAGATCCCGATGAAATCTCTTCCCCTGCTCTTTGCTGTATAAGAGACATATACTTTTAACCCACGATAATTTTGTTTTTAAAATCTTTATCGTTGAATAGAGCTTGTGACAGTTTAGGAATTTAAAAAAGTGTGTACTAAAAAGCATCGTAGTTTCTTTTTTTTCATTGTTCTTCCGAACTTTTTTGTACAGGCTTTTGCTTTTATGCGTGGATTTCAGTACAGAGATATGGTGTGAGTTCACTCTGTTACTAAAAGCCAGCGGCTAGGTATAAGTACAGGACTGGGAGAGGCATGTGAGCCTGCCCACTGTTCGCCAGTCTCATGCGTGAGCGATAGCTAGAGTTGCCGGAGCCGTTGAGAAAAGCAGACTATTGAGTAGAGCCGTGAGTGCTCACACTTTTATAAATATCTTACACATACACACAAACAACAAAGTTCTTCTGTTTTTCCTTTTGGATTACTTAATCTAACTTGTTTTTCTTTTCTTCAAAATGAAGTAGCAGAATTCTTTTACCGCCTTTATTACGATTGACCTTTTCCAAGGATTCCAAACAGTTGGTTCAGTCCTAGTTTTGTATCCAAAGCAGTAGCAAGAATTTTTTAACATGTTTTAAGAAAGATATCAAAATATTCTTTGACCTAGTGTCATATTTCCTCTGGATGGCCATTTTTTCTTAACTTAATGTTGATCCCGATCTTGGCTGTCTCATTCATATAAAAAAGAAGGGAACTAAATAGATCTATTTAGTTGACCAAGTAAGATTATCAAAATTTTTAGATCACTACACCGTCTTTAATTGTAATTATCAATTTCAATTTTTATAAAATAAAATGCAGATTTCCATACTTTTCTTGCAATTATTTAGAATGACCAGCTGATAGTGGTGTATAAACATTACCGTTGGGTAAAACTATATATTTCAGAGTTTTTGTTGAAGAGTCCAAAAAATGACGCCAATTATATGCATTTAAAATTGTTGATTAGACCGATCACATGTGTGTAGTACACTGTGACGCCTTTTTTTGAAATGTCCACACGTACACACAATGACAGTATAACAAATTATTTATGAAAATTCAATGATTCCCTTAGAATTAACAAACGTAGTTTTAAACTTGTAAGATCAGCAATAATACTTTGGGTAAAATTAGAGGGCGTCATTACTTTACTGTAAACATGGCTTAATTTTAACACAAAAATCCAGATAAAGCAAGGAAATAAAACATGCTTTGATGATTTGATAAAATTAGATTGCAAGTTAAAAAGTGCCCAAATTGGTAAAGATTGTAGACCATTATATGTTCATGCTGATTGCACGTTTGTACAGAAAAATTTAATATGTTAAAGTTAATTTTAATAAATGCTAGAGCAATAACCCAAAACAAACTTAATAATATATTGAAGCTTATGCTCAATTACGAAGTAAACCATGCAAGCTAACGAAATGATAAAATTAAGGACGAATCAACGAGTTAGTTGATTTAAATTTATCTAAAACAAGTTTTTATACATTTTTATATTAGGTATCACATTATTGGTGCTCAAATTGTATTATAATCTAAATCATGAGTCATGTGAAATGTAAGTCAGTGCCCTTATACAGTGCATATAAACACCATTCATATCTCCTTAAGTTTTTTCAAAGTACTTTTCCGAACAGTAATAGCACTGTAGAATAAACTAAGCAGAAGCATAACCACAACGAAGAACTACTTAAGGTGCTTTCACAGTGGGAGTATTGAGAAATAGTTTGGACAAAAAAGAATCGATAGTGTCTCTTGCTACCTAATGGGTACGGAATAGTAAGTATACAGTTATATCAATCATAGATCAATAAGGTATTTATACGATATGTGTGCTTTGAGTTCTCTGAAATAGTTATTTTAAAGTGGATATAAGTGGAGCTCATATTGTTCACTAAAATATTGGGTAAAAGAGTTTCTGTGCTTTTATAACATAAAAGTCCCCGAAAAAATCATCCATTTTTTGTCGGTTGTTTTCGTTAACAAAGTTGCACTATTAATATCATTATATCACTCTTTTTTGCAGACGCTTCTTTGATGCAATATTCTTGGTTTGCATGTCACGAACTCTTATCATGATAATACATAAGTTTAATGATAAATAAGTCTTAATATAATCCAAGCGGTAAGAGCGTTTGATACATTAAGAAAGATCGTTTACAAAACACTTGTATTACATCTTGATAAGCGTTTCGAATGCGATGCTACATACTCCTGACTTGCAAATTTGAAATTTAGGATACGCACTGAAGCCTAGATGATGTTTTCTTATTTTATCTGGTTTGCTATTTAATGTATTTATTTAATTTACAACATTTCAAAAATCTCAAAGCATCTATACCCATTACACTTAATTATTATGAATTCCAAGGTTTTTACTAGTGTACCTACTCATAGAGGTATAATAATAGAGTGCGTGACTGCTATACTGGCCAGAGATTAATCTCTGATACTGGCCTGGAAGTTGCAGCGTCAGAAGGTGCGAGAGAGAACGCATTCTATGCCACCACTCCTGATTAGCTATTCCGGTGAGTCCCCCGACAATGTATATGTATGTGTGTGAGTATAGCAGTGCATCTGCATCAGAGTGGTCAGTGGTGGCATAGAATGCGTTCTCTCTCGCACCTTCTGACGTCTCCTCTTCCTTGGTCACGCACTCTATTATTATACCTCTATGAGTGTACTTCGATGTATTTCATTGTATTTGCACCAATCCTTTCCTTTATATTTAATCATACATTTTACGTATACATTTATGCATACGTTTATATGTATACAAATATTATATATACAAAAATACATTTTAAACATACAGTATTACGAGGTTATTAAGATAATTTTTGAATAATCCAATGTTCTAAAATTATGACGAGATTTCTTACGCTTAATTTATGCTCATTTCTCTTTGCTGTATTGTAATTTACTCCGCTGTATTTCGATTGAGTATATGAATTCTTAATATTTTAAGATAATCAGGTAAATTTTTATACCCCACATCATGTTTCGTTCTAATTAAGTTATTCAAGATGCTGACATGTGTATTCAAATGTATTGTATTATATAAATATGTATACACGTGCATAGGTGTGTTTAAAAATTATTACAAGTTATTTTAATTCACATGTTTATTACTTTTCGAGGTACTTTGATGTATTTGGATGCACTGGTAATATGTTATCAGTCGTGGGTAGGTATACGTTACTTTAGGTAACTCTATAGTTCTTAACAGGTAAGTAACTATAGGAAGCGTACCTCATGAATTTACAATACGTTTATCACATTATTTTGTAACACGATTTTAAAACAGCAGTCGAATTTATGTATGAAATACGATAAACCTCTTGAAAATCTTCCTTTGCCGTTCCTGTAGGAACTACTAATATATAAATCTATACGATTTTTGCAGTGGACTCCGAGTAAAATTTAACTTAAGCACTACACAATGTTTTACATTTTTAACATCTTGAAATTTATAACACTTATAAGCACTCATCAATTCAATTGAACAGAAGAACAGAATTGGTCACCATCGAAATAAGAACAAGGATTGACGGATTTTCGGTAAATAATCTTGTCTATTTTGGTAAAGGTGGACTCAATATTATCAAACTTGAGATAGTGATACGATTTATCATGACCAATTCATAGTAGCTGTTAGATGTTGAGGTAATTTATCATTATAACATCACTACTTAGTACAAAAATTATAATTGATAACCTTATAACTGAATTTATAAATGGTACAATTTTGGTGATGAAGAATAATTTCTTTATGGAAATACCAATATTTTTACTTTGGTTTGATTGTAAACCCCCAGAATATAGAAGAAAATTATCAAGTGAATTTTATTTCAGCAGAAAATAATGCATGAAAGTTATCGAAATAATGATGCAAGACTTTAAACATGGACGTAAAACAGGGCGTTTCACGTTTGGGAAAGTGTTAAGGGCGTTAAAAAAGTTATAAAATAATGTAATATTTGCCTGAATTGTCTATATGTATAAGTTTGTTATGAATAGAGAAGCATGGAATTGTCTCAAATTTTTTTTCTCCGTAGTTTATATATAAAGACGAAATTAAAATTGTAACCTGTTGTGTTTTTGTGGCGATTCTGAAAAAGTTTAATATCATTGGATCCAGATATCAGTTCTTTTTTTGTTCAAATTTAAATTGTTGGTAATTTTATGAATAATAAATGTTGTTACAATCATTAACTTTTACCGCGTAATTTGATGCTTAATGTATGAAAAATTACTTGTTCAAAGTTTTTTTAATTACATATGTATCAGAAAGTCAGTATACTTGTGTAAAATGCTACCAACATTTTCTCACTTACAATTCTTTCCATTTCTCATCACGCGAACTAAGTACTATTTTACTATTTTTACTATTTAAGTACTACTAATAATTATAAAAACTACGACATCTATGAAAGGCAAAATTTCTTTGATAATACGTTTTAATTTAAAATATCAAGGAAAGTAACAATTATGTCATGGAGTTACTTAAAGATACATGTTTATGTCATTTGTGACGTGTTGCTTACTGGTATGCAAGGTTTAGGATTATTTGAAACCTTTAACTTGTGAATGTCTAACTAATTACTGTATCTATGTGTACATGGGTGCGTTTTTTTAATATATCGATGGATAAGCCGGTCCATTCCTACCTGTTTTCTACATTGAGAATACCTATCAATACCACCTCAACATAGATAAACTTGAGAAAAAAATGAAGAAAGGAGGGTCACCTGAGTCTGTTCTGTAAGTGCACAGAAGTGTAATGTCCTAAGTTCGCAAAACACTAACATTACTAAAGTTTTGAGCGCAATGTTGTGTGAAGGAGCCTAACGTAGTATAGATGGATGTTATTGACGTGTATGTTTAGATAAAATCATTGAACAAACATTAAAATGCTCTCTACAATCTTTGGTTGTTCGCTTGCGTTGTAAAATGATAATCCGTCACTATAATTACAAAGTGAGTAAATTTCAATCAGACGTGTGTATATATATCATGCAGTACCGTAAATAGCATGACTCATTTGGGTTATTGAAGTATCATCCATTCTTGCAAATGCAAACATTATTAACAGTTATGGGGATTTTTCACGATTATTATAGTATTATTATTACGCTATTATTACATTTAAATACCCCGGAATGTTAATTTTTATAATAATTTTCAAAAAGCTATCGTATACTTATTAATGATTATTTTTCTCCTTCACTCACAATGTAAGAAAATATAAAATGTACTGATTTAATAATCTCAAATTTATACATTTTAATGTTTTCCGAAACGCTACCACACTTTTTCTAATACAGATTAAAAGCCCGAAGCGTGTATTGTGTTTAAACAACGGATACGGTAGCCTCCTATCTAGGCTTACAAAAATTGCCACTTAATGTAACTTATTATTATTGATTGCTTTCATAATCAGTAAAATTACAAGTAAACGCACTGGTTATCTGATGAAAAGATCACTTGTATTTTGTATATTAATACATGAAGTGGCAAATGAGCATGTTAGGTCATCTGGTGGAAGGTGATGTTTTTGTTATTCCTTTATTTATTACTTCATAAAGTAGCAAGTAAGCGCACTTTATTATCTGGTAAAAAGCTCGTTTAAAATTGATCATTGCTTTATTTTAGTACGTAAATTTTCAAGGAAACACGCTGAATTATATCTTGTGACAGATAATCTTCTTTTTACTTATTACTCTCAAAATAAAGAATGTAATTACACTGAGTTATCTGGTAAAAAGCTAATTTGTTTTTAATCAATGCTCTATTACAACGTGTCAAGTAAGTGTACTGGGTTATCTGGTGAAAGATGTTTTCCCTATTAATTATTTGTCTATTAATCAAAAATGTTGGCTCACTGACGCATCTGGTTCAAGGTGCTTCTGTTGATAAAAACTGTTACATCATTAAATAAAGTGTGAAATAAGCTTTCCGAGTCATCTGGTTAAAGGCTTATTAATTGTTAATCATTGCTTTATTCGTAATTAAATGTTTAACATGTTGGGGTCTTGTTATCGCGTTTATTTGACGCTGTTGACGTCGGTATGTCATGTCCAGTCCATCAACATCCCTACCAGAGACCAGAGGTAGTATTCCATAACATTATCACTATGTTACTACACTACACTGCAGTAACGCTTCCTACCGCTGGACTCAGTTATCCTTCACATCATGGGTAGGTATATCCAATTTTTATATTAAACGTATTTAAGTTGGACTATGGATCCACCAGTCAAGTTATCTAACAGGATAGCTCATTAAAGCATTAATTAATGTCACAATTATCACCCTACTTTGAGCTATGATGTCAAATTAACGTCATTTACGACGTCGCAAACGATGTAATTTACGACATCTCATAAGACGTTACTTATATAGATTGTTGTTTTAAGAATTTGTTAAACATACAAGTGCTACACCATCAGGATGGTAACACCAATACAGGCGAGTTCAAATTGTTTTTAAATTCATAAATTTTTTTGGTCCCCAATTGAGGAAAAAAGATTATTTTCACTATTATCAAAAAATACTTGAACCCTCTGGTTTTGGTAATACCATTCTACTGGTAGCACCTGCCAAATTAATAAATTTTTTTAAATAATCCTTTGTAAAACAACAACGGACGTCAATGACGTCTTTTGAGACTTCGTGAATTAAGTATATTGCAACGTCCTAAACGACTTGAATGTGACGTCAACTTGATATCATAGCTCAAAGTAGGGCATCCAATTACCAGGTAATCCGAGCCACTTGTTGATCACTTTATAAATGATCCAAAAAAACCATAAATATCATAAGCGCCAATCACAAGGGGACCCGGGGTGCCTACTGGCCACCTAGTAAATTAATAGAAAAACAAAAAATAATACAAGAGTCAATCACTAGGCAAATCCGAAGTATTTGCTGGCCACTTTATTAATTTATAACAAAAGTGCCAATTATCAGGTAACCCGGGGCACTTACTAACCACTTTATAAATGAATAAAAAAAATGATGTATAATACAAGTAGCAATTTCCATGTAACCTGGGACTCTTTCTGGCCACTTTATTTAATTATTAGATCATTCATTAGTAGTACAAGCCCCAATCACCAGGTAACTTTAGGCGATTATTGGCCACTTATAAATGAATTAAATAACAATCAATAACAAAAGCAACAATCACTACGTTACCTAAAGCATTTGCTGATAATTTTATTAATTAAAATTTAAATTATTAACACAAGAACAAATCATCAAGTAACTCTAAACCTTGACTGGTTTCTCAAATAAATTATGAAAGAAAAAAAATTATAATATAATCGTTAATCACCAGGCCACCTTGGGTGCATACTGGCCACTTCATAAATTAATGAAATAACATAAAACAATATAAGTGCCAATCATCAGGAAACCCGAGGCGCCTACTGGCCACTTAATAAATTACTCTAATAACAGATAATAATATAGGAGCCAATCCCCAGGTACCCGTATCACTGATTGGCCACTTTAGTTAAAACAATAGAATAATACGCATTACTTAACCACCAATAATAAGGTAACCTGGGAAACTAACAAGTTACTTAATGAATTAATTTAATATCTATAAATAAATATCCAAGCAGCTCGGAGCTTATACTGCCTACCTAATAAGTTATTTAAACAACAACAAATAACATAAAGCCAATAAGTAAGGAACCCAAGGTGATAACTGTTTACTTACTAATATCAATAAACAGCAAATGATAATAGAAGCGCCGAATGGCAGGTAACTTAAAGTGTTTACTGGCAGTTTACTAAGTAAATAAAAAAATAGTGTATAATATAAGCCCAAATCATCAGACAATGCCTAACTAATCAATCAAGTGTCCATAATAAGCGCCCGAAGTTACTTTGTTATCGTCACTGCTATTTATAGTTTTATTATTAATCTTTTGAGTATGTAGTAAACCACTTAAATAGCCTAGCGATTAACGCTTATCTTGTTAATTAATGCATAACTAATCAACTTTGTAGCCAATTACTGCCCCTGGTAAACGGTGCTTGTGTTATTAATCAAATGCTTAAGTAATTAGATAAGTGAATAGTAAGCACCCAGATTGCTTGGTAATTGGTGCTTCTGATATTAATTAATGCTTTAATAACTAATAAAGTGGCTAGTATAAGCTTCAGGTTACACGGTGATTGGTGGTAATTGAGTTATTCAATAAATTTTGATTCATTTATAAATTGACCAGCACGTGCCCCGGACTACCTGGTAACTGTTGCTTGAGTTTTTCAGTAGTGCTATACTAATTAATAAAGTGGCCAGCATGTTCCCCAGGTTACCTAATGATTGGCACTTATACATGTTATTCGTCGTTTTTTAAATTAAATTATTAAGTGGCCATCATGGTTGCTTAGCGTCAGATGATAATCAGCTGATAATTACTTGGCATTTTTGCATGATATTCACCTGATATGCACCCGATTTTTTCATGATTATCACCTGATTTTCATCATATTTTTACCTGTTGTGTCACAGGTGATAATAAGCTGAATATTAGGTGAAAATCAACTGACTATTACGTGAATATTACGTTAATATCAGGTGAGCTTTGCTTGAAGTTTGTTTAACAAATTTAACCCAATATCAACATGATATTTACTTGGTTTTCACCTAATAATCAGATGATTAGCATCAATTTCATGTCAGGTGGCGATCACCTAAAAATCAGGCAATTGTCATGAGAAAATCGAGTGAATATCAGGTGAATATAATGCCAAAATGTCATGTTATTATTATGTGACGCTTATCAGCCAGGGCACTAAGCGTCCCTAGTTACGTGATGATTGGCGCTTGTGTTATTAATTAACAATTTATTAAGTAATAAAGTGTCGAACAAGTACCCCAGGTTACCAGGTAATGGGCGCTTAGGTTAATCATGGTGTTTTGGTTAATTTTTCAAACTGCAAGGTAGAGCCCCGAGTCGTTCGGTAATTTGCGCTTAAGTTAATAATTTATGTTTTACTAATTATCAAAGTGGCCAGAAAGGGCCCCAGGTTACATGATGATTGGCGCTTGTGTTTTTCATTATTATTTTATTTACTTATAAAGTGGCCAGCAGGTGTCCCAGGTTACCTGGTAATTAGTGCTTTTATTATTAACAAATACTCTGTAAATGAATAAAATTTCCAGTAAGTGCCCTGGGGTCACCTGGTGATTGGCGCTTGTACTATTTATTATTATTCTTTTAATTTATTAAGTAACGAGTAAGCACCACAGGTCGCCTGGTAATTTGCGCTTATATTGTTCTATGTATGTATCAAATGGCCAGTAAGCGCCCTCAGGTTACCTGATAATTTTTGTTTGTGCTATTAATTAATGATTTGTAAATTAAGAAAGCGTCCAGCAAGTGTCCTGGGTTCATCTGGTTATTGGCTCTTGTATTATTTATTGTCATTCTATTTATGTATTAAGTGGCCAATAGGCGCCCCAGGTTGCTTGGTGACTGACACTCATGTTATACATTTTTTTATTAATTTGTCAAGGCGCCAGCAAGCGCCCTGGTTTACCTGGTGATTGGATAGAGATGAGTTAGTAGGTTTGTTGGTTGGTTGTATTTAATAGATTTGTTCGATGAAGAGGTTCCGAGCGCTCTCGGCTCAGGTGACCCAAAAAATCCGTAGTAGTGCTCAATCAACTTTTGTTTTAGTGATAGTAAACTATCTACAGATAAGAAGTTCAGATAATTCATAGCTGGCTCTCTTACGGCTTTTTTGGGTTGCCTGATTATGAGCACGTGTCGAACAGTTGGAGCGCTTGGAGCAAGAACCCAAGTTCGGGCTAGAGTTTGGAATACTCTGAGCGCTCGGAACCATTTTATCGAACAAGTCTTATGGCAAGAGGTACGCACATACTCCGATACACCACAATCCATCCTTGTTTTGTGATAATCGACAGGATGCTGTAATCTTCATTATTGATTTAATGAGGAATAAAATGGCCAGTAATCATAGCTTGGGTTATGTGGCTGAAGAAGCTCATGTTATTATTTATCAACTAAGTATGCAAGAATTAACATATGAAAACTAAGTTAAAGTTCTTAGTTGATAGGGTTTTTGTGCTATATTGTTTTGGATTAAGTCATCGGAAATACATTCGTTGATAAAAACTACAATATATACCACCGTTGCATTAGTCAAACTTAAGCCGTTATCACATGAATCGCGTAACGTGTACCACGTAACCATTTGAGCCCATAGAAGTGAGAGAGAGAGGATTGCATGTTTGACCTCTCCCTCACACTCATGGGCTCAAATGCTTACGTGGTATGCATAACGATTTTCATGTGCCCGCACTCTTACTGAATGCCATTCCCTATTCCGTAACTTCTGTACAACTCCATGACCACAACTCGACGTCAAGTTACAATTTATAAGTAAACAGTAATGTTCCGACAGCCTGTGATGTGGCATGGCCACGGTGTAAGATATACAAGTGGTCCCATCGCTTATATTGCCTACTGTAAATTTTTGTAAACATTTTGTGTCACTTTTAATTTCTCGCACCAGGTGTCACATAGAAACGAACACCGAGCAGACATAGTAGTATAACTAATTACTATGTATGGCGGGTTCGTCAAGGCTAATAGTAAAACTATGTATGTAATTTGACTCTCATTCGCCATCTGATGGAACTTGAATGAAACAGCACAAATATTTCACAATAATCACGCCTACATTGGACTCCCTGTATATTATACACTGTGCACGTGACTTAAAGGATATACGGAATATGGTCCGTTCAAAATACAGGGGTGGTATTCCGTAACTTCTACACCGCGCCAGTACTTCTTGCCACGCCACAGACTGATGGTATACGTTACTATCTAGTTACGAATTGCAACGTGACGTCTATTTGTGATGTAAAAGTTACGGAATACTATTAGGACTGATGTGTATTGTACAAGTTCCGAGTCGGACCTTCCGATCGAACGTATAGGGTCACCAGGTCCGAATTCCTGTACACATCAAGCTTATGTTGTCGAAACGATAAAAGATTCGTTCACCTTACAATCCAGGGACGGTCGGGGACGGTGTGAGCGAGTCGGAGACGAAAGTGAACAAGTGCTCTTCTCCGATCGTCCCTGATCGTCCCTGACCGTACGCGATGCGCAGTTGTACACGTTAGGTTAGATTAATGCAAAAAGTAAACAAACTTGTTTGTATTTGCACTTCTTTATTTACAAACTATTGTTTACATACAGCATTAATCTAACCTAACGTGTACAACTGCGCATCGCGTACGGTCAGGGACGATCAGGGACGATCGGAGAAGAGCACTTGTTCACTTTCGTCTCCGACTCGCTCACACCGTCCCCGACCGTCCCTGGATTGTAAGGTGAACGAATCTAAAGAAATAATTAATCGACTCTCTTGATCAACAGAGTGAAACTTGAATGGTCACTCGGTCACTCATCTAAATACTGACTAGTGACTGCGCTAATCACTTCATAACTTCGGTAATCAACAAAAAACTGTAAATCTATCAGAGCGCCATTATGTTGGTCACACGTACATAATAACGTAATAATAATTGTTTTAAAGTTACATCGTTTTGAGAAGCAATAAGTTTATACACGTTTTTAACTAGAGTACTTGTGAGATCTCAGAAAGTAAAACACCGAGATCTCTTACATTAAAAAAACATTCAAACTTGTAAGTTAAACGAATTCAAACAAAAGCAATATAAATACTGTCTTGCATATATTGAGAGTATCACAGTTGGCTTTTTCTAAAGAACTTTTAACGTGAATGATAAATGTTTTCAGATAACGTCGTTTTAAGAAGCAATAAGTGTATACACGTTTATAAGTGGAGTACTTGTGAGATCTAAGAAAGTAAAACACTGAGATCTTTTACACAAAGAAACGTTTAAACTTGTAAATCGAAATATAAATCTAATCAAAATCAATTAAAATACTGTCTTGCGTATCTTTAATAGTGTTACAGTGGTCTTTTTCTAAAGAACTTTCAAGGTGCTGCGAAGAGTTTTTGAAGTCTGACCGATTTTGATAAGTTACTTCGTCAGGATCAGTTAATCTCTTTGAAGGTTTATTATTCTAAAAAAATTAACAGTAGTGTACACGTAAATTCATGATTTAAATAACAAAAGAAACAAATAAATATTAGAAAATGTGATGTTGCGATGAATACCTTTTTTGTGTGATTCATCATTGTTCATTGAATTTTAAGTAGGTTGTACGGAATTTATTCTACGATTTGACTCATCACTTCTTGTATAAAAAGTCCTCTGGCGAGGTAATTTTTCCTGATATCGGTCCTGATGTACATACTGGTCTTGTTTGTATCATTCATGATCAGGATACCTCCCAGGTGTGGGTCCACAACGACGATACTATCGTTGTTCTGAAAGAGAGAGTATGGCCTGCTGGTCACTTTGGTTTGAAAATCTGGCAGTGCTGTGTGCGTGTCGATTTCTCTTTGAGTGATATGCTGTTAAATCTAGAAAATAATTTTAAGTTTAACAGAATAAATATATAGCATTGTTAAAAAAATAAATAAATAGATAAATAAATTCGAATGCAGTACAGTTATCATACGTATTATAGCGCTCTTCCCCCAATCGTTCCGTAGAAGTTGGTTCGTACTTAATTTCAGTTTTGATTGTCATCATAGGAATACTAGGATTAAAAAACTCAGGAAGTGGATGGCTGTCCAAAAACTGACAATCTGGCAAAAAAAATGAGTAAATGATGATTAAAAAAAACTTAATTAATTTATGTTATAACAAGAGATCTTATTTCTCCTTACCTGGATCATCAAAAAATTTTTTTTGTTTCAGGGGTCGAACCGTACTTTGTGGTGCTAATTTAGGTGATTCTTTTCTTCTTCCAAATGATGGCTCTATCGTTCTTGTTGGTTGTTTCACAGATAAATCTTGGTTTGTCATTTGAAGAGAGTTAAATATCGGCTTTCAAGAATCAAGTTTATACACATGACTGTGTAGAATTCAAGAGATATCATTACGGCAAATGTGAATCTCTTTTTCTGTTATTTTTCTCATTAGTGGAAGAAGTATTTCAAAAAATGCCTTATTTATTTTGTCTAATTCAGATTTGTCCATTTCTTTAACTTGATGTATTATATTATTTTTAATCAAGAAATGTTCAAGTTGACTTTTTGTATCCATTATGTTTGACGAAAAGACTGATTCTTGTTTAAATAAATTTTGAATCCCAAAATTAGTTGATTTTTGAAATGATTGGAGTGTGTTATGATTATTTTCTTGTTTAAGATTTATATCAAAGGTGTTAGTTGTAATTTTTGCCTGAACCAAAGAATTTAAATTTTCGCTTGTTGGATTTGGAGTGACATTGTAAGATAAAACCAATAACGCCTTGAAATAGGGTCAATTGGATTTATGTGATTCTTCCAAACCATCCCCAGAGTAACTAACTTTAGCTAATATCTTTTCAGCATTTAACTTTTTTACTAGCTGCTTCCATTTATTCTGGATGCAAGTTTCTGTTAACAAAAATATTATCATCATTACAATAGGTTCAACATAACACACTTTAGAAAGTTTGAGAAATATTCTTTTACTAAGCAATGGCAAACCCTTAGCATAAATTATAACGAATGTTTCATGTTATTGAAATAAAAGTAAATTTTTCAGCTAAAAAAAAAAAAAATTCGGGCATAAACTTTTTTTATAACTACTTGGTCACTCGTGTTCCACAAAATTGTTATTAAATTTAAACTGCACCAAGGAAGAAAGGAGAAAAAAGTCCGTCACAATTACAAAATTAAAGAGTGACTCCAAAAATATCTCAAAATTAGCCCATTTGCAACCTTGAGAATCGTCCAAAATTGTTTATCAAATCATTGTTTATTGTTTAAACATTTACCTGGTAAATTTTTAAGAGGGGATCTACTTTGTTTTTTTAGATACAGGAGGTAAAAGATATTGAAATATTTTTAATGACCGTATAAATCAGGTTTACAGTGAGTCTCACAAAATAAAAAGTGTTTTCGCGTAGCTTACCAAGCCACTATATTGTTGTTTAATGGGTCACTGATTCCAAATCCAAAGTCAGATGACCTTCTTAACTGATGGTTCATGGTCATTTGAAGGTCAAATCTGAATGAATCGTAAAAAAATTCTGAAGTCACCTCCAGATAAGTTTTTATAGTCGCTGATCACGCATCTGAAGTCAGGTGTGCAAAATTCAATATGCTTAATCAATAATTTCATTTGGAAGTAATCAGAACAAAATATTGTTTTAACGTCATAAACTATAAAGCTTTATTTTTCTATAGTTTGTGACCATCGGTCACTCCTACCAAAAAAATAGTAAAATTTTTTTTATCAATTTCGACTATTAAAAATATAAAATTATTATTTAGTGTTTAAAGCTGCCGCCGACAAGTAGGATATGCAAATATAGCGATAGTGTGTGTCATGAAGTGCAGGAGTAGAGGGAAAGAGACAACAACATTCTACCAATGATGAGAGTCCGCAAATTTCCCCCTCACGAAGCAATTGCCGAGCCGCCGAAAAACCGAGGTCTGCTGCACGATCAAGACACAGCCACATCAGATTCTAGCTCTAGATTTTCTGCCTAGCAGGTCAAAGTACCTCGCTTCTCGGGCTTCTAGACTGATCTCACAACACTGGCCTATAGCGACGTGCTTGGTGAGGCATTGTGTCCGAGCCTTTCGCGTACACATTACGCCAGCTATTTTTTATATTCTTTTTATTCATTAATTATTGAATAATTCTTTCAATAATTCTTTTCTAACGATTTTCAATTAAATTAATTGTTTTAATAAAAGCGTTTTGAACTTTACGATTGTTCAAACACTTTAATAAGTTTTCATGCGAACGAGCGTCTTATGCCGTTTATGTAATTCGAGCCACGCGCTCCTGTGTATAAAACTTGATTGAATACATGACATTTTTGATTTAAACGTTATTTCGCATATTAATTGCGTTGAAAAACTATTTATATGTACTATAGACACCTTTCACGAAGTTGTAACGTTAGCCACCACAAGATAATTTATAGGTTTTGCGGGTAAGGGATCCTATTACCTTTTCTTTGAATGTTTGATATACTCGTAATAATATTGAGTATTGACAAACATCTAAATTTTCCATAGTTCCTCTCTTCTCATCTCTACATGGGACATTAGAAGGGCGGGAGATAATTCTTAGTTTTATTTCATGCATTAGATAGAATTTTATGGTCTAGGTAAGTACCATGAACCCACGACTCCTTTATAGTCAACAACGTGATTTTCTCCTCGGTAATTAGCCGCAAATAATAACGAGAACGTCACAAGTTATTGAGACATTCAATATATCTGGGTTAGGAACCCTTATGACATTATATTGACCGTATCCCAAGTACCATATAATAGTAGCAATGTGGCTGCAGCGTCCAACTGTCCATGAACCACTCTCACATGTGAAAAAATATTCGACAATAGCCAGTCTACCTCTCTTATGTGCTTTCATGAGCAGTGGATCGATAACGTTAATGCCATACTTAAAAAAATCCAAGCCTGCGGTTCTATGTCTTGCGTTAGGATTGAATTTCTGTACTAAAAATATATATTCCGCCACAACTTCAGCGTAGTATGACATGGTATTTTTTAATTGATAAGGACCTAGGCAAACTTCATACAAATCGTCCAATGAAAGCTGAGGAAACTGCATTAGCGAATAATTGTCTTAATTATCCAAAGAAGTGAAAGTAGTGTCATCGAATGGAACTCTTTGTTGAGAAAGATTAAGAGCAGTGACAACTACTTTCAATTTATTTGGTACATTCAATCTTGATTTAATAGTTTCCCCAACATTTTAATATTCATCATCAGATAGAATTGGTTTGTGGAATAAATTAAGTAACGCGCAAGCAATTAACAGGTAATCAAAGTCATAGGACAGTGTGGCATTATGAGCTGATACAGCAAGCATCTTGAACTTTTTTTCAAGTCACCCATATACTTGTTGAATTATCCATCGCACCTTGGTAACAAACCTTGCTAGATTAGCTTCACACGTATCGCGTTCTCCAGTTCCAGGAATATATGCTCTAAGCTTTTTTTTATCTTTTAAAAAGTTTATTACATCTCTAAATCCATTATCGACTAAGACAACATCATTTTTATGAAGCATGGATAATATCTCATCATATCTTTGAAAGCAATCATTCAAAATCTGTGCATCGTTATGGTTCGTATTAAAAGGTGCAACTGTCCTTCGTGGCTCCCGTGAATGCTTGGCTTCTACGGTGGCCATAAAAAGACTTTGAAAATTTTCAGATGTAACTGACAGCTTAGATCACATCCAACTAACTTCTTAAATGAATTTATCATCATTTTTGTAAATAAAGATTTAATCACGATATAATAATCTTATCCAACATCTAGGTGAGCAAAGCAATTTATATAAATTCAAACTTACGTGTAAATTATGTTGAGAAAATAAATCTAATTATAGACCGATCGATTATTAATAACAACATTGTAGGCTAATTTCACCCACTGGTCTGCATTTATTATTAATTGTAACAAAACAAAAATAATTTCGTGATACAAAGAAATTAGCTTATAATCGCGTGTATTTTATTTATCGAGGCTTGAGAGAGAGAACTTTGCTAGCGCTAATCTGCCTACCTCGAATTATTATTGCTTGATGTTGAGGCTTCTTCTCTTCCGACGATGATTTCAATCACCGCTAACTGCACTATCGTTTAAGTTTAAATTTTTGCAATTTCATGGGCCGGTGGATATATATCATCCTTGGGATAATTTGCCTTGGAGCTTCGTGATAGCCGACAGCATCCAAAGGTCCGTAGTCGTCACTACGTCGAGGCGGGGACGAGCTATGCTAACGTCGCCTTGGTTTGCTGCACTATCTCACGGTCTTGGCTAAGCCGGAATTATCGTGAGCTGCCTTGCTGATCTCCCAGAGTTATTGGCCTTAAATTCGTTGAAGACTCACTGACTCCTCTTTGTCCTGCGGAGCCTATCTCCAAGAAAATGACTCATCTTCCCTCTACCTTTCTCGTAATCAAGTCTCCCTTTCCATTTATTGTTCTCCTTTTCTTTTGTTACCCACGGCGACCATATTTATATTGTATCTCCTGATACTCTTCTTCTTCACCTAATATTATCATAGTTCCCTCTCTCTCTCACTCTTATTCTTATTCGCCTGCTCCTCTATCTTTCGGATTCGTATTGAAGTTTGGGCGCGTGTAACCGATCTACACAGTTACAAAGGATCCAAGACAAATAGTATACATCTGTTTTGCGTGCATCCCACCATGGGTTTAACAAGTGGCAATTTCTTTTGCTCACTCCACAACTGCTTTTGACTAGCAAAGTTTTTTGATGTTTGAGCTATCCGATAAGTGGAATCAAAAATAATACAGCCCTTATCTTTAGGTATATCGAACAATTATTTTGTCAATGGAGTATTATTAACTATTATGGTCTCACGATTGGGAATTTTGAGAAAGTAAGGAACCAAATTTTGAATGAAATCATTTCTTGTTTTTTCTAAATGGTTAGAAATTGATTAAATACTTTGGTATCCAAAGAGAAAAGCCAATTGTTCATGTGAAAGTGCAGGACGAATTTTACACAAATGAATAGCTACATCTTTTGATTCACAGTTCTTAGTGAATTCACATATTTTATTGAATTTTTTTTTTCAAATCCGAAAAAAGACTTAAAAGGCCCATCTGCCATAGTCTCAAGTGTATTGATATTGAATGTACTACCCACATTTTTATTTTTATTCTGATAGTACTTGAACATAATATCGCTTACAAACTTTGGCTCCGTCGGTGATACTTTTTCAAATATTTGTTTCCCTAAAGGCCAATAATCGACATCATTGAAATGTTCAGAATACATACGGGCATCAGGCTCAACAAAGAACTTATAATTCATTAAAAGGAGCTCACGTTCATTGCTAGGAACAGCAATTAATTTTGATGGGTTCTTACACCCAAATGTACATCGATTATGTGAGGTTAAGCCTTTTCTATAAATGGACAGATATGGCAACGTAGAGTAAGTTTGAATGCCAAGATTTCTTTGGACAGAGTCGTAGCACAGTCTGCATATTTTGCTGTCCACAGAAATTGTTTCTATAGCTTTAAGTTTTCGTTTTTTAGCATTATAAATAGTTCTCAAACTATTGATAACCGATAAATTCAGATTGTTGACACAAAAAAATTTTTCATCCTTTGATTTCTTTTTATGCTCACAGCCAAGACATGTCAAAGAGTAAGGCATTTTTTTAAATGAATCATGGACTGCAAATAATGTAAAAACATTTTGAAAAGATAAATTGAAAGGATGATTAGTTAATTATAATAAAAAGACAAAAGTCTTGGACTATAGTACCTGTATATATAGTTAATACTTATTAGGAGTATAATTTATACATGTTAACAGGTTAGCTTTAATTACTTTCATAATGTTTCTCAGGAACCCATAAGATCAACTCTCATATAAAAAAAGATCATGGATCTTAATAAATACACAATTCTGTATAAAATTTTTCTCAAAGTCAGATATATAGAAGCTGAGACTGAAATCATCTAAAACACTAGTTATTGACTTTTACTCAAAAGGATTCTGAATAAAAACATTAAGATCTGTATACAAAAATTGAAGAGGCGACTTAATGAATGTCAATGATAAAACTAAGCCCTGTGCACAAAAAATCCACGAGACACATTCCTCGACCAATATAATATTCATTATAAATCAAGTTCATCTTGAGCTGTGATGATTACAATCGTTTGCTTTCAATGAATCTATAATCAATTGTAAATTAGTATTATGTACTATACGCAATTGCGAAAGTTGCAGCCATGAGAATCAGTGTTGGAATCTAGTGTATTCTAGATTTGGGAATTTCATTCAGATTCGACCTTCAAATAACCTTGAAACATCCGTTAAGAAGGTCATCTGACCTCGGATTCGGAATCAGCGACCCAAAAAACATAATAATATAGTGGTTTGATAAGCTACGTGAAAACACTTTTTATTTTGTGAGACTCACTGTAAACCTGATTTATACAGTCATTAATAATATTTAATATCTTCCACCTCCTATATCTAAAAATCAAAGCTGATCCCCTCCTCAAAATTTACCAAGTGCATGTTCAAACGATAAACAATAATTTGATTAACAATTTGGGACGTTTCTCGAGGTTGCAAAAATGGGCTATTTTTGGAGTCACAATGCCACATTCGTCCATTCCTGGCCTTTTTTAACCTTATTTTTGTAGTCACTAGCTTCTTTATCCCACAAAACAGGTTTAGCGTGAACCTCCTCGATCATTCTCGAAACTTTACTTTCGTCCATATCCTCGTCCATATCAGCTTTTCTAATATACTGATAGTTATATGTTTATCGTCGCTGAGCATCAATTTTAAAAAGACAAACGAATCACGTATAGCTATCTTTTATCCTCTTATTATCTTTAAATAATATATATATATATATATATATATATATATATATAGTTCAATGGTAATAACTTACTTGAAATTGAAAATTGAAATTGAGTACCAACAAAATACAAAAGAAACGGGCGTAAGTTAATTTTCGTTATGATGATCGTTGATATTTCCATGACATTTAAGAACTTTCTTATTTATTTTTTCAACTATTTGTTAGGTATCTCGTTTTTTTTCTATTTCATAATTTGTATGCTGCTCTTAGTTTTCAAACAAAAAGAGTTAAACCAATATTCAAACTCTTATAGACGATAGTTACGACCTATATCACAGAACCAAGTGACTAAAACTCCTGAATAAATGTAACATAAATAAGTATGATGTCTGTGATGTCCTCTGTGTATGCATATTTGTAAAGTCGCGCCCGGAGAAGATACATAAATTTATTAACAATAAATCCAAACAAAAAATGATCAAAATCGTGTTGTCATGATAGTAATAAGAGCGTGCAAAGATATGATCAAGCGTGACTGACTCGATTACCGTTGCTTGCTTCTACATAGGTTTTTTTCTTTTTCCATTACGTTAAAGAAAAAATACATTTCGAGACTGGAGTAGGCGTGGCTTTCACAAAAGTTAAGAACGAGTTATTTTTGAAAAAAATCCTACTTTCTCTAACACATTTCCTTTAACACAATTCAGATTGAACTAAAATACTTTGTAAAAGGAAAATAAGTATCTGAATGATTATCATTGAATCAAAGTTTGGAAAAATTAAACATTATTCGCTCGCATCATTAATAATCGCATCAAGTACATCAATATAGTTAAATATTTTTTAAAAAATTAGGTAAAAACAAAAAAAAAATTTGCATCCACGCTGAGTAACGGGTCGCTTACCAATTCGATTTATCGCGTCTGCATCAGTTAAGGCAAACTATTTGATCCTCAGTAAAAGTATTAGTAGTAGTTGGCGGTGGCATCGGTGACGATGGTGTCATTCGGTCGACAGAGACCTTTAGGGGAATTGACATTGCTAGTGATAAGAGCGCGGCGTACCACACAATCTCACCTGTTATTGCGTTGTGCGTACTCGAGGCACCAGATGCAGTGTACTGGGCGAAGAGGTAGAACGCAAGCCAGGTCAATCACCGGCACCGTCACTGCTGTTTCTGCCACTGTCGAAAACGGACTGCTGAGGCTGCTACTGCTGGACAAGACCAGACTTGGGCAAACGGACGAGCACTGCTGCTGCTGCCGCAGCTATTACTGCAGGTGGCAAGCACTAGTTAGTGCTCTGTGGGTGGAGCAGCGATATAGGCAACTGCAAGCTGTTCTACTTTGCCAGGCCGCGTCGGCTTTTTCGGCAGCGATACCGATCTTGTCAAGGGTTGAGGGTCTCTTGCTGTAGTGGAACTCGCAGACGGGACTCTTAAAGCTGGAATCTAGGGTGTCAGATTGGCCAGGACCGGTTACTGTCTGGAGCATGCTAGGATCGTGGTTGACCTGGGAGGATTGTTGTTGCAGCTGAAGGCATGCCACTTCTAGGGTCACGATGCACACAGTTCAAATGGTGGATGAGGTAGCTGTCGCAGATAAAGTTGTTAATATTGCACTCGTAAGACGTGATCATTGAATGGGTGAGACTGTAAATGGCAAACTAGCTCTTAGAGGTAAAGATCAGGGAGCAGCGCTCGCAGACGAAAGGCTTTTTAGCGACGTGAAAAAAACCAATAAAAAGTTCATCGATTTTCCAATAGGATTTTTTTATTGGTTTTTTATCGGTATTTGCACCCGTAAATCTAAATAAAATCTGTAATGGTCAAAAATGGATTTTCAATGTAACCAGGACATGATTGAACAAAAATAATTACACAAATTTATGTCCTACCATCCGGATGGCAACCCCAAAATGGAGGGACTAAAATATTTTTTACAAAATTCTAATAAAATTAATAACTAACTTTTCTTTCAATTCACATGTAAAATACTTTAATCCCCCCGTTTTAGTGTTGTCATTCGGATGGTAGGATATAAATTTGTTAATTTACTCTTGTTCCATCATATCCTAGTTACAATAAATAATATAGAAAATCTATTTTCGACCATTACAGATTTTATTTGGATTTACGGGTGCAAATACCGGAAACAAACCAACAGAAAAATCCAATTGAAAAATCGATAAATTTTTTATTGGTTCTTATTGGACCACAACAACAGGGCGTGTATGGCTTTTTTATAGACAGCTTAAATTAACGTATTCCAAATGTTTACATAAGTTTTTCTATTTTAAGATAAAATTTCGTGTTTTTGGAGGCTAGAAGAAATAAATCACTAGACGAATAAAATTAACATAACGAAATCACTATTTGCGTCCTTATATGTATGTTTGATTATTGTTTTGTTATGATAGATTTATAGTTACTTATATTAATGTATACATATCTTTGGTCATTTAAAGCTTTGTTTTGATGTTTCTTAAGATTATGTTAGAATAATACCGTTGATCGCGATGAAACATCCAAAAATAAATGAAAAAAAGGACTTATGTTTTTATAACAGAAAAATATTATTTGTATACATAGAAGTGCAAAGTTTCTGCAATTGATAAATGTTTTATAGACCAGAAAACAATTGTTAAATGATAAATACTTTTTAGAATTTTTTACAAGTAATGCCAGTTCTCTCCATTATTTTTGGCAGAAAATAATCATGTGAAACAAAAGAAAAAGGAAATTCGTTGGTTATTATTTTCATCATCACTGAAATAAAAAATCTATAAATACACAAAAACAAATTTTTTTTGCTTCTTGATTTTCTTAAGCTTAACTTTATAATTCACTTACTTTTTTATAATTATTTTTTCACACAAAGTTATTTAAAAACTTTTGTTCGGATTTTAATGTCTAAAAATTTACCTGAACAATGTATTCGGTATTAGATGGCACATAAGTGTTCGTAATAATGAAAGTAAGTATTAAATAATTGTGACTAATAGTATTTCAGAACTGATGTTGCATTAGAGATGGACGATACTATCCGTATACTTGAAAAGTAATCGATACTTGAAGAAAAGTATCGATTACTTTGTTGATACTTTAGAATATCCGATACTCTGAGTACTGAATCGGTACTACTGATACTTGATGTAGTCGGTATCGATTATTTTATATACATACATATATATATATATACATATAAATATATATATATGCAAGCTCACAGACAATCAGATGCTTAAAAGTATTTTAAAATTAGTGTTTAACAAAGAGAGAGACAGAACGTGATTGACTTATTTAAGTACCACAAATTAAAAATACTGTAAGTATATACACATTCATCTTTACATAAATATGTATGTATATATACTAGTGAGGCTCTGCCCCCTGCGCGCTCAGCGTGCCAACCCCCAAGCATTATATTAACTCAATCTACGAAATGATGGACTTGTGATATAATCGAATACAACTAACAAGTTATCTCTTTATCTCTGTAAAATTCTTTTACTTAGTTCGTTCTACTTTTCTTGATGATTTTGCCAATCTTTTAATTAATTTAAAATATGCATACAACATAATATAATAATACTTTAACTTTAAGTCTATGTTGTATTATAACTATATTGTATTATATGGTCAATACAACATAGACTTAAAGTTAAAGTATTTGGAAATGGAAATTTTATTATAAAGACTTTTTTGTGATAGCAGAATGTACATGTGTGTTTCAGAATATAAATCAAAATGATCTTTAATCAATTTAAAAGTTATAATTACAATAATTTTTTTGTAAATAAGATTAGAAAAATTAATTCAAAATAACATTCACAATATTCATATATTGAAAATCAAACAGTCTACACAATTGACTAAGTCTTCAGTTATTTATACAAAGATAGAAATAATTTCATAGCAGCAAATTCGTGTTTGTCTCGGAAAATAAAATTATGAAATTTTTATAACTATAAATTTTTCGTTTGGAATTTACAACGATTTTTGTAATAGTAAAATTTAAAATTCAAAATTAAAGGATGTCCTATTCTTAAATTTTGTAAGATTTAACCTTAAGATTTTTAAGATAAAGGTCAAAGTTATAATATACATAAAAAGTTTTGTAGTGTAAGTATTTCTATTTTTTTACGTAAGAACTTCAGTTTTAGGTAAGTTTCAGTTTAAAAGATTTATTCATCCGCAATATATGCAAAACAAAATTTTCAAGCCCTGAAAAATGAAAAGATCATAAAAAGGTACATCAAAAATTGTTATACGTTTGTCATTTTTTAAAAATTGTATTTACTTTGAAACAAAATTTCATTAGGCATCAAAATGAATATAATTTAGAAAAAGCATTCACATACAAACATTGTAACAAAAAATTTGAAATATCAACACATTTAAATAGACATAGAAAAATTCACAGTAAATGTAAAACTAAACAAATTTGTATAAAATGTGGAAATGCATTTTCAAGATTAGAAAATTTAAAAAGACATATGAAAAATCACAATTTGTCAATTCATAGTGTATAAATGTTTTGAAATAAATTTTTTTTTTTCTTTATTACTACAGAATATATACTTACTCTTATATACTGTTATACAATCTAAAGTCTTCTTAAAAATGTATCGTGTACTAAGCTCGAGTTTAATGGCGCAATTAAATCAACAACCCAACAAAATGCAATCATGCCATTAAGCTCCCAAGAGGTGTTTTAACTGCGGAGAAGGGTCAAGGATGGAGGGAGATGGGTGGGGGATGCATGTGGGATGGAGGGGGTTGGAGGGGGATGGAGGGAGATGTAATGAATAATTAAAACAGCAAGAAAACAAACGGCTACCGAGGTGATTTGAGCGGGATGGGTGGAAGATGAAAGGGGTTAGAGGCTGAATCCCCTAAAAACAACTATATTTTTTGTCAACAGGATTACGAACGTGATATGATAAATTTGGAGTAGTCAAAACTAAAAAGAATTGGATTTGATTTTGAAATTAAATAAAAGTTTTTTAAATTTGATAACAGCTAAATTAAGCACAACATCTTTTTTAAATACGGTACGTTTTTTCAATATAGAAATCTAAAAAATTAATTTAAATATTTTTTGAAAAATTATAACACACATTTTAACTGAAAAAAAAAATTAAAGTAACACTAGAAAGCATTAGCACCAACAGACCATTATTACATAACAAGCTAAAATTGTCTCATTTACAAAACACTTTTTACGAAAATACTAGTATTTTATAAGTAATCTGTATGAAATACGTTAACCATTTTAAAAGTAATCAATACCCGAATACTTTTTTAAAAGTATCGATATCATACCATCGATATTTTCTAAGTACTCGATACCAAGTACTCAATACTTTTAAAGAGTATCGTCCATGCCTGTGTTGCATCATAAAGCTGAAATCTACGGCTAAGCAGAGCCTATTCAATCCCATAAGAGACAATGAGAAAGAGACGAGCAGAACTGATCTCCCTCCTCTCTCTCTCTTGCTTTAACAGGCTTGAATAGTCTTACTCAGCTGTTGATTTTTGCTGTATTAAATAGTATTTGTTCCAAAATACTCTTGTTTCAACTACATGAGTCCCTAGAGTAATTTACTATAGTTGTGTAAGATAAACATAAGAGAAGATGTAGTGTCTCATTTGTGGGACTATCCGTAGATGTTATGCTTCTTCGCCATAGTAAAAATACTGAAAAAAAAAAAAAAACAAGTTTGGCAAGTACATATAAACATTTAAAAAGAGAAATGATAAATTATGCGTATACCCATATTCGTATGTTATTACGTGTGATAATTATGTAATGTTTGTACACCCACACACACACAAAATTCGTTTGTGTGCAAACACACAAAGATTTATCCACGTATATGCATACTTACACAAACAGATGTAGTCATTTTTATTTGAATATGTACGTATTAAGTGTACATACTTTAGGGTCAGAACACAAACAAATTTACAGATATCTATATATTTTTATATACATACACACAAGTTGAAAAAATAGAGTGATGCTCAAAAGTACCCTGCATTCCATCTGCCATAAAAAGGTTATTCATCCTAAAAAAAAAGCCAATGGAATACACTTTTCTACATTATAACATACAGGAACGGTTACTAATTAAAGCTTTGAAGGTTAAAAACTAAAATATTTAATTAAAAAATCTTTCTTTTCATTACAAAAATTTACCTCAGGTTTTACTACTAGGACAAAGTCCTGAAACCTTATGTATCCATTTTTCACCGCCACAATAAATACTAATTCATATTTAATAATATTGAAATCCACAACTTGGTACTAACAATAAGAAGCATGACTATTTAATATTTTTATTATTCAATATTTTATCTTCTTACTAACTGTGGGTTTCAATATTATTTATGATGACAAAAAAGCAAGTTGAAGGAGTAAATTCATGAATAATTTTTATTGTTTCACCTATTTGAATAGCTCGATGGTTAAACAAATCAATGTCAAGATTATAATAAAAAGCTGATCTGTCAATTAAATGATTATTCTAGTGAACTCTTCTGAACTAAAGTGGAAAACTAGCACGTTTTTGCTTATTAACTTGAAAAACTTAGCACTTGCTACTATAGTTCAGGAAAATTTAGTCAGTGGCGTAGGATTAAAATTGATGCTACCTGCTGTCGAAGTCAATGAGTCTGGTTATAATATCTCTGAGCAAATTGTCGTTCACCAGCAGTACACTTCATACAGAGTTATTAGTCGTGTAGCGACTGTGATATACATACGACTGTGATAGACATGTGACTGTGATATAACTTGTGCAATTATTATATACGATTTTTATATTTTATTGCCGTGAGTGTCTGCACTTAATGTGATATTTCTGCCGATTTGTGTATCTTTATATTTAGTCGTGTATTTAATTGTTTTAATGTTGTTTTTATTTTTATTTCATTTTACTTTACTTGTTTATTAGTTATATATTTATACATTTTTATTTTTATTCTCTTTTCTCTCTTTTTCTCTTCTTTGTATATTCTGTGTACATTGCAGATAATTACTTATTGTTTTTTGCTTCCGGCAATCTTGTGTGCATCAACTTGTACCTGTCAGTCTTGTAATTGGCCGAGCTATCAAGAGCTCCCAGCACTTAGCTCATATAATAAATAAATTCTAATTCTAATTCTAGCTAAGTATCCTGGCTATCGATGACACTCTTTTCAAAGAGAATAATCTTTTCAAGTGACCAACATTGATCTTGAGAAATAAGCATTCTAAAAGCCAACGTCTCCAGCGTTACATCAAGAAGTGATTTTGAGTTTTTTTTTTTTTTTTTTTTTTTTTTTTAACACATAGCACATAAACAAAGGATCGAAGAGTAATATTTTCTTTTTTTTATTATAATCTATACAGTTTAGAAAAACTTTTTTTTTAAATTTGAAAAATTTCCACGTTACAGGAAATTTATTGAAACACAAAAAAATACAACAAACTTGGTATGTATAAATAGAATTATTAATTAAAATGTACAATCTGCATTACATAGGTTAAATACTGTAACATTCTAATATGCTGTAATCATTTTTTGAGTATATACTACAATCATGAGTCAAAATTTGCTTTCGTAACCTAAAAATAACCCAATACTAACCTCTAACTTTCATAAATAACCTTGATATGTGCTCTTTTTCTGATATCTTCTGCTTTCTGCAACTCACAAATTCAACATAGGTTATTATTTTCTGTAACTTAGATGATTAATAGAACGATGTATATTTTAGAATGACGAAATTCAAACATAACCTTCAAATATTGTAAAAACAATCTTTAATAAAATTTTTACTCCAAATTTTTACTGAACATTAGACAATTCAAGTGTAAAATCTTATTCTTTAATTAATCAAACATAAGCAAATTACTGAATTCCTGATATAACTCTAAAAGATTGTATTATAGTGTTTGAATGAAGTTGTTTCAATTAGAGAATAATCTAAAAACACTGAATGATTAATCTCTGGTTAAGTTTTGTATGGACTTTTACTCATTGCTTGTTTAAATGATTGTGAAAACCTATTACGTTTTGAATCACACATGACTTAAGTTTTATTACATACAAAAAAGTGTAACAGTCTTCACATAACCACGAAGGTTAATCCTAATGACCTTGAACTTTTTTTTCTAATACTATTCCCTCATTTAACACAAAAAAAATTGTCGAAATCTATTATACAATTTAAATGTCAAACGTAAGTTCATATTAACTGATTTTGATAACATAACCTTGAACTGCTTGATCAAATACCTCAGCTAAAGTTAGTTTTATAAATTTTACACTTTCGTTGCACATAAAATTAAACAAATTTGATTTTTTACTGTTTTAAATACATAAAATTCACTAATGTATACATTAAATGTTGCTGTTCTAACTTATCTTTATGGTTAGATTTACTGTAATTTTTTGTTTAAACATGTGCCTACTTTGTGTATACAATTGTCAAACCTTATTACGTATTTTATCTGATGTAAGTAAAGTATGCGTCAGAATCTTTAAGTGTTACAGATAAATTATAACCGTAAAATATTGCCCTATAGTTTGTTAAGAATATGTACTTATTTTTCTATTTACCATTTTTGAATCTGTTAAAAACAGCTGATGCTTTACATGTTTCTGATCATTTAACAAGCCAAAAAATTAAATAAAAAAAAATTCTATTTACCGTCAGCTTCTCATTAGTTTTTTAAGACACCTGTGCAAAGTTATTAAGAGTAGTGGATCTTTTGATTGCGAAACTGATCCGAGATTACTAATTTATAAGATTATTGTGATGTATCATATAGAAAGCTTTTAGATGCATGAAGAATAACATGACTGGGTAATGTATCAATATAATTTATGATCTTCAGAGTTAAAATGCAACTCTTTGGCAAATATGTCTGGCAGTGTGTGTGTATGTTTGCGTGTGTAGAGCTTTTAAATACTTTCTTTTACAATTTTTGATATCATTCTTGATAGGGTAAAGTATCTAGTTACCGCAGTCTGCCCTGTTACTGCGGGGTGTCAGTAATACATCGAAAAAAAATAATTGTGTCTCAAAATAAGTTGAAAAAAAAACAAAGAATTTTGATAAAATATTATCAGTTCGTTGCTTAAATTAAAAAATGGTTACTAGACCCATCTATCGATCCATTTTTTAGTTACCGCGGGCTTGTGACACTAGACGACCTAACCACAAAATCAGTCATAAATACGTATCACGCCAAAGTTTTGCAAAAGTAACTGACAAGTATAAAAGAATGGTAAAAGTTAAAAATAAAGATAAAAGTAAGTAGAAAAGGGAAAATTTTCTAAAAAAATTAACGGACTTAATCAAGAGCAAGATAATATAGGGAGAGAAATTTAATACATGCATAATAATTATTTTATTACCTACCTATCAATTTTCCAACGTTTCTTTTGTTTGTTTAATTAGCAATACTTTCACATTACTGACATTCCCATTTTACAGTCATACTATTCTTTTATTTTATCTTAATATTTAGCCGCTTTAGTTGGGTCACGAAGTCGTGGTAACTCGATCAAACCCCACGGTAACTGATGAATCTGACTTTTATATTCTGAATTCGTTTTATAAAATTACTGTTGTATTCAAATCCATGAAAAAAATTTTTTTAAGTACCTGAAGGTACCTACTACCGATTAAAAAGGTCAATAACTTATTTTTTAAAGATTAAAAAATATAAATTCACGCTTTAGGCCAGGTTCACGCTTTAGCCCGCGGTAGCTAGGTACTTTACCCTAGCAGTTTTTAAGTTACTTAGAATAAAAATAATAAGATGATTGAAACTTAAATAAAAAAGTTTTTCTCCTACTTATACAATACTTAATGGATAAGTAAGAAAGCTCCGTGCACTATTTTTGGCAGCAATTTTATATGTTCCAAATAAAAGTGTTCAGTTTTACATGAACAAGTTATCTCACAAGAAGATTAACAATAATTGTTTGTTACCACGTAATCAGTCATTACTTTACTTCAAAGTACTTTTTTACTTCGTCATTACAGTAACTGTTACCATTTGTAGTGTCTGGTTTTTTTTGTTTGTCCAATAATGATAACATAGGATCTCAAAGGTGAATACTTTTTTTTAAAACATCTGTTGGACGGGCCTTTTATCTGACCTGAAACTTAGTGTAACATAAAGCAGCATAACGAAAATTTTGTTTCTTTAAGATAAATATAAATAAAATAAAAGAATTACAAAAAGGAATGCAAACATATTAAACGACAGAAGCTTACACACTGTTTTTAAATTAATAATTTCAAAAATACAAAAAAAATGACTTGCGCCGAAGAGTGAAATATCAAATTCATTAAATTTTATGTGCAATAAGAGTGTGAAATTTTTAAGTCAAACCTTAGCTGAGGTATTAAATTAAGCAGTTAAAGGTTACGTTATCAAAACCAAATTATATGCCTTCACATTTTACATTTGAATTGGACAGTAGATTTCCACGATTTTTTTTGTGTGAAATGAGTAAATAGTGTTAGAAAAAAAAGTTCAAGGTCATTAGGATAAACCTTCTTGGTTATGTGAAGATTACTGTTGCACCTTTTTGTCTGTAATAAAACTTAAGTCATGTGTGATTCAAAACGTAATAGGTTTTCACAATCATTTAAACAAGCAATGAGTAAAAGTCCATACAAAACTTAACCAGAGATTAATCATTCAGTGTTTTTAGATTATTCTCTAATTAAAACAACTTCATTCAAACACTAGTATTTTATCTGTATTCATGACAAGAGTTTCTTCCTTTGTATAAACTGATTTTTAGGTAAGCTGAGAGACTAACTATAACTGAAGGCCACCTTTACAATATTTAGAGGTTATGTAAAAATTGTATATGCTATTCATGTACCCGTGCACTTTACTAACAATGAATACAATCGAGGACATTTTTTTTCACATTTGTAAAAACGTAAAGTAAGAAAAAACTTCTAGAAAAATGCTTGATTACGGTTATAATTATTATAGAACATATGATAAATACAATTTTTTGAGGTTATATCAGGAATTATACACATTTTTTACTCACCAGTATTTTTCTTATGTCTGATAAATAAAAGAACGAGATTTTACACCTCAATTATCTTACATAAAATAAAAATTTGCTGTAAAAATATCATTACAGATAGTTTTTACAATATTTGCAGGGTATGTTTCAATTTTGTCATTTTAAAATATACATCATTATATTAACTATCTTAGTTACAGAAGATAATAACCTATTTTGAATTTGTGAGTGACAAAAAGCAGAAAGTACAAGAAAAAGAGCACATACCAAGGTTATTTGTGAAAAATGAGAAGTTAGTATTGTGCTATTTTAAGGTTACGAAAGCAAATTTTGACTTGTGATTGTAATATATACTCAAAAAAGCATTTCAGTATATTAAGTATATTAGAATGTTACAGTATTTAACCTATACAATACAGATTGTACATTTTAATCAATGATTCCATTCATATGTACCTAGTTTTTCGTATTTTTTTGGGTTTTAATGAAATTTCTGGAATGTAAAAATTTTGTACTTTTTCTCCCCAGTTTTTCTAAATTCTACAGGTTATAAGCTTCAATTATAAAAAAAAAAGCATTACTCTTTCTTTCTTCGTTTTGGCATGATGTAAAAAAAAAAAAAAAAAAAAAAAATACGTAATCGCCTACTGTGAGGCGTCTGACTCGAGCACAAGCTGTTGTCACACTTCGGAGTTTTATGGTAATTCTTCCAGTCGACCTGGTGCTACCAGAGCATCGTTTCGCTATAACAGCAATCCAGGATAAATAATCTTGAGGAGTTTTGGCAGCCATATCGGCTGGAAATTTCTTTAGGCTTCTCCTCAGTGGTTCATCCTAACGGCATACCCATGGAGGAGGTATTCTCCAGGCCAACTTTCCTACTAACAGTGAAATGTTGGTAATCTGGGGAACAACTTAAAGATGCTGTATTCTTCGGTCAGTAATATTTACTTCCTTAGCATGTCCCTTAGCTCCCCTGGATCCAGATACTCGGGTATTTGTCGGCTGAACGATATTCGAGTGATACTCGAGGGTCCAGTTTGTTAAATCATTGACTCATAGTTGCAACGATCATGTGTCAACCTCTCAGCTTTAAGCATTCAACCAGGAATTGCCGACCCTTTCACATTTGCGCTCATTCTACTCAGTCTAGCTTACTCTGTCACCGGTCCTAAGCCATCTAGGGCCATCTAATGTAAAACGACTTCACCAATAAATATACCACAAACAAACTAAATTTGCAAGAAAGAGCCTTTTTTACGTCTTAAAGAAGTTTTTAACAATGCCTCGATTTATAAAAGGGTGATTTAGAAGGAGATCTACAAAAGCTTTAAATATTTAAAATTTAAGGCATCAACATTCATCAAGATTGAAAGAGCAGCTTCGTAATCGATTAATGAATAATTATTTAAGTGACGGATCAGCTTTCCTTAATGAACGTGAAATTGATTACTTTAATTTTCCTGCTGTTCAAATTTTCGAATTTTTATATATAGCTACGACGGAAAGTGTATGTCAACGGCCCTTTTTTAGTGTTAATAATTATATTATGGTGAATGGAACGCACGGTACTTTTAAGCATTATAACATTTTTTTAACTTGTGTTTATGTGTATGTAAATAAATAATCATCTGTATTTTCGTATGTGTTATCACATTCGTACGTATATTTTTTTTTTACAATAGTATTCTGACATCAAGGTATGTACACTTAATACGTACGTGTATAAATAAAAGTGACTGTATCTTTTTTTACATGTATGCGTAAACATGTATAAATGGGTGTGTTTGTATACGTGTAAATGGTATGTGTATGTGTGTGTGTGTGCTCCATTTGTGGCTCGTCATCTCTATAAGTCTCAGCTCAGCAAACTCCTTTCTCTACCACACGCCCAAAAACTATTTAACTATGTAGTCGTTATTATACTTCCACCACAAATAGGGAAGTTTTGGTGCATAGATAAACATAAGATTAACTTAATACATTGTAAACGTAACTTTGAAAGGAGCACATTTTTGCTAAAAATATGTCATTTTTAGTAAACAATGACTAAAAATCAAAAGTAGTGTTCCATATTCATCCATACGCATAACCACCAAATATTAAAAAATACGCCATACCTTAAAAAGGAAACAAGGTAGACCTAGAATATCGACACTTACGCATTTTCTTAAGGGGAAAAATTATCGTAGTACTGAAATAGAGAAGTGTTAATTGGTTTATATACAATCAAAACCTCAATTTCATTAATTTTGGTTACGTTTTAATACAACACAGCGGAAAGTCTTTGGAAAAAATCACACTATTGTTAAAAGCAAATCTTAAAAATGCAGAAAAATGTTTCTTTTCCATGCGCATATCCTAAAAAGTAAAGGTTAGACTAAAAATATAAATTCTCATGGGTTTCTTAAAAAGAAAGAAATCATCGCAGCCCAAAAAAAGGTGTTGGATAATATTTAAACATAACCTTTACATTAAGTACTTTTAATGTATCTCTATGGAATTAAGGTTCAAAACTTTTGGAAAAATAAAAGCATATTTTTTAAATTATGACAAATATACAGAAAATAATATTTAGTTTTTTGCCCAAACATAACTTCAAAATGATCAAAACTATGCAAATCCTCTTACAAAAAAATTGCACCAAAAATCACAACTTTCATAGATTTCTTAACGTTAAAAACATTTGTTGCACACAAATAGGGAGCATATAGTCAGTAAAAAGATAACTTTGACTCAAGATGAATGGGCTATAAATTTATGTCATAAAGACTACAGATTCCAAAAATGTCTGTGTACTAAAAAATAAAAAAAACATAAAATAGTTTTTTTAAATTAGTTCACAAATTACTTTACACTCATTTCACTCACCATCAATTTTTAACAGTATTTTTAAGTTGCTAAATGTTTCACATCTGTCGGGGATTCTGGAATGGCTAGGTTTTTTTTTTTTTTTTAGTAAGGCCTGATATGTAAATGTAGACTAATTCTTATTATGCAATGCTTCACTTTCTATGAAATAACTCATAGCATTCATTCTTATTTTTATTGCCACAACTGTGTTTAAGAGGATCTCAAAATATTTCAAAGTTGGACTATCATGGTCAGGTTAAAATCTCTGATAAAATAAGACTTGACGATAAAACAGATAGAGTTGTGGTCAAAGTTTCGGGACAGAAACGTAAGAAAGTTAAAATTCAAAATCGGATTTTTAACGCAGGCCTTACAGAGCTTTTCTATTTATTCACCGAAAGTCACAGATTTCTTAGAACGAAGTTCTTTATGTCGCGTTACTCGGGGGGCTGGAATTTTAAAACCGACAGATTTTTTTTTTTTTGAACCAGAAGTCTCTTCCTCTCAAGTTTCCCCCCTTATCCCGTCCCCCTCACCTACTGTTCTCTACACACTTCCCCACTACATATGTATATCTCCCAATCCTGCCGTGTTACTCTTCTGCACACCTTTACCCACCAAAAAAAAAAAAAAAAAAAAAAAAACATTTTCCAATAAAGAGATTTGAATCTCTCGACCTCCTGCACATGAGTCCAGTACCTTGCCCACTCTGCTACGAGCGCTGCCGACTGGGGACACTCGGTTTCTTGTACTTATCGTGTGGTTCGTAACTATAATACTCCATTTTTATATGCATTCACTGATAATACTTTCAATTCATAATAAATTAAGTATTTGTTTTTTGAATAAGACATCTAAAAAAAAAAAATAAAAAATAAAATAAAATAAATGAATAAAAAAATTAACATGTAGAATAGAGTTGAAGAACGTATCAATGGTTTTTAAAGGCGCTTATTTCGAATTCAACAAACAAATTATGTTACAATATCACATAATGACATAAATAAAGTAATTCATTAAATCAATCATAAATGAATTATGTAAGATCATTATATAAATATATTTCGAGTTTCACATCATTTTAATGATTTTTAAGGGCACTTATTTTTTAATTTGATAAACAAATAATGGCACAATGTCATTGAGTAATTATATAAAAATAAAACAAAAATTGTATTAATGGGCTATAAAATTGCAAAAAAAAAGGTGAAAAAAAAAATTTCAAAAAAAATTAATGAAATGAAATATATGAAAACAAAATGAAGTAAAATTACAAAAGACATGAATAAATACAATGGAATAAAAAAAAATGAAATAAAAAAGGGAATGAAAAATAAAAGATTAAGTATGAAAATAAAAAAAGAAATTAAATAAAGGAAATACAAAAAAATGAAAAAAATGTAATAAAATGAATTATGAAAAAAAATGAAACAAGAAATAAATAAAAAAAGAATACAACTAGAAATAAAGAAAAAAATAAAACAAGAAATCAAAAGAAAAAAAAAACAAATGAAAAAATTATAAAGGAAATTAAAACAACAAACCAGGGGGTATTAATATGTCATGGGACCCACGGTAAGAACGAAGTTCTTTAAACGTGAGATGGGTATAGACACAATTTCTCAGGTAACAAGGGGGTCGCCAGACCCACAGGAAGAACGAAGCTCTGTAAACGTTAGTACTGCATTCATGTTGTTTACTAAAACAAAAACTTAAAAAACAAATGAAAAAAAAAGACAATAAGTAGTTTAGTACTCAAGATGGTTGAACTTCGTGAGTACTGTATTTATTCACGACGTTCTCACGAAGCTCAACCATCTTGAGTACTAAACTACTTATTGTCTTTTTTTTTCATTCGTTTTTCAAGTTTTTGTTTTAGTAAACAACATGAATGCAGTACTAACGTTTACAGAGCTTCGTTCTTCCTGTGGATCTGGCGACAGCCTTGTTACCTGAGAAATTGTATCCATACACATCTCACGTTTAAAGAACTTCGTTCTTACCGTGGGTCCCATGACCCATTTTTACCCCCTGGTTTGTTGTTTTAATTTCCTTTATAATTTTTTTTTTGCCAAAAGTCGTTCCATATGATAAAAAACTAAGTCAAGTTTATTGAAGTTATACTCTTTCAAATGTTACTGCCAAAATATAAGTTTTCGAAACAGATTTGAAGAATATTTGATAAACGTAGATAAAGGTTAGCTGGTCGTTTGGTGTGCTGTGTTACAAGCCAGAAAAATTAGAATGCAGTAGGGTATTACAAATTTGTTTTAATATCATACATCTACTTACATTATATATTTGTTTTGTAGGTCATTTTACTCAAACGCCAGCAGCCTTCTGCAAATCTATATTGATCCTTCATAAAATAAGCTAAAATTCCGTCTTTTTCACTCTTATTTCAGCTGAGTTAACATTTACTCTAGATCCCCCACCACTCCCACTAGACCATCGACTAGACCACCCACAGCTACCCTATAACCCCTTTATCTCCCCAGTGGACTCCCTGCACATAGCCATTACCATACTTCCTCTCTGGAGAAAAACAAATTTATTTATAATCTATCAATGTATAACAATGCCTGACGGAAAAAAATTATCTTTTAAACTCTTTTTCGTTTTTAAGTGAAACAAATATGTTTTAAATGTGAAGGCATGGAAGCTTGCTGTCCAATAATAGATTTCTTTGATAAAATGGGAGTGTTCCTATACTAAGTATTTGGACACGGAAAAAATCGCTAAAAATTATAATTTATAGTTGGGCATAGTACGTTCAAGTTATTTTAGAACTAAGGTTACGTTGCAAAATGTATATTGTAATAATTTTTATTGATGTTTATCAAAGTTAAACACATCAAAAAATATAAACAACTCTGTCCAAGAATAGCTTCCATTCGATAACATAAGATTTTTCCTATATCTGGTACTTGGACAGTAAAAAACACTTAAAATTATTGATTATTACTAAATATAATATGTTAATGTTACTGTTAAAAACTAAAATAAAGTTGAATAATGACCAGAAACTATACCATGTAGTAAAAAAGATTATAATGATTGAGCAGTTGAGATATGTAAGAAAGCATTTTGAAATTAGGTCTACCCTAACCTCCTTTATAATTAATTAACATGGGGAATCTAACTACTGGTCCCAAGTCTCATGTTGGTCCCAGTACCTGCACACTGGTGTCCAGATACTGGGTCTTGATGATTTTTCTTTCATAGTAATTTTTTCTTTGTTTATTAAGCTGATATTTTTAATTTTTTTCTTTTCTAATAAAAAAAATTTTAAATAATTAATGCAACGTTTTTTTGAACATCATTTTTTGTTAGTTTTCTATAAATCAGCAAAGAAAATTGATAGTCGATACGCACATTAGAGTATTAAAGAGGAAAAGGTAATACACAACTTTGTTGTAGCAGTTAAAACAAATTTATAACATTTTTTAAAATAGACTCTTTTCCCTTGGAAAGTGAAGTATCTGTTAAATTTAATTAAAATCGGTGAATGGAAAGAAGTTGTAAAATCAATCACTAGACTTACTGTTGACGAACGTATTAAGAGACACGAATCAATGTAAAATGTACATTTGAAAAAAGGTCATTATCTATTAGGTAACTAAGGCGGAAAATGTTATTCACGAAATCATAAAATAGACATTAGTTTTAGATGTACCTGATAAGGACATAAATTCTGTCTCAAATGTCTAATCCATTCTGGCCAAGTGGTAAAGACACTCGACTACCCATAATCCGGACCAGGTTCAAATCCCTTTACTGGATGCTTTTCTTTTACTATTTATATTAGCTATTCTTACAGCTTTTAAGCAGTTAGAAGTACAAATTTTTCTTTTTTATTTTTGAATCGCCGAAAATCTAGTTTATAAAAATCCACATGACACTTTCACATGACAACTCTACATGACATTTATATACGGTAAATTGACACGACTTTTGACCTAACATGTCACCTGACAAATAACATGACTAGTCACCTGCATATTTTCAGTAGGGATCAGTATCTGGAAAAGTTATAATATGGGACATACATGTAAACAGTTCCTTAGTCTGCCTTATTTACATACTGTCTTATATTGCACAAATACATTTTCTACGTCAATATCAGACCCTCCTCCCACAAAATAAGGTTAAATTTCGTCATTCTCTCCCTTATTTTGATACATTACGATTTTTTTCCCAATCTCCCAATACCCCCACAAACCACCCACAGCCCCCACGTAATTTTTATTGACCCCTCTCTTCCGCAATGGCCTCCTCCACTTTTGGACAACCTGATGAGAACTCTACCGATCTTCATGGACCATGATATGTATACATACAAAGGCGTGTCACACATTCATGTTCATGTATATGTGTACATATTTTATTTACAGATGCATACGTTTTACTTCATTTTTAATGAACTTCAGTATCTAATTTTAATTGGATATTTTTTAATAGCTAAATTAAATTAGATTTATTTCAGTAAATTCATGTGCAAATTTTAGAAATAAAAAAAGGTAAGTACGTGTAATCTTGAAATCAATAAATCTCGATTGTTGTCCAAATCCCCACACTATTTTTAGATATCTTGATGGAGACTTCGCTGATTTTTACTAACCCCGATATGTATACATACGTGTGCGTGTTATATTTGTATGTATACATGTGTGTGTATACATAATATTCACATATGTATAGATTTTTCTTATTTTTAATCCACAAAGATAGATATCTACCTATATTATATAGTTATTTGTGTAAGGCATTCTATACAAACCTCCAAAACCCAACGCAGCTCCGTTATAACGTGCCTCAACTAGATTAATTTTTATAATACTGTAATGTTATCAAGAAGTACATAAAAATTTTGACAAAGATGAGAAAGGAATATCGAATAGCCAAAATGTACAAATAGTATCATTGAATTATGTACAACGACAAAAGTACCAAATTATAGAATAATTTTTTTACGATAAAATGGTAACAGAAACAAACATAGAATAGACCATTAACTGTCGAACGTGTTGCTATTATAGTTTCAAACTTGGAACTTTTTTTTTATGTGTATACCTGAAGGAATTACCAGATAACTATTCTGAAAAAATATTTTTAAGTAAGCTCTTCTATTTCTATTGATCGGATTGGAAGTCAATTATTTTTTTCCTCTAGAAGATTTTAACGGGAGAACTAGTTACATTATGAATTATTTTTAAAAAATTGAAAAACTTGCAAAAATATAATATTATTAGTACAGACTGTCTTACAGATCAGATTATAAGAATGTTAGTCCATTATGAAATAGGAAAAGATGGACTTAACAACTTCTTATAAGTTTTTATATCGTAAATAAATACATTTTATTTAACCATTTACTATTTATTAAAAAGAGTTTCAAATCTAAATATTATTAAGAGTTATTAGATGCAATCGCTAGTAGAGAATCTGATGTTTTAAAAAATTTCTAAGTAAAGGAAAAAAATTGAAAATCACTTCATACTGCTATGGAAATCCATCGGAAGTCCAAAATATAGACAGAAGCACTATCAGGATAAAAATCTATTATCAGACAATGATGTAAGTCGAATTGGTCGACACAACGATAGAATATATAAGTAAACAACACAATTTTCAAGAACTCATAGATGATATTGGCATGAATAAAGGAAATTTAGAATCTCTGCCAACTTCTAAACATTTTAAGCCTACAGGAGTAACCTTTGGTCAAAATTGTGTATACAAAATACCAGCCTGAATGAGAGGTCCAATAGAAATTCCTGTAACGCAAACTCACTGCCATTGACAAGCATATCCGTGCTTGGTAAAAACTACTCCTGGTATATTCATAGGTGAGACAGCAGTAACATACGATAAAGGCCTCTGTTATACGATGGTTGGAAACACCAGAGAAGAACCAGTAGAAATCGAAATCCCTTCTCAAAATCTCGTACCTTTTGATTTAGATGATTCAGAAAATTTTCTCGATTCAGATTTTAGTGATAATGTTCCTAACATAACAACAGAGGAGAGAATTAAATATGTTACAGAAAAACTTTGCCGGCATCATCATGATAAAACAAGTTATCAACAACTTTTCAAAGTAGTAAAAGAGTACTCACATCTTTTTTACATCAAATATGATGCTGCTCCACATACATCGTATGTACAACATAATATACCAACAACTGACGATAAACCTGTCTTTACTAAACAATACAGATACCCTCCCGCTCTACACAAGGAAGTTGGAAATCAGATCGATAAATTATAACAAAAAGGAAGCCCTCTCTGGATTGTCCCCAAAAAGCCAGGACCCAACGAAAAAAAGAGACATCGTCTTGTAATAGATTACAGGAAATTAAACGCTAAAACTATCCCTGATCCTTACCCATTGCCTGATATTACAGAGATATTAGAGCAAATTGGTGGGTCAAAATTTTTTTCAGTATTCGACCTAGCTAATTAATGGATTTCATCAAATTAAAGTATCTCCAGAAGATCGCCGTAAAAAAACTTACAATACTCCGTAAGGACATTACGAGTATACAGGTATGCCATTTGGATTATGCAATGCACCAGCTATATTCCAAAGACTCATCGATTCTGTATCATTGGAGTTGCAAGGCACGGAACTATTTATATTTGTAAATGATATAATAATATGTGCCAAAGCTTTAGAAGAACACGAAATGAAAGTAAGAAAATTATTTGATAGACTACCAGATGCTGGATTAAAACAACACCGAGACGGCATGCACAAATCATAAAGAATTTTTTATGAATTCACCAAGGAACTTGTTTTTGTGTTCGCAAAGTGTTCCTAAAGTGTTCTTAGAGTATTCCTATAATATTAAACTTATGTCCCCTCTTTTGAATTCCTTACAAGTTCACCAAGAGTTATTTTTTTAAAATCTTAATCCATAAAGAGTTCTTAAAGTATTCATTTTGATCCCACGGTACTTAAAAATTAAACTTAAATAAAAAATTATTTCATTAACAAGTCAGTTTTCTTCTACACACACTTACTCACTCCGGCTTCGGATATACATTAATATCCGAAAAAAAGTCTGCAGACAAGTGGAATCGAACCCAGGTAGCTAGAGCCCACGTGTGACAAAAACACGCTTCACCACTCGGCTATCGAGGATTCAGAAATTCCATAACATTAAACGCCTACATTAACTATTTACAAAAACTATGATTCTTTGTTATTTTAATTCCCTCTTGTGATTAAAAAATTGTGTGAAAAATCTCTCTGTCATAAATATAGAAGCGCGCTATGATTATACGATTTATTTTGCAATCTCAGTTTGGTATTTATTTGTGTTAAAAATAATTCTTATTACACGTCCGAAGATTTTATTTTATAATTTGCATTATAAGATCATGTACTTACAATAATACATAACCCAGATCGTACAATGTTGCTATAATATGTAGAGATAAGTGCGCGTGTAAAAAAAAGTTATAAGATAGCGTTGTCCATAAGCGAGAGGAGCAGAGAGATTTTTCACACAATTTTTTAATCACAAGAGGGAATTAAAATAACAAAGAATCATAGTTTTTGTAAATAGTTAATGTAGGCGTTTAATGTTATGGAATTTCTGAATCCTCGATAGCCGAGTGGTGAAGCGTGTTTTTGTCACACGTGGGCTCTAGCTACCTGGGTTCGATTCCACTTGTCTGCAGACTTTTTTTCGGATATTAATGTATATCCGAAGCCGGAGTGAGTAAGTGTGTGTAGAAGAAAACTGACTTGTTAATGAAATAATTTTTTATTTAAGTTTAATTTTTAAGTACTGTGGGATCAAAATGAATACTTTAAGAACTCTTTATGGATTAAGATTTTAAAAAAATAACTCTTGGTGAACTTGTAAGGAATTCAAAAGAGGGGACATAAGTTAAATATTATAGGAATACTCTAAGAACACTTTAGGAACACTTTGCGAATACAAAAACAAGTTCCTTGGTGAATTCATAAAGAATTCTTTATGATTTGTCGATGCCGTCTGGGACAGCTAGATAAATGTGAATTTTTAACCCCTAAAGTGACATACTTGGGACATAAAATAGGTGGTTATGGAGTGAAACCCAACGAGGAAGAGAGCTTTGAGAAATTAAAATCAGCCCTGCGTGAAGCCCCAGTACTTGCATGTGTCGATCTCAACAAACCATTTATTCTAACTACTGACGCGTTTAATTTAGCTCTTGGTGCTGTTTTAAGTTAAGGAGAACCCGGAGAAGACCACCCTGTAGCCTACATGTCTTGCACTCTTAATAAATGCGAAAAAAATTACTCCACTACGGAAAAAGAGTGTTTAGCAGTAATGGTTGCTGTACAAAATTTTCGACACTATCTCTACGGACAAAAATTTACGGTTTATGGAGACCGCGAGCCTTTGACATGGATTGAATCAATAAAAGATCCCATGAGTCGCCTAAATCGATGGAGAGCGAAGCTCCATGGGTACAACTACACCTATAAGTACAAACCTGGACGTTTAAATTCAAATGCTGATGCTTTATCACGTAACCCTGGAGATTCTCATGAAATAAATACTGAAAAAAATTACATAAATTTCAAGGGGGGGGCTTAAAAGAATAAGGAATTGCTCCGATAGCTCGAGCTCCGACAGCGAGTCTAGTAATTATAAAACATTACAGTCTCGTATGTTACCTTTAAAACCTTTTTTAAAAATCTCCCGACAAACAAAAACATCTATTGCACCAGCTGATAGAGTCAGCGATATACATATACAATCAAAGCTCAAATAAGCTTGAATCCACCACTGCAGCGAAGCAGGTAACAAGAGGAAGGAAAAAGGGCTCTAAAAATTCGTCTCTCAATGTACCACCAGGAATGGAAGGAGGATAAGGAGATCTCACCAGACCATCAATATAGCTCAAAGGTTACTTAAGCGCTGAATTCAAGAGAAACGAAGTTCACGTACTCCGGACAGACCCACGGCCCTTTCAGACTCTGACGATATAGAAATTCTAGATACATCTGACGATGAAGAAAACCAGCAAGCACCGATACCCCAAAGAGATGAATCTCTACTTCCTAGCCTCTTGAACATTAGGCCAGACTCATCCTCCATTTCAACTACAACAGATAATTTCAGTCACAACAAGAAACTATTACTGGAGCCAGTAACTTAGAAGAAATATTTAACCCTTCAGCACCACCATCAACTTCCAGGACTTCTACAAATGAAAAAATTGAACCTGCACCACGAAAATCAGTAGGATTTAAGTTTGATAGTGACTTATCAAGTACATCAGAAGATGAAATGATTGCTAAAATAAAACGAAATTCAAAACTGCAATCCACTGCTCGCAAATCAACACATGAAGACGCTTTAGAAGGCAGCCCCGATGAATATAATGATAAAGAATATCCTTTAACTAATAGTTTGCAAAATACAAGTTTTGCTAACCCATCTTCATATTGGGATTTTTACACACCACCAGAACTAATAAACACAATGGGAACAACAGAAAATCGCGATCCAGAGTCAAGCGAAGCAAATTTTGAAAATTTAAAAACTTCATCTAATGTTTCACTAGACTATTCCGATAATTCTGAAAGTTCCATAGAAGAGAGAAGCTTTTCAATAAAATCAAAATCACCTATAAGACGCTCCAAAGCTGCATCTTCGGTAATAGAAGACAATGTCGATACTGTATGGAAAGAGCCTAATGTTTCTACTATTGAACAAGAAGATAGTGAGAAAGCCAGAGAAGAAGAAAAAACGCATGGTAGTATATCCAATACACCTTCTCGTTCAAGTACTAACCAGCGAGACACATTCATAAAACAACATTACGCTCCGAAGCAGAGTAACTTGACACCATCTACTCGATCCACTGCCGCATTCGAAATGTTAGAACAGCAATGGAATGCTGAACGCGATGACCTAGTCACTCGTAAAGAAAGCACTATAATAAAACCTTTGATAAGAACAGGAATGGATCACATCAAAATATTAAGCACACGAGAATGTTTAACATATGCAAAAGACAACATTACAATGTTTGTTTCAGCCAACTTAACACTTAATTCCATAAACAATAAATTATTATTAGATTCAAATTACATTTTAAAATACGAATTAAATAAAAAGCAACCACAAATAGGTGACGTAATAACAACCACTTATAAAAACAAATTAGTATTCTGTTTGGTTATCAAAAAAAAAGAAAAAGATGAAATATTGCCTTAAGATTTTCACTCGTGCTTAGCAGGTCTAGCCAAGGCAATAGAAAATAGGAATATAGAAACATTGAGAATATCCAGGAAGGGTAACATAACTGACAATTTACCTAGAGGAATATTTCCCAAAGCAATTCAAGAAGAACTCAGTCATTTAAATATTAAAATAACTATATGTTTCGGGGAATATGCTTATTTATCAAACGAAGGGAGACAGCAAAAATTAATTGAATGCCACAACAGTCTTATCGGTGGGCATAGAGGTATGAATAAAACTTATAGAAGGATACGAGAATTGTATTATTGGGAAGGTATGAGAAAAGATATTGAAAATTTTGTACGAAAATGCAAAATTTGCCAAGAACAAAAATGAACACGAATAAAAACAAAAGAACCTATGATAATATCTGATACTCCAACTGAAGTTTTCTCAAAAATAGCCATCGATACTGTAGGACTGCGAACAACAACAACATCTGGAAATAAACATATATTAACTATACAATGTTGATTTTCAAAATATTGTGTAGCAGTAGCTAAACCTGACATCCGAGCTATCACAGTCGCAGACGCTTTGGCAAGACACTTCATAGCTTTGTATGGAGTACCTAAAATAGTTCTCAGTAATAAAAGACGGAGTTTTCGAAACCATATACTATCAAATTTAGCCCAAATATTCGGTTTTAACCTTAAGACAAATACGCCTTACCATCCCTAATCTAATGGTTCTTTAGAACATAGCCATGCCATACTTGCAAGCTTTTTAAGAACAAAAGCTACAACCAAACAAGATTGGGATGAACTGTTACCTTTTGCTATACATGAATACAATACATCATTGCTTACAGCCAGAGGATTCACACCATATGAATCAGTATATGGCAAAAAATTACTTCCACCAAACCCATATCCAAGTGAGAATGAAATGCAATCCTATAATAATTATCTTATTGATTTGATTCGTTGCTCCGTTAAAAACTTATAAAAAGCGAATGCTCAGCGATTGTTAAACTTTGAGCTGTATAGCTGCTTCTGCAATCTTGTGACATATAACTTACTTCCTTTGAAAAGAGTTGCCGTCGTAAAACTCTAACTATGGGTGCAATCTCCAAATAATCTTATGTATCGCTCATCTTACAAAATTAATTTGCACTAAATGTCCGCAAGAATGAAAACAATTAACAGTTTCAACATTTATTACTGAGAATGATCCACAGCGAATGTCGTGCACAGTTTCAACATCAAGTGTACTAAATGCAAAATCCGAGAGATCAGCGATTTTTACCATTGTTCGCGGCATAGTTGTTGCACCACGATTATGCTTGTGTAAATTGAGAGTAATTAAGTTAAGCTCTGATTAGTCATTCGGATCCCCAACTTGACGTGTCCTCTTTAAATGCAAGAGTACAAAAACTCCTTGCACATACCAATAATTACCTTTTCTCTTTCATCAAGTGCTCCAAAGTAACTGTAAAGGTCGGAGAGTGAGTTCTGTTGCGTCTTTTAAGCTGATGTAAGACTTTGTTCAGTGATTAAGCTATGTGTTAAAAGAGTGCATTCGAAGCGGATGTAAGATTTAGTTCGGTAAGTAAGCTACGTGTTAAAAGCGTGAATTTCGAGCAAATGTAAGACTTAGTTCGGTGACTAAGCTGTGTGAGAAAAGCTCGAGCAACCCAGACCACTGCAGACTCACCTAAAAAGTGAATCAAGGAGGAACAAGAAAGAAAGGACCGTTGACTTGGGTTCTGACGTTAAAAGCAGTAACCTAATTATTTCCATCGCCACGAGTACTCTCGTGTAGGTTTAAGATCATCCTTGCGGTCAACTTTGTAAGATCTTGCAACTGCGTGCACGCAAGCAGCGGTTAACCAATGATCATAGAAGTGAGTTAAGTTAAGAAAAATAAAAACCTGTTAAAACATTGTAAACGCTAATATGAACCTTCATAATTTATGTTATTTGTAAAATTAATTATTTTCGGCATCACTGAATTATTAAATCATTTGATAAAACGTAACTTGGTTGTTGATTATATTTCTTTTCTTAATTAAAATACTCCAATTACTAAATTATATAAAGTATTCTAGGAATCAAAATTTTAATTGAAATAAATATAAATTTTACTTTGATAAATAAATTACATACCAAGGAAAAATTAAATACGTAACGAATGACAAAGACCTTATAAGCACGTAAGATAAAGAGACGAATAAAATACGCTACGACCGTATTACATCAGATAAATTTAAACCGTAGTTCAACGCCAGCTTGGCGTACAATATACCAACACCTCTCTACACATACCATTCGTTGAAACCTAACACCACAACGCCGAGACAACGATTTAAAAGAAAAGCATACTGTAAGAGCAAATAAGGCCTTTGGGCTGACGGCTGGTTCCTGACGAACAAAAATTAAATTTATTTGTTTGTAAAACGAATCTACGAGTTCCGCCCTTCACTTAGAAGTTCGGACGTAACAGAGCAAAAGTGAAGGGCTTGTATCATCTGCTAACAGTCACGACCCTAGCGGAGTGAGGGTTATTGGTTAGCGGATGTTAACAGGCCTGAAAAGTAAAAGAAGTCGGTCAGAACAACTTTATTTTAATGAAAAGCCTTTAAATTTTATTAAGTACTAAATGACATCTTATGAATTTTATCATTTAATACACATTTTTGCATATCAACAGCATTTAAGCATTTGTAAGCTAATATAATTATTTATTGGATTCCTGGGCATCGGTTGCTGCAAAAGTCACATGTTTGATTTTTATAAGATTCTTCCAAAAATTATTTAATCATTGTTTTTATATTCAGATTGAGGTTAGAAATTTACTACGTTGCATACTACCGGAAGAGATCACATGCAATACGCAACAAATTTATAGTCATACCCGAGTTAGACGCGTGCTCTATATAGAAATTTTCTTACAGCTCGAAAAAAATAAATAAACGTAGCGTAAGTAACTATACTTACTTAATGCTTATGCACTTTTGCACTGCTGCTCGCTCTCTCTATCTCTCTCTCTCTCTCTCTCTCTCTCTCTCTCTATCTCTCTCTCTCTCGCTCTCTCTCTCTCTCTCAAGCAAGGAGAAGTAGGGAGCAGGAAGTTTTTTCTTCCGATATAGATGTCACGTCGATAGAGAAGAAACATTGGCATTTGTCCCTATACACTGCTACCGAATGTCCGTGTAAAGTAGTATGAAAAATATTTACATCTCCTAGTAGACCATTTTCTCAAGTTAGGATATATAATGACATAAAGCACACAAAACTCACACAAAACTCACACTAAGGATTTTATTAGACTTATTTAAAGTGTCCTTGAAAAACCGATAAAGGTATAATTATAATCGACAATCCTCAGAATAGTGTCTAAAAGGTAAAACAGAGATCTATACATGCAATAGCAATGAATGAGAAGTATTCAAAAGCACAATTAGAATGATAGCAACAGTAGTAAGAATAAAAATAATTAAGTAATCGAAAGATATGGTTAAAAGAGAAATTGCAGTATAAATAAAATACATCGAATGTTGTTTTTTTCATTACAGGTGAGATTTATAAGATTTTCTTTTGTAAACCTTATAAGATATATTAAGGTAGCCTATCACCCACAGGCCTATCTACAATGTATCATCTGTTAGTGCATTACAATACGTATAACGCTTAAATATAGACAAGGCTTATTATGACGTTCTGCTGAGATATGGTAACAGTGTCGATCAGCTTGTCATTGTCGTCATACATTTACTATATATAGTGTATACACACGCTCGCATATGGCTATATATATGCGGCTGCTCTGTTGCCAAATATTTGAAACATTTACGTATGTAGCAGACAAGTTACATGGCAATTGTGAAATGATTAACTACTTTGTATTTATACTGGTCAGCCTAAAGTTGTAAAATTGTATAAAAAAGTACGAATTTAAATTTTTTAACGGTATATTTCTCAGAATTTTTTTAGTTACTTAAGTAACTCTTTTTGCCTGTATTCGAAAAGTCCTATTGTTATCTGTGTAAAAATTTTAAACTTGCAACTTTATTATCTCAAAAACCAATATGGTACAAATATTTTTTTATAATTTATTCGGAATAACAAAAATTTAATCTATAACATACATTTTTTTCAAGGAAACCAAAATTAAAAAGTAAAAGGTGATAGATTACCTTAAATAAATAAACTTTCATTACAGAGAAAATATTCGCGTCATTTATTGATCACTATTCCCAAAAGAGCCCGAGAAATGTAAATGACATACGTAACTACTTCATACATTAAATAAAAAGACTTTTCGTTCAAGTAAGAGCAGTAGAGAGTTGGTGCACACAGGCGGGAGGTGTAATGTAGTTACTTTTCATAGTAGTATTAAGTCTTGAAAAAAAAATTTTACAACAAATTATTAGTAAACAAAAAAATTAATGATAAAAAAATGTTAAGAATGAAGTAAGAGAAGGATGTGACAGGTGGTAAAAAATGCTATACAATAACTTGGGTAACTAACTATACAACATAAATAGATATTACTTCTATCAAAATAAAAAATAACGTATTTAATAAGGATTAACGAAAACTTCCACTACAAGGTCAAATAATTTAAAGAATAAACAAACATAATAAAAAACTAAATATTGCTTTAAATCGCATAAAGCTTACCTATTAGATGGCACGACTGTATCTTGGTAGAAATAGCGTCTTTTATGTATACAAGTATAGTTACATACATTTCCAACTTGGATGCCTATACATATTAAACATATTGGTGACTCACATGTACAAGTATACTGCTACACGTAAAGGATACCATTTTTACTAAGGTACGGTAGCGCCATCTAAAGAATGAGTTTTATGCGGTATACCCTAATACTAATGTTTAAACAATTCATTTTGTTTATCATAAAATCAGTATACAAGGTTATTAATGTTAGTTTTTGACTTAGTCTTATAATACATAAACTCAAAAATTTTACTACTACAACTATTAAATTCTTGGTGTTAAGCAACAACGGGCGCTGCCTTAATAGTTTAAAGCTAAACCAATTTTTTTATACTAGTATAAAGTTTGAGCTATAGAATGCAAATGAAGTTCAAACATAAGTTTTAAGTAGGTAAGCAATAAGGATTCTAATCAAATAAGGATTGTAATCCAGTAAGGATTTTAATCCACTGAGGGTCCTAATCCAGTAAGAGTTCAGATCCACTGACGTAGATAAATCTCCTCACTGAAATGACCTCATTACTGGATTACACTTCTTCCTGAACTAGAATCCTTGCTGGATAAGAATCCTTATAGGATTTTCGGCCTAATGGTCGCAAATGCTACTGCGTAGAGTCCATTGCCCTACTACCTTCGGTCTTTACTGCGCACGTTACTGCGCATAGAGGGTCCCTACTACTTTTCACCGGGGCGCTCTAAAACCTCTATTCTTTTGTGCGCACATTACTGCGTAGTAGCAGCAAACAGCATGTAGTTGCTATTGTTGCACAGCAGTATAATTAATGCTGTGCTCGGAGAAAGAAAATCTTAACTCACCAAATCAGAAAAAGGCTAGCTTAGCTCACCGTGCTCAGGGTCATAGTAGCTTATCTCACCGCATTCAAAAAGAAAATAGCATAACTAACAAACTCGGAGAAAGACTAACTTAACTCCACGGGCTCGGAGAAAAAGTAGCTTAGCTCACCACATTTGGAGAAAGACTAGCTTTGCTCATCGCAGTCAAACAAAAGCTATAGCACTACTCGTCGTGATCAGATAAAGACTACCTTAACTCACATAATAACTAAATAACTTTAGGTGCCTACTGGACACTGTTTTAATAAATGAACCATGACTTAATAATTTATAGATTAATAACAAAAGCCCATATCATTAGGTAACCCAGGGTGCTCACTGACCACTGTATAAATTAATAATCCATTCATTATTAAAAAAAGCGCTTATTACCAGATTACCCTAGGTGTTTACTGGCCACCTTATGGATTAACAAATAGGAGATTAATAACAACAGCGCTTATCACTAATTGACCTGGGGCCCTGACGGGTCATGTTATGAATCAATATAATAAAATAATGTAATAATAAAAGCGCCTATCACCAGACAACCCAGGGTACCTACTGGACACTTTATAATTTAATAACCCTACCTGACCACTGTTTGACTCAATAATCTATTAATTATTAACAAAAGTGCCTATTACATGGTAACTCCAGGGGCTTACTAGCTACTTTATAAATTAATTGTTTGTAGATTAATAAAAAAAGCCCCCGTCACTGGGTGACCCAGAGTGCTTACTGACCAATGTATGAATGAATAATCCATGAATTATTAACAAAAGCACCTTTTACCAGGTAACACTAGGCGCTTACTTGCCACTTTATAAGTTAATAATTTATAGATTAAGAACAAAAGCCCCTGTCACCAGGTGACCGAGGGTGCTTACTGACCACTAATGAAATAATAATCCATTCATTATTAACAAATGCGTCTGTTACCAGGTAAATTTAGACACTTACTCGTCACGTCATAAATTAATAAAATAAAATTATGTAATAATACAAGTGCCTATCACCAGATTATTCAGGGTGCCTACGAAAAATGTTATAACTTAATAACGCTTAGTGACCACTGATTAAATTAATAATCGATTAAATTTTAACAAGAGTGCCTATTCTCAGGTAACTCTAGGAATTAACTGCCCCTATTACCAGGTAAGTAGAAACTCTTACTAGCCGCTTTACGGATTAACATTTTGAAGATTAATAACGAAAGCCCCTATCGCCAGGTGACCCAGGGCCCTTATTGGTCACGTTATAAATCAATTAATCTTTAAGTTAATAATAATCAGTCACTGTTTGAGTTAATAATCCGTTAACTGTTATCAAAAGCGCTTATTACCAGGTAACCCAGGGTGCTTACTGGCCACTTTATAATTTAATAATTTATAGATTAATAACAATAGCCCCTGTCACCAGGTTACTCGAGGCGCTTACTGGCTGCTTTATGAATTAACAATTTGTAGATAAATATCAAAAATGTCTATCACCAGGTGACTTAGGGCATTGACTTGCCACGTTATAAATTAATAAAATAAAATTGAGTAATAATACAAGCACCTATCACCAGATGACCCAGGGTGCCTACTAGATACTTCATAATTCAATAATGCTTACTGACCACTGCAAGAATTTATAATTCATTAATTATTAACAAAAGCGCCTATAATCAGCTAACCTGAAGTACTTACTGGCCTCTGTATAAATTAATAGTTCATTAATTATTAACGAAAGCGACTATTACCAGGTCACACAAGGCACTTACTGGCCACTTTATAATATAATAATTTATAGATTAATAATAAAAGCCTTATCACTAGGTAACCCAGGACACTTACTGGCCACTGTTTGAATTAATAATCTACTAATTATTAACATTAGTGCCTATTACTAGATTACTCTAGGTGCTTACTAGCCACTATAAAAATTAATAATTTATAGATTAATAACAAAAACCCCTGTCACCAGGTAACCCAGGGTGCTTACTGGCCACTGTATTAATTAATTTTTTTTTTATTATTAACAAAAGCGCCTATTACTACGTATTTTTAGGCACGTACTAGCCGCTTTATGGATTAACAATTTGATGATTAATAACAAAAGCGCTTATCACCAGGTAACGTGGTGCCTTTACTGGTCAAGTTATAAATTAATAAAATAAATATAAGTAATAATACAAGTGCCTATCACCAGACGACCAAGGGTGCCTACTGGACTCTTTATAATTTAATAACGCTTACTGACCAATGTATAAATTAATAATCCATTAACTATCTACAGAAGCCCCTACTACTGGGTAACATTAGACACTTACTGGCCACTTTATGACTTGATAATTTATAGATTAATAACAAAAGCCCATATCACCAGATAACCCAGGGTGCCTACTGGCCACTGTATGAATTAATAGTCCATTCATTGTTAACAAAAGGGCCTATTACCAGGTCTCTCTAGGCGCTTACTGGCCGCTTTATGGATTAAAAATTTGAAGATTAATAGCAAAAGCAACTATCACCAGGTGACCTGGAGCCCTTACTGGTCACGTTATAAATTAATGAATTAAAATTAAGTAATAATACAAGCGCCTATCACCAGACGACCCAGGGTTCGTACTGGACATTTTATAATTTAATACGCCTTACTGACCACTGATTGAAGTAATAATCCATTCATTATCAACAAAAGTGCCTATTATCAGGTTACTCTAGGCGCTTACTGGCTGCTTGTGAATTGACAATTTGTAGATAAATATCAAAAATTTCTATCACCCTGTGACCTGGGGCGTTGACTTGCCACATTATAAATTAATTAAATTAAATTATATAATAATACAAGCGCCCATCACCAGATAACCCTGGGTGCCTGCTGGATACTTCATAGTTGAATAACTCATAGATTGTGAACAACAGTTCCAATCACCAGATAACTTGGGGCACTTACTGGACATGTTATGAATTCATAAAATATCATAAAATAAAGATACATAACAATACCAAAAATTAATAGGTTTGTAGTTGCCAAGGAACCCTCTTTTCAAGATTTGTACTAAAAAGTTTGATACACTGGCCAGTAGTGCCCAGAGTTATCTGGCGATAGAAGCTTTTTTTATTAGTCTATGGTTTATTTTATTATTAAGAGGCCAGTAAGTATCTTGAGTTATCTCGTGATAGGTGCTTGTGTTATACAATTTATCTCATTATATCATTAAATATCCAGTAAGCGCCCCAGATCACCTGGAGATAGGCGCCTTTGTTAATAACAAATGGATCATTAATTCATACAGTGGCTAGTAAGTGCCTTGAATTAGCTGGTGATTACCTTTTTTAATTTATTCATTGTTAAGCTAACGTCTCAATTTTGTTGGTAATAGGAATTTGAGTTATTATTTTTTTATATTTTAATAATTTATAAGCAGGCTAGCAAGCGCCCCGAATTATCTAGTGATAGGCGCTTTTGTTAATAATTAATAGATCATTAATTAATACAGTGGCTAGAAAGCATCTTGAGTTACCTGGTAAAAAGCGATTGTATTATTATTTTATTTTATTTTAATTATTGATAACGTGGCTAGTAAACGCCCTGGAACACCAGGTGATAGGGGCTTTTGTCATTAATTAATAGATCATTGATTCATTCAGTGGCCAGTAAGCGCCCCGGGTCACCTGGTGATAGGGGCTTTTGTTATTAGTCAATGCTTAATTAATTTATGAAATGTTTAGTAAGCACCTAGAGGTACCTGGTGATAGGTGATTGTATAATTGTTTTATTTGATTCTTTTAATTCAAAAAGCAGCCAGTAAGTGCCCCAGATCACCTGGTTTTAGGCGCTTGTATTATTATTGAATTTTATTGTATTGATTTGTAACTTGGCCAGTAAATGCCCTGGGTCACCTGGTAATAGGTCACTTTTGTTAATAATTGACGGTTTAGTAACTTATAGAATGTCTCGTAAGCACATGGAGTTATCTGATGATAGGTGCTTGTATTATTATTTTATTTTATTCATTAAAAAAGTGACCAGTAAGCTCCCCGTGTTATTTGGTGATAGGCGCTTTCGTTATTATTTATTGGTTAAATTATTTATTAAGTGTTAAGTAGGCACCTCGAGTAACTTGGTTTTTATGTGATTTAAGGTAGTCTTTATCTGATTATGGCGAGTAGTGCTATAGCTTTTTTGACTTCGATGAACAAATCTAGTCTTTTTCTGAACGTGGTGAGATATGCTACTTTTACTCTAAGCCCGTTGAGTTAAGCTTATGTTTCTCCGAGCATGGCAAGTTGTGCTACAGCTTTTGTTTGACTGCGTTAGGCAAAGTTTGTCTTCCTCCGATCTTGCAATCTAAGCAGGAGAAGGTGCTGGGAAGAAAGCAGGGAGACCTCTGTGTGTGTGTGCGCGCGCTTTATTATGTACAGTAAGTAAACGGCGCCTCCCTGATGAGGGTGAACATATAACTTTTGTAAAACTGTTTAAAATAGACTTGCTTTTGAGTTTTTTATGGGATGTGCAAGGCCAAATCTGTGCATCATAACGTTAGACTGTGCAAAAAGTTTTTCCTTAATTTGCCAGAGTCCATGGAATGGATATAAATAATACTTAAAAACCTAAAATAATTTACTTTCAATTTTTTTTTTTTGGAAATAGTATGTTGAACAAATAATTTTTTACATATTTTTAATTTTTTTATGAATTATTTTCCCAATGATATATATGCATAAATTTTTTTTTTTAACTTCGACACCACGAGTAGAAAGTTTAGCTGTGGAATTGCTGTACAATAATAACACCTACATGCTGTTCGCTGTTACTACGCAGTAATTTGCGTACAAAAAAGTGGAAGTATTAAAGTGCTCTGGTGAAAAGTAGTAGGGACCCCCTATATCATAGTACTCGGCTTCTACGATTGACAACGAGATCGTTTGTTGATGTCTTGAATTCTAGCTGATTGAGCCGCTCTGCAGCATCAAGATATGTTCAGTCACTGAGCGACGATCACCTTGTTCTGGTGCCCAGCTGGCATCACAGTAACCCATCAACTCCTAAACCGACTGGCCAGTGTATACCAGCCCCTTTTTCAGTGTCTCTTGAAGATACCTGAATATATGTTTGACTATATTCCAATACATTTTGTTGTAACAGCTGTTGTATCTGCTGACTAAGCTTACAGCATAAGCCAGGTTGGGTCTGGTGCACTGGCTCAGGTAAAGTAGACGTCCTACTGCACTTTAGTAAGGTATCTTCTTGAGATCTTCTTCTTCTTCTTTCGTAAGTGTTATTTTGGCGTTCAAGGCAGGTAAGTCTAATCCACTTGGTAGTGGGGTAGTAGCTGGTTTACAGTCTTGCATCTTGCATTTGATAAGCAGTTCTTTGATGTAGTGCTCTTGATCGATGGAAATCTCTTCCCCATTATGATTTATTGATATATCAATTCCAAGAAATCTTTTGACTTGTCCCAAGTTTTTTGTGGGGAAACTTTTAGTTAGGTCATCTATTAAAGCATTTAGCCATGGCTCATAGTTGACAAAAACTAAGTTGTCGTCAACAAATATACTGACTATTAGTAAACTTCCCTTGTTGACAGTGTAAAAAATACAACTGTCATACTCAGATTGTTTGAGTCCCGTTGAGAGAAATAATGCAGACAGCTTTTGATTCCAGACGCGACTTCCCTGTTTAAGACCATATATTGCCTTTGCAAGCTTGCAAAAATGGTCCAGTTTATTCGGGTTTTCAAATCCCTCTGGCTGTTGCAGGTAGACCTCCTCGGTCAGTTCACCATAAAGAAATGCTGTTTGAATGTCAAATTGTCTGATTTCTAGTTTGAGCCTTGCTGCTAAAGTCAGAAGCTGGCGTACACTTGTGAATCGAACTCAACTTAACATGGGAGCCGTAGATTTTGGGAGCTAGTTACACATGGAAGCCAATGATCCTTGGGAGCCAACTTAACATACAAGCCATAGTTACGAGAGCATATGTTGAGTCGTAGTCCTGACCTTGAATTTGAATGTAACCTTTTGCCACTAATCTTGCCTTGTACATCACTTTGTTTTGCAGATCATGTTTCTTTTTGAAAATTCATTTCGTTCCAACTGCTTTTCGATCCTTTGGTAGCTGTACTAAGGTCCAAGATTTGTTATTTTGGATGGATGAGATCTCCTCTTCCATGGCTTTATGCTATTAAGCACTCTCTGGTGAGTTTATTGCCTCTTCAAAATATTTTGGTTCGTCTTCCTTGTTAACAACAGAATACACGTGATAATCATCCAATCTTTTGGGCTTGGTTGAAACACGTAACCTTGTGCGAAGACTTGTTGGCTCTGGTTGTATATATTCGTCATCGGAGCTTGTAGTATCTTGCACTTCTGATGGATTCTCTTCTGGTTGATTTTTGGCTTCCTCTTCTGAATCTTGATGATCGGACAGAGGCAAGTTTGTTGGATTTGCTTTACCACTGTTTCTTATATCCTTGACAAAATGGACGTCTCTAGCTATGAATATTTTGTTTGATGTAGGATCCCACAAGCAATATCCAGCTTGATCTGGTGGGTAACCCATAAATATACATGGTTTTGTTTTTGGATCCATTTTGCTTCGCTAGTTTCCTGGAATAAGTGCATGAGCTTCGCATCTTAAGACTCGTAGATTAGTATAATTTAACTTCAGTCCTGTCCATAATTCATAGGGGGTCTTTCCTTGCAGTACTTGTTTCGGTAACCTGTTATGGAGATGGGCAGTGGTTGCTACAGCTTCTGCCCAGAAGCGTTTGGCCAGTGTGCTCTCAGACAGCATACATACTTCTTGTCTTCTCGAGAAGAGTGCGGTTGACTCGCTCAGCTCTGCCGTTCTGCTGAGGATTGTAGGCAATGGATGTCTCATGACGTATTCCTCGATGCTCAAAATACCCCCTGAGATTGTCGTTGATGTATTCACGACCGTTGTCGGTTCTCAACACTCTCAGTCTAGCACCAGTCTGATTTTCTGCCAGTTTTATGAAGGCTTTAATCCTGTCTGGTACTTGGGATTTGTGCTGCAGGAAAAACACAAACAGATTTCTGGTATGATTATCAAGGAACGTCAAGAAATATCTTGCACCTCCCAGAGATGTGTCTGGTACTTGGCAAATATCACTGTGAACTAAATGCAATGGTTCTTCTGCTCTGCTCTCACTTGGTAAAAATGGCTGCTTGACTGTTTTTCCTTCTTTACAGCCTTTGCACGTGGCTAAGTTGCTGCCTTTCTTGTATTTAATACCAATGTTTGGATCCTTGTTTAGAATATCCATGTATTGTTTGTTGAGGTGACCCAATCTTTTGTGCCATAAGTTCACACCAAGAACAACGTTGCTAACAAGTCTATTTTCCTGCTCATTGTTTGGTATGTTTGCATCCAACTTGTATATACAATTACTCAAACGAGTAGCTGACAGTACCTGTTGTTGCTTAGGATCCATGACTCGACACTTTTCTCCTTTGAATTGAGCTGCATAACCTAGCTTTGTAAGTGCGCCCACTGAGATAAGGTTTGTGGGTGCATCAGGTACATACAACACGTTGTGTAATTTGAACTTTGTTGTTTGTCCCTTATGTTGAATTTGAAGGTTAACTTGTCCCTTGCCACGTACTTCCATATCATGTTTACTGTAGGCCGACACTATGGTTCTTGCTTGGGAAAAGTCTTTGAAGAATTTTTGGTTATTGCACATGTGTGCAGATGCTGCTGAATCTACAAGCCATTCGGCCTGATGTTTTCCTTGAGCAGCACTGTGTGCACAGACTGTGTTGGTGTCGGAGTATGAATCGTCATTAGTGCCCGATTCAGAAGTTGAGCTTTCTTGCTGTTGTTGAAGCTCTGCTTGGAAACTTTTGCGCCCCTTCTTTTTAAACTTTGGACAATCCGATGAAAAATGACCGTAACGATTACACGTGTAGTACTTGCCCTTTTCTTGATTTTTATTTTTCTTATGTTTGGGTTTTTTTTGTATTGTTGAAAATTGTTGTTTAGACTTTTGCTATAGTACACTTGCAAATCGTAATTATTTTCATGAAACATCTTAACCTCTTGTAATATTTTAAATTTTACCATTTCGGAGGTTATGGCTACTCCGCAATTGGCTACAGCCATAATCATTGGCTCATATCTTTCGGGTAGACCGGTTAGTAAGATCGATCCTAACAAATCGTCCGGCACAGAAAAATTTGCACTTCGTTGCCCTTGTGCGCACACCAGAGTACGATGGACATACTCGTCTACTGAAGCACATATGTCCAATTTTATTGACCCTAATTCACGCAGCAGGCCCACCCGACGTAATAAACCGTCATCAGCAAAAGCCTTTTTAAGCTTATCCCACATATCCTTTGCCGAACTTGCTCCTTGTATATGTGTACATAGGATAGTTTCTACGGAGAGTATGATGAGTGACATGGCTGTTTTTACCTTTACCGGGTCGTTGGACACTTGGCCTCCTTCTTCTGCTGGTTGAATTGTATCTAGAATTTTTCCTAGCTGTAGGTAGGCTTCCATTTGCACGGCCCACGTAGCATAATTCTCACGACCTCTTAGTTTTTCAATTGACGCGTATGCGTTCGACATTTTGGATTGTCTTTATAATTTTTACTACACTATATATGTAACTACAAACACATATATACTTTATTAACAGTTCACTATATGTATCATAGGTTACGGCGAACGCCTTTCACTGTACCTATGACGAACACCTTTCGTCGACTCGTCAAACTCCTTTTGCGAGATTTTTCTTTCTTTTACAGTAAACAGTCACTTTATGCCTTTTTGGCTGACAACGAACACCTTTCGTTGACTCGACAAACTTTTCTTTTTCGAGGTTGCACAAAATGGCTGACTTTTACCTTTTCTCGTTCGACCACACTTTACTTTGCCTTAGCACGCACACCACTATATATTTCCCACTCTTGCCACCTGGGCCCATAACCTTTCATGTTTATTGCAAATAAATTGAACAAACAGTGGAATTATTGGAGAGATATAAGTTTTATTTAATAAGCACAATATGGATGTCTATTTTTATTACAGGTGAACATGTGTGGATGTGCAAGCAGACATGCAGGTAAGTAATAGTATCGGTGTGTAACGACTCTCGTGTCGGTCGTGGGACGACTAACTAAATCTTGTACATAGTATAGGTATAGGCGGGCGAGACCTAGCCCTTAGTTGCACACACGCATACATACACAGGGTAGAGTTTTTATTGCTATATATACATACAAATTACAACACATATTATAATCAAATTACTTCTTAAGTAGCTCTCTTCTCTAAAAAATTTATTGTAAACAAATTTTTAAGTTTTTTAGTTATGCTATTCACTTTAATCTATTGTCTTCGAATGCTAGCTTTTATAGGTATACTATAAAAAATAATTTTATTTATATTTGAATTATTATCACAGCCAGTTACACTCCAAGAAAAGTGCTGGGGATTTTGCTTACTCATTCTAAGACGACAAAAATTGATGCTTTTGGTTACGACTGTTCGCTACCAATACTGTTCGAACAACACACTTTGTAGTAGAATCAGGATAGCTTCCAACCATCAGGGTGGCGTTAGTGGTCGCTTAACACCACGAATAATAGTTATATAAATTATTATAAAACTATTTATGTGTATAAAATACATAGCTATTTAGAAACACTGTTTACTCTTTGCCTATTGATAAATTATTTCAAACTATTTTTATTTTACCTGAGTTTTGAAATTGAGAACGTAATAATTCAAAGTATAAATCTATTGAATTGTTAGCTATTTATGCTATTTTAAAATAGTTCATAGCTTTCAAAACATTTTTTTTTTTAAGTAAGACTCTTTTTTATTATTTTCAATGTATGTTCACATACTAATAGGTTACTAACAAAACGTTTATTTCGCAAACAAGGGATCTTTGCGATTATCATGCTGCTTTCAGAGAATGTAAATACTAACCTACTACTACCGACTAAATATACATACCCGGACATCTACTTAAAATTTATACACCGTATTTATTAGAATTTATAGTTTTTCTATTAATTTATATAATTCTGAGCGACTTTTTTATAACCATCACTAAAAATGTCGTTTATACTATAAGTTAATTTGTATTTAATATTGATGCGGGAATAAAAATGATCGAGTTTGGAGAAGTACAAGTAGTGGTAGCATTTATTATGTAATCTTGAACTTTACTTTCAAGATCTTTTTAATAATAAACATAAAAAAAGTGGATCATAATGGTCCACAGTGTAACATGTACGTAAACATACATGCACATGCACTTACATGTGCATATGTATGTGCATATGGGGAGAATCACGTCAACTGTCCCAGCGCCGCGGTGGACGGCCCGCGCGGTCGTCAAACACAACGTTTTTAACTCGTCGTTTTGGTGTCAAAACTTTGATAAAAAAATAATCTAAAAACATATTCTTACGTATTTTTTCCTCAGCTTTCCAGTGGTAGCATCAGTTTTTCAAAAATTTGCTCCCATAATCTTGAAAAATGCACTTGTTTGAAAAACACGTTTTATCTCCATGATCTTCAACTTTTGAAATTTTTTTGATAGTCTAGATCGAAAGATGAGACATTTTTACGTAGATATCGACAGTAAAAAAGAGGGGTTTTTCGTTTTTATAACGTATTTAAACGACGAACGAGACGATGGGAGCCACGGTGGCCGGGCCATGCGCGGCAGGAGCGTGCCGTCTGCTACCGTCTCTCTGACTGGATGTAAACAAATACACCTAACCGTGACGGTTTGCACTTCGCAACAAGTTTCGATTGATTAATTAAATATAAGTATTTATTATTTTTATGACTTGAGGTTGTGCTATCGTAAGTCGAAGTTTTCGTAGGTTTTACTGCAAAGAAACGAAGGTTTTTTTTGTAGCAAATCTGACTACGAAGAAATTTCCTTGAGATTAAAAGACGAAATTTCCAGTGCGAAACTGATTCCAGGGACACTGAATTATCATGCGTTTATCCCCATTAAGGATAATAAATTAATGTTGAAGGAAACTTCTTTGAGTAACCAGTATGAAATTTTTCCGAAACTGAAAGAACGTAAAACAAGTGTCACTTTGATTACCATGCCTAAAAAGAAAAAGAGAACGAAGTAAAACAAATTTGATTTTATTTTTTGCTTTATTTATGTAAATATCTAATATTTAATCAATATTAATCATTATTTATTTCTTTATTATAAAATTGTTGTATTTATAAAGAAATTTTATCAAAACATTTATTATTTATCCATTGTAAGCCCTGATTAACTAATTGTTGTTTACATCGCCACTACTACATTATATATTATATAGCCAAACAGACTCACCGTAGCAGACGACACACGGCGGACGCGCTGCTGCCGCGCGTGGCCCAGCCGCCGCGGCTCACATCGTCTCGTTCGTCGTTTAAATACGTTATAAAAACGAAAAACCCCTCTTTTTTTATTGTCGATATCTACGTAAAAATGTCTCATCTTTCGATCTAGACTATCAAAAAAATTCCAAAAGTTAAAGATCATGGAGATAAAACGTGTTTTTCAAACAAGTGCATTTTTCGAGGTTATGGGAGCAAATTTTTGAAAAACTGATGCCACCACTGGAAAGCTGAAGAAAAAATACTTAAGAATATGTTTTTAGATTATTTTTTTATCAAAGTTTTGACACCAAAACGACGAGTTGAAAACGTCGTGTTTGACGACCGCGCGGGCCGTCCACCGCGGCGCTGGGACAGTTGACGTGATTCTCCCCATATACAAAAACACATGAAAATCACTACTGCAAGTATCAAAAGAGCGGCGTTGGCTCAGTTATAAGCGTGCTTTTGACTGATACAACGTCGTTCTAGGGGTCATAGATTCCCGGTGAGTGCAGATTTTTCAAAAACTGTTATCACCGGAAAAAGTTTCTGTGCAACCCCGGCTGTTTTGGGGCGGATTTTTTTGTGAAAATTCTGTGAGAGTCATTCCAGGTTTTTTCCCTTGCCCCACAGGTCCTCAGATCTGGGTAAATACGGAACAATGTTGGGCTATAGGGAGGGATTAGCGGATTCCATGACAGGCAGGGAAAAGAGTGCCTGAAAATATGGGGCTTCTTCAAGGATGCTAATTAGCTTTGATCTGATGCTTCAGCAGACGGCAATGGCTTGACCAGCAAAGAGTGGAAATTCTGAAATACAGAGTCTTCTCCAGGGAAAGGCTACACAGTGGCAAGTGGACTCGGTGCACCAGTGATGCAGAGAGTGCCAGCATAACTGGCACGGTGTTTCACCGGAGATACCCCACTGTGGCCATGGTATGGCATACGTGTGGTATCAAAGATTAGTAAATGGTTGCGGCATACACCCCCATGCATAGGTGGTGAGTGGGTGGCCTCGGTGACCATGGCCAATAGGCTTCCGGTAACCCAAAATTAAAAAAAAAATTTTTAAAAACCTCTGCAAGTATAAATTATGGTCTCCTAGGTACATACACAAGTATTTGACGGTATTTCATTTGACTCTAAGTTTCCATGAAATAATTGTACTTATATTAAAGTTTTAAATATATACGTCATATTTAAAAATAAGTTTAAGTATGTATACTTAGAAGTTGTTCTTTTTCTAATGTATACGATTCAAACGCGTTTCGTGTAATCAGTAGCATTAACAGATACAACGGCTTTTTTTCTTAGTACTTATGGGACTAAACTACTGTAAACTCTGCTAAATGTATATTACTCACATTACTCATATGCATCAATGTATGTCACTAAAACGTATAAAGCTCACAGACACAAGATTCCGAGTCAGTGATTGGTTGTTTAGGATAGTATGCGCGATTGTCCTGAATATCGCAGAGACATTCAAGAGAAGCTTCCGCATCTGCCACTCTATCCCAAGCACCAATATAGGTGCTAGGTGAAATTAGTGCCACCCTGTGACTTGCATATTAAGTAATCGCGATGGAAAAAAAAAAATAATAAGAAAAATAAAAATTGCACTATTAGACAAAGAAAATTTGCACTGTCACATAATAGTTTTGTTATTCCATAAGTGATACATCAAAGAACCATTACCTATTACATTTAGAGATAAAATTGTTTAAGTTTTTAAAAGAGTTATAATAAACTGCAACAAACAATCAGTTCGTAACCACAAAACTATTTTTCGGTAATTGATGAGTTATTTGATAGGTATGCGAATCACTGTTGGTCAAACAGATAATAAATACTTAACGAAGGTAAAAAACTATTTACATCATGCTTTATGCAAAAAAAATTTTATATTAAAATTATATAGGTAAGGATCGTTCGAAAATTCTGAACGGAACAACAAAGTTCTTTTTTAAGAATAAGAAATTATTTATGATGAAAAACAGTGCATTCTTTGTTATTCCTTTCTCGAGATAATTTATTATTTAGCCAAAAAGTGGCACTGTTGTAAAATTGTACACCGCTTCCATTATACATGTGAAGTAGCTCCTCAGATGTACATAGACTTTCACGCAAGAATTAATTGTTTTTAGATTAACGTATTTGGTAATTGTTGAAAAATTCTTGTAGAATCTGGATAGTAAGTCACGTAAATGAAAAAATATTTTTAAGTCCATTGAAAAAGATTCCTATGTATAACCAGGTATACTTTTAGAGCATGTATTTCATCGATTTTAAAAGTAATTGAAGTGTATTTTTTAACTAATCTTCGTAAGTATTAAATTTCCGCAAAAATCTACGTTACAGTAATCCTGTAGAAATCTACGCTAATATGTATCAACATAACTTACCACCTGAATTCAATCTAAAAATTTGTTAGTATTGTCTATATAAATTGATTACAGATGACCCATGTGAACATTGTTAGTTATTTATTAGTAAAAATTCATACTTATGTGGACAATCCGCAAAATCTTTTTCTAGTTTTTTGTGAATATCCCCAGGATGTAAGGTTTGTATAAGTCACCTAACTTAAAAACATATATATGTATTCCTATATATTCATATAGTCATAAGGACAAAATTTTTTGGCTCCCTTAATCTCCTCTGCTCTCCCACAACTAAAGAATGAATTTATTGCAGTTTTATGTGTTTTGCCTAATCACCATTTGTTTAAGACCCCTCTCATCCCCACAAACCCTTCTCTGCCCTCTCTCAAAAATTCAATCGTTTTCGTCGGTAGTTCGTATTAAAAATCATTTTTATAAAATATCAGTGTCCACTTCCCTCTAAACCCTCCTCCCCCACTTCAGCCTCACATTAAGCCCCGTTAAATCACACTTCCTTCGGGGAATTTAAAACATTTTAGGTTTTGAGCAGCCCCTTTAAAAACTTTTATTTATTTTCAAATAACACCCAGCCCCTCCTGGTAAACTTATAATTTTTTTTTAACTCTACCTACATTCCTCCTCAGCCTCCCTCAAGAACTTACACTTTTTACGGGTTTTCGATAGCCACCTCTCAAAAAACTACATTTTTTCGAATTTTACCTAGCCTTCCCTAAAGGAATATGATAATCTTCATCTTTTTCCTAGTTCTCTAAAAACTTATAGTTTTTTTTACTTATGTAAACAATAACTTTTTTTATTAGAATGTGACATTGCACCACTCATATGTAAATCGACGTTTTTCTTTTTTTTTAATACTTACTTTCATATCATTGATCGTCTTTTACAATAAGTTAAATAAACAAACTATAGTAAAGAACATTCTTCTAAACATCATTTCTAATAATGATGTTACAACACTGCCTGAGCGCAAATCTGTATGTTCTATATGTACATTATTTATTCATAATGAATTGAAAAATAGTATTCAAATCATGAACTGGATATTTCTATATATTCATTGCAAGTACTATAATGTCATTAAATGATATTTCGTATGAGAAATGTGAGTGAACTACCTTGAAGACGTCAACTGGCGTGTCCGCAAATATTCAAATTCAGTAGTGTTGGGCAACACAAAGGGAGCTGCTAGTAGATGTGATTGCGCTGTCTCTGGGGCGTCAACTGTTGTGTCTAGGAATATAGTAGTTAGGCAACACAAGAGATGCTGCCTAAAAATATTACTGCGTTATCTCAGAGAAGTTGACTATTGCATCCAAGATTATCCAAGTTTAGTAGTTGGGCAAGACATAGGATACTACGGTTACATATCAGGGCGCTGCCTGGAGGACGTTGACTTACATATCCAAGAGTACCTGACTGTAGTATCTGGTAAACACAATGGGCACAGCAGGTACATATTAAAATGCTGTTTGGGGTACATTGACGAACGTATCCGATAGTATCTGACTTTAGTAGCTAGGCATCACAGGGGGCGTCGTTGGTAGATATCAGTGCGCTGCCACGGAAACATTAAGTGGGCTATCGGAGCATAGTAGTTGCGTAACCCAGAGGCATGCCTCTCACTGCGAGTAGATATAAGTGCGCTACTTTTGGTACGTCGACTGGTGTATTCAGAAATAATCAAGTTTAGTAACTAGGCAACACCGGGAAGCTACTAGTAAGTATGGGCATGCCCTTTCAGGGATATCGACTGGCCTGTCCAGAAGGAACCGAGTTTAGTCAGCGTTGGCCACGATGATCCAAAGTTTGATGCCAAACGCTACCTTCAGGCCGTATGTTGGTAAAGCCCAGTAGAGCTTAGTGTCACTTTATATGCAAAATCTTAGTTCATGGTTTGATCGATAGTAACACTGAGCTCTACTGGAATTTTGTTGTTAAGCATCACAGGGGGCGCTGCAAGTCAATATGCGTACGCTTTCTTGGAGACGTTAACTGGTGTGTCCAGGAGTATTAAAATTTAGTAACTGGGTAATACAGGAAGCACTTTAGCTACATGTACACATATTTCAGTTAGTCAAGGGACAACGCAAACGTTCTTAAGTATGGTGCCGCCCTGATTTACTGAAATATATGTGTGTGAGTGTTTACGCGCATGCGTATGTGTGTGGATGTATACTAAAACGGAAATTTCTGACACACGGACACAGTAGTTCTGCTTCTTTAAGTGTGGGTCCTAAATATGGTGAAACTAATTATACAAAACTTACGCTTTTGCGTCACTGTCCCTCAAACCATTATTATATATGTACGCTACCTTGGGGATGTGAACCGGTGTGTCCAGGAGCATCCAAATTTAGTAACTGGGTAATATTAGGGGCACCGCAGGTAGATATCAATGCAGTACCTTGACTGCGTTGACTAGTATATTCAGAAAAAACTAAGATTAGTTATTGAGTATCATAGGAGACGCTGTGGGTAGATATACATACGCTGCCTCAGAAACGTTAACTGAGTTGTATTTTTTGCATTTTAAAACATTTAAAAATAAAATCTTTTTTTTTAATTTTTACAACTTCTAAAATTTCAGAAAATTATTTATTTTACAGTTGAAAGACGCTTTGAACAAAGAAAAATACAACTCAGATTTCCAACCTAGAACAACGTTTGAAATTACTTATTCTACTTTTACACAAAAAATAGCTTTATTTCATACATATAGTAACACCTATCAAAATTAAATCAAATTTATGATTGGCATACAAAAAAAAGGAAAAGTCTAACTTTTCCTGTGTTGTTGTTGTTGTTGATGCTGTGCTAATGTGTCAAGTGTATGCACTTCCCAGCATTTTGTGCAACGATCCCAGGTATTCGATCCATCCTGTTACGGTCACCAGTTGGCAGGCAATACATTAGCGGGCTGATTGCTGCCCAACAGAACCATCAGAAGGTTGAGCCTAGGTCAATGCCAACGATCACGGCTTTCTAACGCTGTCAGCAGGGACGCTCACTGGCCTAAGCATCTACGCTCTACTACTCCTCCGTGACTGAGTGAGTCCAACCCAAAAGTAACTGTACGTACCTACCAACAAATAGCATTTTTTAAGTTAAGGGTAGTGGCCTTCGTTTAACAAACGTAGGTCTACTCGTATCATGATTTCATGTTACGATCTCATTGAGCAACCGTGCCTAAGATGCACACATACACATAGACACACAGCTACACTTGGAAGAAATTGCTGCATTTGTCTCTAATATTATGAATACACTACTTTTATTAAAAATATTACTCGCGAGCAAACGTCCACATAACTTCTAAATTGTCCTTATTACAACCCTCTCATACATGTAATTGAACCACACCTACAATAACACGCCCCACACATGTACTCACTCATACAGGTGTGTGTGTGTGTGTGAGAGAGAGAGAGAGAGAGAGAGAGTTAGTGTGTATAAATATAATAGTAAGGCTCTACCTCTTTGTGCGCTTCATACGCTAACTCGAACAATAATTTTTTATTTTATGCTTTTTTTATTTAATGAAAAATACATTTACATGGAAAATGTATTTGTAGAATATAAGATCCTTCTTGTTTGGATTACGTGCAATAATATGAAACTGCTTACATGTATCTCCCATTTTTATAACTTTTTTAGATCCTGATATTCCTTCCGTGATAGTATAAGGAAAATTCTTCGATCCTATTATCCTCCAACATTTAATTATATACTTGGTGTATAGAATTTCCTCTCTCTTGACTAAATTCTGATAGGATTTAGCAGACAGTGTTTTAATAAATTGACTGTAGAGAGTTGTGAGGGACTTATATGATGACAACAATACGTAGAAATGTTTTGTGTATACATTATGGCAGAACAGTTTGACACATTCTAAAATAAAAAAAATTTTTCATAAGTAGCTTACAATCTTAAGTTTAAAGAGCTTTAACAGAAGTAACTCATATGCTAAAAAATGTTTTTCCAGCTTTAGTTCACTGTTTTTCACCAGTTTTTTCATGTGATAAAACATCTGTTTAATCGCATAGATATATATTTTCTCAAGCTTAAAGTTCAAGTTGCGAAATGTAAAAAAAAATCTTTCTTTCTTTCTTTCTTCTGACTGTAAATGTAAGCATAATATCTTTATCATCACTATATTATCGTATCGCAATATTACCACTGTTAAAAAGAAATTAATAAACCATTGAATGGTTTGTTCTTTATTAAGATTTAATTGGCATTAGGAAAAATTTTTTTTTAAAGTATATATTCTTACACACATACACACAAATTTATATGTGTATGTATATATATATGGGGCATTCCACGTCAACTGAAACAGTCAAAAAATAGTTTAGGCCAAAATCTATGGTAATTGATAGTCCTTTGTTAGAAATCATTACTCGAATTTTTCCAGAATTTTTTACCGACACCGAAGCCGTCAGTGATGGTCACAAATTTGAAATATTTTCTTGGACCCAATTCTTTCCAATTATTTTGCTAAGAAAAAAAAAGTTTTTTTTTAAATAAGGGCCACGTTTTGTAGACTTTTTGGCGTAGAATCCTTAAGAAATATTTTCAAAAAGATTTGAGGTTATATAACCCTCATTTTTTAAGTTTTTAAGCTTGAATAATTTTTTTCGCAAAGTATGACACGATTTTTTTCTAATTTTTTTAACTTTATAACAAATTCTACTTCCGTGATTTTTTGCGTAGTGGGCTTGGAACGGGAACAGGCACTAGGTGGCACTGAACATTGTGGTCACCAAATTTGACGCTTTTTCGCTTAGGTTTAAAGTTTTGCAATCAAATTTCATGACAACAATGAACTGGCGGCCATATCGAATTCACCATGTTGATTTCAGATAACCTAACACTAATGTCGATATCAGAAATCTACAAAGTTAATTGCATAAATGAAAAGATATTGTAATTATTCTTACGGATTGATTAATGGACGAAATATGAAATCTGACGTGAATTCGTACAATTAAACTTTCATGAATTTTTTGCTCTGAATACATGCATTTAATCACAAAAGTATAAGAAACGATTTTCACTTAAAATTAAACGAGAAATACGATACAATTTTTTTTAGAATTGTTTTTGAATATTTTCAAAAATCGTCCATTATCTTGGAGCAGCCATTTTGAATTTCGAAAGTTTAACTAAACACTTATCATCGGCAGCCTCCATGAATACTAATAAGTTTTTTATCTGATTACAAAACTTTGAAACCCAAGCGAAAAAGCGTCAAATTTGGTGACCACAATGTTCAGTGCCACCTAGTGCCTGTTCCCGTTCCAAGCCCACTACGCAAAAAATCACGGAAGTAGAATTTGTTATAAAGTTAAAAAAATTAGAAAAAAATCGTGTCATACTTTGCGAAAAAAATTATTTAAGCTTAAAAACTTAAAAAATAAGGGTTACATAACCTCAAATCTTTTCGAAAGTATTTTTTAACGATCAACGTCAAAAAGTCTACACAACCTGGCCCTTATTTTTTTATCTTTTTTTTTTCTTAGCAAAATAATTGGAAAGAGTTGGGTCCAAGAAAATATTTCAAATTTGTGACCGTCACTGATGGCTTTGGTGTCAGTGAAAAATTCTGAAAAAATTAGAGTAATGATTTCTCACAAAGGACTATCGATTCCCATAGATTTTGGCCTAAACTATTTTTGACCGTTTCACTTGACGTGGAACGCCGCATATATTATATCAGTGGGGCTCTTCCCTCCTGTGTGCCAACTTCCCAATAATAGATAAAAGTTTTTCACATAGGCTTCGAGGTAAGAGGCAAAAAGTCGTCAGTAAAAAAAAATTTTTTTAAATTAAAAAACATTTATTGTCAAAGTAACCATTATAATTAATATATAATAACTATATAAAGAATTTAATAAATACCTCTTCGATACGTTAATTATAGTTGTCACAGAAGCTTTAGTTGGTCTGTGTAGATCATAAAATGGTTCATAATGAACGTAAATTAAATTCGGTTATTTAACTCATCATACTATACAATCAACTTATAAGAAACATTTTACGTAGACAATGGCAGTGCATTAATACACAAGACAAATTGTGGTGGGGTCGTTGGTGGTATATAAATACATACTACACAAAATGATACTGTGCATAAAGGTTCTGCAATCATTGTTGTTATGAGTATATGTTCATTAATTGCATGTGGTTTCAAAAGATATTTTTATATTTTACGAATAAAAAAATATACAGAATATATTACATGGATAAAAAAAGTAGAGAGTACAGAGTACAGCCATGGAACGATACGCTGATAGGCTGGCCAGTAAGAGGGTACCCTCTTTCATCAAATTATCGAATCTTTGGATTATTTCATACCACTACCTTCTCTGATAAAATTTCTAACGTCGCACTCACATCTGCCGCATACGCTGACACACTTATTTTTACAATCAATTGCGTATACAATAGTTATTTAAGTTAAGTCTACAACAAAATTGGAAAACTAGTTTCATTTACTAATGTTTGTTTAATTTTATGTATCATAAAATGTATAATTATCATTGAGTCAATAAAATGTGTAAGAGCCATAATAATAATGTACAAATATTTAATAATTAAACATGAAAAACTGAAGATATATGAAAACGGTAAACATTGACTCTGCAGGACTTACAAACTTAGTATTTGTTCAATTTGGATTATATTTTAAAAAGGATGTGAATGACTTATGGTAACTAAAGTAAGAAGTGCAAAACTTTGTTTTTAATGTAAAAAAATTCATGCTCTATAATACTGCTTTATCTTTAATGAGATAGTATTGTATTCCAGTGAATGTTACTTAACATTGACTTCTTTACAAATAAAAAAATTGTGAAAGAAAAAGACCCATTGATAATGTCATAGTTATTCCATAAAATCTTATGCCAATCAACAAAAAATTTAAATCGGTTAGAAGTCTAAGAAGTTGTTAAAAAATCAAAATAACAATTATTTATTTAAAAAATGTGCAGTTAAACATAAAAGTTAAATAATCATTTGTTATTCTGAAAAGTATTAGTTGCTAACAAAAAGGTTTATAAAGCTTTAATAAAATTATTCAATTTAATGAATAATTTAGTTACGATATATATGTTTATAGTTCAACCGATTAAATTAACGAGCGTTACATAAGCATTAACATTAAAAGTAATTTATGAACAACAAAATAATAAAAAGTAAGTTATTTTTTATTATTATTGGGATTTCACTATTATTGGGATCGCTTGTAGTAGACTGAGTAGGGTACTTAGCTCACGTGCTGGTGATTGCTGGTTTGATTCGTTAAGAGAGTTTTTTTAATTTTTTTTTTAGAAAAATGAGGTAAAGAATAAAAGAAATAAGAGTTAATTAAATCAAAAATTTGCTTTTTTGAAATATGTGCTAGAGCAACCTGAAGTGGTTTGACGTAGTGATACTCTAGGAGTGCCTGGACACCTACTCCTATTACTATCGCGTCCGCCATTTTCATTCAGACAGCCCCGAGTCCATGGAACAAGATTTAAACCTGCTTTTTTAATTAATGTTTATAGAATCAAAATCTTTATTAACATATTAAAATATATAATTAATTTACGAGTTAGGATGATTAGCACGAAAATTTGTAAAGTAACAAGGATTTCAGTTGTGTACACTAGTGGAATAAAAAATAAAGTAGGTTAAAATCGTGTACCGTGCACTCGGGACTGTTTGACTGAAAATGGCAGTCGGGGTAGTAGTGGGGTAGGTGTCCAGATTACTCCTAGAGGATTAATAGTTTAACGTGGTAATCTTGTAAGTATGGTACAGCAGGGTGAGTAGGGCAAACTATAGTGGGACTGGGCAAGGAGAAAGTAACATATAAAATTAACATTTGTTACATTTTTTCTCAAGATCACGAATCAGAAATCGTTGGCTTACTCAGTAACGCAGAACGTGCCTATAAAAATATAGCTTAAAAAAAATTGTTTATGTGGATCTGACCAGATTTAGAGAACTACTGCATTTCTTGAAAATACTCTGGAAGAGATGATCAGTGAAGAGGGCTGGGGGAAGATTACGGTTCTACTTTTAGGGAAATATAAAGATTAAACTTTTTATTTCGAATGTATGTGGTAAAACTCACATAGAATAAGAGATCGGGCCTTGACTCCTCTTTTTATCAAGGTGAGCTTCAGTATCCCCACTGCTGGCCATCTGCTTGGTATCATCAGTTTATTCCTCATGAGTCTGTGATCTTTCCGATAATTTACTTTTTTAGTAAGAAAACCTTGTATACGTTCCTTTTAACATAATCTTAAGTTTTGTCCATGGATCAAATTATGCTACAATAAATTCACTTGGACACTGCCGTATTGTACGTGTTTTATGAAAATATAATGAAATAAAGTTTATCTTGTAATAAATAAAATGTATTATTACTTATTCTAACTCTACATTAACTATCAAAAATGTTTTAGTATAATAGTGTCCTTAATTGTATATTTAATGTAGATTAGTTATCGACTTTGTTTTAACTTTTTAATTTTAATTTTTTTGTTATAGTAATACTTTAATTTTTTTTTTCTTAAGTCTTATAGTTCCCATTCAATTTTTGCATTTTTTAATATTGCCGTCAGTAAATTTCTTAGTTAGAGGCGCTGGTATCACTACTTACTAATTATAATTGTAACTGGTATCTATTGATGTATAAAGTAAAGCAAAAATAACAACAATACTTGTATAATCATCCATGCAGGCTGAAAGTTCATTGACATGAGTATAATCAACAAACAGTTATTATGTAGTGGTTCTAGCACCCTATAACTTAAAAATTTACTGCAAGTAGTCTTTTGATTTGACTCATTTGAAGTATAAACGGAGTTACCATTGGATTCAGCAGATTTTTATTTACTAAATAAAACATTGTATTTCTCAGATTTTCGCAAGGGAGCAACCTTAATTTACCTAACTAACCAAGCCTTTCACGAACACAGCCTATATAAAAAGCCACACAATACAAAGGAATATCAAACAGAATTTTCTTATGTAGGGGAGGAACAAAAGTTGGTGTGCGCTCCTGACGTTAACCCTTATTAACATTATTTCAATAGTAATAATTCTGACTTATAAATTATAGGTATTTTAATCATACATATTAGAATTAATTGTACTGATGACTCTTCGGCAACTCGCAGCAAAGCTTTATTACATATTAAATACAAAAAACAGTGAAGCATTTAAGTATACAAATAAATATAATTCACACAACATTCAAACCTTCCGTACAACAATATACTTTATGATTCCAAGAAAATTTTGAGAAAATTTGTCCAAAATAAACAACAAAAGTTCTACAAAATGAAAAAAAAAAAATTTATTCGTTGTACTTCTTCCACTGTTCAATATTATAATTATAAATACAAGTTTTTCACTTTTTCAATAAACAAAATCTTGTTAAAGCTTAAAATTTATTATCGTACGGTGATTATTTGAAATTTGTATTAAAAAAAAACCTATCTATGAAAACTTGTAAAACAAACGAAATGAAAGTACCTCGATGGCATAAGCATATTTACTTGTTACTTGACATAATAAGCTTGGATGAAATAATGTGTGTATATGTTGAATTGTTTGTTGTACTTAGGGAGCGGAATTCGTGCTAGGCGCGATAAATACTCTCGTTCTAGTTAACTAAAATAATAATTATTCATGAAAGAAATACTAAAAATACATTCAGCAACTTGATTCCAAAAAGAAATAAAGATTCGAATTTATAATGCAATGGGCTCATGCTCTGGCCACAAGCACGGCTTGTGGAGCTTGCTTATTGCTGGACGACTGGGCACTAAATAGGCTGAGATGGCAGACTATCTTTCAACGCCTTAGCTGAGGCTGTCAGCTGATGGAATACGAGCGAAGAGAACAGCAATAGTACCACGGTGATCAGGCGCAGTCCTGTTTACTACTTATTGGCTCGCGTGGAAAGGAGAGAGTTTGACGATGCTAGTCAAAATCTTCCCTCGGTACCATCGTCTGCTTGCGCAAGTGGCACGAAGATTGTACGCCAGGTTGAGGCACTACAGGTACTCCCCCTCTAGTGCCTGATGTGAGAAACACCGAGAACGTAACATAACGCTCAGGCTTTTTAGGCTGAGTGCTTGGAGCTGGAGTTGGCTCGTCAACTGGCTGGAAAGGAGCGACTTGTTGGTGATGGTTAATCGGCTGGGCTGCAGTTACGCTTGGTAGAGTGGGCTGTGCTGGTTAGCTTTCTGGGCTTGGCTCTGCTGCCTCTAGATAAGCTGGCTTCAGCTGGTCGATGGAGACGACTTTCTCTTGGCCGTTGACGTCGATGACGAAAGTGAGTTGCTCAGTGCGTTAGATAACGTGATGCGGGCCGATATAAGGAACCTTTTGTGGCTTTCAGATGCTGTTGACCCTTTGAAGATGTGTGAGCAGGACTGGAGATCCTTGAAGACAAATGGTTTGTCAGAGCTGTGTCTGAGTGCAGGAATAGGCCGGATTGCTTTAAAGAGACTCCATAGGCTTTGAATGAAGGCTGTTTTGTCGGCCTACAGGGAGTCTATGACGAAAAATTCTCCTGGGACTCTGAGTGTCGTGCCAAAGAGCGTCTTTTGACGAAAATGAGATTTTAGAGATTAGGAGGGAATAGTGAAAAAAAAGTTTGGACAGTAATGATCATAAAATAGAAAACATATTCATTTGATAAAAGTTAAGCACAGACTTTCAAGGTATTTATTTTTCAATTCTTTCTGTACTTTGGATTTTTTTTATTGTATGGTTTATTAAAGAAAGTGCGTTGAAAAAATATTTAGCTTACACTATTATTTGAAATTGACAGAATGGCTATAACCACCTTAAACACAATTTTTTATTATTACTTATCATAATTGCTATGAACTGTAGGCCAAGCTCTGGAGGGTATCAATGAACATATGTGACTTTAAATCGTATGATATGAGTAGTTTGGATAGCTAAGATGGTAGTGGCTTATGCCACTGGTGAGATATATTTGCAATCTCGGGTTCGATTTCACTTACCATCAGATTTTCTCTTCTTTGATGCAATTTATTATTCTGTTTTCATTTCTTATTAAAACTTTTGTTTTATTTATTTATTAATTTTTTTTTTGAAAATCACTCATATCTTAATAATTATAGTTGATGGATTCAACTATGCAAGGTTTTAAATGTTTGTTTGCTTTTTCTTTTGATTGATGCATGTAAGTTTAGTATTTTATCAAGATTGATATAACAATTCCCTAATTTGTAATTTTAATTAAATCCTCAACAAGATCTTATTTCATACAGTACGAAGTAACTTATTTTCGATTTTCCTTCATTCGATACGGTTGTTAGTTTTTTTTTTTTTTTTTTCGTACAATAACAACTTTATTTTGATGTGATAATTATCATGTTATTCTTAACAGATTTTACTTATCCGATATTGTAGTTTATATGTATGTACATTTAAATGCTTACTGCAGCTAAAAAAAATTAATGTAGTTTGGTTTGTTTTAAGATATCTTCTACGATTGTATGATGACAAAAAACGTTGTACTGCAATAAGTTACTGAAACCTCGGATTTGCACGTCTACATAATTTAATGATTTTAAATGATTTTCTTTACTGCTGAGGGAGCAGTAAAACGTTTAATAGTAGCTACTTGAAGTGTTAGATAACTGTGTGGATTTTTTAAAATTTTTCACTGGAAATTTTTTTCTTGATAACATTTCAACTTATAATACAAGCTATTACGAGCCGATTAAAGTAAGGCCCACTTTTTATTAGTTAATGAGGATGTGATTAAATTTTTTTTTTTAATTCTTACAATTTCTTGATTCTCTAAGTAATATTGTTGGGTCAACGCAAGAAAGAGTCTTTTTAGAGTATAGAAGGCATGAGAGAGCTTTTTTAAATTGAGTAGAAAAAAGGGTCTCTTCAAGTAAAATTGTTTTTTTTCTAATTTTAAGTTGGCAATACATGTGTGTGTATATATGTATATTAATACCTTAATTAATGAAGTATTAGTTATAATAACATGTGGTCAAGTTCTTAAATAGTTAATAAAACATTTGTAATAGAAAAGCTTATTACCAAGTGATATGAGGCATTTACGTTGTACTTTATAAATACAAATTATTTTTTAATTCTTGTCATTATTGGCCAAAAAGCACTCCACGCTACCTTAATTAGTGCTTGTGTTACCTGGTGATTAGAATTTAAATTAATAATTAATGCCTTAGTATTTTATTTATATAAGTATATACATTGACACATTACAATCAGAGGAAAAAAAAACTTAGACAATAAGTAACAAGACTCTTTCTTATTGTAAAAAGGCTCTATTTTCCCCGGATATCTGAAAAGGCTCTTTCTTGCCTTTCACTCTGAAAATACTCTTTCTTGTTCTCACCCAACAAACCATTTTGAAAATTACAACTGCATTTCTGGCATTTCTTACAATAACTGGTTATACAAGCTATTACGGACAGAAACAAGCTTTGGCTTGTTTTTTTTTTAATATAGAAAGTTGTATAACAAGTAAAAAATTTTGATTAATAAGTCATTAAAACCATTTGAAACGTTTTTAAGGTATAAAAGATTTTTCAAACTAGCGTTATATTTTATTATTAAAAAAAATAACGTAAGAACCTTTTAGGATGGTAATAATAAGGCTGTTTTCATGGTGCAGACTGTAATAAAAGTTTGATATCTTTTATCAAATAAATATGTTGTCTATTTTATAATCATTAATGTCGAAACATTTTTTTCTCTATTTCCTCCTAATCTCTAAAATCTCATTTGAGAAGAATACTTAGTGAGGAAGACTCATCGCACTTTGCACTCATCGCTTACTTTCGCTATGCTTTACGCGGCCATAGCCATATAGATGTAGTTGTCATTTCCACTCCTCTCTTCGGAGGCGCACATTCAGTATACCCATTCCACGCGTCTCCAAAGTTTTCGCTTATATGCCCATTTCCACGCGAATCTGTAGACACACACTCGGCATACCCCCTCCTCGTTTCTTAAATAGAAAAAAAAAATACTTGCGCCTGGTTCGGCCACTTGGCCACGACGGGGCCCTCGAAACAGTGGCAAAAAGTGAACTCACGCCGTAGTACTGCAGTAAGCAATGTCTCTACTAATCTCTGTTGAGTAGGTCGTGGATTGGCACCTGAGTCTCTGCAGAGTGTGTCATGCATCGCCTATAATAGTTAACTACGCTTAGGAAACGGCGGAGCTCTGTAGTAGTTGGGGGCTTGGTGTACGTCTTGATAACGTCAATTATTGTAAGTGGTGGCTGGAGGCCTTCTGCAGAAACTTGGTAACCAAGGTATATGACCTTGGTCTGGCCAAAAGAGCCCTTTCCTTTATGGATATGAAGGTAGTTTTCGCGAAGTGTCGTGAAGAGCTGCCTTAAATGGTCCAGGTGTTTTCGTGGTTGCTGGAGACGATGATAATACCATCAATGTATGCTTTGGCAAATAGATTTTTTCGTAACACATAGTCGATGGTCCTCTGCATTGACTGAGCTGCGTTGGGTAGTGCCAAGATTGTTCCTAGGAACCCGAACATACCAAATGGAGTAGTCACTACCATCTTCTTTATATTTTCGTCTGCAATTAGTATTTGGTATAACGCTTTGCGCAGCTCTACCGTAAAGAAAACGTTGCCAACGCTCTCCTGGAGCAGGTCCTCTAGGATGGGCAGAGGATATCGATCTGGCATGGTGAAAGCATTTAAACGAAGATAGTCATCTGTGACGCACCATGAACCATTATTAGGCACCATATGCAGCGAGCTTGCCCAGTGGCTTGCAGCGTTGTTTGTTGAGGGACCTTTTGGTTTGCAGCGAGCTGAAGGATGGCAGCTTCTGGTACAGCGAGTCTATCCAGCACGGGATCTTTATTGACGGTGAAAACACCTATTTTAGTTGTATTAACGATTTCATCTGCAACTTGAAGCATGCCTTCAATGCTATCAGGTTTGAAAATTTTAAGCAAGTTTTGGGCGTGCACTGGAAGAAGAGAGTGCCATTTGACTTGCCAGTTGTTGGTGTGAAAAAAAGAACTTTGCTTGTAGACATGATAGGTCGGACATCGTGTGCCAAAATGGCTCTAGCACGCCTTTGTGTGACGTCATGTCGTAGTTTGCCTCCGTAGAATCTTTGGAAAGGTTAGCAGAGTCAAAGAGGTTATCTTTATTTTCGCTGATTTCTGGGTCAATGCGTGGATGGGTATCTGTGGGCTCGTCCTAGGGGCTGTCGTTGGTGCTAGCGAAAGGGAAAACAGAAAATCCTAGCAGCAGGGCATCCGTGTCGTTGGGAACGGATCCAAGAGCAAAACCACGCTGAGGGTTGTCGTGCTCGCGATTGGAGCATCTAGATGCTGTCACGCGACTTCTTCCTCTGCCACGACCGGGGGACCAGCGCGGGGGCGTGTGTTGCCTTCCTTGGCGGGGAACCTGCCTAATTCTAGACGTGTGCTGCGCTCGGTAGAGAGGCCTCGAGCACGTCCTCACAGGCGCACTTAGCTACGAGCCTTCGTGGTGAAAGTTTTTACGTGTCACAGGCACTTTACGAGCAAATGCACTCGTGGAAAAGAGTCAAAAGTTTGCGCAAATAACACCAGCCAAATTTCCACGTAAGAAGTGTTAGCGTGCTACAAGCACGGTTCGCGGAGCTAGCTTAATGTGGGACGGTTGGGCGCTGAATAGGTTGAGACGGCAGACTAGCTTCCGATGCCTCAGCTGAGGTAGTCTGCTGGTGGAGTGCGAGCGAAGAGGACAGCAACAGGTCCACGGTGATCAGGCTCGGTCCTGCTTGCTGCTTGTTAGCTCACGCGGGTAGGAGAGAGTATGACTATGGTAGTCAAAATATTTCCTCAGCGGCAGCGTCTGTAACTTATTTTTAAGAAACTGATTGTATTGTTATAAATTGTAAATATTATTTGGTAAAATAAGGGCGAAAAATCAGCTTAAAAAAATTGAAAACAGCATTGAAAAAATTTCTGGTGAAAGCAGTGTCACAAATTAACAAAAAAGAAAAAGCATTTCAATAGACATTTGGCTGAACATTTTACACAAAAAATTATCAGTCTTAAAATTGCAAAAAAAAAAACTTAAAAGAAAATAATATTTCACAAGACATTGAAAAATCTATAATCAGTTAATCTTCAAATTCATTCGTTCTAACTATGAAAATTTTTTTATCGTTGTGACAATTTAAAACGGCATAAAAAATTATATACTTCAGTGTGGATATTGTTTTGTATGCAATATTCGTGTACAGTACGCGGAACGAATTAGAACAAATAAATATAATAAATAATTAAGATATCTCCTTTTTTTTAGCTCATACTAGTGTAATATTCTATAAACGTGTAGTATCAACAGTGCCATTTATAAAGGAGTAGATAAAAATGCCAAAAAAGGGTATCAAAACTTTTCTATACAAATTTTAAATAGCATTAGATAATGTTTCCCACTGCATACATTGAGTATGAGAATAGATGCAAAAGAAATATTAGTAAAAAAATTAAGTACAATTGATAATTAATGTAGTGGAACGCAGTTAAAAATTATCAATTAATTCGGAACACTAAATTTTTAATTTTTTCATTTATTAAAATAACAACATATTGTTTTAAGTACTCTAAAATAATTATAACTTTACATAATAAGATAACAATGTATATATACATTAAGTTTATTGCAGTAATTTTTTTCAATTGTTGTTGTGTTCTTGTAGCTACTTATTATAAATCAATAAATTTTGTTTTATTTGATGGACACGAGTTTTGAATATAAATTCTTATAATTTAGGCTCATTTATAAATTTTACAATTGTAGGTGAAAGGTCCTGCAAGTTTTATAAGCCTTGTGCGTGCTCTAGTAGTACTTCTTAGGTAACGTAGAAATTTTTCTTTTTTAGTATCTTATCATAAATATGTTAGTCTTACTTTACACATCTTTTTAATAGCTTTTTAAAAAATCACTCAATTGGTAAGATGGTAGAGAAGAGGCATACATTTTTAGGTGATCAGTTATCCCATGTTTTGCAGGAGAGCAACTAGAGATGCGTGGAGGAGCGTGGAACAGCGTAGAGTGGCTCTTAACTATACAAGTAATCCTTTAAATATTTTTTTATTGCATTTCTTAAAACATCTAGTGAGGTAGAAAGTGAAACTGCGTGCAGTAGCACAGGAAAAAGTAGGGTATACAACTTACTGTCCTGCATAATGTGCGTGCACAATACAGGAGATATAGATTTTACACATTTTTTTTATTACTGTTTCAAAACCACCAAGTAGGGAAGTATGTGGACGAGGCCGTAAGTGAGTGGCTCAAATTTGCTTGGGGACAAGAGGGATAGAGTGCTCTCGATTTTCTTTTACTAACATTAGGTATTGATTGCAATTTATGCTCAACACCTATATTTTTACTAATCCTCCTAATCATTTTAGCGATTTTCTAGGGTAATTACATGATTAAAAATAGCAAAAAGTAATAAATAAAACTATTTATTAATGTTTTCATTAAAAACACTTATTTCTTAATGTATTTAAACAGGAGCTGGGCTTAGATCTGAGTACAATGTATCATTTAGATATGGAATGTGATGACATTGACGATGTGCCAATGGATATGGATGATTCTGACTGGCTAGAATCATTTGTGACTGCTCCCAATGGACCAGCCTCCTTGGTCAGCTCTTCTTCAAAGTCACCACCACCACCACCTCCACCATCATCACCGCTTACCACTACTGCGACGAAGATGAGGTCAACAGAACTGTTGTCTGCAGCCACAATGACAATGACGATGACAGCACCATTTTTAGTAGTCAATAATACTGTAAATCGCTTCTCACCTACCCAGTCAGTAGAAAGTAGTGTTAAGCAAAATAGCAGCACTAATGTCAGCAACATCAATAACGAGTTTGACGATCCGTTGCTGGCCAACAGTCAGGATCCTTTTGACCTCTATGGCATAGTGGACTCAGATTTTAAGATATCGTATGACTTTCCCTCCAGTTGGGATAGTAGCCAAGTCGACTTTGCTACCTAGTCATTTTTTGCAACAGCATCTGGTGCTTATTTCTGCTTTTGACATATCTTTGTACTTACTCCTTACCATATAATACAAAATGTGAATGGGATTAATATGTTTAAATGGATGTCTGAACGTGCGTATGATAGAGAATTAAATTTTATCTTTCACAGAAAGTCAGTGAATACTAAAATTGGTTAACTTTTCTATAAAAATTTATGAATTCTCTGGTAGTACACATTACTATGGTCGTTACTTTAATAGTATTATTGGATATTTTTAAACTACGCTTTATTTCCCAATGGGAAGAAGAAGAAGGAAAAGTTTGATAAAAAATCGAATCTGCTCATGGGCTGGAGCGTTAATTTAAAAATAATATATAGGGCCGAGGCATTCAATCTTTAGGAGTCTTGTCTGCTAAATGATATAAAAAAAAATTTTTTAAATAATAAAAACAATGTTACACGCTATTTAGTTGTTTTTTTGTTACTAACAATGTTCATGTTTGATTCATCAAATAAATTACGATGCAGTTTCAGAAAAGTCGTAAGCCATCAAATCATTCCATTCACCTTATCTTTGAAAACAAAAAATTCCTTACTGTATGTGATGAGGCAAAGATTTAACTTAGAAAATTTTGAGGATGTTAACTTCAGATATACATAATAATAATAATATATTTGAAGCATACCTTTTCTCAAGTTCGTACGGTTGAAAATAGGATATTGTACAACGCCAAACCATAGCTATAGAACGTCTGCAAGTTATAACATGTTACACATGGAAGTTTTACAAATGATATTTTAAAGCTTGCAGTGGTAAAATAATTATTTTTTTAGTTAAATAACATAGAAAGTGGGTGAGGTCATATCATTATACAGATTCAGCAATACTTTTTGCCACCGAACATGAGTAAACATGTAATTTTTGCAAGTGAGTGGTTATGTTTCACAATATCATAAAATTTATACAACGACTTGCTTATTTTTATTATATATGACAGCTATAATTTATGCATGATTTTTTAGTTTCCATACAAATTTCCTTGGAACGCTATCATACTCTGTCAAACATGTAATTAATTTTCACGGTTCATAACAATTTAGAACCTGATGGCAAAAAGTTTTTTAACTAGCTTGTAAGCCAAAATTTATATTTATTTAAGTATTTTTTAGTGGAAAACGACTAAAATTCGTAGACTGCCTCGTGATTGCGAGCGGTGGAGGATTAACCTCGCAGCACACTGAAAGTGGCAGCTTACCAAGTTCACGGAAAACTCCTTACATATTCATACATGCAAGCGCTGGTCAATTTCTTTCTTACCTTCATCCATTTTCTCCTTTTGTTTCAGTTGGTACATTTAATTGCTCTCTCACTAACTCATTATGTTATCTCTCTATTCTCTCATTAGCTAGGCATTTCTCTCCTTCTTTATCATGGAACGATATCTCCATCTCTTTTGCTCTCATTAAGTGTCCTCGGGTCATAGGTCTCTCCCCCTCTCTTAATTGCTTACATCATTCTCTCTCTCTCTCTCTTTCATGCCTTTTCGCGTAAGATGTAAGGGATTGATTGACGGGTCCTGAGAACTGCAACAGGTGGGAGAATTAAAAAAGAAGGGGGGTCTCACTTCGAAAAAAATAAGTTTTAGATAATTTAACCAGCACTGTTCGATACATAATTAAATAACGAAGAAATTACAGTTGGGTTTCTTTGATGAATAATGGTGGCATTCCCGAGCACGCACCTCACGGTCTCTCGTACACCTTACCTCGTCTACCCACCCACTGCCTTATGCTCTCGCTCGCTCTCTCTCACTGTTTACGCTACTGTCTCTCTCTTTCTCTAGCCTCAGCTCCTGGCAAGCAATCTAAAATCACCTAGGAAAAACCTTCAGCTAAATTGGTTGAGTAGTTTTGACAGTTAGTGATAACAATAATTTTTGGGACTTTGTTTTGTATGTTAGTAAAATAATTGAGATTATAGCGCTCTTAATTAAAATTTAACCTTGTTCTTGCATTTAAATCATGTAGATACAATTAACACTTTTACAAGTCACTATCCAACTTAACAGTTTAGTATTAAACGAAGATAAAAAGCTCTTCGGGATAGCGTTCCAAGCTCTTAGGAAAAAAGGAGTGTAAGGAGTTCTTAGAAATAAGTTGAAAAATCAATATTGTTACTCACCTAATAAGAATTAAAGTTCTTTACATGACATTTGTTAGCGTTACGGACTCTTGGTTGCATTTTGCAGAGATTAAACATACAAACTCGTGCGCCGATAGCACTGGTTTATCATGATGAAAAAATGGAAACAAAATCCTACGACATTTTTTTACCTTCGTAAAATGTATAATGTTTAAATTGGAACATTAAAACTCAATTGTATGCATTTAATGCATCATTAACTATTACAATTTTACATTTGTCAGATTCCAGCCCTACAACTTTTACAGCATGCAAGTCTTACATACAAATTTTTTTTAGTCCTCTAAAATACGTAAAATAGTTTTTTACGTTCGTAACTTTGGAGTCCTATGACTCAGAAAAAATGAAAAGTCCGTATTTTGCCTCTAAGCGTCGTCAAAACAGCCCCTTTTTTGTATCGTAAACCAAAGAAATACTTTTTATGGTCTAAATTCTATTGTGCACTTGGCAGAAAATATCTTTTCGGTATGTAAAAAAGTTTCTAAATTAAAATCTCCTTATATATGACGTTGTGATTGACTGGGACACGAAATAAACCGTTTTCGATAGAATCCGACCTAAATATGTATTTGGTGGTGGCTGTAGTAAGCTGTATTGGTTGGGATGGCATGGTTAAGCTTCAACAACTCGGGATAGTGATGTGGATACTGTTAATAAATAACTTTTCTTCGTGCATCCGAGAGTACACGAAGCAAATAAAGTAACAAACTATTCATTTAGATACTATTTTACAAACATTAAAATACGGCTGAATTTAATAGGTATCAAGTGTTAAGCCTCCTTACATAATGCGGTAAAAAAATACAGTGAATTGTTTTAACTGTACGCGCTGTAGGTAGACTGGTACATAAGGTAGGTAGAGCAGCGCATAAACTCATGTTTGTCTGTGTATTAATTGAAGCAAATATATATGTAAAGTTAATATAAATCAATATTGAAAATAAAAAGTGAACTTAAAAAAGATGAGCATTGCTTTTAAGGTAGAAGAAAGTGTTTGTATTTTGCACATGAGAGTTCGTAGAGTGTCACTGGAATAAAGATAAAAATGTAAGAATCTAGTAATCAGCAATTACAATTTTGAAGTAGATAGTTTAATTAATAAATGCAACGAGAATTCCCTAAAATTCTATACAATACGTTAAAAAAATTTTTATAAGTAACTTGTTAAGAAATGAGCTTAGCGTGTATCAACAAAACAAAGGAAATTTTATAGTGTGAGCTAACAAATTATCTATTTACTTTTTACCTAGAGTCTTATTAATCAAAAAGTTACAGAGCTCATATTGTGATGTCCGTCGTTTTTGCTTTGTATATGAAAAATTCATTTGATAAAAAGTTCTGAAATGGTTAAAAATTGTTACTGACAACCTAAATAATGATTCCTATGAATTTTTGTTTATTTCTTAATTATTTAAAAATGTGACTTTCGTGATTATCAAGTAACGTGGGAGCCCAAAGAGGTAAGTTTGAGAAAGCAGACAAAGCCTCGGCGACCCTGCTATTTTCTTCAAATTTGCATACTGGAATTCTCAAATTTGGTCTTATCATTAAGTTAGTTACAAATCAAGTTTTTCTAATGCTTATGGTGTAGATAGGCGTATTCTTACATTTAAGTAGTGCTGCAATCAGTGTCTGATGCTGGCTATAGGTATTTTGTAATTTCTCCGTAGACAGCATGCAGCGTTAGGAGCTTTTATTGGCTCAGTGGTAGAGTACTTGCTTCCAACCTGGAAGGCGTGAGCTTAAGACGGAGTTAGGACCCCGTTTCTTCACTTCACTTAGAGAAGGATTCGTTTACTATCAACGTATAAGTATGTTAACAAGAAATTAGTTTACATATTCGTCATAACTTTTTGAATTTTAACTGACACAGACGACATGTTAATAGTTAACATGCCATATTGACGTTGAACCTGTGCCACGTCAGATGGCACCACGTGGGATACATATCTATAGAGGGTCAAGTGCAGTGTGGCGAATGCAGGAGCTTCTCCTGATTGGCTCTGCCATATTCAGGACCAACACGAAAACAATCCTAATCAACCAACAACTGGCTTGGAATCTCACGTCTGTGAGCTTCATATGCTTGAGTGACATACATCGATACGTGTAAGTAGTGTGGGTACTATACATAGATATACAATTTCTTAAGAAAGTCCTGAACATGGCCGCTCATCTGCCAGACTGCACTTGACCCACTGTATACATATGACACGATAATTAATAGTTAACATATAAAGATAATTACTAACGAGTCTTTCTCTCAGTTTTCCTTCTGGGTAACTCTGTGGTGTTTTTTAAATGATCCAATCACTAGGATATCATACAAGTGGGCAACTGCTACAGTACCTTTGACCGTGGCATAAATAATTGCAGGTGATAGTAAAGAACAACGATGCCTTAGAAGAAGGAGGTGAGTGGATGACTCTCTCATAGTAAAATCGTCCGATTAATGATTAATAATACAAATAATGAAACATATGTGGCTGTGAAAATTTTAAGTTTGGCCAAACTTGTGCAAAAGTTATGTTTGGCCAAAGTTTCGCCAAACATAAACTTTTGTGCAAGTTTGGCCAAATTAAAAATTTTTACACGAGTAATCAAAGTCGTACATGTATGTATGTACCCACACACATTAAAGAAAAACAGACAAGACATGGCTCATTTATGGTGCAATACCTACTTGGAGAAAAATTCAAACATGCATGAAAATTTAAATATATTAAATACATCAACATACTATCATTCTAACGTTAACACCTTAATTTTAGTATCTACATCAGGATTTGTAATAAATATATAAATTACTAGCAATAAACTATATAATTTTCTAGTAAAAAATGTATATTTTTACTCGTACCATTTTTTTGGTTTTCGTAAACAAACGTACTACAAAAAAATTTTATTTTTATCATAAATGAAGATTATGGATAAAGAATAATTCATAGTACAAGAAAAATTTAGATGTTCTACATTAATTAATAGATTATTTGAAAGTTTCTAGTTAATTAACCAAATTTATTTAAAAAAACAACTATTTCATCAGAGTAAGAAGTGTTGCCGCTCAACTTTACAGTTTCTCATGATTAATAAGGCCCGCAAATAGTGACATAATTGAGGGTATTTTCCGCAATCGTCACCAGCAACTCCAGCAAGTAATTTTAGGTTGCGCTCTACGTTACTGTCAGGTCAGTAAGTCAACTACCTTGAATTAACTGGCGCTCTGTTCCGTAATCTGGCCGGTTAAAACAGCAGACGACAATCATTAACAATAAAATCTTCACTTTTTTCTCGATTTTTACGTCGTCTACTGTTTTAACTGGCCAGATTACGGAATAGAGCGCCAGTTAATTCAAGGTAGTTGACTTACTGACCTGACGGTGACGTAGGAGCGCAACCTAAAATTACTTGCTGGTGACGATTGTGGAAAACACTCAAGAACTTAAGAAAGAAAATGAGATAACAGACGACTAGAACAAAATTTTATTTTTTACTTTTTCAACCATATGTCATGAGTCAAAACCATAATCAAGAAATTTTCTGATTTATGAATTGTTTAATGAAACAGCTACTTACAATAATTAGTGTAACACAGCTATAACATTATAAATATAATCTCATCGATAACACAGAAATCTTTAACTATTTCATGCAGAGCCCTGTACAATAAGTTGCAAACCTCAGCTTCATTTAACTCAGCGATTTGGGTGGTTAATAACCATACATTAATTATAAATTTTCTAAGTGGTAGTAAAATAAGATATATTGTTAAATAATACCAATGGTTTAAGTAACTTGTACATCACTTTTACGGATTTTGTATGTATTTTCGTAATAAGTACTTATTTATTATGAGAACTACTTATAGTTATTAAATAACTATTATTTGAAATGTTTGGATTTCATCAGTACAAAAAAAGACATAATGATGAAAGCTAGTTGAATAAATAACATATTTAGGATTTTCGATGCGTTTAATTACAAAGTATTTCATCCAAAATTTTGTTGAAAAGAGTAAATTAATGTAATTAGCATACAAAAGATATTGCTAAGAACTATACGATAACGTAGTTTAATAAAAGACATATGAAGAAAAAAGCAACATGGATTAAAAATCCTGCAACTGCTTTTTTTTTATTTTAGTCGTTCAGTAGATCCATTTTATTCATCAACTAATTGTACGAATTAACCTCTGCACACACCTTTATATTCAAAATCCTTACATGAACGACTTTGAGTAAAAATTTAGTAGGAGCGTCGTATACATCGCCGTAGCTATGGTGTACAGACTTCATTTCTACTCAGTATGTCCTTAAATAAGCGATGCTTAATGTCATTAAGTTTTTGAAATAAATATTTGAAAAATGGTATCCTCCTGAAAGTTATATTTTCATAAAAATACTTTATAACAAAACTAAAAAGTTAGGTAAGTTTAATGTGTTAAGTTAGTATTTTGTAAGAAATTTTTTAAACCCTTATACACTGGTAATGAATAACATTTTTTCTGATGAATCTGTTACCTTTAAAAGTTTCAAAATTGAATTATAAAAACGGTTAAGGTCTTATCTTTTTTTTTTTTTTTCTGCGCAGCAAACATATTGTATGACACTCATAATTACTACTATTTAAAAAATAGCAGTGAATTCGTAGGTGCAAATAATAAATTACAAGAATTACATATTTTGATACAGACGGATAAGTTTCAAAATCGGGTACATAGTGAAGTCTGAGCTAAAAAAAATAAAATGGAAAATCATCCCACCACTTTCACATTACTTAAGAGGACTTTCAAAGTCAGCCGGAAAATATTGCAACTTTCATATAAAAAGAGGAATGGAAAATAGCTTGTATACATTTGAAGAATAAAGTACTCTGGCCATGCAAATACAGGCCATCATGAACTCGCTTTCTCTGTTTGCCATATCATTTGATGAAAGAAATCTGATAGCACTTGCTCCTGGCCAGAGCATTTGATGTTAAAAAAAATGACGTTGTAAATTAAACTGACAAAAATTTGCCAACACTGCACTAGAGTTTGTGTCGAATAGTGGAACTGCATCTAGGAGAAAACGTCTTTATGGTATCATATTATGCCGAGGTCACATAATAATAAAATAATATAATAATATAATTATGGGCATAATATAATACCGAGGTCACATCTTGAACAAAAAAATGACTGAAAAGTAAGGTTGAATTTTACGGCCAGATGAAAAACTCAGGTCATTTAGTATCTCTGCAAAGAGGTTATGTTATAAGTCAATAGGCTGGTAGTTTCAAAGTAGGCTCTTAGCCTAACGTGACTACAACAGCACATAGAAGCTCGTTCAGAATCGTATAAGCTTCAGAGACTACCACAGCATGAATAGACTGGCTCATATTCGCATTTGAATTCCATGACAACAATGAACCACCGGCCATATCGAATCCGCCATGTTGATTTCAGATAACCTTACACTAATGTCGATATCGGCCACCTACAAAGTTAATTGCATAAATAAAAATGTATTGTAATTATTCTTACGGATTGATAAATGGACGAAATATAAAATCTGACGTGAATTCGTATAATTAAACTTTCATAAATTTTTTGCTCTGAATTTATGCATTTAATCGAAAAAGTACAAGATACAATTTTTACTGAAAATTGAACGAGAAATACGATACGATTTTTTTTAGAATTATTTTTGAATATTTTCAAAAATTGTTCGCCATATTGGATTAGCCATTTTAAATTCCAAAAGTTTAATTACACACTCATCATCAGCAGCCTCTATGAATACTAGTAAGTTTTTTATCTGATTGAAAAACTTTGAAACCCAAGCAAAAAAGTGTCAAATTTGGTGACCATAATGTTTAGCGCCACCTAGCGCCTGTTCCCGTTCCAAGCCCACTACGCAAAAAATCACGAGAGTAGAATTTGTTAAAAAGTTAAAAAAAAAAAAAAAAAGAAAATTACAAAATATCGTGTCATACTTTGCAAAAAAAATTTTTTGAGCTTAAAAACTTAAAAAATAAGGGTTATATAACCTCAAATCTTTTTGAAAAAATTTTTTAACGATTCTACGTTAAAAAATCTAGAAAATGTGGTCCTTATTTTGTTTGTTTCTTTTTTTCTTAGCAAAGTAATCGGAAAGATTTGGGTCTTAGACAATATTTCAAATTTGTGATCGTCACTGACGGCTTTGGTGTCGGTAAAAAATTCTGGAAAAATAAGAGTATTGATTTCTAACAAAAGACTATCAGTTCCCATAGATTTTGGCCTAAGGACGAGCATTATCCTTTTATTCGTGAAGTGTAGGTATTTCTGGTGATATTTGCACCTTTAAATAAATACTTTTATGCACATGTTTTTATAAAATTTACACTTTAATTTCCTGTTATGCATGTTAGAGGAGCAAGATTGCACGGAAAATTGTAAATAATTTTGGAATTATTTTTTTTAATTGCCACCATTCAGTTATTAGAGATTAGCATTTAACTTATTTATATAATGGTACATTAATAATAATAATATTTATAATAATAATAATAATAATAATAATGATAATAATAATAATAATTATAATAACATATATCTCCCTGTGTCATATAGTAGTATTAACGAAAGTGAGTCTCAGCTTCCCCCCCGAATCCCCCGCTCCCCCTCAGCTCCCCCTCGATTCACATAGTTATATGCTTGTTTTCACGTTATTTTTGATCAAATTATATTTGAGTAACCTCCCCCCCGCTCAACCTCGCTTCCCTACCACATTCCCCTCTACCTCCACCCAAAAAATACTTATTTATTGAATGTTTTACAATCATAAATGTTAAACAATATATGTAATTTAGTACCCAAGTCATACCTCGTTTTTAGGGTTTCCAAGTCACTGATTATAGGTTTCCCTCCGTCTATTCACTCCCCCTTACTGACTATATGTCTCTAAAGTACCATTATTTGTTTAATTTAATTGAACTTTTACATTTCAAATCTCTTTCTGGTCCATGCATACTTTACCCAATTATAAAATTCTTGATTACCTGAGGACTTTATTTACAAAAAGACAGAATTCAGAAGAAGGTATAATTAAATAAACAAACACAATTAAGCTTTTAAAACAATAATTCATTCTGTTAGCTTAATGTTGTGACATTTCATGTGTCGTTTAAACCCATCTGTTCTTTTAAAATCCTTCTCTCTTGAAAAAAACCATAACGGTAAACCACATAATAAAACCACATAAGAAAACCACAAAGAATCATATGGTTTTTCTTCTCCGTTTGCGTGTGGTTTTTTGTCTCAAATCGCCATGTGGTTTTACAAAAACCATGTGGTTTCTTATTATTGTAGTTTTTGAAAACTATCTGGCTTTGTAAAAACAAAACTCATTGTTTATTTAAGATTAATGCTTATAAATTTAATTTCACTTGCGGAAATTCTTTTTTATTTTATAAGAACTAAGTCACATTTATTATTCAAAAATTACTTTATTTATGTAAATACTACAGCATATGAATTACTTGTAATAATACTTTGCAAATTTAATCAATAATAAAATTATACTTACATTAAAAAGTACGTACATTATGTAAATCGTACAAAACGAATAGTATTCGGTTAACTTGTATTAAGTAGAAGTAATTAAAAAAGAATGTTTTTAAGAATTGACTAATCTTTCCTCCATCAGTCTTCATTTTCTGAAGGAGAAGAATCATCACTGTCTTCACTGCTACCACTGATGTTACTGCTGCTTTCATCTGGAAAAAAGTGTTTTTGTGATAAATAAATTCTTATGTGTTTTTTGAATATAAAAATAGTCTAGTTACCTTGTTTACGTAAAAAATTTATATAGTCACCCAAATCTTTTTTCCAAGCTGCTTTCAATTTAATTTTCTTACTTTTTGTCTCATTTCTGTTTAAATGAGCGAAATACTATAGATTTACATATTTGATGTTTACAAGATATGACCCAACTTTTATACACAGTTATAAGGTGTTATAGAAATGGAATAAAAATTCCAATCTTTAATTATGATTACAGCAGTTGTAATAAATTTGTGAAGAGGAATGTACGTAATTATCAGCTAGTTGCAACTATAAAAGATAATGTGTTTACTTACTTCTTACTTTATGTCATTTCCTTGAGTGATATCAGGTAAAAATACGTTGTGATTTTTACGTTATTCTCATCTAGTGTTTCTTCAATTATAAATCTTACTTTTTTCTAAGTTTTTTGAAGAAGAAATAAACAAATTGTAAATATTTGCCTGAACATAAATCACTTGAAAGGTTGGATATAGAAATATATGGAAAAAATTCATTTACGTAAAACTTACGCTTTCACCATTTCCAATTATTGTGCGCACTTGCATTTTTATGTGAGCTGAGTAATCATTATACTCACCAGACTCATACTCATGTTCGCTATCAATTTTTTTTAGTTTCTTTGACTTTTTTTTTGCTACATTTTTTGTTCTTTTTTTTGTTGCTACGTTTTCTTTTCTTATAAGTTTCAGAATTCTCTTTTTTACCAGATAAACCATCGTTGAGTGTATTACTATTTTCTACAGGATTTAAGAAATATTAATTAAATGACTTTATGATCAGACAACAATCAATCATTTCATGAAACACTAGTACTTACTATTTGACTGATAGTCATTTTTTTAATTATTTGTCTCAGACTGTACAGGTGAAAATGGCGGTATTTCTAATAGTTCTCTGTCTAAATCTATTTGACGCTATTTTTCAGATTCTTCCTCCGATTGATGTTTTGGAGTGCTAGTATCTGTAAACAAGTTTCTTGCCACTTCAATAGAAGCCAGTTTTTCAAGCAGTTTCTCATTTTGGTCTTTGACAACAGTATACATTGCTCGAAGCTCAAGTATTTTTTTTTCTGATCACGTACTAGAATACCCTGTTCTTCGATCAATTTATCTCTTTGCTCTAAGGAGATCTTCAAATTGTCTATGGTTTTTTGCAAGTTATTGTTAGCACCATCAACTTGATTACTCTGATTATAATTAGTAGCATGAGCTTTTGTACTTGTCAAAGCATTCAATTTTTTTTGAAATTTGGAATCCCATTTATCTAAAGAATTTTTATCATACTCATTAGAATCTTGTTCCATGTCAGTTGGTTTTTCGACGATTTTCCCATGATCTTTAGTCATTTCATCTTGGTTACATTAAGGTTTTCACAGTTTGTTCATGTGTGGATTCTGTGGCTAGAGCCCCTATGCAAGGAATGGTGCAATTCAACGGGTATATGGGTTGTGGATGGTGTAAGCATCGTGGTGTATGCATCTCATTCGGTAACGGTGGTAGTATAAAATATGTTTTAATGGACGAAGTACCACCTGAGAGAACGGAAATGGAAACAATCAGTTTAATAAAAGAAAGCTTATTAACAGGTAAAATCTGTGATGGTATAAAAAATCCATCTACTTTGATTGAGTTACAAAACTTCAACATTGTGGACGGATTCGTACCAGATATAATGCATAGTATTTGCTTAGGTGTGGCAGATCGATTTTCACGTTATTGGTTTAACGAAAAAAAGATGCCATACAGTTTTACTAATAGTGACACTGCTCATATCAATTAAGTAATGTGTACAATAAAAGTCCCTTCAAAAATTGCTCGATTACCAAGAGATATGACCGATCGAAAGTTTTGGAAAGCTCGTGAATACGAAAACTGGATCCTTTATTGCAGCATTTCAGTTTTGTCTCTATTTCCTCGAATGTTATTATACTCAAAACACTGGGCTATGTTAGTAGAAGCCTTATACATTTTATACAATGATAAAATAACTCAGGAGGACGTTAAAAGTGCTGACATCCTTTTAAAAAAATTTGTTGCTTTTACAGAATTGTACTACGGTAAACGTGCTATGACTTTCAACATACACCAGCTAGAGCACGTTGGTCGTACCGTTTATAATTGGGGACCTTTGTGGACGCACTCTGGTTACGTCTTTGAAACTGGCATAGGTCAATTAACTCGCATGGTTCACGCGGCCAAAGGGGTTATCTATCAGTTGTGTAGGCTGTTATCTATGAAACAAAGTGTTATCATATTACAAAATCATTTGTCGTCACAAAAATATTCAACAATCACACATTTTATCAATTAACTTCATAAAAAGACTGTAAAAAAATCTATCAAGATGTCGAAAATAAGATATTTTGGTCCATACAAAAAACCCAGTTTAGAGTGGACAACACACTTGCATTTATCCTCAGGCAGCTGTGTGTACAAAAAAATGATTAAAAATGACTGCTGCTACACATCATCGAATCAAAGAAACTTTCGATCAGACAACTCCTATGCAGTGACAACTGATGGAAAATACATAAGAATACGAGAATTCATACATGATAAAAATACTAGCAGGGAGTATACTCTGTGTAATATGATATTAATTGGGGAGATTAGTGAAGTTTCGATACACTTAAAAAAAATTGTAAATATTTCTCATGAGATAACTGTTATTGACAGTAACGATATTGGCCGAATTTGTGTACATACATGTGTAAAAAATGTAGAATATATCTGCCCAATACCTAACATATGTTCATACTAGACACTAAAATGTATATTACCATGTATGCATTTGACACTAAAAATACGCGTACACACGTATTTCAAGGTGAGACGCGTGACTAAGGTTTTACCTCCAGTTATAGCTCTATGATACTTTATAAAATGATAGACTGGCGCTAAATTTGTGTGCTTCTTACATTTGTCTAGTTTATATTACAAAACCTATAAAATACATAAATATATATCTTTATACATAATCTTGATGAATCTTAATCTTAATAATCTTAATCTTGATAAAAAAATTAATGCTAAGTTATAATTAGTTAAATTTGCTTTATTTAAACATAAAAACATTATAAATAACTAATCATATAGAATAAAGTCTACAGGGTGTTTACGAAACCACATGGTTTTATGAAACCACACAATAACATGAAGCCACATGGTTTTTGTAAAACCACATTGCGATTTGAGACAAAAAACCACATGAAAACGGAGAAGAGAAACCATATGATTCTTTGTGGTTTCTATATGTGGTTTTCTTATGTGGTTTACCGTTATGGTTTTTTTCAAGAGAGTTTCCACATTTTTCACATATTTCTTTTTCATGGTTTTTATGAAGTAACATACGTTCGTTTAAATGTGACGATATTCAACGTTACATATTTTTGAATTACTCAAAAATTTCTTGCTAAACAATATTTTTAATTTCTGATTTATTCTCGGATTTAATTTGAATAAAAATTCTTTTTGGATTCTTACGTCTTAATAAAGCAACGTATAATTGTCCGTAAGAGAATGAAGATTTTTTAATGTACAATCCTAAGGAATCAAAAATCTGTCCATGTGATTTGTTGATAAACATAGAACATGCTAATACAAAGAGAAACTTTATTCTATAGAAGACAAAAGGTAATGATGATGAAGTGCCAGTATTCAATGTTATTTTAGGAATATAATTTTTGCTTTTTTTTTCTCCTCTTATTATTTCTGCTTCCATATTATACTTAAATAATTTTGTTATTTTTAACCTTGTGCCTCTACAGAGACCGTCTGATATACTTAAAGTTCTTATGAACATTACTATAGCATTTGTTTTTAATTTTCATTCGTGTGGTGGAAGATCTTCTCTGATATTATTTAAAAATTCTATTGGAAAATTGATATTTATGTTATCATACGTCTTATCAACTCCATTTTGAGTCACGTATTCTGCTGTTGTGAAGTTATTATCAGCCTGCATTGATAATTACACGAGTAATGTAGTTATTTTGTCTACTCAATCTGTTAGTGGGTGAGTTGCCGCGCGGAGCGCGCAGGGGGACGTTAGCCCCACTAGAATTTATATATATATATATATATATATATGTGTGTGTGTGTGTGTGTGTGTGTGTGCCAAAACTGTGGGATTCAAAAGCAGCACCTCTGGAAAGCAAATCTTTTTAAAAAAAAAAAGGGTTTGTTGGCACCCTTTCAATAATTAATGCCTAATTACTGCGGAGAAAGTTGTTAGTCTGCGTAGCGCAACGAGAGAGGTAACTAGTCCTCCACTCCTCCTAACTGTCTTGGGAACCTACGAGCTGGTTCTCGATTAAGCCACGTGTAAGTGGCTACGTGCTCGGGTAATTTTCGACATCCGTTATACACATAAAAATAAAGTGACATCACTTTTGTTAGTTAGGCCCTGTGAGACTAATATTAGATTTTAGGCCCTCCTGGCCGATGTGATATTTATTGTGCCTCCTCTTGGCTTTTTCTTTATTTAATCACGTTATAGTAGATGCACCTAACGTTATAATTTCGTTTTAATACAAGCTGTTTTTTCGTCAGACTATTACTGAAAGTTCTAAAAAAGAGAATTATAAATTTTGTTCCTATATTGAAAAAAAAAAAAAAAAAAAAAAAGAATAATTTGGATACGGCCAACCCTCTGACCAGCAGGAAAAATATTTTGAACACACCATCTTGAAGCTTTTGACACATGTTTTTTTATTCTTTAACGTTTAAAAGAGACTACTATTCTCATTTTATTGTACCCTATTTGAATTACAAATTGTTACAAAATTTTCTTTTAAATATACAACTAACAGCACGATAAACATTAATCAAATGACTTGACTGGTTCTGTAAATTGATTCATAACAATAAACCTCCTTGTAAGAGCAATACTTTCACGGTTTGTATTACTGTAAAACTACGTGTGATTTAAATTTATTTATGTATCAATATTAAAACCTACAAAAATAAATAAAAAAATTAAAATTTTTTATACAGTTACTCACCAATATAATTAATAGAAAGTTTATCGCACCACAACTTTTAACTCACATATACATTGAATTAAAATTATTATAAATTCATTTATGACCTTACTTTTGGTTGTCAAAATAATTCAATTTTTCAATGCCTATATGTTAAAAGTGCGTCTATTGAAATCTTTGGTGGTGTAGAATAATAAAAAGATTATGTATGTATAGAGTCAATGGACGGCATTGGGTTGTCTTGATAAGAAATAATATAAGTCAGAATAACGGAAACAACATCCGCATATATTTGTCAGTTGATTAACATATATATGCTATTAGCAAATAATGTCTACTAACATGTTAGCATACATTCAATAATTGATCTTTAAAGGTTATTTCTTATTTTGGTTTGCTTATAAAAATAAATTTAAAAATAAAACAATACTTCTACACATACGTGTGTAGCTACGTGTTGAGGTCCGTGAAAGTCACTAAAATGTCAGTAAGGTTCCACAAAAATGGTGTAAGAGGTTGTGGGGGGCAGTACACGGAAAAAAATTTTGAAAGCTAGGACCTCAAATATCTTGAACGACCGTACTTCCAAAAAGATTGAACGCTGGGACTTCCAAATATGACGAGCACGGAGTGAATCAAGAAGCCCAACAGTTCAAAAGAATTTGAACTACTGCACGTTAGACTTGGATGTTGGAGGCAATGAGATTAGAGGCCTTTGATTTCAGAGATTGTTGAACACGCAGAGCTCCGAGCTCGAGGTCTCACACCTCAAAGTTGGGTGGCTGAAACTCCCAATTTTGAGGTTGCACATTGCACAGTTCAATTCTATCTGAGCTATATACTTATGTTCAAACATTAACTGCAGGCTCGCCACTGCAACGAGAGAGACTACTCTACATATTATATACATACCTGTATACAACGCGTGCGCGCACGTGTGTATACCGTACGTGCCGGACCGGACATCGGACTGCGGACAATTTCAACATCAGCTTATCCAAAATAAATTAAAACACTATATCCTGAAATTTCGTGTTCAACATTATTAGCTAATGGATAGCTAATGCCTGATAATTAGACCGAGCTCAAACAGTGATGAACCGGGAAAAATTATTCGCACCCAATTCCGGAAAAAATGCATTTTTTGAAACTTTGGGAGTTTTTTACTCAAAAACAGTAGAGTTTAGGTATATACATTCTGATTGGTCTTTTGTTCCAAATGTGCCAAAGAATCTGAGAATATTTTTTTCAGGTCAAAAAAACAATTTTGATCAAATTGTTTATAAAAAAAATTGTTTAAACAATACCTGACCACATTCTTGGGTAGCAAGATGAACTTTTAGGTACATTACTATATTTTGAACAAAAAAGCACAAAAAAATTGGGTGTGAATAATTTTTCCCGGTTCATCACAGTTAGAGCCCGGTCTGAATTTCTCGCATGAAGAAGAGTAGATGAATTTGGAGTGTTAAGTATCTACTTATATTTACAATACGAGAAGCTTCAACGAGTGCTGTTTATTTGTATACAGATATGAAACTAGTTTAGAAATAATCTACAAATATACGACTGCTAACAAATAATTTTATACATATATCTGCCATTGTTCAAGTATTCAGTTGCATTTTCAATATTAATTAATGAGTGTTATTGTTTCTTTGTATAAGTATTTTTGATTTCACAGTCGTTTTTAGAAGTGTATTTAGCATGGGTAAATTAACTACTTTCGATTCCTCGAGTCCATCCCAAGATGTTTACAAAGATTATCGAAACGGTAACATTATTAGATTTCTTTTCATATTCATTCATTCGCCCGTCCCGGCTAAAAATCGATAATGTCACGTTAATTATTACGTGATAAATAGAGTGGTTTTTGCGTATCACGTGAGTATTTGCTTGATTTATAACGTGATTTGTCACAATTTAATAACGTCACGTAATAAATAACGTGATTTTTTTGGCCGGGGTCAGCACTAATCCATTTATTTATTTAAAACCTGCAGCAAATAATTCAGTTAATAGTCACGTGAATCATCAGAATCAGCTTGTGTCTCATTCTTCCTCGTCGAATTTAGCAAATTCGTTTTACACAAATAAACCATCACATGACACTCTGATTATGAACTCACAATCAGAACCTTTCAAGCATCACCATCAATCTTTTCTTCAGCCAACTTCAGTATTTCAAGCTCAGCATAGCTCCAACACTGTGATGAGCTTATGGGCAAAATTCACTCACTGGCTGTCAGACCAGTTTGAATGATTTAAACATGAATATTGTTTCATCAGCACCAAGAAAAATTTGTGTACCCGTATAATGTGATTCAAAATACACCTAAAATTGGTACAAACCCGGTTGATTGTTCTTATCAAAGAAGCATGGACAAAAAAAATTATGTACTTACTAGTAGCTCTCAAGAAATTAATAGCACTAAAAGATTAGCTACTTTTGAATAACCTCAAGGCAAACGCACAAAAGTGCACGATATTGCAAATAGTCCTCTTCTTAGTACAACTTCAAATAAAGATAATACTGAGAGAGGTATTTTTTTACAATCTTTTTTTCACGACACATGTTTTAAGCTGTACACTGAGTTCATCTTTTGAAACAGAACGCGCGTGCCGTGCAATTACTATCCTGAGCTTCATTATTTGCATTATCTGATTTTTGTTCGAGGAGCTTTCGTATACAATAGAAAATCCTTTTTATACTTTAAGTCTTCATATTTAAGTATATTTTTTCAACAAATCAATCACTCTCCACACTAAAACTTGATATACATTGGGGGTCATGCATAATGAAAAATAATTAATTATTTATTTTCCAGGTTCTGGAAACTCAACAGAATAAAATTTTATTTTTAATTAATCGAATAAGACCTTCGATGGAAAAAAAATTCTAGCTGCATATCAACTTGGCAAAAAAATGGTGATAGCAAATCAACAGAGTTTTAAAAACTTTCCCATAACTAGCTCATATTTTCATTGGCAATGAGTTCTGTAAAAATAATTTTGAGTGAGTTTTTCATTTGTCATCAATAAATTTTTATAACAGTAGGTAAACCATGGCGGTTCTGGCACCCCCCAGCTCCCCCCCTGAGGTAGTGGTGGGGGGAGAGGCTCTAGCTATAGCTGTGAGTGGAAAAGAGGCGGTGGTGGGGGGAGAGGCTGATCGGGTGGTAGAGAAGAGGCGGTGGTGGGGGAGAGGCTGATCGGGTGGTGGGAGGAGGGGCATGGGCGGTGGGTGGTGCGGACTACACGGATGGTAACGTGAGGGAAGGGGCCCTCTTCTGGATAATGTGACGTCGGATGGTACTGACAGCTCCCTTCCTTTCCGACCGCGAATCAAGCTCCAACGTCATCAGGATGAGTCCGAAAGGTGTAGGTGTGACAAGCCCAACGTACAGCGCGAGGGGAAGATGATCAAGCATGAACGTGTATTTCTTATCAGTGGATGTAGCAGATCGCGTATCCCGTTTAGCTGCGACCAACGTTGGCTTACTCAACGCAGTACCTTGCCAAGTTATGGAGCTATTATTTCTTATCTATATGGGTGTGTTAGCCATGGCCGATGACTTTTCGCTTCTTATTTAGGCGTATAATGTACCAGTGTAATATTTTTTTCTAAGCAAGAGCGGGTGCAACGAGTCATGCTAGGATACACGTATAAGTAAGCCGTGGCCGATAACTCTTCGCTTCTTATTTAGGCGTATAATGTACCAGCATCATATGCGGATGTAGCGGATCGCGTATCCCGTTCAGCTGTGACCAACGTTGGCTTACTTGACGCAGTACCTTGCCAAGGAATTCAGCCAGCTTATGAATTTAAGTTTGAGATTCTTAGGACAGTATGCAAATGGGTTTTAATAATAACAAAACTTTAAATTCAATACACATATATTCTTGCTAGCAAAAAAAAAAAAAAATGCACAAGAATTTCATGGTTATCGATTTTTTTTTCAATATATCATATCCATCTTTATTTGGATAAGAGCGAATATTTTCAGAATAATAATTTCCCTTCACTTTTGGTTGAGATGCCTCAACGTGCTCTTCTAAAAGAGGTTTTCGGCTATTTTTATCTTCCTCCTCCTCCGTCCTACTGAGGCTCTCATATTTTGGTTTGCTAAAAATCGGACCCATGTTGTTGATGTTGCCTGATCCATCGTCACAGGACAACTGAAGCAATACGCAAATTCTTATCAGCTTATAAGACGGTGCTAATTTCTTTGTACTACCACACGGCAAGATGTACTTTAATTTTTTGATCTTAAATTTTATGCTTACTTTACTCTTTTTTTTTTTGCCTACACACAGTCATCGTTTTTGACACCAACATTAGTATCAGTTTCAGAGTCACTATCAGTATCAGTATCAGTATCATTAGCATTAATTCCATTAACAGTATTCCAACTGGAAAGCGTTTTAGAAAATTTCTTCTTATAACTATTAAGCACGTCTAAAAAACATTCTGAGTCTGGTTCAATGCTACTTTCTACCAAAGAGCAAAGCCGCAATTTTATTTGATGAGCTTTACTAAGTGCGCAATATTGCTTTCTACGTAGACTTTTTTGTACATCATGAGTACCACACATTAACGCCTTTGTTGAATATCCCATATTAAGAATGTGACGCGATGGCACCATATACTGCTGAATGTTAATCACAGTACACCCTATGGTCAATTCCAAATAAGTAGCTGTATTATCTTCATAAACGTAAATTCGATGTGCATTTTTTTCTACAGTGTACAAATGTTGCTGTAACCTTCTAATGGAACAATCACCCTCGAACCAGCGAAGTCCATGCACTCACTTCGACTGAAAGTCGTTGTTTTGGCGCACATCCATAGGTAAGGTGGAAAAATTGCACGGGGGCCGCACAATCCAATGACTTATCGCTGGTCTCATAAGCGATACCACAGCCACTTCTTTTGGTAAAAACTGTCGAGAAGCGTCCAGAAAACCTCTAATCTCAATAACATAGTCCTCGTGAAACTCCATTTTTATTTTGTAGTTCAAAAGCGTCGTACTAACTGCGATATAAACGCGTATCCGTCGCGTTTGATGCTGCGTGATGAACTAAGCAGCACTCTGCCCTGAAATTAGTTTATATACACGTTAGTGTAGGCACTGCGCAAGTGTGTGTTTTATCAGAATGAATCATCGGTTCTTAATATTTTAATCTTAAACTAGTTTTGAGGGAAAAGCTACATAAATAATAACAACAATATAATTCAATACATTTATTTATGACATAATTTCAAAAAAAATACAAAAAATACAGTTTCATTGAGTTTTCTTATTATACATCTTCTCCAGAATCAGTAACATCTTCCCATTCCATATGAAAGTAGAATTTTTTCATTCGTTTGACATTGTGGGTGGCACACATAGATCTATACGCACCATTATGGTGAGGACATGCAGTAGCTAATGTTGGGAGTTCAAACTCTGGATAATTAACCATATCATTAACTTAAAAATTAAACCTTTTGAGCCATTTTTTTTTCACTTCTCTAATCACAAAAATCTTCTTAGCATCTTTAAGATTCTCCCGAAGAACATTACCAATTTCTGTGTAGTCGATAACACCTGATTGCCAATCTAATCCATAATGGGATAGCTCAAGCCATAAATTTTCACGTTTGTATTTATCATTTAGTTTGTGCCAAGGAAATGGCGGCTTGAAGAGAAATACTTGAGGCTCATCATCTCCATGGAGTGGAAGAATCGCCAACTCTTTAAGCACACAATCGTTGCCAGGCTTCTTAAAGCCCTGCAAGTCCACCATGTTCTTCATCATTATAAAGACTGACTTCACTGCTAGTATTTTTTTTTTTTTTTTTTAATTTTATATACGTGTTTAAACAAGTTTTCTCACGTCACCACTAATGGGATTGTACTCTACGATGCGATCGTGTAGAATGAGACAGTAAGCAGATAAATTTTCCGGGAAATTCTCTCGTGCTTCAAACTCCAAGCGTACATCCACTGGCGCGCTTTTCAAAGCTTCATTCTACTAAGAGCAGTCAATTACAATAAGAGGTATGTGTGTGATAAAATCTTTTTTATTCAGCATAGGTTCTGGTTCTTTCCCGTAATAGGTGGCTTGAAAATTTTTATACACATCATATAATGTTAAAAACTGATTTTTATTAATATCAAGATCAAGATTTCCATAAGGATAGTACTGTGAGTTTAAGAAAAGCTTTACATTGCTGATAATACAGTAGTCAAAGAGACTGGCATTAAAAGCAGGATCATTTTTTCGCTTATTCTGAAAGCCCAAAATAATAAAACAAGGCTTTTTCAACTGATTGGGAGTTTTGACAGTCCACACATGCCTAGAAGTTTTTGGCAAAAGAGGATACTCATACAACTCCCAATTGCGGAAACTCATAGAAATAGGCTTGTCTTTTGCAATAACATCAAGCAAACGAATTTTTCGTCTGTCTGATGCAGTTATGTAAGGCACAAGCCACTCAATCTGAGTCAATTTAAGCTTATACTTTTCGAAAATTTGATTTTCAGGTACTTGTATAACGGCACTATTATCATCTCTTGATCTTGTGAAAATTAATTCATGTTTTGCATTAACCACAACTTTGCGATAGTCTTCAGCGAAACCAAATATCATACTCAAAGGTATTGACTCTTCAAAATAAGAATGATCATTGATAATAGATTTTTCCTCTTCAATGTCTATCCAACCAGCATTTTCAAGCATTAAACTCTGACTGGGAGAGAAAGATATCCATCCTTTCATTGAAGTTGTCAATCCAACATTCTTACACCTATCAATTTCTATACCATTTAGTTCATATCGTATTTCTTCAAACAGATGGCAGATGGCGTTATTAACTAGTTTTGTTTTGTCAAGAGATTTATCATCTCCAGTTGTTATACGTCCAGAAATACATAGGGAACTTTGAGAGGATAAAAGACATAAATCTTGATGTTGAATTAAGATGCGAATTTCATCACTGCTATTAAATGCTGATGCAATGTGGGGTCGATGTGCATGAATTTTGTAGTGTGCAACCGACTCATCAAACACGACACCTGACTGAATTCTAAAAATCTCTTCCATCACAACTTTTTCTCGTTCGCAGGCAGCAAAAAAAAGCACTAGTTATTTGCCACCAAGAGCTCTTACTTTTAGGTCTAGGTTTTTTAAGAACTGCACGTTGTGACGTGTTAATGCTTTGAGCGTTCGTCGACGACTGATCCGTCTCATCCATTTTGGTTTATTCTTATAGCTTCGTCCAATTTTGTTGTCTCGTGGATGACTATTCGTCCTCACCCTCGTTAATTTGTTTTCATAGCCTCGTCTAACTTTACTATTGTTGTATACTATGCCCATTTCAGTTGAGTTGTTTTAAGTGTAGTCTTGTATTTATAACTTCTCCACGAAAATTAATCAAGTTACCTTCCTGATCAACAATGCGTACTTGAAGATGATCTATAATTTTAACAGCATCGGGTAAATAAATGATTTGCGATGGAACTTCGACAATCTTGAATCCCGGTGGTACAGCAGGGAAAAACTCGTGGATGGTATGAACTTTTTCTCCGTTTATATAGGCTCCACTAGTGACATTACACTCAACTATCAATGTGTTAACCTTGAGAATAGCAACAGGTAAATCTGAGATGTGAGTACTGGTATCTCTAAGAATTCGTTCAGTTATGCCTAAAAGACGGCCTATAGAATCTTTTGGCCTGAAGTCAATAGTATGACTACACATTATCACACTGCGAAGAGTATTATTATTTGGTTTGATGCTAATAGCTATATCGTCGGGTTGTAACACGTCGATCAGAAATGACTCAATATCTTGAATTTCGTAGCTGCCAGTTGGAAAAACAACCACTTGATCGCCTACGTAAAATTTATTATTACCTTTGTCGATATTTGGAATTAAATTGAAAGTTAGGAGTTCTACTAGACCAATAACGTAGTTATGTGCGGGTGACAACTCGATAGGTAGAAAATATTGTACTTTAAGAATAGATGATGTTCCTGATACACTTAATGTCAATGATTCTTCCATGACGGTTTGTCAATGACTAATGTCACTTGAGTATTGGGATACATTTATGTTGGCTGATAATTAAGTTTTTTACAAAGAAAGCTTAAGCAAAGATGGCCGCAGTTGTGTGTACCAAAATCTTGGAACCTTTCATAATTATATTTGACACATCTAACACCAAAATATAGCAGTAGATCAATCGGTGGCTGTAGGTCACCAAAACTGTCGAAATACGTCACGTCATTGCCTCGCTTTCTATAGGCAACCCAGTGAGTACCAGGACCATCCTTATCATCGAGATTGACTATTGCTGATTCGGAAAAACGTGGGCCATCGGCTGGCAAAGCATTTCTCATGAAAACTCCACGAAAATGTGGTATTTTCAAAATTTTTGCATACTTGATGAGATCATAGTCTGTGAGAGCTCGGTAAGGCAGTTTAACGTAGAAACTTTTTTTTCATCTTTTAAGCCTTTTCCAAGCCTTAAATGTAGACCTAAGCCATTCTTATGTGGTCTTAAAAACAACCCCTTTCCAAGTAAAAGTGCTTCCATTTCTTTATTATGCCTCTCACTCTCCTCTAGCTGTTTTCGAGCAACTTTAGCATCATTAATAGCCTTGATAACTCCAGTTACACCATTAGTGATAGTGCCTACAGCACTTAGGCCAGCAAATGCAGGAATAAGGTATGGTAGGAATCCTCCAGTTTTCTGCGGGATAGGCAATACTCGAGGTATTACAATATTTTTCCTACCACCAGCTTTTTTCACAGCATCCTGAGCTCCCTTTAACGCCGAACTTATAGCTTTTTGAGCACTACGATTAGGAATCATGGGCTTTGAAGCACTTCGAATCAAGCTTTTCAAAGTAGTTTTCTTCGGCTTCATTTTGTTCTTACTCACTTTACTAGAATTCATACTAGGGAATGCTCCCATGCCAAGTTTGGATTTCAATTTCGTGGCACTGGTAATAGTAAAAGCAGCAGCTTTTTCCCCTAAACTAGCGTCTGTGGCTTTGAATCTTTGCCACGCCCTTTCAGCAAGAATTTTGTCAGCGGTGTTTCTTGCTGTAATATTTTTTCGATCCTGCGAATAGGCTATATCGTGTTGCTTGCACGCCTGATCCAATGGATTGATACCCGGACCTCCGCGAGCTAATTTCTTGGCTAGTTTAGTGCCCGGTCCACAATATTGATATCCTGGTACGTGCAGCTCTACAGACAGTTTATTGATAAGTGTGTTTATAATTCCACAGCCTTTGCAATGATGAATGATCATTACTTTCCAAGTGCTTAACGATGAATAAGCTCGAAAATATACGTAGAGCACTATTTCTAGTTTCACATTTCAGCATGCAGTAACCACGAGCTCCGAGGAACAGAATATTCAACTTCCTGTCATAAATTTCAACAAACTGATAAGCAAGATGAGGAAATTCGATGACGCATGAGTTTCAAAATATATAGGCAAACCATTTACAGTATCATGTTTCAGTCTCAGTTAAGTCAGCATACAGTAAACATGAGCTTCATAGATCAGAATATAAAACTTCCTGTCGTGAATTTCGACGGAATCGTTAAGCAAGATAAGAAAATCCAACGTCATGGTGATTTGCTACCCGATAATAAGAGCTGTTCTTTGTGGTCCGTCAAACTGTGGAAAAACAAACAGCTTGCTGGCTTTAATTACTCACCCCAACGGATTGAGATTTGAAAATGTTTATCTATACTCAAAGTCGCTGAATCAGCCAAAGTATAAGTTTCTAGAACAACTGTTGGAGCCCATAGATGGTGTAAAGTATTTTTCATATAGCAATCATGAATCAGTCATATCTCCTGATAAGGCACTACCCAACTCCATAATGATATTTGACGACAATGCCTGTGAAAAACAAGATAATGTGAAAGCCTTTTTCTGCATGGGACGTCACAAAAGCGTTGACTGCTTCTATCTATGCCAATCCTATGCTCAAATTCCAAAGCACTTAGTCAGAGATAATTTAAACCTTTTAGTAATATTTCGACAAGATGACATGAATTTGAAGCACATCTATAATGATCATGTTAAAACTGATATGACGTACAATGAATTCAAAAAATTATGTGTAAACTGTTGGAGAGTTGGAAAATATGGATTTGTCGTAATAGACAAGGAAAGAGATGTTGATAATGGTAGATATAGGAGAGGATTTGATTCTTTTGCTATAAATATTACTCATGCTTATTAAGTGCGTATTAGTCTCTTGTTAACCATCAAGCGATCAACATGGACACTTTTCATGAGGAAAAAGACGTTCTTCGGCAAGTTGAAAAAGCTAGAGAAGCTGTTCAACGTAAGCATCGATTGTTAAAGTCAGGAAGAGAAAATTTTGAAAAGCAGATTGGAGAGACTTTCAAGCCTATTACTGATCCACTTCTTAAAATTATCGATGACACAAAGAAAGTCAAAAACGTACCACTTAGCTCTCAATCTTTATTTAAAAAACGCTTCAAGCCTTTTAAGTCAAAAATTAATAATACCGACGAATCAATGTTCCAATCAGCTAATAGTAACAGTAATGATGAAGAAGATACTTTTTCGTTGAATGATACTATCAAAGACTATGATACCGTTGTTGAAAAAAGTGACGATGATAATTCAACGCATGACATCGATAAAAATGAACCTATGAATCCATACTTACAAATACTTGATAGAAAAGAGTCAGAACTGGATCGAATTTATGGGATAAGAAAGGAAAAAAACGGACAACATATACTTGGTGATTTGCCTATATATTTCAAAAATAATCAAATTCAAATAAAGGATCTAAGATATCCAATGACTGATGGATTAATGGAGTTACTTATAAAAAAGCATCCTGATAAAAAGCACATAACACCAGATAATTTAGTTAAATACAAACAAATCTTGGAAACGTCAAGTGCGCATGAAAGAAAATTTGACAAAAATGAGACGATTCGTCCATACAATAGTAATAAATTCAATAATGTTATTACCCCAATATTTAATCTCACTCAAATTAAGCAGAAAGGCGGGTCCATACCTTCATTTAAAATTGCTAAGCTGAACATGCAAATGGACTACATTTACTGGGACGATCCTAACGAGCTGGTCAATCGGCTAAGATTACTAGTGGCAGAAAAATCAGCCGGTAATCCTAGTCGCACTAATGAAATGAATTCAATCGTTCAGGAGCTTCGTGAAGCTAATATCATATATTAAGAATCGTTATCAATTCTACTTCTGTGTAAAAATGAGCATCGACGTGTTCGGACGTGGATCAGCTAAGTCGAAAGGTGGTAGTCGAGGTCCTCGAGGAATTGGATATAATCTCACCACAGATGATCAATTTGACTTGGAAAATAAAAGGTTGTGCAATGTTGCACCAGCTATTCAATCTCACGATGCTGTAAATCTCACTACTTTACACAAAGAAAAAAGTTTCATTTTGGATGAACAAGAGAAAATAAATCTACTATTGAGCAATTTAAGTGATGTATTCTCAGAAACAATACTAAATTTGAAGCGTGAAATAAATACACTTAAGGAGATTGTAGCACATATATCTAGTATAAATCCAGAAGACAGTTAAGAGAGATGGAAGCAGTAGTGGAAGAGCTTCATAAACCTGCAAGACGCAACTACCTTCGCCGAAAGTTTGATATTCAAGGCTTGGATGAAACATGGCAAGCTGATCTTGTGGAGATGATACCTTATGCTCATGAAAATAAAGATTATAGATATTTGCTTACAGTTGTAGATATATTCTCCAAGTATGCATGGGCTGTGCCCGTAAAGAATAAAACCGGTAAAGATGTCACTGCAGCTATGAAGTCGATATTAACAGAGGGAAGAGTTCCAACTAATTTGCAAACAGATCATGGCAAAGAGTTTTACAATGTGAATTTTTAAAGTCTCATGCAAAAGGACAAAATAAACTTGTACTCGACTTATAGTAACCTTAAAGCATCTTTATGTGAGCGATTCAATCGTACACTAAAGCATGATATGTGGAAAAATTTCAGTTTGCGTGGCAGATATAAGTGGATTGACATCTTGCCTGAGTTACTGACGGCCTATAATAATCGGAAACATCAGACAATAGCTACAAAACCAAAGGATGTGTCAGCTGCTACTGAAAATGAAGTTTTGAAAAAATTTTCATCAAGAACAATCGGGATGAGAAAACAACCAAAATTTAAAGTGGGAGATAAAGAGCGAATAAGTAATGCTAAGCAAGTATTTGAAAAAGGACACACACCTAACTGGTCGACTGAGGTATTCACTATAACACGAGTAGCTCTAACCAATCCACCAACTTACCATTTGAAAGATTACCAAAATCAGGGAATTTCTGGAGGCTTCTACGAGCAGGAACTGCAGAAAACCAAGTATCCTGATACTTATCTTGTTAAAAAAATTCTTCGTCGACGAGGAAATCAAATTTATTTGTCAAGTGGTTGGACTTTGACAATATCCATAACAGTTGGATTGATAATAACAAAGAATAAAAGTGATATGTACTTTAAAAAATTATTAAAATTCAGAAGTTGTAAAAAAATTTGTATGAAACTTGTTGTGGTCTTTTAATGTTATCAATTATGTGTGCAAATGAAATTTTTTTACAATACATGGTAATGTTATATCTTACATAAGATTCATTGAGATAAATAAAAACTTTAAACATGTAATAGATTGTATCATTTGTTTTCTCTCACGTTAAACTAGTTTCACAAAAGTAACTTTCTTTTTCTTTTATTTGTATGATTAAACATTTATTGGTTAAAAAATTTAACACTATCACCATTGTAGCAAACTGACAGCTTATTTCTATCAATAGATTTCAACAAACTATTAAGTGATAGTTCGTTACTCACAAGATACTCAGATACTTAATTAGGTAAAAATATTTGGAAGTGATCGTCTAGTTCAGCGATAGCTTTCGTGCCGAATTTAGTGTTAGCTTTTCTCAGCTTCGACACTACATGACTTTGCCCCTTGACCATTTCGTTGATCTTCTTTGTTGGAAAGAATCTTCCACAGGCCAGCCGATTAAGTGCTGCTAAATCAGCCATCTGAAACATAAGAAAATTATATGAGTTTTATAAATAGTAAAAAAAAAAATACATGAATAAGAAAACACGTTACAAACCTTTATTTCTGAGCTTTGCTGTTCCAAACAGATCTGCTTATCTCTGTAGAAATTTTTCAACTCCAAACCTGTTCTTTTAGGAGCTTGTTGTTGTCCTGAGCTGCTTGCGTCGGATAATGAAGCAGTCGATACTTTTATCTGCTCAGTACAGCTCTGACTGAGCTCCGCTGGTTGATGCTGCCGATGATATAGGGACTCTCCCACTACTGGAGAAATCTCCCCCTCTACATTGGCTGCTTTTTCATTGGCTGCTGGTCTGCTATGATTTTCTACACACTCTCCAGCTCTTTGTTCTTCTATTATTTTAATCCTTTAATGGCCCCAAGGCAGCGTATCTGTAGTGTTTGATAAAATATATCGTTTATCATCTCGGGAACTAAGAGCAATTTTATTTTGCCTCTCAGTGTAGAGCTTATGATGACGTGATCTTATATTAATTTGCTCTCGATTAATGTTTATAATTTGGTCACGAAGGCACTTAGTATAGTCGCTGAAATCGATAGTTGCTTTTACGACGTTACTCTTAACACCCTTTGCTTTTTTAATCACATTTTTATTTTCAAGAAGAATACTATACATCTTACTTCTGAGCCCAACAAATTTCAATATAATATTTCCATTGCACTCATCTTTCATGAGCCCAACAATTTTTTTATTTTTTAACGGCATCGTAAATTTATTATTTTCTGGATAATCTCAAGTGTCAAATTCATTAAAATCCAATTTCATCATTTCATAAATATCATGGTTTTTTACCTCATATATCAGACTGTCTGTATCAGTGTATAAGAGTTTACAATCATTTTTTAATTTGGAGAGCATATAATCGTAGTAAAAACGATACACAAGTGTCTTCGATAAGACATTAAGCCCAATGTATATTGGCTTTTTCATCATCACTTCTGCACGTTGCAGCTGTATGGCTACAAAATTCTCATCAAAAATATCACAGCTGTGAAAATTTGGCTTTGCAATGTACGATGCCGCACCATAGCGTCCATCCCAATGGTTGAGAAGTTTGACATCGATACGCTTTCTCTCATTTTCCATCGTTTTTACAAAAATAGCATTATTGAATAGTTTGAAAAGCATTTTTTCAAACTCATTCTCAGCCTTTTTTCTCTCAATGCTATTGAGATCAATATATTCTTTAAGCCATGCACTTTGCCAGAATTTTAAGGCTCGATATATTTTTGTCAGTCGTAATCCATGATTTGTGACTTGCTTGAGGGCTTCATAATGAAGTACATATTTATGCTTGTTACTTAATGTTGTCATTAATTTAGGCTGCTTCGAACCTGGTGCTGAAATGTGTTCGGAACAAAATGGCAAATCTTTATGAGAATCGTGGAGCTCCTCTGGATACTCCAAATCCACTTCTAAAATATATCCGTAAGCACTTTCATTTCCAATATTATAAAAATCATGAGGCTGTTGCTCAACATTTTTGACCCACTGAAATCCACCATAAGGAAGTTTTTTAGTCATTGCCCAACCATACAAATTATTCACGTCAAAATATGACATACATCTTTCAGTTTCATCTTTTTTATAATTTTCCATATGGTGATTATTAGCTTCTGCATATCTGTTACAGCACTGGCTTATTCCACCTCGTATGCCTTTTTCAATGAACATAAACATATCTATATCAGTAATGAGTTCTAGTAAAATCTGAAAAAAATTCTCAATTAATAACTAAAGCACAATTGACATTATATTCTTATACATAATACTTACTTTCGTTCTTCTCAACATGGCATCCCAAGTGAAGCCTGGAGTAGTGAAATAGTGAGCAGAATCTAATTTATAAACCTTGAGGCAATTATTTCTAAAGTTTTCAAATACTTCTGTTAACAGAAGTACATCAGTTTTAAGGTAAAGATCTGAATACTTTCCAAGAGTTATAATATCAAAAGTTTTCCATACTGTTTCAGCATGTATATAATCTTCACTACTGATATGTGCATTATATAATTTACTATAAAAATCATCTTTAGATGGGAACCCGATTTCTTCAAGTTTTTCGAATGATGCTACATAATCGTATGGAAATACACCCTTCCTCTTCAGCATATTGATTTGCTTGAAAGAGTATTTATCATCTTGACTAAAAACCTTTTCTAGAGTATCATACTGCTCTAAGTAAGATCCCAACTTATCAAGCGACGACGGCAAAAATCTATACGAGTCAATGAAGCGTAAGTTTATACGTGTCCCTTTAACGTACTTCGTAAAAGAAATATATTTTTCTTTAGTTTGAGGGATAACTTGTACTCTTCCGGAAAAGCAAGTTACAAGTTCTTGTATAAATAAGTGGGCATCATAATTGCTGAGATTATGGAAAACTATTGGTACTGCTCGCGAGTCCTGATACTTGAGATTACATACATTGTGAACTGGGCCTCAATATCTGAGTAAAAAAAAGCGAATTTTAGTTTAAAGGGAAAAATTTTCTCAATTACAAACTCATAAATATAATACTTACTCTCCAGTAAAATGGCAATGATCGTAAACTTTTTCATCATTTTTAATAGACTTCTCATATATGTGACATATATCAGCATTGAAAAAATCAAAGTCCTCTTCTTCAGTTAATGATCTCATTGGCACTGGATTGTTGTACATTCTATGTAAATCTAAGGCAAGATCTTGAATTTCTTTCACAAACCAGGTAGCTGGATTCTCACTGCTTTCAGTGTTTTTTCTGTAGAAAATGTATCGTGATTTCGCGTTATCAAAACTGCACTTTACATAATATCCAACACTTAATGCTTCATGGTGTTGTATTGCTCGCTCACTATTATGCACAGATTTTAATAAACACTCAAAGTCTGTGTATACTATAAATGGTACACGATTTTTATTTATGTGATTTTCAAATTATAAAATTTTATTATCATACCTCGGCAAGCTTATTTTACACTTATTCACTTTAACGCACTCCACCGTATGTGTTTTTAACATTTCATCAGTTGTAAAGTAATGAAGACAGCGGTCGCAAATACATATTTTGTGTTGATGTTTTGTTAAAGAACTTCTAACCAACCTAGATAAGTCTTTAATATATACGTAGTGGTATTTTATATCATTATCAGCACTATTATCACCATCTTGGATTCCTTCTAAATATTCTTCTCTATCTTCTTCTACCTTATCTTCGTCCATTGCCTCAGCATTAAAAAAATCTTCTCTATCTTCTTCTACCTCATCTTCATCCATTGCCTCAGCATTAACGAAATCATCACGTTCTCCGTCAATATTTTTTTGTTTCTTTGATTTTCCCTCACTATACGTGTCAATATAATAATTTTGTATAAGCAGCAAATTAATATGTTTATCCTTTTTTTCTGCTGTCAAGTGAAGGGGTAAAGTTTTATAACTATTTTTACTTTTCTCCAAAAAATACACGTTAATAGACACATTATTCTGTTTTTCAAATTTTGTAACTTGCTTAGACTGCACTGGAAAGGTGATCGCCTCGATACTATTACTGTTTTCGTATTGAGTATAATTTGACACTCGTTGTGCATTTTTATTCACTGGATGTAAAGCTGACAAAATGGCCCATTTGAAGCATTGCTGATCTGCGTTCTGTACATTCACGCAAGCTTTTTTTTTCTCGATAGTAGTAGGGAGTTCTATGTAAGAACTACCACTCATTGCATTGTACTTATTTACATTTACTACTAAATTTAAAATTGAGCGTAAAGTCCATCCAGAATCACGCTCCTGAAACTTTTCTACATCTGTAGAAATAGGCTTCTGGACATTCGTTTTAAACCATTCATGTAGGTCTGTCGTATCAAAAATGGAATCAGATTTAGTATTAAAATATTTAAGTTAAACAGTCTCTGTATCATTTTTTACTGCCAAAAACTCTGCTGCTAATACTGTATTAATTTTTAGGGAGTGGCGTTGGCTCAGTGGTAAGCGTGCTTGCTACTGATACAACGCTGTTCTAGGGGTCGTGGGTTCGATTCCCGGTGAGTGCAGATTTTTTCAAAAACTGTTTTCGCCGAAAAAAGTTCCTATGTAACCCCGGCTGTTTCGGGGCGGGTTTTTTCCGTGGAATTTTCCTTCAGAGTGATTCCAGGGTTTTTTTCTTGCTCCACAGGCCTTCGGACCTGGGTGAATGCGAAACAGTGTTAGGGCCTAATAGGTAGGGATTAGCGGGCCCGATGCCAGGCAGGGATCGCCGGCCTTACCGGCGAGGAGTGGCTTCTGAAACATGGGGCTTCTCCCGATCCCGAGATCCGATGCTTCGGACCCAGGCTACACAGTGGCGAGTTGACCCGGTGCACTTCCCTCCGGTGCAGAGAGTGTCAGCTTAACTGACAAGGTGTGTTACACCGGAGATACTTCCACTGTGCCCATGGTATGATTTGTATGGTATCAATTAAAGAGAAGATTTGGGGTAAATGGGTGTGGCAATACACCCCCACACATAGGTGGTGAGTGGGTGGCCCCAGCGACTGGGCCAATAGGCTGTCGTGGTAACCCGATGTATAAAAAAAAAAAAAATGCTGTATTAATTTTTAAAGCATTTTGCTCGTCGAGAATTTCTCGCACTTTTAAAATGAATATTTTTCCGCAGACTTAAGAAATTTTATTATATCTAAATGCCTACCATTTGTTATAACAGCCGTTCTTATGCGATTTTTAAAAGCACTATTAAGATCTTTCCATGTCACAAAATTATAATCCTCTTGATTGTCTAATTTTTCATCGAGCCCTGGCCCTTGCACTTCTAGAATTTTATAAAATGCTGCTAAAAACGTTGATAAAAGATACTCAATATTCAACAACTTATTTTCCACTGGCGATGACAATTTTACAGACAGCTTATAGTCGGAAATACTTTTAAGCACTATTTCACTATTATCAATAAAATCTCGTATCTCGGTCATATTATCACTATGCAGCAAGCGTTGATATTCTATTCGCGCTATTCCACAGAAAATCACGTAACGCTCCACGGCGTTGGCGTTAGCAAAATTCTCGCAGAGGTGCTCCATTATACTTACAGCTCGCGTTAACGTACTCAAATGAATGACAAGCTGCTTGAACTTTTCTTTTATACTGATTTATCTCTGCGAAAGCAATACGAGTGATAACTAGCGGCGACTAGTAGTTGTATATAAAGAGATGACACATCGATAGAGGGGTTAGTTAACTAATAATCGTCACAACGTTAAGATGACGAAGTACGTGGTTGATGTTCAAGGCTTTAAAACCATGCACAACGAATTTATTTTTAAAGAGGTCGCTATTATACCTCTACAAGAAAATGCTACACCGTCAGTTTTTGTCTTTAAGCCCCCATATTCTTAGGCACAGGTCTTACCTAAGAACAAATGTGAAAATCGATGGTTGGAGTTTAATTACCACGGTCTTCGTTGGAGCTCAGGAGAAGTTCCCTACGAGGATCTAGCTACAACCTTTCGAGCCATTATTAAAGAAGATGATGTTATTTACGTAAAAGGTCTTGAAAAAATCGAACAGTTGCGCCGCGTGGTATTTCATAGGTACATTACTCATAGTATGATTATACGCTTTACTAAATATTTGCATAATATAATTATTTTTATAGGCACATTTATGATATTAAGCAATGTCCAGCTTTAAAAAAAATTAGTATGGATGATATCGAATGCATGAATCACCAATTTAATTCAGCTCATCGTGCTGTGAAGAATGCTACAGCTTTAAAAAAATTGATTTTAAAAGAGCAGCAACAACAAAACGATATTTTTTAATCAATGTACATCTGATACACAATACTTATGCAATAAATTAGTTCTTCATGAATCTATGTCGATTTTTTTCATTCACGCCTCCTTATTACTGCGCCGATTGAAATTACTTTATAGTATTAACTGACTCTATTCGTTGGCGAGGTACTGCGGTGAAGAGGAGTAAGCCAAGCAATGGTGGGATACGCTTTTGGTTATAAAATGGTATACATGTTCTCTGGCAACACGCATCACTCAGTACGCCCACTCTTGAGAAAAAAATATGATGCTGGTACATTATACGCCTAAATAAGAAGCGAAAAGTCATCGGCCACGGCTAACACATCCGTATAGATAAGAAATAATAGCTCCATAACTTGGCAAGGTACTGTGTTGAGTAAGCCAACGTTGGTCACAGCTAAACGGGATACGCGATCCGCTACATCCGCATATGATGCTGGTACATTATACGCCTAAATAAGAAGCGAAAAGTCATCGGCCACGGCTAACACATCCGTATAGATAAGAAATAATAGCTCCATAACTTGGCAAGGTACTGTGTTGAGTAAGCCAACGTTGGTCACAGCTAAACGGGATACGCGATCCGCTACATCCGCATATGATGCTGGTACATTATACGCCTAAATAAGAAGCGAAGAGTTATCGGCCACGGCTTACACATACGTGTATCCTAGCATGACTCGTTGCACCCGCTCTTGCTTAGAAAAAAATATTACACTGGTACATTATACGCCTAAATAAGAAGCGAAAAGTCATCGGCCATGGCTAACACACCCGTATAGATAAGAAATAATAGCTCCATAACTTGGCAAGGCACTGCGTTGAGTAAGCCAACGTTGGTCGCAGCTAAACGGGATATGCGATCCACTACATCCACTGATAAGAAATACACGTTCATGCTTGATCATCTTCCTCTCGCGCTGTACGTTGGGCTTGTCACACCTACACCTTTCGGACCCATTCTGATGACGTCGGAGATTGATTCGCGGTCGGAAAGGAAGGGAACTGTCAGTACTATCCGACGTCACAGCATCCGGAAGGGGCCCCCTTCCCTGACGTTACCATCCGAGTAGTCCGCACCACCCACCACCCCTACCGCCCGTGCCCCTCCTCCCACCACCCGATCAGCCTCTCCTCCACCACCGCCTCTCTTCTACCGCCCGATCAGCCTCTCCCCCCACCACCGCCTCTCCTCCACCGCCTCTTCTCCACCCACAGCTATAGCTAGAGCCTCTCCCCTCACCACTACCTCCAGGGGGGAGCTGGGGGGGTGCCAGAACCGCCATGGTTTACCTACTTATAACTACAATGCTACAATTAAACTTTGTATACATAAATAAATATACACTACTCATTCAAAACAATTCAACGGGTGTTCAACTTTTTATATTTTAGCATAAAGAGAGAACGTTTGTTGTATTTAAGGAGTGAAATTTGCAAGATCTTTGAGAATCAAGTACCAGAGGAGTGGTATTCACTGAGCGTAGGCCTTATAAGCGACACTGGAACTTTGTTTTGTGCTTCTAAGTCTGAACGACTGAAGGCAGTTGAATTACATCTAATTGAATGAAAAGGAAAACAAAAAGGTAAACAATTATTTTTATGTGTTTTTGTTGATGCCCACTGAGCCATAGGTACTTATCAGCTTTCCCCCTCCGGTTTGGTAGGGTTGGTATCTGTAAAGACTCAAACTAACGTTGAAAGCTGGGAAACATCATTTGACTTATGAAGAATAACTTACAAGGCATTAAGTTTACATAAAATCTTTAAATCACATCCTTGTTTTCACAATGACTATTATACCGTAAATATACATGTTCTTTTTAGTGTCTCTTTTAGAATTGTGCAGCTGAATTTTTTTTGTATTATACAATTTTTTATCACATAAAAAATATTTTCAGATTTTAGAAAATTTTTCAAAGCTTTACCCGGGAAAATCAGAGTCTGTGACCAAAGGCTGGTCTTCGCTAGCAATCAAAATAGTCGCTTTGGTAATAAAGTCGCATAATTTGTCGAAATTTAAAAACGCAAAATTTTTGTTGTAGAAGTATATTTACTCGTGCCACCATTCATACATAATTTGGATTATAATTTTTTTTATTTTTATAATAAAAATGTTTTGAAGCAAAAAAAAGTACATATGAAAGAAAATAAATGTATTTTTCTAAGATTAATTAAATAAGTCAATTTTGAGAGATTCATTACTTAATTACATTTAATGTCTACTGTGCCGTCAATTTTAATTTGCTATTATGTAAATGTATTTCTACAGTTTATATATAATCACAAAGCTTAGTTAAAACCTTATCATATTACATTAAGCCACATTGATAAAAATAATTTTCAGGATCTACAAAACTTAGATAAAAACGATGATTTTACGAAAATTCTGAACTCTGTAAAGAAATTGGATACGACCTTGTGCATCCATTTATTGTTGTGTGTGGAGTATTGAATGATCCGAAAACAATCTATGTGGTCGTGAACGAGGATGTGAAATTTGTATTTGATTTAATCGCAGCAGCCATTGACGTTTATTTAAAAATATCAATTATATTTACCAAAGCAAATTGTAAAATTAGCTTGCATATCACTCAATTCTGTGCGTACCATATTTACAAAATTTAAAATTCGGGTATGTATTTAGGTGTATCAAAATTCGTTCCAAGCTTGTGATTTTAATGTCAAGTAAATTAATTACATTTATTTTTAAATCCTAAAGTCAATTAAATCAATATCATGGATGAAGCTAATTTTAAAAAGAAATGATAAAATTTACGTTGTAACTGTATAAATATCAAAGAGTCCCTCGAAGTCTCGTTCAATAGATTGTTATTAAAGTTGATAAATTAATGTCTGAGGTATTTATACAATACTTACAAAATCAGGTTGTCCAAAATGCTAAGCCTAATAATAAAAAAAGCAGTGAAACAGTTTTAAATTTGTTGGAACATACCAAAAATCCCTTTAAAAATTTATCCACTGTATACTTACGATTTCAAATATATAAAAAAATGTACTGTTAAATATCCCGCGTTGTACGAAAAAGGACAAGATACAGCTTTTGAAATTATTAATCATGATACAATTTAAGTTCAAAACTACCTTTGTACACAGTAAATATACCTCTACAATCTACTTTGCAAAATCTATTTAAAACTCCTGGTTCAACAAAATTTTAAAATATTTGGATGAACTTAACAGGAGAAAACTGTTGTATCTAAATTTATGCAAGCTCCACTATGGAAAAGTTATGCTAATGAACAGTTTACACTTCCCTTTTTTTAATTTTATAATGACTTTCAGCCAGGCAACGCTCTGGGAAGCCATGTGGGGCAACAGCAGCTTGGCGCAGTTTATGCATCTTTTCCTTTACCTTCCAGCAAATTTTGTAGCAAAACTAAGCAATATTTATGTAGTTTCATTATTTTACACTAAATATCGAAAAATGCTTGGTAACGAGGCTGTATTACGAAATTTAATTCAAGAAATTAATGAATTATGTAAAACAGTCATAGTTATAGACGTTGATGGTTATCCCAAAACGATTTTATTCAGGTATGCCCTGTTGTTAGGTGATAACTTAGGTGTTAATACTATCAGAGATAGAGAGAAAGCTTTACAGCAACGCATTATTGCAGAATATGCTGAAATACTGTTTCACAATGTCAAAATATGATTGAAGAAAACGAAGAGCTTTTAAGAAATACGGATGATTATGAAATGGGCGTTAAGAAGAGATGTGTGTTTAATTAACTAATAGATTTTCACATAACTCAAAATTCATCGCTTGACGTCATGCATGATTTATGCGAAGGCATCCTCCTTTACACTCTATCAAAAGTTCTGACTTGCCTTATTAAAAAAGAAAAGCTGTTTTTATTAGAAACTTTAAATTATCGTATTAAATGCTTTAACTATGGCGATGTTGAATCTTCGAATAAACCTCAGCCTCTCTTAGAAGAAAATGTAAAAAAACCAACGGGAGATAAAATACAGAATAAAATTAAAACAAAGCAATCCTCAGCTAAAATGCTGTGCTTAGGCAGGTGTCTCACGGTAATAAGGTGATTTAGTTCCAGAAGACAATCAGTACTGGAAATTATATTTATTACTACGTGAAATCATTTGTATTGTCATGTCACCAAGATATATAACAGGTCGTCTTTTACGACTGAAAATATTGATCACCAAGCACAATCGACTTTATTTACAATTATTTGGATCATTGAAACCAAAATTCCATTTTTTGCTGCATTTGGTTGAAATTCTTATAAGAAATGGGCCAGCTATAGGTCATTGGTGCATGGCCTTTGAAAGAAAAAATAAAGATCAGAAACTGTTTGCTACTGGTACAAGCTCGCATAAGAATATTCCACTATCGATTGCTATCAGAAATCAGTTACGTCGATGTTATCAAAATGAAGTTAATCTTAGTGCTCTTGACTATACAATGGGAAAGTTAATTAGGCAAAAAGATACGGATATTCAAAGTTTTGTACCTACCATTTCTTTTCCGAGCACGTACAAATCTGTTATTTATTTCAGGAAAAAAATATTTTCACGGTACTATTATTGTCACAGATATAGAAGACAATGGTCCAAAATAAAGTAAAATTTTTAAAATTTTATATATTCTGGTGAACTATACTTTATTGTATGCAATGCTGAAGTAGTCTCTTTTAATTGCCATTTATGTGCTTACGAGGTTAATTTGTGTGATAAACCATGAAAGATTTTTAATTATAAGTTAATTTATCCAACTGGTCCATGTTTACTAGTGCGGGGATGAGTGCCCAAAGGGCAATATCCGGTTGTCCGGGTCGATTTGGCAGTCCCACTTCTGCCGTTAGCGTGTCTCTTCGAGGAAGGGAGTTGAGAGAAAAATCCTGTTTAATATAACAGAAAGAACTTTTTATTTAGGCGTACAGTGTGGTGTCTACTAAGACACCGGAGATCAATCTAGACAGGGAGCCAAAACGCAACTGACTTGCAGCACAGCGCAAGACGCCAGACCGGGACGAGAGAGAGAGGGGATAGCCCCCACACTAGTTAATAACACAGATTCTCATTATGTTGTAACTAAGTACGATGTATAATTTATGAGTATGTAAATATAAAAACAAATGAATGTATGTAGGTGATAGAAAAATTTGTAATAGTATAAATTTTAATTGTAGTTAAAAATTTAATTTTTAAGAAGATCGCAAAAAATTTGTCATGGCTAGTTGATATCTCACGTGTATGTACCTCTCGTACTGTTACCAAAATAAACCGTTTTTAAAAAAATAAACGATAAATTGATTTTTTATTATATTAATAACAATAATGAATGCAGCAAACAGGTTGACGTATTCTACTCTCTGGCATAAAATATTTATGCAAATAAAGAATTAAAAACGAAATTTGTTTCTGGCAAGCACGCAGGGCATATACACACGCGCGAGCATGCGTTGTATACAGGTATGTATATAATATATAGAGTAGTCTCACTCGTTGCATTGGCGAGCCTACAGTTAATATTTGAACGTAAGTATATAGCTCAGATAGAATTGAACTGTGCAATGTGCAACCTAAAAATTGGGAGTTTCAGCCACCCAACTTTGAGGTGTGAGACCTCAAGCTCGGAGCTCTGCGTGTTCAACAATCTCTGAAATCAAAGGCCTCTAATCTCGTTGCCTCCGACATCCAAGTCTAACGTGCAGTAGTTCAAATTCTTTTGAACTGTTGGGCTTCTTGATTCACTCCATGCTCGTCATATTTGAAAGTCCCAGCGTTCAATCTTTTTGGAATTACGGTCGTTCAAGATATTTGAGATCCTAGCTTTCAAAATTTTTTTCCGTGTAGAGGGACAAGAAAAATTCTAAGGGGATCTGTGGGAGGCACTGGATGGTGGTTGGACAGCTGTTGGGATTGTTGGAGGCTGTGGAGGATCTGGACAAAAAGCAAGCTAAGCTGAAAAAAGAGACAAAAAGACAGAATTTTACAGTATTTTATGGGGGAGAGGTAGAGGATTATTGGATGCCTGTGGTAGGTCTGTGTGCTATGGTGGATTGTGGAGGGTTTGTTTCAAGTAAACTGCATAAAGAACTAAACAATATATACATATTAATATTAGTAAAGCTTTGCCGTCATCTACGTGCTCCACGCACCAATCTCCCCCTTTTTGAATAAAGTTAAATACTCAATTTTTTTAGTATGTCTTTGCATATACATTCATATATGTATGCGTGCTCCACACACCAACTCTCTAAGAATAATTAAAGGAGATCTTATTATGACTTTCGTAAAACAAGGTCGTAGATTTTTCTTAAATGTTGTTACTGTAAGTCAAGTATTTTTTTGTAATACAACCTAATAACAACAGAATCTATTGACTGTCACTATCAAATGATTAATATTTTAGTATTATAGTATACCTTTCTTTCCTCAAGTATAAAACAATCTTTCTGTTTTCAGTAGTGAACATGATTTTACGTATTATTTCTAACCATTTAGTGGGTAAATCCTAATATCTGATATCTTATATCTTTCTACTTATCTTTACGTTAATTTTTCTGGTACAAATACATTTCAAAGGTTTTCTATGTTTCTATTCTAATTTTCATTCATATCGTTATAGTTTACAGCCAACTCATAGAGTCATTTACCTCTACTTTTGTTATTTAGGTTGTTTTTCTACTTTATTACATAGTGTTATTTTGTTACTTATATTAACTACGTTTTCTGTATACTTTATAATTTTTTATAATTTTTTTATAATAATCGAGATACATAATGTATAAATTATATGTCTCTATACTAAATAATACAACAAATTTATCTACGAACTAAAAGTAATGTAAAAATTAAGCATGTATTACAAATGCGTAACATACGTGTAAATATAAAATTGTAATATTAGGAGATGAAAATTTCTTTGTGCAGTATGTTTTGTTATAAGAAGTGTCTATATTTGAATAGAAAAATAAAAAACTTATGGTACAGAGTTTATCAGAACGTAAAAAATACGTATGTACGATTGACCGTGAAAATATAACGGTTATTTATAGTAATATAAAACTGATCATAATAATGTAACGGTCTTTTATAGTAAAACCCTAAATTATTTAAGTTCTGACCCTGTGATTTACTAACAATCATGGGAAAATCTAAGACCAATGAAAACTGCTTTCTTTATTAAATGAACGGTAAAGATGAATTATATCCAGTATTTGAAGTTATCCTAAGTACAAATATTTTTTTACCTGACTTATATCCTGCTATTATTTCTAATTTTAAGTTATACTTGAATAATTATACTGTACGCAATCTTATGCCGTTACATAAACCATCAGTTTCACTTCAGTTTTTTATTAATCAAACAATTGCATCTACTTTTAGTCTTAGAAAGATTGATAATGAACCTTTGTGTATATTATTGCAAGTTCTTGTTGGGAAATTTAAATCTATATTTTTATTAATGCAATCGCTACCTGTATATTTTGCATAATCTATACTATAACACGTATGTTCTAGATGTGTAACTAGACTTAGAATTTCGTTTTTTGAAACGTACAAAAATCCATTATAAGTCATTAAAATTACTTTTTTAAGGTACACAAGAAATACTTTTGAACGCCAGAAGATCAAATACACGTGCTTACAGAATTCAAAGTGATTTAAACTTTATTAGCACATGTAGTTGATGTTCTCACGTTAAAAGTTATTTTCCTTGTGTATGTATTTATATCATTACCATAAACACTCGATCTTTATCCATAAAACGCATATTCTTTTTTAAAAAAAAAATTTTGAATTTTTTCCGACAAGATGAATACTTTATCTTTTTATTATTGATAGATTTTCTAGGCAATATTTTATTACTAGAAATATTAGTCTGAAATCACCACCTCGATTATTTACCGCCAATTGGTATATTATTATTTCATACTTTTTTTTACCTACGATATCCAAGTTTCTTTTTTGGAAATCATTGAAACTTCGTCCCACATTATTATCTATACTTCACTCAATTTCTTAAATCAGTTTTAAATTCCAAAAAAAACTCTTAATATGTATTTAATCTAAAACAGTAATTAAAATGTCCGATAATTATTCATTCTTTTGGTACTAAAATAAAAGCTTTTCCTGTCAAATTCCTAGAAATAAATTCTTCATGAATCCTCAAAGTTAATACACTGAGAAGATTACACATTTAACGTACCACATTTTAAAGTAGAATTTGCTATGTGACATAGTAAAATTTCTTATTCCACTACATTGCTATTTAGTATAGTAAAAATAACTATGTTCGAAGTAATTTCATACAATGTCTATAGGTATATACGCCTATTGAGTTTTAAATTTGAGGTTATACTAATGTAAATATTAAGAAAAACATATTATTTGATTTATTAGTGTTAAAAATAAATACGTTAGTTAATTAATTTTGAATCGACTAATTATCCGTTGCTAACACCGTGGTCAATACAGGAGACCCTTCGATTTTCAACTTTATTGTGTGTATGATAAATACTACACGTTCCCACATGTACTTTATTCATACTCGCGTTGACATCATGTCCTGTGATCTAGTAGTTGCGGAGCCTAACTCGAAAACTCAAAGGTAAAAATTCAAATCCCAGTCACTGCAGATCTTTTTAATATAAAAATATGTTTCAAATTTATTAGCATCTATTTATAAGAATAAAAAAATCTATAATAATCTTGTGTTTAATATATATATTCTCGGGGCAATATGTATATATATACATATTTTTTTTCTTCTCTTACTAATATAAAAATTCTTTCTGAGTAAAGTAAAAATAACTATGTTGAATAGAAAATTTTACTATAATCTGGTTTTACTATGTAGCATATAGTAATTTTTATAATATGGCGAGTATGTCTCAGCTGTCCTGTAAAATATAGTAATTTTTATTATAGTTGTAAAACTTTTTCTAACACCACTTTTTTTAGTGTATTTTAGAAGAAAATTGTTTTTCCAGAATCACCTACACGCAGAGGAAAAAAATGGCATTGTCGCATGAGAGCGTCAATGCGATGAACCTGTGCAGCACGCCTTGCGCTTCTACTGTAGCTACTACGAGCTAAGCGCAGGCTGCTATGTAGCTATGGCATCGCCAGTGTCTATGCCGTAATGTCATCATGAGACATGAGCCTAGCGCCAGAATTTGATGGGTTTCAAGCAGAGAGTTGACACCTTAAACGCATTGACTATATAGCTATGGGCAAAACACAAAGCGGCGATAGAGTTTTGTCCGTTGCCGTCTTGCGTTTGCTTCTTCCACTTTTTTTTACACTATATGCTCTCTCTGCAGCAGGCACGCACTCGTTGCCTGCGCAGCTCATAAATACCTATATATATGCATGTTCAAACATGTATGTACATATACACTACAGCTGATAGTCTTGTGATATTTAGAAACATATTTATTGTAAGCACCGTTTATATATAGATCTAATTTTAACATGAGTATGGCAAAGCTGCACAGCACAGCTAAAAATTTAATGAATTAAGCATGAAGAGTATTAAGCCTATCATATCAGCTGCAGTGTATATATACACACACACATTTGAACATGCATATATATAGGTATTTATGAGCTGTGCAGGCAACGAGTGCGTGCCTGCTGCAGAGAGAGCTTATAGTGCAAAAACAAAAAGTGGGAGAAGCAAACGCAAGGTGGCAACGGACAAAACTCCATCACCGCTTTGCGTTTTGCCCATAGCTATAGTCAATGCGTTTAAGGTGTTAACTCTCTGCTTTAAACCCATCAAATTATGGCGCTAGGCTCATGTGTCATGATGACATTATGGCATAGACACCGGCGATACCATAGATACATAGCAGCCTGCGCTTAGCTCGTAGTAGCTACAGTAGAAGCGCAAGGCATGCTGCACAGGTTCATCACATTGACGCTCTCATGCGATAATGCCATTTTTTTTCTCTGCCTGTAGACCATCAAAAAAATACAATCTTTTCTTAAGTTTACTGTTTTATGAAAACTGTGTCGTGTGGCACTGTTTGATTAAATTAATACATTCTTTTTTTTTTTTTTTTTTTTTTCAATACACGCAATATTTTTACTTTCATCAATTTTTATCAAATTTTTTTCTCTAGTTGGTGCCGGTAATCCGTAATCTCAAGAAGACTTCTTTTTAAAATTAAAAATCTCGTTGTCTCATTTAAATGTCATAAGGCCAGATTATCTGTATATTCTTTGAAGTTTTCAATAAAACTTTTTATTTATATGATTTTCCCACATACATAATCAGACATTTATTACTTAGCAAAAAATTTTCCTAACTGGTATGGGAGCATAATATTGCAAGCTTCTTAAAAAACTTTGTAAACAACTAATGTTGATACCGTCTTTTTAATTTTATGAACAGGTGGCAATTATCTATACTCTAACCTATAAGAATATTGTAAGCTATTTAATAAATTGAAGAATACTAGTTGATGTTTGGCTGTTTGGGTATAGTAGTGCTACATAACAATTTCTTTTCGGTTATTTTTTTACAACTCTCAAAAACCCAAGGTTTTAGCAAAAAACGTTAATAGTAAAAGTTATTTATTTGCATAGAATAACATATAACAGAAGACATGATAAACTTAGTTTTATTGCCTGATATTTGGATATTACATGGATATTGGTTATGTTACTACAGAGCCCCTGACCCAGTTACGCATACACAATTTGGTAAAGTACTGCAGAAATGTTAGGTTAAATATCTGCTTAGCTATCAGTTATAACAGCGAAAATTAATCTTGATAAGACTAGTTTAAATGAAAAGGTAATTATATTATCTTTGAAGAAGGCAAATTTTGAACGTTTGTTACAACTGAATCTTTTGTTATTATCAAGAGCATTCTCGTGGAGTGTATCTTTGTTAATTTATAACTTGAAGAATCAGTAAGATGCATTCTATTGTGTTAATTTTTTATAATTAAAAAAAAATTAGTCAGAAGTATCGCAGATGACCCTCGGAAGATGTGAGATATAGAACTTACTGAAAGCACAACAGATATTTTATGCATACTTATTGGCTTATATTTTTATTTTGAAGAGAGAGCTGTTGCAATATTAGTGAAACCGGCTGGACAGACAATCGTTAATAATTATATTAATTATAATTGTATGTTGAAGACAAACTAATAATTCACCGTTGTATTGCGATGTATTTGTAATCGCTGCTGTAGCTGTTATTTTACCCGAGGAATTATTATTATTTTTGTCATCCACGCTCAACACCATATTAATTATGTACCAAATGTAACAAGTGCGTGCATATACTAAAAGATTGTACGAATATAAAGCACTGTGTACAGTTACACTTAAACCTACATACCACCTACACCCCAGCCTGCAAAGTGTTGTGTATACAAAAATAAAAAAAAGGGTCATATATTTTTACTCGCTTTGACTACCCAGTGAGTTCCAGGTCCATTCTCATGATCAAGATTTACTACAGTTGTTTCAGAAACTGTGAGCTGTCAGCAGGTAAGTAATTTCTCGTGAACACTCCGCGAAAATACGGAACTTCTAAGATCTTACAATGTTTCATCAAATCTATGTTTGTCAGAGTTTGATCAGGTAATTTTACTGCTTTAAACTTTTTTGAATTTTTTTTTTAAGTAAAGCTTTTTTACGCTATTTTAAGCCCGAAAGTGAACTGAGAAAACTCGACAGTTCAACATGCTTCCCCCACTCAGCTCAGTTGCCACAACAGCGGAACATGTGTTTGCACACACAATTATATACTGAGATGCTGCTGCTGTGCTGATACTGTATTCGGAATCGGTCGTACGAGCTCGGAATCAACCAAGTTCTGCCGTATCGAAGGCCTCTCTGATCTTATGTCGACTTCGTATACAAAGTCGTATCATACTTTCACGTGCATTCGAGCAGAAATCAAAGGTGGTTGCATTAATAGTTCGTGAGACCCTACTTAGGCAGCATACTGAGAGCAGTCGTAGGCGCATCAGAGGGCGCACAGTAGAATAAACTAATATTTTTCGTTTCAAAACTATGTAAACTTCCTTAGAAGAAGTATTTTTTCATGAAAATTTTTGGATCTTATAGGAATGATGACAAGGAATAACAGAAAATTAAGGAGAAATGTAAGAAATAAAATCCCAACCTACAAATTTTGGATTATTTCAATTTTTCAATATAATTTTTTTTTTTTCTGTTGGAAAATAAGTTTTAAAAAGCTGATATTATAACTTCAATTTTATTTAACATACATTCCTCATTTTTTAAAATAAGGTATCAAAATTGCGTCTAAAAAGTGACTTTTTTGTCAAAATCAATCACAATTCCAAAAAAAAAATTATTTTCGTCAATGACGAAAGAACTATTACTTATTAAATGCGATAAGAACTATTTAAAATATCGTACTTAGATTATAAAATTTTTGTTTGCAACAGTTCGTTCACTGTAATTCAGCTATCTGCTATCAAGTCAAGTTCATCTGTCATTTAGTTGAATCAAAATGTTTCTGTATACAAAAAAAAGTGAACTGCAGTGTGAGCAGTTCATTTTTATTTATTACTTGATTATTACTGAGACCTTCTTTAGAACTAACTCACAAATTGTATACACATATTGTTTATTTGTAATCAACAGTGAGTAACTTTTTTTAGGTTACATTTACATCTTTATGTAAAATTGAATTATGGAGAAATGAAATATAATTTATTCAAAATAAAAGATGACTTTTGTTTGATTATAATATAATGTGTGTTCTTACATGGACATACACTTGTATTTATAAATTGAAAAATGTTTAGGTTACGTCAATTGAGGAAGCTTACTTAGGGCCTACCAAACGCCCCTTGACCCAACCAACGTAAGACCTTAAAATGCTAGAGAGGTAGTCTAAGTAGGCCCTACTGATTGCCTACTTACAATTTCTGCTTGGGCAGCTGCATGTATTGTGTCTATTGCTTATACTTTTTTGCATAAATTCATTTTGTACATTTCTTATTTTATTATTCGTTTCATTTTATAACATCATCCTTCCTTACATGTTTGCCAATAAATTTTTGGATACTTGAAACTTATATATGTGTGTATTCTTTGGCATGTGTATGAGTGTGTCCGCTCACTTTACTAGAAGCATTGATGTCGGACAATGTTTCGTTGCCAGACATATAAAGCAGTTTCACTTTTGTCAGGGGTCCCAAGACCCCTTACGGGGTTTTTTTTTTTTTTTTTTTTTTTTTCTTTAAACCTTTTCTACCGCAAAGCTCTGAATAGACTCCTAATCTAGTTTTATAAAATTTAATATAAAGACCTTTCTTGAAGACAAAAGCTTCCATGGTTTAATTATGCCTCTAACTCTTGGCTATCTGCTTTTTGGCTGACTTAGTAGCATTGATGCTATTGATAATTCCCGCTATTCCATGGGCTATAGCACTGGTTGCACTCAAACTAGCAAATAAGGGGATAAGAAGCAGAGCTCCACCAATTAAAGTAGAAAGGCTTAAAATGCAGAGAAGTTTAACATACATTTTACTACTAGATTTTTTAACTGCTGTGTGAGCATTTTTCAAAGCACTACTAATGACACCTCGAGCATTTTTGCTTTTGGCATTTATATCTTACGAGACAGTTTTATAAGTGCAATTAAAGCACCACCTGGTTTTTTTTTAAGCTACTCTTTTTTTATTTTCCTTTCCTTAATATTAAAATATGTTGATATAAAAGTAGTAAAATGTGGAGTTGAATTTGAAAATATGTATGTGTATTCTAAATCACTGCATTAACAAAAGTACAAGTTTTTAAAAGATTTATTAGAGCCTATCGAATGTGTAAAATACTTACGTTTCAGCAAAAACGATACAGTAGTCTCACTATATGATGCTTTACCAAATTGTATAATGATTTTGAGTGATATAGCTTGTGAAAAACAAGATAATTAAAGGTCTTTAATTATCTCATGTCATTGATAATGAAAGGTTTCTGTACGGGTAGTCATCAAAATGTTGACTGCTTCTATTTTTGTCAGTTATGTGCTCGAGAACCAAAGCATCTTGTAAGGGATAGTGTTAATTTTTTAGTGTTGTATTGTCTAGATAAACTTAATTAAAAAATTAGAGCTCTAATTGCTGGAATCACGATAAATATTGATATGTTGTTATAAAAAAGAATAGGAAAATAAATAATAGTCGCTACAGAAAAGGCTTTGATAATGTAATTGTACGTTTAGGACATACCTAGTGCAATCATGACAGTCTGTTGCATCACCATCATTATTATCATCGTCGTCGTCGACGTCGTCGTCGTCGTCATAATATATGTACAAACAAGAGGATGGCATTCTACGTCAGTTAGTAAAGGCACGAGGGGCTATTAATAAAAAGTACAGACTATCAAAGTTTGGGAAAATGAGGCTGTAAAAGTGCTTAGTAAAACTTTCAAACCAATTGCAGACCCTCTAATGAAAATTGCTACCAAAACAAAAAAAAAACAAAAAATAATAGTAATTCTGTTACTCACAGTTATTTTTATAGTAAAAACAATGAAAAAAAAAAAAAGTTGATAAAGAAAAGCACCAATGAGATAGAAAAAAGTTCAGTAAAAGTGATGTAACACTCGAGTCTTCTATTAGTAAAAGTGATGACGATACTGATTTATATGATACTATTAATAATCTGTTAATTTATTACAAGTCAGTAAGAGCTCGTTAAATAATTTTTATTCACAAAGACTTAATCCGAATAAGAAAGATTCATAAGAATTGAATATGGAGTACGAAAAAAAAATAAGGTGTACAAGCTTGGTGATTCGCGAATAGACTTCAAAAACAATCGTATCAAAATAAACAATAAAAATTATCCAGTGAGCACTGGATTAATGGAGCTACTTATCAAAAAGTATCCAAATGAATCTCTAGCAGTATATGATGATTTGAAAGAATACTACACAATATTACAAACTTCAAATGTTTATAGGAAAGGGTTTGAAAAAAACAGAGCAATATCAAGTCATACTAGCAATAAGTTCAATAAAGTTATTGCTCTAATGTTAGATTTTACGGTCCACAAAAAAAGTGTCTCATTGCTACCTCATTCTAAAACTGCTCAGATAACATAACAAATAGATTATATACATCGCGATGATTCTAATGAGTAAGTAGACCGTGTACGCTTATTAACAGCCGAAAAGTCAGTAGGAAATACGAGTCTTGACAATGAAATTGTATCAATCATCGAAGAGCTTCCTAAAGGAGGGTATATATATTGATGTGCACAATTTTTGCTATAGTGTCAAAATAAGTGTTGATGTATTCGGTCAATAACTATAGGTAAAACCGAAGGCAGTAGCCGAGATCCTTCTGGTATTGGATACAAACTCACTACAGATGGGCAGTATGACTTAGATAACAAAAGACTGTGTAATGTTGGAACACCGCAACAGCCTCAAGATGCAGTAAATTATGCTTATTTGGATGAAGTAATTAAAAGGCTTGAAAAAAAATAGATACCTTTCGAGTTTTTATGTTCAACTTACAAAAAAAATTCCGATTTATTCGACCTTATTTAAAAAATGTAAACCTAGACATTCAATACATGGAAAAAATTGTTGAGGAACTCCATAAGGCTGCAAGGCGTAATAACCCTCGCCGAAAATTCAACATACGAAGCGTAGATGAGACTTGGCAAGCAGACCTTGTAGAGATGCAGCCTTACGCTTGCGAAAACAAAGGGTATCGTAATAGACATTTTATCAAAGTATGCATGGGCTATACCTATCAAGAAAAAAACTGGTGTAGAAGTAACTGCAGCAATTCATTCGATATTGAAATAAGTACGTGTGCCCATAAACATGCAAACTGATCGTGGCAAAGAATTCCATAATGCAAACTTCCAAAATCTCATGCAAAAGTACAAAATAATTTTATCCTAAACTTACAGCAATTTTAAAGCTTGAATATGTAAGCGATTTGATCATCCTTTAAAAAATTTGACGTAGAAAAAATTCAGTTTGCAAGAAAATTATAAATGATTGAATTTGTTACAAATGTTAATTAAATTATGTAACCATAGAAAACAATTGCTTTGAAACCGTAAGACGTTGCTGCTGAAAATGAAGTTGAAGTCTTGAAAAATTAAAAAAAAAAAGTAAAAAAAGCAGTGAGCCAAAATTAAAAATTGGCAATAATGTACGCGTGAGTAAGACAAAACAAGCATTTAAAAAAGTTTATACACTGAATTGGTCAACAGAAATATTTACAATTACACAAGTAGCAGCAACAAATCTAACGACGTAGTACGGAAAGATTATCAAGATTGATCTATTTCTAGAGGTTTCTACAAGCAAGAATTGCAGAAAATAAAGCATCCAGATACTTACCTTGGGGATAAGATCCTTCGAAGACCTGGTGATAAGGTTTTTGTCAAGTGGTTAGACTTTGACAGTACTCATAATAGTTGGACTGATAAATACATTATAAATAACTAAAATTTTAAATCACTTAAAAATCGAAGTTGTAAGAGTGTAGTGAATTTAAATCAATACTCCAAATTTGAATAAAAATTTTATTTATTATTGTAATTTTTTCACATAACGTATAAGAAAATACGATATGTTTTTCATCATACACTATAAAAATTTTGAATTTACTTACAGCATCCAGCAATTCATTATAAATTTCTTTATTTTGAAAAAGAGTGGAACTTATTCTAGTCTGTAGGAAGATTTCAAAATCATCATCAATCTTTGCAATCATCTTTCGTAAAAATTTAGTGTATACCTTTTTTAGTTTTGACACCATACAGTTTTAATGTGGTATTATTTCAGACAGTTTTTTAGTTGGAAGAAAGTCGCTGTAAACAATTTTATCAAGTGCTGTAAGATACATCTTCAACAAATAAGAAAAAAAAAAAAAATTAGTGTAGATACTAATACATTACACATATTGCAGACTAGCGGCCCCCCCCGTCTCGGCTTCGCCCGAGACTCACTCAATGGAACACCGTAGTGTGTTGACATGTAATGTGAAACGTTTTCAGTTATAAATTTTACATCTATTTCTGACACTTCTCAGAACAAAAATCTTCTTGTTAAAAACATATTTTTTTGGAATCCATATAGTTTATTTAGTCGAATAATAAGCTGTAAAAATTAAAAAAACATATAATTATGCTGAAAAGTACCGTACATTCCTTATACCATAAAATAATCGTTGGCCTAAAAAGGCCGTTGATTTGCAGTTTCTCCCGTATAATCTACGAACAGGACTATTTTTTGAAGCTGTTAAGATTTTAAGCTCCCAAAAAATAAGTATTAAAAAAAATTTTTTTTTCTTTTATCTCACAACTTTATTACTAAAGCAACAAAGTCCTGTAGCTAAAACTCTACATTTTTTGTGGCCACAAAAACACAAATACATTTTCTACTTATTTAGAAATCTGAATTTAAATCTTTAAAGATTTAAGTATTAAGAGGGTACAATGAAAAGCTGATCTCTCTCGTAATGGATTCTTTATTTGTCGATTTTTAAGCTGCTGTTTCAATCTCGATAAATTTTTTGCTTCAGTTTCTTGACACCTAAAATTGTATTCATTAGATACATTCGAAGTTTTCGACGAAAAGCTGTTGAAAATTGAAAAGCTGCCATATTTTTGCAAAACATTGAGCTTATTTATTGCTATTGTTATTTAATTTTTCAAGATTAAAACTATACCTAAACCATCTAGGAAGTGTCAAGAATCAGAGTGCAAAATTTCAGCAAAATTAGTTCAGTAGTTTTCGTGGTTGGCGATTACAACGGTTTTAGCGACTTTGCTTTATATATTAGTAAAATATGCTTAAGTATTTACAAATAAAATTTATTACCTTCAATGTATCCAGATTTCTTAGGCAATGGTTCACTTGAAGAAATACGAATTAAAGATGATGATGATGTCAGCTTCCGTTGATTTAGTTCAACTTTACTTGGGTTTCTGCTTGAGAGTAGAATGAGCTTATCTGATTGCAACACCTCCTTATCTAGTGCTATCCCCTCCACTATCGGCATTGGCTCATTTAAAGGTGCTTTCTCTATATATGGCTGCTCCAATGAAGTAACTACTCCTTTAGCTTCTTTTACCTAATTGGTCACCCCCTCCATCGATTCTTTCCTCTTATTGGATGCTTCTACCTCCATTATAATAAAATGACCATGTACGGTATCTGTACTGTTAGGTTGCAAATAACATTTTTCGTCGTTTACACTTAGAGCAACTTTCGTTTTCTTTTAGTGAATAGCTGATGTTAACGCAATCTAATGATTTTCTTCTCTCGAGTGATGCTACATTTTTCAGTCGGACATTGATATAATCTCCAAAGGTTATCGTAGCCCCTACTATAGAGCTTTCTACACCTTTAGCTTTTTTCAATGGGTTTTGATTTTGAATTTTTACGCTATACATTTATCTTCGCAATCCTACAAATTTTAACATAATTTTACCATTGCATTTATTTTTCATTAGACCAACAAATTTTTTTATTTTCACGAGGCATTTTCAAGTCATTGTTGATAGGATAGTCCAATGTGTTTAACTCTTCAACATTCTCACGCATCATATTATGGATATTTTTATTCGTTATTTTATATATAAGACTATCAGTGTCAGTATACAACAGTTTGCTCTAATTTCCAATTTGATTTCTCATAAAATCATGATGAAATCGATACATAAGTATTTTGGACAGGTCAAAGACACTTATTCAATCCTATATATAATGGTTTTTTAATAAAAATGTCAGCACGCATTAATTGTATAGCAAAAAACTGCTCAAAAAATGTGTTATAACTACAAAAGTTTGGTCGTGCAATGTATGCTTCTGCCCCAAATCACACCGCCCACTTGTTGATAAGTTTAACGTCAATTCGTTTACGCTCATTTTCCATTGTTTTTTCATACATCGCATTATTGAACAATTTGTACAGCATCTTCTCAGAGTCATTTATTATATTTTGACGTTTTTGATTGCTTAGGTCTGTGTATTTTTTTAACCAGGATCTTTAAATGAATTATATGGCTCTGTAGATTTTTGCAATATCTAGTTCGAGTATATATCCGATTTCAGCATCATCTTCTACATTCAAAGTACCTGTTAGGTTAATATTTTCAATCCATTTAAAACTAGAGTAAGGCAATGGTTGGGTTATGGCCCAACCATACAAATCATTGATATCATAATACATGATATATTTTTCATCAATATCATAGCATTTGCCTTCTTCCATGTATGCGTTATTTGCCTTAGCGTAACGATTACAACATTGGCTGATATCACCTTGTACGCCACGCTCAATAAACATAAGCATGTTATCATTAGTTAACAATTTAAGTTTTACCTAAAATAAATAATTAACGTTGTGATATTGTTGTTTTCATTTTTATTATTATTATTATTATTATTATTATTATTATCATTATTATTATTATTATTATCATTAAATAATAAACTATAATTTTGAAAAATAGTTTTCATCTAAAAATACATTTTTTCCGAAAATTTTCAAAAACTTCAGCAAGTAGTAGCACATTAGTCTTGAAGTATAAATATGAATATTGCCTAAATGTTCAAATGTTGAAATTATTCCAAGTACTTTAAGTATGTTCGTACTCTTTATCAGTAATATGAGTTTTGTATAAGCTATACTATAAAAATTTTTTGTTGTTGGTAACCTTTTTCCTCCAGTTGTTTAAAAGAGTATATATGATCATACGAAAGTATGCCTTTTCTTTTAATACGTTTATTTAATTTATATCATATTTATCATCATTTGAGAATCTACTTTCGATAATTTTCAATTCATCAAAATATGATGACAGTTTGTCAAAATGTTAAGCCATAAATTCGAATGCATCTATGAATCGTATATTAATATTAGTTTCTTTAACATATTTTGTAAAGGAAATGTCTTTTTTACGTCTGTGGTAAAAGTTTAACTCCTTCTGGGAAATTAATAGCAAGTTCTTTTATAAAAAAATAAGAATCCTAACAGCTTGAGTTATGAAAAAATATAGGTATCATTCAAGAATCATGATAATTAATATAACACTTGTTATGCATGGGACCTCGAAACCTGCAATAGAAAAAAAATTTTTTTGTTTAGGTTATGAAATAATAATAATTATTACATTTAAAAAAATAAGCATACTTTCCAGTCAGATGAAAATGATCTCTTACTATATTATCAACTGAACTAAAGGGATGGTTACAAATATAACATAAAGAAGCTTGGTCATACATGGCCTTCTCTGCTGTTGTTAAATTAATCATCTTGATAGGATTTTTATTCAATTCTTCCAGTTTTAAAGCAAGAAGGCAAAAAATATTGACAAACCATTTAGCAGGTGTCTCATTATTATTTTCATCATTTTTTCTATAACTTTTATACTCTGACGTCCTATCATCATGTTATAACTGCATTTGATAAAACATCCAATACTATACGCTACATGATGTTGATACGCACGTTTGTTTTCAACAGATTCCGATACACATTCAAAATTCACATCAATAACAGAAAGTACTCGGTTCTTCTATGTACAATTTTTAAGCTCAAGTATGTGCTTATTCTTCTCTTTTTTACGTAAAATAATTTTGCAACTATTCATATTCTTTCGATCTTTTTTATGTGCTTTCAATTTATCTTTAGACCAGAAGTAGTGAAGGCATCGGTCACATACATATGTTGGTGGCATGCTAATATTCGGACAATTATTGGTGTGTTAAACGTAACAAATTTTTAATCCAAACATAATCATATTCATACTCTGCAGTTGAATCGTCCCCCATGTTGGTTTTATCATCGTTATCCTCATGATAAATATAAAAACTTTCAACAAGTAAAAAGTTAATATGATTTTTGTTTTGTTTCCTGGTAAATCATTAGGATTAACATTATAAGTATTACTTTTCTTTTTTAAAAATTATAAATTAAGTAAAACAATTTTTTTTTTAATTAAAAAAATTTTTTTAGGGTCAACAAGGAACTCTATATTATTTTAATTCAACTCATTTTCGTATCTTCTTTAATTTGAGACACGATTTGCGTTTATATTTACCAGATGTAATGATAATTATACAGACCATTTAAGGCATTGGTTGTCAGTGTTAACGATATTTAGATAAGCATTTTTTTTTAATGTAGTCTGGTAGGTCTATAATTAAGCTACCTGGCATAGGATTAAATTGATTATTGTTGACGACTAACTTTAATATTGAACGTAACAATCAATCAGAACCAGCATCTTCAAAATCATCTATACTTTGCCTTATTGGTTGTCGCACATTCTTATTAACCAATCCTCTAAAAAAGTTGTTCGATAAGCGGATTGTGACTTTGCGTTAAAGAATTTTATATCTGTATTTTCAATCTTATCATTGACTGTTACATATTCAGATAACACTGTGTTAACTTTAAGTGCTTAATATTTATTAGATGAATTTTGTATGATCATAGAGGGCGTCATAGATACTTTACATTAATTCCATGAGAAATTTCCTGACAAAAAAAATCAAAAGCAATTGAAACTAAATAAACTAGTTGAACATCTAGTAAGCTTCACTGTTACAGACGCATACGATGCTCTTATAGATTTTGTAACATTAGAAAAATTAGTTCGTAAGTATTGTATGTATAATAACCTAGAGTTTAATTGTGACAAACCAGATAGTTTTATTACTCATATAAAAGAGAACTTAGAAATAAAAAAATTTATGCTACTTATCTGATCTTGAAGTGTACTTTAGTAAAGTGTTCAGTGTCTAAAAAAGTACTCGCTCCAAAGATTGGCAAAAGTTAATATTACTCATTAACTTATCGTAAAAGAGAGAACAGTAAGCTTCAAGTCATTAAAATAAAGAAAGTCATTAAGAGTATTAGAGAGTAGTTTAAGAAAAATGTAATTTAAAATGCCAAAAGATAGGAATGTATGGATATTTTTATAAGTCAATGTATGTTTACAGAATTACAATTTTATTTTGTTATTTTCAAATACTTTTTTTACACTTTTCGACGTATTAATCATTTTTTTTACACGTCATAAAAAACAATTCACTGTTTTATTAATTTTTTTTTTTTTTCCATTAATGAATTTTATTAAAAATGTCAAGATAAACTAAAATTCTAGTCAGTAATAATGAATAAAATCGTTCAGATACCCACTAAGTCTTCTTTTGAATGGGTATGGTACAAGTATAATGCGGTGTTGCCGTGCTTTTAGTGCGTTTTGGTTTAGGTGACAAAAATAAACTAACTTTGTGTCCTTCCAGATCAAGTATATAGAAAATGATGCTGGATAACAAATTTGCTTTGTTCTTTTATTTAACAAGATTCCATTTTGTATGTTTTTTTTGGTATCTTATCACTCGAAAAAATGATAAAAAACGTTTACTGTAAAACTTTTTCTCTTTCGTAACAGACCATATAAAAAAACAGAATTTTGATCATAATAGTTTTTCTCAAAAACTGTATTTTAGATTGATTTGAAATTTTGTCACTGTATTTTAACAACTGACTAAATAAATTTCAGGAATTTTTATAACATTTTTATCGTTTAGACTTGGCGGATAAACCTTCTTAAAATACCTCTCTTTCAACTCGCTAACTCTTTTTCCACGCACGACACATTTTACGTGTGCACAAAGTTCCAACGATCATTGGTACTTGCAAACAATTTCAGCTTTTTGTTTGAAGCTAGCTTACATTGCTCAGAAGATATTCTGAATCGCTGTCAGCATGGGGAATAAAGAATTCATTTGAAGCTAGAATACTTAGCCCTTTAAAAATTAAAATACTATTTTCATCAACTAATTCGCTAGTGACATGCCAAAAAGTTGGGAAGGACTTTGTCAAGAGCTTATTCCTTATTTTCAAGTACTGCAGGTTGTCCTATTAACATGTAGTTAGTAAGGTACCATGTTCTTGTTATATTATTTTTTTATATGCTTTAAAATTAATGAGAATAAATGTTGATTCGTAAAATGAAAGCGTGAACATAATGAATTTTTTGGACGTAGGCACGTACTAAAATATTTAAAAAATTTTATGTTAAAAAAAAATTTGTACACTTATCAGCACCATTTCTAATAGCATGATATCGTAAAGAATCTTCTCATTGAAAATTAACGTACGCCATATACTTCAATGAATCAAATACATCAATTTTGAATGACACTGTACTCATAACATATTAAGGATCCATAAAACTAGAAACAACAAAATTGTAAGCTTTTTTAATTTTTGCCTAGACTTATAGGCATTGCCACATCTTCTTGTTGAAAGAATCTATTGAGCCTATTTAATCCACTCACAAATGCTGCAAAAGAAAGAAGTAGCGTTTCGTATTGCTATTGTCATGAGGTTAAATATTGTCATGCCTAATTCGTCTAATTTTTGGTCGACTTTTTTTGAAGAGTCAAATAACGTATCCCGTCGTTCTAAATCTCTGGTTATGCATTTTTTCATTGAGAGCCACCATATCATGCACTAACGATTTATTTTGAGCGTAAGAATATCCATGTGAATATGCAAATTCTCAAAATTTTTTTCCCGGTTGGCGCTTTTCAACAAGATGTGAAATTGAGTCACAAGATCGATTATTTCTTTGGGTAAAATTTTAATGGTGTATGGGCGCATAAATGGATGATATAAGTAGGCCATCAGACATTAATAATGCCAGGAATCACTTCCTCCAATCGTGCTATCAAACCAACTAACAACACCAACTATTGTCCAACAATTGGCACCCATCTGTGCAGCAGGACAGAATGTTCGTCATAGAAACATTATATTTCATAAAAGAGTTTTCGATTTTTTTGAAAAGCTGCTCTGATCCAGCTATGGCTTTTTGGCCTTCAACAATAATAAACGTATAGTCTTATGAATTTGTTTCTGATAATTCGGTTGTACCTTCCATAAATAAATGAGAAGCTCCAATGCCTAGTCTTTATTGTAGGCAGTTGACTTCTCGATGCAGATACTAAAAAAAATTGTGAATAAAACGTCTGTAAGCTCGAGCTCTGCAGGTATACTTATAAGATTTTTAATTTAATTTCTAGCTTTTGTCTCGCCTATGGGCAAATCATCCCAAAATCTTTTTTTTAGATACTCTTTGATGTTGCGTAACTTATGAGGCTTTTGTACAATGGCATGACTAGTTATTTTTCTCAGTGTAACAGTATAATAATATCGTAAAAACAAAACTTAATCTCTTTAAATTCAATAACAGATGCCACAACTAGCACGATATACCACTAACAGCATACAATCCTTATTAGTGAGTAATACTGAATTATGACAATAGTGAAAATATTTGTAGTTATCGAGGGTTTTGGCTATTCACATCGATTACCATTTTCTACTCCAATTTTTGATGATTTGCAGCAATGCAACTCGACCAACAGTATGCTTCCTAACAAAAATACTTTTTTGAACATGTATCGCCTGATAAAAAAATCAGAATATAAGTAGGTCTCATTCGTTGAGCACAAATACTCAGTAAAACTCTTGATCTTTTAACGTTAAACTACTTGGAGTTAAAATATTGGATTTTTGGGTACTGTAGTACCAACAAATAAAATATTAAGAAAAAGGAAGAAGTTTTGCACATAAAGCACGTTGTTGAGCATAAAACCCTACCTCTAAAGTACGATCGTAAAACTTTAAGCTTGTATTTTTTATAAATTCCTAAGCAGTCATAAAGATGTAAAATTAAACAATTGGATATGAGCTTTGTGGATCTTCGATAACCTAATCGATATCCGAAAAAAAGGAATAGAAAAAAGTATGTGCGCCAAGGTCGTTTATACAGTGCATCTTTTTTACTCTTCAATTTGAGTACCATTTTAGAAAAAACGGTCAACAAATCACAAGCAACAAATGTGTTCATTTAGCAATATCCTACAATTTTTAAAAACATATATCAGACACAACAGAAATATACATTTTTTTTCTCAGAAAGTCTTTCGTCCAGTTTACAAAAACAAAAAAAAAATAATAAATAAACTCAAGATTTAGCACGTCAAGTGCGATAACGTAGCACAACTCTTTAAAGCTAAAGATTTTACTAAAAAGAAATTAGTTTTAAATTCATAAGTAATTCTATCACCCAAAAAAACACACCAAAATTTAAAGATGCGAAAAGGTCTCACGCTCCGCAAGCCCGACTGCTCAGCGTGAATCATTAACTATGTATCGATAGGTATTAAACTTCTTGGTGACCGTGGTACAACATGACACGTTTAAAAATAAAGCAAGGAGATTTTGTTTATCGAGCTTGTTTATTCATCGCCAAACTCCTACCTTCAAAGTATAATTATTTAGTATTAGAGCATATTGAATTCTAATCTCTAAAACGTCATGAGCATTAAAAGTTAAAGAAGGCGGAAAGGTCCAACATGGGAATCGTGCTTTATTAGCAGCAGCGCCAATTTTTATTTTTCTTTACTTTTTTTTCATCATCTGTGAAACAATAATTAATGAATTTCAAAACTATTTTAAAATTAAAAAGGCAAACAAAATAGAAGAAACGCGTGTTACATTTACTTGGTAAAATTCTTTTATTTCGTAAAATTTTTTCGTCTGATTTACAGAAATGAAAAAAAAAATTCATGAATAAAAACACGATTAAACGCGTCACTGGAGTTTATGCAGCGCAGCTCTCTAAAGCAGCTCTTGGTAACTGAAGTTACCACATGACGAATAAAAAAAAAAAAAAAAAAAAAAACAAGAAAATTTCGCACATCGAGCTTATCTATTTATCGCAAATTTCTTCAGTTCAGAGCTTTAAGTATCTAATATTGAAACCTAACTATTCTTAACTTTTTTCACGTCATAAGCATTCAAAGTTGAAGAAGGCGAAAAGGTCCAGTGTGGTAAGCATAATAAATTAACAGAAGCCCTGATTTATTTAGTTTACTATTTTTTACAAAAATTTTTTTTTTACTGTCTACGGAGAAAAGAAAAGAAGATTATAAAATTATTTTCGGATGAAACAAAAAATTTAAAAAAAAGGAACGCGCATTACACAGATTTCTTTCGTAAAATTCTTTCAATTTGTAAAACTTTTTCGTCCAATTTACCAAAAAAATTAAATTAATAAAAAAACGTAATTAAGTACGTCAAGTGCGTTAATGCACCGCAGCTTTCTAACGAATAAAACTTTACTAAAAAAGGATAAGTTTAGAATATATAAAAAGCCCTATCAACTAAGGAATAACAGCTAAATTCCTAAACGCAAGAAGATCTAACGATCTAAGTGTGATCACTCAGCGCGAATTATTATGCTTGTTTTTCCAACTACGTGTCAATAGGTCTTGAACCTCTTGGTTTCTGAAGTGCCACATAACGTTTTAAAAAAAGAGCACGAAAGTTCCACGCATTGATCTTGATTATCCATCGCAAAGCTCTTACATTTAAAGCATTATTATTTGACATTAAAACATAATTATTCTTAACCCCTCTAACGTCCTAAGCATTTAAAGTTAAAGAAGGCAGAAAGGCCCAGCATGGGAATTGTGTTTAAATAGCAGAAGCCCAAATTTTTAATTTTCTTTATTTTTTTTTTTTTATTATCTATGAAACAAAAATTAATGAATTTTAAAACTACGTTAAGATAAAAAAAAAACTATAAGAAAGAAAAAGCGCATTTCACGCATTAACTTAGTTACATTTTTTTATTTCGTCAACCTTTTTGGTCTGATTTACGAAAATAAGAAAAAAAAATTAATAAATAACAAACATGATTTTGCGTGTCAAGGGCATTCATGCCGTGCTGCTCTTTAAGGCGGAAAATTTTACTAAAAAAGGATTAGTTTTGAATACATAAAAAGTTCTCTCACCCATAAAAGCACACTCACGTTCATAGATGCGAGAAGGTCTCACATTCTAAGCGCGATTGCTCAGCACGAATCATTATGCTTGTTTTTCCAACTACGTATCAATGGATCATGAACCTCTTGGTAACTTTAGTACCACATGACGATTTAAAAAACAAAGTAAGTTTTGCGCATCGAGCTTGTTTATTTATTGCAAAGCTCTTACGTTAAAAGCATTATTATCTAACATTAGAACATAATTATTCTTAATCTCTCCAACGTTCTAAGCATTTAAAGTTGAAGCAAGTGGAAAGGTCCAGCATGTTAATGGTGTCTTGATAGCAGACACCCAAATTTTTATTTTTCTTTCCTTTTATTTTTATCTATGGAACAAAATCTACTGAATTTTAAAACTACTTTGGAATGAAAAAAAAAACTTTTAAAAAAGAAAAAGCGCATTTTACACATTTACTTGGTCAAATTTTTTTATTTCGTTAACCTTTTTCGTCTGATTTACGAAAATAAAGAAAAAGTAATAAATGAAAACACGCCTAAGCGCGTTAAAAGCGTTAATGCAGCGCAGCTTTCTAGAGCAGAACATTTTACTAAAAAGGATTAGTATTTAATCCATACAAAGCTCTATTGTCTGAGAAATAACAGCTAAATTTATAAACGCGAGAAAACCTCGCGTTTTAAGCGCGTTGGCTCAGCGTGAAACATAGTGCTTGTTTTTCCATCTACGTGTCGATAGGGATTAAACCTCTTCGTTACTGTTATTCTTACAAGATTTTTTTTTTCCGTCACACTTTTCTTAGGCTTTAAACTGGCAGTATATTATTAAATATAACTGGCGTGTTGAAAAAAAATTTTTTTCCATTACTGGTTCTACAAGACTCTTTTATTGCCTTCTCCTTTATCCACTCTGAATGCTGCAACCGGTTGGAAAAAAGTCATATCAATTGACTGTAAAATAGTTATAATAATATTTCGAATTTCGTTATACCCTTACAACAACTGTTTAATGTGTCCTCCGTGTTTCTCGACAGCTAAACTAAACTAGCTTCGAACAATATTGTTGACAGATCTTTGCGCCATTCCTCTCTCTCGTACCTCATCAAATGCCTGGACTATCTTCTGTCTGCAGTCCTCAGCATCTACAGGTTCAGTTTCGTATACTGATTCCTTGACGCAGCCTCACAGAAAATAGTCAAGTGGGTTCAGGTCAGGAGAACGGGCTGGCCGCACTAGTGGACCTCGTCGACCTATCCACCTCTCCGGGAAAATGTCGTTCAGGTACCTCGTGACATTACCTGTAAAATGGGCTGGGGCTCCATCATGCTGGTAAATGAGTATCAGTCATGTCGCAAGCCGGACGTCCTCTACTAGCCCAGGCAACTGATTTTGTAAAAAATCAAGATACACTGCACCGTTTAGCTGAGGAGACAAAAATACGGGACCAATCTACAAATTAAGAAAATTGAAGAGTCAAGATCAAAACGTAAATTAACGCTAATCAGATTTTTTATTTCTACAAAAAATAATTAAGTAAAACGGTTTCGATGGTATTTTTCAATTGTTAATATAATAATATCACGAAATCATGAAAAATTTGCTTCAAAATATTTGAAGTTACTACTGAAAAAAAAGACCAATCCGCAGAAGTAAAATTTCTCTCACACCATCTGCGTGTACTCCTCGATTGCGTAGTTTTACACAGCACAATTCATTACGACACTCACAAATGGACACAATAGACTAAGACAACCTTCTTCCGCTAAATAATGAATACGAGGACAATCGATTTTTTACGGAAATTCCTCATTTCTCCCTTAAAAAAAAAAAAAAAAATTTTTATTATCTATGGGAGAAAAGGATTTTAATTAATAATAGGAATATAATATACGTTATAAAGAAGTGAGTTATGCTTGTACTTTATGTACTCAAATGAAGAGCATGGTTTAGCAACATTGGTTAGATGTTTATCTCTAGGTTCTTAGATCTAACGGTCAAATCCATCAAATGTCAATTTTTTTGCTTGTTTATTTATATAAAAGTAATGAATTCCAATCGAGCTTGTTTATTTATTGCAAAGCTCTTACGTTAAAAGCATTATTATCTAACATTAGAACATAACTATTCTTAATTTCTCCAACGTTCTAAGCATTTAAAGTTGAAACAAGTGGAAAGGTCCAGCATGTTAATGGTGTCTTAATAGCAGACACCCAAATTTTTATTTTTCTTTACTTTTATTTTTATCTATGGAACAAAATCTACTGAATTTTAAAACTACTTTGGAGAAAAAAAAAAACTTTTAAAAAAGATAAAGCGCATTTCACACATTTACTTGGTCAAATTTTTTTATTTCGTCAACCTTTTTCGTCTGATTTACGAAAATAAAGAAAAAGTAATAAATGAAAACACGCCTAAGCGCATTAAAAGCGTTAATGCAGCGCTGCTTTCTAGAGCAGAACATTTTACTAAAAAGGATTAGTATTTAATCCATACAAAGCTCTATTGTCTGAGAAATAACAGCTAAATTTATAAACGCGAGAAAACCTCGCGTTTTAAGCGCGTTGGCTCAGCGTGAAACATAGTGCTTGTTTTTCCATCTACGTGTCGATGGGGCTTAAACCTCTTGGTGACTGTTATTCTTACAAGATTATTTTTTCCGTCACACTTTTCTTAGGCTTTAAACTGGCAGTATATTATTAAATATATCTGGCGTGTTAAAAAAGAATTTTTTCCATTACTGGTTCTACAAGACTCTTTTATTGCCTTCTCCTTTATCCACTCTAAATGCTGCAACCAGTTGGAAAAAAGTCATATCAATTGACTGTAAAATAGTTATAATAATATTTCGAATTTCGATATACCCTTACAACAACTGTTTAATGTGTCCTCCGTGTTTCTCGACAGCTAAACTAAACTAGCTTCGAACAATATTGTTGACAGATCTTTGCGCCATTCCTCTCTCTCGTACCTCATCAAATGCCTGGACTATCTTCTGTCTGCAGTCCTCAGCATCTACAGGTTCAGTTTTGTATACTGATTCCTTGACGCAGCCTCACAGAAAATAGTCAAGTGGGTTCAGGTCAGGAGAACGGGCTGGCCGCACTAGTGGACCTCGTCGACCTATCCACCTCTCCGGGAAAATGTCGTTCAGGTACCTCGTGACATTACCTGTAAAATGGGCTGGGGCTCCATCATGCTGGTAAATGAGTATCAGTCATGTCGCAAGCGGGACGTCCTCTACAAGCCCAGGCAACTGATTTTGTGAAAAATCAAGATACACTGCACCGTTGAGCTGAGGAGACAAAAATACGGGACCAATCTACAAATTAAGAAAATTGAAGAGTCAAGATCAAAACGTAAATTAACGCTAATCAGATTTTTTATTTCTACAAAAAATAATTAAGTAAAACGGTTTCGATGGTATTTTTCAATTGTTAATATAATAATATCACGAAATCATGAAAAATTTGCTTCAAAATATTTGAAGTTACTACTGAAAAAAAAAGACCAATCCGCAGAAGTAAAATTTCTCTCACACCATCTGCGTGTACTCCTCGATTGCGTAGTTTTACACAGCACAATTCATTACGACACTCACAAATGGACACAATAGACTAAGACAACCTTCTTCCGCTAAATAATGAATACGAGGACAATCGATTTTTTACGGAAATTCCTCATTTCTCCCTTAAAAAAAAAAAAAAAATTTTTATTATCTATGGAAGAAAAGGATTTTAATTAATAATAGGAATATAATATACGTTATAAAGAAGTGAGTTATGCTTGTACTTTATGTACTCAAATGAAGAACATGGTTTAGCAACATTGGTTAGATGTTTATCTCTAGGTTCTTAGATCTAACAGTCAAATCCATCAGATGTCAATTTTTTTGCTTGTTTATTTATATAAAAGTAATGAATTCCAATCGAGTTTGTTTATTTATTGCAAAGCTCTTACGTTAAAAGCATTATTATCTAACATTAGAACATAATTATTCTTAATCTCTCCAACGTTCTGAGCATTTAGAGTTGAAGCAAGTGGAAAGGTCCAGCATGTTAATGGTGTCTTAGCAGCAGACACCCAAATTTTTATTTTTCTTTACTTTTATTTTAATCTATGGAACAAAATCTACTGAATTTTAAAACTACTTTGGAATTAAAAAAAAACTTTTAAAAAAAAAAAAGCGCATTTCACACATTTACTTGGTCAAATTTTTTTATTTCGTCAACCTTTTTCGTCTGATTTACGAAAATAAAGAAAAAGTAATAAATGAAAACACGCCTAAGCGCATTAAAAGCGTTAATGCAGCGCTGCTTTCTAGAGCAGAACATTTTACTAAAAAGGATTAGTATTTAATCCATACAAAGCTCTATTGTCTGAGAAATAACAGCTAAATTCATAAACGCGAGAAAACCTCGCGTTTTAAGCGCGTTGGCTCAGCGTGAAACATAGTGCTTGTTTTTCCATCTACGTGTCGATAGGGCTTGAACCTCTTGGTTACTGTTATTCTTACAAGATTTTTTTTTTTCGTCACACTTTTCTTAGGCTTTAAACTGGCAGTATATTATTAAATATATCTGGCGTGTTATAAAAAAAATTTTTTCCATTACTCGTTCTACAAGACTCTTTTATTGCCTTCTCCTTTATCCACTCTGAATGCTGCAACCGGTTGGAAAAAAGTCATATCAATTGACTGTAAAATAGTTATAATAATATTTTGAATATCGTTATACCCTTACAACAACTGTTTAATGTGTCCTCCGTGTTTCTCGACAGCCAAACTAAACTAGCTTTGAACAATATTGTTGACAGATCTTTGCGCCATTCCTCTCTCTAGTACCTCATCAAATGCCTGGACTATCTTCTGTCTGCAGTCCTCAGCATCTACAGGTTCAGTTTCGTATACTGATTCCTTGACGCAGCCTCACAGAAAATAGTCAAGTGGGTTCAGGTCAGGAGAACGGGCTGGCCGCACTAGTGAACCTCGTCGACCTATCCACCTCTCCGGGAAAATGTCGTTCAGGTACCTCGTGACATTACCTGTAAAATGGGCTGGGGCTCCATCATGCTGGTAAATGAGTATCAGTCATGTCGCAAGCGAGACGTCCTCTACAAGCCCAGGCAACTGATTTTGTGAAAAATCAAGATACACTGCACCGTTGAGCTGAGGAGACAAAAATACGGGACCAATCTACAAATTAAGTAAATCGAAGAGTCAAGATCAAAACGTAAATTAACGCTAATCAGATTTTTTATTTCTACAAAAAATAATTAAGTTAAACGGTTTCAATGGTATTTTTCAATTGTTAATATAATAATATCACGAAATCATGAAAAATTTGCTTCAAAATATTTGAAGTTACTACTGAAAAAAAAAGACCAATCTGCAGAAGTGAAATTTCTCTCACACCATCTGCGTGTACTCCTCGATTGCGTAGTTTTACACAGCACTATTCATTACGACACTCACAAATGGACACAATAGACTAAGACAACCTTCTTCCGCTAAATAATGAATACGAGGACAATCGATTTTTTACGGAAATTCCTCATTTCTCCCTTAAAAAAAAAAAAAAAAATTTTTATTATCTATGGAAGAAAAGGATTTAAATTGATAATAGGAATATAATATACGTTATAAAGAAGTTAGTTATGCTTGTACTTTATGTACTCAAATGAAGAGCATGGTTTAGCAACATTGGTTAGATGTTTATCTCTAGGTTTTTAGATCTAACGGTCAAATCCATCGGATGTCAATTTTTTTATTTGGTACACGAAGTGCCTGTATTCAAATTAGTGTTTAAGCAGGCGTTTGTGTTCGTGCAGGTCAGGCTAACTTGTTTAAAAAAAATAGCTTTTTTAAGGATCCGCTACTATTATTTTTTCAACCGGTTGCAGCATTCAGAGTGGATAAAGGAGAAGGCAATAAAAGAGTCTTGTAGAACCAGTAATGGAAAAAATTTTTTTTTTAACACGCCAGATATATTCAATAATATACTGCCAGTTTAAAGCCTAAGAAAAGTGTGACGGAAAAAAAAAATCTTGTAAGAATAACAGTAACCAAGAGGTTCAAGCCCTATCGACACGTAGATGGAAAAACAAGCACTATGTTTCACGCTGAGCCAACGCGCTTAAAACGCGAGGTTTTCTCGCGTTTATAAATTTAGCTGTAATTTCTCAGACAATAGAGCTTTGTATGGATTAAATACTAATCCTTTTTAGTAAAATGTTCTGCTCTAGAAAGCAGCGCTGCATTAACGCTTTTGATGCGCTTAGGCGTGTTTTCATTTATTACTTTTTCTTTATTTTCGTAAATCAGATGAAAAAGGTTGACGAAATAAAAAAATTTGACCAAGTAAATGTGTAAAATGCGCTTTTTCTTTTTTAAAAGTTTTTTTTTTTCATTCCAAAGTAGTTTTAAAATTCAGTAGATTTGGTTCCATACATAAAAATAAAAGGAAAGAAAAATAAAAATTTGGGTGTCTGCTATCAAGACACCATTAACATGCTGGACCTTTCCACTTGCTTTAACTTTGAATGCTTAGAACGTTGGAGAGATTGAGAATAATTATGTTCTAATGTTAGATAATAATGCTTTTAACGTAAGAGCTTTGCAATAAATAAACAAGCTCAATGCGCAAAACTTACTTTTTTTTTTAAATCGTCATGTGGTACTAAAGTTACCAAGAGGTTCATGATCCATTGATACGTAGTTGGAAAAACAAGCATAATGATTCGTGCTGAGCAATCGCGCTTAGAATGTGAGACCTTCTCGCATCTATGAACGTGAGTGTGCTTTTATGGGTGAGAGAACTTTTTATGTATTCAAAACTAATCCTTTTTTAGTAAAATTTTCTGCCTTAAAGAGCAGCACGGCATGAATGCCCTTGACACGCAAAATCATGTTTGTTATTTATTAATTTTTTTTTTTTATTTCCGTAAATCAGACCAAAAAGGTTGACGAAATAAAAAAATGTAACTAAGTTAATGCGTGAAATGCGGTTTTTCTTTCTTATAGTTTTTTTTTATCTCAACGTAGTTTTAAAATTCATTAATTTTTGTTTCATAGATAATAAAAAAAAAAAAAATAAAGAAAATTAAAAATTTGGGCTTCTGCTATTTAAACACAATTCCCATGCTGGGCCTTTCTGCCTTCTTTAACTTTAAATGCTTAGGACGTTAGAGGGGTTAAGAATAATTATGTTTTAATGTCAGATAATAATGCTTTAAATGTAAGAGCTTTGCGATGGATAATCAAGATCAATGCGTGGAACTTTCGTGCTCTTTTTTCAAAACGTTATGTGGCACTTCAGAAACCAAGAGGTTCAAGACCTATTGACACGTAGTTGGAAAAACAAGCATAATAATTCGCGCTGAGTGATCACACTTAGATCGTTAGATCTTCTTGCGTTTAGGAATTTAGCTGTTATTCCTTAGTTGATAGGGCTTTTTATATATTCTAAACTTATCCTTTTTTAGTAAAGTTTTATTCGTTAGAAAGCTGCGGTGTATTAACGCACTTGACGTACTTAATTACGTTTTTTTATTAATTTAATTTTTTTGGTAAATTGGACGAAAAAGTTTTACAAATTGAAAGAATTTTACGAAAGAAGTCTGTGTAATGCGCGTTCCTTTTTTTTAAATTTTTTGTTTCATCCGAAAATAATTTTATAATCTTCTTTTCTTTTCTCCGTAGACAGTAAAAAAAAAATTTTTGTAAAAAATAGTAAACAAAATAAATCAGGGCTTCTGTTAATTTTTTATGCTTACCACACTGGACCTTTTCGCATACTTTAACTTTGAATGCTTATGACGTGAAAAAAGCTAAGAATAATTAGGTTTCAATATTAGATACTTAAAGCTCTGAATTGAAGAGATTTGCGATAAATAGATAAGCTCGATGTGCGAAATTTTCTTTTTTTTTTTTTTTTTTTCTCTTATTCGTCATTTTAGAAAAAACGGTAAAAAAATCACAAGCAAAAAATACCTTCATTCAGCAATATCCTACAATTTTTAAAAACATACATCAGACACAACAGGAATATACATTTTTTTTCTCAGAAAGTTTTTCGTCCAATTGACAAAAAAAAAAAAATGATAATAAATAAACTCAAGATTTAGCACGTCAAGTGTCATAACGGAGCACAACTCTTTGAAGCTGAAGATTTTACTAAAAAGGAATTAGTTTTAAACTCATAAGAAATTCTATCACACAAAAAAACACACCAAAATTCAAACATGCGAAAAAGTCTCACGCTCAAAGCCCGACTGCTCAGCGTGAATCATTAACTATGAATCGATAGGTATTAAACCTCTTGGTGACCGTAGTACATCATAACACGTTTAAAATTAAAGCAAAGAAATTCTGCTTGTCGAGCTTGTTTATTTATCGCAAAACTCCTACCTTCAAAGTATAATTATTTAGTATTAGAGCATATTGAATCCTAATCTCTAAAACGTCATGAGCATTAAAAGTTAAAGAAGGCGGAAAGGTCCAACATGGGAATCGTGCTTTATTAGCAGCAGCGCCAATTTTTATTTTTTTTTACTTTTTTTCATCATCTGTGAAACAATAATTAATGAATTTCAAAACTATTTTAAAATTAAAAAGGCAAACAAAATAGAAGAAACGCGCGTTACATTTACTTGGTAAAATTCTTTTATTTCGTAAAATTTTTTCGTCTGATTTACAGAAATAAAAAAAAATTTATGAATAAAAACACGATTAAACGCGTCAATGGAGTTTATGCAGCGCAGCTCTCTAAAGCAGCTCTTGGTAACTGAAGTTACCACATGACAAATAAAAAAAAAATAAAAAATGAAAAAACAAGAAAATTTCGCACATCGAGCTTATCTATTTATCGCAAATCTCTTCAATTCAGAGCTTTAAGTATCAAATATTGAAACCTAATTATTCTCAGCTTTCTTCACGTCATAAGCATTCAAAGTTAAAGTAGGCGGAAAGGTCCAATTTGGTAAGCATAATAAATTAGCAGAAGCCCTGATTTATTTTATTTACTATTTTTTACAAAAATTTTTTTTTTACCGGGTACGGAGAAAAGAAAAGGAGATTATAAAATTATTTTAAGATGAAACAAAAAATTTTCAAAAAAGGAACGCGCATTACACGCACTTACTTTGTAAAATTCTTTCAATTTGTAAAACTTTTTCGTCCAATTTACAAATAAAATAAAATTAACAAATAAACGTTATCAAGTACGTCAAGTGCGTTTATGCACTGCAGCTTTTTAAAGCAGCTCTTGCTTACTGGAGTACCATATGACGAATGAAAAACAAAAAAACAAAAAAAAATAAGAAAATTTCGAGCATCGAGTTTGTCTGGTTATGGCAAATCTCTCGAATTCTGAGCTTTTATTATCTGATATTGAAACCTTATTATTCTTAACTTCTTTCACGTCATAAGCATTCAAAGTTGAAGTAAGTGGAAAAGTTCAGTGTGGTGAGCATGATAAATTAATAGAAGCTCTTATTTATTTTATTTACTGTTTTTTACAAAAACTTTTTTTTTACTGTCTACGGAGAAAAAAAAGAGGATTTTGAAACTATGTTATGATGAAAAAAAAAGTAAAAAAAAAGGAACGCGCATTACATGCATTTACTTGGTGAAATTCTTTTAATTCGTAAAACTTTTTCGTCCAATTTACAAAAAATGTAAAATAAATAAATAAACGTGATTAAGCACGTCAAGTGCGTTAATGCACCGCAGCTCTCTAACGCAGAAAACTTCACTAAAAAAAAATAAGTTTAAAATACATAAGAAGCCCAATCGACTAAGGAATAACAGGTAAATTCCTAAACGCGAGATCTCACAGTCTAAGCGCAATCGCTCGGCGGGAATCATTATGCTTGTTCTTTTAACAGCGTGTCAATAGGTCTTGAACCTCTTGGTTCTTGAAGTACCATATAACGTTTTGAAAAAAAGCACGGAAAGTCTGCGCATTGAGCTTGTTTATTCATCTTAAAGCTCTTACGTTTTAAGTATAATTTTTTAATACGAAAAGATAATTTCTCTCAGAATTAGGAAGTGAAATTTCTCTCACACCATCTGCGTGTACTCCTCGATTGCGTAGTTTTACACAGCACGATTCATTACGACACTCACAAATGGACACAATAGACTAAGACAACCTTCTTCCGCTAAATAATGTATACGAGGACAAACGATTTTTTACAAAAAATAATGTCCTAATAAGAGTAGCGGATCCTTAAAAAAGCTATTTTTTTTAAACAAGTTAGCCTGACCTGCACGAACACGAACGCCTGCTTAAACACTAATTCGAATACAGGCACTTCGTGTACCAAATAAAAAAATTGACATCCGATGGATTTGACCGTAAGATCTAAGAACCCAGAGATAAACATCTAACCAATGTTGCTAAACCATGCTCTTCATTCGAGTACATAAAGTACAAGCATAACTCATATAGCCTCCTCAGTGGTAGTAAGCCTAGATTAGTCAGCCCATCACATCTTTTTTGTTTATGAGGCATACATACAGCCATATCAGATATGGTCACCCAGACTTACCTGGGCCTAATCGTCCGGCTTTACCCGCCACCAGGCCATCCAACGCAAGCCCGGGAGCGCCCCCGTCACCCTCAACCCGGAACAATCCATAAGTATCCCTGTGTTTGTTTAGTGAGAGTGTGATGCATGTATATGAGAAGAATGTTATAACCGGCGCTTTCTTTTATACACGACGGGTGCTAGTTTTTGTTGGCCCGCATTAAGCATTAAGGCGCCACCTATGGTGGTAGCAGAAAGCGAAGAACAAGAAGCTTAAGCAGGGCCAGCCCATGCATCCACATCGATGAAGACAGAGGGCACGAGTTCTCCGTCCACACCGCTACAGATACACACACCAACGCGGCACATGCCTCCCAATAAGCGCCCACGACCATCACCACAGAGAGTCACCCCAACTGCTTATCGTCACCTCATATTTTAAAGGATGCCCCTATCCGCCACCCGGGGAAGCGCCCGGTATGGAGAAACTAGCAAAACCCCACTCGGGAGTAGTAGTAGTAGTAGTAGTAGTCGTAGTAGTTGTAGTAGCAGTCGCAGTAGTTGTAGTAGCAGTAGTAGTAGTAGTAGTAGTAGTAGCAGTAGTAGTAGTAGTAGTAGTCATAGTAGTTGTAGTAGCAGTTGTAGCAGTAGTAGTAGTAGTAGTAGTAGCAGCAGCAGTAGTAGTAGTAGTCATAGTAGTAGTAGTCATAGTAGTTGTAGTAGCAGTTGTAGTAGTAGTAGTAGTAGTAATAGTAGCAAAAGTAGTACTCGTACCATTTTTTTTTGTGGAGGGAGGGAAAATGCATCGAGGCCCACTGCAGGGACAGCAGCGGCAGTGTGGAACTCAGCGGACTTTTTTAATTAGACCACCCATACCCATACTTATTCACGTTCGAATGAATGACAAAGGGGTTATATTTACGTTAAGTTACACTGACTTTTTAATACATTGCATATTAGGATAAAGCATCCGACTTAACGCTTAAAACATTTCTCTCTGATGAGCGATTATTTTTATTTTGATATATTTGTACTCTATGTTGCGTGGGTACAAGGTTAGTTTGAGGATTTTGAGGACCTTGACGTGTGCATTGCGAGATATCGCAATATTTGGGTGCCTTGCACGCTCAGTCTGAAGAATGAAAAAAACTCATTTGAATATAATGTAGTTCTCAAAGTATGTATTCTTTATTTATGTACTTTAGCAAATTAAAACAAAATTTTCAAAAAAAAAACTTTTTTTGCTCAGTCCACTATTTATTAATATTATGACTGTCTCTCACCGTATATTTAACACCACATGTTGCCTTTCTACCTTACAAAAGTCCGACCTTTACTTATCTTAGGCAATAAAAACAATTGCAATATTGTTAATATATTATTTTCAATTAACTAATATTTAATTAATTTTTTTTTCATATAAACTGCAGCCTTCTTAGTGACTATGCAATTGGTCGAGTAATTAATAGTGGGATGATTCGGAAGTGATATTTTTAAAAATTAATTGAAAGTATTTTGAATTGATAAGAAATCAAAAATTAAAACTGTATACGTTAAATAGCTTTGATTGTATGATTTTCCTTAAAAAAAAGTGAGAGAAAATAAATATGTTGATTAAACGTTGGGGTTAGGGCGCAAAGCGCTCCAGGTAGCGTGCATATCAATAAAATATAAAAAAATCAATGTTATTTCTTAAGATATAAATAAAATGCATAGTTCATATATTTTATTGTAGATAACCAAGAAGCAAGTAAAAATGCAAAAAATTCTGATGGATGTAGTGAAACGCTGTAAATTCAAGAAAGTAGCTTACGTTATCCTTCCAAACCATACGGTTCCAAAACAGATGATCCAGAAAAAATCATACCTTTATATGATATTGGAAGTTACATAGGAAAGTCTATTACTAATTTTATTCGGAAAAATCTTCTTTTTAATCATTGGGTTCCACCAAAAAACTATGCTTTCCTTATTTGTTATACAATAAAAATGGTAAAGAAGAAAAGAGATATGCAAGTCACAAATATTTGAATGATTGTAAATGGCTTGTTTTTTTTCACGTGAGACAAGGCTTTTTTTGTAAACTTTTCACATTGTTTGTTACTGCTGATGTTGTAGGCTATCGCCAAAGTACATTGAATAAGTTGGTCACATACCTTTTGACTTCATTTACTAAACTTTTAGGAAAAGATGGAGTGCTCAGCAAACATGAGAGGCATAAATATCATTCTTCCGCAGTAAGTTCTGGACTACAATTTCTTGAAGTCTCAGATAATCCATAACTGGATGTCATTAATTTAGTAAATCAAGAGCACTTGAAACAGGTAACAGAAAATCGTATGCGTCTTTAACCAATTATTCAGAGTATTATATTCCTTGGGCGCCAAAATATATCTTTACGAGGGCATAGAGATGATGGAATTTTAGACATTGATAGTCGCGTTAATTAGAAGGTAATTTCAGAGAACTACTAAAATTTTGTATCCAAAGTGGAGAAGTGCAATTAGAAGCTCATTTAAAAAGTTCTTCTGTACAAGCAACATGTATAAGTAATACTGTACACAATGAGATTATTAACTGTTACGGTGAAGAAATTTTGCTCAATATTATTAATAGAGTAAAAAAAAGCAGAATTTTACAGTATTATATTCGACGAAACCCAAGATATATCTAGAATTACACAATTGACTCTAGTACTTAAGTATTTAGATAACGGTGTTATCCGAGAAGATTTTATAAAATTTCTTGATCTATTAAGCGTAGTGGGTCAGTTAAATGAAAATTTACAAGATAATGTGGAGGTAAAAAGAACTAGATTGAATCTTGGGCGAGTTGTTCTTAAAATTATATCAGAGTTGGGCCTTGACCCGAATTATTGCCTTGGTATTACGACCGATGGTTGTTCCATTATGATTCCTGATTCTTGTGGCGCAGTGGCAACTGTAAAAAAAGAATCTAAGAATGCTGTGTATTCTCCTTGCCAGAATCACATATTGATTTTGTCTATATCAAAATCATCTTCCGTTACATCAGTAAGAAACTCTATTGATGTAATGAAAGAAACAATTTCATTTTTTAGAGTTTGTGCTCAGCGGACTAATACGCTAAAAAGTATAATGGGCTTCGAGCATTCTAAGCTTTGTGAGACTAGATGGATCAAAAAACATGATGGAGTTCTACAGTTTAGGTACTTACTTCCTAATATCATCAAAACTTTATATGTTATTTTTTCTTGGGCAGACAGTAAAACAGCATCTACTGCGAGAACTCTTGAAGTAGCTCTATGTGATACTGCATTTATCGTTACAGTAGTATCTTTGTCAGATATACTGAGCTGCACTTTAACAGTAAGTTGGCTATTGCAAAAAGTCCAAACAGATCTAAAAATAGCTTAAAATACAATAGAAGCTACCTTACAACTTCTAGAGACAAAAAGATAAAAGGCACACAAAATTTTTCAATTTTACATGAAGAAATTTGTAGTACAGCAGATAAATTGGGTTCAGACATAAAAATATCACGTAGAGCAGCAAGACAAGTTTTTCGAGAAAACTACCCTACTGAAAGTTCCGTGAATTATTATAGACACTTCATATACATCCCAATAATTTAAAATATCACTGGGGATTTTAAGCAACGGTTTCCTGACGAAGTACTTGACTTGTTTTCTCTAAATATTTTATTCCCTGATTCGAATATTAAAAAAAAAATGACAAATTGTTAGAAAAGACAGCCCACATGATTACAAATGAATATCAGACCTTTTTCAAGAAAAATACTATGATCTTAAAAACTGAGAAGATAGGAGAGCTCAAAATGTGGAAAATAAAGTGGGAAAGGAAAAATTATGATTCTTCGCTTAGAGAAATTCATCTACTACATGCATGTGATCAGCAACTATTTCCTATCTCACATATTCTTCTGAGAATTTCAGTAATTCTACCAGTCAGTGCTGCTAGTGGAGAAAGAACATATTCCTGTTCCAGAAGAATTAAAACGTGGTTAAGATCCAATATGACAGAAGAACGGCTAAACGGATTGGCTCTAATGCATATACATTCCGACATCATTTTACATGAAGATAAGATAATTGACAAGTTTGCTGAAGGCAAACGCAGACTTAATTTTGTGTTATAAGATAACATAATGTTTGAATAGATAGTAAACGTATTTTTACCATGAGATATGTACATACTTATTTCTTATTTCTTGAGGTTTAGTGCATAAGCACACGATCAGTAAGAGCTAATTTAGCACTCCTAAATTAGCTCTTACTGATCGTGTGCTTATGCACTAAACCTCAAGAAATTATGGAAACAATTGGGAGCAGAACAACACGTTTAACAAACACCTTAGTTCTTATTGTCTTAAAATAGGTGTGGTCTGAAACAATAATTATTCATAGGATCAGTATGATTTTGTTTTGGGTCATGTAATTAATGTTGATGTTGTGTTTTAATTTAAATATAATATTTTTTAGTTACATTATAAATTGCTACTTTGTTCAGGCTTAACCCACCTGATAAATCTCACCTGAGATCTCAGGTCTCAAGTGAGATCCCATATTTATTAAAAAATATTTATACTGAAAAAAAAATTAAAAATTAATTTTTTGGTATTTAAAGTTGACCTCTTGGTGTTACAATTAGGATGGTACATCGAAAAACACATCTATAAAGGTGTTTTAAGTCTATTTTTTAAAAATGAAATAAATTTTTTGTAGTCCCAGGTGAGATCTCATCTGAGAAAGCACCTGAGAATTGAACTTAAAAATTGAGAATTGAGGATTGATTATATGTATAAAAAAATTATCTAATATTCCGGGTTCCAAGAATCGAACTTAAATCGTATGGATTAGTAGTCAGGGACCTTATTGATTGTGCTTCGCAGCATGCCGATCTGATCTCTGTTCTTATCGCTTATGAATACCAACCGAGAAACTTCTGGATTAAAAAATTAAAATGTAATGGGGCGTTTTTTATATTACATATAATTGAGCCTGTCGATTTCAAAAGAAATGGTAATGATTATTTTTGAGTGGTCTAATGATATCAAAATTATGTAAAATTATGTTTTAAAGTTCGTTTTGCTTATATCTTTTAAAGGTTTGATATACAAAAAAATAAAAAAACGAACGTGTAGGGCGAAAAATTTTCTATCAATAAGCACTTTTAATTTTGTTTCGACTAGAGCAAAATGTTAAGAAAAAAATGAAAAAGGCATTTCGGCAGGACCTGTAAAAGTGAGATAGAGAGACCCATTGATCGTCTGTTGTCGCACTCGCAACGCTCTCTCTCTCTCTCTCTCTCTCTCTCTCTCTCTCTATTGAACTCATACAAAAAGGTCTTTTTCATGGCTTTTTTTAAATATTTTGCGAAAGTAGAAAATCAACAATTAATATTGGAATTAGTATCATTTTTTATCATTTAAAGAAATGTCTTCTCTGTGAACAGAATTATTTTAAAATATCAAAATTTGACCATAATGCAAAGTTTTCTTGGGGTCTTCCAACTGTGCTTATTCAAACTCCATTTTAACCCGTCTTTAATAAAGAGCCAATGACATTCGCGCACATGTGCGCCTATGCATAAGAAACAGGTTTCCAAGAAGAGAAAGAAAGACAGAAAAAGCAATACACACGATCGTTTGTTAAACTAATGCATGTACCTATGTGTAGGTAGGTCGTATAGATATACTCTTTGCCGTGTATGATTGTTCTTTCTTGTCCTCGTTGTTTATCTGTTAATATAATAAGGTTTATATGTTAATGAACAAAAAAAAAGTATAAACGTAATCGGCTTTTTTCTGATCTATAATATTCACTAATTAAAATACATATTTATAAATAAACTGTCTTTCTAATTCAAAAATAGGAAATAAATAGTATTAAGAGTCAAAAAAGTGAAAACTTTTCATATTTCGCGCGTTTTTGAGAGGTTGGTGTGCGTTTGGTAGAAAAAATAGGATTCGCCATATACGCGACATTGCTTCGTGACTGCCTCACGTTTCTCAGGTCCTGTTTCATAGGTCCCTTGGTCCACAAAATAGCCCTGAAGATAACGGCACTTATCTGACGAAAACTACTATTTTTATCAAAGACAATGAAATACTACTAAGTTCAATAACATATTCCTTAATGTTTGACATCTGTCGTGGATCCCGAGATCCACGCCTAGTTTTCTTATTAGACCACCCATACCCACTAAAACCACTCCCCCCCATGCTGTGTGGCTTTTGTTCCACCCAAGAACTGCGTTAGCATTACTTCAGGGTGGAGCCACCAGGAAAAACATTGCGTCTCACATCATTAACGACCAAGCTCGCCACCAATTGCTAGAGGTGCCAATGTTTTTGAGTCCTAAAAAGGACTCGGGGTCTCTGAGGACCAGCACCCTAACTAGCGCTTCATAGTAGGCTGCTAACTTAACAAGCACCACTATTTTTCTTGCTGATACGTTAAAGTACTCAACGCAGCGTGGGTCCACATTACCCTACCTTCCAACCCAAGGCCTTCTCGCCTCATTTGCGTCCTGTTTGGGACTTTTCCTTGGTCTCTTCTATCACTCTTCTGAATAGAGGGCAGATCTCATTGCCGGCTCCGTGCTTGTTGTCCGACGTTAGACAGAGAAAAAACCGTGCTGGGCCTGAACATTATTTTTTCCCGTGGTTTAAGCTTCCACACTGGAAGCACAGCTTGGATCTTTTTTTTTCTTTACACCTGCCTGAGACATGTCCATATCCCAGGCATCTATAACATCTTGTTACTTCAATTGTTTGTCGTATTTAGCAGCTGACAAAACCAACTCTTAACCTATCTTAACTTTCTGTTTGTCTGGTAGTTGCTCCGTCCACTATTATTAACGTCAACCTCTGTCCTCTGGTATTTGGTTTAAAAAGATCTACTTCAGGCTCCTGGCTCCTTAGTCCAAAAGTCTTCATAAAAGCTTCTTTGACCTCGTCTTCGTCGACAATAGCGTCCAGGTCTCGGATCTTTAGTGTCACTTTTTTCGTGCATATTCTGCCAGTTTCCTCTTCGGCTACGGACTTTTCAATTTGTGGTGAGAATGCAATCGCATCCTCTACACCTTTGGCCTATATCAGTATGTCTCCTTTCCTTGTGACCACGACAGTTTTCATTGCGGCATTGGCCTTGTCAGGGTCTAAATTCACCTTCATTGTCTTTAGCACATTAGAAAAAGTCTGCCCTTCAGCTATTTTGACCAGTACTGTGGTCGTTGTGTTAATTCTCTTCTGTGGCTCTTGTGGCTCTTCTTTTGCTTTTTTTTGTCGTTCAGGAGAACCTTTTTTTGTTGGCCTCTGCCTGTTTTCTTTTTTTTAAAAGACCTGGCTTGTTGGCGTTTTTCAGGACTATCTGATGAACTCCTGTTTCTTTTTACCCGTTTTATTTCCGTAAGGGTGGTGTTCAGGGTTCTTTTTTAAACATGCCATTGAAAATATCTCTTCTATGGCCTGTATATTGCAGGAATTAAAAAAATTCTTTTCAACTTCTCTTTACATTTTCTTCCTTCAAAAGGATGCTTGTTCTAGGTAACTCAGCTGCTTCCAAGTGTTTAAGTGCAGCTTTTAAACTATTTTCAACGGCGCTTGCAGTGTTCCCATACTTTTCCTTAATCACCTCAAGCGTCTCTCTTATCTCTTTTGTTGCAGATTGAACTTGCTCAATCTCTTGTATTTTTTTAACTTTTCGCTTAGCATCCTCGCTTTCCAGAAAGGCGAGCTTATCTTCCGTTTGGTTGCTGAAAACAGTCACGTTATTACCCACGCTAAAGTTACTGCCTATGAAGGAGAGGCTTCCTCTTCATTCTGCTTTTGTAAAAAAAATCCATGGAATATTTAACAGTTTCGGTTGCCTATAAGACGCGTTTTTATGGCTCCCCCCTCCAAAATCCGTGGGACCAGCAGCAGTCACCCGAGCTTACCCGGGAGTGGAACTGCTGCCGGATTCCCTCAAAGAGGTTACCGCCTGGAATACTAGTTTCACATTGACATTCTTCATTTTTGTTTGTTCTTAAAATCGCATTGACCGGTTAAAGCCATACACCCCTTTTTTCCGAAAATAAGTGTCTGGAAAAGATAAAAATTAGCGCAGCAACTCACTTCGTTGCCAAAGATAGGCGCTACTTGCTCGGGCCGGCCAGGAGTCGCCACTCTCCCTCAGTCCCACCAGCAGAGACAGTCCTGTCATTGTGTAGAAAAAATGTAGGGGTGGTGTACGTGTGTAGTGTATGTGTATGTTAGTATACTACAGTCATCCCAGTGAGACGGGCGCCATGCATACAATCCCATGACTGGCGCAGACAACCCATCAAAACGAACTGGTGTATTAAGGCACTTTAAGTGCCGCCATGTAGCCTCCTCAGAGAGAGTGAGCCTAGATTAGTCAGCCCACCACGTCTTTTTTGTTTATGAGGCGTGCAGCCATATTCGATGCAGTTACCCAGACTTACCTGGGCCTCATCGTCTAGCCTCATCCACGGCCAGGCCCCACACGCCAGCCGAAGAGAGACCCTGCCGAACGCAAACCAAAATCACTAGTGACTATACATGTTTTTATTTAGTGAAATTGTGATGCATGCACCTGAGAAGAATGTTATAACCACCGCTTACTTCTGTATACGACGAGATAGAAAGTGGTAAAGACCTGTCAAGGTTTCCACCATATCAAGACAGCAGGCTAAATCTTAGTAGCTTGGCCAGGGGGGTCAGCTCCTGCCGTCCCTCCAAATTGGTTGACCTTCGTTTAGTGATCCAGACAGCCCCTTCGAGCTCTAGTTCCTACACGCATACAATGTTCATACTCTCATTCATTTTTTAAAGTTCCCCCTTTTTTGTTTTTTCTTTTGTTTTCGAGAAAATCCAGTCCTTTACACATTCAGACAAATGATCACCTATTTCCTTAGAGCCTACCCCATCTCAAGCCAAGCACCTTGATCAGTGACAAAATCTTGAAGCCTCTAGAGAATAAAATGTAGTATGAGTAGTAGTAGAAGTAGGAGTAGTAGAAGTAGTTGTAGTAGTAGTAGGAGTAATAGTAGTTTTTTTGTCTGGAGAAAGAGTTTTCGCATTAAAGAACACCACAATGACATCGGTAGTCTGGGACTTTGTGCATTTGTTTTATTAGACCACCCATACCCACTAAAACCCCCCATGCCACGTGGATTTAATCCACCCCGGAACCGCGCTAGCATTACTTCGGGGTGGAGCCAACAGGGAGAACTTTGCGTCTCACAGCATTAACAACCAAGCTCACCACCAATTGCTAGAGCTGCCAATCCTCTTGAGTTCTGACAAGGACTCGGGGTCCCTGAAGACCCTGAGCACCCTATCTAGCACACCATAGTAGGGCGCTGACCTAGCATGCACCACTATAAGCTTGATGGTTTCCCTTGCTGATAGGTACAAGTACCCAGCGCAGCGTGGGTCCACATTAGCCTGCCATTCAACTCAAGGCCTTTTTGGCTTATTGTCGTCCTGATTGAGCCTTACCCCTGGCCTCTTCTAGAGCTTTTTTGAATGAAAGGCAGCTCCCACTACCTGCTTCGTGCTTGTTGTTTGTCGTTGGGCAAAGGAAGCGCCGTGCTGGGCCTGGACACTCTTTCTTCCAGTGGTTTGAGCTTTCACACCGGAAGCAAAGCTCCGAGCTGTTTTCTTCTCTACAGTTGCCTGAGACGTGTCCATATCCCAGGCATTTGTAACATCTTGTTATTTCAATTCTTTTTCGTATTTGGCAGCTTACGAAGCCAACTCGTAACCTGCCTTCCTCTTCTACTTGTCTGGCAGTTGCTTCGTCCACCTTTATCAACGCCAGCCTCTGTCCTCTGGCATTTGGCTTTAAGAGAGGTACTTCTGGTTACTGGCTCTTAAGTCCGAAAGTCCTAATGAAAGCCTCTTTGACCTTATCTTCCTCCACAATGGCATCCAGGTCTCGGACCTCTAATGTCACTTTTTTGTTGCTCATTTTGACAGTAATCTGTCGGGCTACCGACTTTTCAATTTGCTGTGAGAATGCAGTACCATTTTCTACACCTTAATAAGTATGTCTCCTATTTTTGTAGTGACAACAATTAAGACTGCCACATTGGCCTTATCAGGGTCAAAGTTTGCCTTCATTGTCTTTCCCACCTTTGCAAAGGTCCGCCCTTGGGCCATCTTCACTACTACTGTTGATATCGCGTCCGCTTTATTTTTCTGGCTTGTTTTGTCAGTCAGAAAAATTTCTTCTTGTTTGCCATTACCTGTTTCATAAAAAAGCCTTTTCTTGTCGTATCTGCTTCTCCCAGGTCAGAGCGTAGCTTTAAACCTATTCTTAAAAGCGTTCGTTGTGATACCATACTTATCATTGATTGCTTTTAGCGTCTCTGTAATCTATCTTGTTGTTGATTAGACTTTATCAGTCACTTGCTGTCGCTTTACTCTAAGCATTGCACCATTTTCTTTTAAAACGGTAAGCTCCTCCTGGGTCTGGTGGCTAAATACTGACACGTTGCTGACCTCGCTGCCGTTGGTGCCTATGCTTGACAGGCTTTCTCTTCGTCCTTTGTCTGTGAGAAAGGGCCATAAAACATTAAGCAGTCCCTGTTGGCCATAAGACACGTCTTTGTGGCCCCCCATTCGCAGAATCCGTGAAGCCTACAACAGGCACCCGGGCGTTCACAACATCGAAACTGCTGGCGGATTCACTCAGAGAGGTTACGACTTGGGGTACAACTTTCTCAACGACGTTTTCCATGTAGGAATACTCTTTATTGTTGTACTGACCCTTAAGGCCAGCACTACACTTTTTTCTGAAAATAAACATTTGGAAAGGTTTAAAACCAGGGCATCAGCCCTCTCCGTTACCAGAGAAAACGGCTACTTGCTAGGGCCAGCCGGAAGTTGCCACTTTACCTCAGTCCTACCCGCGGAGACTGCCTTGGTGTTGAGTAACAAGTCTAAGAATGGTGTTCGTGTGCAATGTATGTATATGTTGGTAAACTACGGTCATCCCAGTGAGACGAGCTACAGGTGTACAGTCTCACGACCGTGCAGACAACCCGACAAAATGAGCTGGCATAAGGCACTAAAGTGCAGCCATAAAGCCTTCTTAGTGGTGGTAAGCCTTGATTAGTCAGCTCACCACGTTATTTTTGTTTATGAGGCGTATAGCCATATCAGATGGGGTTACCCATAATAAATTAAGCCTCATTGTCCAACTTCACCTGCTGCCAGGCCTCCAACACAAGCCCGGAAAAGGCTTCACGACTGGCAACTCGGGACAATCTGTGAGTATACTTGTGATTTTTCAGTGGGAGCGTGATGCATGTATCTAAGAAGGATGTTATAACCATCGCTTACTTCTATTCAAGACGGGTGCTAGTTTTTGTGGGCCCTCTCAAGCATTGAGGCGCCACCCACGGTGGCAGCAGAAAGCGAAGAATAAGAAGCACAAGCAGGGCTGGCCCATGTATCCACATCGATGATAACAGAGGGCACGAGTCTCCCGTCCACACAACTCCACATACACACGCCAACGCCACACACGCCTCCCAATCGACGCCGACGACCACCACCACAGAAAGCCACCTCAACTGCCCTTCGTCACCTTATATCTTAAGAGGATGCCCCTATTCGCCATCCAAGGACGCGCCCAGTTTGGAGAAACTAGCAAAACATCATCCAAAAGTAGTAGTTTTGGTAGTTTTTTTTTTTTTTTTCTGAAGGAAGGGGAAATACGTTGAGGCACACCACAGGGACAGCGGTAGTGTGAGACTCGGTGGATTTTTTTAATAGACCACCTATACCCACTAAAACCCCCTCCCCCCATGCCGCATGGCTTTTGATCTACCCCGAAACCACGTCAGCATTACTTCAGGGTGGAGCCACCAGGGAGACCATCGCGTCTCACAGCATTAACGAGCTAACTCACCACCATTTGCTAGAGGTGCTGATGCTCTTGAGTCCTGACAAGGACTCGGGGTCCCTGAAGACCCTGAGCACCCTATCTAGCGCACCATAGTAGGGCGCTGACCTAGCATGCACCACTATAAGCTTGATGGTTTCCCTTGCTGATAGGTACAAGTACCCAGCACAGCGTGGGTCCACATTAGCCTGCCTTTCAACTCAAGACCTTTTTGCCTCATTTTGGTCCTGCTGGGGCCTTACTCCTGGCCTCTTCTAGCGCTTTTTTGAATTAAGAAAAGCTCCCACTGCCTGCTTCGTGCTTGTTGTCCGTCGTTGGGCAAAGGAAGCACCGTGCTGGGCCTGGACACTTTTTTTCTGGTGGTTTGAACTTTCACACCGGAAGCAAAGCTTCGATCTGTTTTCTTCTCTACAGTGGCCTGAGACATGTCCATATTTCAGGCATTTGTAACATCTTACTACTCCAATTCTTCTTCGTATTCGGCAGCTTACAAAGCCAACTCATAACCTGCCTTCCTCTTCTACTTATCTGGAAGTTGCTTCGTCCACCTTTATCAACGCCAGCCTCTGTCCTCTGGAATTTGGCTTTAAGAGAGGTACTTCTGGCTCCTGGCTCTTAAGTCTAAAAGTCCTAACGAATGCCTCTTTGACCTCATCTTCCTCTACAATAGCATCCAGGTCTCGGACCTCTAATGTCACTTTTTTGTTGCTCATTTTGACAGAACCCTGTCTGGCTATCGACTTTTTAATTTGCTGTAAATATGCAATATCATTCTCTGCACCTTTGGTCTCAATAAGTATGTCTCCTTTTTCTGTAGTGACAACGCTTTGGACTGCCACATTAACCCTATCAGGGTCAAAGTTCGCCTTCATCGTCCTCAGCACGTTTGCAAAGGTCTGCCCTTCGGCCATCTTCACTACTACTGTTGTTGTCGCATCCACTTTTTTCTTCTGGCTTGTTTTTTTATTGAAGTGATACTACGTATGACATAAGACATAAACTCTACAATAAGACAACGCCAGCTCAGCGTATACCACTCCATACATATCGCTCGGTGCGATCTAACACTACAACGCCGAGTCAACAATTTCAAAGAAAAATATACAGTATATAAAAGCAAATAAGGCCTTTAGGCTGATGGCAGGTTTATGGCAAACGAAAATTAAATTTATTTGTTTGTAGAACGAAACTACAAGTTCCGTCCTTCACTTATAAAAGTTTGGAAGTAACAAATTAGCATTCCTTGTGGGAACGAAGCTTTTTGTTTTACTTAGAGTATGCCTTAACTAATTAAAAATTTTTATTTTTATTTGTTTTTAAAAATTTTTTTATTGTCTTTCTTTATCTATTTTCAACATTTTTTTTATAATGGATCAGACACTTGAGGATATAAGCAAGGTAGCAGAAGTAGCTATAAGGGTACAGTTAGTCGAACAATACCATAGGGCAAGGGAAGCTGAAAAATCACTAGAATTTCTTGAATTATCACGTTACGTAGCCCTAAATAATTCATCTTCACGAATAAGTCAAGCTGCCTTTCACATACCAATACATAGTGGTCAAAATACACCTTTCAGTGATTTTTTGCAAGATATTAAGAACGGTAGGTCCCTTGTTTCAAATGCGGAAAAGCCTATGCTTTTAATAACAGACATTTCTAGGCTAAAGGGTAGAGAAAGAAGTTGTCTAGACAAATTAACAATAAATACATTAGACGATCTTATGAACCATTTAAAGGTACACTTTGCTCGCTCTAAAACTGAGCTCAATACATCACCGACATTAATAATTCTCAAATAAAACAGCGAGAAACCGTTCACGATTTTCACGAGAGAATTTTCCAACTCATTAATCGAGGCGCTAGAGCAACTAAAATAGAGGCCGTTTCCTACAACATTCCTGAAAACCAAGAGCCTGATTCCAAGTAATAACTAGAAATAATTGGCCGTGAAGCATTCACGCGAGACCTACCCAATAGATTCAAGGCCAATATGATGTCATACGTACAAAAAATGTTTGCAGGTGCTTTACAAGTAGCTTTAGAAGCAGAAAAAGTTGGAAAAATGTTATACCCTCATATTCACGCTACCATGTACCATCAGAATTTACATATGTACTTTGCTCAGCAGTTACACCCTACAGCAAGACAAAATCTATCAGTGCATCAACGAAACAAACAAGAAAATTTAGCATATTTTCAGCTAAATTAAAACAATGCACAAGTTGACTATAACGATCCCAACATTTACAATCGCAATAATACATCTTATTATAACAACCCTAAAATGACACAAAAATTTTCTCGACTGATTTTAATTCAGACGGAAGATTAGTATCACACCCAGCTCTTCAATATCGAAATAACAATTCAAATGATCAATCACTAAGATTGTAACAAAAATCGAATGAAACGCAATCTTACCAGCTTTTAAATGATTCGTGGAAAAATCATCGAAATTTTGGCCCCACAATACCAACGCAACACCAAAACCAATTATAAGCCTATTTAAATTGCCCCTATCACACGAACTTACGGCAGTGTGTATTTGGTAACTCGTCTACTTCTCCAATGGGAAATTACCCCTGCACTTGCAAAACCGTTCAGATACCACGTAAATCGCGAAACAACACAAGCTTCCGCTCAAGGTCGAACTCTTTTAATAATTAGCAAAACTTCAGACCCAGTTCTCGTAAAACAAGGCTATTCTTCAAACGGAAACGGTGTTTATCACCCAGACGCAGCGGCGAGCAAAGACCTGAATCAGCGTCTACTGACGAACCAATTCGTGCAATCGCCCGAGTGTCTGTCGCAAGAACCATTGGCGATGCACCAAGAGTAAGACTTAAAATTTCATAATCAAATGAAAACGAAGACACTTTTATAACAGATAGAGGAGCTGGCATCCATGCTATAAAAATAACTTCATTGCTATCAAATGTTATCATGAATACTGATAAAAAAAATGGCTCTTATTGGATTAACTTCTCAAAATGTCATAACATTAGGAACAGTAACGTTAAAAATATTTGATAAAAATCACGTTTCTTACGTCTTAGCACAAGAAGCACCCCTCAGTGAGCAGGAATATTAGGACATTTATTTCTAGCCAAAGAACGTGCCAGGCTTAGTTATGACACAAGAGCCTTGATATTAAAAAGAAGACCTATAAATTCCATTCCATTAATAGAAAAAAAGTAACAATAAGCGACGAAGAGCGTGGACTTGAATTACTGGATACAACGACAGAATATATAAGTAATAAAAAGAATTTTTACGAAATTATAGATAATATTAGCATTAATGAAAAAAACTCATAATCTCTTCCAACTTCTCAACATTTTAAATCTCCAGGAGTAACCTTTGGTCAAAATCATGTTTATAAAATACCAGCAAAAATGAGAGTTCCAATAGAAGTTTCTGTAACGCAAACTAACAGTCACGGGCAAGCATACTTGCGCTTTATAAAAGATACTCCTGGTTTATTCATGGGCGAAGCAGCAGTAACATACAATAAAGGCCGCTGTTTCACGATGGCTGTATACACTAGAGAGGAAGCAGTAGAAATCGAGATCCCTTCCCACAATCTCGTACCATTTGATTTAGATGATTCAGAAAATTTTCTTGACTCAGATTTTAGCGAAGATGTTCCCAACACAACAACAGAGGAAAGAATTAAATATGTTACGGAAAAACTTTGCCGACATCATCATGATAAGACAAGCTATAAATAACTTTGCCTAATAGTAAAAGAGTATTCACATCTATTTTATATCAAAGGTAATGCTGCTCCACGTACATAGTTTGTACAACATAATATACCGACAACTGACGATAAACCTGTTTTTACTAAACAATATAGATATCCACCTGCTCTTCACAATAAAATTAGAGATCAGATCGATAAACTATTACAAGAAGGAACCATTAGCTACTTTTCCAGTCCATACAATAGCCTGCTGTGGATTATTCCCAAAAAGCCCGGACCCAACGGAGAAAAGAAACATCGTCTTGTAATAGATTACAGAAAATTAAACGCTAAAACTATCACTGGTTCTTATCAATTGCTTTATATTACAAAGATATTTTAAAGAAAATTGGTGGGTCAAAATTTTTGTTAGTATTTGACTTGGCTAATGGATTTCATCAAATTGAAGTATCTCCAGAAGATCGCCATAAAACAGCTTTCAGTACTCCATAGGGATATTACGAGTATACAGGTATGCCATTTGGATTATGCAATGCACCAACTACATTCTAAAGACTCATAGATTCTGTATTATTGGGATCGCAAGGCACAGATTTATTTATATTTTTTGATGATATTCAAAACTTTAGAAGAACGTAATATAAAAGTAAGGAAATCTTTTGATAAACTATCCAATGCTGGTTTAAAATTACAGCTAGATAATTTTTAACTATTGAAGTAACATATTAAGAACATAAAATAGGTGGTTATCAAGTAAAACCTGATCCCAATAAACTTGAAACAATTAAAAATTTCTCAACACTAACGAATTGTACGAAAATTCGAGAATTTTTAGGACTCACAGGATATTGTAGACGACTTATTATGGATAATGCTGAAATTTCACAGCTTTTAACCCTATTATTACGAAAAATCCACAAATTTGATTGGACTAAGACTCAGGAAGAGATCTTTGAAAGATTAAAATCAGACCTGTGTGAGGCCCCGCTACTTGCATGTGTCAATCTTGACAAATTATTTATTCTAACTACCGACACATCCAACTTAGCTCTCAGTGCTGTTTTAAGTCAAGGAGAACCAGAAGAAGACCATCCTGTAGCCTACATGTCTCGCACTCTTGATAAATGCGAAAGAAGTTATTCTACCACTAAAAAAGAGTGTTTATCAGTAACAGCCGCCATACAACGTTTCCGACACTATTTATACGGACGAAAATTTATAGTTTACGGAGACCACGAATCTTTGACATAGATCGAATCAATAAAAGACTCCATGAGTTGCCTTAATCAATGGAGAGCAAGACTCCGCGGGTACAACTACACCTATAAGTAAAAACCCAGACGTTTGAATTCAAATGCTGACGCTTTATCGAGTAACCCTACAGATTCTTATGAAATAAATACCGTAAAAGATGATATATATTTTAAGGGAAAGCGTAAAAGGATCAGAAAAATTTTGACATCCAACAGTAACAGAAGCAGTAGTCGCTCTAACAGTTCAAGCTCTGACAGCGAGTCTAATAATTATAAAACATTACAATCACGAATGTTACCCTTAAAAACTACTTTAAAAATCCCACGATAAATAAAAATATCTATTGCACGTGCTAATAGGGCCAGTGATATACCCAATTAAAGCTAAAGTAAGCTCGAACTCACTCCTACAGTGAAGTAAGCAACGAAAGGAAGAAAAAAAAGCTCTTAAACCTCTTCTCTCATTATACCACCAGGAATGGAAGGAGGACAAGGAGAACTCACTGGATCATCAATAGCTCAAAGGTTACCTAAGCGCCGAGCTCAAGAAAAACCAAGTTCACCTCCTTCTGACAGACCCACGGCCATGTCAGACTCTGATGATACAGAAATTCTAGATATATCGAAAGATGAAGAAAACCAGCAAGCACCGCTATCCCAAAGAGATAAATCTTTACTACTGTACTCGAAACTGCACCTCGAAAATCAGTGGGATTTAAGATTAACACTGACTCACGAAGTACATCAGAACATAAAATGGTTGCTAAAATAAAGAGAAATCCAAAGCTGCAATCCACCGCTCGCAGATCAATGCACGAAGATGCTTTGGAAAGTAGTTTGGATGAAAATAATGATAAACAATATCCTTTAACCAATAAGTTGCAAAATACACATTTTGCTGACCCATCTTTATATTGGAATTATTACATACCACCAGAAACAAAAGGAAATAACGAACCAGAATCAAACGAAACAAATTTTCAGAATTTTAAAACTTCATCTAATAATGCACTAGACTATTCTAATGGCTCTAAAAATTCTATAAAAGAAGAAAGCTTTCCAATAAGATCAAAATCACCTATAAGACGCTCCACAGCTGCATCTACGGTAATAGGAGACGTTGTCGATACTGTATGGAAAGAGCCTAATGTTTCTACCATTGAACAAGAAGATAGCGAAGAAGCTAGAGAGGAAAAAAAATGCATGGTAGTATACCTAATACACCTTCCCATTCAAGTGCTAAACAGCGAGACACATTCATAAAACAGCATTATGCCCTGATGCAGAGTAACTTGACACCATCTACTCGTCCTACAGCCGCATTCGAAATGTTAGAGCAGCAATGGAATGCCGAACGCAATGACCAAGTCACTCGTAAAGAAAGCACTATAATTAGACCTTTAAAAAGAACAGAAATGGATCACCTCGAAATATTCAGCGCACGAGAATGATTAACATATGCAAAGGACATCATTGCAACGTTTATTTCAGCAAACTTGATGCTTTAGTCTACTAACAATAAAAAATTATTAGATTTAAATTATATTTTAAAATCCGAATTAAATGAAACGCAACAACAAGTAGGTGACGTGATAACAACTAATTACAAAAATAAATTAGTATTCTATTTGTTGCAAAAAAAAGAAAAAGATGAAATATTGCTTCAAGATCTTCACCCATGCTTAGCAGGTTTAGCCGAAGCAATAAAAAATAAAAATTTAAAAACATTGAGAATATCCAAAAAGGGTGAAATAACTGACAATTTTCCCAGAGGAATATTATAATATAATACATAAATAAAACTGGTAGGAGAATACGAGAATTATATAACTGGGAAGATATGAGAAAAAATATTAAAAATTTTGTACGAAAATAAAAAATTTTCCAAGAGCAAAAACTAATACGGATAAAAGCAAAAGAACCTATGATAATAACTGATACTCCAGCTCAAGTTTTTTCAAAAATAGCCATCGATACTGTAGGACCATTAGCATTAACAACATCTGGTAATAAACATGTATTAACTATACAATGTTTATTTTCAAAAAACTGTGTAGTAGTAGCTATACCCGACATCCAAACTATCACAGTCACAGACGCTCTGGCAAGACACTTTATAGCGTTGTATGGAGTGCCTGAAATAGTACTCAGCGAAAATGGAAAGAGTTTTCGGAATAAAATATTGAGTAATTCAGCCCAATTTTTCAATTTTAACCTTAAGACCACGACACCTTACCATTCTCAATCTAACGGTTCATTAGAACGTAGTGAAGCGATAAGTGATGCAAAATTGAAGGAGGGTATTTTCGATGGTCCTTAAATCCGTGCTTTATTTTATGATGACAATTTTATTACAAAGATAAATAATATAGAAAAAGCAGCATGGCAAAGTTTTAAGAGCATATCTCAAAACTTTTTGGGGAATGAGAAGAGTAAGAATTGCCAGAATATAGTTGAAGAGTTGTTAGACAACTTCAAACAATTGAGTTGTTTGATGAGTCTCAAATTACATTTTTTACATTCTCACCCTGACTATTTTCCAGAAAACCTTGGAGATCACAGCGAAGAGCAAGGAGAAAGATTCCATCCAGACATAAGTGAAATGGAAAATCAATATCCAGGAAGATGGAATATCAACATGATGGCTGATTTCTGTTGGACATTGAAGAGAGAAACAATTCAAGAGAGGAATGAGAGAAAGAGAAACCCGCTTCATAGGTCGTTCGAAGAGAAAAAAGTTTTTCTACAAGAGGAAGAAAGTGTGAGAGCAACATAAACGAAAACATGAGTCACATATGTAGACCTATTTTGCTTTATTTTATATCCATGATATTCATACTCGACACTTGTTACTCCTTATGTTGGCCGTTCTTTCAGATCATTTTTCGACGTACAAGAAGAACATATTTCGAAAAGATTTGAAAAAAACTTTTTTTCAGTTTTTCAACGCTCACAAACGCCATTTCTTTCTGTTTATACGATTTCTTCGGAATTTTTAAAGTTTTGGAGCTAAAAGAATCTCTAACCTCCACTCAGTGAAAATTGAAACATGAGAATTGGACAAAATCTGCATGAAATTTTTTTCTATACTCAGCTAGAGCATAGAAACTCGATTTTTTACGATTTACTGTGATTTTTTGTTACTTTTTGCGGTTTTTCTGCTGTTTTTTGCAAATTTATTGAAATTTCGAGGGTGTACGGATCGAGCGGAGGTCGAATTCGGATTCAGCACGTCAAAATACATAAAAGTAAACCTCGATACATGTTTACAAATATGTTTTCAAATGTTTTAAGAGCTAAAAATATGATTTCTTACGATTTTCGGCTATTTTCTGTAGTTTTTTGCGATTTACTCGAAATTTCGAGGGTGTACGGATCAAATGAACCTTGGATTCGGATTCAACGCATCAAAATACATAATTATTAACCTTGTCACATGCGAACGAAATTTTTTTTGAATGTTTGAAGAGCTGAAAATGTGATTTTTTACGATTTTTGGCTATTTTTTGCAGTTTTTCGCAATTTACTTAAAATTTTGAGGGTGTAGGGGTCTAACAGACCTCGGATTCGAATTCAGCGCGTCAAAATACAGAAAGATAAGTAGGTCAAATTAAAAGTACAGTCCACTTTTTTTTTGTGTGCTGGTGTAATTAATCCATTCACTTGGAAACATCATTATTGTCACTTATTATTTTTTTACACTCCCCTTCGTTAGAGTATAACGTTGGATGACCAACGGGGAATATACCTCGTTTGCAAATATATGGATAGAAAGAGCATACGTCAACGTATTTAATTTTTTTTCCATCCTGACAATCGTACATTTTTACCGTGTTTCCTATTCGATCAACGAAAAATGCATCACGTGGATTCAATGTGGATTGTTTTCTACTCTAATAATTTTCATTTTCTCGAATGAAATTTGAAAGTTCTTCGTTTTCACGCATTTCTCGGTTAAAGTCACATTCCCATTTTTCTATCAACTCATAATTTGACATTGTTATCTTTTCGTTTATCGTGCAAGTTTTCTTATTTCTATCATCCACTGTATCTCCAGTCGTCAAAATGGTATCTCGATTTATTCGGTAACACCGTGGGCAGCCGTGCCAAAAGCAACATTGGAATTGTAATACGATTCCACGATGATCATGCACACCATCTTGAGGAGTACAGTACTCCCAAACCCCAAGCTTTTTAAGAAAAAAAGCTACAACTAAACAGGACTGGGACAAAATTTTACCTTTTGCTACACATGAATACAATACATCACTGTATACAGCTACCGGATTAACATCATATGAATTAGTATACGGCAGAAAAGCACGTCCACCAAATTTATATGTAACCAGAAATCAAATGAAGTCTTGTAATACCTATCTTATTGATTTGATCCATTGTTTAAGAAATATGCATGAAAAAGCCAACAATTAACTAATCAAATGTAAACGTAAAAGTAAACAAAATTATTATAGGCATGCTAGACGACAGAATGTAGAAGGTGGTATGGAAGTTTACGCTATAAAAAAACCTCGGAGAGGAAAATTAGATAAATATTGTAACGGAACTTTTGAAATCACCAATATAAATAAATAGATTAAGAACTCAACACTTAAAGCAAAGAACGAAAGAATAATTATCAAATATTTAGATAAAGTAAAGCGCTGTTACGAATAAGACATTCCCAATGAGACTTACTGAAATTTAAGAACGCATTAGACAAAAATAAAAATTTCTTTTTTTTAACACTTACAATGCACTACTCGTACAGAAAGAATTATTTTCATACAATTTTTTCTAACCAACAGTTAAGTTTTGCCAATACAATCAACTGATATTTGTTACTTTATTGTAAACTCCGTTAAAAATTTACATTTGTTGATAAGTTCATAATATATGACTAATAAGAAATTAGATGAATAATAAGATTAAACCTTAACAATTATGTAAGGGAATAATTTCAGTAGTTAAAATACACATAACTAAATTTCAGTTAATTGGTTCCCAAATTAAAATTCTTTATAAAATTTTTAAATATAAACAACATTTAAAATTTATAACCAATAATACTCAAATGTTTAAGCCATGAAAAAAAAAAAAAAAAAAACATTTTCCAATAAAGAGATTTGAACCCTTAACCTGCATATGAGTCCAGTATCTTACCCACTCTGCTACGAGCGCTGCCGACTATAGAAACTCGGTTTCTTGTACTTATCATGTGGTTCGTAACTATAATATTCCATTTTTATATGTATTCACTGATAACACATTCAATTCATGACAAATTATGTATTTGTTTTCTAAATAATACATCTAAAAAAAAAAAAATACAAAAGAATGAAAATAAATAGAAAAATAAAAAAAAATTGAAATAAAGAAAATACGAAAGAATAAAAAAAAAAGAAAAGAAATTGAATATGAAAAAAAAAGAAATAAAAAAAAAGGAAATTAAATGAAATAAAATTAAATAAGAAATGAAAACAAAAAATTATATAAATGAATAAAATATAAAGGGAATTGAAACAACAAACCAGGGGGGGATAAATGGGTCATGGGACCCACGGTAAGAACGAAGTTCTTTAAACATGACATGAGTATAAAAACACAACTTCTCAGGTAACAAGAGGGTCGCCAGACCGGTAGGAAGAACAAAGCTCTTTAAACGTTGGTACTGCATTCATGTAGTTTACTAAACAAAAACTTGAAAAACGAATAAAAAAAAAAATTGTTTTTTATTTCCTTTATTTCATTTTTTTTCATTTCTCTATTTATTTTCATTCTTTTGTACTTTCTTTGTTTAATTTCTTTGTTTATTTTTCTATTTAATCTTATATTCTTCATTCCCTTTTTTTTTTTTTTTTTTTTTTTTGCTTTTTTAGATGTATTATTTAGAAAACAAAACAACATAATTTATCATGAATTGAATGTATTATCAGTGAATGCATATAAAAATTGAATATTATAGTTACGAACAGCACGATAAGTACAAGAAACCGAGTTTCTATAGTCGGTAGCGCTCGTAGCAGAGTGGGTGAGGTACTGGACTCATATGCAGGAGGTCGAGGGTTCAAATCTCTGAAGTGGAAAGTGTTTTTTTCTTTTTTTTAAAGAATTGTAAAAAAAAAATTTCTAAGTTAAAGAAAAATTCTTTTGAGAAAATAAAATTGAAATTTGTTTAAAAATTAATTGCTTGGGAGTGTGAGGGGGACTGGTGGGCAAAGGTGTGCAGAAGAGTAACACGGCACGGTTGGCAGATATATATATATAGCGGGGGAAGGGGAAGTGTGTAGAGAACAGTAGGTGAGGGGGACGGAGTTAGGAGGGAAACTTGAGAGGAAGAGACTTCGGGTACACCACTTCCGTTTCAAAAAATCTGTTGGTTTTAAAATTCCAGCCCCCCGAAGACGCGACATAAAGAACTTCGTTCTTAAAAAATAAAAAAAACAAAACAAAAATTTTTATAATCAAATAAAATTTCAAAATTTTTTTTACAAATTTACGTATACTTCTGGTTAAAATTATACTCTTTTATTTTTATACATACAACTTGTTAACATAAAACGAATTATATGCACGTGCGAAACCATCAACGGAAGATTTAACGTTTTAAAGATGTATTTTTAACCACTGACCTTCAACAAAATTTTGTTTAACACTAATGCAATAGAAAGTTGCAACAAAATCTACAGTGGAATTCATGTCTTATAGTTCGCAAGAAGTTTTTTAAACATGTAAAACATCAATACAAATAAACCTCATAGTGTTATAACACAATTTTACTCAGGATTATGAACGATATAGTAAAGGCATGACAGCAATACTACAGTACCTCCTCTCCCTTGATTCCAATCAAGCAATGGAGCAAGGTCCATAAAGCATTACGGATCCCACAGAAATGTCGCGTAAAACATTAACGCCATTAGGATATTTTGTAAAATGCAAAGCATCCACACCTATTGCATAACACTACCAATTAAAGTTGTTATCAAGAAGTAAAGTGACCGAGAACTCTCTAATGACTTCTATCAATACACCCAGCAAATAATTCGTCATAACTCGTTTCAGATAAAAGATATATACCAACCTTATCTTATGCTTCAGTTACAGTGCACCACCATACCATATACTGACTTAAGGAAAGAAAAAAGAAAAGAGAAAAAAAATTGACCAACAACTTGAAATCACCTTATTCATAAATCAAGTGCAAATATCATTCCGACTGAACTGAGCAGAGTTATGACTATTAAGCTGCCATTATTAAATGACAATCCCCTCTACAATCATAATTGTAGCATAACATCACCTATAATGAGTTCAACACGGAAGACTTGCAAAGACAAAGTCTCAAGAAATCATGATTCATCTTATAAATTGTATTAATTCATATGTAAAACATAATTTTTGTAACTTATTCTCTTAATTCAATATTTTATACTACTATAAAAAGCTATACATATTATAATTGTGTACGTATTCTCAGTACTTCAAGTGGGTTCGACTATTTTCGCTCTTATGATTGCCAAGGGCGGCAATAAGCTAAGGGGGGAGGGAATGTGACATCCCATATCATATACTTAATATTCATTACTTTAAAACACAGAAATTCGTTTTTAAATTATAAAAAGCAAAAACTCAGCTATCTCGAAACATCAAGCACTATACCTGATTCTGCAATCGCGTGACATATAACTTACTTCTTTTGAAACAAGCTACCGTCACAAAACTCGAACTACGCGTGCAACCTCAAACAATCTTATAAAACGCTCATCTTACAAAATCAATTCACATCAATACACCAAATAATATGACTAATTAACAGTTTTAACATTTTTTACTGCGGATGTACACAAAAAATATCATACACGACAGCAACTTGTACTTAATGTAAAATCTGAAAGATCAGCAGTTTTAACCATCAATTACTGTGAAATTATTGCACCATCACTGTGCTCGTGTCAGTCGAGCGTAATTAGGTTAAGCTCTGATTGGTCGTTCAGATCCCCAACTTGAAACGTTCTCCTTAAACGCAAGAGTATAAAAACTAAAATTTCAAGCAAATGTAAGACTAAGTTCGGTGACTAAGCTGTGTGAGACAAGCTCTAGCAAACCAGTCCACTGTAAGCTCGCCCATAAAGTGAATCAAGGAGGAACAAGAAAGAAAGGACCGTTTACTTGAATTCCAACGTTAAAAGCAGAAGCCTAACTATTGTCATCACCATGAGTGCTCTTGTGTAGAATTAAGTACATCGTTGCGGTCAACCTTGTAAGATCTTGCGACTGCGGGGGCGCCAGCAGCAGCTAACCAACGATCATAAAAGTAAGTTAAGTTAAGGAAACTATAAATTGTTAGAAATGAGAATCTGAAACTTTATCATTTATACTATTTGTAAAATTAACTATTTATGGTTTTTCTAAATTTATTGAATTATCATATAAGGCATAACTTGGTTGTTGATTAAATTAATTTTCTTAATTTAAAAACGTTCCAATTACTTCATTATATGGAACGTTATAAAATCTAATAATTCTGATTGATTGACACGTAATTCTTACCTTAATAAATAAATTTAATAGACACTGCGTGACAAAGACCTTTACAAGGGCGTGAGATAAAAAGACAGATAAGATACGCTACTACCATATGACATAAGATATAAGCTCTAACAATAAGTTAACGCCAGCTCAGCGTACACCACTCCATACATATTGCTCGGGGCAATCTGACACCACAACGCCGAGTCAATGATTTCAAAGAAAAGTATACGGTAAGAAAAAGCAGGACGTAACAGAAGATTTCAAAAACGATAAGCAGAATAATGCTCTATTATGTTTAAATAGAATCTAGAAATCTGGAAATTTAAAGTAAAATCATGCCAAAATAATAGATGACTAGAACCAAAATAAACTATGACATCTGAAGATAATAAGGAAAATGGAACTGTAAGCAATTTAAAAGTAAATTCCAAGGATTATTTTGTTAATCTGATTAGTGGTCAAATAAAATTTTCTAATAGAATTATTAATAATGATACTTAATTATATTTTTGTGACAGTCCAAGAGGTTCTGGAAAAATATGTTTGTAAGAAACATTTTTTTTTTTTTTTTTTTTCAAAGAAAAAGGTTGTATCTATGGCTTGACGAAAATTGCTTCAATGTTATTACCGAAAAATGTGACAAGTCATAGAACATTACAATAACCGTTTGATTCAAATAACATTAAAAGTTTTTTTTTAGAATGCGGAACGGATAAAAAAAAAGTAAGAGAAGTCTATGTTACTATTTTGGACGAAGCTTCAATAATCCCTAAAAAAGCTTTCCAAATAGTAGATAAGACTTTGAAACCCTTAAATGATAATAGTATTCCATTTAGTTAGAAAATTACTCATTTGAGGAGGCGTTTTTAGACTAATACTTTCAGTGATAAAGCATGTGTGCTAAAGTTTTATAATTAGTAAGACTATGAAGTGTCCATTTTTATGGAAGAATTTAAAAATTATGAAATTATATACAGATTTACAATTTTCATTATTGTAAATGGACGTTGGAAACGGAACCATAAAGTCCTCTGACATTTCTCAGGGATGGAACGCTGAAAACGTTTGTAAACAAATTAATGGGTATGGTATTACTAGCTACCTAAACAAAGCAATTCTTACAACTCATAACAAACTTTTATATATGTTTATGCTTACGTAAAATATTGAATTTTATTAAACGGTGAGAACATACGTTCTATAGCATAGATTATGCAAAATGTGAAGGTAGTGATTGCACTGACGGAAACACAAACATAAATTTTTCTGTAGAATTTTAAATAATTCATATCAAAGATTACCACCCCACGTCCTTAATTTAGAAGAAGATGCTATTCTTATGTTGATAAGAAACTTAAGTATATTCGATGGCTGGTGGAATGGCAAAACACTACAAGTAACAAAATTATAAGAATATAATTTAGAGGCAGAAATATTAACTAGTAAAAAATCTGGTAATAAGGTTTTCATTTCCAAAATTACGTTAAATACTGGTAACAATTCAACTTTACCGTTAATTACATTAAGAAAACAGTTACAACTAGTTTTTTCCATGACAATCAGTAAATCGCAAGGTCACAGTTCTTATAACTTAGGATTCTACTACAAAAAACCTTTGTTTTATCATGATTAACTATACATATTGGTATTAAGATGTAAGAATCTTAAAAGTATATTCATACCAAATGATCTGGGAAATCAATCTAACATTAAAAATATTGTGCAAGAACTTTTTGATTTTCAACAATTTAATTATTTTTTCGTCAAAGTGTATTCCTTATAATTGTTCTTTTTTTTCTAAAAACTTAAGTTTTTGTAATATATAAAACTCATCTTAAAAGTTAGACTTTCAATCAATTAAAACACGAAAAAAAATTACTTATTCATTATGACACTGCATTTTTAAATTTTAACATTAAAAAAAAGAAATACTTACATTACAAAATTTTTGACTTGAATTATAACTTTGACCTTTTTTTTAAAAGCCTTGAATTTTAGTAAATAATTAACTTAACAGAGTTAAAGAGCGGGACAGCCTTTAATTTTTAACTCGTAATTTTATCATTAGAAAAAATCGTCTCATATTTTCAAACACCAATTTTATAGTAGTAAGAATTTTATAATTTTATTTCATACACCAAATACTATATAACAGCTGCGTAAGTATTTTATTTGATATTAAATAATAAGTATTTATATTTATACTCTTATACAAATATGTATATTTTTTTTTCAAAAAAGCCTTTATAAAAAAATTACTACTTCTAAATACCTTAATTCTAAGTATTTATGTATTTGAAAAATAATAAAATGATGTATACAAAAGTATGTGTTGTAAGTACATTTTATGTATATTTAAATATAAGTAACATCTTTAAGAAAAGTATCACACACACACACACCAACACATACACACACATAGGGGATTTTTTTATAGTTTCTTAAAAAGCTCGATAGTCAACGTATTCACGTAGAAATCTAATAAAAATACATAAATAATATAATTTATAGATAAGTATATATTTGTACAAGTGGGGCTTGGCCCCTCTGCAAGCTTCGCGTGCCAACCCCCGAAGAATATTTAAAACTTGAAAATTTGATAACAATTTATGATTTAAATTCAATATTTAAAAAATGATGGACTTGTTAGATAAATAATCAATTGTTACTCAGTTTGCTCACTTCTCTTAATGATGCTTCTTATATTCCAGTATACTTAAAATATACATACAACATATTGTTTGGTATTACAATATTTTGTTACATGAAAAATACAACTTACATTTGAAATAAAAGTATTCAGGGATTAAAATTTTGTTAGAAAAGCTTTTTTGTAATAAAAAAATTAAAACATCTGTATCATCGTATAAATTGAAATATTTATTAATCGATATTTATTATTATTAAAACATAGCAGCAAAATGGTATTTGGCATAAAAAATAAGAGTATAAAATTTTTATAATTATGAAATCAGCGATTGAAAATATACGACGCCTTTGTCATGTCAGAATTTCTAGTATAAAATTAAAGGCTGTCCTGTCCTTTAATTTCGTAAAATTTATTTTTGACCAAAATTCAAAAATTTTCAAGATGAATGTCAAAGTTATAATATGCATACAAAATTTTGTAATATTAGCATTTTCATTTTTTTTAATGTAAAAATTAAAAAATACAGTATCTTAATATATCAGTTTTTTTTGTGCTTTCTCTTGTTAAAACTCTCATTTTCAAGATGCATTCTATAAATTTAAAAAACTTTATTTCTTAGAAAAAAATTAAACATTACAAAGAATTAACTTTGACAAACGAATAATAAAATTATTAACGTTTAAAAATTTCTTGCCATACAATGTTTTCAATGTTTGCTTGGTTCTCCGAATCATTTTGTGTAAATATATTCTCAGGAATTTTACATCTTGATACCAATAGGTATAGTTGACTATGAGAAAACGAAGGTCTTTTGTACTAAAATTTTAATTTATCAAAAGTTTTACCTTGCAATTTATTGATTGTCATGAAAAAAGCCAAAACTATTTGAAATTGTTTTCTGTGTATAATAAGCGGTGAAGATAAATTATAACCGGTATTTACGGTAATTCTTAAAATGAAAACTTTGTTACCAGATTTCTCACCAGTTGTTATTTCTGCTTCTTAATTATATTTGAATAATTTTGTTATACGTTATCTAGTGCCATCGCACAATCCTTTAAATATAAGCGAGTTTCTTATCAACATAACAATAGCATCTGCTTTTAAATTTGAAACATGTGACTGTTATCCTTTATGTATATTATTTACAGTTTCTGTAGATTCAATTATGTTTATATTTTCATCAGTGCAATCACTATCTTTTTATTTTGCATAATCTATGATCCAATAAGTATGTTATTTTTCTTTAATAAAACTAAAAATTTTATTATTTAAAATGTACGAAAGTTTGTTAAAAGTTGTTAGAATTACTTTGTAAAGGCAGCTTTATACCATCTCCATAAATTTTTTTAGAACCATCATCAGTTTTCCATCCCTGTGGAATTTCAAAAGACTTTATTGTTACATCCGCAATGTCCATTAACAATAATAAAAATTTTAAATTTGTATACCGCATATAACTTTTTAATTTCATAATTTTACAGTGTTTTCATAGAAATAAATACTTTATAGTTTTACTAATTATAAAACTTTCACACTCATGCTTTATTACCGAAAGTAATTGTCTAAAATCACCTTCTGAAATAAATACTTTTCCACCAAATAGAATATCGTTATCACATAAATCTTTTAAAGTTCAATCTAATATTTTCAAAGCTTCTGAGGGCTTATGAATGCTTCGCCCGAAATAATGACATTTACTTCTCGTATTTTTTTTAATCAGCTTTGTATTCTAAGAAAAAAGTTTTAATGTTATTGACATCTTATTGTTATCAAAATGTTTTATGACTTGTCATTTCTTTAGGTAATAAAATGAAAGAAATTCCTGCCCAAGTCATAGATATAACCTTTTTCTTTAAAAAAAAAAAAAAAAAAATTAATGTTTTGTATAAAAGTAGTTATCCAGAACCTCCTGGATCATCAATTAAATGTATATTTGTATTACTGTCAATATCTCTATTAAAAATTATTTTCTGATCATAATTAAGATTTTCAAATAAATCCTTTAAATTTGTTTCTAAATTAATAATAGTTTTACCGTCCTTAATATTTTTCGATTTTACTATTTTATTTGGTTCTAATAATCCAAAATTTTTACATGAATTTCCTTCAAATTTTAAGATTTCATTTAAATGTAATAAAGCATTATTTTGTTAATCGTCTTTTGAATTTTCAATAAAAATTTTTTGGAGTGGTTCCCAAATAGACTTTCCACAAACGCCTTCAAATATTAAAAACGATGCGAAAAGTTTTCTCAGTTGATATGGCAGCATAACGTTGCAAGCTTCCTTAAATATTTTATATATTTAAGAGTCATGTTTAACTCAACCTGAAGCAATAGCAGTATGTCTAAACGTGCTGTTATGCATGTTATCACCTGTTTTCAACCTTTTTCAAAGATTTAGCTCTACTTACCCAATTTATATTTAATTTAAACAAAAAACGATTAAAGTCTTTAGGTGACACTATACTTAGTCATCTTATTGTTAAATTTTGTCTAACACTTTTTGAACCCAAGTTTTTACTGTCAAATTAAAACAGTGATATTCTGGAATATTCAAGTATCTAATTTTTTTGCGAAACTATCTAATTTATTCAATTTGAACTAAGCCGTTATTGCCGTTTGAGAGTTTTCTATTGCTTTAAAAATATTATTTCCTTCAGAATCTATTTTTTGTTTATTTTTAATATGTACTGGCCAATTAAATGCAGAATGACTACAACATTAATGTGGCAATTATATTTCGTTAATAAAAATGGATTGTATGGTACTACCATTGAATTATCAACTAAAATTTTTTCATTACTATTTTTGATTCTATATATGTGATTATCACATTTTTTGTCACTTCTTTTGTAATTTGGGTATCCATTTTTTGTAAAAAAAAGTATGATTAATAAACTTTTTCGAAAACTTTTGCCCCACCAAGGTAACTATATAATTTAGAAAGAAATATAGCACTTCTCTGTGGTTATGTAAAAAGCTAATCACGCCTATAATCTACGGAGACACAGAGCTGCATAGATTAAAATCAATAATGACGAATCCAATGTATCTATAATTGAAAAATTTCGTTTTACACGATGTTTTTAACCTCAGCGTCATTTTTAATTTTATTTTGCATGAAAATACCATTCTTAGTTTTGCATCTTAATAAGGCAACATATAAATGACTATATGAAAACAACAATCGTTTAAATGTAGTCTTTTTAGATCAAAAAATTGATTTTGTGATTCATTTATAATAATTGCAAAAGCTTAAACTAAAGGAAATAGCTTTTTGTATAAAATGAATGGTAATAAAACTGTATTTTCAGTATTTAAAGTTATTGTTGGTGTATAAGCTATTTGTTTAATTTTTTCACGAGTTATTATTCCTGCCTTAATATTAAGTATTATTAATTTTGTTTTTTTTCATCTTGTTTCATAACATGAACCATCTAATGTACTCAAATTTTTTATTTACGTAACCACAGCTCCAATTTTAAAATTTTACTCGTAAGGTGGTAGGCCTTCTTTAGTATTTCCATCATACAATTGATATAGATGTTATCGTCGGTTTCATCAAATCCTTTAAACGTCATTTTATCTATACTGTTATATGTCCTCATTTCATCTTTCATCTAATTTCAATAAAAATTATTTAAAGAATAATTATAAATGCTTGCTTTCATCCTTTTATCTTCTTTCCACGCTTTTTTTAACCTATTCGAAAATTTTTTTAACAAAAAGAAATTTCCTAAGAACTATTAATTTTTTTGAACACTATCCATATTTTTAGGTGTAGGTAAATTAAAAAATTAAATGATTTACGAAACTTGTCTTCCGTAGCAAGAATTTGACGTACGTGCAAAAGAGCAAGATTATTTTTTATAAAAAATGAGGTTTTCTGTCAGATAGGTTTTATATCTATTCCAAATTTTTTCGCCAAAAACTTCTGTGAAAGTAAAAACAACACGGAGAATTGTCTCAACTCATAGTGCAACATAATGGTAGTAGCTTCTTTAAATATATCATCAATTTAAGTGTCATATTCTATCTATCACATTGCTATAGCAGTATCTTCAGATGTTTTGTGAATAATTCCATGTTATGTTCTGACACCTTCTAATGATGTCGCAATTTGTACTTTATTTTATATTAATTTTAATTAGAATTTTTTATTGTACATCGGAGAAACAATATTTAATTTTCCAATTGCAGTGTTTAATTTCATTATTTAAATTAATATCATTTCCAAAATAAAGTCTTCTGGGAGTTTAGCATGCAGAGCGCGTAGGGTGCAAAGCCCACTAATATATATATATATATAAATTTTGTAACGGTAAGGTTACGAAAAAAGATCATTTATAATTTAGATTACTAAAATATTGTAATACTCAATTATTGGAAAAATTTGATTTATTGTTTGGTCATTTATAGATTATATTTGTATAACTTTTTCGTTTTTATTTTTCTAATTAAAATCACACTTATGCTGTTCCCACAGTTATTTGTTTCTATAGGTAGTAATAAGATACAGAGATAAAAGCATTCACTTTTTTTTAATGATAGGGTTCTTAAATTATACAAACAGACACAAATAACTTTAAACAATAATTTCAGAGGAGAATAAAAATTGTTGGCAAACATTTCATAAATTATTTATAAACACAATCAAGTTACGATTGTTGACACGTTAAATAACTTTTTTTTATCTCAAGTTAATTATACTTTTAATCGATTATATTTTTGCAAACAAATCTGTGAGAAAAGCGATAGGCGTACATGATAATGATTTTAATTACCTTGATCATAATGATGGTAGATATAATGATAATAATTATTCAATAACATGTAATGAACACAATAATAATAATAATAATAATAATAATAATGATAATAATAATAAGAAAAAAATAATAATCATAATAATAATAGTAGCAATAATAATAATTATATTAATAACAGTAATAATAATAGTAATTATAATAATAATAATAATAATAATAATAATAATAATAAGAAGAACTATGATAAAGATAATGATAGTAATAATGATAAGGGCCACAATAACAATTATTATATTAATAATCATGATGATAACTGTGATAATGATGATAATGATAATTTTAAACTCATCCCTTTTAAAATAATTTCTTAACGTTGCTAAAATCGTAACCATTATTCTTATGTAATACGCGATATTAATCAATCAATGTCTTTTGATTTTTAATGATAATTGACGAGTAATGTACTCCTCGATATAAATTTTCATTTTCTTTATTTTTACCAATTTTTTAAACCATTTTTGGACATTAATTTCATTAAAAATACTTATGACATTGCATTTTTCTGTCAATTAAAAAAAAATTTCTATCGGCATGAATCATAAAACAGTTTATAATTAAGAAGTTTATAAATCATAAAAAAAATCGTGTTAGATTACTGACGCTTCTTCTTAATAAAAAATGTGCTAGAATAAATGAACCGTATTTGTATGGGATTTAACTTAAACTATGGACTCTATGTTTTAGAGGTGAACCAAATATGAAAACAGCAAGCAGCAGCCGAAGGTCTCTGAGATCAAGATGAAGTAAATACTACAAACACACTTTTACTTACATGGATGAAACAGGCAAATGTGTATTTAACAATAAAAGGCCAATAAATTCTAGAAATCACAAGAGTTGATAACAAACAGAAAAGAGAACGTAGTGAGTATTAGAAGATACTAATTAAATTGCGCTGGACAACAATTATTGGACATAAAATAATTATTAAACTAAAAGATAATTAAATTAAAATTGAAGATGAGCAGGTTACGCCAGTTGCTTTGATTGAAGACAACAAATAGAAACTACTTATCATATATTAAACAAGTACATACAGCAACGATATACAGTAGTTCACTGAACGAGCGGTCGATGCATACTGATGTGAAACTAGCCCAGATGTCAGAGGGTTTCAATTGTGACGTGGTAAAAAGACGTCACGGTAGGAAGGTATGTCATAGTAGCAGACAAGAGGAGAGGCGGCCCTATGCACACCAACACTACCCCACACACGGCTCTTGTACCGACCTATCCCTTCACTTATCCCTACTATAGGCAGCACTGCCAGCCCTTGACTATGTGCAGCGGCAGGTGTATGTGCGCACCGACGCAGACACAGGCAGGTAGCTACAGTATCAGGGAGCACGAATCGGCAGGGCGACAAGAAAGGCACTCTCCATCTTGTCTGCTTCCCGCCAGGACGTATAATCCGAGGGCTTCGCAACATTATATAGTTCTACGGGTGTGTATGCAAGATACGACTGTGTGCTGTACCAAGCGGCCACCGGAGACGCACAACAACGGCTACCTGTTGCTACCCGGACTGCCACTACGACCTTCAAACACACGCTGTCAAGGACTGCTGGGTTCGAGTGCCAACCCCTGCTCGTCGGACCTCCCGGTGCCCGAGGATAGTGCTACAGAGAGACCCCTGCTGTAACAAAAGAACGGTAAGCCTATTTCCTATGTATCCCGTCCCTACCGTAGACAAGCATTGTGCCGAGCAGCAACTACCGAACCTGCACTTGCAGGGCTGAGGTTGTATAGAGTCAGGCCAAGTCGGATAGTCGGGCAGAGTAAAAGTTGTATAGAAATACTAGTAAGTTCTGAGTTATTAATAAATTCGAATAAATGCTTAGATGTATACTGATTGCCAGCTACCTCTCCTATCCGCTTAGCCCTATAGTAAGTCATAATAAAGAATAATTTTATATGTGCCATGTCTTGCTGCTGACTGCAAGGTGCGCAAGGCATGACACATCACATTGCGCTCGGCTAGTTGTACTGGCAATTGCTCGGCGCAGTGCTTTAAGTGGCCATTTTGTGTGCGTGCCGTATGCCTACGCAGGTAGGTTAGCTTACGTACACTGCCTGGCCTCTGTGATTATTTTACATGTATGTATAGGGGGTATAAACGCCTGCTGTATCGCTATATAAATTCTGATGGCAAGCTGTGTTTAGAACATAAAATAATAAATATGCAATTATGGTGCACAGTGTGTCATATTTAAGTATCTAGTGTGTTTGAAAAGTTTATTGTCTGTTTGTCATTCTTTTTTGCACTACCGTTTTGCCCTTGCTTGCGCGCAATAAAATAATAATAAAGCGTCTCCCTTGTATTTTAAGGCGTGACCTTGCACAACATTAAGGGTCTTCGTACAGTGTAAATAGGGTATAATTTCTAAAGACACAAAGTGAAAGTTCAATAGTAGGATTAACACAGTATTTACATTCGTATAGCAGATTGCTAGTACTACTATACGATATTTTGAAAAACTTGTTCGAAATGAGCCCTACAGTAGCATAATAAATATTTCAAGCTTCTCGTTCAGGCAAACGGCATACAGTATAAACAAAGTGCTACAAACGTACAGTATACTCTCTATCGTCTGGCTTTGTTTTGGGTAACCTCTAGTACAACGTACACACAAACATGCTGGTTTCACTAGAGGACTTGGAATTTTCCTTTAGTTCAAGCGTGACCGGGGGGACGAACTGCAGGCATTTAGCCATGAGACGATAACAAGAGTAATCGCAGATATTGTTGAACAGTTTACAGACGGGAAAATATTTCAATGATTAATATTATTAGAATTGACAAGTAATGGGACCGTAATAAAAGCTAGGGTTCGGTTGCAGCGTTTTTTAAATAGAAAATACATCGGACCAACAGTTAATACATGGAACAGAGACATAGACAAAATTACGCAAATAGATCGAAATAATTCGGCCATTGAGCTTTCAGACACAGCGGAGAGGCCAAAACGCCGCGAAACCAGATTCGTACCTAACGAATCATCGACGACGAACACTAACGTGGCAGATGACGATCACGCCAACACATCGACAGCCGCACCTCGGCAATTCCGTGAAGTTGTAAGCGAGCAAGTGCGTCGTGGTCTCAATAACGCAAAAGCAGTAGACAATCGAGATAAAATGAAATCGATAGTGCGCGGTGCACAAAGGTTGACGCACACATACGAGGAATCACATTCCTACAGAAGGTCATACGAATGGCCTAAAGAAGATGCAACTCGAAATCTCACGAATAGACCGTCCAACGTGTTGGCTGCAAATCCATTACTTAACTCTGGGGCTAACTTGGCACCCACAATGGGGGCAAGTGAGGCTCCTAGAAAAAATATAGGGGCAGAAGTAGGACAGGGCGACGGGGAAACTTGGGCACTCGGTAACAATGGCCACTAAAGAAATTTGGGAGCCGCAAACAGGGTAAATTGCGATGCGAGCGGACGTCGGGTAACATGGTCAAACGAGAATTCTACAAATGACCATCCAGAAGCCCCAACAACTGGTATGTACGGTTATAACACACAATCGGGATACCGCGACACACTTCGCCATGTACAAAGAGGAGGTGGGCATAATCCCGCGGTGGCATCCCAAATGCCTAACATACTCCAGTACAGCTCGAATATACCCCAAGCGCACTCAACTACTCATCCGTATAATCCCGGCATGACACCTCAACGAAACGTACCCCTGCACTCACTAAGACATCATGCGAGTATACAACTACCAACAACGGATAGCATCAGCCAACCACGGGTGGATATATACAGCCACAACACGCGTAACTTCCCTGCGTACGAACAACGATCCAACCCAGGAACCCAAAATACTTACCGTTCGGTCCCGAGTAGCGATTTCGTACAAAGGGGGAAGGGGGGTTTCCATACGAATGCTATACATGGACCACAGGGGTTGCCAGGAGCAAACGCACAAATGTCAACACAACAACGCGAATCACAAATTAGGTGCGAAAGATACACGCTAGACCTTTTGGCTTGATGGAATGTGGAATTTTGGAATTTCGTGGACGCGCTAAAGACGACCCGGAAGATTTTTTGACGCGGTTGTAGGAATGCGTGACAACATACAACCTATCGTTAGAGGAACTGTTAAGAGTGTTACCAGCAGTGTTTGACGCGGAAACCAATAATTGGTTTCGACGAGAAAAATACCACTGGCATGCAATAGGCGAATTCATCACTGCTTTCTAGTTGCAGTATGGAATATACGACTTGCAGGGTAGGGTACACAAAGAAGCGGAGAAACGCACGCAGGCACCATATGAAGATATTGCCAGTTATCTGTCAAATCTGCGAACCCTGATGGATAAAATTTACCCACCCCTGCCACTCTACGAACAAATTAACCGGGCTTACAGGAACCATCACCCATACTATCGTGGTAGGATTCCCAGAACGCAAATAGGCAGCTTCAACGACTTTGTGCTGTTGGGCAAGAATGTTGAATTAACCCAACAGCAAGACAGAGAATATCAGCCACCTCCACCACCAGAGGACTGTTTGTTTCCGGCAACATCATTTGTTTCCCGAAAACAATCGACGTCGAAGAAAGTTGCTGCAGTAGAATCCACCCCTAGCGCTGGGGATAGCTCAGAATTGCAGCTAATAAAAGCGTTAACCACCACAATGGCCACTACAGTAGTCGAAGAGGATAAAACGACGAAGCAGCATAAAACCGTGCAACAGCAGCTTGAAGAAATGCTAGCTCCGTTGAAAGATATGATGCTAGCAGAAAGGCGCCAAAATGGACAAGCATCAGCCTCCAAAGAAAAAAAATCAGCCGTCCATAACACGAAAAATACGGGTGAAAATGCAGCTACAGAAAATAAAGACCGTTCATGTTTTATTTGCCGAAATGTTGGACACTGGCGTAATGATTGCCCCTACCAGAAGTATTGTACCAAATGCGGCAAGATAGGGGTCAAGCGTTATAAATGCCCTAAATGTAATACGGAGAGGCTGCGAAACGCCAGAGGAGGGGGGCAATAGCAGTCGGTGCCACCTCACCGGAACAAACCGAGACTTCATACAAACTGGTGGCAACAGTAATAAACACCGATGAAAACAAGGAACGACAAAAACTTTTTAAAATTGGTTCAGCAATAAAACTTGCAATACTGACATTTTTAACATGGCTAGTAGGTAAACTAGGTGAGGCACAAATATGTAGTATACGGCGAGTGTGTTTGCTAGGAAATTTTTTAAAGGTGGCTCTATCAAACTTCCAAAATCATTGGATAGGTGCTATCACCGCCTTAATACGCTGGACAACCGAAGTGATGAAAAAAACGAGTTCCATAACCGACCATGTGCACAGTAAGGGCCTAGGTGCTGAGGAAGGAAAAAGAAACACTCATTGCCGAGTTTTCTACCGTCCACCGAGGACGTAGTGTCCGCCACGGGTCGAGGACTTGGGTGGGGGGCACATGGAACTGGAAAAGTGATAGAGGTTTTGGCGTTGGCCGAAGACCCACGTCACTATTTACCACTTGATGTCGCAGGTATTAGAATACAGGCACTCGTGGATAGCGGTGCGTTACATTGTTATTTAGGAAAAGGAATAACTACGTGGCTGAAAAATTTTCAACCCTGTCGTGCTACGATTTCTGTTGCCAACGGAAAGATACTGCCCGTTCAAGGAACCATAGATGTTTCGATAACCATCGGGCAAACGACCAAGACACTGACATTGGGATTAGTGGACGAGTTCGAGTACGAAGCTATTTTTGGGATAGATTTCCTGAAAAGGTTCCACGTTATCGTAGATTACGGTAAGGATGTATGGTGTACTCCCACAAGTCCATGGCATACGTTCAAGGGCAAGGAGAGCGATCAGGAACGGCCAACAGCACCCAATCGCTGCTACGGGAGGATTGATAACGATGACTTCTTCTGAGGAACAAGAGTTAGTAAAAATCCTCGATGAACTGATAGTTCCTCGCCCGGAAAAGCTTGGCATTACCACCGTAGCCAAACATAGCATAGACGTCCAAGGCCACCCCCCAATTAAACAACGTCCCCGACGGTACGCGCCTAAAGTCCTACAGATTGCATACGATGAGATAGATCGGCTGTTGCATGAGAAAATCATCGAGGAATCCAAAAGCACGTGGTGTAGCTGTCCACTTCTAGCACCAAAAGCCAACGGGAAATTTCGATTTTGTATTGATTACCGGAAATTGAACGAAATTACGCGAAAAAACGCTTATTCCATGCGACTCATGAACGGTATTTTGGACAAACTGCGCCAAGCCAGGTACATATAAAAAATCGACCTTAGTGAGGCCTATCATCAAATCCTTTTAGATGAAAACAGCAAGGAATACACAGCCTTTGCTGTACCTGGTAGAGGGTTGTATCAATATGTGCGCATGCCTTACGGACTGACCAACGCCCCAGGAACATTCCAGACCATCATGAATCAGATTATTAAACCGGAGTGGGAACCCTACGTTTACACGTACATGGACGATATAATAATTGTTACCGAAACGTTCGAAGAACACCTTAAAGGGTTGAAGATTGTGTTCAGGGCACTTAAGGAGGCGAACCTCGTGATTAACCGCGAAAAATCAGAATTCGGATGTGGAGAAGTTAAGTACCTTGGGTACGTGGTGGACGGGAAAGGACTTAGGACAGATGTTGACAAAGTCCGGCTGATCTTAGAATACCCCGCACCCACCACCCTCAAACAACTTAAGAGATTCATCGGGATGATTGGATGGTATTCCAGGTTTATCCCCGATCTAGCCGAAAAGAAATCGCCCCTAACGAAACTAATGTCCAAAGACATGAAATGGCAATGGACTGAGGAGCAGCAGTCAGCCTTTGAGAGCCTCAAGCAAGCCCTGACCGAAGCCCCTGTCCTATCGAGGCCTGACTTTACGCAACCGTTCATCCTACAAACAGACGCCAGTGACTATGCTGTGGCCACAGTGTTAACCCAAACCCTTGAAGGTGAAGAACACCCGATATGTTATGTCAGCTGCACACTAAGCAAGCCGGAGCGTAATTACACCATGACTGAGAAGGAATGTTTGGCTGTGCTGTGGGCTGTAGATCGATTAAGGGGATATCTGCAGGGGGAATGGGTAACAGTAATTACTGACCACAGCAGCCTGTTATGGCTCAATCGATTGAAGGACCCAGTAGAAAGATTGGCTCGGTGGAACACTGCGTTGCAGGCATACGACTTGCAGTTTGTCCATAGGAAAGGAAAACTACATCAAGTTCCAGATGCCCTATGCCGTGCCCAAGAAAATTCAGTCACAGTAATCACGCCCGATATGGAGCAAGTACGCGATGAATGGTTCTTGAAGCGAGTCAAGGGGGTGCAGGCGGTTCCACGGAAATTTGCAAATTGGAAATATGAGAACAGAGCTCTTTTCTTCCACAAACCAAACCCTATCGTTAGCTCAACGATGGAGGATCTTGATGAATGGAAAATCGTCCTACCAAAGGAACACCGAGCCCAGGCACTACACGATGCCCACGACACTCCCCAGGCAGGTCACCTAGGTGGGAAGAAAACTTATGCTCGCCTCGCCAATTATTATTATTGGCCCGGGTATTTCCAAGATGTAGTCCAGTATGTCCGGGAATGTCAAGATTGCCAATAGCAAAAAGTCCTACAGAAATCTCCTGCCGGTTTCATGGGGGAACGAATTACTAAACAACCATGGATGGCCATAGCAATGGATATCGCAAGGCCAAAACCTCCATCGAAAAATGGACACAAATATATACTGATTATTCAAGACCTATTTACTAAGTACGTCGAGTTAAAAGTACTCCGAAAAGCAGACGGTAAAAGCATCCGAAAAGCGGTAGAGGAATCAGTATTAAACCGATGGGGAAAGCCAAAATACATCTTAACTGACAACGGTACGGAGTTTGTTAACAGGGAACTAAAGGAAATGTGCGAAATTTATGGCATCGAACACTCGACCATTCCACCATACCACGCACAAGCTAATCCGGCAGAGCGCGTGATTCGCTAACGCGATGATAAACTCGTTCCTAGATAAAGATCACCAGTTGTGGGATGCACACTTGCAGGAGTTTGCATTCGCAATAAATACGATGGAGCAAGCATCTACAAAATTGACTCCAGCGTTCCTGAACTTCGGTCCGGAATCCAACACCAATAGCACTTCCGAACCGTGACACGCCGGCGGCGCCGTTAGATATGACGGATACAACATTGTGGGCAGATATGATTAGCCACCTAGACATGATTAGGGATTTGGTAGTAAAGCACCTCGAATCAGCGCGAGAGAAGCAGGCAAAATATTACAATCGGGGGCAAAGGGCAGAATCGTTTGTGCTGGGAGACAGTGTGATGCGGAGAAATCACGTACTATCCTCAGAAATCCAAGGATTTGCTGCTAAACTCGCGCCCAAATTTGTAGGTCCCTGTATAGTTACTTAATTGCTCTCGGACGTAGTAGTGGAAGTGAGGGACAACGCGACAGGAAAATTAGTAAAAACTCATATTAATGACCTCAAGCGGTACACCCTCCCACGCCAGTTGGCTGACAATGAATCTAAAGTGAGCTATATTCCTACAGATACCAATCATGAGAGGGCAAAGAATCCTGCGCCAACTAACTGGGCGCAAGGCCTGGGCAGATGCGTCGAGGCGAGGACGGGATACCCGGCTCGACGACCTGTATCGCGAGCCAAGCGAAGAGGAGCGGAGACGACCAGGCGTGGTCACCCACCAAGCACGATTGACCATCAAATCAAGGCCACCAGTGGAGAGGAGACCACAGCCCAGGGTACCGACCCAAGCCGACGGCCAGTTACGAGGTCTCGGGGCCGAGGGGCCACCCACACCAAGGGAGATCAGTGAGCCTTCGGCACCAGTGAGGGAGGCGGATGTGGCTCCTTCTCCCCCCCCCCCAGGGTATAACTTGCCACCACTGATCCCGACCCAGGTGCCCACAAGAACCACGGCACGCCAGATCCGTCCCGACCCGGAGCCGGTGGGCCAACTGAACCCCGAGATGCTGGACCAGCTCTTGGAGATCGCCAGCACCCCAGCGGAGGAACCTCGGTCAGTGGGTGACATGGAGAGGATCCAGTTGGTGCTTAGGCAGATCCACCTGGCACAGCGAGGATACGTGCCCCTGACGGCATCGGCGCCGTCCTGCCCACTCTGACGAGCAGTACCACCATCTCTTCAGGTGATTCCAAAAATGGAGGGAATTCCGTGGCTCATGGACTTGCAGGTGGCATGGCCAAGGGGAGTGCCTGGACCCCCACCGTTCATCCCAGAAGCTGACCCTCTGGCAGAGGAACCGGTGCAGATTCCAGAAGCCATTTCGGCTCCTAATCAGGGATGTTGGGAGTGCGGGGATCTAGGGAATCGTAATGTGCAGTGTCCGACGCGCGACCCAGCGAAAAGGTTTTGCCACAAATGCGGCAAAAAGGGCGTGAGCGTCGCGAATTGGCCACATTGTTGTGATCTCTGGGCGGCGGAAAGGCGAGCCTATTTGGCAAGACAGGCGAGCACCAACATGCCACACTAGTAAGCGTACAGTGACTATCCCTACAGTTAGGAATATTTTTTTTCTTTTCTTCTACCCCTCTTTATTTTTCTTCATATTTTTTTTCTTATTCTTTTTGCTTTCTCTTACCAATCCCAAATGGAGGGTTTATTTTCTTTATTATTCCTATGAACTTCTGTCATTTTCTATTAATATTTTTTTTTTTTTGTCTTTTATTCTTGATGTTATATAATATTTTGTAATAAATATAGTCCTTTGACCTGAAGATAAAGGCTTTACAATTTATTTACCCACACAAAGAAAAAAGTAAAGAAACGAATGACTAACTAAAAACAAGCAGATAATCAACTAGCGCATCAAGCAGGTTTATATATTTATTCTAATTACGGGGGACGGCGGCATACGTTTTTTTCCCCATACACGTCAATAAAACACTTTACTGTTTCTTTCCATCCCGTCTATTTCCTATCCACAATATTTCAAAACAGTCATAAGGATTAAAGTATAATTTTTCCTAAAATAATAACGGGCGAAAACCAACCTCACAGGTCAAAGATCTTGGATGTCATCAAGTACGCCAGAGAGCACTTCAGAATAATTAGCTGGCCATTTTCTGAGAGAAAACTACCTAAATGAGCTAATTTAAAAAGTTCTGTACTCTGTTATTGAGCTTAAACTAACGAATGAGCGCTAGAGAGGCAATCGTCAACGTAGACTTCCTCGAAAATGACTTTAGGCTTTAGCTCGGACTCGGCACTATCAGATGCTGGCTAACGACGAACACGGGTGGCTCAAAGTGGTGAGCTCACTAGGCCATAAGTAACTGTTGTGAGAAAAAAGCATCTTGGTGGATCAGACTATTTTGAACACCAAAAGATAGTCTGGAAAACTTGATCATCAGGATGGACAAGTATTTGCCTGAACATTCTCTTCATATCAATAGTAAACGCGAATTTATAAAATCACCACTTAAAAATAATTTCGAACGAATTATGTAGTAAATTTAGGCCTTAATACAAAATAGAGTTCAAAAAAAGGCCTTCACGATTTTTTAATGAGCTATTAAATACGACTCTTAACTTTGAGGTTTCACTGTTTATCTTATAATCACCATGATGCGGTAGAAAGTACATGGCACGATGAGGCTTAGAACTTTCCTTCATATATCCCGAGACCAGGTATTCAGTCATAAACTTGTTATAAGCAGTGTGCAGTTCAGAGTCTCTTTTGAATAGTTGCTCTAGCTCTCTGAGCAAATTCTGCATAATATCAAATTTTATAAACAGCTGTTAAATCATCTAGCGAGGTCTTAAAGGGTCAATGGATTATATAGTAACCATCAGACTGCCTGAAATCAGCAAATTTCAGGCAATTTGAGTATTTTGAATCTACTGTCTCACGACAAACTTGAGGTTTATAGGACGTAATCCAAGACACTGCCAAAGCTTCAACTTCTAAACTAAAACTAGATTCAAAACGAGGTTGAGTCATGAATTGAACCAACCGTTTTACGCTTATGACTCAATCCCCTGTACCAGGCAACAAGGTGTTGGTATTGCGGCTATTAAAAATCAATAACTTAAAAAGAAACTTAGAGATAAGAGAAGATTGTGAGCATTGGTTTATTGATGCTCTGACTTAGATGCTCGAACCAGTAGAATTAACTGTATATACTACAACAGAAGCAAGAAGAACTCTGGGTGCTCTGGGACAATTCACATTATGAACAGTACTAATATTAGGACACAAACTAGTTTAGGATTTTTTTTGCATCAATATTTCCTTTGTTCTTACCACTATTAAATGTGTCCTTATAAAAATAGAACTTATTGCTATGCATCAATACGTTATACCTTTGATGACATTTCTAGCAGTTAAGGGGTACCTTTCGTTAACAATTGTGAGATGCCCTGATTATTAATTATTTCTTTAAATTGTACTAAAGTGATCGCTATGGACTAAAAAAAAGCAGCCAACCTGGTCCTTGAGTCGCAAATTATTAAAATTCATATATATACAACAAGTAATTAGGTATTTGTAGAATTTTTTACAACTCAATCAAGAGTCAACATAATCTCGAAAAAAATATTTAAATTTTCAAACGTGACTTTAACTATTTTAAAATTATTTATTAAACGGTCAATTTTTTTATTTTATTCTGTAGAACGAAAAAAAATACATTGAAAACGTATTTTTTAACACTTTTTTTAATAGTGGGTCAAGTCGAAAATTGCGAAAAACCGATACATAGTATATTTTGGCATATTTCTAGGTTTTTTAAGCATGTTAAAATATCTAAATATAAATATTATTGATGAAATTTGTACAACAAAAGAATATACTTGAAAAACGTAATTCTAAAAATTTTTTCTCATGGTGGGCTGAGTCAAAAAATGCAAAAAACCAATAAATAACCTATTTTTAATTGTTTTGACTATGTTTCAAGTTTTTAACAGTTAATATTATTGCTGCATCTTGTATTCAAAGTATTTCTTTTTCTTCTACATAATACAGCAATAATTAAAATAAAATATCACTTCTTAAAATAAAATTAATTTTAATTGCATTAAGTGTCAACACTTCACTTTACTTATTTTCTTGACGAATTATTGTAATATAATGCCTATGTTTATGTATGCACCATTTTAAAGTGACTACCCTTGAGCGAGTAACAATGCATTAAAAAAAATTTTGATAAATTCGTACTCGGGAAATTTGATAATTATATAAATACATTTAAGAGTAATAAAAATACTGTTACAACTAAAATACATCAATTAAAGATTTTTTAATTAAAAAACTTTCTTTAGTCAAACAACCACGTACTGGCACTACCACCACGCTCGTAGCAATGTTTTGAGTTCAGAAAGTTCAAATAAAAACATTGGATCATAGAAAAATGATTTTATTGTAAGTTTGTCATAAATTTCGTACTTGCAAACTTCTTAGAAAATTTTTTTTTATTTTTTAATATTTATTGTATGCTTTTTTGTTATTTAAATTATTGGGATTGTTCATATATTTTGATATTGAGAATCGTAATTAATTAAAGCTTATTTGAAGACAACCTTTGCTGAAAACATCTTACCTTAAATTTAACGTATTTTCTAAGGTAAGATCTAAGGTGAAATCTTAAGAGAGAACTTTTAGCAAGGAATATATGATCCAGTTCGGATATATGACTACATTAAAATAATACTTAGAGTGATTTGAATGGATCTCTCAAGCGAGCCATCAAACAAAAAGTCAAATAAAAGTAATGATTAATGTTGTTCTTGTGGTTATTTGTTACGTAAATGTAAAATTAACGGAACAATTTATTTTAAGAAAGAAACTAAAGAATTTGATCAAAATTTTGAATTCTTCGCTCAAAAAAATGATATGAAGAGTGAAAAATGTTAACCAAAACTTAGGCGGAAAAAGTTATATCAAAATAAAAACCAGATTAAAAAAAAAACCCAATCTATATTGCCTTCTACAGCAAATTTCTTACATGATTCACAACCTAATGAGGAAACAGACATATATCTCAAGCTTCATCTAGCGTTTCTACAGAACAGCGTGAAACAGAGGTAACAGCAACATCAAGTTACTTAACACAAGAATCAACTAAAAGTTCGTCTTATCACCGCACTGATTAATCTCAAGCTAATTAAGTAGAAATTATTACTTTGCCGTTTGAAAGAGAAGTTTCTTCTAAAGCTCATGGTTTATTGTGTGAACAAAAATATATTATCATAGATGTACCAATTGAAGCCCGTCTTCAAGTTTCCACGAAAAAACGATTATTCATACCGAAAATAAATCGGTGTTGCTCTAGACATTTGATAAAAAACCGATTTTATAAAAATCAAATACCTACGATGTCGGTACACACATAAATGAATCTGATATTGAACTGGGTAAAGTAAAAAAACTCGATAAACTAACAGGCCAAGTTAATACTCGATTACACGAAAACTTGTCTTCCATTTAATATCAGAAGAACGTATAAAGACTTTCACTAGACATTCATGGGATACAACCTCTATGCATGAGACAAAGTTATCATCAATGAAACAATCTTCTAATAGAAATATTAGTCAAACTCTAGTGGTATTTCTATTTAGATTGAGGTCAAGGACTTCAAATGCCCTAATAGCTGACATTCTTGAGGTTACAGAAAGAATCGTAGAAAGCTCAATATGATCTATTTTGGAATGCTTCTGAGAAAAAGTGCTTCCAGAAAACTTTGGGATTGCTGCTGATAAAAGAGAGTTTTATTTACAGCATCAAACTTAAGCTGCCAAACTGTTGTATAACGTTGAAGATACTTTGTTTATTATTGGTGATGGAACATACCTGAGACATCAAAAAAGGTCAAATAACATTTATCAACGAAAATCTTATTCTAGACAAAAAAAATTCTATTATGTTAACCATTTATCATTTGTACTACAACTGGCTACATCATCGATCTTGATGGACCATTTAAAGGAGCTATTAATGATGTGATGACTCTTAAGCGTGTATGACAAGGTAAAGATGGACTTAAAAGTAGTTTCAAAAAAGGAGATACGTTGCTAAATTTGGTTGGATTGAAGAATCTTTTCACGAAATAATATCGCAAAAATATAAACTCTTGCACCATCAGTTTAGAAATAAAACTCTTACCAATGCTGGAACATACTGTAGAATTTCTTGTTATATTCATAAGTCAACTGGGAAACGACTTAATTCTGATGGTTGTAGCTTAGAACCAATTATTAAAATAATAAAATTACGCAACATGTTGAAATTTATCAAATTAATCTAGTTCTCAATGAAAATTACAATAAAAAACAGTACAATTTAAAAAATATCTGTTAGATTTTTCAGAATTAAATACTCTTCTTTACTGGTAATACTAACTACAGCAGTCTATTTTGTACCTAGGAGAAATGTTAGATTGTAAAAATACGCTTGCAATAAGTTTTCGGAAAGAAGATCCAGACATTGTTAGGTTTAAAGTAAAATCAAGACCCATTAACAGCAAAATGTACAAGCATTACATTCATTAACATGGTCTAAATTGCATTTGAAAACTATAATATTTTTAAGGTTGTTCTGACTATTTTTTAAACCAACCTACATTTATAAAAACTTAAATAAAAACCGTTTATTTTGAAGTTTTTTTTTCCGCTCTACAAAATACTCCAATAACATTGATCGTTGGAAAATTTGAACATGGTCAAAACAACTAAAAATATGCTTTTTATTGGCTTTGCACCCTACAATCAGAAAAAATCTTTAAAATTACTTTTTTGAAGTATTTCTTTTTCTTCTACAAGATGCAGCAATAATATTGACTGTTAAGAACTTGTAACATGGTCAAAACATTAAAAAATAGGCTATTTATCCGTTTTTGGCATTTTTCGACTCAGCCCACCATAAAATACGTTTTTCAAGTATATTGTTTTGTTGTACAAATTGTATCAATAATATTTATATTTAGATACATTAACATGCTTAAAAAACCTGAAAATATGCTACAATATGCTATGTATCGGTTTTTCGCATTTTTCGAGTTGGCTCACTATTAAAAAAAGTATTAAAAAATACGTTTTCAGTGTATTTTTTTCTGTTCTACAGAATAAAATAATAAAACTGACCGTTTAAGGGGGTAGTGCCACAATGTGTACTCAATGCGGGTTCTAAAATACATTATGTATTCCGAAACAGACAAGTGAAAATAAATGTGGCAACGCCGCATGAGGCAAAAACCCTCTGTATATCTATACGTATACGTTCCGAGGTTATATTGTACGTCAACATTGAGTTGGTGGTGAGATCTCCGTTGCAACATCTTCACGGATCTTTAAATACACATTTTTAATTTGTTACAACTAAACAACAGTGAAGCTACGGGTGCTGTTCTTTAAATATGATGTTTAAAACATACTATTTTACATAATTTTTCAATTTCATTAAAGTTTGAAATTTTTTTTTAAATTGTAATCTGTAAAATACTCTTTTCATCAGGTGTATTTCCAATACTTAGAGTAATTTTTAGTAGAAGAACTCTTTCTGAAATTTTTCACCAGTTTTGATTTCTGTTTCAATATTATATTGCAACAGTTTTGTTGCTTTTAACCTTGTGCCATTACATAAACCATCAGATGAACGCACATTTTTTTTTAACCCAACGATTGCTCCAACTTTAAAATTAAATTCATCAGGTGGTAGATCTTTACGAATATTATTTAATATTCCTATCAAAAAATTACTATGAATTGGTAAGTATAACTACTTGCATCAATCAATTTATTTTTTTTCTTTTCCAAAGATTAATTTTTCAAATCTTTGAAGAGTCATCCTCTAACAAAGCTGATCATCGTTATTTATAAATATACATATTTATTTAACTGCTTTTTTTATTCCTTGAATTTTTTATAATGCACGACAAGAATTCAATAAAATATTTTTCTGTTCAGAATCTTGAAAACATCAGTGTTTATTCGAATTACGCGCACTTTTCCACAGTAGATGTGATGGCAGCACTGCGCAGATCATGAATAATAAGCGTGATTAACTTTCAATGTTTTCTAGTTACGCGCCCTTTTCTAATACGCTTGCGTATGTAATTAGTCTGTTTTTGCTGTTTACGCGTTTTTCCATCACCTACCGTTATATGTATGCATAATTTTCAGTTAGTAACTAGCTCTCAGCAAGGTGAACTCAACTCTGTTTTTTTTAACTAATCATCAAACAGTTAATATTCAAAATCACCTCAGTTATTAGTTCAAGCTAGTTAATCATCAGATGTATCAAATTATTATCAATAACATACTGTTCAAGTTGATATGTACATAGAACTAATTTCATACGAAAACTGGTCAAGTAAAACACATGTTATGAGGTTAACATAACCAGTCAACCACAGAAAAACTTATAATACAGTGGATAAGGCTCAATGTAAACAGTTATATTTCATTTGCACCTTTGTTGCAACAGTGTTGTAACCAAGCGTTGTGTTATTCAAGAAGTGTAAATTCAGTGAAACTCTTACTTAGTTCAAACTCTTTTACACAGATACACTCTTTTCACTTGCACACACACACACACACACACACACACACACACACACACACACACACACATTTAAGTGCACATAGACAATTTCACTATTATATGTGCTCTAGTGCGTACAAATATACTCAGTGGTTATCAACTCAATGGTGATATTCAGTGACAATTGACTTCTTTTTACTGTGTTATTATTTTTTTTATAGACTCAGAGTTACTATTTAATTTAAGTTCATTTAATATTATTGCCTTCACAAGTTTATAGATTATTCATAATTTTTATTATTTTGTTAAAATTTCAGTGTAAATGTTGTGTATAAAATTATAGATTCCTTTGGTATTATCAATATACCAAATGTGATTTAAGTTTTTTATTATTATAAACATTTTATTGTTCATTTGTGTTGCATGCTCATGTATACCCACCTGATCTAGCACCTTCGTAGTGCATTAACATCAGCACTCAATAATCAAACATTTTATGAACTAAATAAATTATGTAAAATTAAGAAAATATAACAACGAATTTTTTTAGAACAGTATTAAATCTAATAAAGACAGAAAAAGTAGTCAAACTCCTGTAAATTTCATTCAAATGTCACTCACGTATATAGAATATAGTATACAAATAAATAAAAAGAAGAAGGAAAAAACACACACGATTAATTGTGCAAAAAAAGTAATAACTAACCGGTGAAAATGTTCAATATAATCGATGATTAACATGACGTTGATATGACAGTTACTGACACACTGATGGAGTCTTTTGACGCCAATTTTTTGTCTCAACATGCAATTGAATCTGTTTCCATATATATTGGGAAAAATATTCTACTTAAGGACTAAGTTCAAGATGTTGGGAACGGAAAAAGTTGGGTTGAAGACGATCAAAAATATCTATATACAAAAGCAGTTTTAAAAAATTTACGAGGTGCCACGCGTATAAGGAGAGAATTGTGTTAACTGCCCCAGCGCCGCTGTGGACGGCCCACGCGACCGTAAAATATGTTTTCAACTCGTTGTTTCAGTCTTAAGACGTTAAGACATTATTTTCATTAGTGTTCATTGCTATAACATTACAGTGGCCATTCTCATTTCTTACTATTCTTTCTCCTAGATACACATCATTATGCCGTTTGTCAATACATTACAAGTATCCTTTAACTCAATTTGTATTAATTGAATTCATTCTTACTATTTGACGTGTTTGAGCTTCAAACGGATATTTAGTTCGTTTATTAATATCTTTTTGTTCCTTATTGTGGCAATGTTATTTCGCACTACGAGTACTTTTACTCTATTTAATGCCATGGGGTTGAAGTATATCTCAATCGTCTAATTCATTATTTTTGCTGCGTATTCCACTTCCATTAGTTTTATTATTAGTGGGTCTTACAAAGTTATCATCCCTCTCTAATAAGATCAATATGTCATTCTTATCTCGAAAATGGATATCAGCTTTTATGTCTCCAAATTTTTTATATTTAGGTATATTTGACTTCTCGGGTTGGCCTAGGGAGTATTCGCCATAAAATTTTTGTTAGTCAAATTGATTTCTAAGATACTACTAAGATACTGTGTTTCTTTGTTAGCATTAAGAGTCGTAGCTAAAATTTGATTTTTCTGCCCTTGTTTTTCAAGTTTTTTGACATCTGTTCTTTTTCTTTTTTTTCTAACAACTGTATTTCTCTAAGTATTTTCAAAAAAAGGAATAGGGTTAATTGCGTCATCATCTAAAACTATAGAATGATGATAATACGATATTGCGGCTCGTTGATCTTCAAAAAAGTATCAATCTAACAGACCGCCATCTTTGATGGCAAAATCGTTAGGAATAACATAAAAAATTAATAGTTTTTCTTGTATAGTTATATACGTCGTTCCTTTAGTCAAAACTGGGTGGGATATAATTCCAGTGTAAGTAATAGTTATACTAGTCCCTTCATGTGAATATGGGTGCAACTGGTCTAATTTAATTAAGTTTGTGGCAGCGCTATTATCAGGAATAAGTACAATAAAGCGATTTTTCCCTTCCGAGACAGACATCCTTATGCTTGTAGGCTCATCGTCTATGCCAAGTCCCTGGCAGGTACTGATGTAGACGCCTTTAATTATGTTGCTATATTCATTACTTGAGCTAAGACATTTGGTGTAGGGGTTAAATTTTGTTTTTGGGAGCTTACCTCTTAACGTTGAAGGGGGCGAGCTGCGTGAGAATTTAAATAATAAGGCAAAAGATCATCTCCTAGTTTGTTTGTAGGATTACAATAAGAATTTTTTTTAATACAGTAATCCCTAGGATTTTTTTTATCATATCGTGTAAAATTATTCTAACAAAAATTAGAGTTTCTCAACTTATTCTGAAAATTTTGGTTTCTCTCCTAAGTCTGATTATTTTCTTTGTAATTTTTTATATTGTCTATTATGATTATTCTGGTATTATACTGCCTATTAGCATTGTGGTTCTGATAGTTGGATTGGTGTTTATTCACTTGTCCAATTTGGTGCGATGAAAACTGTTAATCAGGGTGCTTATTGTGCTATTGATGTAAAGTATTTAAATTGTGTATGTAATCACTGGAAGTTGGTATTTGGTATTATGTGTGCGGGATTATACCCACTCTCATTCGGCTCTTCAATCTCAACGCATAATCCACGGCTTCTGCTTGAGTAGCAGGTTATTTCGCATCTACCTGCTAGATTAACATAGGTGCTAATTTTTTTATTAACAACCCATATCTTTTATTGAAGTTATCACATGCGCGTTGTATGTATTGCCTTCATCTTCCATTGGAACCTTGTTAGCACCGCTCAGCAGCAACGGGTTTTTCTGTCGCATTCTTTTTTTTTAAATATATTATAAATGCCTCAAGATTTTTGAAGTCTTACGCGCTTACGCTTATGGGGGGAAACACGTCAACTGCACCAGCGCCACTGCAGACGTTTACGTAGGTTATGTGATTGTAATAAAAAATCGAAGTGAGCTCTATACGGACGCATCCATCAATAGTTTATTTTAGAAGTAATTTTTTTTTATAACTCGTTTTGAAGAATAGGCACTCGAGATGGTGAAATGTTGCAATCCATTGAACAAAAATAATCACAAAGTAAAAAAAAATTTGGTTAAATTTCCGCAATTTTTAAAATAAACCTTTTTTTCTTATTCGATATAATGCTTTGATTTGCCTAAAGTACAAGGCTAAAGCTTGCAAGTAATAATCGAAAAAAATTTCAAGATATAAAATATCGTAGACCAGGCGTCGCAGTATTGGAATGAATTAAAGAGAAATTTGCATCATTAAATGAAAGCGATAAATAATCACGTTATTCACTCTCACCCTGAGATTTTGGAACCGAGGAGATCTTACAAAAGAATTTGGTTGCACGGAAAGAGAAGCTAGACAAGCTTTAGATTTAGTTGCTGAACATGGCATACTTACATCACCCGATAAAAAAAGGACAATGTTTTATCTGCTGACGTTGAGAACTGCATAAAAAATTTTTATGAGAATGGAAGGGCAAGTCGTTAAATGTCGGGATTGAAGGATCATGTTTCAGTCAAATAGGATGATGGTATATGGGTGTATTTTTAATAATAATTACTACTTAGAAATTTAAATGAATAGTTTATTTTATTTGAAGAGGAAAATGAAAAAGTCAAAGCGTGTCTCACGAAATTTGTACAGCTCAGGCCTTCACACTGTATTTGAAGTAGTGGTACACACAATGTTTGCATGTGCCTGCATCATGAAAATATGAAATTGATGGGCGCAAACTGATCAGTACATGACAACATCGAATACAGTGCAAAATTTGTAAATATTTGGATTTATTTGACAAGAAATAAACTTTTTTCACTGAAGTTTCCAGCAAACGTGATTGTCTCTTTATCTCAGGGTGATCTTTTCTGGTCTGTTATTGTAGCACCACACTAATCGGGAGGAAACCTACATCGTTGGAAGCTTTGGGGCTAGTTATAAAGCTCTTTCCTAACGTCTCCTGGTATTATGCCAAAGACGTTGGTGTCTAAAGCAACTTGGTTTATTGCAGATTCAGTTGTGTTAGTGATCTAATGTGGGGAGATTTGTTCGTGATACTTACCCGTTGGAGACTGTCCTGTTTGCTAAAGCTTATTTTTTTTATATCTGCTAGATTTGCTCAGCATAGACCTCAAAGAGTATCAGTGATTCCCGGTTTAATATTTAGAGTCAAGAGGGTAATATAGGGTCGTCGATCACCGGGGTTTCTAGCCTTGCGACGAACAACTTCGATCGTGACGTCTGCCACTGAATGACTACCTTGGTTAAATAGTGGCCAGCTTTATATAGTCTTTTAGTCGGCGAATCGTTTCCGGAAATGGTAGTAAAAATTCATTCGTTGGCAAGATAGTTTAAACTTAGGTGGCCCTTAAAAGAACCGATGAGATTGACAGTAAAGTAGGGAACGTAAATATTTGTAATGCCCCTGAAAAGAGCCAGTGGTGAACCTTCCAGCTATTCCTTATTATTATTATTCTTGATGATGGAGAGCTGGCTGTGGGTAGCTTGACTCTTGCCCTCGGAGTCTCTGAGTATGGAGACCGTGCTGGAGGGAGGTACGCCGTTGACCAAAGGATATCTCGTTTTCGGATCGTTCCACGGATAACCAACCGCTCATCGTTAGTCGGGAAAGTGGGCCTGGAGAATACTTTCTCTGGGGGTATGCAGTTGAGACTGCAAGATATAAATTATTTTACTGATAACTAACTTACATCTATCAGTGATGGTTGTTACTGCTGCTTCGAAGTTTCCTAATGCTTCAAACAGTATTATTCAGTGGTCTCTTAAACTACACACATGAGTTCGTGGCCGGAATGGTGTTGGGATTTTTTTGTCCTCTGCTATCGCAGAAATTTCTTTTGGCATGTCTTCTTTGCTGTACCTCGCTCCTTAGCGTAGTCTGAGACTCTTGATGTCCTTGAAATACACCCAAGTTACCTTAGTCAATACGTTATGCCATCCATGTATAAAGAAAGCGTTTTTTTCCTCTTAATGATGCGTTTTCATAGCGCCAGAGCGAGTAAAAGAGGCCTTTGGTTGGATGAGGTCAACTAATAAGCGATATTCTTGAAAACTGCGTTGACAGCAAAACAGTAGGCTTGCACGGTCTTGTTCCATATTATGATTTCATGAATTAAAAAATAACAATACAACAGTACCAATTACATTTTTCTAACAGGTGTGATTGAGATTCCTGGATCAGTGATGTTGCAAGCTCGCATCAGCAATAAAAGAAACACCAAGTACAAGTTCAAGTGTAACTAAAAATTTTACAAATTACGCAATTAATACTTTGAGGGATTTTATAATTAATTTGAATATTATAAAAAAATTTGTTAATAACAATTTTGAAATTGGTATTCATTATTCGAAACAGACAATCAATGCACAAGTAAACTACTCATTCATACATACAATACAATTTATGCATACATACAGATAACGTAAAATTTAATCCATACATGCATTCTCACAACGAGGCTGGTCACATTATATGCCAACATATTATGAAAGATGTACCTTGAAGCTAATATACACATAGATGTGAGTGACGTGTGAGCTCCACTCGTCATGTGAGCTTGTGTATGTACACATTACACCTTGTTTGAATTTGACAAATAAATTGCCTTTTTACTCGTGGTATGACTCGTCTGTATAAACACGGGATGTAACATTTGGGTACCCAAGTATGTAGTTATACTTCTTCAAAATCATACGGCAGACAAATATAACTATCAATATAATTATACCTACTATAAAACAATTTGGTGTACGAAAGTGGTTCAATTATCGTTAGATTGAGTATACCTACGTTAATTGGGTGTGGCTTTCATAAATATCTAAATATTTAATAAACGAACGGTTATAAACAACATATTAAAGCACAATACAACCTAAATTATGTGTAGGCTGGACAGTGTAAGATTATACACTTTGACCAAATCTTTCGATGATTTCAAAAGAACTTCCTATCACCTACACTGGTAACATCTCTATCTGCTCACATCCGTCACAAACGCTAACACATTTTGTCCTACTGTATATTGAATACCAAAAAAATTATTGTTTACAAAAGGTTAAAAAAACCATTCTGTAGCACTACTTTTTTTAATAGGGTAGTATTACATGCCAGTAAATGTCCCTTCAGGGCGTTCATCACACAAAGATTTATTTTGAAAAGTATTAATCAAACGTTTAATATACATTGAAAATAGCATAAAAAATACCCAAAAAAAATTGCAGCCCATTTAACTGTAGCCTATTTTACATATTTCCAATTTAAAATCTCAATTATACGTGTAATATAATAAAAGAATCATGTAAAACTGCATTTATTTGATCTACAGGAATCTCCCTATTTTTGTCTCTATAAAACATTACTTCTAGATGAACGTATTAAATTGTTAAATAGATCCAAAAGTTGATTTTTGAATAAAAGAAAGAGGAGATAAGTGTTAGAATATTAGTAAATTTCAAATTACGCGCGCGACGCCGGGATGCTAGGCATTGAGCACGCGTAGGAGCTCTCGATTCGCGTGACTGATACATGTTTGATGACGATACGTATATTCAGTGTATAGATAACCGTTGCTGAAGTAAAATGCCTTATGTTGGATATGAAATATTAATTATAATGAACTCAAGTATATCATAGAAGACGTGCTTGAAGTAATTATTTTTCCAGGCTCATTTATTTTTAACACGGTAGCAGAGGTCCGTAGTTTGAGTTGCCTGTTTCATTCTTTTTTTGGTTTTTCACGTGTCTCTTCGGGGGCACATGACAATCACTTGTAAGTGAGGCTAAAATTAAAAATGGATAAAAAATATGTGAAGTATTAAAAAGATTGGTATAGAACGTGTGAAGTCATAAGTTCCACAAGTGTTTCAGTGCAAAATTTATTGAGATGCAAAAGGATTAAAAAATTTTATGAAAGAGGAAGTTGAGCACGTGTTTAGTGGAAAGAAGTGTAAAGGCAATGTTCGAGTATAGGTAAATGGAAAATGTACAAGGAAGAGAAAGAACTCAACAGATTGACAACGAAAAAATCTTAAAATCATGTTACCGATTTTTGATAGTAGTAATTATAGTTTGTGGAAAAGTAGAATATCGGGGTATTTGAGGTTGAGAAAATGTGAAGATGTAATTAATCAAGAAACCAAAAATCAAAATGAAATAGAATCAGCTTGTGTTAAATGGCTGGAGGCCATGGCAGAGTACAGCGTGATCGTGGTGGATATCAACAGTGGCAAAATCTTCATTGGCAACAACAACATTCTTAATATAACAGTGCCAATTATGGTAGAAGCGATAGCGAAAACCAAAGTACTAACAAAGACTTAGTTTGTACAATTTCAGATAACAATGTAATTATTAATAAGAATCAAAATCTTACAAATTACGAAGCAAATAATTAGAGTAATAAAATTGAATGGATTTTGGATAGTGGTTGTACTGATGATATTAATAATAACAAAAATTATTTATCCAAATATAGAAATCTACAAAATCCAGTCAATGTTAAAAAAGGCGATGAAAAACTTTGAAAGCTACAAAAATGGAAATTATTAATCTATAGTTCAAATTAAATGAGAAAATTAAAGAAGTCTATATGAAAAATTTTTATTATGTTGAGAAAATAGATAAAAATCTAATAAGTGTTGGTAAAATAACACGTAATAATAAAATTATTATGGAAAATAATACTGCAAAAATATTTTTAAAAAAATACATTTGCTTAAAACAGCATATAAAATAAATGATGTATACAAGATTTTCAGCATTGTAGATAAAAAACTGGCATACGATGTAACATGTAATATGAGTAAAAAAAAAAAAATATCATAGGATGCTAGGCCTTGTTAATTTTAATTATCTAAATATTTTGTGTAAAGAAAAGTTAGTTGAAGGTCTGACTAATAATTTAGAGGATGATTATTTGAAATGTGGCTTTTTTATTCAAAACGAAATGCATAATATTAAATTTCATAACGATAGACGCAGAGCAAATGATATCTTAGAAATCTTACGTATGGATTTGAATCAGCCTCATAGAGATACTCATGATGAAAATAAGTATTTTCTTATTATTGCTGACGATTACAGTAAAATTGCTAAAGTGTATATAATGAAGTTTAAGAATGAAACTTACGATTATTTAGTAGATTATATAAATAAATTAGAAAACTTGACAGGGAAAAGAGTAACAAAGTTGAGATGTGATAATGGAAAAGAATTCCTAAACAAAGGGATTTGTGAATTTACAAAACAGAAAGGTATTATAATAGATCCATGCCCTCCATATTTGTATGAGTTATATAGAGCTGCAGAAAGATACAGTCGATCAGTAATGGATACAGCAAAGTGTCTATCATCTGACGTAAAATTAGATATAAAATTTTGTCCAGAAGTAGTAAAAACGGCAGATTACTTAAAAAACAGAACCTTAGCAAATACTTTTGAAAGGAAAACTCCTCCTGACATTATGATGGGAGTTAAGCCAAACTTAAATAATATAAATTGTATGGAAGTAAAATATTTGTAAGAGTGCCAAAGGTTGAACGAAATAATAAATGGGATAAAAAGGCAGAAGTACGAATATTAGTAGGGTATGAAAGTGTTGGTTATAGAGTACTATTATTAATACAAGTACTAGTATTAATAATACAATTATAATTGCTAGACATATTGATATTGTAGAGGGGAATGTCAAACTAGTAGATTTTAATGAAGAAGAAAGTGAAAGTTTTGACAGCAAAGAAAATGATGATAATCATAGTAGCGATAATGATTCGGTTTTCGATAAAAATAGTAAAACTGCGAGGAGTAATGAAACTACAAATAAAAATAATAGTACAATAAGAAGGTCAAGTAGAACGCGTAAAGAACCAGAAAAGTATTAACTAGAAAATTATGCAACACTTCTTTAAGTAAATTACGTTAGTGCAAACACTCGATAAAATTATAATGAAGGAATAAGCGATGAGGAGTGTGTAAATTGGAAAGAAGCTATGGACAAGAAAATAAATTGCATTATCAAAAATTTAAGTTATGAATTAGTAGATAGACCAGAAAATATAAAAATTATTAAATTAAAATAAGTGCATACCAAGAAATCAGACAATAGATATAAAGCTAGAATAGTTGTAGGAGGTTTTCAACAAAAAGAAAAATTGACGACATATTTACCTGTAGCAAAAACACGAACTCTCAAAATTTTATTGGTTTATTGTTTATAAAATGATTTTAACTAATTTAATCAAATGCATGTGGAATTTTTTTTTTTTTAATGGAAATGTAAAATCTGAAGTGTATGTTAAACAACCAGAAGGATATAATGATGAAACAGGTAGAGTACGCAGGTTAAAAAAAACTGTACATGGTGTGAGGGAGAGCTCTAGAGCGTGGTATGAGTGCTTGGATACATATTTAAAAAATTTGAATATTAAAAGAAGCGAGAATGATTATTGTTTGTATTGTATACATGATGGATGTAATTAATTTTGTGTAAATATCTTTGTGGATGATCTATTCATATGTAGTAAGATTCAAAATAAAATTAGCGAAAGTAAATGGGTATTAACAAATAAATTTGAAATGAAAGACATAGATGATGTTAATACATATCTTGATATAAATATTGATTACGATCATAAAAGTGGTCTAATTACATTGAATCAGGAAAGATATGTATAATCTTTAGCAGAAAAGTATGATGTAATGAGCGCAAAATTATATGAAATTCCAATGAAGCAAAACTTAAAATGTAAGCCCACACGGTCAGCATCTGTATTTAAAAACAACAGAAATGTAATAGGAAAACTTCTATATATAAGCTCAGGAACAAGACCAAATATCAGTTATAGCGTAAACTATTTAAGTAGATTTCAAAACTGTTTAAATCATACTCATTACAATTATGCAATAAGAATTTTTAAATATTTGTATTCAACAAAAGATATTAAGTTAACGTATGAAAAAAATTTCAAAATACATATCTCGACTTGTTTTGCGGATGCAGACTGGGCAGGTGATGCAGTTGATAGAAAATCAACTACTGGTTACATTATAACGCTATTTAATAATGTAATATATTGGAAATCTAAGAAACAAGGTAGTGTAACAAAATTTCCGACAGCAGCTGAGTATGTGGTGTCGTCTGAAAGCGTAAGCGAAATCTTTTGGATAAGAAAAATATCAAAAGATTTTTTAATTATTTTTAATAAACCAATAAACATTTTTGAAGATAACTCTAGTGCGATTAGTTTTGCTAAATTTGGTATTTATATAAAAAACTCAAAATATATAGAAACACATTTTCACTTTGTAAACGAGAATTGTTCAAACGGTATAATTAATATAGTTAAAGTAAATTTAGAAGATAATGAAACAGACATTTTTACGGAGGCATTAGAGAGATTTTAATTTGTTAAGTTTAGAAAGGATTTAAGATGAAAACATGATTAATTAAAATTTGTAACATGATAAAATTTCAAATTTAAGGAGGCATGTAAGAATATAAGTAAATTTGAAATTAGGCGCGCGAATTTTCAAGATCAGAATCTGAAATCGTTGAGTTACCCTCGCGCATAACGCTCCTATAGAAGTTCAACTTTTAAAAAAAGTCAGTCAGGATTTAGAGAGAACAGGAGCACTAGGGATTACATATTATTACTAGACATAATAATAAAAAACAAACTGTCCCAATAACCCAATAGCAAATTTTAGATTTTCTTGCCTGTTTTTTCTTTCAATTTCTTACTCCCAGCAAATGCTAAATTTTCTACTTTAGAGCGGATCAATTCGGCTTTATATCCCACCGCTAAAGCGTCTCATGCGGGAATCTGTATAAACAATTATATAATTATTATAAGTGTAACAAATAAATGAATATTGAATAATACATAGGGTAGCTGCTTTGCTAAAATATACTAATTTTTAAGTTTACAAAAAAATTATTCAACAAAGAAAAATAGTTTATTAAATAACCAATTTGTTTTGTGATGCCATTCATAATCAAACTAAGTTAATTAATAAACAGTCAACAAATATTATCATAAAAAAAAAGTTAACAGTTGAAAACTGGTTTTTTTTCTTTTTAAAGTTATACTTATATAGGCACGTTCTGCCCTGTGAAGTAAATCAACGATTTCAGATTGGTGGCCTTGAGAAAAAGTGTAATGGAAGTGGATTTTAATTGACTCTCCTCCTTCACCCCACCCCTCTTGATGTACTTCCGGTCTCCAGTACACCACACCACGTCACACGACATCATCCCACCACACTACGCCACATTTTGAATTTAACTAATATTTTTCTTTAAAACAGTTTCTAAAAAAAAAAAAAAAAAAAAAAAACAGTTCCCAAAAAAATTGAACCCCGTCCTCTTGCACACAGGAAAATCTCCTTACCCACTTTCCTATGAGCGGGCCCCACAATGAAACACCGATTACTTCATTTTATTTTACAGTTCTTAACTTATTTTCAATGTAAATTTTTGTTTATTGTGTATTTATTAATTTAGTTTTATTTTATATTCAAAAAATTAATTATTAAATAAACTGTTCTTTTTTGGTACTTGTTTTTTCAAAAGTTTAAAACGTTCATTTATTTATCATTAATTTGTTACTTTTAAAATAACTAAATTATTGTTTATACGATTTTTCATATTGTTTCAGAGTTTTCATAAGTAAAAATGAAAAATTTCCGTACTGTATAAGTGCAACAATTGATTTTTATTACGTTTTCTTTTCTCATAATTATTCTTTATTATTGAAAACAAACTTCAGAGAAGTGGGAGGAGCGCAAATATATGCTGCAACACCGGAAATTATTTTTCTCATAAGGATGAACTTACATTTATGCTTTTACGCATACCTTCTTTTCTGAGTCATTAAAAAAAAAGAAAAAAAAATTACAGATTTACTTGAATATGAAACAGGTTTATCTAATAGTAATCTTTCATACAAACAAAAAATGGGAGCTCTATATAAATCTTATAAATTCAATTCAAAGTGATTTTTCTATAAGGTGACATGTTAAATTGCAAATTGTTGAAATAAAACATATGAAAAAGGGTACAGTTGAACGATCTGCTATTTTATAATGGTATTTCTTACTTTCTTAAGAAGTTTTTTTTAGCCATCGGAAGATTCGATGAAAGAGCACAGTCTTGTACTATATTGCCGCTATATTGTTTATATTGCATTGTGCCATAAAATATTGTTTATATTTGTCCTGTTATTAGATATTAAAATATTTAACTAACGTAGGTATACTCACTCCAACGATAATTGCACCACCTTTATACATAATAGCATTTCATACGAGGTATACTTATATTTATAATTATATTATTTGCCATATAATTTTATAGAAGTATAACTTCTTACTTGGGCACCCAAACACCCACTGTCCACTGGTTTTTTTTCTGTTGATTAACAAAAAAGAAGGAAAAATGTAAGAAGTGCTGTTGTGGTGTGGCATTGTGTAGTAACATGCAAAATCCACTTCCGTGGTATCAATCTAAAATCGTTGGTTTACTCTCCTGTATAACGCTTCTATAAAAGTATAATTTTAAAAACAACGAACGTTCATTCATAAATTGTTATTTTTCTTTAAATGAGCTTGAAGACCTTAACATTTACCTTTCATGTTGGATGCTCCTTCAAACGCGCAGCTAACAATTTGATTCGTATTGGTTTGTAATTTCTCTAGTAAACTTTTAGTTAAAAGATAAATCGACTTACTGGTAGTGATTTGTACTACCGTTAACTTCAATAGTTTTACAGTAACTTTTCGGACATATCTGACGACACATATACAGCTAATTAATTGAGTACAGCAATATCTTGTGAGCTATTGATTTCTAATCTAAAGATACTGGCCTGTTTGATTTTCCTGGCAGTTGAACTCAAAAGTTGTACAAATGTTTTGGATAAAAATGTAACATAACTACCTCAACTTTGTGTCACAGGATGCTTACATTTTTGCCCGGTACTTTTTTCTAAAGCAAGTTCAACATAAGTGTCTAATATTTAATCATACAAGCAAATTAAGAGAACTAATTCATAGAAATTACATTGATTTACACTGTTGGTCAGATCTGCAGTGTTTTCATAAGATACTCTATGAACAAGATCTAGCTTGCCAATAAAAAGTATAATATAAGTTATTCCTTTTACTATTAGTCTCTTGATTTCAATATCGCTTCCTCATCATTATGCCATGTTTGTGTTGATCAAATTTTCAATATCTTTTTTCTAAACGCACTTCATGTAGCTCATCATATAATTATGATGTTTAGCAGTATTTTTGTGTCTTTTTAATTGACTATAAATGTGGTTAACGTCAACGATAAGTTCAACAACAAATTGATTTTCTCTGTCACGATAAATTACCATACAAATGTTGCAGTGCAATTTATTAATTTCAGAGCAATAAGAAATTCATTTACTAGAAAATTTGGTACTATTACGAGTAAAGGTCGATTGTAGATTTTATTCGCTTTGAATGGGAAATCAATATATGTTTACCACTTGATCGCACTGTATAATGCTTCATAAATGCAAGCGTTTCTGCTTTAATTACTAGGGTGATGGGTGGAATAAATATTTAAAGCTTATTATGTCTGTTAGGGAAGTATAGTCCTAACGCTGGGAGTGATCTAATCAGCAACGTAAAATAAGTCAACAAAAACAATGTAATTATTTAGTCAAAAACGACTAAAATTCGTAGGCCGCCTCGTGAGCGGTAGAGGATCAACCTCGCAGCACGCCGAAAGTGGCAGCACACCGAGTTCACGGAAAATTTATTACATATTCACACATGCAAGAGCCGGTTAATTTCTTTCTTACCTTCATCCTTTTTCTCCTTTTGTTCCAGTCGGTATATTAAATCGCTCTCTTACTAACTCTCATTTTGTCTCTCTCTCTAATCTCTTATTAGCTAGATATATCTCTCTTTCTCCAATCGTTTTCTACCAATCTATCATGCATACTACAGCTCTATCTCTCTTGTCCTCTTTAAGCGTCCTCAGGTCATAGGTCTCTTCCCCTCTCTTAATTGCCTCATATTATTCTCTCTCTCTCTCTCTCTCAAAAATGATCTGAGGCTTGTCAACTGGGGCCTGCTGCATCGCACGATCGGTGTTGACGAGAAAGTTGAGGTATTCACTGGGTCGCTCCGGCGGCTCTACGATTCACATGCACCGTACAATACGTTTGTCCCTAAAAAAAAGAAGAGCGCTCCGTGGTTCACGGCCGAGCTCGGAGAGCTGATAAGGACGCGTAACAGGGCGTGGAGTCTCTACAGACGTCACAGACGCCCAGTGGACCATCAAAACTATAAGCTATTAAGGAATCGGGTCAAGTTATTATTGCGCAACACTATCTCTAAACACAATGCTGATAAGCTAGTCAATGCTGCGAACGCTACTGAAATGTGGCGTTGCCTGGGCGAGCTTGGTGCTTCATCTGCCTCGAGGGAGACGTATCCGCTCCCGGCAGGCTGCGATGAAATTAACGAGCACTTTGCTGGACCCGATCATGTCACACCACTGTGGGACCTCGTGCCCTACGCGCGGGTGGCCCCGGATAGTAGATTTTACTTCAGCCATGTCACAGTTGAGGATGTGCTTGCCGCCTTCCATTCTGCTCGGTCCGATGCCCGTGGAATGGATGACATGCCTGTTAGCTGTCTCAGGAACTGCATGCCGGATATTTTGCCAGTGCTTATGCATTTATTCGACACGTCGCTGCAGTCAGGAGTCTTTCCTGAGGCGTGGAAGAGGGCCATTTTGCGGCCTATTCCAAAGGTTCGCCCCCCCATGGAAATCGGGCATCTTCGCCCCATCAGCATTTTGTGCGCTGCTGCCAAGCTTCTCGAGACAATAGCTTGCAGGCAGTTGACTGAGTATGTGGAAGGATGCAAACTCTTGGACCCATTTCAGTCGAGGTTCCGTAAGCGACACAGCACGCACACCGCACTTGCAGCCATCGTGGACGACATTCGTGAAGCCGCCGACAGGCAGCAGGTTACCCTGCTGGTCACTGTCGACTTTTCTCAGGCATTCGACCTCGTGAACGTCAATCTAGCTGTTGAAAAGATGAAAAGACTTGGACTGTCTGACGCCACGTGTGCATGGATCCATTCGTACCTTGTTGAACGTCAGCAAATACTCGTGAGCGACGACGGCGCGCGCTCTGCTCCTACTACTCGGCGTGCTGGGGTTCCGCAGGGTAGCGTCCTGGGACCTCTGCTGTTTGCCTTGTACACCAACGACTCATCGTCGGTACTGCGCCACAGTAGGCACCATTACTACGCCGACGATGCCACTTACTATGTCCATGGCAGTTTTCGGGAGATAAATCGGATGATCAGGATGATTGAGGAGGATTTGGCGCTTCTCTCCAGCTGGGCCCTTAGGAATGGACTTAAAATCAACCCAACAAAGACACAAATTACCTGGTTTGCTACACGCAACTTTATCACCAGACTGAATGAAATGAATCTCCCAAAAGTCAGGATTGGAAATAAGGAGTTAGAATACTGTGACAGTGTCAAAATTTTGGGTGTCTTCCTGGATAGTACCCTGACATTTGCCCCGCAGACGATGCAGACTACGCGTAAGAGTTTTGCAGCCCTTGCACGCCTACGTAAGTGCGGTGATTCAATTCCGCCTGGCATGCGTCTGCTGCTGGTAAAGACACTTGTTTTTCCCTATTATGAGCACTGTTCGGGCATCTTCTTGGGACTGTCGGCCGATTTAGTGCTGAAACTTCAACGTGGTAAAAACGCAGCTATACGCTATGCCACGGGTGTGAAGAGGTACGAGCACATCACTCCTACATACGACAGACTTAGCATCATGCCATACGAGGTGCGTCGAGACTTCCTCTGTGTCCGGTTGTTGGGTACGATACTATGCCGGCAACAGCCCGGCTACCTGTTTAAGTACTTCGAGTTTCAGTCGAGCGACGGAGCGGGCTCGACGAGGAGTCCCGAAAATAACCTTCGTAATTTATGGGCGAGGACCGATGTGTATAAGTTTTCCTTCCGCATACATGCGGCGCGACTATGGAATAGTCTGCCCTCCGATCTGCGTTTGATGGTGACGCGTCCGTGTTTCGGACATCTTCTGGAGGAACACTTCCTGCGACGGTGCTTTGAGCGGTAGTGACGATGGGATGGATGATGGATTTCCGTGCTGTTGTGCTTCTGTGGTGTAGCGTGGTTTTCGTGCTCCGGGTGCGTCGTTGTTGTTGTCGTTGTTGTTTTTATATTTGTTTTTGTTTTTTATTTATTAATTGACTTATTTATTTATTTATTTATTTATATATTTTTTATTTTTATTTTTTATTTATTTATTTATTTTTTTTTATGTGTCCATGTCCGTTGTACATATTTCTTGTTGTACGTATTTGTATTTATAAAAGAAGCTTTCAACGGCAATTGCCGGACCATGTAGGACCATGAGTCCTTGGACCATTTAAAATAAATCAACCAATCAATCAATCAATCTCTCTTTCATGGCTTTTCGAGTAAGGTGTACGGGTATTGACGGGTCCTGACGACTGCAGCGGGTGGGAGAATTAAGAGGGAAGGGGGGACTTGCTACTACTTCGGGTGGGCACGCCGCGCCGGGTTAGTTCCGAACTATCTGTCTGTACAGAGCGGTCTACAGTTGTCAACTGCGATCTCGAGTACGAGGTGTGTTAAAAAAATAACGAGAATTTTCGTTTTATGAAAAAATATTTATTTATTCATCAATATCTATTTTGTTCTCTTCAAAATAATTCCTCTCAGATATAATACACTTGTTCCAACGCTTTTTCCAATTCTCAAAACACTTTTGAAACTCGATCTTTGTAATAGCTTTTAGCTCTTTCAGCGGTTCGCTTTTAATGTCATCTATGCTTGTAAAACGATGACCTTTTAATGTTCTCTTTAGTTTTGGAAATAGATAAAAGTCATATGGAACAATATCTGGCGAATATGGAGGCTGAGGCATCGTTACAGTTTTGTTTTTAGCCAAAAATTCATGAACAAGCAATGAAGTGTGAGCAGGTGCATCATCATGGTGCAAAAGCTATGAATTATCTTGCCACAAATCCTTTTTCGGATTGCTTCACGCAAACGGCGTTGAACTTGTAGATTACTCCTTATTGATTGTTCGACCATGTGGCAAGAATTCATAATGCACTATGCCACTTTTTTCACGTTTTCATCGGTTGTTGATGTGCTTGGGCATCCGGGTCGTTCGTCATCTTCAACGTTTTCGCGGCCATCTTGGAAACGCTTATACCACTCGTAAATCCTTGCTTTACTCATAGCAGACTTACCATATGCCTTTGTTAACATTTTACAAACTTTACTACACTTTATTTCATTTTTTGCGCAAAATTGAATACAAATTCTTTGATTAATTTTTTTTCACAAACGAAAATCGTCGAGCTTGAAAAACACGTCTATATAACGTTAGCGGCTGCCACTTAAAAAGTAAGCAATGAATATTGCTGAAAATTTTATCGTACTTTAGGGCGAATGTGTACCAACATAATAAAAAAAAATTTTATACAGGCGGACTCTCCAAACCCGCGAAATTAAAAAATTCTCGTTACTTTTTGAACACACCTCGTATTTGGCATAGTTGGATATTATATTCGTCCTCTTGGCTTCTTTACTTTTCTCATCATCATCATGCATACGGACATCTGGGTGTCACCTTTTTGGGGTTAACTTCTCTCACGCTTTCATTCACTTAATCATCATCGTCATTTGCATCGTCTTCGAGGATCTCGGCGTGCTGCGAGTTAAGGACGGCGAAAATCCGCTTCACGGACCGTGCGAGGTTTGTCGATTCGTAAGTTTTTCGAGATACGTGTGGATGCGCACGTATGCGTTTTCTACACACATACACACGTACACACTCTTTAGTCCAGGAAATTTGATCTCAAAATTATTGTTTAACCTCACTCGTTTGTATTTTTAGTTATTTTTTTTTCTGTTGAATTTTTTCCTTTGAAATCGTTCCCTTGAGCCACAAAATATATCTTTGTTCATGGCTCATAGTTAGTGCATTTTTTATTTATTTTACTAAGTTAATTCTTATCCTCTGTTTAGATAAATTTATGACAGTTATTTTTTTTGTGTGGGTTTTGGTCTATAATTTGTCAATTCAGCAGTTTTTAATGCCACAATCCCTTGTAAATTTGTAATTAAAAAATTACTTGACTTCGTCAAATAGACGCAGCCAACAGGGCAGCAACACTTTTGCTACGTTTCAGTGATGCTAAATATTTTTAGCTGCTGCATATGAATACGTGGTTCAGAAATCACTAGGAATCGTGCATTTTGTTTAAGAAGCAATTATTTATACAATTACGAAAAAGTGCCAAATTCGATCTGGAAACTTTTAAACGAAAAGTACGCCCTTAAATTAAAAAAAAGTACATATCTATACATACGTTCACACACACGCGCGAGGTTTGAATTATCAAAGTCCACTGTATGCATATTCAGCACTATCTTCCAGCACGCAGGGTTATCATCGACCAAGCTACTGCAGCAGTGACCAAGGATGTTAAACATACCCGACGTCTGACCAACTTGTACTTGTCAGACGTATGTTGTGCTCTAAGCAGTTTATTCTACTGTAGCCGAGGGAGTCTCGTGTTTCAACACATAATCAAGTTGGTTTGTCATTCAGAAGTTATCAAAACATCTGAAAACAGAGCGAGTCTTAACTTAGGTATGTGATAATATGATTTTTAAACATCTGAAACATATAAACATTCTTAGCAAACATGTGTTTATATGTGCATATGAACATTGAGGTTATTCCCTTGGAAATTTTAACAGATGTATAATTCAGAACTCACTTCACTATTGTTTGAGACAGTGTTTATATTTACTGTCTTATATTTTCATTTTAAAGTGTTCAAATTGCTTGTGGATTAGTACTGTGGAAAGAATTATGCATTTACATTTACCACTGTGGTAGAGTGTATGCAGATTAACGTTAAACGCATCCTTAAATTTCAATTTTTTCTAGACATACAGTATATATTTTGAAATAAAATTTGTAATAACTAAACATTATATATTTTTATTTATTTTAGTATTTTAATGTATATCTGCTATTTTTTAATGAGCAGTAAAGCTCTAAATGCATTCTATAAAACATGATACTAAAAAATTCTTATGCATACACACAACAAAAGTTCTTATTCTGTTTGGTCTATAATGTATGTACTTATATTCCAGTGCAGGCTTCCATACAGTCTTAGATACACTCATACACATACACGTACGCATTTACGTGTCAAGCAAATGTTTGTATAATTTTTTATCGATGAGCATTTTTAGTGCTTCACTAAAGTGGTTAATAAAGAATTAACATAACGCGTACTTGACATCACTAAATATGATTAACTGGACAGGATTTGTAAAATTATTAAATGAGAACAATTGTAATGTTGATGCTGGAATGTGTAAACAATGTGGAATGATAATTAAATATTATGGAAGTACTGAATTACAAGAACACAGGTACGTAAATATTTTTTTGTTGAAATTATATGTAAATTTTTCAGACTTTAGTTTTATTGCTGAGTTTTAGACTATCTTGTCAAGAATCGTGCCAGTATTCTGACAAGAACGACGATATGAGTATGTGCGACAACCAAGTACGCTGATACCAAATTTTTCTTGATTAAATTTCAATTTTTCCAAAAAGGAATGTCTTGCTTTGCTTAGACTATTATTGATGCTAACCAACTGCGATACAATTAATTCCCTCTATATTTCTGTTTTTATTATTTATTGACCTACTGATAGAATATTCTAATTTTACATCCAAATACATAAATCTGCCTAGTCCAATAACTTTAAGAATCATGATGTACAGCCAAACATGTAAACGTTTGAAAGTATTAAAAAATTTAACTGGCCAGCTTTTAATAAGTAACAATTTAAATATTACAGTCAACATTGTCAAAAAAACAAAAAAACATTGTCAGTCGACAGCACGACAGGTGACGAGTAAGTCGACCAAACTTACGAATTCTCGCGTATCTGCGCCTGATGAGGCTGACGCATATTGTCAGCGAAACGTTGCGCATCAATAAATCAACGCAGAAAATTTAAATACACTTTACTTGTATTTATTTATTTTCTTACATTTCGCCCCCAACGGATCACTGATCACTTTGAATTTCCAACAATTTAAATATTTATAGTGTGATGGTTTTCGATTCAGATCATTCATAAGGATAAATATTAATATATTGGTTTTGGGCCTTGGCAATAACTTGATAATAATTTTACAATTATGATTTCAAATTCTGGTCTACATGTTTTACCAACACAGAGTAAGACATATGTGAGCCAAAATTGTATTGACATGTATGACCTGTTTCATAGAACATCGTACCATAAGATTTCACATCAGTTGTTCTTATTAAAAAAGGCAGTAAGATATTTCATGTTATATGTATAAAACGTACTAACATAATGATAAAAGTCACTAAGTAGGTAAATAAAATATTTCTCATAGTTAATTTTTTTAGGATAGATTTATAACTAAAATTACATTTTAGAATACGCAATGAAATTTTGTTACCTACAAAATTGACATGTGCACCAGCATTTAGAATTATAGTTCCAGAGTCACTGCCAATTCCAATGCCAGAAAAATTTTCTTCAATTCATTATCAATATGTATTATCTATTTTGAAGAACATTGTACCATAAGAACTCAAATCAGATCACCGTTCCTATAAAAGATAGGCAGTAAGATATTTTATGTTACACGTATAAAATGTATTCACGCAATGACTGTGCATAATGTTTTTTTCCTCTGTCTTACTGTTTGAAATTCAAACTTAACTTTGACTCATTATTTTTGGATTCTTGACTGTGTAGGACATTGAGGATTAAAAAATAATTCACTGTTATTAGGTAAGTATATGTAATGAATGTAACATGAAATATCTAACTGCCTATTTTCTTACTAATATATAAAGCAAAGTCGCTAAAACCGTTGTAATCGCTAACCGCGAAAACTACTGAACCGATTTTGCTGAAATTTTGCACACTGATTCCTGATACTTCCTAGATGGTTTTAGTGTAGTTTTTATCTTAAAAAATGTAATAACAATAGCGATAAATAAGCTCAAAGTTTTGCGAAAATACGCCAGCTTTTCACTTAAGTTCAGTAAAATCCGCTAGGTGGCATCGGCATAAAATCGAGGCAACCTGCAACAGAATTAAATAAGTGTAGTTATAATACGCCGGAGCGTCTAGATACAACTGATGCAGTCGTACTTCGACAGTTCAACGAGCTGCATAGAGAATGTTGATAATAGTCTTGCAGCTGGACATTCCGGTTACGGACGACACTCTTCTCTAAGGGGGAAGGGACCTAGGTCTCTAATCACCCTGAATCTCGACGAGTGCGATCAAAAAAAAGTCATTCTAACCGATGACGCTTCTGGTAGAATACCAGAAGACATATCTAGCCAGAGCACAATCTGTTTCAACTCTTTAGAGTTGTGTGGCAGCCCCATCATCCCACCTGGTGCAGTCAGAGGATTTTTGGCTACAAATATAAGCCAGGGAAAACAGCTCTGAGGGGGCATGGGTAGCCACGACAGCTACCTTCTTAGTCGTCGCGTCCCCAACGCGCTTACCCACATGTTCCCGTCTAACGCTGAGCGGTTGGTTATCCGGGAACAACCCGAAGACGAGATATTCTTTGGTCAGTGGCGTACCACCCTCCATCACAGTCTCCGTACATAGACCTCCAGGGTAAGAGTCAAGCTACCCACAGCCAGCTCTTCATCATCAGGAATAACGAATAGCTGAAAGTTTCACCACTGGCGCTTTTTAGGGCTGGGCTATTATAAGTATTTACGTTCCCTACTTAACCATCAATCTCATCGGTTTTTTTTAGGGGCCACCTAAGTGTAAATTACCTTGCCAACAAATACATTTTTACTACCATTTCCGGAAGCGATTCGTCGACTAAAAGACTATATTAACTAAAGACGGGCACCCAACTAAACCAAGTCAGCCATTCACTGGCAGACGTCACCTGCGGAGTTGTTCTTCGCAAGGCTGGAAAACCCGGTGACCAACGACCCTATATGTATTACCTTCTCGACTCTAAGCATTTAACCAGGAATGACTGATCCTCTTCAAGGTCTGTGCTGGGCAAACCTATAACAGCTATGAAGGAAAAAAAACTGGAGCCAACAGGATAGCCTCCACTGGACAAGTATCATAAACCAATCTCCCCATCTAAGATCACCAAAACAACTGAATCTGCAAATAAAAAAGGCGCTTTAGACACCAACGTCTTCGACGTTATACCGGGAGACGTTGGGAAAGAGCACTACAACTAGCCCCAAAGCTTCGGACCTTGTAATTTTTCTCCCAATCAGTCTGGGTCTTCAACAGCAAGCCAGAGAAGATCACCCTGAGGTATCCAGGCAGTCACAATTGCTGTTAACTGCAGTCAAGAAAGAGTTAACTTAAGAAGCTCACCGGTCTTTTTTAGGGCCATCGGACGTCAAACTACCTTGCCAACAAATATATTAGAACTTAACAAAGTTGGCAGAAAACAGCCTTTAGGGGTCACAAAAATTTTAAGCATGCCAAAAGTCGCAAGAGGGTGAATTGAAAGAAAAACTTTAAATGTATCTAATAAATACAATTTTACTTAGGCGTCAAGAAACTGACGCTGAAAATTAATCGAGATTTGAACAGCAGCGTCAAAATCGACAAACAAAGAATCCATTACGTGAGAGATCAGCTTTTCATTGTACCCTCACAGCAATCTCTGAAATCTTTTAAGATCCTACTTCAGATTTTTAAATAAGTAGAAAATGTAATTGTATTTTTGTGGCAGTAAAAAATGTAGGGTTAAAGGGCCAGGACTTTGTTGCTCTAGTAATAAAGTTGTGAGATACGAGAAAAAAAAATTTTTTAAATATGAATTTTTTGGGAGTTTAAAATCTTAACAGCTTTAAAAAATAGCCCTTTTCGTTGATTACACGGGAGAAACTGCAAATCAACCATTCCTTATGGCCAACGATTATTTTATGGCATAAGGAACGCATGGTACTTTTCAGCATAATTATATGATTTTTAATTTTTACAGCTTATTATTCGACTAAATAAAGTATATGGATTCCGAAAAAATATGTTTTTAACGAGAAGATTTTTGTTGTGAGATGTGTCAGGAATATGTGTAAAATTTCTAACTGAAAACGTTTCACATTACATGCCAACACACTACGGTGTTTTATTTAGTAAGTCTCGGGCGAAGCTGAGACGGGGGGCTGTTAGTACTAATATAAAGCAAAGTCGCTAAAACCGTTGTAATTGCTAACCGCAAAAACTACTTAACCAATCTTGCTGAAATTTTGCATACTGATCCTTGACACTTCCTAGATGGTTTTAGTATAGTTTGATCTTAAATAAATTATTAACAATAGCAATGGACAAGCTCAAAGTTTTGTAAAAATACGCTAGCTCTTCAATTCAGTAGGCTCTACCTACTACTTTACTAGGTGGCGTATTAGAAAAATCGAAGCTACCTAAAATATAATTAAGTAAGTCTGGATATTATATGATCAAGCAAAATACTTAATACCACCAGTGTTTTACCACATGTATCACGCACATAGTTCATGACCGAAGAACAGAAACGCTGCACAACGGCAGCGTCAGTGTTAGCATGAAAACTTTATAAGTTACTGTTGTATTGATAACGGAATTAGGAATTTATCATAACAGTTGCTTACTAAATATGTTCATGTAATGATAAATAAATTAAATTTTTGTTAAAATAATTATTTACATAACTATCATGCATACACTGATACTACCGTCAAGCGGCGCTTCCATTCTTCAATCGTACACTGAGAGAAAAGTGGAACGCCCTCTGTCTTTCAGGTAGCATGGCTGAGCTACCACGTACGTTGGGACGAGAGACGACCCAGAGTGGGACGCCTGGCGCTCCACTCATGCAGCACAAGCAATGTGCTACAAGTATGGTGCTATTAACGTGCTATTGACGAGTACATTAGATGTACCTACAGTAGCTCGCGTGCCGAGCGTCAAGTATAATATATTATAATGCATACTCGACGCGCATTTGTGTGTGTAATGCGCATGTGTGTATACGTATATAGATGTATAAATGTATGTTCTTGAATGCGTTTGTATGTATGCACGTTTATGAATCGTGTCACTTCAAAATATATTAAAAATAATACGGTATGTTTTAAGGTTGATCAATTTATTCGAGGAGTAACATATTCTGTATTATTAGTTGCCACTTATCACGTTATTGTAAATGACACTGGTAACTCATACATTATAATAATTTACAATTTAGTTTTATATAAACTAAATATCATAAAAATTAAAAATTAAAACATTTTTGTAAATAGTTTGTTTGAATAAAAATTTTTATTTTACAGTTTGGAGATACTTTTTTTTTTTATAAAATACAGTTATAAGGTTAATATGTATAAAAGTTTTAAAAAATAATATAAAACATATCTAATTTTCGTTACTTTAAAAATAATTTTTTCCAAATCGACCCCCTTTTAGCTTTTTTTTTGCTTTTATGCGTGTTCTTGCATTTTGCATTTCTTTGATATTACTGGTTTTTCGGGCTACGTATTTTTTAAAATACTTTTCATCTGTTAAAATTCAATTTCACTATTTTTTAAGCTAATAACATAGTATAGGGTAACTCTAATTATTTATAATATACACGCGGTAACTCGAATTACTTATAATATACACGCGGCTGTAGTTGTTATTTTTGTGACAGAGTAACGCACAGGTAGCACCTATACAGTGAATAGTATGTATAGATATGTCCAGTACTGATGTGCTATGTATCATATACATACATTACTATTTATAAGATACAAGTAACTTATGTAATAGATAGTATAAATAGCTTGTGTCGTGGACATATACTGTACCACAAACCGGAGCAGACCATGCACTAGATACCGGGACAACTGCTGTACTGTATAGATAGTATTGCTGCCGTACTACGGTGGTCCGCCTAGCGTTCAAAGTGGCTCGCCAGCTGTCCCACTGCCTGGGTTGGTAGGCGTACGTTACATTAGGACTCTATCCGACCGTGCGAAGACAGAGGGCGTTCCACTTATCTCTCAGTGTAGACGTACGCGTGATACACTTGGTAAAACAACGCTGCCGGCTACTACAGTCGATCATCAGCATTGCATGAAGCATAGAGCTGGGAGTCGTACAGCTGGGTATTCCAGCTACCGACAACACTGTTTTTCAATGGACTAGCAACTTACGTCAAACTCCATCCCGAACGACTAAGATTGACGAGTGCCACCACCAGTCTGAAGGTGTTCTAAATTCTGTTGTCTTCAGCAAAATACCAGGAGATGTGTCTAGCCAGCACGATCTCCTTTTTTTAGGGTTTCATGGCTATTCTTCCAACCGTTTTGGGGCTACGAGAGCAGTTGTTGCTTCAACAGCAAGTCCGGGAAAATAAACCTGAGAAGTTTTGGCAGCCACAACGGCCTCCTTTTCAGTATTCGTCTCAACAGCATACCCAAACAGAAAGTATTCTCCAGGCCCACTTTCCCGATTAACGATGAGCGGTTGGTTATCGAGGGAACGACCCGAAGACGAGATATTCTTTGGTCGACAAACCACCCTCCAGCACGATCTCCACACGCATAGACTCTTAGGGTAAGAGTCCAGCTACCTGCAACCAGCTCTCCATCATCAAGAATAATAATAAGAAATATCTGTAAGTATCACCACTAGTCCTTTTTAAGCCATCATAAGTATTTACGTTCTCTACTTAACCGTTGATCTCATTAGTTCTTTTAAGGGCTACCTAACGTTAAACTACCTACCCAACAAATATATTTTTACTACCATTCCTGGCAACGAATCGTCAACTAAAAGGCTATATAAAGCCGGCCACTACTTAACGAAGTCAGTCATTCACTGACAGACGTCCCGAGCAGAGCTGTTCATCGCAAGGCTGGAAACTTCGGCGACCGACAACCCTATATTACCTTTTCGACTCTAAACATTCAACCAGGAATGATCGATCCTCTCCGAGGTCTGTGCTGGGCAAACCTAACAGCTATAAAGAAAAAATAAGCTTTAGCAAACGGGAGAGTATCACGAGCCAATCTCCTTACCTCAGATCACCAAAACAACTGAGTCTGCAAAAAAAGAAGGTGCTTTACGACACCAAAGTCTTTGACGTAATACTAGGAAAAATTAGGAAAAAGTTAAACGTCTAGCTCCAACGCTTTAAACGTTGTAATTTTCCTCCCGATCAGTCTGGTGCTACAATAACAGGCCAAAGAAGATCATCCTGAGGTATAGAGGCAGTCACGTTTGCTAGAAACTTCAGTCAAGAGTTTACTTAATAAGCTCACCAGTCCTTTTGAGGGCTATCGGACGTCGAAGTACTTTCACAAAAAATGTATTAGAACTGAACAAAGATGAAAAAAAAAGTCGGTAGGGCCCACAAAAGTCTTAACCATGCCAAAAGTCGCTAGAGGGCTAATTGGAAGGAGAACTTCAAATGCATTTAATATGTACGATTTTAGATGTCAATAATTTGACGCAGAACATTTATCAATCCGTGTCTTATTAAATCTTATGCAATTATACATAGATAAGCAACTAAAAATCCAGAGGTAGCGATAAATTTCTTTCAGTAACAAATATTTTTGCGAGATTCAACAGCCCAAAATGCGTGTTTTAGAGTTGCGTAGTGAAAAAAAGTCATCAATAAACAATACGCAGTGGAAAATGAAAAAACTAATGAGCTATTAGACTCATCATCATTGAAAAAAGCTAAGGGTGTATTATAAAAAAGTGGCTACGAGAAAACAGAAAGAAACAATACAACAAGTGAGGCATTATTGGCTAGTAATTGAAAGTTATTCATACAGAATTTTTATATGGACTCAATAGTATAAAATTTGGCATTTTGGATTGTGACATAAGATTAAAAGTGAATAAACTTGTACATAAAAAATATATATGCCAAAATAGTAAGTGAAAAAGGTTCAAAAGCTTTAGCTTTACTGGTAATGAGAAATCATTTTATAATAGACATAACAATATTAATCATAATAGTTTCACTAATTTAAAGTTTGTTGACAGATTTTTTAACTTCTCAAATACAACATTTACTAATAATAAAATTACTCTATTTAAAAAAAGTTTAAAATTTAACTTGAAAGTCGGTGACCACATAAATATAAAAGAAAATTTAGCAGTCAAATGTGAAGTTATTTTAAACAATGTGAATAGTCTGCCAGACACACTCCTTAGCAATGTAGAAAACGAAAGATACATTTCAGCTAGCACTATAAAGGATACATTAAATCCTTCCCTGGTTAATGAACATTATTTCAACCTAGCCTCAAACATTCGAAAGAAAACAATAATACATGATGTTATTATCACTCGAGCAGATAAGGGGCAGACTGTAGTTGCTATTGACCGTGCGCATTATATTTCAAAGACGAACGACTTTCTTGCTTCAAGTACTTTCGAGATTCTGAGTAAAGACCCATTATAAAAATTTTAAAAAGAAATTATAACTTTGTATGAACAAAACTGCATACTAAATTATTTTTTACACTACACTATAATATAAATGAATCCATAAATTCCAAAACTCTACTTGTTAATAAAATTACATGAAAACAATTTCTCCATCCATCCAGTTGTATCTTATAATACTTCTCCCTCATAAAAGGTATCTAAGAAACTCATTAACCTCATTTTATTAAATACATAGTTTGTATCAACTTACAGTATAAAGAATTCTATTGAATCAGTCAATAGAATCAAGAATATAAATTTTCCACACAACGCCATGCTACTTTCATTTGATGTTAAAAATCTTTTTCTGAGTATACTAATCTGCGAAGTACAATGCATCTTCGAGAATCTATTACGCAGAAATAAGATCAATTAATTAGTTCACCACAAAATTTTATTAATATTAGAAACAGTTCTCAATCATAATTATTTTCAATTTCAAAATAAATTTTATTCTGTTAAAGATAGTCTGATTATTGGTCACGCAATCAGTCCATTACTTGCGGAAATATTTATGAACGATCTTAAGCACAAAATAATGTCTCATTCGCTCTCTAAATACTAATTATTTTGGCATAAATACGTAGAAGATATAATTGTTTGTTAGACGGGTACTCAGAGACAGTTAGACATTTACTTTAATTTTATTAATAGTTTACATAGTAATATACAATTTACATTAGGAATCAAAAATTACAACTTAATAAATTTCTTAGACCTTTTAATTATCAATGATAATGGTCAAGTTTCATTTAATATTTACTGTAAACTTTCGTACACATACATCATCATCTTACTAATATATAAAGCCAATTCGCTAAGACCGTTGTAATCGCTAACCGCGAAAACTACTGAACCGATTTTGCTGAAATTTTGCACACTGATTTATGATACTTTCTAGATGGTTTTAGTATAGTTTTTATCTTAAAAAATTTAATAATAATAGCAATAGATGAGTTAAAAGTTTTGCAAAAATACGCCAACTTTTCACTTTAGTTCAGTAGAATCCGCTAGGTGGCATCGACATAAAATCGAAGCTACCTGCAACACAATTAAGTAAGTGTGGTTATAATAAGCCGGAGCGTCTCGATAGAAATGTGATCAAGCTTCGGCATTTCAACGTGCTGTATAGAGAATGCTGATGATAGTCTTGCAGCTAGGTATCCCGGTTACGGACGACACTCTCCTCTAAGGGGGAAGGGACCTAGGTTTCTAATCACCCTGAATCTCGACAAGTGCGATAAAAAAAAAAAAATTAATTCCAACCGATGCCGTCTCTGCCACAATACCAGGAGACATATCTAACCAGAGCACAAACTGTACCAACTCTTCAGAGTTGTGTGGCAGTCTCACCATCCTACCTGGTGCAGTTAGAGAATTTGTGGCTACAAATTTAAGCAAGGGAAAACAGCTCTGAGGGGCACGGGCAGCCACAACGGCTACCTTCTTGGTTGTCAGGTCTGCAACGCGCTTACCCACATGTTCCCGTCTAACGATGAGCGGTTAGTTATGCGGGGAACAACCCGAGACGAGATATTCTTTGGTCAGCGGCGTACCTCCCCCCATCACAGTCTCCGTACATCGAGACTCCCAGGGTAAGAATCAGGCAACCCGTAGCCAGCTCTTTATTATCAGGAATAATAATAAAGAATAGCCTGGAAGTTTCACCACTGGTGCTTTTTAGGGCCATTATAAGTATTTACGTTCCCTACTTAACCATCAATTTCATCGGTTCTTTTAAGGATCCACCTAAGTGTAAACTACCTTGCCAACAAATACATTTTTATTACCATTTCCGGAAGCGATTCGTCGACTAAAAGACTATATTAACTAAAGACGGGCACTATTAAACCAAGTCAGCCATTCACTAGCAGACGTCACCTGTGGAGTTGTTCTTCGCAAGGCTGGAAAACCCGGTGACCGACGACCCTATACTACCCTCTCGACTCTAAGCATTCAACCAGGAATCACTGATCCTCTTCACGGTCTGCGTTGGGCAAACCTATAACAGCTATGAAGGAAAAAAAAACTTGAGCCAACGGGACAGCCTCCACTGGACAAGTATCACTAACCAATCTCCCCATCTAAGATCACCAAAACAACTGAATCTGCAAATAAAAAAGGCGCTTTAGACACCAACGTCTTCGACGTTATACCGGGAGACGTTGGGAAAGAGCACTACAACTAGCCCCAAAGCTTCGGACCTTGTAATTTTTCTCCCAATCAGTCTGGGTCTTCAACAGCAAGCCAGAGAAGATCACCCTGAGGTATCCAGGCAGTCACAATTGCTGTTAACTGCAGTCAAGAAAGAGTTAACTTAAGAAGCTCACCGGTCTTTTTTAGGGCCATCGGACGTCAAACTACCTCGCCAACAAATATATTAGAACTTAAAAAAGTTGACAGAAAACAGCTTTTAGGGGTCACAAAAATTTTAAGCATGCCAAAAGTCGCAAGAGGGTGAATTGGAAGAAAAACTTCAAGTGTATCTAATAAATACAATTTTGCTTAGGCGTCAAGATACTGACGCAGAAAATCAATTGAGATTGAAACAGCAGCGTCAAAATCGACAACTGAAGAGTCAATTACGTGAGAGATCAGCTTTTTATTGTACCCTCACAGCAATCTCTGAAATCTTTGAAGATCCTACTTCTGATTTTTTAATGCGTAGAAAATGTATTTCTGTTTTTGTGGCAATAAAAATGTAGGGTTTAAGGTCCAGGACTTAGTTGTGAGATATGAGAAAAAAAATTTTTTTTAAAATAAATTTTTTGGGGGTTAAAAATCTTAACAGATTTAAAAAATAGCCATTTTCGTGAATTACACGGGAGAAACTGTAAATCAACGGCTTCTTATGGCCACCGATTATTTTATGGCATAAAAAACGCACGGTACTTTTGAGCATAATTATTTTTTTGAATTCTTACACCTTATTATTTGACCAAATAAACTATATGGATTCCAAAAAAATATGTTTTTAATAAGAAGATTTTTGTTCTGAGATGTATCAGGAATATGTGTAAAATTTCTAACTTAAAATGTTTAACATTACATGTCATCACACTACGGTGTTTTATTTAGTAAGTTTCGGGCGAAGCCAAGACGGCGGGCTGCTAGTTCACAATAAGTCGTTAGATCCATATTTACATAAAATGGCTACATCTTACAGTTTTGTTTATAGACTTTTAACGAAACTTTCAAAGCTGTCAGATGTTGACCATGAATTAAACATTATTAAACAATTAACATTTTATAATGGTCATAATTCGGTCATTATACATAACATACTTAATAAAGTAAGACTGAAAAAACCCATAAAAAACGTCTTCCTCTTATCTGTGAAGAATGATGATCGTCGGTACCTCATATCAACTTATACCGGTCCATATACTTGTAAAATTGCTCAAACAATAAAAATTTTTCAAACAATATGATATTAATTTAGCGTTCAAGACAAACAAAAATTTTTTTAAAATAAGAAAAAACAACAAAGACAAAATTAATAAAAGAAAAAAATCAGGCGTTTACAAGAGATATTGTGGCACACCAGTTTGTGATAAATTGTATTTTGGCCAAACGGGTAGAACGTTAGAAAGACGAGACAAAGAACACAAAAGTGCTTTTAACAATAAGACTGACAAATCAACGTATTCTAGTCATTTGATAGAACGTAACCATGTTTTTAATGATCACTATATCTTACATTTTGCAATAAAAGTAAAATACTAGATTTTTTAGAAGCAATGGAAATCAATAAATTCAAAAATTCAGGCAGACTATTAAATGACTAGTTGGAACTCAATAGTTCACCTTTACTTAATTAAAAATTTTAATGTTACCACTATGTATATGACGTATAGTTAAATTGTATTATTATGTATTGACTCTACATTAGGTATGTATATTACATAGCAACGCAATGTAATTTAGTTTAGTTGGAATTTAATAGCCATCTGAAGAAGGTATTGTATACCGAAACAACTTTTATGGCAATATTCAAGATTTAATACGGAGTGAAGATTATAAACCGTGTACTTTAATTTTTATAACTGATAACCCGATTATAATTATTCATATTTATACTTTTTGTCTGGTTCTTTCGTTCCGTTTCGTTTTTGGTTTGGTATACGATCGGTACACAACTTTAGTTACAGAAAAAATAAATTTCCCACCCAAAAAACTGCTTTCGTCGAAATTCAGGATATCTTGCGTGTTTTTTTAAATATTTCAGGATATCAGGACAGGAAGGAAAAATCAGGACATGTTCCGAGGACTTCTGGTAACCCTTATACTGATAGCTAGTAGAGAGTCTGAGAAACATACATTCCCCAATTTCGGTAACCTGATTCATTAAGTATTCTGTAGGTACTGGCAAGATTAAAGTAACTTGATAAAAACGCTCAAAAATTTTTGTAGGGCCTCTTCATTTTTGTTTGGGGTCACTTAGTTCTAAATAAATTTAACTCGACATAATATATGTTCGAATAATCTCAGAATTTTACTCTCGGAGGTGTCTCTAGCTTGCTGTTTCCAGCTATTTTGGTGATCAGAATTTAAGAAAGTCAATTTCAAGTATGTTAATGTGATTACTAAAGAATTTTTTCTTAGTCTTACCTTTAGTGTGATTTAATTCACTTTGTTAAAAAAATTTAGTTTGTACTGCAATTTTCATACATTTTAGAGAATGTTCTTTATAATTTACTTGGTAAACCACATTGTTCATGACGTATTCGGGCTTGTAAAATCAATACCAATACTTTATTTTTTCAGCGCCGAAAATGACATTCCTATTACTTTTGAGCTTTAAAAAAAAAAAAAAAACGTTTTATGCAATTTTTTGAGGTTATCTCTAAAATTTGTTAGTCCAAACATTTTTTCACACAAAATTCCGATTCCGAAGTCTGACATTTTTAGAAAAAAGTGTTTTCAATGTAAAATTGATGTTATTTATTTCTTAAGCTTTGACAACTTAAACAAGTAGTTTTTTAAACAATTTTTTGAGGTTATCTTCAAAATAAGCTGCGGAACCTATGTTTTTGATGACCAATTCAGATGGACTAGCAGAAGAAGTATGGGAAATAGTTAGTCTCCACCCCAGAATCTAGACACCTTTTTTTGTGGACCAGTGTTATTAATGATAAACATGAATCTATAATATTATAGCCTGATAAACTACCCTTTTTAACGACGTATTTAAAAATTGGATGAGTACATCGTGCTATTTAAGAAATATTATTCTAATAAATGCAATGCTCTCAGTATATCTATATAGCATTAATATTTGTCTGACCTGGAGAGGGATACATGTTTGTACATACTCACGTATTACAAGAAGTTCAAGAAACATTGTAATATTCTAATCAAATCCAATACGGTTAGGACCATTTTACCGATATATGGACATACTGAAAATATTGGAAACAAGATAAAAATAAGAATATTTAATGAATAGCATGATCAAATCTCCCAGTTTTTTAATAAATTACAATTTTTTTTTTTTTTTTTTTTCTTTATAACCACGATAGCTTACTGGCCCAGTCATGGGGAAGAGTAACTTATTGTGATAGTAAGGGGATGTATAGTATTGTCACACCCAATTTCTCCTACTTATTGTGATGGGGATCCCAAAACCTCACGTGACTTCGCGATATATGTATATATATATATATGTATATATATAGACAGCTTTGGGAAACTTGGCAAACACGGGCCTCATGGGAACGAGTCTGTTTTTGTTTTTTTTTACGTCCACAATGATCGTATTATGGACAAAGCCTACAAACAACATCTTTCCACTGGAATAATGGTGCCTTGAATTATTTTTTTACCATCTCAATCGTTACTTGCAGCTTAAAACCTTATGTCAGAAGTACAAAACGCACATTTAACCTGTAAAAATCCCTCCCGCAGTTTTCTATATATAGTTACGTAAGCAACTGTACGTAGGCAACAGAAGAATTGAGATTCCCGGAGGAATATTTTATTCCCGAAACCGCTCTCAGCGCCAGTGACGCTTCCTACCAGCCACAATGATATTGGATTGGCCAATCCCTACTCATTCCTTAATAACTGTTTCGCATTTGCTCAGGCCTGGAGACCTGTGGGATGAGAGAAAACCTGGAATTACACTGAACGAAAATTCCAGGGAAAAACCTGCTCCTGAACAGTCAGTGGTAAGGGTACGGCTGCAAGGTTCCCACAAATCTATAAAACCTGGAAAATTCAGGGAATACTATTTTATCTCCTAGAATCATGGAAATATCATGAAATTTCATATTGATTCTTAAAATTGTTTACTTCTAAAATTTACTTAACGGAAAAATTTACAAAATCATGGACATTTGTGCATCTGAATTTTTTCAAAGAGATTCTCCCTTTTAAAGATTTTTCCCAAATCTCCTGAATTAGGTTGTCATAAAATTTCAATACATGTTTAATTATAAGTTTTTATTGAAATTCCATGTAAATTACTTGTATTCCTATATTTCCACCCAGATGGCAGCACCTAATGCTATTGATTTATAAGTGTTAAATGTCATCCCTAATAAAAAACAAACTCTATAGATAATTAATTTTTAACTCTACTAGGCTTTACACCGTTTTACGGATGCAAAAATCGATAAGTAAAAGAAAAATTCTTTATGAGATCATATTAGTCACCAACACTGGAAATATCGCTATTGCTGTCTAAGGCTGCGTTCAGATGTAGGGCTAACGCAAGATAACGGCGTGGCACAGCAAAACACTATCGGCCTTATTCACAAAAAAAACGTATAGCTTAGCAGCACTGCATACTGAATTATGTAAATACCTACATATTTGTGCATCATATATGTAGATATACATTTAATGCGGTATGCATCGAATCTCAAGACACTCAGTAGATTTGACTGGCTGTATTGCTGCTTAATAAATAAATAGAATAGTCTCCAAGCTGCTCATTCCCAGCGATACAATAGACTTAATATTCTGTATTATTAATTATTAAATAACTTAAATACATACCAAGGTCTTAATCTTTTGCACCCCTATAGAATAAACTCTCTGTATTATAAACTAGTGAATCAATTTAATAAATCTCAACCGTTAATCCCTAATAACCAACAAGTCAATTAACTCGATTAACATTTGGTATTGCTTGGGATATAGTTCATTTATTTATTAAATCGCAGTACAGTTAGTGAAGTCTATAAAGTCATGTGGTGTAGAATTTTTAAGGATAGCAATGAATAAATTAATTAATAATAATGCAGACAGTCGAATCTACAGAGTCTCTTGGATTTTAATGCCTTGAATACATTTTATTTATTCTACTACATTAAGTTGAGTCTACTGGTTTGTAACGAATCTGTTACAACATTATGTTTGAAAATCGTAATTTAACATTCTGTGTAAAATTATAGTTTTATCAGAAATTAAGTGTCTTTTCATTTTTTTGTGAAGTATCACTTGAATAACATAATAATAACGATTATAAGGCTTAAGTGATTTGAAAAATTAAAAAAACAAGTACGTACTTAATTTAAAATCTCAAATGCTAAACAAAAACATTTTTACTTTTTTTGCATTTATTTTTATGTTTAACTTTTTTATTAATAAGTATTGTTTGTCTAGATAGTTATTGATAATGATTTTTTTGTTTTTGATTGTTTAAAAAACATTTTTTTTTTTAAATCATGGTTCTCTACATTTTTTTGCATGCAATCACTTCACAATAATTCGTTTTCCTAGAATACTAAAAAATTCATCATGGAAACAACTTCTGAAACACCTGGAAAATTCAGGAAATTTTAAAATGAAAAATTTGTGGGAACCCTACAATTGCCGCTGAAGACAGTTCGGAAAAAATCGGAGTGTTTTCACCGGGAATCAAACCCGACCTTTAGGAACCATGTTGTCTTCGCACTTAGCACGATAACCACGAAGCCAACACCACTTCGTATTGAAATAAAATATTAAGAAAGGTTTATCAGGTACCATTAATTTTTTTAAATAAATCCGTTCAGCGTTTTTTTTTAATAAGTGTAAAGCCTGATTTTTACGGGGTTCGCTTGCACATTCTATAATAAAGAGTCCAACTTTGAGAACTTTGACCAACTACTTTTAAACTGAAATTTCAATTGATAGCATGAAGTAAGCTTGGAGGCAAAGGAGGCTCGTCGACACTGCAACAATACTCAATGTATTTGACCCAAATAATTCTCAGACATTTCTCAGACTCCCCATTTTCCAACGATTTTCGTAAAATGTTGCTAAGTTTTGTGGTACTTTCGAAAAAAATTATGACCTAAAAAGCAATACCTCGATTGCCATGAGTGAGTCATAATTTTTCGTAAATCTAAGTTTTAAGGAGGTACCGCAGTATACAAAATCAACGGATCGATTTTCGCCGAGTTTCAAGACTTGCGGTTGGTTTTGAACTAATAAAGTAATGAAACAAATTTTCGAAGTTGACATGGCCTCTTATGAGAAATCGTGAAAATATCTAATTTATCATTAAATTCTGATTAAATAAACGGATGAGTTACGATAAAATTCGAACCAACAGTACATTAAAACATGTTTAAGATGTGTGTAAGACAATCACATACATTGGTTGGTTTTAAAGATAGAAATTCATGAAAATTCCGGAATGTCCAAAAAACTTCATTGTTAAAAATTAGGAAATGAGCGCGCGTACCTAACCCAAAAGTAGCAAAAAAACTAAGACTAAAAAACAAAAGTTGCTTTGACTCACGTACCCTAGTAGGTGTTGTACCTCCTTAATAGTACAACATTGTTCACCCACCTTTCAAGAATATATGCTTCACACATATTTTAGGCTTTTTCTGTTTTTAAGTCTAACTTCTTTACCCACATTTTACCACAGATATTGTATGGGAATTAATCAAAAAATGCGAAACTCCGACCGTCATGAAAGAATGTAACGAAAAAGTGTCACGAAAAATATTAACGAAAAAGCGTGACGCTAAAAGACCACACCAAGAATCGAATCAGCAGTCAACAACGAGCTGTCATATAATTGTAGAGATTTTTAACAACTTGAATATTTATTTTAAATTCTTTGATTTCTACTAAGTCCGGGGCATGGGTCCCTTCCTGTGTGCAACGGGTATTCAAAGGATAAACAAAGGTTTTTCTTACGTATTTTTTCGTGTAGAATACGAATTTACCAATAAAATTAATTTAGAGCGGTGCAATCTGTTAAGAACGCAATTGTTTAAATATATAGAAAAAAATGCAAATTTTGGTTTCACATATTTTTTTTTTTAGTCAACAGGCATATTTTAAGAAAAAAAGGTTTCTTGCTGTGATTTTACCGTAAAATGCTTCTAAAAACAGTTATGAATTTTTTAAGTCCTAATATCGCCAATTTTTTATTACCTTTGATTGTGAATAACTTTTTCTGTACTTGATATTTCTTAAAATTTGAAAATCGTACTTATTCCTCAAGATCTCCTTTACTAACAGATATTTTTATATTTTGGTTAAGCGATTATCATAGGATATCAAAGGATATGAGGTGCGGTTTCAGCTTTGAAACTAGGTAGGCAGTAGTACATTCAGCTAGAGTCACGTTGGAGTGTTGAATTCGATAAGTGCCATTAAATCAACGTCGAAAAAAAAGCTTTTTTCGTGAAGAATATACATTTGTACATTTAAATAGGCTGTCAGCAGTACAATTTGTTAAAATGCAATTATTTAAACAAATTAAAATATTCAAATGTTTGGGTAAAAGATATTTTTTCCCAATGATTCTTCCTATTTTAGAACGAAAAATTATCTTGTAATGTTTATTTTAAAATGCTTTTAAAGAGTTATAATTTTTTGAAATTCTTAAGTGACCTTTTTTTTACCCATTGTGTTAATGACTTTCAATTCACATCGTTTTCCAAAACTTTTAAATGCGATTTACTTATTATTTTATCTGATTTAATTCGAAATTTGTAATGTCCAACAATCATAAATTGTAGCAGACGTGGATTTTATGGCACTTATCGAATTAAACACTCCAACGGGACTCTAGCTGAATGTACTGCGTACCTAGTTTCGAAGCTAAAATCACACCTCATTTCCTTTGATATCCTATAATAATCGCTTAACCAAAATATAAAAGTATCAGTTAGTAAAGGAGATCTTAAGGAATAAGTACGTTTTTGAAATTTTAAGAATTATCAAGTACATAAAAAGTTATTAACAATCAAAGGTAATAAAAAATTATCGATATTGAGACTTAAAAAATTCTTAACTGTTTTTAGAAGCATTTTGCGGCAAAATCACAACAAAAGACCTTTTCTTCTTAAAATACGCCTGTTTACTAAAAAAAAAATTTGTGAAACCAAAATTTGCATTTTTTCTATTTGTTTAAGCAACTGCGTTTTAAACAAATAGTATCACTGTAAATTAATTTTAATTAGTAAACTAGTATTGTACACAAAAAAATACATAAGAAAAACGTTTGCTTATCCTTTGCCTATCCGTTGCACACGGGAAGAAGGGATCCAGCCCCTGGACTAACTGTTTGACTATAATTTACACTGTAATTGTTAAGATGACCAGGACCAGCGATGGCCCTTTTTAAAATATCTTACAGTTTCTATTACAATATTATCAGCAAGTAAGAACTTCGTTGATGTCAAGCAACCGACGCACGCCTTTTTTTTTAAAAAAAGGTCCTAATACGTATAATTGACATGTCCTCCAACGAATACTTTACATTCTCTTTAATATTATAATAATTACGGTTTCACATGAAAAATTCCATTTGATCTACTTAAAAAATAATCGACCCGTAAATTGTACTTTTTTTGAAAATCAAAATCTTCAAAAGATATTTCCCCTTTAGGATTCTCTATTTTTTATAGCTATAGATATACTCCCTGTGTATGTTATGTCATAATTGCATATATATGTAAAAAACAGTCATTTTTATTTTCTACTATGACTTAAGTAAAATAAATATTTCTTCTTAAAACCTTTCAGAATACTTGGTTTTGATATAATGTTAACTAGGTTTAATTTCAAGCAAATTTTATGTAATCGCTTCTACGTTATTTAAGGTTACGAGTGCGTTTAATACTTTTTTTAAAACACTATATCTTTTTAAGTTTTACATCGTTTTTAATTTTTCTTGGCTCACTTTTTTTGTATTGAATTGTAGAATGCTTATGTGTTTTATATTTCACAACATCACATATAGATTGTGATTTTTACACTAAAGTACACAAAACTAAATAAAACTTAACGTTCTGTATGAAGTCCTTCATAACTATAATAATTCACATATAATTTAAAATAATATCGCAGTTGAATATCTAATGAGATTACCTATAGCAATTAATATTGTATATGATAAGAACTAAGTATATTTTATTATTTTTCAGATGGAAGTCGACCTATATTAGTTATCAATGTATGTATGAAAAGAATATGCTAATAAACTCTTGACTAAGTTTTTTGTTGGATGTAACATTCCCTTCAAAATGGTAGAAAATCAACATTTTCACAATTTTGTAAAATCTCTCTTAAGCATAACCTTCAGTTTTAAAATATCGTGTAGGCAAACATTGGCTTCAACCTATGTTGGCGATTCACATCGTGATGTCATTAAAAACAAGAATAATTTGCTGTTTGGTACATCAAGGGTTTTACTGGTTGACGGTTGGCGTAACAAAAGTATTAATCGAAAATTCTTGGTTTTAACTTTACGCGAAGCCACATCACAGACCTTACTGTCATTTGATGTATCATTAGAGTCAAAGTATGGAGATGACTTAGAAAAAGAAGTCAATAAAACCATCAATCTTGCTAAGGAAGAGTATCAAACTCATATACACGTAATCGTCTCAGATAATTATAGTCAGATTGTTTGCAGGGGGCGCTTAGCCGAATCACGTGAAAATAATGCACTATGGTAATCAACATGCTCGATCCATAGCGGTAATCTCTTTCTGAAATATTTGATTGATTTGCCTTTTGCCGAGACTGTATACGAGATATAGTTACTGCATTTAAAAAACCGAAGTTAGAATCTCTTTTGATAAACAAGGTAGAATAAAACTACGTCATCATCCAGATAACCAATTTTACTTCTTGCGAGACTCTTAAAATATAAATGCGAGAACAACATAAAACTATTGAAGAAAATCCTAATGGCTGAAGAAGAAACCTTAAGCAATATGATTATGATGACCATTGACAGCGACCATTTTGAGATAAAGTTGATCGAGACAGTGAAATTACTAAAACCAGTACGTAAATTGAACAATAAACGTCAAGATCCTTCATTCAGTGTACCAGATTCTACACGAATGTGGCTTACTCTTTCGTCTTTAGGATATTATGATGTTGATATTTTGAAATCAAGAATAAAAAAGCAATTAAGCCTGTTGCGTATGCAGCTAATGTTTTACACCCTCATTATTAAGGAAAGTTATCAAATAAAAAACAGTTAGAAATGGATTTCAAGTTTTGTTTTGAAAATTTTTTTAATCTGTCTTCAAGAAAGTTGAATTCTTTTTTAAATGATATGCATGAATCTGTAAGAAAGTTTTTGCCCAAGTGCAAAAATTCCATAAGTTCCTGGAAATTGAGTGATGTGTTTTATCCAAATTTAGCAGAGGACGCCATTGAAACTGTTAATTTCGGTACCTACAGATTAATTAGAGGGTTTATTTTCACAATGGAGTTACGTTCACAATTTATACCATAATCGTTTGACGGTTGAAAAATTCAGAAAATTAATAGATATATACCGTAGTTCACGTTGAAATAACTTGAGTGACATCAATGTCTCTATTTATGTGTACTAACTTATTTTTAATGCTTATGTACACTTTACTTGTCACTAAACGTTTTGATACGCAACGTCCAATGTTTACATTATTTACAGTAATTCAGTCAGTACTCTTATGTGGGCATACTCTTAATAAAGGATGACCAGAGTATATTTATCATTTGCAAATTAACGAGGACATGCTGCTCCGTTTCGTACAAAATAATTTATCGTAAATACTATCACTGTCATGCTGTACCATTTCAATTTATTACTCAATCAAAAATTTCGAGTAATAATGGATTGTAAAAAAAAGCAAATTGTAAAAATGTGTTCTTATTAAAAAGTTTAAATAAATTAATTTCATTCTATTTAATTGAATTCTCTACCCTGAATTTTATGACATTTTATCCACTCATCATTCCCTCGATTTTAATATCTGTGTCAAAAAAATTTTCAGGGAATCTTTATCCCGTATTGTGTGGTGTCAACAAATGGGGATAGCAATCTATCAAACTCAGTTCAGATTGCGCAAGACAGGAGAGCCTCCGACTCATATTTATGTATATACAAATATATCTGCATTTCAAGAGGTCTGATTCGTTGTAGTTGAGTGTGAAGCTTTGAAAGGTTTCAATATGTGAGAATAGTAGAAGTAAAAAAAATTACTTCTTGATATGAAACATCTATTGGCGCGCTTGAGGATTTGATCGACGCGATGAAGCGACCCATACGATAGCACGATCTCCGGTTAAACTCGGCTCGGCTCGGCTCGGCTCCTTGTCTCTTTCTCCGGGCACTTACTGCTGCCCCTCTCTCGTTTGTTAAGTGTACCACCCGTATATATAGCTATACAGAAGAGTATATACTAATTAAAAATTTATATGTATTGTACACATAGCATATAGATACGTACGCATATATATTATGTATTATATATTATATATGTTTGAATAAAATTTTCAAATTTTACTGACTCCGAGAATTAAACCACATCCTTTGGATTGGTATTTGGGGACCTTATCAATTGTGCTACGCAACATGCTAATCCAATCTTTCTTCTTATTATTTATGGACACCAACTGAGAAACTTCTGAATTAGAAAATTGATCCATAATTAGATAATTAGGCGTTTTATATATTAGACACGCTTGAGCCCACCGATTTCAAAATAATTAGTTATGATGATTTTTGAATGTTCTAATAATGTGAAAATTGTGTAAAATTGTGTTTTAAAGTTCTTTATGCTTATTTCTTTTAACGGTTTGATATACAAAAAAAATAAAAATACCAGCGAGTAGGGCGAAAAATTTTCTAGCAATAAGCACTTTATTTTCGTTTCGATAAGCGCAAAATGTTAAGAAAAAAAAATGAAAAAGGCATTTTGGCAGTACCTGTAAAAGTAAGTTAGATAGAGAGAGCCATTGATCTCTCCTATAGGGCTCTCTCTCTCTCTCTCTATTGTACTCATACAGGTAGGCCTTTTTTATTGCTTTTTTAAATATTTTGCGCTTGTAGAAAATGATGAATTAATTTTAGAATTAGTATCATTTTTTCATCATTTAAAAAAAATTTCTTCTTTGAGAACAGAATTATTTTAAAATATTAATATTTGACCATAATCCAAAGTTTTCCTGGAGTCTTCCAATTGTGTTTATTTAAACTCCATCTTGATCCGTCTTTAAAAAGAGCCAATGTGTGCAACTAAGCACGGTAAACAGGTATCCAAAAAGAGACAGAGAGACAGAGAAAGTAAGGTCACGAACGTTTGTTAAACTAATGTAAATACCTATGTGTAGGTAGGTTGTATGGATACTCTTCACCGAGTATTATTGTTCTTTCTCATTCCCGTTGTTCATATGTTAATAAACAAAAAAAAATTCAACATAATTTTCTTTTTCCGAAACTATAATATTTACTGATAAAAATACATATTTATAAATAAACTGTCTTTTTAATATAAAAATATGAATTAAAGATTATTTCGAATCAAAAAAATTAATACTTTTCCTACCTCACACGTTTTTGAGAGGCTGGTGTGCGTTCGGTAGAAAAAAAAGGATTCAACACATAAGCGCCATTGCTCCGTGGCTGTCTTATATCCCTCAGGCCCTGTTTTGTAGGCCCCTCGGGCTGCAAAATAGCTCTGGAGATGATGGTACTTATTTGATGAAAACTACTATCTATATCGTAGACAATCAAATACTACTGAGTTTAATAACATATTCTATAATGTTTCACATCTATCGGGGGTCCCAAGATCCACACCTGTTTTTTTTTTTTTTTTTTTTTTTTTAACTTATATTATTCTCATATATTGCAACCTCTTGAATCTTCACAAGCTCACCATTCAAATCTTATGAAATAAAACTAGTTTACGTGGCCATCATCGGTAAAATTTCAGGACTTTTCCATAAAAATACGCATTAAAGATGACTACCAGCGCTGTTACCCTCAACTTGCACACAGCGAATGGGCGAAAGAGTAGCGCTAATATCGGAGATCCTATAGTGAAAAAAAAATTTGATCAATTCAAATAAATGCATTTATATAAATTTCGTTAATTTATTTATTTATTTAAATATGTAAAATATTTATCAGAACATAACAATTACATCAATTATTCGGAATAAATAAATCATTTACTAGAATACATTCAATAAAATGATTTATTTGTTTTAAATGTAATATGTTTTTAGAAGCAAAGTATTACTAATTTGAATAGAATAAATATTTAGTAACTTTAACATTACAGATTTTCAAGAAAATAAACATGTATTTGAATTTACTAAGTATTTATTTAATTGTATGAACTACACTTACTGAAATTATTTCGTATAATTTGGTGAAACAAACTGTGCACAAATGAATGATTTATTCGAATCCAAGGAACAATGTATTTTATTTAGAACGAATAAATTCTTTATTAGAATACGTTTAAATAAATAATTTGTTTCTAACAAATGAGATATATTTCTGAAGGTAAATAATTATTTTTTTTAATGAATAAAATATTTAGTAATTTTGAGATTACAGATTTTTGAAGTACTAAATATTTATTAGAGTTTAGAAATTGTTTATTTGACTGTACAAGCCATGCATAGTAAAATTATTTAGTACAGTTTGGTGATACAAACTGTATAAAAATAAATGGTTTAGTTAAATCAAAAAACGAATGTGCTTAATTCAAAACAAACAAATCATGTAAAAAAACACGTTTTAATCAATTGTTTACTTGTTTTAATTGAGATATTTAAATCAGTCATGTATTTGGGCAAAGTAATATTTTCTGGAGTAACAAAATTATTTATTAATTTTGAGATTACCAATTTTTTACATCATGACATTTATTATTATTTAATAAACAATTTCTTAACTATTTTATAACCTAATAATTAAATATATAGAACTCACAGTACTTATATTCGAATAAATTATACACTTTTCAAGTATTTGGTTGATTAGGATTGAATAAACTTTTTACTTGAATAGCTTAGAGCTATTATATTAGTTCTTTTTTTCTGAAGCATAACAGGTTATAGTTCAGTGGTCTGCGTGTCAACCTTCTAACCGGAAGACTGGTTCGATCCCCTTAAAGTTTTATTTATTCCAAATAAATCTACGTTTCAATTAAATAAATATTTATGTAGAATTGATAAACATTCATTACAGTTCAATAAATATTCATCTACTTGTAGTTTGTTTGGTCTCGAAATATATAAAAGTTTTTTCAACTTGATGAAGTATTTATTACACAGTAATAAACGTTTACTTATTTCAAATGCAATTTATTTAATTTCAATATGCATAAATTCAATAAAGTCTTATTTACCTTTAATGAATATATACATTCAATTGAAACAAATCACTTATTAAATATATATTCTTATAAGCAATTTAACTGTTTCAAATAAAAATTATTTGAAAAAACTAAATTTTTTTTTTAGTGTACTCACGCAGCTTTCGAATTTCGACACTTACATGAATTTACGTTAGTAATTGGGGCTTCAAGCTTCAATTGCCACATCATAAGGTATTTTTACATAAAAAAATACTATGCAAAACTGAAGCTTGATTATCGAGTGATTCAAGAACAAAAAACAATAAGCCCTTATTTATCGCAATTGGTAAAGGAAGTCCTGAGATAATACTAACTACACGCTTGTTACACACACACACACACGTGCACGCGCGCGCGCATGCACACACATACACAAAGAGAGAGAGAGAGACTTAGGCACACACAGAGACGGTAGGGCACTTTTGCTAAAGTATAAGAAATATCGATTAAATTATTTATGTCGATTGTTTTAGCAAACAACTAACAGAACTCATACCAAAAGTCAAAGAAAATCAGAAGTTATCCACCTCTGTTTACAAATTATACTTGTTTTTTAATTCAATAAAAACCTTTCCATTGATTTTTCAACTTCAAACGTGATAGAGTATTTCGTTCGGTGTACTATACATTAAAATTTGGTTATCTATGTACCACTAATACGTCCAGTAAGTACCATCGACAGCACTACTTTAATGTGTATCGATTGAATTTTGTTTTACTGCATGGGTCTCGAATAAGAGGATATATCTAGTAAATTACAAATAATCACAGAGTTTCACTAAAAATTCCATTTTGACCACCAAAAATCGATGGATCACCGAATCTATGTATACAACCCTCTCCACACAAATTTCAAATAAAAAAATATGAAAAGTACAGTATTAGAGACCATTCGTTATTACCACAAATCACATACTCTAGCTGATAAAACAGTTAACCACTTGCAGTTGGAGCATGTTCACATATACAATTTATCGTGGTTACCAAGCGTCATATGATGATCATTTGATAATCACTAGACTTTTTAGCATTATATTTATCTAGTGCTCACTCTGTAATAATATTAATTTATCATCGAAATGTTTTTTTCTTGTCCTATTTTTCATCATATGTATTACCTATTGTTTGGAACCAATATTTTATAAAAAAATTTTTTTTAATCAAAAGATACGAAAAAAATTATTCAAACGTACAATTTACACAACAAATATGCTAGAGTTTACAACATTATTTTACGGAGGCTGACTGACATTTAAGCATTAGTAATTATCAACTCAAAGAAAGGTTTATCAGTATATTTCACTATTTTACAAATTATATTATTAGATTTTTTATGCTCCTATATTTAAACGGTAGTGTTATTTATATAGGCGTAGATATTGTGCTTATTTAAGGATTGACAGTAGTATATAATGCCACCAGTGTGAAAATAGGTGTTGTCGCTCATCGAGTAGTAATTATGCTCATAAGTCGTCGACGGCGAACCCAACAACAAATGGGCCATGACCACTACGAGGGAGCGAAAAGCCGGGTTACATGTGGCTTGCAACATTTTTACTGGTTTTATTTTTTGATGGAGCTAACAAAAATTTTGCTTATTCGAGTAGGCAACCTGTTAATGTTTTAAGAGCTGAATGAATTTATACTTACCCAAATAAGTAAAATATAGAATTTGAGTGAGTAAAAATGATTTTGCTTGATTGAAATTTTTTTTTGCTCTCCCAATCTAGAAAAAAAGTCAAAAATTTATCTCTCTTTCTCTATCACCCAGACGGAAGACAATAATTTAGCTCACTTGGGTGATCAAAATAGTTCACTTCTTAAGTAGGGCGAAAAGTAAGAAAATCTTGCCTGGAGAGCAGGGTTTTTGTACATTTGTGCCCAAGGTGAGAACGAAACTCTTCTTCTGAGAGCGAAAAGCTCAATTTTTGGCCGAAAGTATGTCCCAATGACGCAACGGGATTGCTGCACTTTGGGCTCATGGAAAGAAATGTACTAATTTCTCATTGAATGGAGAAAATTTTTGCTATAGTAGTTAAGCATCACAAGTCTATACAATCCTGTATTTTTATTACTACAGTAGTATGATTTAATGCTTATAGAAAGGGGTTACAAAAAATACAAAAAAGTACTATTATTCCAGTGGTATCAGATGGTAGAAGCTGTAGTTTAACCTCCAAACAATATTTGCTAGGCATAACATTGATAAAAAAAAAAAAAATTTCTAGGCCTGCGGTAAAGGCAGTGTTTTTACTGTGACGATAAAAACCTTTTTTTAATGTACTATTAGAGATAAAACTTATAATCATTTACTTAATAACGAATTCCACTGATGTAAAATGTAAAAACTATTAGAAACACGCATTTTCACAATTATTGATATATGAAATATTTGAGAAATTTTACTGATATTTTGGTCACATTTTACGAATTAAAAATATTTGTGAATTGCTCTGCTTGATGCATAGTTTTTTAATAAAAATTGAAATTCTCTTCAATTATATGTATTGCTATTTACAATAACATCAATCATTAATAAGACTATGGGTAGAAAGTTCGCAATCATGTGTCACCTGACTGTAGAACACCTAAAAATTTCTCATACTGATCACGTTATCGGTTCAAATTATTTTTTAACTAAGTTACAAAATTATTATTCGTTCCAAATTTTCGTTTAATGCTTATAAATATAGCATTATTTTTCTAGTACATTACAAACTGTACAAAATATAGTACCCTACGTTAAATTCTTATACTCAATGAATAGACTATGGGTGTTTTCCGCAATCATTATACCAGCAAGTAATTTTGGGTTGCGCTCTATGTAACTGTCAGTTCGGTAAGTCAACTACTTTGAATTCATGGCGCTCTGTTCCGTAATATGGCCGGTAAAAACAGCAGACGACGTAAAAGTCAAGAAAAAAGTGAAGATTTTATTGCTGTTTATTGTCGTCTGCTGTTTTTACTGGACAGATTACTGAACTTAGCGTAAATTCAAAGTAGTTGACTTACCAACCTGATAGTAACGTAGAGCGCAACCCAAAATTACTTGCTGGTGACGATTCTGGAAAACACCCAAAACATATATTTATTATTCCATTGTACCATTAGATGCTTATATGCATAAAAAGTTGTAGAAATAGAGAACATTTACTGTTTTACCAGCTGCAGTATATATATAATCCAAAGTAACAACTCATACTCTTGTACTTAAAATTTATGTCAAGAAGGTTGTACAGGATTCCGTGACACTCCGATTTTTTGTGGTAAACATTTATTTTCAGTTACGTGGTTCATTCTGGTTAATTGCTATTACCCTCTCATTAGAGACCCATAATACTAAAATATTTTAAAAAAGACTCTCCACCATATCAATTTATTCGCCATATTGGTTTTTCAATAACGTCTTCTTGCATTGTATTAATATTATACATGTGCCTGATACTAATGACGGTAGGATTAAAAACAACAAAATACCTGCCATTTTGTAGTTGCGGTAATAGGATACTTTCCATAAAATTAAATATACTAAATTGTAAAATTATCAAAATCGTATGCACGTGAAAATTCTCTGACTAATCAGATGCAAAAAAGTAATCTAAAAATCAATCAATAAATCCCATCAGGATTAGTAGAGTAGTCTGAAAAAAAGTACGCCAGGTGACACATAAAACACCACAATCAGGACAAGTTACTGCAGCACCACAACAATTTTAAAATGTTTGACAGGCATACAAGATTTAGAACACCTGCATAATGATATGAACATAACTAATTTAATGATATTATTCCATTGCTTGGTGTTCTAACAGCTGATGAAAGTTTTATCCACCACATTATACCATCCATCTTTCTCAGGCATAAGACAGCATAAAGCTTGAGCGTATAAGGTTCATGAACAAAACTGAATAAAACTTTCTGTGAATATATTTAAATGTGCGACGAACACTCCCTCAAAATTTTAGACTATGTTCACGAGTCACAAGCAAAAAAGATAAGAAAAAAATTTTTGAAAAGTGGAAATGTAACGTATGCTTTTATCGTATAGTTGTATTTGTCGACCAAAAGTTTCGGTATGACTATATGCATTTAGTGAACTGATGTATACCAAAAACTGATTATTTATAGTTCAAATGACCAAGTTAGTGAACAAATTTTTATATGGGCATTTTGGTGATAAATTCAGAACATTCTGTCAAGAAAAGTGTCCAGAATCAGATAATAGATTAAACACAGCAATCGGTGCGGGTTACCGCAGCGCCGCAACATATTCAAAGTATTATACAAGCTTCAAAATACCGACATAATGATATGCTCATAACTAATTTGATGTCATTGTTCCCTTGCTTGGTGTTCTACTAGCTGATGAAAGTTTTATCTGACACATCATACCAACTATATTTCCCGGGCATAAGCTACAACATAAGGTTTGAGCGTAAATCGTTCGTAAATAAAACTGAATAAAACTTTCCGTGAATGTGTATAAATGTGCGATGAACACTCTTTTAAAACTTTAGATCATGTTAACGAGCAAAAAAGACAAGAAAGAAACTCTTGAAAAGTTTAACTGTAATATGTGCTTTTATCGTATTTTTGTATTTTTCTAACGGAAGCAACAATTTTTTGATTTAAACAATTTTTTTAAATCAATTTCTTAACAAAAACTGTTTAATTATATTAAAAGAGAAACACATTTGCAGCAGAATTTATTCATACGTTATTTAGAGCACAAAAAAATTCGTAAGGGGTGTGGTGAGAATTTGACAAGAAAAGATTAATTAAAAAAATTTTTACTGGAGTTTATAAAAGACTAAATAAAATGTTGTTGGATCCCTCAAAAATTAATTAACTATCAAAGTATTTTTTGGTATTAAGTTTTCTTATTTAAGAATACTGATTAATTTGTTTCTGACGAAAGATACAATGTGATTGTAATACGAATGTATGAGAAATTACAAAGGAAACATTTTACATACAAAATTATTAACAAAAACTTATTTTGTCAAAGAAGCATTATTTATTTGACTATAATTATACTTTCTTTTTTATTCTGTTAAATAACTTTTTCCATTTTTTCCACTATTGTATTATTTGTAAAGGCCCATCAACTTATGTTGATTTTTTGTATTTGCCCAGGTTGACCCGAAAGAAATTATGTAGGGATTAAAAAACCTCTTCTGTTAAAAAAATAACTACCATCGATAGTAGCCATTCACGAATTAGTTCCAGACTTAAACTCTCACAGTTTTCTTCAGTTAGTTTAAAAAAGAATTCAATTGAACTTTTAGCTCAATGAGCCATACCTCTGCTGACAGAGACTCGTGTTGTAGCCAACAAGCCAAAGGTTGTTTACATTTAGCACCACTCAAATGCATAAGACTCCTTGCATTAGTTTAACTCATTGCTTATAGAACTTGTTAGTGGAAAGTTAACGCGAGGAGCGTGCAAGGAGGCGAAGACTCACTAGTATGTACATATATAGTTGTACAAATACTATTGTTTATTGTGTTTACTTTCTCTCTCTCTCTCTCTCTTACAAAATGCGCAGCGCAGCTGCTCATTTTTTTTCTCTCTACTACACCACTGAGTGCTGCTGCTGCATATGATCGAATACTGCGTATTTTCTCTCTATTTTTTTCTTTTTCTGAGTCTACGAATATCATTTAAAGATAGTCTGCAAGTTTCTCCAACCAAAATCCCGCTTTTGTGCCCAAGTATTTTTTACCAGCACCAGTCACCAAAATAGTGATCTATCGTAATTTTTTTAAAGTCTACGCAACATTAAGTTATTATGGCCTTCAAATTCTAGGCACACCACTTCGTTCAAGCCGTTCGTTTTTCACAACTGTCAGAGATGTTCGCACTTCTTCAAGCCCATGAATTGCATTAAAAAGCTGGTGGATCCACCGTAGCCTGGACAACACAAGGTGATCCCACGAATCAACGACTACAATTTTACTTCAAAATCTTTAAAATCAACGGGCATTCGCGCATTTTCTCAACAGATACCCTGAAGCCGGCATATCGACAACTCAGTAAAAGACAGAACCAACTCAGATAATTGGTGAAAAGGGAGCCAACTCGAAATTTGGGTTGAAAAAGCAGTCAACTCAGATTTGGCTTGAAAAAGGAGCTAACTCAGGTTCAGGTTGAAGAAGCAGCCAACTCGGAAGTAATATTTTTTCATCAAGTTTTGTCATGGTAGCACTGAAATTCACAATATAGGTATACCTATATAAATGAACAAAGATTTTTCATTAATCCAATGGTTCAGAAAAATAATTTATGTTATTGTAGTAGAGTGTACTATACTTATTAAATTATGTGATTTTTCTACGTTATTTTTTCATCTGTTCTCATGTTTGCCTCTCAAATCTGATTTAATAATACCATGGACATCCTTTATTTTATTTTCAAAATTGTTCAAATCATATTGTGCTAAATACTTAAAACAAACATAAAAAATGTAATGGTTTTGGGTTCGCTGCTAAATTATCTCAGAAAAATAATTCACGTTGTAATAAAGTGCACTATATTATTAAATTGTGTGCTCTATTAGTCTAAATGTAATCAATTTAAATGTATTTGAAAATGTAGTTGATTTCCAAGAATGTTTTACATAGTAGAATGTATTAAAAAGTGGAATGTTGCTATCACTTATATTTAGCACACCACAGCAACTAATGTTCGCTTTAAACTCAACAAGCCTTACGAGTCATTCTTTGTATCGAAACGATAGAGTTCATTTGAGTTTTGTGGTAACTGAAGAGCAAAAACAGCACGAAAAAGCGAAGTTCACACTTCATATAAAGAATAAAAATATCGTTCGATCCTTACTGGTTAAGGATAAAGAGAGTGGGAAGCTCAATAAAAATATGTGCGTTGCTTCTTTCGATGTACAGTAAACTTTAACTACCCCACGATCCAATACATCTGGTATATAAGTCAAAATTCCTGAAGTGGGCCACTAAAAACAGAACTACCAAATTTTAATATAAAAGAATGTGTTTTTTTATTTATTTGAAATTCGACTTTTTGACAATGTTATAAACAATTGAACTTTTAGACGTTTTTTTATTTAAATAGCAATATCTCAGCAACAACTCGATAAAAATCAACGAAATTTGGTATACATATTCTTCAATCCTAAAAGGATAAATTTAAAAAAAAATGTTTTTTTAAATTGAAAATTAATTATAAATAATCGCTTTTTTAATAAACAATTGAAAATTCAAGTCGCTTCTTGCATAGGTAGGTAAGAAAATTTTTTTTCCTCTTATTCAGAAATGTATAAGCAATTTGTACCAAAAGTAAAATTTTTGTGCTTCCCAACAGAAAAAAAGTTATGAATTTTCAAACACAATTGCGTTGGCGCTGCTGCAGCGCTACGTGCGCTCGCGAGCGCTCGTCTACTCTTACCTGCATTCCGTTGTATCTACACGAACACAATAAATAAAAATATGTACATATACATTAAATAGAACTATATTAACTTGTGTTGAAGAACAATCTCAATATTATTTAAAAACTTTTTGTACAACACTTTTTGTATGAATAGAAATAATTTTGCAATCTACACTTTTCAAATCGACTGGCTTGAAGCAGTGATATTGCCGAGTTCCTTTTATAATTTTAGCGGTGAAAAAACGAGGCTGTAGTAGTATTTTTTATTTCTCATATTCGTCTACTGAACTATAGTCAAAATCAATCTTTTTGAAAAATCTACAGGCCCATTTATATAGTTCTTTCGTTGTGAGAATAGTCTGAGTTTGTAAGCTTGCTCGATACGCACTTCTCTTAATACATTCACCAATACCGTCGCAAGTTCTTTTGCCGTGAGCAGTAGAAAAAAATGCCTTTCAGCTTTAACTTCAAAGTCGACTTCGTGGTACAACAAATTCAGTAGATTAAAGCGATTTTTACATTGAGATCTAGCTCCATCCGAAAAATAAAATATCTTTCTAACGTTTCGTGCATCAAATTTTCTTTTTAGAAATCGAATCATTTTTGAGTCATACAAATAAACTTCGACTGCATCGTAGATTTCATACTCAGAAAAACTTCGTAATTAATATGGTGGATAATACTATTTTTTTGTAGTATACAACGCAAACGTGTAGTTATGCTTGATCTTTACTCTAATGTTGTGCTTGGATAGCATCTTGGACGTGAAAAGAATAATTTTCTGAAAAATCAAGTGTGACGAGAAATTCTCCATCTTCAAGTTTATCTTTCAATGATTGTAGATAAGTTGTTTGAGATTTAGCAATAAAATCATGTTTTAGTACGTCTGGTAAGTCTATTTCTAAATTTTTAATAAATAAATTATTAGTCTCCATTTGACTAATTAATTGACATCTGAAAAATAGAATGTGAAAATTTTTTTAATTTTCTAAAAGATAAATAAATAAATTCGTGTATAAATAACTACCTGTCAGCAGTAAGCCATTGGTTACAACCAATTGTTTTGATTTTGTGATTTTTCAAGGACGATTTTAGATTTTCTATTATTTTTAACGTTCCAGGACACTTAGTACAATTTCCCAAATAACATTCTGCTGTTGGATTGATGCAAGTAATATCCTTTAAGTAATCATGGTAACTAGTTTTAAATTCAACTTTTTTATAAAAGAATGCTTCTTTGAGTCCTTTCAATTTCAATCGAATGTTACCATGTATTTTACATACACAAACATTATGTGTGCCTTTAGCGCCAACTGTAATGCACTCTTGGGGTCTTAAAACTTGGAATGCTGATAACGAAATTTGTACCTCCGGATATAAGTTCAAAAAATTGTTGTCTAAAGTTTGAATAGTACCCAACAATAATCGTTTCTAAAAAAAAAAATACTTAAATAATTTCAAATTTTTACTTCGATTTCGATACAAATAAATAAAAAATTTTATTTATAAATTACCGCTTTCAGCTCACGTTTTCCATTGATAGCAACAGATTTTACGTCTTTTATTCCAGGCATTACTCGACTAACATCGTCTGATAAACAAAAGTCGTTGACTTTTTTAATTAAATCTTTACTCTTGGCTCGGCCTTTCTTTTTATCAGGGCAAGCTGCGTATCCCTGACTTTCTCGTAATCTAAATGCTGTGAAAACTATACGTTTGCTTATACTAAACTCTTTAGCTATTTTTCGAATCGACCATTTTACTGTTATCGTCGTTAAACGTCTGATAATCTCTTTTCTAGTAACAGCACGAGATAAAGCCTCTTTAAAATCACTGATCCAAGCATTAACATCAAAATCACTGTAGTTATTCAATGTGTTGACACCGATGGATTTAAGTACAAGTGAAGTGTCATTAACGGACAGAGTTAACTGTTTTTTATTGGCAGGTGCCGCTGTAATGACTTCTTCAAATGCAGCCGCGAGTTTCAGTCTTTTGTTTTTATTATCGAAAGAATTATACACATAGTCACGATCGTCGTCTTTTTTCGATACATTTGATTTTTTTTCTTCTTCTTTCTCCAAATTTGTATTTAATACACCACTTATATTGACCTCGATATTTACAAACTGAACTGAATCCTTGTTACGATATAGTTGTCCTTTGCACGAAGCACAAATGTACAAACCATACAATATACTAAGATTTTTATCATAGTTTTCCGAAATATAAGTTAAATTCTTAATAACGTAACTATGCTTTTTCTTTTTTAAAGGATTACAACACTTATGAGGCGGAGACATGATTACAACAATAAGATTAATGCTAACAAACTGTACGTGAACATAAGAAAACACTACTATCTGTGAAACAAAAGCTGTATGCTAGATCGTACGTCTGCATACTTGCCATTTGCATTTATTTTTTATTTTCATAGTGCGGTATGTTTAAAATGTAGGATTTTTTCTCGAATCATACAAAAAGTGTTGTACAAAAAGTTTGTAAATAATATTGAGATTGTTCTTCAACACAAGTTAATATAGTTCTATTTAATGTATGTGTACATATTTTTATTTATTGTGTTCGTGTAGATACAACGGAATGCAGGTAAGAGTAGACGAGCGCTCGCGAGCGCACGTAGCGCTGCAGCAGCGCCAACGCGATTGTGTTTGAAAATTCATAACTTTTTTTCTGTTGGGAAGCACAAAAATTTTACTTTTGGTACAAATTGCTTATACATTTCTGAATAAGAGGAAAAAAAATTTTCTTACCTACCTATGCAAGAAGCGACTTGAATTTTCAATTGTTTATTAAAAAAGCGATTATTTATAATTAATTTTCAATTTAAAAAAACATTTTTTTTTAAATTTATCCTTTTAGGATTGAAGAATATGTATACCAAATTTCGTTGATTTTTATCGAGTTGTTGCTGAGATATTGCTATTTAAATAAAAAAACGTCTAAAAGTTCAATTGTTTATAACATTGTCAAAAAGTCGAATTTCAAATAAATAAAAAAACACATTCTTTTATATTAAAATTTGGTAGTTCTGTTTTTAGTGGCCCACTTCAGGAATTTTGACTTATATACCAGATGTATTGGATCGTGGGGTAGTTAAAGTTTACTGTACATCGAAAGAAGCAACGCACATATTTTTATTGAGCTTCCCACTCTCTTTATCCTTAACCAGTAAGGATCGAACGATATTTTTATTCTTTATATGAAGTGTGAACTTCGCTTTTTCGTGCTGTTTTTGCTCTTCAGTTACCACAAAACTCAAATGAACTCTATCGTTTCGATACAAAGAATGACTCGTAAGGCTTGTTGAGTTTAAAGCGAACATTAGTTGCTGTGGTGTGCTAAATATAAGTGATAGCAACATTCCACTTTTTAATACATTCTACTATGTAAAACATTCTTGGAAATCAACTACATTTTCAAATACATTTAAATTGATTACATTTAGACTAATAGAGCACACAATTTAATAATATAGTGCACTTTATTACAACGTGAATTATTTTTCTGAGATAATTTAGCAGCGAACCCAAAACCATTACATTTTTTATGTTTGTTTTAAGTATTTAGCACAATATGATTTGAACAATTTTGAAAATAAAATAAAGGATGTCCATGGTATTATTAAATCAGATTTGAGAGGCAAACATGAGAACAGATGAAAAAATAACGTAGAAAAATCACATAATTTAATAAGTATAGTACACTCTACTACAATAACATAAATTATTTTTCTGAACCATTGGATTAATGAAAAATCTTTGTTCATTTAAATAGGTATACCTATATTGTTAATTTCAGTGCTACCATGACAAAACTTGATGAAAAAAATCAGATGATGAAAAACGACCTGAAGACGAGATATTTTTTGGCCAGCGGCGTACCTTCTTCGAGCACGGTCTCCATACACACAGACTTTGAGGCCAAGAGTCAAGCGACCTGCAACCAGCTCTCCGTCATCGAGAATAATAATAATAATAAGAAATAACTGGAGCTTTTACCACTGGCCCTTTTTAGGGCCATCATAAATATTTACATTTCCTACTTAACCATCAACCTCATCGCTTCTTTTAAGTGCTACCTAAGTTTAAACTAGGTTGCCAACAAATACATTCTTACAAACATTTTCGGAAACGATTAGTCTACTAAAAGACTATGTAAAGGCGGCCACTATTCGCTACGAAAATTCTAGAGGGGATAAAACGATGTGCACCAGCGCCCATGGCGTCGAATAAGTGAAACACAGGGGGCCATCAGGGCATTAAATGCACGCAGTTTGTGTATATCTTTAAATATCTACAAAAAGTAAGCATTTAATGGTGATACATAAAGAGTAAAGCAAATAGTGAATTGAATTATTAGTAAGTGCATTTTTATCTTATGTCAATCAGTGCTGGCAGTCTGTCATTACAGCCATCAAAAGTTCGATAAGCTTAGGCAAGAACTGTGCGTTGCGTCTGCTTAACCATATATATAGCAACACTAAGAGCAAAACACCAAGCAGACGTAGCGTTTTGATGGACTATATACGATGTACACATCATACTCTCGCAGGCTTTACATACTTTCAACAACTGTTATACAAACATTCCTGCTTTGATTCACATGGGATGTAAAGGTACTTTTTTCTAATTGAATTTCCTATAACTTTTACACTTCATGTCTTCCCATACAATGCTAAACTTTCAAGATATTCAAAGATATCTATGAACTACGTGGATTTGATGCCACTGGCGTCCCCCCCATGGTACAAGCATTGGCCACGAGCTGAGAGTTCCACTTGCTATTCTCTCAGCGAATTAAACGAAGTCAGTCATTCATTGGCAGACGTCACGAGCAGAGATATTCACCGCAAAGCTGGGAACCCCGGTGACTAATTATCCTCTCGACTCTAAGCATTTTCGTAGGAATTACTGATCTTCTCCAAGGTCATCGCTGGCCAAACCTAACAGCTATAAAGAAAAAATAGACTTGAGCGAACGGGACAGTCTCTAACGGGCAAGCATCACGAATCAACCTCCCCACCTTAGATCATCAAAACTACTAAGTCTGCAAAAAAAAAGGTGTATTAGACACCAACGTCTTTGATGTTATACCAGGAGACGTTGGGAAAAATCCTTACGACTAGCTCCAAAGCTTCAGACTTTGTAGTTTTTCTCCCGATCAGTCTGGTGCTACAATAACAGACCAGGAAAGATCACCCTGACATACAGGGGAAAGCAAGTTTTTCTGGAAACTTCAGTCAAGAAAAAATTTACTCAAGCTCACCGGTCCTTTTTAGAGCCATTGGACGTCGAACTACTTTGCCAACAAATATATTAGAACTTAATCAAGTTGACAAAAAAACAGCCTTTAGGGCTCACAAGAGTATTTACTGAGACAAAAGTCGCAAGAGGGCAAATTCAAATGAAAACTCCAAATGAATCTAATGAACACAATTTTAGGCGTCAAGAAACTGACGCAGAACATTCATCGAGATTGAAACAGCAGCTTCAAAATTGACAAATAAAGAATCCATTGCATGAGAGATCAACTTTTTATTGTACCCTCACAGTAATCTCTTAAATCTTCCAGACTTTTAAATAGGTAGAATATGTATTTGTATTTTCGTGGCAAAAAAAAAATGTGGAGATTAAGCTTCAGGACTTTGTTGCTCTGGTAATGAAGTTGTGATACAAGAGAAAAGAATCGTTCAATTATACATTATTTGTAAGTTTTAAATCATCACAGCCTAAAAAAATAGCTCTTTTCGTAGATTATACGGGAGAAACTGCAAATCAACTGCCTTTTAGGGCTAACGATTATTTGATGGCATGAGGACGCACGATACTTCTTAACATGATTATATTTTTTTTACTTATTACAGCTTATTGTTCGACCAAATAAACTGTATGGATTCCCAACAAATGTGTTCTTAATTAGACGATTTTGGTTCTGAGAAGTGTAAGGAATAGATCTGAAATTTTTAACTGAAAACGTTTCACATTATATGTCAACATACTACGGTGTTCTATTCATTGAGTCTTTGGCGAAGCCAAGGGGCCGCTAGTTATAAATAAAGCTAGCGCAATTCTGTTTTCTTCTCCACTACAACAATTTTTTGAGAGTTTTTTATGTTAAAAAAACATTTATGGCAATGGTTTACGAAAAAAATGTAAAAGTTACATTAGAAAAGATTGTTTCTTAAAAAAAGCTGTGCTTTTATGCATGTGAATTAAATTTCGAATCCAAAGATAAGTCATGCGTATCGTTTAATTTACCCATCCCAAAAAAATTTCACTTAAACAAAAACAATAACATTAAAAATTAGCATTCTGTAAACACATGATTGATTAACGTATCTTTCGTTAAATAATGATTGAAAGGACCAGGACAAACCTTTTTGTATAAAATACTAATTAATTCGTTTTTTTCTTGAGGTAAAAAATTTTGATCAATGGCTTAAATTGGCAGTATATCAGTATTGCTTCAGAAATAGAATGACTAGTCATAGAACCTATCGTTTACCATTAGACTTAAACAATGAGTATTTTTAGAGATAGAATGTGAAGGAAAAGATCACCCGAAGTTGATTTAATAGTTTGGAATAAGGCCTTTATATTTCTAGAAAAAGCCTTAGAATTAGTAGTCAGGACTTTGCGTGATTGATGTAATACAAACATACATTTTGGAGACAAATACATTCTTGCTAAATGCTGCCTGTCACAAAAAAACAAAAATAGAAGTATGGTTATAACTGAGACCATGAAATTATCATTCTTATAGAATTTTTTTCATATTTCAAAACTAACTATAAACATTCGTTCGATAGATACAAATATTTTAAAATGGTAATTAGAGATTGGAAAAGAAAAACTAAGCCATTTCAAATTCTTGGACATTACAAAACCAATAACAATTTTCGGTAATTTGTCATACCGACTTTTCATAATAAATATGCTTATTTTTTAAAAAAGAAAATTTAAAATTAGCCAAAATAGACATATATCTTGTTACTATGGTATAGATTGTGTAACTTACAAAGGTGATGATGTTACTGACAGTAATATTTACATAAATTTTTCCATTCCAAGTTTTAGATAGCATTCATTAAAGTCTCTTACCCTATGAACTTTTTTAAAAGTTTAAGCAATAGTTAAATTATTAAGAAATTCAAGTATATGACGATTTGCAATGGAGTACGATTGCAAATCTCAAAATTATAACAATATATTACCAAAGCAGAAACAATAATTAGATAAGATTCGGGAAATTAAGTTTGTCAAGTATAAATAATTGAAACTACAGGTAATTCATTATCCTTACCTTTTATACTGTACAGAAATCTTCTTCTTTTAGTTTTAGCGAAGTCCAGGACAATTAAATAAGTAAACTTTTGACAATTTGTCATTTGTCAAGTCCCGATGTAGAAGGTGTCGAAAGAAATTATGTTTCAAGAATGGCTTAATTAAACGTTGAAAAAAAAAAAAAATGCTTTTTAAGAAAACGTGTCACAGTTTCACCGCAAGAATTAAATGATTAATTTTGCAATAGGTATGCTGGCTACTGAAGGTAATATTTTATTTACCTGTCAAGTAAATTGGGATCTCTGAAAATATGTTATTAGCTTGTGACTAAGTAGTAGAAGAGCAATGAACGTAACAAACTGAACATTAAACAGGTAGCCATTTTTTATTCTCTATGCATGTACCATCCCTATGTTGTAATTATTTTGTAAAAGGTTGTACGTTCAAGATATTACTCATTGTCAGTACGAGGATACATTTCGAATAACTTTTGCTTGGAAGACGATATTTTATTTTGAGTAAACTTTTTTAAAGCATATACCTCTCTTACCAATAGAAAGTAACTATAGGACTGAGTCTATACATACTATTGATTCTAGTTTGCTTTTGAATCGCTATTTCTAGCGATTCCGTGAACAATAGTAATTGTTACTTTGTTGTTGGGATAATTAAAAATTTTAAAGCGGTTTTATCCTAAGCACTTTTTTAAACATGTTTTTCAATAAAGATGATATTTGAGGAAATTTAATGTTTTAAAATAAGACTTTACATTTATCTATGATTCATCTTAACAAACATTACGTAACATTAGAAAATACTAACAAAGCAACGTCATCGATCAGATATAATAGTAGAAATTGCTTACTTTAGGTCCTGAGTACAATAATAAAAACTGATTTTTCTTCAAAAAAATCACGTAGTAGATGTTTAAGTACTGAGATCAATGAGTTTTCTGTCTTTTCTTAATTTAATCAGTCATCACACTTTCTAGATTTAAAAATTGGCAGATTCTTTTCGAACTACATCGATAATATTCGATAAACAGTTTAACAGTTGGCTTAGAATGTTATTATGCTTGGACATAATATTAAAAATGATAAATTGTAAATTAAGTTATTTTCGTGATTAAGTACTGGAAACACACCCATTATAAACACTCAGAGAAAAATAAAGCTGTATTGATCATAAACCTTGGCTATGTTGGCTTAAATCACATAGGAAGGTGAGGTTTGGCCATATCAACTCAACATACACAAGTCATGATAGCTATGCTACAGACAAGCAATAATGAACAAGCTTTGTTAATTAATATTAACTGAGTTTCTAAGTGAAATTAATAAAATTTGTAAAGTGTACACAATAAATACACGAGCGATTATTAAAATAATAAATAGTAATATTTTATAACATAGATGGAATAAATGTCAATTTCTTTAAAAAAATTAAGTATCAAAATGAATGAAAAATATGTAATAGAAACATGGATTTTCAACTTTTTGTACATAACACAATCCTATTATAACAGTAAATAATTTTGTTAAAAATCATAAATATACGTGTTATTCAACATTTTCTTTTGAAACACCAGATTATTCACTATATAGTGTATTTTGGGGCAATATAAGATTCACTTTTATCTTTAATTAATAAACAAGAATGTACATTAAACCATGAACGAACGTTGCTGAGGATATGAAATTCTAGCATGGAAACTAGCGTGGCTGAATCTGCTTGACTGCGTGGTTATCACAGCGAGAAATTTTAGCTATTATCACATGAGTAGACCAAAATTGTTTTGGCTTGGCAACGTTAGTCATAGCCGTCAAATTTTTTTCTATGTGTAGTACCTAAACCTGAACAGTCACGTGTGAGTCAATTCGCACATTCAGCAGGGACAAATAAATTTGTCCGTTGGTTATAAGATCTTGTTAATATTGGAATGTGACTTGGAGTCATAACTTAGCTACGAAAGAGTGTATGCCAATGTCTGTATGACCAGCTTTATCATTTTAAGTACCGGCATCAAATAAAAAAATTTATTTTCTTTACAAAAATACTTGTAAAAGTGAAAGTAGATATGTTTCAGAATAAAATCCAGACAATAAAAACTAGACTACCAGCTTATTGCCTTTGCAAAATAATATGATTCGGTTAAAATGCCATTGTATTAAAAAAGCCTCGTAAAAGTGTGAAGCTAAATGCTTAAATCTTTGTTAAAAATACTGTTACAAGTAATTACAATACAGACATCTTTGCTTTTACGTTTGATACGAAAAGAAAGTTGCACGATGATATTTTGTCAAATAATTCTTTCTATATGCGTTTACTACGTATATTAATTGTACGTGCTGGGTGTGAGCATGGTGGTAGTAGGATTGTTATGTACACAAGGTACGATTCGCAATGAAAATGAAGATAGCCAGCGCTCTAGTCAGCGATTATTTACAACGCTGCACAGTGCGGCCGAAGGCCACTTTTTGCGGCCAAAACTCCAAAATAAAAGTTTTTAGTTATAGTTTTTTTGTCATCAAGTTGGCTAAAGAAGTTCCCTGAGAGACGAAAAATATTCGGAGTGAGGTCCCTTGCCTCGAATCCCTTCCATAATCTTAGTCTGAATGTGGCCGTTTAGGCACGTGTAGCCACGCGTAGGAAAAATCGATTAATAAACGCTTGCATTGAACACGTGTGAAAGTTTTTACTGCCAAGTAAACTTTAAACAAAAAATGGATTCTACATCTGAAAGTAAGTACAATACTTAACAAAATTTCTGCTTGTAAAATACTAAATAGTAAATTGTTCAAAAGAGATATGCCCAGACTGTGTTTTATTATTATTTTTTTTTGTTATCTACATAGTCAAGTGAAAATTTTTTTATTTTGATAGATCCTGCTCTCTAAGTTATTAAAAGTTGTTGATAATATTATTATGTACCAAAAAAAAAAAAATTAGCTGCCCGTTGAGTTTTTTTGTACATTTATTTACAAAAATGAGCAAGTGAGACGGCGCATATACGCACCTGGAACTACCTAATATAATTGTGATGTGCGTGTGCGCACGTGTGTATGTATAAGACTTTCTGATTGTTCGTAAGCGCGCCACGCCAGGAACTTATACATACACACACAAACGCGCGCGCGCGCACACACACGCACACATATCCTATGTACAGTTGCAATGACATAAAAGATCGGAAGTGCCTCATGTTTCAAACAAATTCACTGTAAATATTTATTGTAAATATTTAATGTAAAAGTTTTATTTGTTTTTTTTAGGATCCAGTACTTCAACGGAAGATGAAATAACAAGATTAAAACTGTTCAATATAATAAATAAAGGAATTAAAAAAGACATCAAGGATATATATATATATATAATATGATAGAAAATTTCCTGTCTAAAACGCATAGATGTCAGTACATATTGTCAAATGACGAGCAAATGAAAATAGCAAAATTGATATCCGAGATGAAAAAGAGGTGGAACGATAGTAATCGAACAGAAGAAAATTTCCAAAGAAAAAATCAAGATTGGCTATTAAAGACACTAGATTCATACAAACCAGAGAAAGAAAAATCTGTTACAAAGCAATCTACCCCAGGTCGTCCAGGAGTGAGTTTTTCAGAGTCTTTTGATCGTAGTATAAGAAGAACAACTGAAAATTTATGAGCAACAGTATCGACAGACGTACTTTTGTATTCTGCAAAAAGTAAATTGCGGACTAAAGGTAAAACAGATTTTGCTATGGTAGTAGATGATATTACAAAAAATAGTCCTACGAAAGCTAAAAAATATAGAAAAAGTTTGGAATCCGTGGGTAATACAAATATTCCTTTTACAAGTTACAAAGCTTCATCTCTGTTTATTGAACTTAGGTTATCACAAAGTAAATACCAACAGTTGCGTAACGCTCATTTGGAAAATAAATCAAACCTGATACCTTCATACAAAAAGCTACAAAAGTCAAAATTGCAATGTTACCCAACTTCGGGACTCTCTTTTACTGTAGATAAAGCTGAAGTGAAATTACAACCTCTATTAGATCATACATTGGATCGTATTCTTTCAATTCAAATAGAAGTAGTGAAAACTTTATCAGAGGATAAACTCAAAAATTTAACTTTATTTTATAAATGGGACTGCAATGGTAGTTCGGGACACTCTGCGTACAAGCAAAAGCTTGACGAGAACAGCAATAGCGATGAGAGTATTTTTTTTACATCTGTAGTTCCACTACAACTTTTTTACACTAATACTTTGACAAAAGAAATAACTGTTGTATGGAAAAATATAAGAACATCGTCAACAAGATATTTTTGGCCTGTTTCAATTAAATGTGCTAATGAATCAGTAGATTTAACAAAAGAAACAATAAATAACGTTGAGCGGCAAATACGAGAGTTGATTCCATTAACTACTACCATTTCTGGGAAAGAAGTATCTATTAAATATGATTTGAGGTTGACGATGATAGATACTAAAGTTTGTAATTCAATAACTGATACAACATCCGCGATGCGTTGCTATTTATGTAATTGTACATTTAGTTAATTTAACGATATAGATAAAATGTTAGAACAGAAAATTGAAGAAGCTCATTTACAATTTGGCCTGTCAACTGTACATTGTTGGATTCGATGCTTTGAGTTTTTATTACATTTATCTTACAAACTTGACATTGGAAAATGGCAAGCTCGAACAAAAGAAGAAAAAGAATCACGATCAAAAAAAAAGGTAACATTCAAGCAGCCTTCAACAAAAAATTAGGCTTAATTGTTGACGTACCAAAAGCTGGTAGTGGAACTTCAAACGACGGAAATACGGCTCCAGATTTTTTTGAGAACTATCAAAAATCTGCAAAAATAACAGGAATTGATCAATATATCATACATCGTTTTTATATTATTTTGCAAATTATCACCTGTGGTCATGGTATGCACGAAGAAAATTTTCGCGAGTATGCTGTCAAATAAGCAAAAGATATTGTACAAAAATATCCCTGGTATTACATGCCCACATTAGTTCACAAACCTTTGATTCATGGCCGAATAATAATAAAATATTCAGTGTTGCCTATTGGTCAAAAGTCTGAAGATGCGCAGGAAGCCTGAAATAAATTTTTTTAAATTTATCGCGCAAATTTTGCCAGAAAACATTACCGTCAAAAGACAATGGAGGATGTCTTCAAACGGTTTTTAGTTGCATCTGATCCACAAATATCTAGTTGCCAAAAATTACCTTTAAAACCACTTAAATCTTTATCCAAAGATTGTATTAATTTGCTAGCACCTCCAAATGTAAGTAATAGAAAAGAAGATGAACAATCTTATGACAGTTCTTCCACTTCTGAAACAGACATGGATGAAGATGACTGTGACCGATATGAGACAATAGAACGTGAAAAGATTCATTGCTTTATATAAATGGGACAGTGTCCCATTTGTTCTATTGTTTTTCATATGACTTTAATTATTGTAAATTCAGTCATATGACTTTGAATATGTGTCATTGTTAATATAATACAATCGTGATGTAAAAGGGGAAGCGCCCCTCGTATTTATTTCTGAAGAGGTCGACTTTGGTTTCGACGAAACGTCGAATATTTTGTTTAATAAAAATGTGCTCTCTTTTACCAAGTTTTTATATTTACTTGTACCTTAACAAACTAAACGGCATGGTATGTCAAAAAATACACTTTTTTTACCCTTAACAATAATGATTTAGTTTTAGATAAGGTTTCTAAATAAGGTGCTAAGGCATTGGTATATATGTCTTGCACCAGATTATGACAAATAACCTTAAAACTGGAGAAAAATAAATTTATAATACCTGCTCTTCGATAGGTTGCAGCCTTAACTAAATGTTATGTCGATACGCAAGTATTGACAAACTGAAAGCTATCTTACAGCTTGACTAGAGCTGCACTTATATTAATTCAAAAAGAATGAGCATGGACTTCGATACAAGAACAAGGACAACTGAGTTGCAATGTTGGATCAACTAATCACTTAAGCTTTCCATTGTCATGTTAAAACGGTCGGCCTAGTTTTTGTTTAAGCCGTAAAAATTTACATATTACCATTTAACAATAATTTAAAATAAAATTTCATAATATTTTTAATTTTTTCATAACAAAAGTTAATAAAATGAGGCGTGTTACTGAGATGATAGAGTAATCATTTTTCGTAATCGAGATAACATCCATTATTTCTTTTAAAGTTACAAAAGTGATGTTTAGGAAAATTTGTTACATAGTCTACAATCCTTACAACAAATTAATACATAGAGATCGGTAATGTAAAAAAATGTTCACTTATGTTATGGCGACATTCTGTCACCACAACCCATTATCAGGTGACCTTAAAAGCATTACATCAAATTGTCACTTAATGTCGTGAACTAAAAGCTCAAATGCTTTACATTACACATTTTACATTCGTAAAAAAATTCATAAAAATATTTGTGACTAAAAAAATGAAACATGTTTGTACTATAAGAAAAAAAAACTCAAAGAGAAATTAGTTAAACAAAATGAAATCAGCATTTTATTCTTATAATTGCGATTGTAACAATAAAAATAAACAAAGCATTATTCTAAGATACGTTTTAAACTAAAGTTTGTAACGATATGATCATTGTTTTTTCAAAATTTTCAGATTTTTTATGTTGAGAGATTATGTTAATAACATCATTGTCATTTTTTACAAAGTGTATGAATATCAATAAGCTGTTAGTTGTAACTTTTTCTATTTAAAATTTGTAGTATTGTTCCGATAGTAGTTTAATATAATCGCCAACAACAGTATCCCATAAAATTAACTGCTGGATATTTTTCACAGTTATGAAATTTAAGCTTTTAAAATTATTTTATAATTCTCAGAACTTACTGCAACTGGAATCATGTTTTTGGATTTCCATAAAAGAAGACATTTCTGTTGTATTTGATTCTTTAAAATTAAAGTTATTTACATTTTTTATTTTTACATTTTATTTTCAGTCCAACCATTTTTTAAATCTTATGTCATGTACATTCATATAGTAATTTTATGCATGTAATGTATTTTATAATCATTGTATGCAATGCTTTTCAAGTTTGTAAGAGATCGATGGTACAAAAAGTCTTACGAATGTTACAATTCTATAGAGTTGTGGTAAGTGTAACTTATAATGTCAAACCATTTGCACGAGCTTTTTCATACAGCTATGGGCTCACATTCCACAGCATCGGCATATGAAAGAAGAAGCGTAGAGGGCACCAGAAAAAAAATATCATAGAAAAGGTATGTTTGGTTAACAAAAAGAGCTTTGATAGTCTTATGATATCCTACAACAAACGCTCATTCCGACATTATTCATGGCAGATACTAAAAAATTGCAGATAAACTTAGTTATTCTCGACGCTCTTCATGAACAACATAAATGCATATTATTTGATAAAATATATAAATACACACATTATTAGAACTACTGTATCAATATAAAAGTAAATAAGACTTTTAACAAAAGAGTCTATCGCTTGATTAATATTAAACTTACATAAAGATTTTTACTCGTTTTAACTTTTTCTAGTAGTTCTAGATTGTATCTATATTTTTGACTTGATAGAGTGGATCACAATCCATGCAGTTCCAGGTAGTTCTGTATTTCTACTACCAATAGTAAAATGTCTTTTAAAAAAATACCCTTTTTACTGCAAGCCCACTCTAAAGTATTAATATTAAATCAACGCTGGTTACTATTTTGAGTCAATTTTAAACAGTGTACTTTACCATTAATCCATAACGATTTTAATGCTAAATTTGGAAAAAAATGAATCGTCGAATAATATCGATTCATTGTTGGAAAGTAGTAAGAAAATAAAAGTCTGAAATTTAGTACAGGCTAAAAAAAACATTCAGCTTTGGGATTTGTAACTGACCTTAAATACTATTTGTCAAATTTTAGTCTACTCAATTTTAGTGAGTTTCATGTAAAGAATACATTTTACGTCCATGTAATTTACAGCTGTCAGTTTCTTATTTATTTTATTTATCAATGGACCTTACATGGCAGTTATAGTTTAAACAAGGTAGAATTGGTGTAGGCTGTTTACGGAATCCCTATAAGAATTACTGAGTAAAGAATACTGTAGCGCGTCTTACAGAAATCATTGCATGATTTGGGCGTGCATTCTAGCAAGAAATTGATAACGCTCAGAACTGTGTGATGAAGTTTGGAGTATATATATCACTAATCATCGATTATTATATTGTTACAATAATAGGTCGGCTTAAGGGCTTCAACAATTTGTTTTAAAATCAAATAAGTTCAATTTCATTATATTTTATTTTATTTTATTTGAAATGAATATTAGAAAAAAAAATAATAGAAAATTGAGCTTCTAATCAATAACACGTAATAGCATGAAACATTTGAACTAAGTTACTTTAGCACTAATGTATGAATTAATAAAAAAAAACATTAGTGATTTGCTACTAACCAGACAGCTGTACGCAACTAATAAACAAGAAAGTTTTCTTTTTAACGCTGAAAGGCTTAAACTGATATTAAACACAAAAAAAAAAAAAAAAAATCACACAATTATTATTGAGACCTATGACCTTGTAGGCATTACGCATCTTTTAGTATAAATGCTTCAACCATACATGTAAGGTTTATTTACAAATAAATATGTCACTTGCTTTTCACAAAATTTTGTACATGAGACTTAAAATTAAATTATTGAATATTTTCTGACTAAAAAAATATATTCAACAATTTATCTGATCAAGTTAAAGTTCTAGTTATGTAAAGATGTTTTATTTTGTTGAAATATTTTTGAATTTAAAAAAAAATTCTTTGATGATTTTTATTTTTTGCATAATAAAGCAAAAGTTTATTGTTATCTACATTGTGGTCTTGTGATATGAAAGTTTTCAACATTTAACTAATGTTATATTGAAAATTTATTGATTATTAAAATTAAATGTCAAAATGAACACTGATTAAATAATGATTCAAAGTTGATTTAACATCAATACTCATATCAAGGCTCCAGTAATAGAACACCTAGTACGCCCTTCTACTGTGATTGTACGAATGATTATTTTACACTCTATATTGTTAAGAATGGCAGCAATTCGTGCTTTGATTTTCAGGATTCGTATCAAAATTATGGTGCGTATTAATTCTCACTGTTTTAACCACAGTCAAGTCAGAATAAACAAATAATTTTAGATTCTAAAATTTCACCTCTCTTTATTAGCTGTTCTTCTTAAGATATCAAAAAATAAAATTAAAAAATCGTGAGCACTCCGACTGATAATATGATGCTGTAACTGTCAACGAGGATAACCACTTTTGAATGACGTTTAACACTGGTTAAAACATAATTGACACATCGAAGTGAAGTAAATCACCAGTTCGCCATGCCAGGCTTATTTAGTGTCATAAAGTAAATCTGACATGAACAGCCACCCTTAGCTGACGAAAAAAATACTTTGTCGTTGCGCTCACAGAGGAATTTCAGTCGCTGTGCCTTTTTATGCATAAATACACCATCTAGGTGGCCGCTTTCTACACTCCTTATCTCGATGGCTTTATTACCCCAGCCCATAATTTGTCCAATGCCAATGTAGGCGACGCTTGTCGGCATTTCACCCCACTGTAGTACCATAGTCTTAGAGACGCGACCGTAGGTATTGACGTAAACACCCTCGTTGTCATAACAGAGAAGTAGCTGCATGCCATTACTGTTGGGTAAAGCGACGATACAATGCGGGCATATTGGATTTTGGGTATGCTTCGGCATGTAGATATCGTAGACGGTAGCTGAGTCAAGATCAACGGCGTGGAAGCCATCGGTACTACCATAGATGACTTTAAGGCGGGTACCTTCTTCAATAGTAAGATCGACAAGAAGAGGTCGGTGTGCAAGCTCACCAAATGATTTGAAAGCCATAAATTTGTGATAGGGCTTGGGCGCCCATGCATAAATTTCTATAGACTCTTTTAGAGCAATCACAAGAAACTTAATACGCTCGTACTTAACGATTTTGAAGTGCACAGCACCCTGGAGATCTCCCACATTTATCCAGCCGTTACGTCGTTCAACCTGCTCACTATGACCATCAGTGCGAAGAATTTTGCTTTTTAGCCAAGAAAGGTAATAGACACGCACGCGATTTTTCTTTCCACTAACAGTAACAAGAATATTTTGTCCTTCAAGCACCTCCATTTGCTGAAATCTGCGTCGACTTATTAATTGGTACACTTTGCCTTGACCGCTGCGATCAAGTAGCATCAAGCCATTTTCAGTGCCAATGAGTAGGTTTACCCCCCAAAGGGCTGCACAAAGAATCTCACTGTTAAAACGTTTCTTGTACTTACGTATCTCAGGTGTATCTGAGCTGAGGTCATGGCTTGTGGGCGTAACATTGACATTAACATGTGACTCACGGCGGGCTGGTCCAGCACCAAAGCCAAATGTTAAAAAAGAGCGCTGCTTCTGTTGGAGCGCAAGAGGTGGAGATTTGACTGCCTGACGATATTCATCGCTGATTGACTTGTCCTGGCGTTGACCTGGTGACGAGGTTAATAAATCCGGTAATACTGAGCTGGTTCGGGAGCCTGGTGAGTCCAATCGTTGGAAGTCACCACTTGTTGTGCCAGTCACCCCGCCTCGGCCGCGTTCACTAGCCTCACGGCGCTTCATTACTAAAGTATGTTCTCCCAGCTCTTCTTCATCGGGCGTTGGTGGAAGTGGGCGATTCGGTGCCCCAGCCTCGTGGTATGAGTTATGACCCTGCTGGGCTATCACCAGCTGTTGAAGTGGACCTCCACCCACGCTCCCACCCGATGATGATGATGAAGACGAGGATTCAAGATGTGGCAGTGGCTTGGGCGGATCACTAGCTAGAAGCGTGCCATCATTGCGATTACTATTACCACTTACGTCTTCTATATCATCATCACTGTCACTCTCAATCATGAGCGCCATTGGTTTAAATATATGACTGTTTCTCTGGGAGACAGGCACGCTGACAGAGCCACCAGAAGCCATGGCCCGCTCGACTGCAGGAAGATTCGAGGATGGTGTAAGTGCTTTGTGCACCTGCCGCAGGTCATCTTTAGGCGTCGGTGGCAGCGGTCGTGATGGTGGGTGTGGATCTGGTACGACAATTAGCCGATGCGGCACTGAAGGCCGAACATGCGGTAGTGGCAATAGTTGTTGGATCATAGTCTCTGGAGGATCCTTCATGCGACCCGGCAACTGAGCTGACTGCTTGGATATATCCTTGGCTGAAGCGCAGACAGCAACAGTAGCAGTAGAAGCATGAGTTTGTGCCTGCTGTTGCTGTTGACCTGGTATTTCTTGAGAGAGCGTACGACCTTCTTGAATCTGCTGAAAATTGCGGCGCAAAGTATCGCCACCAGGCACCTGGATAATGGAAGAGGGCTCACCTGCGACTGCCACTTCATCGTCCTCGTTCTCGCTACCACTGTAGCGGTAGTCGTCCCGCTCTTTCTCTTGCTTGCGTTTTTTACAACGATCGATATGATCCTTGAGCTGGATCCGCACTTGGCGCTCAGTTGGCTGGTCACGTATGAATGCGTGTTTCAGTAGTTGCTCGGTGTAAGGGCGCTGGTGGTAATCCTTTACAAGGACGGTCTCGATAAAATTCTGGAATTTCTTGGCCCATTTTTTTGATTTAAGCCGAGGTGGTGGATTTCGCGGAATCAAAAATAGTGCTCGCATGGGGTGTAGATCACAAAGAGGAGGTTGTGACTCAGCCATCTCTAAGGCAGTAATACCTAGAGACCAGAGATCACTTCTATTATCATAGGTCGCCTCGGGATTTTCATCACAGGCTATTACTTCAGGTGCCATCCAGTATGGTGTTCCAATGAATGTGTTCCTGCGCCCAATAGTTCGGTCAAGTTGGGCGCTTACCCCAAAGTCGACGAGCTTGACCTCAGCGTTGTCAGTTAACAGAACGTTTTGACCTTTTATGTCACGGTGTATTACCTTATTACTATGCAAGTAGCTGAGGCCTCGCAAAATCTCTCTTGAGATATAAGCGATCCATTCCTCTTTCAGGCTTTGACCTTTAGTTGATTTAACAAGGTCTGTAACAGAACCTGCACCGCAGTACTCCATCACAAGCCAGAGTTGGTCGTCTTTGCCAGGTGGAGATTTTTTGACGAAGGCACCATAGTAAGTAGCTATATTTCTATGGTTTGAATATCTTTTGAGTACATTAATCTCCAGTTTGATCTCCTCCTCTTCATCTTCAGTAACATCCATAACCTTGATAGCAGCTAACTGACCAGTCTTTGTATGTCGACCCTTATACACCTGCCCATAAGTACCGTTACCAACAACTTCTATTAGCTCAAATATGCCTGCTGGATCCTTTAAAGCATTGAGGTCTATATCATCTAGTGAGCAATTGACGCTCGGCGTTAAATTGTGAGCCATCTTGATTTGTTCAATCTGAAAACAGAACAAAAAATTTTTAAATGAGAAGTAATCATTAGTTGATCTTACAAATTTTAACAAACCATTAGTGGATATTTTCAACATCTCATGATATCACAAATTATACCCCCTACGTGCTTTGCGTACCACGTTTATAACTTTACTTACAGTCAAGACAACAGAGGTTAAACATTTGAAAAATTTTTTATTAAATCAATTCTAAAAGATATGCTATCAGTTTATTTTTACTAATATTAAAATACAACGTTTCAGCCGTGTATGTACGGCCCTCTTTGTCTACAATAGTTAAGCAGCGTCAAAAATTTAACAATTCCAAACTACTATGCCCAAATTCAAATTTGACTGTGTGATAAGAATGAAATGGAAAAAAACTAGAATAAGAAATTTTTTTACAATAAAGAGCCATTTGAACGTGCTGTTATCACAGCTTTTTATTTAGAGGTTCAAAGCTTAGCATCAACTAATATTTCAGCCATATAGATAAAAAAAGAGTGACAACACCAATAAAAGCAATGTTATTCTTTCTCGAGAACTCATAGTCGTTAACTTAATATTTTTATGAACCTAGTTAATGAAACAAAATATTTAAAATGTTGGACAATTGTATTTCTTAAAAAATTGCAGATAAATTCTGTTTGATAATATTGATATCCTTAATCTGGAAAAGTGATACGTCATTTTTTAACTTGCTATGTAAGGAAAAAAATTATCATTTTTCTGCAACATAAATTTTTTAATTCCACAAAAGCGTCTTTTAACTAGATATATCTAACAGTTCTTCGTGATAGCCACAATAAGACTTATGTAATAATAGTAGTTTTCGTACCTAATGGTGCATGTCACCAGGGTAACTACTGGGTCCTAGGGACTCCTTGTGCTTGCCCTAGTTGGATACGTACCAGGTGCGAAGCTTATTTTTCCTACCAAGGGCAAATAACCCTTACAAAAGCTCAAGGTAGGAAATAGTAGTTTTCGTTGAATAAGTGCCATCGTCTCCGGGGCTATTTTGCGGCCCAAGGGACCTACAAAACAGGGCCCAAGGGAAGTAAGGTAGCCATGGTGCAATAGTACTTAAATAGCGAATCACATTTCTCCTACCAAGGGCACACTAGCCTCTCAAAAAGGCCAGAGGTAGGGAAATACTATTTTATACTGTGCGTAGTTTCCTCAGTGACTTGTTCACCATGTATAAGGCAATTTTTTTCCTCTTCAATAATGTGTGTAAGACAATGGTTACACTTATAAGTTTTTTTTATCATATTAACACGATTCAGCCTTTACAGAATCAAAATTCAAGGTTCTTAATAGGCTAAAATCTCTATAATATAACAATACAAATCACTTTAAAATAAGAATAAAAAAAATTTTTGACTTTTACAAAACAACAGAATCACTTTGTACTTACAATTACTCGATCAGCGAAAATAATTATAAAAATTTTTCTATAGCACTGTTATATTCTCGATTGCCTAAGTATTAGCGTCTGAGTCTGTACCATGATGGGTGACTCACACGACCGTCTCAAAGCATAAGTCAATAAACTCACTAAAAGTTTAAAGAAAGACATGTACTGAGTTCGACTGCAAGGGAGAAGTGACAATTTGAAGTTATTGTCGCGGATGTTATGCAGTTTTTATGTGGTAAACTAACACCAACTTACGTCTTGAATATTCACAATAGCTTTTGTGTTAATTGTTCTTACTTTTAGACTTCTAGATGACTATTCTAGGCAGCATGCTTTATTATTATTGGAATTTATTTTGTAGACTATATTATTTTCATTACTATTATTTCAAAGGTCTTTTCCCACTTCCATAAATTTTGAAAACTTGTCTTCTCTTTGAAATGCATGCAGTGTATTATCTGAAATGTATACTTTACCTACTCAACTATTATGAAAAATTATTGTTAATAACTAATTATCTAGGTGTTTAAGGTAGCTCCCTACCACTACATAATATACAATTTACATAAATTTTTCAAAATATCGATTAAATATAATAATAGAGATAAAGTGTTACATGGAAAAAAAATGCACTGAATCACCTAAAATTTGGATATGGCTTTGAAAAAAAAAAAAAAACTCAAGTCCTTTTATTGTTTTGAAAATATACAGTTAAAAATATAAATTGACTCAACGTCTGCAGGTGTATACGTTTTGTAGTGTCGTTCAAGATAAAAATCAGTTTCTTGAACTTAATATTAACAAAATGTTTACATTACAATGCATTTTTTTTTTATTACATTCTAGATCATGCACACTGATGAACTCTTCCACGATCACCAAACGTTACTTTTCTCTTTCAATTCGCAAACAAGTGGATGACTAGTTATGAACAATTATATCTCATAACAACACACTTGGTTAAGTAGAAATTTCAGATGATGTACTCAATGCCCAATAAAATTTAGATTACGGTTTAAATTCCTTATTCTCCAGGAATTTTGATAAATGTATGGATTTGGAGCGTTATTACACGATTTTTCGAAGCTGTTTTTTCAAGCAACACACACACACACACACACACACATGTATATTGTTACGGGGTGCCACCGATGCGTATTTAACGAGGCGGAATTCGCAACCTCGAGCGGGCCTGTGTTGCCCGGATACCCTCGGTGACACTTCCTGTAAGGGATGTTCGCGGGTCTCATTCGCCAAGACACCACTGGGGTCAAGTATCGCGGCGAACTTGGACGTCGTCGCCTCTCGCGTCGACTATAACACAACACAGGGGGGACAGGGCATACACAGAGAAGAGTAAGCACTCACGAGTATTATATTAAACAAAATATGTATTCGAAACAGTATGAAAATAAGTACAAAATCTACTTTACTCGCAGGTGCATGCGTGTGTGTGTGTGTGTATGTACGCTCGACGAGCGCGAATACTCGACCAGCTCGCGGTGCAAACTCGCGAACCAGGCAGACACGCGGGCTAATCAAGGGCTGCTGCCCTTTACAATAAACTGCCTATTGGCAGGTACTTACAGCGTCTCGAAGGTCGCTCCTCAACGATGCCTTGGATAGGCCAAGACCATGGACGCTAACGAAGCGGGTACGCAGAGGCCAGTAGGCGTCCCTACTGGCTGCGTTGCAAGGTCAAGGTCATCAGGGCTGGCCTTGGCTCGACCTCGTCAATAGGGTCAGGAGCAGGGTCGCGGCACCAGACACTGCACAGCGACGTCGCACTGGATCACCGCCAAGGGTCGCCGATATCCGCGATATCAGCGGAAATCACACCACATTCTCGCGTATCAAAATAACAATAACTTTGCTTCTCGCGTGAAATCAACCAAAATCTCGCTTCTTGCACGCTTAAAGGCCCAAGTTAATCTAGCGCTCTCCCAACCTTTTCTTCTCTTCCCCTCCTTTCCCTTACCACTTTCCCACCTAGTCCCTTTAACTCTTTTTCCCCTTTTCCCTGCTTCCCTACCTGCCTTAGCCTGCTGGTGATGGCCTAACGGTCTCTCACCGTTACAATATATATATATTCTAGTAGGGCTTCGCCCCCCAGCACGCTCTGCGCGCCAACCCTCTACTGTTCTAACTTGAAAGGAGAGTCTTAAAAATTTTATCTGTTAGTGGGGAGAGGTTGGTGCCCAGAATTTCATAAGAAAAAAGAGTTTTTGATCTACATGGTTAAGCATTGGTTATATATTTATCAGTAAATTTCCACACCATCCAGAAGGTACTATTGTGGTATGTGGAGAGATTTTTTTTGAACTTCCTGTTATGTTTAAAGAAAAAATATTTGATATAATGTACATAAATTTGAATCAAGATCAAAAAAAAAATTTTTCAACTATTTGTGAACAAGAAGAAAAAGTACATTTCATAGATGGTCCTCGAGGATCTGGAAAAACCTACTTATATAAGACACTCATTTATTATTTTCTTTCTAGAGGTAAAAATATTTTCTCAATGGCTTGGACAGGAATTGCGTCTGTATTACTACCAAAAGGTATGACCAGTCATAGAACTTTGCGTTTACCTTTAGATTTCGATAATATTAAAAGTGTATTTTTAGAATTTGAAACTGGAAAAAAAAATTAAGGGAAGTTGATTTAATTATATGGGACAAGGATTCTATGATTCCGAAAAAAGCTCTAAGAATCGTTGATAGTACATTAAGAGACTTGTGTAATACAAAACTTTGCTTTGGTAATGAATTAGTAGTATTAGGAGGAGATTTTCGAAAAATCTTTTCAGTTATAAAAACCGGTAATAAAACTACGATAATAGAAGAAACTATTAAATCATCATTTTTATGGAAGTTTTTCAAAATTTTAAGATAACAAAATAATATTCGTTCTAGTAATAAAGAATTTACAAAATTATTGTTAAGAATTGGAGAAGGGGACATAGAAACATTTAACATTCCTAAATCCTGGATAACAGATGATGTCTGTACTAAAATATTTAATAATTACAATAACTGTTTTGGTAATAACGTAATACTAACTTCACATAGTAAATATACTTTTTTTTAAACAATAAAATTTTAAGTAAATTAAATGGAGAAACAAAAACTTATTACAGTATCGATACTGTAATGCTAATTCAAAATTTGAGTATATCAGACGGATTATGTAACGGTACACGATTGCGAATTACTAAACTGTTGAACCATAACATAGAAGACGAAATAGTTACGGGAGAAAAATTGGTAATAAAGTTTTTATTTCTAAAATTACATTAAATACTGGAATAACTTCATTATTACCCTTTATTTGATATAGAAAACAATTCCTATTAATTGTAGCATTGGCTATGACTATAAACAAGTCTCAAGGTCAGAGTTTTGATAATGTAGGATTATACTTTAAAAAACCTCTATTTTCTCATAGTCAATTATACGTGGCTTTATCGAGATGCAAAAATAAAAATGAAATTTTCGCTTAAATCGATAAAGAAAACATTTCAAATATTTAAAATTTAGTTTGGAAAGAAGTTTTGGATTATAAGTAATAATGTGTCTCATAACAACAACATGATTTTGATATTCCTATATGTATGGACAAAATTTATTACTTAATAATACATCCCATTAATCTATATTATGTTGTACCAATTGTACTAATTGTACCAATTTCAACACTTATTTAAAACAGAATAGGAATAGACCTAAGTCTTCGTGGTTTGATAGGGCTTTATAAGTTGACACATAAAATAAGTCATCTTAATGCGAAACCTTCACGGTTTGTATGGATAATAAACTAAATGTAATTTGAATTTTTGTATGTATTGGTATTATTCATTCGTATAGAAAATAATATAATACCTACACATAAAAATTCTACTTATAGTTTAACATAAATGCTAATAAAAAAAAGCTTAACGCACCAAGAACTTTATACTTACAAATAAATGGAAATACAATTGATATAAATTGATTTTTGGTCGTATTAAGTTTTATAAATGAAATGGTTATGAATTATTCGTATGTATAAAGTCCCTCTATTTACCTCCTGGGTGGTGTGGAAAAATGTGTGAAAACAAAATATATTGTAAGAAACAAAACATGTTCTTATTAGTTAACATTCTTCACAAATAAACATTTTTACGGTACAAAAATACATATGACATATTATTTTTATGATGTATTAAATTAAATTTTTTTTAAAAGACTCTGAGTAAAACATGAATGACTAAATAATCTTAAAACTCCCAATATAAGTGGTTTTATATGGTGGAAAGTTGCTTGGAATGCCTCACACACTTAACTATATGATATAACAGTTAACTTTATAATTCAATATATAATAATAATGATGCTTTGCGCAATGACCCCCTATAACTCAATTATGACTTTAAATTTATCTTGATGATAAGATAAATTGTGGCGATAAGACAGTTTTGTCTTTAAGTAATGTAACATTAAAGAAGATTAAAAATAATAGACGAATCTATATACGATACCTACACGTCTATATACACATCAAGGTCCAAGAAATACGATAATTAAGATGTGATCCACGGCCTCCTAAAGAAGTATCGCAGACGGTTGGGGGTGGTGGGGGCGATGGGGATCACGAAAAAATGCGATGGGGGCTGTGAGGGGTTTTAGAAAAAACTGCGATATGTCAAAATAAGAGAAAAAATGACAGGTTTTTACCTTATTTTGTGGAGGGTCGGTGAGGGCGGTGAGAGGGGGGCTAAGGGGGCGGTGGAAAGGTTGTGTGGAATGCCACACCGAGATAACTATATCATGTAGGTAGATATACATGTATGTAAATGTATATATGTATACATACATATGTATATCTATATATAATATAGTTGTATTAACGAAAGTGAGTCTCAGCCTCCCACTTCCCCTTAGCGCCCCCTTCATTCACATAGTTATTTGCTTGTTTTTACGTCATTTTTGATTAAATTATATTTTAGTAACCTCCCCCCCCCGCTCTTATTTACTCCCTGTCGACCACCCCTCCAAAAAATTCTTATTTATAGAATATTTTACCATCTAAAATGGTAATAAATATACGCAGTTTAGTACCCAAGTCATGCCTCGTTTTTAGGGTTTTTTGAGTCACTGATCATGTGTCTCCCTCTGTCTATTCGCTCCCCCTTACTCACTTAATGTCTCTGAATTACCATTATTGTTTAACTTGATTGAACTTTTACATTTCAAATCTCTTTCTGGTCCATGTTTACTTTACCCAATTATAAAATTCTTGATGACCTGAGGACTTTGTTAACAAAAAGACATAATTTAGGATGAGGTATAATTAAATAGACAAACACAATTAGCTTTTGAAGCAACAATTCATTCTGTTAATTTAATGTTGTGACATTTCATGTGTTGTTTTAATCCATCTGTTCTTTCAAGACCCTTTCCACATTTTTCACATATTTTTTTTCATGGTTTTCTATGGATTAACATATGTGTGTTTAAATTTGACGATTTTTGGAGTTACATATTTCTGAATTACTGAAAAATTTCTTGCTAAACAATATTTTTAATTTCTGATTTATTCTCGGATTCAATTTGAATTAAAATTCTTTTTGGATTCTTACATCTTCATAAAGCAACGTATAATTGTCCGTTAGAGAATAACAATTTTTTAATATACAATTCTAAATAATCAAAACTCTGTCCTTGTAATTTTCTGATAAATATAGAACATGCTAATACAAAGGGAAACTGTTTTCTGTAAAAGACAAAAGGTAATGATGATGAGGTGCCAGTATTCAATATTATTCTAGGAATATAAACTTTGCTTTCTTTTTTTTGCCGTTATTATTTCTGATTCTATATTATACTTAAATAATTTTGTTATCTCTAATCTTGTACCATTACAGAGACCGCCTGATATACTTAAATTTCTTATTAACATCACTATAGCATTTATTATTAATTTCAATTCGTGTGGCAGAAGACTTTCTCTGATATCATTTAAAAATTCGAATGGAAAATTAATATTTATGTTATCATTGTTGTCATTGTTTTATCAACTCCTTAGTGAATCGCGTATTCTGCTGTTGTGAACTCATTCTTAGCCTGCATTGATAATTACACGAGTAATGTCGTTATTTTGTCTACTCAATCTGTTATTGGGGGGTTGGCACGCAGAGCACGCAGGGGGGCCTTAGCCCCACTAGTATATATATGCATTTCTATATATATATATATATATATATATATATATATATATATATATATATACATATTGTTAAATACGTTTTTTGATGCAGTGCCATGGCTTGCTACTTACCAGAAACTGAACTTAGAACTTTAAATTGATCGTAGTCACAAAATGATTATTGACTCGGTTTCTAGTACACCTAATTAGTTTTATATTAAGTTACTAGAGCATAAGGTACCAGCTCAAGTGTCAAGAAAGTGCAATTTTGTGCCTATAAGCATACTTTTCGCCCAGTGATAGTATATCATGACCCTAGATCGAAAAAGTAAAGAAAATTTTAGATCAGTCAAATTTTACCGTAAGGCGAAACCAAGGTTTCTTCAGTTGCATCCGTTGTATACGATTTTTCGAGGAGCTGAAAAGTAAATTACTGGTTGCGCAGTAGATGCAAATATTAACTTTTAGTGCAGATGCATTAGACTCCTTTTTAAAACTGATTGATAGTAGCAATCTTATTGCATAAACTTGTCGATAAAAATTCGCTCTTTTGATAGGACTAAAATATAAACAAAACTTCTTTACAGCTCATACAGAAAAAAAGCAAAATAATATAAAAAAATATGTTTCCAAAGCAGCTGTTTAGGGTACCAAGAATTTATGCGTTGAATTAAAATCGATGCTGTACTTTCTAAATTAATAACCAACCCAAATTTACCGACGGTTATTTTAATAGCTCCTTTACATACATTGATCAATTTTTGGCCCACTTAACAATTTTATGAAAGGTTACACATTTTTTCATTTTATTTTACCTGTTTTCTACATAGGCTGCCAATAAATTTTGTTTAAATTTCGGTTCTATCAAAAGAGCAAATATTTATCTACTATTTTGTGTAATGATACTGCTACTATCAATTATTTTTCAATTTACTGACATTGCAAGCTAATATGCCTACACTATTAATATACAAATGACTTTTTTGTCTGTGGAAAAAAAGTAATAACAAGGACGCAATAAAAGGGCTGCAGGCCAAAATCAACAGTTACGTTTTGTGTCCTTAGTAAGAAAAAGTACTTTTTTGTACACGTAAATATGTATTAACTCGTAAAACCTGCACCGACGGGGGCATTAATATTTGATATTATACGTATAAAATAGTGCAATATTAGTAGCAAAAACTTCTGCGGGTGGCCCAAGTTTTTCTCTAACAACGTACGGAAAAAATCCAACCATCTACGAGTGGCAGGATTTTTTCCCATACTATTCCGAATTTTTGGCTGCTAAACGAGTGATTTACCTTACACATTAAATATAGTATAGGTTTCACCCATTATTATATTTTTCCATTTTTTAGCATCAAAAATTGTTACAACTATCTTCATAATGTATGAATCTGCAATTTTTTTTCGAGCTGCCATAAGGATTGGGAAAGAAAAACTCTAAGCCCCCCGAACATTGAAATAGATCGTTAGGTCCTTGAGATATCATTGATTATACACACACACACTTTTTCCCTAAAAATGATGTTTTTCACTTTCGACACTTTAAAAAATATTTTTAACGTATTTTCACTAGAACTTAATTTTTAAGAATACAAAGCTTTCTCTATGAAGATACTAAAATAGATAAATTTCTTGGAGATATAAAATTCAATTTTTGCTGTCCACTTTAATTATTTGTTTTTATCTTGTTACCTAACAAAGTCTTTTTTTAATAAATTTAAATTCATTCCATTAAGTACTTCAAGTTGTATTTTCATCCTAGTGTAATTGAAAAATGTATAGATAATGAACTATAATTAAACTCTCTGTTAAAACTGAGGAACCACTACAACGTATATCGGGTGCACTTAAATCAATTTTTGAGTGCCAGAACAGGTTAAAAAAGCTTGAAGAAATAGGTTGCCTAAAAGTCTGAGTAAATTGTATTGATGACTTTTAAAATATGCTGGGTGTACGTTAATTAACTATGGAAAATTATGCTTCAGAATTAAGCTTATCGAGACAAACAAGAAGATCAATTATAAGGTTTGATTTAATGAGTATGCTCTAAACTGTTGTTAATTGAAGAATCAATAAATTCATTAAATCACTTAGAAGGTAAGGTCAGAAGATAGCTACTTGGTATTACAGTGAGGCAAACAATTTTTTTAAGCTTCAAAACAATGTTTTCTGCAGCAGCTTTTCTGTATATTAATAAGTTATTTTTATTTTATTGGTTTCTTAATTTTAAAATAGATAAATAACTGTTTACTAAATTTTTTTTTTTGCGAAATATTATCAAGCACGCATATTTACATCATTTTCATATTTTTTCTATTATTCGTTCATTCATCGAGGTTCTATGGATGAACTATTGCATTATTAGATTTTAGAACTATTAGATTTCTATTGCATCTTATCCTTGAAAAATTTTTTAATTTATGAATAAGATTAATTTTATAGTCAAGGTGCATTCACTGGCATGTAATACGACATACTCCATTTAATATGTAAAGCGGTACTACAGGATGTTTTTTAGATAGATATTATGGTTGTTATATGCGCAACTAAGAATGACTAAATCAGAGCATATCTGACAGATAAGAGCGTGAAGTTAGAGATTTCATTAGCGTAGGAAAATGTTTGAAATAAAATTGGAAGATTCGATGGAAGCGGAAAGTTTCATACTAGTCAGCCTGACAGGAAGTCGCGCCATGGCTGTACTGTGTACTTTTTTCACTTACGTAGGAAGAGCAAGAGTCATCGAAGAGCAGGAGTCCCAGCAGGGGGCTGTCTGCATTACATATTTGCTTTTAGTAATAACGTGGCAGAAACGGCTTTCAGGCTCGTACTCCGGAATACGTCACTCTCCTCATATTTCCTATAATATTACCCTTTTAAAACAAAATAGAATTGATGATTCACTGCAAGTAAAGGTCCGCAAATCGACGGCCCGTAGAAAAACTACTGGAGTGAAAGCCATTGTAGTACGCAGCCGTCACACATAAAAACAAGAAAAGTATCCTACAAAGTTACCTCCAAAATACCTACCGAGACCTTTCACGTGAGTACTCTTACTACATACTCTAAAAATGTCTCTATGTTCTAAATTTTCCCAATTATCTGTACAAAGGGGTCCTCGACAACACATACTCATACATACAGCGCATGCTCCGTGCACCAAAACCTTCGTTATATAACTTATTTTCTAAATAATGAGGACAAAAATACATAGTGAGGATTTGTTTTGACTTCAACACTAAAAAATTTATAATGAAATTCTTGTATTTATTACATGCCTAGATCTAGAATCATATCACGACATTACAGCTGGCAAGGCCGTTCGAATTCCTAGAACTTTGTGTTATCAAGGTTGTGAGAATAGATCATGCTTTAAAACACACTGGTAACTGGTTTCATTTAGCCTTTTCAGTACAATAAGTACCCAGGATGCCGAAAACTACTTACTTAATTTTTAAGACAAATAGTGAATTTTTCTAAAAATGTTTGTACTTTCAAGGGCCCCTTTTTCAAGAGAATACATCACCTGGCCTAGGGAGTGAAGAAAAAAAACGAATGCGGTCGACAGAAAAAACGGGGAGATTGATTACAGGCATTAAGGGACAGACGGTACAGAACATCAAAGTGAAAAAAGGAAGCCAAGTGTCGGTAAGGCCGAATTGACAGAAGTTAATTCAACTGTAGAGCAGTAGAGAGCAGTAAGTGAGCTGGCATCTGGTTCGCAGCAGAAGGAGCAGAAAGAGTTGTAACAGCACCGGGACACGTTGGAGAATCAGCTGAGAGACGAAGAAAAGCGAAGGTACGGCAGTGTAACAGGGTCAATAAATTTGTGGGATTCGAAAAAAGCTCAGCAACGGTAATTACGAAAAAAAAAAGTGATTTCAGAGGTAAATAATATAAGGGCGGAATTATAACGAGAGAGTAAGGCACAGGCGAGGTTTATGGGTGAAATTTTAGCGTGAAAGAAGCAAAGAGACACGGAGAGAAGTGGGACGAGTAGCCTGAGATATAAAGCGGAACTTTTAAAGAGTTAGACAGCTAACCATAAAGATGGGAAAGAGCCATAGAGGGGAAGGGAGTGAGAAAAGAGATGAACTAGGTGCAACACAGGCAAGTTTATGAGGGACAGACAAGGAGAAGTGGGTAAGCGTATACGATGTATTAACGGAAAGAGATCACTGGCCGAGTAGTCCAGATGCACCATCACGAAGCGAGTTAAAATGAGTTGATAGAGACAGAAAGGAAAGAATAATATAATGATAAGGGAAATAAAACAATAAGCAAAAGTATAGGGAACGAAATAATAAATGCATGAAGGCATATTTAAAATGTTGAAGCGGAAATAAAGAAAATGAATGCGATAGGAAGAGCACTAGTAGTTCATTTGGTATTTTGCAAAATAAAAGATGGATTAGGAAGAGTAAGAAAAGATTAAACGGTATTGATGTATGGATTAAAGATAATTATACAAAGAGACAGAAGGAGGTACAGAGATTGATCGATGAGGTAGCCAGACAGGAAGATGGGAGAACAAGGAAATTTCAAGTGAGGTACTTGGAAATAAAAATCCAAGAAATGCGGACTGAAATAAAAAGAGGGGGGACTAGTAAGAAGCGATGGAAAGAAAATGCAGACATTTTGTTAATAAAAGGAGGGGCAAAGAAAAAAGGGACATCAGAAAGATATCTAAGAACGTAGCGACTATAAAGAAGATAATTTTTATTGAAAAAAAAAAAAAAAATAAAAAAATACACATTTGATATTCTAGCTTTGCAAAAAACATTGTTAGAAAAATGTAATCGACCAGGCTAGTTAAGAAGATAAGACAAAAGTTATAAGTGGATAGTGTATGCAGTCACAAAGGAAAGTAAAGAAGGGAGAACAATCAGAGGTGTACTAGTAGGAGTTAAAAAATTTATTTAAAAAGCGGAAATTGTGAAGTGGGATTATGGAGTGGTGATTTAAGGTGTAGTAATAAAAAGCTATAAATAACCGTGTATAAGTTTTATTTATAATACTGTTAATATTCATATGATGATAATCGATAAACTGAAGAGAATAGCAGAAGAAATAAAAAGTGGTAAGTAAATTACAGTGGCAGGAAATATAAATGCACGCACAGGGGAATGGCAAATTCAAAATGAAAAAGAAAAAGAGAAAATTAAAAACTCTAATGACAACGTGTCGAATATGAAAGGAAAAAAGCTAGTTAACATGCGCGAGCAGATGGGTTTGGCTACAAGAAACGGGGAAACAGAAGATTGGAGAAGGAGGAGGTTACGTTTGTAGGAAACGAAGGAAGTTGAGTGCTTGATCTGATATTGGCACTTAAAAGCAAACAAAGTAGTTTAATTGAAGAGTTGATCAAAGATAAAGATGAAAGATGGAATCAGATTTCCTCCTAATAGAGGTCAAATTACAAGGGAAAGGGGGAGTAAAGAGGAGACGGTGGTTATTTATACATAGTAACGACATTTTTTACAATAAAAAGATACTACACAGATAAGGACAGTTGTCCTTATCATTTATTTATGTTGAAAGTTCACAAATAAGTGTAATATAATTGTTCAGAAATATAAAAATGTCTATATTACTTTTTAAGAGATGGCAATTCTTGCAATTATATATCCATCATACATACCAGTGTCAGATCGTTGTAAGAAAAAAAAATATTCAACTATATCTATTATAATACGTCAATTTGACGCATCATAAGATCTCTCGAAACGTGCATCAGCGTCGAGGATCTCATAAAAAGAAAAACATGCGTCCTCTTGATGCGACTTGCTACATGTTGCGTTTAGAAAAAGCGCACCTGCGCAACGAGTATACGTGCAAAAACAAACACGTACGCATATGACATACGTAATGCCAGCTTGCTGTTGCTGTTGATGAATATATATATGTCTACATACATATATATATATATATATACACTGAAAAAAATTTCGAGGATATGCTTCTCTGAAGTTGAGGAACAGTGCCCCCATTACTGTTGAGCAGCCACTACTCGAAATTCGAGTAGCTGACACTCGATGAAGCCGAGTAGCAGGCACACTTTCTCATTGAGTGTCAGTTCCTTTATAAATCAAGGAATATGACATCGAGATTGATTTATTAGAAGAAGACGCACGCAGCTGATTTTTAACAATCTCAAATATTTGTTAAATTTAAAGAAACTTGCAAAAATTATCAAAAAAGGAATATTACATGGGTTAATGAGATGTATGGAAAATAATTTTTCTTTTATTTTTATTATATAATTTATTTCACAAGCCTGACCCTAAACATACTAAAGATTATACATTTTGTTTATCTTAAGAGTTTATCAAAAAAATTATCTATAATGAACAAATAAAATTACACTTGTCACTTGGGTTTCCTAACCTGGATTTCCATGTGGACTATATGCTGCGGAACAGTACGCGAGGGACGGCCACTCAAAGCAGCGATGATCCATCACCCATCAGTTATTAGATGGCAGCTCCTCTTTGTGAGGTATCAGACACTCGCTGTCAAGTGTCAGCTTCTCGATAGCCGAGGAGCGGCCACTCTGAGTTATGAGCGACTACCAGCATGCATATCAAGTGGATGTTCCACGGTTCAGAGTAGCTGCTCCTCGAAATTTTTTTCCAGTGTAAGTGATAGACGCGCACGCGCGCACACACACTTACACAACTTTAATGATTGTCGTGTGCTAAGAAACCGAAGGTTTTGTCATGCACCATGGCCTGTAATAAGGCTCTCGCCATTGTGACGCCACGTTCGGAGACTCTCACAGGACGCATAGCCTACAAAAGTATCAAGCCGAGCTGACCAGACATCAGAGCTTCAAGGTTGTGTTAGCGCTAAGTTTTTGGGAGCCTGCACTTTTTTCGTGTCTAGACGACCTGCGGAAAAAAAACTTGAAAAGTTTGGACAAATGTATCTATCAGAAATATCATCAGACTCTGACGGAAAGAATCAACACTGGCCCTTTTCAAGGCCATCATGAATTTTATGTTCACTACACCACCTTCAATCTTATTAGTCCTTTATAGGGCCACCTAACGTTTAATTACTTTGCCAGAACAGATATTTTTTACAATAATTTTTGAAAAATGTTTAAAAGCATATTCCGACTAAGATTCGTCCACTAATAGACCACGTAAAACCAGCCACTGTTACACCTAGTCTGTCATTCACTAGCAGACGCCACAAGCGAAGTTGTTCATAGCGAGGCATCGAACCCCAACCACCAACGACCTTGTGTTACCCTCTCGATTCTAAGCATTAAACCAGGAGTTCTTTATCCTACCTAAGATATCCATTGGCTGAATCTAATATTAAAACTATGAAGGAGAAATAAACTTGAGCAAACGGGACAATCTTTAGCAGGCAAGTAATTCAAACCATTCTCTATCCTGGATTATTAAAGCAACTAAGCTATACGGAGAATAAGAGTTCAGACGCCAATGTCTCCGACATAATACTGGGAAATGTTGGAGAAGAGCTCTACAATTGGCTTTAACGCTTCAGGAGTTGTAGTTTTTCTTTCGATCAGTCAGGTACTACAATAGCAGGCTAGAAAAAACCACCCTGAGGTATGGAGGCAGTCACGTTTGCTAGAAACTTCAGTTTAGAGAGAGTTTAACTCACCGGTTCTATGTAGGACTATCTAACGTCACACTACCTTGCCAACAAATATATATTGAAACTCAACAAAGTTGACAAAAAACCGTTCTTAGAGCTCACAAAAGTTTTTAACAATGTCTAGAGTTGCATGCGGATGAGTTAAAAGGAAAACATCAAATGCTCTAAATGTATACAATTTTAGGCGTCAAAAAATGATACAGAACATTCAATTTTTCGAGATTGGAACAACAGCATCATAATCAACGAATAAATGATGAAGAAGGTGATGGATCAGCTTTAAATTATAACCTTGACATTGATTACTTACAAGCTTATTTGTAAATTGGTTTGGTAAAAATATATGACGAAGAAAGACTAAAAAGAAAGTACAGACGAAAAAACATCAGCGCTAATGAGGATAAAGAAACCAACACACACGCAGAAGAGGGTGATTTGAAAAATGTAGAAGAAAGAATTGACAAAATGATGACGTGGATTAACACCGAGGGCTATCATGAAGAATAACTACAACATGCATGAAGAATAATAGCAGTAAATCCGAACATGTCTAGATTAGATAGGGAACTACTTAAAATAACATATTTGATTGAACAGAAAACTGAGACTACAACAAATAAAACTGTCTTAGTCAAAAGATAAAGATACCTACCCATGGTAAAAGAATATCAGGAGAAAAACTTTAAAAACTAATAGATTTTCACATGATAAAACTATTGACTTCTATGTATTATTCGAGTGTATATGGATCGTGTCCCAACTAACAGGATGGAATGGCAAAAACAAGCTACTTGCAGTCGTATTTACGAAAGAGCAGCTGAGGCCTCGTTTATGTAGTAGGGAGTTTACTGTAGTAACGGATCACAAACTGTTGAAGTATTTTTACTTATTAAAAAAAAAAAAAAACGAATACTTGCTTCAAAAGACTAAAAGCAGAGTTGCAAGGGTATTGTTTCGATATCATACACCATTTTGGTAACTTGAACAATACTATTTAAACATTGTGTCACATGGCACATAAACAAAAAAAAGAGGGGTCATAAATGACATTCTATCGGTTCATATAGTTCAAAAATGAACAAAATGTAAAAATACAAGTTTACGGTAAACCAAAGAAGAAGACAATAAACCACAATCAGTATACGTCGGAGCGTGCGGTGGCTCGGTCGGTTGGTTTGTGGGATGCCACGCGGGAGACTGCGGGTTTGATTCCCGGTCAGTGCGGCTCTCTCGAGCAAGTACCTCTTTGAATTTTTATTTGTGCTTTTTCACCACGCAATGCTTCTCGTGAAGGAATGGGGTGACCTTATTGCAGTAAAATAGACTACTACATAGATCCTTTGCTCTCGAAGTGGTCTATGTGACATCATCACCGTACCAACGAACTACAAAGTATATTCAATAATGTATAATGTGTAACTAATAATGTAACACGTAATCAATTCTGTAATATTGTAACTAATGTCATGTAAAATGTGAATTACTGTACCAAGGTTATATGTAGCGTGGGCGACTATTTAAATTTAAATTTTTATGTCGCAATGAGAGTAAGACCTTAGGGGTAAGCGTCGCTCTCAATATTATTATTGTTTATTGGTTATTTTATGAGTTGTTAGTAGTGATGTAAATAAAAGATATTCATTACAGGAAAAAACCTTTCGGTAAAAAACCTGTTTTATTGTTCGTGTTAATATACAAGAATGTGATACAGTCGTTAATAATAACCGATACAGCGATCGCTCTTGTGAGTATGTATGTGAATATGTGTATGTTGCATGAGGTGAAAATGTACCTTAAAGTCGTGAGCTTCGAAAGCTTCGCAAGGGGGAGAGTCTGGTTATGCGAGCTGGCGCTCGGCTTTCTCGGGTCTGCTGGCCAGGCAGGACCGCATTTTCGTCACCACAAAATAATTTGAGTCTCGCGGGGAGACGATGTTGAAGTGTAGTGAGCACCCTCGTTTGATCTCGTTGGGATACGGTAGAAACTTTTTCGTCGATGACGATGAGACGTCGAAGGAAAAAATATAACGATCCAAAGCTCTAGGTTAGATTGCTAATATCGTGACACGTCCGTTCTGTTCCAAAACCCCAAGGAAAGTGAAGTTTAACGCGCAAAAAACCAAAAGTCTCGCAAGCCACCGATAGTTACTTTTTTATCAGCGATATATGATGATGAAGAAAATAAGACGCGCGTTTTGTTAAACATTTGCCGATCTTCAAAATTCGAACATTCATACTGACCTATGAAACATATATGTACTTGATTACAATAAAACCTAAAGAATAAATACACGATGATAGTAGGTATTTATTTTTATAAAAAAAAAGAAAAGAAAAAAAAGTATATGTCAGACAAAAAGACGAACAAGAAAAAATCTAGAGAGGACTAATATGCAAAGAAAAGAGAAAAAATAGATAAACGATCTAAAAAAAAATCTTTGTCAATTTTTGGAGGTCAGGTATTAGACTATGTCTACTTGCAACTTAACAAAATTGATTGCCATGTTGTTGTTTTTTTATACAACAACACACTCTATTCTCTTAACATTATTACTCTGTCTTACTGTCATAAATATGTCCATAATACATAAACAACTCTCAATGTACAATGATAATAGATTTCTTTTTTTTAATTTTTAGTCATGTAAAAAATTAGTTGATAACAAACAATTTTAAGCGATGCATTGCGATTAAAAATGTCTACGTCCATATGTTGCACTTGTTACTATCAAAAGTTTAGACATATTTAAAGATGTCGTAACTGACATCTCAAAAGACGTTTTCAAACAAGTCACAAATAGCACCTCAGAGACATCTTTGAGGACGTCTCAGATAACATCACCAGAGATACAGCTATCGAAGTAACTGTCAATATCTTTCGTAGATTCTTATTTTTACAAAGTACAGTTAGACTCCATTCATGAAAATTTTTTTTCTTACTTAGATAAAAAAAAACATTAAAATTTAGAAACTATTTGATCCACTTTGATGTGGTACAACTATCTAGATGGTAGCACCTATTATGGCCAATTCACATCGTTAAAGAATACTTCGTAAAATTAACAACCCATTAGAGTCAAAGGAGCGGCGTTGGCTCAGTAGTAAGCGTGCTTGTTACTCATACAACGCTGTTCTAGGGGTTCAGGGTTCAATTCCCGATGAATGCAGATTTTTTCAAAAACTGTTTTCATCGGGAAAAGTTCCTATGTAACCCCAGCTGTTTTGGGGTGGCTTTTTCTGTGGAATTTTTTTTAGAGTAATTTCAGGGTTTTTTCCTTGCCCTACAGGTCTTTGGGCCTGGGTGAATGCGAAACAGTGTTAGGGCTGTAAGTAGGGATTAGCGGATCCAATGCGCCAGGCAGGGATCACCGGCCTTACCGGCGAGGAGTGGTCTCTGAAACATGGGGCTTCTCCGGGGATATTAATTAGCCTGGATCTGATGAACAGAACAATATTTAAAAATTAAATTTTTCAGTATAACATCAGTGAACTGAATGACTGTTGAAACCTCATGATTACTTTTTGATCGATGTTTAAAGTACGAAAAGTGCGTTATCGTAGGCTATTACAGTGACCGAAATAACCAACAGCAGATATGTATAGTGATACTTTGGCTACGTCAACTGACAGTGAGTTGTGATTTTTAACTACTCTACAAACAACATTTAACTTTAGGTATTTGCAGACAAATAAATTTTTTTGATGAATATTTATATACACTGCCGTCAATTGCTGAGGGGGATCAAGTCAATGATTTAGCTGATCATGAGGATTCTGATGTGTTCGATTTTCTATTCTAACTGCATGCAACTAGAAATTATTATGTAATCGCCATTTATAATAGTCTATGACTCATAAAAACATTAATATACCATAACTCATCTTCCGCCAAATTGGGAAAAGATTGGATCAGTTAGTTTTTAAATACTTGCGAACAGACAATGAAACTTATGATTTTAATATCACCGTAAGATAAATAATTTCTCAAGGTTCATCCCGACAGTCAAGAAAATTATCAAAATTTATGAAGGTGCGGCATTACTATACATTTAACCTATGCTGATGCGAAATTTATTGCACGGTATTGACCAGTCTGCAAACGTTTATTTCTAAACTTAAGTCATAAAATTGTTTGCAGGTGCAGCTCACGTGCCTTTGAGCTTTTTTTAAATGTTACTGCTAATTTTAATTAAATATAACACATTAGAACTTATGAACAACCTTCTGTAAAAATTTGAGATCGATTTTTTCAGTAGTTATTGGGGTTTTTGTGAACATACGAACAAACGCTTTCTTTTTATGTAATAGTAAGATTGTCAAATATAGTAGTATTCTTACCAAATCTGTATGGTAAATTCTACTAGAATTTACAAGAGTGTCATCATTAAAGTTACATAGTTAATACTACTGGAAAATCTAGTAGACTTTACTAGACTTTTTTCAGTAATCCAGCATAAATCAAGCAATACATCAAAACCTGGAAACAGCAATATATTGACTATTTTAGATTGGCAAACAAAATACATAATTTTATTATCTGTAAAGAGAGCGACTGCTTTGAAAAAAGCAAAGGTAATTCTGGACAGGGATATAGCATTCTTTAGCGTACCAGAAACAATTATTGTCTGACAAAGACGTATACTTTCAGAATAAGTTGCAGAAGAAATTTGCAAAGTAAGTTAAAGTAGAAAAATGGATACTATAGCCTTCAACCCACAAAGTTATGACACAGCAGAAAGAATGTGTCATATTTTAACAAAGTATCTAGAGGCGTACGTAGATGAAGACGAGCATTTGGATGAGTATGTACACGTACGGGTACTCTGCAACAAAATACACAGTTATAGTAATTCAACTCATGAAGTATCATTTGAATGTTTTCTGTTTGAAAACCGGGGCCACACCAGTAACAGAACAACCAAGAAAAATAGAATGAATTGAAAGGAATCTTGAAATATAAGTAGAAAATTCGGGTCCAGTCCAATTAGCTATGTCAACATACAAAGTAATATGGTATCTAAATTTTAATTAGTTAGTCAAGATGTTGATTGTGTTTTAAAGAGCAAGCAAGCTAACTTAGTAGGAATATAGAATGACATTAAGAAAAGAGCTCGAATGTTTAACGCAGATTGAGCAGACCATTTAGTAAGTATTAGGCACCTCAGACCAACGAAATTTTTTTTTTAGAAATTAAAACTCCAATATTCTTTCCTTGCTCAATCTAAATCTGGGTTTCAAATTTCTCTACTGAGTCAAGTTTTTAAAATATCCTCACTTAAAAATAGACAAAACAACATTTTTGCCAAATTTTTAGGTTGTGTGTACCACAAATTTTAGCTCCCTGCAAAAATATACTTAGGGATCTTGAAGAGACAATCTTATTTTTAAACTGATGACGAGTTTGCTGAAATATCTTTATTTTCCAGAGATATTATATTTCAAAGTTGCGTATTCAGGCATTTACCTATATCTGAAAATTTGTTGAGTTAACAAAAAGTCTATTAATTTTGGGATGAGTACTGGCGTCGTCTGAGCGCGTGAGACTCCTTAGATTTAAAACTTGCCTCATCACTTACTTTTTTTACGGGCTCTCTCAAACGATAGAGACTCGTCTTCATTAAGTCTTCTCAAAGCCGCAGGAGAAAACCCTAATATAACGCACGAAACACAAACATAAAAAAATGCAAAAAACAATAATCAGTTTCCCACATGCTCCAAAAGTTTGAGCTAATCTGTGTTCTGCTTAACTTTTCTGACCATTTTCTTCTGACCCGTCTCTTACGACGCCTACTTCCAATCTTTACTATCCTATTCACGTGAGGTAAACTGGACGGTACCTGACCACTACAGGAGAAAGAAAAATGAAATGAAAAAAATTACATGTCCATGCCTAGCCCCTTACTCCTAAAAAATTTGAATAAAAACATTAATTTTTTTTTTAAATATTAACAAAATCAAACAATATTACACTAGGTCTCTTAGCACTCAACCATCTAAACAAGTGTCTCGTATGGATTTTTTTTTCCTCCTTACTTCTATATAAGGTTATGTACAAGTTGCTTACATCATATTTGTTTGCCTTGTAGTGTATTATCAAACTTATATATTTGCTTCAATTTGATTATACAATAATGTATTCTGTTTTTCTGTTAAAAATACGTTTTTATTTTATCTTTGAAACACAGTTTAAATTTCTTCTTCTTTTTTAACCTTTTTAATGTTTTGGAGAACCTTTGGAAAAAATTAGGAATGTCGATAAGTCAATTGTGTAGTAGCATAAAATATAATTTTTTTAATTTATTTCATTGCAAACTGAATTGTACAAGAACTGCTTAATCGATCCCAACAAAATTTTGAGGAGGATAGGGTCAGTAAATATGAAAGCATCCAAATAATTATTTTTACTTCATTAGACGTATTTCTTTACCAATTCATATTGTATTCAATTGTAATTGGTGAAATTTGATGGATACTTGGCCAGGGACTTTGCAAGCACTGAGTGAAACTTGGTAGATTTAAAAATACAGAATTTTGAGTCAGAAATACTAAAAATTATTTTAATTAAAGATGATTTTGTGCATAATAATTTCTTAGTTACACGTTAGTAGGTGTCAAAAGCACATAGTACAGCAGCTAAGGAGATTTCCGTGGCCGATTAACTTCCACGAAAATGAGTCAGAGTATAATTGCCTGCGGAATTCGAATCCAAAACTTGTTTTTGCGTCAAATTGTACAAAAAATTTGTATCAGCAGTTTAAATTTTATAACGCTAAAAAAAACCATGAGGAATCCTGAGATATTAAACATCAGATATTAAAAATTGATGTGCAAAAATATTGAAAAACTACAGTTTTTTCAAGCCTTTTTGCTCATAACTTAGCTGCACATAAATGTGTAATGAACAGAAAAAGAAAAAAAATCAGGTGCTTATGAACTTGCCTGTGGATCTTGCGATAAAAAATATAGAGGACAAACAGGTAGAGATTTTCAATATAAAATTGAAAGAACACCAAAATGATTATGAAAATAGTTTAGATACTTCCAGTTATGCGAACCACTTAATAGAACGTTAACACATTTATATGAAAAATTTCAAAATTTTATACACATGTAATAAAAGTAAGAAATTAGATTTATTAGAAGCATTAGAGATTTATGTATTGAAAAATTTGAACAATTTAATGAATGACATGTTAAATCTCAATAGTTCGCCATTACTAAATATTTATTGTATGTAGTTGCCCCTATGTTGACTATGTACGTATTCGTTTGAAATTTTGCGTTATTGTGGAACTTTGACGATAAGTGTATGTATGTTTTGAATATAAGTGTAGTATATTGTTTAGCCTTACTGTACACACGTCTGAAAAAGGTACTGTAATACCTAAACGGCCGTAACACGGCTCTTCATCAACTGACGACCAATACCATTATGTATTTAAATGTATAATGTTCAACACTTTTTTTTTGCTCAAGGTGTTAGCTTTAAAATCGGTTGTGATAGGACCCATAAATTACGTTTAGACATAATAGTAGTAAGGGAAAGCTTTTTCCTGACAGTTTCATAGATATATGTCATACGGCTGGCGTCAGAGGCGTGGCCCGGGAACCGTTTTTCCCGGGCGTCCCGTGACGGGGGAGGCGAGGAGAATGAACCAATAACCCAATACGAGTTTCACGCGTAATTTAAATATAATTACCGACATTGGCCGGTAACAATAATTTTCTGCAGACGTCACGTGACCCAATAAGCGGTGCGCGGAAAAAGGCGCGAGATGTCGCGTGTAGTTTAAATGTTGCTAGGATGGTAACATCAATTTTTTCCTCGCAGAGAAAAAAGTTGATGTTACCGACATTGCTTGGTCGGTAATTTTTTCTTTCTTTTTAGCGGAGTGAAAATTAAGGGGTTCCCCTGATTATCAGCTGTACCTGTGAAAATCCATAAATTCGAAAGTGCAAAAATACGTCTAACGCTATTACCATTTTTCTTGCAAAAAATTTGAAATTATTTTATTATGAAGGTAAAGGGAGTGGATGGTGAGCGAGGTTTCTTGAATAGAAACAATTCAAATTTATTTCATACTTGTACTGTATAAAAACACACTTGAGGTTTACATATGAGTTAATATCATTTAAAAAATGTGCTATTCTATGATTACTTTTAGGTTTGCTAGTATGAGTGCATGTGTTGCTTACAATACGATTATTTCTAAAATTTGTCTACAATCGAGCAAACTGTTTAGTACTCACAAGACTCTAGGGGTTGGATACATTATAAAAGGAGAATTAATCTCGAAGCTAAAACGTAAATGAAAGTTAAAGAGTCGTATTGCTAACACTACCTAATAATATTTATAATCTATGGTACGTGAATCTCGGAAATTCCTACCTCCCATTTACCGCTTAGCTTGATTTCACGGGGTAACTGTGTAGAAAAATTTGTTGTTGTGTTGCTCGGTAAATATTTTTTACTACTGTTACTGGGTTAAGTTATCGTAAACTCGTTATGATGCATTGTTTTTTAAATCCCTTGAATTTATCCACGAGTTAAATTTTTCAGGATATCCTACCCGACCAACAAAGTGTTGTTTGTTTTTTCCTTTTCCTCTGGTTTTCAAGATCTTGTCAATTTTATGCTCCTGCTCGCTGACACGTTCATTGTGAACAAGGTTGAGTTCTTGAGAGTAAAAAAATCCCTCAATTTTTTCACTATCTAAATCGCTGAGCTCATACACATGTTAATTTTGTCTTTTCAAAATTCGAGTAATTTTAAATATCTCTTCACTTCAGGTTTTTACTACACCTTTTTCAAATACATTTTCAACACGGCTTATGCGTACATAATCACCTACTTTATGTTTATCTTTACTTTTACTGTGACTATGTTTTGCGCGAGGTTTTCTCGAATTGACTAAATTTTGTCTTGCTACATGTGCATTATATATTGTTACGCTGCTTGGTGTTAACTTAGTTGTAGAGTGGGGGGTATTATTGTAACCACTAATTAAATTTTTAAAAAAGTCTACGTAACAGTGTGTATTTTTGTATGTAAAATATCTGTACAAACGCTCTTTAAACGTTCGAATGACGCGCTCTACTACGGCCGCTTCAACATCAGGGTTTTTGGCAACTCGAAATTTTATAGCATTGTCTTTCAAAAAGCGATGAAATTCACTGCCTAAAAATTCAGTCCCTTGATCCGTTTGTAACATAGTGGGCGAGCAAGATCGACTATTTTCAAGAATTTTTTAAAAACCTGCTGTTACACTACGGCAACTTTTATCTTTTAAAGGTTTCACCCGTACAAGTTTGCTCAATACATCAGTTGCAATTAAAATAAAAGACACTCCGTCGTTGTAGTTTTTTAATGACGTCAGTTGAATGAGATCTGCTTCCCACAATTCATCTCTAGCATTAACATCGTAAAACAACCGTGGAAACTTTCACCGAATAGATTCATGTAAAGTATAAGCATCATGTTTTTGCAGCAACTCTTTGATTTTCTCGGGTGAGATTTTGTTTTTATTTACTCTTATTAAATTGCGGACCCCAGAAAATGCTGCTTCATGGTGAGGGATAAAATATTGTTTCTCTAGCGCATTAATTATTTATTAATAGCGTAACCAGCATTTAACACCACTTGATTTTGGAGTAGATGCATGTACTACATGCTTATCATCATTAGATTTGTTATCGTGTACAGTTTTTTCCAAAGGTGATGAAAAAGTCTCGTGTTCAAACGTTTCTTCGTCTTCTCCGAGCGACTTCATATTACTGATCCCATCCAACAGCAAGCTTGAACTGTCGCGATCTACGATTTTCAAGAGGTCTGTATTTTCCACGAGTTCTTGAGGAGTGCTTCTCTCCCGAAATACTTTAGCAAAAATTTTTCTCCTCACCGATTTAATATTTTTCTTTCGCCTTGCAGCATCATTAATTAAATTGATAATATATGACTTATCAATTTTTTTACCTTTATAAATTACTATACCTGTACTATCCTACTTAATATTGTTTTTGTATCCTTTTAAATTTTTTAAAAGCAGCATAGATTTTTGTTTGTACACTTTAGGTACAGTACTGACAAACGTTTCTTCGCTCATTCCATAATCATCTGTAGTAGTAGCAGTGATATTTTTAACTTCGTTTTCAGCAATCTGCATTGGCTCACGCTTTTCATCGACAAAGTATAACTACCTATGGAAAACTCTCAAGTTTTCCTTCAATTAATCGTATTCATTGCTATACGAATTCGAACCTAGAGTTTTTTTCATTGAGTCGTCTAACCGACTCAAGTTCTCTTTGGCTGCCTGTGTGGTTTGTAAAATAGATTGTGTAAAAAAATTGTTTGCGGCTGTAGGAGTAGAAGGACCGGGGTTTCCCCCTACGGTAGTGCTTTCTCTTTTTATTCTTTCGAGTTGGTCTTTAGACAGTAAAATGATTTTTTTTTCCCTCTTTCCATTTTATTATATTTACAATATTCTTCATAATATTTCACTTAAATTAGGTTGTTATATTAACGGTAAAAAACCGTTACCTTTTTGAACTATAATTTTTCTCTTTTTTTTTCCACAAATGTTTACCTCTACTTTTAGCGATCAATTGTTGTAAAATACTTTTAAAATTTTTTTTGACTGTTTTTCAGAGAAACAACACCTTTGAGAACGTTCAAAACACACTCGCCCAAGCAGATGATTAATTTTTTGCCTCCTTTTTTTAACAATGCAGCTCTCTGTTCTCTGTTTGGATGAGTGAGAACTTCAAAAATTGCAATGTACCGCCTCTCGAACGGAGCTTTGCGAGACTCGTCTGCACGACGAGGGGGTTGTTTAAAACACCCGTTTTTCGATGTTGGTGGCTTCATAGTCAAAAGAAAACTGAGAGCTGAACGTTACTACTAACTATTTTATCTGTTAATTTAACCCAGATACGCGAATGCACTTGTAGCATATTTTGGCAGGTAAACATTGATACTCGTCTGGAAACATACTTGCACGGAATCTTAACCCATCCAAAGTGTCTTGCTCGCAATCAATAATAAGATAACCATGACCTTTAGCTGTTGCGTCTTGATACGCCTCTTGTACAAATTTTGGATCTTCCGGATATATCTGTCACACCAAATGTTGTATTTGCGCACGATTGTGAGGGTTTTTAAACACTATGATATACGACGTGTTCAGACTTATGTCTCGCAAATGAGTTGACTTGTAAAAAATATTTTACGTTATAAACATTACACTAATATTTTTATGATGGCTCCCTTTTGTAAAAAGATCTACCACAACATGATTTGATGACTCGTGCTTCAAATCGTCGATAATTAAAATGGGGATCGTTTGAATAATCTGAAGGTTTTGGCAGCCCCTCAAAAAATTCAATTTGCTGTCCATTTTTCAAAAAATTTTCACTTCTATAACTATCCTGACACTTTGCATACTAAAATAAAATACGGTCAAACGTAACGCTAGACGTTTGTTCTAAATTATTTAAAAATCTTCTAACGAAAACTGTTTGTCTGCAGCCAGTTGGACCGCAAATCATGCTTATCCATAGGTGTTGCCATCGGGTATCCATTATGACAATATTTTCTATACTAACTATAGTTTGAAAAGCTTGTAAGTTAAATACTTTTCGGCAAAGCATACCTACATACTATGTGGCGGTGACCGCAACGCTACGGTGTTGTAGCTAATACTTATCCGTATATATGTGTATACCCCTATATAGGTATAAATCTACGCATGGATTGCCTCTATATATGAGCGTCAACTGGTTTGTCTCTACGTACACGTAAAACGACACTCTCTCCTTGTCTCAACTACTCCCTTGGGTAAATGGAACGAGCATGCAGCGGAAAAACATTACCTGTCTTGGTATCTAGCTATGCAAATAGTTGACTAGTATATTTTTATTACTTTCAAGGTAGTTGTAGTACCTCATTCGCATTTTGGAAGATGCAAGTCCTGAATGGCTCAGTTAGTTAACGATTTCATGTGTATGGAACGTTGATTCAATTCGAACTCTTCAGGACTTGTACATTGTTATTTTTTTTTTTAATTCTTTTGTGACGTACAGTATCTAGAACCTTTGTAAGTTCGCGCCCAAGACTCACCTCTCACGGCGCATGAGCAGCGGATACAGAGTATGATGATCACCTTTCGGCGGCGGGCAAGAGCGTTATCAGCTCTCCCGCTCCCTCTCTCCGATCAGCCTCCGAACCTAACGCCACGCACGCGACTGCTCTCGCCTTGAGACTCTAATAAACAAACATATACTTTCTTCCACGTGTATTCAATACCCTTACACCCCGAAACTCCACAATTCCCACGTAACAGAAGGTTGTAGATAACCCGACCCCCAATTTTTGGCGCTCGACGTGTGGCGAGTTGTGTACGACAAAGTAATAGAAAATTTTTTTTTAGTTTTCTTTCGTCTTCGGGAAGCACCCACAGTGCAGTGTAAGTGGAAATAAAAAGAATTATCGTGAAAAGAAAAGTGAAATAAAAAAAAAAAAGAGTTTAAAGAAGAAACAGTGAATAATAACAAGAAAAGAAAAAAATACAGTGTTAAGAAGACACACGCAGCAAGACACGTGAGAAACGAGCAGGTGTCAAGTACCAGCGTGGGCGCTCAGCAGCCATCCAGGAGGCCGGCACCGCCAGAAAATAAAACAAGGGAGAGCCAAAACACAAAACTACATCACACCACGCATCCTCTGGTAGAAATATTTTTCTTTGGACTTTGTTTACGGACACGGAAATGCTTTGGATCATACTGCTTACAATACTGTCCAGGTAGATAAAATTTATATAAACGGTAAATAATATTACTGCTGGGCGATAAGTTTTAGCAAATAGGCCCATAAAAAACAAATACAACCAAACAAACAAAAAAAAAAACACAAAAAAAAATAACCAAGCGAATAAAACAAAATGCAGTCGGGAAAAATTGATAACGTTGTAGGTGGGGCGGTGGACCGCTTAGCAGACGCGGAGGTCGTAACAGACGACAGTTTATGGTTAAAATTTTGCCACGATCCCGAGGCGGTCAAAGAGTTAGAAAAGTCGAACAAAAAAACAAAAGACTTAATTGGAAAAATTTTTAAGGGCATGAAGACGGTCGTACTAAGAGATAAAAAAAAAGAGGGCCCTAAGCAAATAATTGGAGGAAACGAAGCCTCAGAATCATATATAGAGCCTCTGCATAGGGATGATAGTGGAGAGGAAGGGGATGACTCAGATAGGGGGCCCGTTAGGAATCAGCTTGGCAATTGGAGAAGGGAGACAGAGTTGCCCCAGAGATGTCCAGAAAGGGAGGGGGGAGAAAATGAAAGAGAATTCCACAATAGAAATATAAGGAAAGCTAGACCGATGCGGGAATTCGAAAATTTTAAAAATAACCAGGAGAGGTGGGAGCAAACAACAGGTGGGTCTACACACAGATCGCCGCATCACCGGGAGTATGAAAGGAATATAAATTACTCAATTAAAGAATTGGGCACAATAATCCCAACAATACCAATATTTACAGGGGACCCAATAAATTTGTCGGCGTTCACAAGGGTAGTAAGGGCAATAGGCCGACAGGTGGACGACAGAGACGTCCTGTATTTTTTGGCAACACTATCCAGCAGGCTAAAAGGTCGAGCGGCAGCACATTTAAATGATAGAATCACACAGTTTGAGTCTATTGAAGAATTTCTCGAGGAAATTACGGAAAGGTACGGGGCAATTAGTAGCACAGAGACAGTTATGGCAAAATTTAGGTCGGAACGACAAAGGGATAGGGAATCTGTAGAAGAATACTCAGATCGCATGCAAAAGTTGTTAAACAGGGCTATGGGGCTTCAAGAAGCAAACCTTGAAGTTTCTGAAATGTTAAGGCAGGAATTTAAGAAAAATATTCAAAAAGAAGTAGTGACCCAATATATATTAGGCCTTAATCCCCCGTACAACCACGAAGTTTCTATGCATAGGCCCATAACGCTAACAAAGGCCATTACATTGGCATTGAAAGTCGAGGATATGATGGCTATGAGATCACCTCGAGTAGACAGCAATAAATATGAGAGATGGTAAAAAGAATTCAACAAGAAGGAAGATGAAGTAAACAAGTGTAACTATTGTGGCCGAATTGGGCACAAAGCAGAAGAGTGTCGTTCATTGTGGCACGACATAGAAAAGAAGCTGCTAGTGGAGAAAGGTCGCAGTGAGGAGACCAGAACACCGTACTATACAAGGTATCAGGATAGGGGTGAAGAAAGAAGAGGTGGAAGATCATATTATAATAGTGGAAGAAGACCCGGAGACTACAGACATAATAATATGGCTCAGGCAGAGAATAAATACAACTACGGCAGATATGGGAGAGATTTTAAAAGAGGGTATGCTTATCGCGAAAACAATAACAACAATAATAATAGTAATAATAGATATTATGAGCCAAATGGCAGAAATTACGGCCAAAGAGAAAGTAGCAGGGATGATAGCCAAAATAATTATGATTGAAAAAGTAACGAGCGTTATGAGCCTAGACACACAAACAGGACACAAGACGCAAGGGAGGCTGAACCTAGACGGGGTGATATCTCTAGCAAACAGAAGCCGAATTTTTAGAACGATGCTCGAAGTACTTCCCCAACATCGAGCATCGGAAAAAAGTGGCTACGTATTTTAAAGGACTAAAAGTAAACGATGTAAAAATTGGAGAAAAAAAAGAAAAACCCATTCATTTGGAGGTGTGGGGAAAGGAGGTAAACAAAAAAAAAATTAATACTCGTCAACAAACCGAACCAAATTTTAAAAAAAATCTAAAAGATAAAAATATATCGATAGGAAAAGAGGACAAGAAAGAAGTCACGACGGTACTAATTAACTATGCAGCAGTAGGACGCAGACCGCCAACAGTAACGCTGGAGAGTGAAGATTTCCGAAATAAAAGATCAGATTTCTATGCTGACACGGGTGCTGAGATCTCGATACTAAAAAAAGATTATATAAAAGAAAATTCGCCATTGGATGAGAATGTAAAAGTAAAAATAATTGGAGTAACTCATGGAGAACGTGAAACAAAGGGCACGGTGGACACAATGATCCATGGTATGAAGTGCACTTTCCAGGTAGTCCCGCAGGATTTTTCGATCGAAGTAGACGGAATCCTTGGATGGGATATGTTTAAAAAATACAATGGCGAGGTGAGCGCAAAAACAAATACACTTAGCCTAGGTGGTGTAGAAACCCCACTGAAGACGGCAGAATATTTCGAGATAGCAGCGAGATCCAGGCAGGTTATATATGCAAGAGTCAAAAAAGGATTCGGAAAGATTCAAGTTGGATTTGTGCCACTTTAAGATGTGGGAGAACATGTGCATTTTGGAGACTTTTACGGCACTAATAATAAAGGTAAAATATATGCGGAATGCGTGAATTTTTTAAACAAAAAAAGGAGAATTACAGTACCGGAAGTGGATCTGATAGAGTGCAAAGAAGTAAAGAAAATGGAAATAACTGGCAACGTGGGGGACGGCACCAGAGAAGAAGAGACTGCATTTGTAGGCTTGCTCGAGAAAGTCAAATTGGAAGAAAAAAAAATAGAAAAAAAATACAGATTGAGATATAAAAGCGTAGATGGAGATAAAGAAATTGACACGTACGCAGAAAAAAACCGTGATATAAAAAGTGTCGAAGAAAGAATTGAAAAAATTATGACACTGATCGACACTGAGGGCTGTAACGAAGAAGAGTTACAGCACGTAAGAAAATTAATATCGATGAACCCGTTTGTGTTTGGGTTGGACGGAGAACCGTTAAAAACAACTTATTTAATGAAACACAAAATAGAGACTACAACAAATAAGCCAGTAGTGGTCAGAAAATATAGATACCCGCCCGCGGTAAAGGAAAACATCAGGAGAGAAATTCAAAAATTGATGGATTTGGATATAATAGAACCGTCAACGTCCCCATATAACTCAAATATATGGATAGTGCCTAAACTGCCAGGACAAAACGGCGAGAAAAGGTAGCGACTGGTCACAAATTTCAAACAGCTAAACGAAATAACTGTTGGAAGCTGTTACCCATTACCCTTTCAAAGCGACATATTAGAGCACTTAGCGGCCGCTAAGTACATCACAGTAGTTGATTTGAAGAGTGGATTCCACCAGATTAAAATTCAAGAAGAGGACGCGCATAAAACTGCATTCTCGGGACCCGACGGACACTATTAATATAAACGTATGCCAATGGGGTGCTCAGAGTCACCAAATACATTCCTGAGGGCGATAACGTTAGCTCTAGCCGATCTACAAGGGCGAGAAATTGAAGTATACATGGATGACATCATGGTGTTCGCAGCAACTTTCGAAGAACATGAAAAACGCTTCAAAAAATTGATAGAAAGACTGGCAAAAGCAAACATGACCATAGAGCCAAAAAAATGTCAATTTTTGAAGAAGGAAGCAAAAGTCCTTGGTCACGTGGTTGGAAATGGTAAGATAAAGACGGACCCAAAGAAGATTGAAGCCGCAAAAGAATATCCAAGACCGTCAAATACAAGGAAAATTAAGCAGTTTCTTGGATTCGCGGGATATTACAGGAAATTTATAAAAGATTATGCAAAGATAGCGCGACCACTCTCTACAATGACAAAGAAGAATACGGAGTTTAAATGGGGCGAAAAAGAGGAGGAGGCCTTTAAAAAACTAGTGGATGCGCTATGTTCGGAACCTGTATTAACAGCACCGGACTTAAGTAAACCGTTCATTGTTACAACAGATGCGTCGGATTATGCCATTGGAGCAATCCTTAGTCAGGGAAAGATAGGTAAGGATAGACCATGTGAATATGCGTCACGGTGCCTCAAGGGTAGTGAACTTAGATATCCAACGTATGATAAGGAGTTGCTAGCAGTAGTTTTTGCAAAGGAACAGTTTAGACCTTATCTGTATGGCAGGAAGTTCACGGTAGTTACGGATCACGAGCCGTTGAAACATTTTAACACGTCCAAAAAACCCGACATTCGGTTCAACAGATTAAAGGCAGAGTTGCGTGGTTACGATTTCGATATAATTTATCGCCCAGGTATCTCAAACAACGCACCAGATGCTCTTTCAAGAAATCCAGTCGTAAAAGAGGGCGAAAAGAACCCAGAACTACCACGAATAGAACTGTATCAAATGGCAGATAAACAAGAGAAGGAAGAGGGTGTAGTAAGTGATGGCCCACCAGCGCGTATGTTCAAAATTAGGGCAAAATCAAAAATACGGATCGACGGTAAGTTAAAGAAGGTAGTAGTGGAATCAGATTCAGATTCATCACATAAAAAACCCAGGAAGCAAAAGACTGAAGTGGAATTGTGTTCGGAAGAAGTTGAGGAAAAACAACAAACTGAAGAGAAAATCTTATCGCAGGGGCCACTAAAGAATAAATTAGAGCACATGAAAAAAGAGAAGGGCTGGATAAAAGGGGTACAAAAAACGAGCACACCTTATGTCGTCATAGACCACCAAACAAGGCAAAAGCAAAGGAAGAAAAGACAAAGGCAGCTCGACACTCTAAACAGAATTAGACAGAATTTTTCTATCACTCCTGTAAAAAACACACAGACTGAAGAAAATATAATAGTAAATTGGGAAAAAAGACCAGAAATTAAACACAATGATTTGGAGGAAATTGAAATAGGCTTTAACGGATCAGAGCATGGGAAAGAGAGAGACGACAATAGGGAGAGAAGCTCAAAAAGTCGTAGTACTTCGGAGGATCGAATGTCCGGGAAAGAAACAGAATCAGAAAATCCACGACGAGAAAGGCAAAAAGAGTCTAACTATTTTGCAAAAAAAGGATCCAATAAAACTTAACGACCTTACCAGCATGTTACAAAAAAAGACAGATAGACTCAAAAAAAAAGTTTTTGTCGACATCAGAGAAAGAGAGGTAGAGGGAAAACCAGGAGTCAGAATAGATGTATGGGAGGTAGAAGATAGCAGCAGGGATTCAAGTAAAAAAAATGATCGAAACAAAGAAAAAGAGGGAACCGTAAGTACGGAAGATAAAAGTGAAGGCAAGACCAGCAGCGAAGGAGCAAATCTTTCGTGGGATAATCAGGGAGAAAGGCTATCCTTAAATCATGGTGAGACGTCTGGGGCGTTCGATAATTTAAATGATGAAGAATCAAGCAAAAACAACCAATTGATTTCAAACGATGCACTTAATGAGCAAAAACGTGGATCAGACGGAAATTGTGCAGAGCCATGGAAAGAGTGGGATTTATTAGATGTAAAGGGCGATGGTAATTGCTTGTTTTATAGTCTTATTGTACTGTTCGATCTGGACTTAACAGCAAAGCAGCTAAGAAAAATCTTACTGCATTCTGAACATATTAAAAACTGCGTCGACCCGGAAAACACTAAGAGAATTTTGAGGAAGGATTACGAGTTTGGGGATGGAGAGTGCATTTTTGTCTTTTCTCAGGAGTTCAAAAAGAACATATGTGTGCACTACGTAAATGGAGATGGACCTCCAATGTGTCATCACTACACAGGAATAAAAGGAGATGAATATAAACACATGCGGTATGAGCCGGAGCACTATCAGGCGCTCTGCGAAAAAGGACAAAACGCTATAAATCAATGGATGAATTATACAAAAATTCAAGTGATGAAGACAGTAAGATAGTACGAGGGGCGAGACGAGCAACATTAAGGAAAAGGAATGAAAACAAGTTCCCATTTACGAGACAGAAAATCAAGGGAAGAGTTAATAAGAAAACAAAGGAAGACAACAAAACAGATCACGAGACGAGTGATGAGTCAGATTCTGGATCAAAAGAAAAACGAATACCAAAGAAGCGCGATCCGCCACCACCTCCACCAGAACCACCGGATGAGCCTAGCCCCATAGCGGAACAAGAAACACCAAAAATATCAGATGACGACGTAAACAATGAAAGTTACAAAAAAGAAGTTAGCGATAATGAAAATGGAAAGGAGTTACTTAATGCGAACATGGTGGCAGGTGATAATACCGAAAGCACAGATGATGGCGAAATCAATATAAGTATACCAGGTTTAGATAGGTACAGAGCTTGCCGGACACGACTACCAGTACAAAAACCACCCTGGAAGCCAGAGGAAGATAAGGATATACCACCATTCCAAAGGCTTAAGAAAATAAATGAACACATATTTAGATACATTGACAACTTAGCCTTCTGTACAATAACAGAAAATATACCGGACACAAAAGCCATAGACGCGCTTCACGAGAGAGGTTATATAAATCCAACAGCCATGAATAAAGAAAATAGGAGGGTTGGAGAGGTCTTACTATCTAGAGCAAGAAAAGTATCAGTAATGCAGTTATACGTGAAAGAGCACTTTGACAGTGCGGGATTAAAATCGGATATTAAGAAATGCATATCGTCTTTAAAACAGCTCATGTTGTTTAACAAGTTGACGTCAGTAGGTATTATACGAGATCTAGCAATACTAAGCGTATCACAGTAGGACTATTTCGCAGAGCAATTTGAAAACACCTTTGAAAACACAAAAATATCGGCAGTGTTGTACTTGAATAATTAAGTAGTACCACCTGTGGAGCAACGATTTGATGTACTCAAAGAATACCACGAGTCATCGGTAGGAGGCCACAGAGGTATGAACCAGACTTACAACAAAATTGCGAAAGACTATTACTGGCGAAATATGCGACCGGACGTACGTCAGTTCGTGTTAGGTTGTGAATCATGCCAATCTAAAAAACTTGTTAGAGTAAGAACAAAACAGGCTCTAGTCGTAACAGATACACCAGCTAGGCCATTTGAAAGAATATCAATTGATTTTTATGGCCCGATAAACAAACCATCGGCTCACGGCAATAGTCACATATTGTCAATTCAGGACTGGCTCACGAAATATAGAATTCTTGTACCAGTAAAGAGAGCGACGGCGTTAGAAACAGCAAAAGCACTTAAAAAACAGAGTAATTGCATACTTTGGCGCCCCAGAGAAAATGCTGTCAGACAGAGGGGCACATTTCCAAAACAAACTGTTGGAAGAGTTCGCAAGGGTATTTAAAATAGACAAAATGGGAACAACAGCCTTCCATCCACAGAGTAACGGCACAATAGAACGAATGCATCATACATTAACGGAATATTTAAAGGCGTACGTAAATGAAGATGACTTTTGAGGCGATCATTTGGGCATGTGCATGTGCGCTTACAATTCGACAAAACACTCAGCAACGGGGATAGCGCCTCAAGAAGTATTGCTGGGCTACCCAGCCAGAATTCCATCTAGCTTCAAGAAAACAATGAATGAACAAACGTATGATGAATATGTAGAAGACGTAATAAAAACAATGACGCGGCTAAGGACAATAGCAGCCATAAATCAAGTTCAAGCGAAGTACAGGTCCAAATGATATTATGACAAAAAATTGAACACAAGATTTTTCATGGAAGGGGAAATGGTCTATGTTCTTAAAGAGCCGAGAAAGAAATATGAGGATCACTACGAAGGACCATACAAAATCGTAGGAATAAATTACAAAAACCACAATATAAAACTGAAACGTGGCAATGAAACAAGAATTACACACGTGGACAAAATCAAGAAAGCATGCGTTATAAAAACCCAATTATTAGATACTAGGGAACTCGGGGAATAAAGCAGGATAACAAAAACAAATCGCATAAGAGTAAGAAGCAAAAAAAAAAAAAAAAAAAAAAAAAACGAGATATCAGAAACAACAAGACCAAAATAGTATACTTCTCTCGTAAGCGTGGCCTTCGGACGACTTACGAGATCAGCAATCAAAACGGTATGGACAAAAAAAATACAAATCTTATGTTTCAGGGCTGGAACCATGCCGGTGACACAGCAACATGGAGAGATAGAGGAAATTAAAAGAAACCCTGGAATATTAGTGGAGAGCTTGGGCCCAGTCCAAGCAGTCGCATCAACTTGGAAAATGATATGGTATGTAGATTGGAATGACGTTGTCGAGGAGGTAAATTTGTTTTTAGACGCGAAAAAGCAAGCAAAATGGAAGTGCAGGGTGACGATAAAAAAGGAACACGAATGTATAGAACAAGTAGAGTACACGGCAGAAAAAGTCCTAACGGCCTTGGATAGGGTAAAAGAGGCATATAGAACAGTAGTAGGCCAAAAGATCGATGATCAAAGCAAGACGGTGCAGGCGTTGCAGGGGAGTGTGACTGACGCGGAAAAAGAGAAAATACAAAAGCTAGTAAAGGCGATCCCGACTAACACAATGGAAACAACTAAGTATTTAACGGAACAAATTAGAGTCATAACATATGGAAACCATGAAAGATACCTTCAAGATATAAAATCGTTTAAAGATAAAGCTGGAAGAATAACGGAGGAAGGTTTAAAAATTTTTGCAGAATACTTCGGCAATTATGACAGGGTTACAGAAATGGTGGGCGAATTTGAACACTTAGCTGAGAAACTCTTAACAAAATTTGGAACAACGGTGGACATAATATACTTGGCGAGTCGGGGAACGACACATATACCAGATGCGGCATTGAGAGCGATTTTGGAAGCAAAAATTTTGGCAGAGCAGCTGAGACCAGATCTACAGTTCCCAGTAAGCGAAAATATAACTACAGAAGAAGAAATTGGAGAAATCTCAGAAATAACGACTATGGCATTTAACGGCAGAATAATATATTACATACGGATACCACTGGTTACGAAAGAAAAATTGGACCTTCTTACGATATCATCATTGCCAGTGGAACAAAAAGGCTTAAATACTACGGATTTAGTGGCATATTTGCAGCCAACATACGAATACATAGCGAGCAGTGTTAGTGAGAAAAGATTTACGCCTATTCCGCAAGAGGTGATAAGACTATGTAAAAGACTAGGAAAAACACGAATATGCACACAAATGGAGCCAACACAAGAAGTCGAAGAGGACCACTCCTGTGAGATACGTATCATATTGGGGATCGCAGTGAAGAAACCAGAAGAATGTCCGATAATATTAGCCAAGTTAAAGGGCACATTTTGGACACGTCTCCATGCTAAAAACCAACATGCCTTTACCACCACGAGAAAGGACAAAGTCCACATACAGTGTGAACACACCGAACACAAGACACTGAAGGTGGTGGATTCTGGGGTAGTCAGCTTAGCAAGGGACTGTGTAGCTCAAGCATCGGATACAAGATTGGATCCAGGACAAGAGGAAGGTGAAAATCGCATAATGAAGCTTGAAAGTGCAAGTCTTAAGTTGAAGGATATACTACAAAAGGTGAAAGGGACTAAAGGAGGTATGTTATTGGAATTAATGGAAGCAGTGATAAAAAGAGACGGACTACAGGAACTCGATAACCAGGAGCACGGACTTGACGATAGGATAAAAACAGGCACTAAGCTAGCGGATATACTCCAACGGGCACACGAGTTAGTACAAACAAAGGAGGAATTCTCAAATTGGAAGGAATACGCATTGTTGGCAACGGAAATAGCACTAGGAGTGGCAGCCGGATCTTTTGGATTTTTAAAATGGGGGGTCCAATAATACTTAAAGGTTTGAGAATGATTACAGGCGGACGGGAGAGGAACCGCGGAAACACCAACTCAGTACTACAAGACTTGTCAACCCAGAGGGCCATGGTTAATACACGAGAGGTACAAGTGCTACTGGGCGAGCGGGTAGGATCAGAAGGCAGAAGACTACCAGCTCAGTTAACAACCAATCCGCGATGATCATTGAGACTGACGATGTAATAAAAAAGGTTAAACATAAGATGTGTACAAAAAAAAAATAAATAAATAAATAAATAAATAAATAAATACTAAGAATAATTAAATAAATAGTAAATATACAAAGAATATAATTGTACAAAAATAATGTAAAGAGAGCAGCGCAAACAAGAACAATTATGTATACACAAATAATTCACAGACAACATAACACAAATATATTCGCACACACAAACCAGTATGGCCATCGAGGACGATGACCGCGTGGCCTCAGACGTGTGACGTACAGTATCTAGAACCTTTGTAAGTTCGCGCCCAAGACTCACCTCTCACGGCGCATGAGCAGCGGATACAGAGTATGATGATCACCTTTCGGCGGCGGGCCAGAGCGTTATCAGCTCTCCCGCTCCCTCTCTCCGATCAGCCTCCGAACCTAACGCCACGCACGCGACTGCTCTCGCCTTGAGACTCTAATAAACGAACATATACTTTCTTCCACGTGTATTCAATCCCCTTACACCCCGAAACTCCACAATTCCCACGTAACACTTTCACATATGATACTATTTCCTAATATTTGTACGTGTAGTATTAAAAAAAAATAAAATTCTGATTAAGTAACACTCTAAAAAAGCAAAAATATTAGTTGACGGTTTTATTTTTCAATAACTATTTCGAAAACGTACAATGAAAAATATTTGATTCATTTTTTTTTTATTATCACTGACACTATCTACAACGTCTGGACATCTGGGTAACGATAGCAGCAGACTTTGACGTTTAATATTCTGGAAGGCGTAATATGCATCGCTATCCTGCGATAATCCTTTTTTTAGAGATAAAGTCTTGATGACGCATTCTTTTAGCATGCATGCTTTATACAGTGCACAAAATGCTGGACAAAATTTTTGGTTACTGGAGAATCGATTGATCGTGAATTTTTTTATCGATAAAAATAGCAATTTCTTTTTTTTTCTCCTCGTCCTCCTCCCTTTTAAGGGGAGGGGTCTTCTTTTCTATACTACCCTTTTCCTTCTTGCTACTGGCTGACATCGTTAAATACTAAGCAAAAAACAGGTTGCAACCTGCATTTTTGATATCTTTTTTTAACCGAATGTAGCGACGTCTTCCTTACACGTTTGAGAAAATCATCAATAATGCGGATACATGTTTAACTGTGTTAGAACCACTCCCCCGTCTCTCTCTCTCTCTCTCTCTCTCTCTTCATCTTAACAAACCTTTTCAAAAATATCATTAAAATAATCATGCGATGAGTGAAAGAGATGAACGAAACAAGTGACTCACCGCCAAGTGATTCAAGTGATTCATCGCCAAAAGTGCCGTAATCAAATATCCAAATACGTATATTATGTTGTTTAAAATACCGTTGAAATTTAGAAAACTCTGCATATCCATACCCGTGCTCATTATTTATTTCAATGTCACACTCTTGCATTAGTTTTACAGCCTCTGATTTTTGTTCGTTTTCTGTTTTTATCTTCTCCCATTGTCAGGCCCACGTGCACGAGCAATTTTTTTCTGTCAAAACTTTACCACATACAAGAGCCCTAGCTAAACATAGGTTATCCCTATTATTTATCACTAAGATACCTTTTTTACTTAAACTATTTATAACGTCTTCCAGTCCACCCCACCCTTGAGGTAATTTAACATAAGTCACATCAACTGCTAACGTTTTCGCGATGTCAATTATTCGCTTACTCTGTTCAATTTTTTCGCAGAGGACCCAGATATCTTGAAAATTAATTTGATTTATTAATTTGAAATAGATACCAGCCGATCCTTCAGTTAACGCGTCAGAGTTTAAGTCGATACCTACGAGATAATTAGTCGTAGTGTAATTTTTTTTAATAACACTAATACGTTCCCGAAAACCGTTTTTAAGCCATTCCAAAGTATTTGCTACATCCGTAGGTTTGGTAATTTTAAATCTTGTAGCGCGACACGTTGTTTTAAATGATTTAATGAATTTTTCTCTATCGCTTTCTAGTACGATATATATTTCATACCTCTTGATATGTCCGGTTCACCCTCAGTCTGCACGGCGACGCTTGCAACACCTCTTCCATGTTGATGTTCGTGAGTGGGCTGCTCCTGAGGTTGTTCAATAGGAGTACTCTCAATCCTATCGATTCCATTCGTGAGATGAAAAATAGTAATTAGAATATTATTCAAGACTTTTGAGAAATATAAATATAAAATTATTAGTTACCTGTGTTGGTGTAGTGTGTCATAGTTTACCCCGATGGACCAGGTGTCGGTTCGGACACCTGTTCCAGCGAGCGGTCAGACTGATTTTCTACACAATATTGTAAAATAAATATAATTGAAAAGGTTAAATAAATGATGGAAAAAGACATATACGCAAAGATTTTAATTTACCTGGAGATATTTTTTTCTTCTCGTAAGAAAGTTCCTCCTCCCCCGACGGTCCAGGCATACTATCGTCCAAGGAGTCCTCCAGCTTTCTCTTTAGAGTGCCGTCAACGTTTAAAAGATTTTCACTATCTTCAAAACATATTTTTCCAACTAAAAAAAAGATTTCGTTTAATTTTTCTCATCATGCAAAATTTTGTTAGTATAAAAAATTTCATAAATTTATATCACTCACCAATTCTATCGTACGCCTCGTACATTTTCTTCAACATTGCGATGTTCCTAGCTTTAGACGGTAGACATTCCACCACAGTCTGTATAGCTATAGGACTACGCACTAGATAAAGGGGGTACAACGTGACAGCATGCCCACCCGTCAGATAAACGGTGAAAAGCTCCTGCAATACTCCTCTTAATTTGTTAACTGAGTATGCAGGCAACTTCTCGCTAAACCACTTGTTGGGGTACGCTTTACGCTTATCTTCCGACACGATAGTCACGTATCGCGAACAAGAACGCACTATCTCGAACAATGCTGCGATATTAGATGGTTTCATTTTTCCTGTTTTTTTATTGTACGGTGTAGCTAGCAAAAAACTTGTAACACGTTGTAGAGAGACACCGAAATAAATAATAAGAACAGTGTAGCTAGCAAAAACTTGCAACACACCGTAGAGATAAACTGTTACAAAATTTAAACAAGTCCAAGCAAACGGAAAAAATACACTGTACAAAACTTTGAAGTTAATTGAAAATGTGAAAGATTTCGAACAAGATGTAACACGTAAAATTATAGTTACGTATCAGCAAGAAAAATGTGATTCATCTGATAGTGTCGGATAAGGACTGATTTTATTCTACAATTTCTTCTTTTCCCTACCTACTTCTATATTTCCCCTCCCTCCTTTTTGCCAAAATTTTGGCCAACGTATAATAAATGTAAAAGGTGTACTCACTCACATAGGTACACTTTAGTCATAGTCTGGAAAATTCTACAGTTACGGTACACTTCCGCAGTGGTTACTTACTCTTCTTCATATTTTGAAAAAGATTAAAATTATTGCAGCTGAGGAACAATTGCTTACTTCCGCCGTGGTTGCTTATCTTTCTTCATACATTGAAAAAGATTAAAATTATTGCAGCTGAGGGACAATTGCTCACATCCGCTGTCGTCACTTACTTTTTTCTACAGCCATTTGCAGGTATTTTTCCGGTGACTAAACAAAAGATTCTTTCGGGCTTGAGCATGTTTTTCCCACAGCATTTTATATGATAAAATAAGGGTATACTATCTCTTCTTACAAACCACATATTGCCAAACATTTTAGTGGGGAGGGTTGCACCGCATGAAAAAATTTTGAGAGAGAAGAGTGCAAAAGCTATACAAGTTTTCAAATGCGAGGGTTTCTCTTTTCTACAGATCCGATAGTCTTCCATACAACTTAGATAACGGCTGACATAGATAATTTTCGGAGCCCCTGCAAAATTTTTTCGGTAAAATGATTTTTAATTTAACTGTGTCGTACGAAACTGTAGAAATGGCTCGTGTTGAATCAAGACAAACAAGTTTTTCATCGCGTAATACCTCTAAACATTTATCAAATTTTATTAATTGTATAGAAAATAAAAAAGACAATGAAAGTGCTATAATTTCCTTGGCAAAGGTGTTACTACATTCGTATCCACTTAATAAGACAGGTACGAAAAAAATCGTCGTGCGTCTGTAAATAATAACTTTACTGATAAAAACATCGATCGAAAAAATGTTTAAAAAAATCTTTATTCTGCAATTAAGAATTTCTTTTTAGAGCAAAATCTTGACATGGTATTTCTAGAGTTATTAACGTACTGTTTAGAAATATTTTCAAATGGCATACATTTTAAATTAAATAGAATTAATAATGTTGTAGAATATTGAAACAAAACCATTTTTAAAATTTTTACATCGCTTCTAAACTTATAAATATTATTAGTTAAGCGTGTTTTTGTACAATACGTGTGTTAAATAAATTTGAATTGTTTTTATTCAAGAAACCTCGCACATCACTCATTCCCTCAACTTTCATAATAATTTCAAATTTTTCGCAAGAAAAATGGTAATGTGTTTTTATACAGTACAAGTATGAAATAAATTTGAATTGTTTCTATTCAAGAAACCTCGCTCACCATCCACTCCCTTTACCTTCATAATGAAATAATTTCAAATTTTTTGCAAGAAAAATGGTAATAGCGTTAGACGTATTTTTGCACTTTCGAATTTATGGATTTTCATAGGTACAGCTGATAATCAGGGGAACCCCTTAATTTTCACTCCGCTAAAAAGAAAGAAAAAATTACCGACCAAGCAATGTCAATAACATCAATTTTTTTCTCTGCAAGGAAAAAATTGATGTTACCATCCTAGCAACATTTAAACTACACGCGACATCTCGCGCCTTTTTCCGCGCACCGCTTATTGGGTCACGTGACGTCTGCAAAAAATTATTGTTACCGGCCAATGTCGGTAATTATATTTAAATTACGCGCGAAACTCGTATTGGGTTATTGGTCCATTCTCCCCGCCTCCCCTGTCACGTAGCACCCGAGAAAAACGATCCTTGGGCCACGCCTCCGGCACCAGCCGTATGACATTTATCTATGAAACTGTCTGGAAAAAGCTTTCCCTTACTACTCAGAATGCTTTATCTCTTTAAAGTTATAGCTTTTCACGGAAACAAGATAAGTGGTTTGTTTTCGAACATTGCAACTACAAATACATAAAAAGTATTGGCATAATTATTTTTTACAGTTATAGTACGATTTAAAACGGGCATTTTGTAGCTCAGTAGATGTAAATAAAGTTGAATTTTTTTAGAGATAGAACAATTCTCAGGCGAGCATATGGTATGTACGCGATTGCTGCTCCACACACTGATAGTCTTGAGAGAGGGGCCGGCTAAAAGTGTCTTTAGCTGTTTGATAAGACTTAGTATATGGACTTTCATGGTCAAACATATGGGTATGAATGACAAATCTGTACTGCAGTGATAGAAAAGTTACTAACTTTTTAAAATTTTTGTTCATTTTTTTGTTATTCAATGACAAAGTTAACAATATTTTTACTAATAATATAACTTTTTAAAATATAATTTTGTATTTAGAAGAAAAAATCATTTTATACACTGTTTATGATGCAATTTATTATCAAATTTAATTAAAAGAGTAGTGAGTACAATTAAGAAAACACTTAAGAAACCAAGAAAATAACTAATTGTTTTACAAAGTAAGTAAGTTTCAATCACCGTTTTCAATCTATTCCCACTAAATTTGCTATACCTCAAGCTCAAATCAAAACATTTCCAAAATTCGTGAACAGACTCATTTCTGATAAGTTTAATTATCAAGTTTTATAGTTAATTTGGTTAAGTATATTACCTGTTGTTCTTATAGCGCTATAAACATTTAAATTGTTGATAATTTTTAGTACTGTAAAAACAAACGAATTTAAGATTCAGATTCTGCAGGCAACAATACATGTGGAAGTCAATCGGCCACACAAAACTCCTATAACTGTTGTACTAATAAGTTTAACTGGGTATTGGAAGCCTCAAGTAGGCTATGAGTTGGATTTTAAAATGTAAATAGTGCAATTTACCGGGTTTTATGATTATAAATGTTCAGAACATGAAATTTATCGACGTTCCGAAATCTAAATCATGCAACTTACTAAGTTTTGAGATTATAGCTATTTGAAGCACGAATCTTACGAGATGTTTAAGTTATACGTTTAAAAAGCATACAACTTATTAGGTCATAACAGTCTACCGCACGAGCTTAAGGTTTTGTGCACACTGTTTACTAGATTTTTGGAAAGCTAAAGCATACAACTTATATGGTATCTAAAATTATAGGTCTTTTAAGATATTATTGAAAATTTTTGTTCGAATGGAAATTTAAAGTCTGAAGCAGGACACATTAGTTTTAAAAAAAATAAAGCTTGCAACGTGTAGTATCTCTAAAAAAACGCAACTGATGGGCTCAGATATTGTACGTATTCAAAGCATGAAACTCATTGGTTGCCTGAGAGCTGTGAAAGGCGACTTCTCTTATTATAAAGGTCTGAAGTAAAGTGCTTTATAGGTTTTTTGGAATGTTATTACTTTAAGCTTTAAGACTATTAAAATTTCAAGTATGAATTAAGGAAACATCTGCTTTCAAGGCTAAATATGTTGTCATTATACCAACTACTAAAATAAGAAGATCCGAAGCCTTAAATTTACTGAATTGTAAAAGGGATCTGGAGTATATATTTCACAGAATTTTTTTCATCTTCACTGTGCAATTCACAATATTTACTTAGTTTTCGGTTATGAGGAGCTTAAAGCGTACGTCAAACTGAGTATTGAAGGTTCATTAAAATAATGTTCAATGGTGGTCCCGTCAAATTTTGTACTTACTAAAAAACAAAACGACGTTTCGGCCATTTGGACAATGTCCCGACTCTCATCAGGTACAAAAATATATGAGTAATAAAAAATTCTTTACAATACAAATTTCGATAAATGCAATAAACGCAAATTAAGTAAAGTATATAATAAACCTCTTACTCTGACACAGGGGATGTAAAATCGTAATGTAGTCAGAGTTTTAAGATTTGTTGCTTTTATACCCTGCACATATACAAATGACACAATATACGCACGCAATACAATCAAATAAGAATCACTAGCAGTTCCTTGTGAGACATACTTAAACAGATTATGTTTTCCTAATGCCATAAAGGAAAGGGGCCCTAAAATCATGTACATCAAATTAGCCTCCTTTCTTAATTGACTTAACAAGAGACTTGTAACAATTTTTCAATTTTTCTGAATCTTGTTGTCTATTAATATTATTATTCAAATAATGTATATTTAACATTTCAGAAAACAGGCGCTTTTTATAATTCTGTTCTGTCTAAAATTTGTATTTTATCAAAATTGAAGATGTGTGTAAATTCAATGCTACGTTGCGATAGTACAGATGTATCCTTTTGTTTCTCTACGTCTCTTTTATGTTCTGCCATTCTTGATTTTAAAGCTCTCGATGTTTGACCGACATAACAGCAGTTGCAATTCGCACATGGTATGTGGTAAACGACATTATTTTTATCGAGTGGCTCGGTTACATCTTTTCCAAGTGAAAAGATCGAATTCAATTTATTGTTTAAACTGTATCCAAGACCAATGTGAAGCTTCTTACAAAAATATTTAATAGGACCCTGCAAATGGGAAATATACGGTAATGATAAGATAAGTTTATAATTATTATTGATTCTATTGCAAATGTCAATTATGTTCATGTTTTTCAAGGTATTTATTCTTTTGTTTGAAAATTTATCAATAAATTTTTGAGGATAGTTGTTAGCTAGTAAAAATTTTTTGATTAATTTTAAATTATCGTTATGAAATTGAGTGTCTGCTAATATAATGTAAAAGTATACTAATGTGTAAATGATACCTATTTTATGTTGCATTAAATGGTAGGAGAGAAAACTCAAGTATCGGCCTGAATGTGTGGGTTTTTGGTACCAATTAGTCAGCACTGTGTTATTTTGTTGAATAATAATTTTTTACTCTAAGAAACTAATACTGTTGTTGTTGCATGTCTCAACAGTGAATTGTAATTCCGGACAATAGCTATTAAAAATGTTTTTAGTATAGTTAATATATTTAGTAGGCACACATATGAGAATATCATTCACATACCGCACGTACAGTGAAACATCAAAATATAACTTCTCTAAGCATGAAATTTCAAGCAAACGCATTACAAGATCACACAGTACTGGACTGCAAGGACTGCCCATTGGAGAGCTAAAGACTTGTTTATAAAATTTGTTGTTAAAATGGAGAAAAGTTGAGGTTTCGCTAGTATTAGTGAATAAACTAACAACATCTAGACTGATAAGAGTGTAATCAGGTGAAATGCTAATGTCTCTTAATTTATTTTATAACTCATAACTATTTCTTACGTGTGATTTTACCAGCAGAATATTCTTATTCAAAAAATTAGAAAGAAATATAAGTAGGTGAATTTACATGAGACGGATAGGAAAGTCTGTTTTGTGTATTTTTATTGGTCCGTAGCATTTAGATGAGTTTTTTTTATGAATATCTTTATCAAATTTATTAAATTGATCAAAAATACCGTATTGATTCCACTTGCTTACAAAATTTTTTAAATCTCTAATTAATTGCTTTAAAGGACTATTTTCTAGCTGTTGTATTGTATTTTCTAGTCGTTTACCACATACCATGTGCGAATTGCAACTGCTGTTATGTCGGTCAAACATCGAAAGCTTTAAAATCAAGAATGGCAGAACATAAAAGAGACATAGAGAAACAAAAGGATACATCTGTACTATCGCAACGTAGCATTGAATTTACACACATCTTTAATTTTGATAAAATAAAAATTTTAGACAGAACAGAATTATAAAAAGCGCCTGTTTTCTGAAATGTTAAATATACATTATTTGAATAATAATATTAATAGACAACAAGATTCAGAAAAATTGAAAAATTGTTACAAGTCTCTTGTTAAGTCAATTAAGAAAGGAGGCTAACTTGATGTACATGATTTTAGGGCCCCTTTCCTTTATGGCATTAGGAAAACATAATCTGTTTAAGTATGTCTCACAAGGAACTGCTAGTGATTCTTATTTGATTGTATTGTGTGCGTATATTGTGTCATTCGTATAGGTGCAGGGTATAAAAGCAACAAATCTTAAAACTCTGACTACATTACGATTTTACATCCCCTGTGTCAGAGTAAGAGGTTTATTATATACTTTACTTAATTTGCGTTTATTGCATTTATCGAAATTTGTATTGTAAAGAATTTTTTATTACTCATATATTTTTGTACCTGATGAGGGCCAGGACATAGTCTAAACGGCCGAAACGTTGTTTTATTTTTTAGTAAATACAAAATTTGACAGTACCACAATTGGACGTTATTTTATTTATTAACCAACTGTCATTGGACGTCTTATATTATTAAATATTAAAGGTCTCAATCTTTAATAATTCCAAAGCAAACGAATTACCGAGCATGCCAGCATAAAATACGCAACGTACTGGATCTTGAAAAAATTGGTGGATAAAATTCAAACCTCACAAGGCTTTGAAGTTTGTTTTTTCGTTAGGTTTTTAAGTTGTTAGGTTATAGATGTTTCTAACATCAAACATTTAAGGTTAATGAAGACTGACGCATGAAACAGATAGATTCTTAATGTCTTAAGTACAACACGCACTGTGTTCAAAATCTAACAGGAAAATAAACTGACGGGATGCTTAACTGCTCAACTCATGATAATTTCTCTTTGAATTAACCTTTTAAGTTCAATAAAAGAAATTTTTTAATACCATTGTTACAAAATGTTGTGTACTTTCTGAGAATCCATCACAAGTTATAAGGATTCTTATATAAATAATATGACTTAACCTTCAAATAACTTATAAAACTAAGGTTAAGGTTAAATTTTAGGTCATAAACTTATTTTTTATTTGATCACACACTCAGAGAAAATTTTCATGAATTTTATCGTAAATACCCATAAAAATTACCGTGCAGAACGGCAAACGTGGGACTATTTCGTCACTCTGGACTCTTTACCTAACTTTAACAATTTTTACCGTTACGCCCAGTAAAAATCATCGGGCACCCAACAGAAATTTCCCTTACAACTCACGATCCAAAGTTTACTGTAGATAAATTTTTTTTTTTAATGTAACCGGTTAGACATGGTACCATTTCAAATAAATATTTCCTTACAATAATTGAAATGTATCACTTAAAATTATTTCAAAATTTTTAAGCTAAACTGATTTGACATTGCAAGCGGACTGTCTGGTATACATAATATTTTTAAAGAATGTATGTACTATTATAAAGAATGTATGATACTATAATAATTTTATTGCTTTAACTACGGTCTCTGTTTTCCTACAGTGAACATTCGCTTGTGAGTCATGATGGGAATTACGATGATTAATAATGTCATTGTGCTTTGAATTTCTTGTAATTTGAGAATTATCTGCATCATCAATACATTTTAATTAATTTTACAGACCAACTTTAGGATCTGTATACTTCAAAATTTTGATGTACAGATGTCTTACATTTAGAGATATTCATCAAAACTAGGCAATATTTTGCTTGTTTTAAGGAAAACGTCTAAATAAATAATTATACCAAAAATCTCTAATTATCAACTGAATTCGGGGATTCTATTTCGTATTTTTCATACATATAAAAATTTAGAATCAGGGGTTTAGCGCGCCAAACACGTCAAGAAGAGTCCCACAAACATACACATACACAGCCATTTTCAGCGATAGTGGCTTAACATGCTTTAGAGATACATATTAATAACATGGCAGAACTATGCGAATGCTCGCATAACTCCTAATTTGTCCTTATAATTATCCTCACGTACAGATAATCCTCCGCATAAGCTACCTTTTATCAACGTGCGTGTGTGTGTGTCAAGGGATTTGATTGTCAATGAGTAGTACAGACAACTTTTTGTGGATATGTACACGCACTGTACAGAGCTTAACTATGTATGATCAAAGATATCTCGTAACATTTTTAAATTTTTAGATCTTAATGGTATACCACTATGACATTATTAGTTGAGAGACATGGATAGATGAATAGATAGCCAACTATGTAAAATTAATTATAATTATCTTATAACATTAACTATAAGATAGTTAATTAATAAAGGTAATTTGCAAAAGCAGATGCAAGTCAGTTTGTAAGCAAACAACGTAAGTGCGTAAGTACCCAAATGCACTAAGTACCAAAAAATCGTAGAAATTTGCTTATGTAAAAACAAAACAAAAATCCAGAAGTCAGTTAGTGCTTTGGTAACCATGTATATTATTATACTCGTATTGCAGGCAATATCCAAAAGCATTTATTCTTGCCATGAAACGATATTTTAAATAACCTACTACAATGTATCGACGGTGATGCAATCATCCTTTCCCTAAAGTCAATGGATATTATGAAGGGAGCATCTTCAGTTAAACGAAAATTGTAAGTTTACTTAGTTTAGTTTAATCGTTAATCAATCAAATACCTTATTAATTGACATGAATAGATATGACACACCGTCCATTACTATATCAAAACTTAATGAAACTCAAGACATGGTCCAAAAAAAATTTTAATCTGATTATAACGTTGATCCTGTTCTTAAATCCCAATAAGTAATTGGTGATTGCAACGCTATAATTGTCAATTTCAAAAATGCTATTCGAAAAAAGATGGACCTGGCCTTGACCAGATGGAGCACATCACCATGGCAAGAACCAGGCCCGAGGGACTCCTTGTGCTTGCCCTAGTTGGATACGCACTAGGTACGAACCCTATTTTTTCTACCGAGGGTACACCCGACTCTCAATAATTCCCGAGATAGGAAAGGGGTTTTGTTGTCTAGGAATAAAATTGTTAAATAAAAATCAAAAATATACTTTCGTTTCTTTTCTCTCAGTCTTTGGAACAGAAGTCAGATTAAAAATACTCTTCCATTACAAATTTTGTGAGAGAGAAAACTCTGAATTTGTTGATTAACTCATGTACATGCATAACGAGCCTATAAAAGCACAACTCAAAAAATGTTCTCCTTCGGATAGTTGTGACACTGAGACGTTTGTTGATCCTGCGGTAGAAAACGGCATTTTCATAGGAAGGCGTTACTTGGTACGAACATCTTGACTAATACTATTATTTATACATTTTACACGCAAATCGCAATTTTCTTTGGACATTTTTGTATATATCATGTTGGTCAATATGAGAAAAAAATTGTATCCCCCAAAAAATGTATTAAGCGCCAAATAGGAAACGAAATCTATCTATTATCTTACGATATGTATATTCTACAAACCGTAGTTCTCGTACTTGGTAGCGCATGCCACCAGGATAAGCACAACAAGTCTGGTGCTTGCCGTGGTTGGATGCGCACCAGGTGAGAACTCTATTTTTCCTACTGAGGGCGCACCCAACTCTCAAAAACGCCCAAAATAAAAAAAAATCACTTTTTTCATGACTTATTTACCACAAATAAGCTACAAAATGTAATAATTTGATTTTTTTTTTCGGTTGCGATTAACGGAAACACACGTGTGATCTATTGGCGTGATTCCTTTACGCTAACAGATTTGTTGACCCCGGGATCAGTTCGTTCTAAAAAATGGATTTCAGTTTTAAAACTCACCTGTACAACAAACGCACAATACGTTAAGAGTATTAAGTTACAAATCAGACGGGAATATTCCAGGGTTATGTTCCACAAAATTTTTTTTTCTACCATTTGTTTACTATATTGAAGCCAAAAGTATAGTATAAATTAAAATTTATCTGAGTCTGCGTTCAATGAAAACGCGCGTGTGACCAGCTAACGTGATATCTTGACAGATTACCTGACTTTTCAAGACCGGTAGACTCTACAAAATTAGTTTTTATAATACAAATTTACTAAAATTTAACTACAAAATACTAGCCTGACTAGATGTATAGGTTGAGTATGTGATCTGCTGGCGTGGTACACATGCAGTCACTGTCTCTTATTGCTAATAGTTTTTTCACCGCTCAATTTCTTTCTTTCTTCGCTAACTATTTTTAGGATTAATTTGGGCGCTACTGAAATACTGAATTTATTAACATTACGGATTTTGGCAGGTATAAATTTCTATTAATCTAAAACACACTGAAACAAAGTAAAGAACTTAGATTTTTTATTAAACCCTGTTGCTCTATCAGTAGAGGTATGCTCTAGTATTTTGTTGAACTAATCGTTTGATCTCATAAATCCTGCTAGCCAATCTTTACCAGCGAGTCTTACACAAATACGTGTGAAGTATAAAGTATTTTTCTAAGAGGAAAATAATAAAACTGCTGTTTCACATTGTGTGTTATATCTGCCCCACATCTATACCACGATCTGCTTCATTTAACCATAATTTTGTAAATATAATCCCCTTAAAAATAGCATTCAACAAAACTAAAATGTTAAGTAAGACTGATATGTGAAATTCATTTTTTTAAAGGAATTTCCGAAGCCTTTGTACAGTGGCAATGAATCATTTTTTTTCTTTTGAATCTGTAGCCTTGAAAAGTTCTGAAATCAAAATATAAAAATGGTAAAGTTTTTATTTTTTTTTATTTATGGTGCAGCATACATTTTTTGTGATATTCGTAGTATAACACTGTTAAGTACTCACACTTAAACAAAATATAACTATGTAATATTGACTTTTGCCCTAAAATTTGTATATACTTTCGACATAGTGAGGCATGAATGTATTTGATGTGAGGTTTGCATGAAATACCAGTCAATATTACTAAGTTTGATTTTATTGAAGTACGAGTACTAAACGAGTACTTTGCTGACATCGTTGTTTCTTCACATTTACTGCATATCTGCATGCCACGGTAAAATTTTATATACCAGTAGCCTATTTATATAATATCCAAGTGATTAGGTCATATTCAAAATACCACGTAGTTACCTGGGAGGAAGTGACGGAGCGGAGTCTCAAACCCGAGCCTTCCAGGCGGGAAGCAAGCACTCTACCACCTTAGCCACTGAGAACTCCAAACGCTGCACGATATCTACTGTAAAATTAGGAAGTACCTTTAGCCAATATTGCACTGTTAACAGCTCTGCTTGATTTTAAGACCACGTCTATCTTAATTATACACAGGAAAAGTTTGGCTTGCAGATAACTTAACGATAAGACTATTTCTCGGAGACCGAGCCTGAAAAAATCTTGTTTTGAGCATTTTGAGACACACATGTCTAGTTTTCGTTGTTTTAACGACTTTTTGACCTATGTTTTTACGTAAGGCTGTGAAGTAGGATAAAAAAGACTGAATTAAACCAAATTTTTATTTTAGGTGTTCCTCTACAATACAAAAATTATTTTAAATACGCCAACTTGATAACTATCAAAAGGCTTCTTCTACTATGCATCCTTTTCCTTTCGATAACTCGTTTCAGCACCCTAGGTCACAAAATTGCTTTGTTTTAATTTATTTTATTTTACAAAAGGTTTTTCACCGAATTGGAAGGTATAGATGGATATCACTTGCATTTACAATGGAAGCCTTAAAAAAACTTTTTAAAATACCTGGAAGCCCTATAATTAAATCTTTAAAACTAGCCGTATTTATTATAACTTCTTAAAAGTTTATATTTTTTTTATTGCAAAAAGTTATGGATTGATTGGACTCAACAAAGCGAATTTTTTGTTATTTTGAGGACTGTTTTAGATGATTTTTTGTTTCTATTCAAAGTTTTTTTTTCAAATTGATGATTGCAAAAAAAACTTGTTTTACAGATCTATTCACATTTTTTTACGCAGGATTTGTAAAAATTTTCGATCCAAAAGTATCTTCAGCTATTTGTACCGTTTTTTTTAAATTACCGCGTTAAAAAGGTCAGCAGAATAGTTTCTTTAAAATATGGGGACTAAATTACTATTCTGACTTCACTGATATTTGACATAATTTTTTGACTCCAAAACGTAAATGAAAACAGAATGAACATTTTTGACATTATTTGTGTTTAAATTAGGGTTTTTAGAAAGATCATTTGTCACTAAGGTGCTACAGTTATCTGCCAGTCATCACGTAACTCCTTCCTTTTCTTCATTTGGCTCGCTCCTCTGAGAAGCAAATACCTCATGTGCTTATTTCCAACTGTAGTCCGATGGTTCGAAAGCCATGTACAAAAAAGATGACCTAATTGCTGTGTAAGTAATAGGTTAACAATAAGTCTAAGGTGATTTTTTATCATGCCAACAACAATAGGACATATGTTTAGAGTAACACAGCAATGCATAGCCTTTATACACATAGTTCATCAGAATAAGTATAAAATAATAGTTTAAGAAATTTATTTATAAAATGAAACAAAATTATAAAAAAATTTCCAGTCTACACGGAAAAAATAATTCATTTTCTCTCTTGTCTTTCTAGATCTTAAAAGTACTCAGATAAGTTGAATTTTTGAAGATCTAATTTGGTTTCTTAAAGTAATTCTGTTACTATGAGGGATGTGCAAAAGTAATACAATTTTTTTTCCGATACGCTGAAAAGTTATTTAAACTTTTAATTTTTCCGCTCCAACTTATGGTATGATGGCGTTCTACTTCAGCCGTAAGAATATGCTATAATAATTTTCATGGTTTTTTACAACGTATAAAAGAACGAGGTGAACAATTTCGCTAAGCAAGAAATACTTTCACCATTGCTTTTTTTACGAAGATGAACAACGGAAAAAAGGCAGATGCCTTTGAATCATTAAATACAGTTTTTGATAAAGATTTGGTGATATACCTAATAGTCATCAGATGGTACAAACGGTTGAAAATAGCGGGATAAAAGTAGCTACAGATCATATCAATATTCCGAAAATTGTGAGTACTGCAAAAAAATGGATAGTCATTTTAATGTTTGGTGATAAACTTACACAAAATTATAAAATCACAAAAGTCAACGAAGGCCTCAAAAAAATGGCAAAAAATCCAAAACGGGTTTTTCGCGACCACACGAACAACCGAAGAATTGCACGTAAAAAAGAAGCGTGATTTTTTACATGAGCGGCGTTGAGTTTAAATCAGTTCAACCATTTTTTTCGAAAATCGCTAAAAACTGCTATTTTAAGCAATTTTTACTGAACCTCACTAAACCTTAAAATAAGTCAGTAGGTAGATATTATAGTTCTACATATACGTGCGAAATTGTAACTTGATCGGTTTTAAACTTTCGCGAACTGCAGTAAGAACCGAAAAAAAGTCCTCTCTAAGGATGGCCAGAAAAAGATTGTTAACCAATATAGGAACATTTTTCAAACGTATTTCTCTTCTTATGTATTTACTCTGAAAGTACCAAAAACGCCGTTTGCTTTTACTGATTAGAAGTATCTTAAACTATGATTGCAAAAGACGGCTTTTTTTTATCTAACCAGTAAAATCAATGGCTCGCAGAAAAGGTGTCATGATATCTTCTTGGGAACGAAGTAAGATAAACTAAAAATTTTTTTTTCTTTAACTTGGGGTAGCTCTCAATAATATAACGATTCCGCATATTATAACTTTCTGAAAATAACAGGACTTATTAAGTTTACATTAATAACTTTTTATTACCTATCGTTGCAGTATTCTCTTTTTGAATATGCCAATGTTGTTGTTTACGGTTCTGAACAATCAAATTTAATCTAAATAATTTTCACATTTACTAACAATACTTATTAAATTATGTGTATTTATCTATATTCTAACATTGAAAAAAAATAAACAATTTTTTTTGTTAAAAATTTTAAATAGAAGAAATATGTATAAATCCTAAATGCTATTATTATTTCTTATTATTAGTTTTATTGTTATTATTCTTCATCAATGATAAGCAAATATGTTTGACGATACTCTTTAACTATTGCCAACAAATTTAATTCTTTAAAATGTAATTCTGTAATTCAAATCAAATTTGATTGCTCAAAACCGTAAATAAGAACGTTGACCTCTTCATAAGGAGAAAGAAGAAGAAAAAAAAAAAAAAAAAAAAAAAAAAACCGTGTAGGGAAAAAAAAGTGATGAATTGCGACTTAATAGGTCCTCCCGTTATTTACAGAATGTTAAAAATAATAGGAATTGCCATATTATTAAGAGCTATTTAAAATTTTTTTTTTAAAAACAACAATTTATTTAACTTAATTCCCCACGTATAGTTTGTTTTTATACACCTTTCCGTTGTAAATGCGCTCACTCTAAGCATTCGGAGCACGCATTAGGAAAGTGGTCGTGGCCTCCAACAGCGGGTCTGTGAACCACTAATACCACTGGACTGAGAGCAAAAAGGTTATTTTTTTCAATCGATGATCAAGATACTTTTAATCGGTAAAATCAAACAGCGTTTTAGGCACTGGTGGAGTAAGTACGAGAGAAGAAAAATGAAAAATACGTTTGAAAAATATTCCTGTGTTGGCTAACAACTTATTCTGGCCATTTTTTGAGAGGACTTTTTTTTTGTTTTGGCTGCGGTTCAAGAAAAGTTTGAAACCGACCATGGTGGTTTTATAGAAGGCAAAGTACTGAGTTTCAAAAAAATTTCTAAAAATAACAGTTTTTTGCGATTTAAGAAACAATGGCTTAACTGATATAAACCCAATACGGCTCATTTTGTTTTATTTACAACTGCACTTTTTTCACCAGATGCTTTTAATGTACAATTCTCTAGTTTCTTTCTAGACGCAAAAAATGTTGTAGTTATTTTTCCTAGTTTTTTGGGGGCTTTTGCTAACATTTGTACATGTTTCATTCTGTGTTAATTTATTATTATGCAATAAAACTACTACCCTTTTATTTCGCGTCAGAAATTTAAAGATCAAAGACTAATTCTATCTTACTAAAAGTTGTGATTGAGTTTGATAATGACCATGAACGTGAACCATGGTCGTCCAGAAAAGTGTTTGCAAGCTTTGCTCGACAAAAATCCAAGTCAGACTCAGCGAAAATTGGCAGAAGTGCTTAAAATTAACCAAACAACAATTGCCAGACAATTAAAAGTAATAGGCAAAATTTCAAAACCAAGAAAATAGATTCCACACCAGTTGAGTAAAAAAAATAAAGAAACGAACAAATTGATACTGGCCACTCTCATCTTAAGAACAAAATGGCAGTTAAATTAAGTCAACCACTTTAATACTATCCCTTAAGAGAAGGCGCTTGGCGGTCCCAAGTTACTTATTGCAACTACCCTTCTTGTAGTCTCGACTTTCTAGAGCCCTGCGGCCACGGCTGCGGGCCTTTTTATGCTCTTTCTTTCCCTACTCGTTCTCCTTCCTTCTACTGATAGCTGAGGCCCATCCCACGCAGTATGTTCTATACTGCATATGACACGTCCGAGACCGATACGTTGTTGTCATCGACATCGTTCTTTTTTTTCCAGCTACGGTATGATTGTTTAATTAGTGTCTGTATATTGTTGTTTGTATATGGTGTATACTAATCACCAAAAAAAATTAAAGAGGTGTTTTTATGTACATCCCCGTTTCTTTCTCTTTTACACGGTCTGATTAGTTTCTTGTACGTTTATGATGTGTTATACCATGTATTGTTTGTATTTACGCTCTTCCCTCTTACATAATGACTTGATAAATATGCCCTTGTGATCTTAACTTTTATTTATAATTATCTGATTACCATTTATTACTTTTATTCTAACTTAATATTTACTTACATGTTGTTTTTTGAATTGTTTCATACATAATTACTTGAGGGTCAGTGCATAAGCACACGATCAGTAAGAGCTAATTTAGGAGTAAGAATAAAAAACTCCAAAAAGTCAGGTATTGGTTTGAGTAACGTTTCGTTGGTCTGAACGCCAACTTCATCAGGCTCACTTTATTAACAAAAATAGAAACAAAAAACACAACAATTTTCGTAAATTACATTGTAGAGCCACTATTTACAAATATTAACATTCATTTAATAAATGATGTGTTAGTAGTCGAATATAAATTGTAATAAAAATAATTTTTGAAAATTAAATAATTGCTCACGTCTATAGCGTTATGACGATCGTTACAAGCTGTTGGTCGTTGGTCATTATCGCGTAACATTCTTTTAGCCATGAGAATGTTCTTCCTGTGGTAAAATTTATCAGATAAAAGAATGGCTCGATCAACCAAACCATAAACCACAATGGCTTTAAACGATCGGGGATGGTTAGAATTAAAATTAATTATTCTATTGAATGAAATTGGCTTAACATACCAATTCGTGGTTATATTCAAGTTTTTATCTGTAATTGCAATGACTAAGAAATTTATAGAATTGGTTTTCTCTACTTCGCAAGTGAATTTTAAGTGATTTTCTTGTTTATTAGAAATCTGTAAAAATAGTTGTGCCTAATCTTTGTGTACACATATGAGAGTGTCGTCGACATATGTGTTATATATAAAAGGAAGGGAATTATGATTTACTTTTAACAAGCGCAGGGCTTCCGTCTCAAGATCTTCTAAAACTAAATCAGCGAATAGTGGGAAGACAGGAGAACCCATTGGGCTGCCAAAAATCTGTTTGTAAAAGATTTTATTAAAAGTGAAGTAAACGTTGTTAGATAAAAGTTTTGTACATTCTATGATTTCATGATAGGCAATTTTTGATAATCACATTTAAACATCTTCGACACTTCCGTTATTCGTTTAAGGTGACCAAAAGTCTGTAACGATTGTCACAACGCTATAGATGTGAGCAATTATTCAATTTTCAAAAATTATTTTTATTACAATTTATATTAGACTACTAACATATAATCATTTATTGAATTAATGTTAGTATTTGTAAATAGTGGCCCTACAATGCAATTTACGAGAATTGTTGTGTTTTTTGTTTTTATTTTTGTTAATCAAGTGAGCCTGATGAGGTTGGCGTTAAGACCAACGAAACGTTGCTCAAACCAACACCTGACTTTTTGGAGTTTTTTATTCTTACTCCTAAATTAGCTCTTACTGAACGTGTGCTTATGCACTGACCCTCAAGTGACATAATGTTTCATACATATTCATTCTTAATGTTATGGTTGTTATTTTTCTTTAGGTCTTATTTTACTATCAATAGTTGCTGTGTACATTCGTATTTTTCTTTTCTTTAATACTATTTTATTTATTACATTCTACACTGCATCTCTTACACAGCATAATACAAATCTTTCTTGTTCAATTATTGTTCTTGCATACGTATTCTTATCCAAGTGTTACTTCATTTCATGCATCATCTAACAAACAAAAGGTATATCTACCGTTCTTATTTACTTATTTACTTACTAGTTTTTTCGCTAATTTTTTTTTTTTCTTCACATAAATGTACATTTTTGTCGAAAAAAGCTTTTTTTTTCTTTCAAAACATTATTTATGCTAAGGTATTAGGGTCTAAGCTAACGTATGTTTATTTATTATGATAATTATTTGTTTCTGTTAGTCGGTTGATCTCCCCGTTGCCGCTCACCTTGAGTATTGGTTGCAGCAACATAGGATTCATTGTATTTTCATTTCTTGCGGTGTTGTTCCTGCATCTTCTTTTTAAAACATTCTAGAGAGATTTAATGTTATCAGGGCCCCCTATTTTAAAAGGACACCATGATACGAAACGTTGTAATAAAGACAGAGGAGGTGTGTAGAGTAAATATACTGAATCTTTACACCCTTCTACGAGGGTAAACATGATCTGTTAATTACTTGTTATGTTCATAAGTATCGCTCATTAAATAATTATATTTTGCACCTCTTGTACACATACCTACTATTATCCACACCTTCTTCAAACGTTCTTAAATTTCTCTTGTGGATTTCTTCATTTATTGCGCTGTAATGTTCAATGATTGGGAATCGCGTCTAACATCCTGCGAGTTTAAATTCCCGATTTTCGAGTTACTTACCCCCACATTTTGTTTGTTAAAATTATTTTCCCGATAATCATCCCTACGATTATCTTAGTTGCAGTGCTGGTTATTTCACCTGTCACAATGATCATCCTTTTAGTGGTTATATTTGTTATAATTATGATCTTTTCTTTTGTTATTATAACTATTCCTACCATAATTTATGTTCTTATTATTGTTATTATAATAATTATTACTGTTGTTATTATATTTCTTTCCTTTGTAGCGATTCTCTTGATTATAAGAAAATTTTACCTCAGTTTCTTTATTGTCTACCAAAATTCCTATCGTTTTCATATCGACGGTGATAATTATTGTATACCGCTTTTCTATTACACCATCCTACTTCTTATAATCTTTTATTTGGTCCTTCGTCAACGTAAGGATTTTTTATTACTCCCTTTTAAACATCCTACCACAATTTTTCACACCCACGTCTCTTGGCGTTATTTACCCTGAATCTCCTCTTTTGCCCAGCAGAGACTTAATCCGTTGTCTACAGCGATGGCTGCTTCAATAGCCTCCCATAACGTCTTTGGCTAGAACCCTGCAACGCTCCAGTTATACGGAGCTTTAAGCCGTACGAAAACTGTCTCACTGCTTCACCGTCTGGTTGCTTTTTTGACGCTTCTTTCACGACCTGTATCAAGTAAGGTTAATGTACCAATGCTTGGCCACTAAAAAATTGGTCTCAAAGACTGGCCACAATCATAATTTGACAATTCGCACGAATTTTTGTAGCTGTAAGAAATACTTTATTAATATTTACGTTTAAAAATTATATAAATTTCATTGATAATAGTTATCTTGATCATACTTAAGCCAAGAAATAAGAAAAAAGTTTTTCTAGAAATTGATTTTGGTCGGCTGGTCAGGCTTTGGGATATCTGTCAACGTAACCTCACTTTTAGTGTGTCATAATAACTGGCCAACATTAATTGCGTACAATTCTTACGACTGGCCAGTTAGTAGGACTTGAAGTTTTGGCCACAGAGACAAGTTTTTTCTAAATTGGCCAAGAACTGGGACATTCTATCATGTCAGATAATAAATCAAAGATTTTTTTCTGTGTATGCAAAAAATTATTTCTTTTTGGTACAGCTTAAAATAGTGTTACAATTATAAAATAATACTGATAAGGACTTGAAATTTTACTTTTTTTATATTAATAGAGTACTTTAGAAATTGGTCTACTAAGATGGCCAACTTTTGGTATATTTACCTCATGGACTCTCCTCATGTGCCATCATAATCCCGTTGTGCAACCACTGACCTCGGCCGCAATATTCCATGGTTCGTTCGTTGTCCCGTTGCGTAACAGTCTTAGGCTTTACAATAAAATATTTTTCGTATTGGGCAGGTATTGTTGACTTTGCCATCCTAAATATTTGTTTGAGTAAGGGAAACTGCACGGGGTCTCTATTACACAGCGGTATGCCGTTTACTGCGTTGCTTAGGTAGCCTAATACATTAAAATTCGCGCCTCAAGCCAAAGGTACATCTGCTTGCTGTCTAGTACTGGGAGAAAATTGCATAGTTTGACGCTGAGGGTCATCCCGTATGTTATCTTGTATCCTCTGAAAAAATTCTGACTGTTTATTTATCGGCGGCTCGGTTAGTGGATTAAATGAAGGGAAAGATATTCTGAATTTGCGCACATGTTATGATGATTTCCTTCGTATCCAAACCTTAGCCTATGTGTCCTATTGGTTGATGTAAAGAAGTTATAGTTTTTGTCATTTGGATGCAGAGGTGACTAGTCGCAGAATAGGACATAAGGTTGTTCAACACTTGTATTCATATTCTTGTTCCGGCCTTTTGGTACACTTTTCCAGCCAACTCGTTCTGCCTAGCCCTTCCATATTTACTTGATCACGTCTCCTATCTACCACTATTTTTTCTTCAATCGAATACTCCTTTAATTCTAATTTTTCTGGTTCAGTTGTCAACACCTTTATTTCTGCTGATTTATTTGTTGCCTCTCCTAATTTTGTATTAGGATTTTTCCCAATAACCCTTAAAAGAAATTTTCGGTTTTACATTTTTAAATATCCTGAGTACAAGGACTTGATTTTTCTAATCCATCTTCTGTTAGAGTGCATACGATTCGGGGTCGTGTTCAAGCATAACCGTCATTGTATCTAAATCTTCCTAAGTCATTTGAGTAAAATGTTGGCTAGAAAGCTTTGTGGCATTCAGCTTATTTTCCAGACCATGCACCAAATGATCTTCAAATTCTCAGACTTATAAATAATGCGCTTTAAGGTGCACACATTTAAACATTTGAAATAGTGAAAAAGTGAATCGATACTTTATTTACGTTAAAAAGCCAAGAATTTTTTCGCGAGGGCATCCATGAATTACCAATTTAGTAGCACAAGATGTTGGACAATAACGGAGAATATATTGGAGATTGAATGTGTAAGGTTTTCTTTGTATAATTAAAATAAAAAAATTTTTTCTTATTTTATTATTTTTGCACGCCACTAAAATTATATTAGATCAACAGAAATCCATTTATGAAATTAAATTACTTACTGTATATCAATTAACTAATTAATTGTTAAACCACAGAATTATGAGGTTGGTACAGCACAAGCGACCGATGTCCTACCAGTGAATACACATATATGACAACGTCATTGTGTGAACTATTATTGTTATATATAGGTTATTGAATAGTGTTATTGATTTATTTAAATTATTTAATGAGCTTACAGTATTTTTTGATATCATAGAAACAGAAAAAAATTTTTTAGTTTTCAACGGTAGTTAAAAGTGGTAATGTGTAATCATAATAATTTTAATATTTTCGTTGCTAACATTTATGTTGTAACTTCTAGCCTCAAAATGCACCAGGTTCTACGTCTGTATGAGCATAAAACGTCGAATACTTAATGAAGAAACAAGTTTAATCACTACTGCCTAGTAGCATATTTCACTATTATCTTTTATAAATGATGATTGCGACTATTAACATGTTTGAAGTTATACTTTTATAGGCGCGTTATGCGTAAGAGTAAATTAATGATAATAGATTGGTGATCTTAAGAAAAAGTGTTACGGAAGTGGATTTTGCATGTTACTCCCCCTTCGCCCCACCCTCATTGACCCACTTCCAGTTCCTTTTTTACCATGTCACACATTATGAAATTTATAAGTTTTATTTTTTTTTTACCAATTTATATATATATATATATATATATATATATATATATATATATATATATATATATATATACATATAAACATTTCTAAAGAGATTCAAACCCCCGACCATTTTTTCCATTTTTAATCAAAATTCTACATGAGCTGTTATCAAAGAATACTTTACGAGCAGATTTGGTGACGCAATTGACTGATATTAGATTCACAGCTAGGTTGGGAATATGTAATACATTGTGCAATAGCTGTTAAATTTAGGGTTTTGTACTTTCCAGGTTACTTCGCCTTCGCCTTTCACTTCCATTTTCCCATGATTTGCGACTGTGATATTTTTAACATCATTTGGTCTAAAATCGATTAGATTGTGTTTACTTTGACACATGTGTCTGAATGCACCTAAATCAATTATAAATTTATTAGCACATGCTCTGTCAGCAGCAAATGAGCCATTAAAAGCCCAAACAATTTCCTCTGCATCAGAATCTGTTCCTTCGGAGTCTGAATTACGTGTTTCTGCGTTTCATGCTTTGTTATTACGATTTTTGGGGTTAGGACAATGCTTAGCCACGTGTCCGTACTGATTACACGTAAAACACCTAACTTTTCTCTTCGAGCATGGTACAGTTTTTTGTTGCTTACAGTTAGCGAATTGATGTTTGTGTCAATCGTATTCTATAAGTCCTCATATTGCAAAAATGCCCCTATCGTGATCGACCATAAATGGTAATTTTCTCTGCCCGTAAGTCTCTCTATAAACAGTAGAGTAGCTAAGGATCACCATATTGACTGCACTCACACACAAAAAAGGCATGTGTTTTCTTCCTGATCTAATTCCCACTCTTGCTGATCTCAATTATGCACCTCACTTATATTACTAAGCCCATAACCACTGTTGTATAATGTGGAATTTGCGTAAAATGATGATGACAGGGTTAGTGATAATTAAATAGGGATAAATAATATACGCACTGAGTGATTAACCTAGTATATTAATATAAGTGAACGCAAGGAAATCTTGATCAATAAAAGCTCGTGCGTTTTGTGACTGTTGGATTTCAAATACCTTTGAGTCACTGGAGTACCAACTTAAACACATCTTAGTTCGGATTACGTTCTGTTCCATTTCAAAATAAAAACAGACTATAAAAAAGCCAAAATAAAAATAGACTATAAAAAAGCAAACATCGGCAGCAGTCGTGTCGAAGTTCGAACCACCGTTCAATGCGTAGGCGACCAGTGTAGTGTCAAGAGTGGGAACGTCTAAGCTTACAGTTCGGCACCTTAGGGGCCAAACCTTGGGCTAGCGAGAGAGACAAGTATAGCTTGAACTCCCTAGCGTCAAATGTTGACTATAGTAAAGTCGAAGAATATATTATACACCCTTACGTTAGTTGTCAGTGTATATATGTATGTCAGTGTATGTGTATGCAATATATACGCGCATGACACTCGCACTGCAACAGAAAAGCTCTGAAATTCAGCGTGTATGCGCAAGTGATTTTTATGTTATTAATTAAAAATTAATTTATTCCTATAAATTAATGACAATAAAAGCAGTTATACTATAGATAACCCAGCAAACATTTCATTCAAAGATTTCTTATAGATGTTTTCCAGTCAGCAAATGTCAACCTAAAACACGTCTTTCAGATTTACGACATAGATGACGTCTTTTAGGTGGATATTTGCCACCTAGAATACAGCTACTAGAAATATTTAAATAAAATTTTTGCTGGAAATACAAGAAGATATAATAATACATCACATAATATTCATCATTTTACTTAACAAGTAAAGCTGGGTCTTATTTTGGAAAGATTACCATTGAATAAAGAGCAGTAGATTTATTGATAAGTAGAAATTTATAAGCTTGGTATTAATGATCGTCATATGTGGTATCAAATTTACTGACCAGAATAATGTACCTGTTCATCAATATCAAATATTTTTTTAATTTTCACGAACTGTGGGCCATCATCACCTACGTTACTAATGACAACTGTTCCTGGAGAATATATATATATATAAATATACATACATATGTACATACACAGACTACTAAAGTACGGGTGTTTAATATACTCTTTGGCTTCACTACAGTCAACATTTGAGGCTAGAGAGTTCAAGCTATACTTGTCTCTCGCTAGCACAAGATTTGGCCCCTGACGTGCCAAACTTTGAGTCTCGGCGATACTTTTATTCATGAAGATAAAAATCAATATGCAGTAATTAGAAGAAAAATTATAAAAATTTATTAAACAGATATTAAAATTTTACCATTTTATTTATTCATTTGTATTCACTTCATTTCTCGCATTACTTTTTATTTCTCTTTTTTCCAACCCAACTGTATATATCAATATATATTTGATTACTTAAAGTGCAGTAATAGTGTTGCACATACACGCTGGATTTCAGAGCTTTTCTGTTGCAGTGCGAGTGTCGTGCGCGTATATATTGCATACATATACACTGATATACATATATACACTGACAACTAAGGTACGGGTGTATAATATACTCTTCGACTTTACTATAGTCAACATTTGACGCTAGGGAGTTCAAGCTATACTTGTCTCTTTCGCTAGCCCAAAGTTTGGCCCCTGACGTGCCAAACTTTGAGCCTCAACTTCCCCACTCTTGACACTGTACAGCTCCCTTACGCATTGAACGGCGGTTGTACCAACTTCGACACGAGCGCTGCCAATGTTTGCTTTTTTATAGTTTATTTTTGTTTTGAAATGAAACAGCACGTAATCCGAACCAATATGTGTTTAAGTTGATACTGCAGTGACTCAAAGGTATGTGAAACCTAGCAGTCACAAAACGTACGAGCATTCATCTGTCTAGAATTTCCTTGCATGTGTATACGTCGTGAGTGGGATGGCAGACTGAAAGTGTACGTACACTATATGTGGATAAGCACCACGCAATCCATATAGATATATAATTGTATAGCGATTTATAATAGTAACAAGGGGATTTCAATAAGTACTATTTATTGACAGCATTCATTATGTAGTATGAAATGTCTACTTGACCGAAAGATCCACTCTAATAAACTTCTATTGTCAAATATTTATGCAGACGTTCCAACGTAAATTGAAAAAAAAACAAGCAAACCAGTATTTTAAGAAATCGATTAGCCTAAATCCAGTGTAATTTTTTACCTTATGAGAAAAACAGCAAAATCTTGAAATTATAAACAGTACTAGTACTTTCCTTGACTCTTTAATGATTGCAGATGTAACTTTTTTTTTTAAATACGAACTACCTTACGCTCGATTTTAGATTGATCCATTCCATAAAATATCGGCTTGGTGGGTTTTTTATAATTTTACCACAAAACAGGTATTTAGTAATGATAATTTACTAAAGTTGGTCAGGCAGTAAAGAACAATCCCGAATATTAAGCTGGACGCACTGAAATCTAAAAAAAATATAAATATTACAAAATAAAATGATTCCTTAACACAAAGCTGAATTGCTGAAACATAATTTTTAATTGTTCAGTAATTATTTATCACGAATCAGTGTATTAGAATAATAGACTTTTGGCGACTAACCGCAAAGCTAACACTTACTCTATTTTGTGAGTTCAAAATTGGTACAAATTTTTTATCGTTGAGTCCCAAGATTTTTCAAGTATATTTCTATGACTTAACTTTGCAAAAATTTTAATTTCCATGATTTAAAATTCTTAATTATACAAATTTTAAAAAGGATTAACTAGGAAACATTTATTATAATTACATTTATGTAATCTATACAATGTATATCATACAATGTACTGCGTACTAATAGCCATTAGGTTCTCTCTCTCTCTTTTTTCCTTACTTTTAGATAGATTTCTATAATAGATGTCCATGGCCGATAAAGGTCGCAGGTAACACTTTTTCCATCGAACGCGTTTGACCCCTGAGTGTGGTAAACAAAGGTATTTTGCTTAATTCATTTTGAATTACTTGTTAACAATTTTATTGACAAGTTGAAAAAAATTTTATTTGATATTTCTTGTTACATTTTTAACAAAAAACTATGGAGATACACACACACGTATACAATTTTCTATATGTATATATTTAAATAAATATGTCACTAGAATGTATAGCAAAGTTGCTAAAACCGTTGTAATCGCCAACCACGGCAACTACTCAACCGATCTTGCAGAAATTTTGCATGCTGATTCTTGACACTTACTAGATAGTTTTAGTACACTTTGAATTTTAAAAAAATCAATAACAATATCAATAAATAAGCTTAATGTTTTGTAAAAAAAAGCAAGCTCTTTACTTCAGTTTAGTAGGATGCGCTAGATGGTGTAAAAGTAAAATCGAAGCTACCTGCAATAGAAATAAGTAAGTCTGGTTATTGTATCCCCGAGCAAAGGGCAAAATACCACAGTCAAGTATTCTCCAAGCCCACTTTCCCGACTAACGATGAGCGGTTGGTTATCTGGGGAACGACCCGAAGATGAGATATTCTTTGGACGGCGCGGGCGTACCTTCCTCTAGCACGGTCTTCATACGCATAGACTCTGAGGGTAAGAGTCAAGCTACCCACAGCCAGCTCTCCATCATCAAGAATAACAATAAGGAATGGCTGGAAGTATCACCACTAGTCCTTTTCGCGCCATCATAAGTATTTACGTTCTCTACTCAACCGTTTATCTCATCGGTTCTTTTAAGGGCCACTTAACGTTAAACTACCTTGCCAACAAATACATTTTTACTACTATTCCCAGCAACGGTTAGTCGACTAAAATACTATATAAAGCCGGCCACTACTAAACCAAGTCAGTCGTTAACTGGCAGACGTCACGAGCAGATCTGTTCGTCACAAGGCTGGGAACTGCAGCGACAGACAACCCTCTAAAATCCTCTCGACTTTACGCATTCAACCAGGAATTACCGATCCTTTCCGAGGTCTGTGCTCGGCAAACCTAACAGCTATGAAGGGAAAATAAGCTTTAGCAAACGGGACAGTCTTCAAGGGAAAAGCATTACGAGCCAATCTTTCTACCTCAGATCATTAAAACAACTAAATCTGCAATAAAAAGGTGTTTTACGACACCAACATCTCCAGCGTAATACCAGAGGACGTTGGGAAAAAGCTCAACAAGTAGCTCCGACGCTTCAGACGTTATAGTTTTTCTCTCGTGTGGTGCTACGAAAACAGGCCAGAGAAAATCACCCTGAGGTAAAGAGGCAATCACGTTTTCTGGAAACTCAGTCATGAAAGAGTTTACTTAAAAAGTTTACCAGTCCTTTCTAGGGCTATCGGACGTCGAACTACCTTGCCAACAAATGTATCAGAATTTAACAAAGTTGCTAAAAAACTGCCTTTAGGGCTCATACAAGTCTTGAACATACCAAAAGTCGCAAGAGGGCAGATTGAAAAGAAAACTTCAAATGCATCTAATGTATACGATTTTAGACGTCAATAATTTGACGCAGAACATTTATCAAGGTTAAAGTAGCAGCATCAAAATCGAGAAATAAATAGTTTATTAAATAAGAGATCAGCTTTTCCCTATAACTTTCTTAGTAAACCCTCAAATCTTCTAGATTTTCAAGTAGGTAGGATATGTATTTGTATTTTAGTGGCGATAAAAAAATGTAGAGATTAAGCTCTAGAACTTAGTTGCTCTGGTAATAAAGTTGTGAGAATAGAAAAAAAAAAAATTTTCAATTATTTACTTCTTGTAAGTTTTAAATCTTTACAGCCTTAGAAAATAGTCGGGAAAAACTGCAAATCTAAGGCCCTTTCAGGCATTCTTATGGTATAAGGAACGCAAGGTACTTTTCAGCATAATTATATTTCTTCACTTTATACAGCTTATTATTCGACTAAATAAATTGTATAGATTTCGAACAAACACGTTTTTAAGAAGAAGTTTCTATGTTCTGAGAAGTGTCAGAAATAGATATAAAATTTTTAACTGAAAACTTTTCACATTACATGTCAACACGCTACGGTGTTCTATTTTGTAAATCTCGGGCAAAGCCCAGGCGGGGGAGCCGCTAGTATATAGAGGGCTCGGTAAAAAACAGAGCCAACTTAGATACTTGGTGAAAAAAGAGGTAACTCGAAATTCAGGTTGAAAAAGTAGTCAACTCAGATTTGGCTTAAAAAAGGAGCTAACTCAGATTTGGGTTGAAGAAGCAGCAAACTCAGGAGTAATTTTTTTTATCAAGTTGTGTCGAGGTAGCACTGAAATTCACAGTAAAGGTTTACCTATATAACCGAACACAGATTTTTTAATAATCTAATGTTTCAGGAAAGTAATTTGTTATTGTAATGGAGTGTACAATACTCATTAAATTGTATACTTCAAAATTTTGCTGTAATTATAGGAGGGAGAGAAAACGTTAAATAAATATGACAATAATGTTGTATGTGAACGCACATATACACAAATATATTTTTAAAAATATGCAATTTTTGTGTATGATACCTTATTACTTTTGCACAAGAATATCTCAGTTCTTATAAAATTATTATAAAATAGTATATTCATACTAAATTTAAAAAAAAGAAATCATTTGTAGTTGAAGTTCGTTGTTTTTTCAAGACGATGTTTCAAAACAAAAAAAAAAGTTAAAAATGTTTTAAATAACATTTAAAATTAATTACGTCTACATTAGATTATTGAAAAATTCTTGTTCATTTATATAGGTATACCTTTATTGTGAATATTAGGGCTTTCATGACAAAACTTCATGAACAAAAATAACTCCCGAGTTGGCTACTTCTTTAACCCGAATTTTGAGTTGGCTCCTTTTTCAAGCGAAATCTGAGTTGACTGCTTTTTCAACCCAAATTTCAATTTGGCTCCTTTTTTTCACCAAGTATCTGAGTTGGCTCTGTCTTTTACCGAGCCGACAAGATATATATCTTCCTATATTATGTAGTCATTTGTAAGGGACTGTCAACGTCTCCCCTCCTCGGTCCCCCACGCTAATAATAATCCTCTCTCAGCCTCCCCTCAAAACAAGGAAAAAATGTATTTATTTCAATGGAAAATTAACCCAAAAAAAACCCCCTAAGTGTCATGAATTACCTGCCCTCGGCCCTCCCTTACATTTTTTACTCACCCTCCTTAGCCGCTCCTCAGCTCCCTCTCAAAACAAGGGAAAATTGCATTTTTTTTAATGGAAAATTAACCCAACAAAATTTTTTATTGCCCCCCCCTCAGCCCTCCACGCCACCACTCGATTTGTTTTGTGCCTACTTGCCCCTCCTCATTCTCATTTACACTTTTCTAATCCACTCTCAGTCCCCCTCCCCCTCCCCTCAAAACCAAGCAAAATTGTTTTTCTTTTAATGTGAAATTAACCCAATTTTCGATTACCCCTACTCGTCCCACTCACTGCCACTCAATTTGTTTCAACGCCTGCTCACCCCCCCTCCTCATTCTTTTCTCACACTTTTTTACCTTCCCCTTAGCCTCCTCTCATAAGGAGTCAAAATATTCTTTATTTGCATGTGAGATTTATTAAATATCAATCTTGGTCAATGGTTTATCGAAACATTAATGTAATTTGGTATTTTTTGATCTATTTTTTCTGCACCGCCCATGAGGCAAATATTGTATCTATTTCTTCCACTTCACCTATGAGGCAAATAGACAGGCGCGTTGATTTTTTGTTGTTGTTATTATGTAAGCGTGTGTACGACATGATTTACGAAAGTGTAACTGTAAAATTTTATATCATGGTAAAACAATAACAACAGTAGAGATTATCACCAATCAGTCTTTTTGTGAAACCATAGAAATGTACCTTATATGAAAAATGACATTCATAATAAAATATATAAATCGAAAGTACTCCATGAAAAAATATTGTGACATAAACAGAGGTGGCAATTTGTAAGCATTAGCAATTTGCTAGTAGAATATAATAAGACAATAAAAAAAATTTTCAGAAAATACGATACTTTTTAAAAAAATTTTACATTATGTTACGTGTCTCTTTATTTTCCCATATATACAATAACAACTATAATGTATTTATCACATGTAAAAATATATGAGTAATATACTATATATTATATATATGTAGCACTTTTCTATGGTTACGTAAAAAGCAAATCAGCTTTCTGAACTACGGAGAGACAAAGCTGCAGATAATCAATACAAACAATGACGAAGTCAATTTATCTATAATTGAAAAATTTCATTCCAGAAAATATTTTTTATCTCATGTTCATTTTTGTTTTGCACGAAAATGTCATCCTTAGTTTTACATCTTGATAAGGCAACGCATAATTGACCATGTAAAAACATGGTTTCTTAAACTATTAAAGTCTTGTGGAAGTTGGTGATAGGAATTACCACATCATATATATATATATACTAAATACCACAGTTCCTAATACTATATACGTAGTCTATAGCCATTAGCATGTTGTAAGTATCATAAAAAAGTAAAGATACACTGCTTATTCCAATTGTTCGATTCGAAAGAATACAAACGACGTTTTCAGCAAAACTTGCTCATGATGTACATGAACGTATCTCATTGTACTGGCGCCCCCCATGCCATAAGAGTACAAGACCTACTCCTGAATGGTAATTAAAAGAGGATGTAAACTGGGGCCAAACTTGGCTGCCATGACGTCTACCTTTGCCTCAGCTTGGCACTTTACTTGGCCTACAGGGCTCATAATTAAATAAATAAAATGAAGTAGTTGTATAAAATCTCACAACTCTTATTTTGGGATAGAGTAAGTGGGGGGTTGGCACAATACGCGCAGGGGAGGCGAAGCCCCACTAGTGTATACATACCTAAGCCTCTAAATTTTTGAGTAAAAAATTCCTTAAGTTAAAATAAATGTTAATACGATTCTTAACTACATATTAATCATCTATTACTGCATTATTTTTAACATGCATAGGCTCAAATTTAACCAGCTAAGCAACCGCAGTATCAATTAACGCATTTACAAAACATAATCAGTTTTAGACTTTCGTGTATTGTCACTCATTAGTCTAGACAAATGAAGCCAAATGAGTGCGATGCCATAATTTGTGATATTTTAAATTTTTTGTTAAATCCATGGCATTTAGAAAATTTATGAAGATAATTTTCTCGTTTAAATAACGCAAGTATGATAGAAAAAAAAATGCTGTCCATTGAAATATCAAAAATTGTTATATTGATTCAACTTGGTTCGATTAGCGTGGCTTAATTATTGACGCAAAATAAGAGTCTAATAGCGACCATACGTTAATTATTACTAAAGTTGCCAAGCTGCAGATTTAAATATTTTTTCAATCCAAAAGTTAACATTTTAAGACAAATTTTGAGGTTAAGTGAGTTGTAAATGATGCAGTAACAGCTGATTAAAACGTAGTTAAAAATCATGAAAACATTTTTCAAAATTTAAGGAATTTTTTACTTAAAAGCCAATGGGGTTTTAGTGTGTACATCCTGATTAGTTTTTTGGTCAAAACGTACAAAGGAACATAAGCCAAAGCAAAATTACTTTTAATTTGTTATTAAAAATTAATTTTAACAAGCAATTGATAACGAATTGAGTTCCAGAGTACGTTTTTTACCTTTGACGCCTCTATTCTCACAAGGTGTTATTTATATTTTCTTATTTATTACTCATTCGTTTTTGAGTGTTGGACTTTATTTATTGCTATGATACGTTTATAGTCAAACTAATTTATTTACATACCAGAATGTTCTAGTGAATTCGAACGCTCAGATCTGCCAATTTTCTTCAGTAGCCACATCAAACAGGTCATATTGGTGAATCTTGACAAAATATATCTTAGTCTGTACTAGATAAATACCTTAATTCATCTGAAAAAAAATTTTTTTGTCAACTACTTCGAAAAACTTTACAATTTTTTTAAAGATGGCTACGTCTTTTTGAAATAAGATTACTTGTATTGTAAATAAATTGTGTAAATAGCTCGCAAATATGTATTGTACGGACATTAACTAACATTTGAAACCCCTATTTCTTTGATATCTACAATTATTTACGTATTAAGGCATCAAATTACTTGTGACGAAAGGTTTTGGTTTATACGTAAGAATTAAGAATTTGTAGAATAAATTACTAGCAGATAATATTCAAAAGTGCATCTAGTGGTAAAGGATAAGACATACTTTTATATCTCCTCCAATTCCTACGCTTTTTTTCCAGTTGTTATTCCTGTTAAAAGTGGATCAATGTATGTACATAGCATTACATTACTATAATTAAAAATATCAGTGAATCAACAAAATAAGTGACTGACCACTGCCAATTAGTTGACAAAAAGCTTTTTCAAACTCCATTCTGCTTTTTGTTTTGAAAAAAATGTAATATTTTCGTTATGTTTATGGATTGGTTTGATAAAAAAGCTAAAATTTGAATCGTTATTTTTATCCTGAAATTTTTTTTGCATTATACTCGAATAATCATATAGTTACATTGACAAGTACTTCTGCTAAAACTTAAACCACATGCTACACTATTATTCTCTCAAAAATACTTCCTACGTTATATCTAATTGGTCAAGATAAAGTCTGAAAAATAACACAAACATTTTTTAACATTTCTATTTACGTGATGAGGTCTTGTTCAGCTATCTCTTAAGAAAAAAAAACTTTTTACTTATTTAATTGTAAGAGAAAAACTTTTTCTCAAACACGCTGCATATAAAGCTACTTAAAAAAATGAAAATAAAAATAACATCAATTCTATCAATCTGAAAATTCTTACGACTATCATACTTTTGACGAAAAATGATGCCATCAATATACTTTATCTACTACAATTGTTTTAAAAATAATTTTTTTCAGCCAAAAAATTACTAAAAATTGTTATAATCTAAATAACATTAAATTAAAATTGTAAAAAAACCTTAATGACGTTATAACTGCTCATATACACACGCGCGCGCGCACACACCCACTCATGCACACACACCCACTTACGCACACACACATACACACACAAACGACAGACGGAGTGAAACACTTGAAAACAAATTTACTTTTATTTTAAACTTCATACAGACTCAGAACTTTTTCTATGAGAAAGCAATAATAATGACACAGAAATCGAAATTTGAAGTTAAAACAATTTTGATGTAACAAATTTTTTTTTAATAATTCGAAATAAAATAGAAACAAAAATTTTTTGTACAATTTTAATAAAAAAAAATAGCAAGTTTAGAATACTCAAATTTATAACGGATGAAAATTTATAATATAGTTACAAAATTTTGGAGCATTAAAATATTCCAAAAAAATTTTATATGACTCATCACTAATACGAGCAGTAGGGCTATATTTGAATCTGAAAAAAATGTTCGAGCTAGAAGCACTAATAAACTAAAAAATAATTGCGAGAAAATATCAAAAGAGTAATGTAGTTATTTGTTTTGCCAAAAGTGTTGGGCATTATATTAATGCTTTATGTAGTGGACTTATTGAATTATATTTATTAGAAAAATTATTTAAAACATACATAAAAAAAAAAAAAAAAAAAAAAAAAAAAAATGAGAATACTTGAGAAAATTATGCAATATTTTAAAAACTAATTGGAATTGCTAATTCAAGTAAATATAAAGAAAATTTTTATATGAAAGCTGCGTGGTATTACATATTTACAGCGTATTGCATAAGTACATGTAATGGTACTACAAGTGCTGAATTCATTCACAATAAATAATGAGCATCTCACTTTATCGATTAAAGATTGTACGTACGTTTTTAATAACTGAAGCAATAAATAGACTCGTTAAATTTTTTAATTTTATTTCAAAAATAATGAGGTTTGCACCAAATATATTCTTAATCAATGACTTAAAGAGGCCTCTTTTTTAGCTTTTCAAATAAAGTTTAAATGCTTGAAAAGCAACTGTGGTTTATGGAAGAGTACAAGATCTTAGTTCATCTATTTTAGTGATACAAAAAAATTAGAGCTCTGTCGTCAACATAATAAGTTTACCATTGTTACTTTCTAATGTGATCCTTTTTCTGCTCCTAGACTCTCTCGCAACACAAAAAATGATTGCAATTTTCTTGCCCATTATTAACTAGAAATTTTCTTTCGCAATTAGTCAAGTAAGCTTGCCTTTTAAGCTACTTTTAGATTATGGCTTAAAATTAAATTTTTTTTATATTAGGTTGTGTTAGTGGTCTCTCTACTCAACCCAATTTCTTTACCAAAATCAATGGGTATATTTATGAAATTATTTAGAACACTTTCATGAGCATTATAAAAGATTACGTCTACGAGTGTGTGCCAGTTCATATATTATTTGTTAAATACATTATATCAAGATAAATTAGTTAAGGCTCGACATAGAAGTAAATAATGAGCCACAGAGATATGCGTAAAGAAGGAAATAAATGTATAAAGGCTTATACTCAAATAATAAGATTAAAAAACAAACAAAAAATAACAGAGTTTAAGACTCGCAAGTAAACAAACCCTGAATATGAAGGCATACACAATAGGAGTAAAAATCTCATATAATACGGATAATACTAAAGCAAATACTTATTAAGAAATGGTCATGAATACTATAGTAGAATTGTTAAAATTCTTAGCACAATAACCTAATTCATAGTTTTTCACATTACCATGAAATTATGTTGTAAAAAACATATACAAACAGACCGCCGGTGGAACTTAACTTCAAAAATTATCAAAGTAATAATGTGTAACCTTTTCCTGGCCATTTACTTATTTTAATCTTAAATACCTATTGTGATGTATACCTAAATAATAAATTTACGGCTTCAATTTTGTTACGTAATTTTTCATCTCGTTATACGACAAGTCAGAAAACAAAACTATTTTTTTAATTATGAATAAATTCTTTTAATTTCCTGATTCAAAGTAAAGATCTCAATAAGCTAGTATAAGTATCATTAATAAACTATGAAGAAAAAATCTAAGATGGTTGCGACAAAGCTGCCGATAATTTTTGGTATGAGTCAATGAATGACCACATAAAAATTGTTAATTTTAGATTTTTTTATCGTACTTTCTCACTACCCTCTTATTGGATAAATTATGTATTTATAAAATTACAATTTTTTTAATTTTCTTCCACATCTACTACGCTTTTCCGCAATAACCTAAGGTATTAATTAAGGTAGAAGGAGGTTATGCTTGGCTACTCTAATAACTTGGGTTGTTTGAAATCCCTATGCCCGAACTAAAAATTAGGTTTTGAAACAGGAGTTAAAACACCTTGGGATCAGTTAACACAATGTCTTAGGTAAAGTTAGCTTTAGTTAGCTTATAACAATCGTTTAAAATAATGAGAGGATCACTTAGGAAAGTGTAGGTCTTCGAAGTCTTAAGTGGACAAATCTCTTTTCTTTTCCTTATAGTTCTACCATAATGAGCCTACGAAATAAGTAGAAAGGATAGCTTCCATTTAAATTTATGAAAAGCCATTTTTTTTGTTTTCGTAACAGAAATATACATTGGAGTTTAGAGAAAAAAAAAAAAAAAAAAAATTAGTCATTTGTCCTAAAAATTGTTTGTATGTCCTATTGGCCAAAAATCAGCGTTTTTAACGTTTCATTCATCTCCTTACGCTTCTGTTATCTAATTTTCATTAAAAATTCAAGTGCAAACTTGAAGAGTTAACTTAAAAAGAAAATTGTTTTGAAATCAGTTTAATGTAAACACAACAACAAATTTTTTTCTATTGTTGCAACGCTCTTTTAACTATTTTTTTGTCAATGGTGAGTAAAATTTTATTTCTGCATCTTATAGAACAGAAACAAATACGACTTTAATTTTTTTTTTTTTATCTAAAAATCAACATATAATCACCTATAATATTTCTCAAATGTTTTCAAAAGATTTCTAAATCTAATCAAAAAATTAATATTAGTATTGAATTTCACATAGGACAATACGTTAAAAAAAAATACATTTTACTTGATAAAAAATACCAAATACTTTTACATACTACAACAATGTGTATACCTAGTCCATCTTCCTATCCAAAACAAATCAATTTATTCACATTAAAAACGTTTCCAAGGAAATTTCATCCTCTTTTAGTATTATTTACATACTTTATTGCATTTTTAGCAATCACAAGACAAACATTATCGATGTAAAAAACATTTGTTACAACTTTAGCTAATAATTAGAACGTGTCAGAGCTTCCACCTTAATTCCATGAAGAACACAAAAAACATTTAAAATTATGGTTATGTCTTGATATCAACCAACACCTCACTATTTGTGCGCAATGATGATACATTAACCATTAACAGACACCATAAAGATTATTATTCTTTGTCGAAGTGGCTTCCTAAACATATCGCAAAGTTTCAAACATTTAAGGTTGAATTATAATGACAGCTTGTTAATTATATATATATTGGGTGAACTGAAACTTTAAAGTTAAGCATCGCGTGGAGCAGATCTATAAAAGAATCGCTAATCGCTCAACTTACTGATCACCGTATAATTTCATTATATACATATATATATATATATATACTTGTGGAGCATCGCCTATTGCATACTCCAAGCACCAACTCCCCGTATACCACGTATAACATTAAATCATAACAACTGGTTTCAAGTAATAATACTTAGATCAAACACCAAGTACTAAATAAGCGAGGTAGAGAATAAACATAGCATTTTTTGCACAGTTTCTTGCCTACATACATGAAAATAAGTTTGTTGCAGTAGTAAAAAACCTTAATTATTTTACAAGAAATTTGTTGAAGCAAAAGCAGTAAGTGTCAACAGCTTTGATGATTTAATATTACTTTTGATTACTGTTTTAATCATTTGCAGTTTTATAACTGCATTACGATGTATAATTTGAAAAATAATTTCAAATATGTGACTAAACAACTAGAGCAAATAACCTTTACCTACACAAAGCACTATGCAATAAGATAAAATCTAATAATCTCAGATGACCAAGGGTGCTTCATCAATAAGATACAGAATACAATATAGACGTCATAGTTAACAAAGTCATAAGTTAGATCAAAAGTTGAGGCCTAAGGATGGTTAAAAATCAATACTAGTCACAACTCTCAGAAGAATGGAAAAACTTTCATATTCGTGATGATCAAAATAATTTTGTCATATTTCATTAAAGTAAAGAGTTTTGTTGATGTTTAAAAAGTGCCATTTGGTGAATACTATATACCAGCCACAACTTAAACCAGTAGATAGAGAAAAAAAAGTCGTTAAAGAGGGAGGCTTTTGCGGCAAGATGAGAATTTGTTAATGACCCAAAAACTGACGTCTACAAAGCGGACGCCCTAATGTTATCTATAATACCTTATTTATAATCATAAATAAATATTTATAGATAGAATAAGCATTAGATACAGTGCAGTGCAGTTTTCAAATTCTGATGAAAGAATGGTCTTCCACCCCCTTTTATTAATTATTTAAAGTCGATTTTCTGGCAGTAAATTAATTTTCTTCTTGCCGTAAATGGCATTTCGCGATGACAACTTTTTATTCTTTATCTATTGGTTGAGGTTGTGGCTGGAATACAGTGTAGACTAAATGGCACTTAATAAATACCAGCAAAACTCTTCACCAAAATAAAAAGTGACAAAAATATTTCGGTTTTTCACGAATCCTAAGGTTTTTTCCTAAATTTGAAATGAATTGGTAAATTTGAAATTCAAAATCTAGTTTACAATGAAATCTTTAAGGAGGTTTGGGAGAAAAGTTAAAAATGTAAAATCTTTCAAAATGAATGTATGTTACATTTCAGCATATCAGGAGTGCACATAAATTTTTTCAGATTTTTCATTAGGAAATGTTTTAAGAAAAAAATTATTAAATAATATCAGTTTAATACGGTCTCTTATGAGAAAACAGGGTTGGCTTTCCCTTTAATTGAAAATTACGGGACATTATAAATGTGTTAGATTAAAAAAAAAAAAAACGTTTTTATACATACCTTAGTACAAAAGAAGATGCTCCACAAAAAAATCACGACGCGCCAGGCATTTTTCAAAAATATAACCAATTACATTCGTACAGATTCAAGTTTAAAGAGTGCAAGAGCAGGTGCACGGTAAAGGGAGTACAGCTGCGCGGGCAGGGGAGTCTCCCCGTTCATCGCCTCTTAGAATGATACTTTCAAACCTCCTTAAAGAGTTTCATAAAAAGAAACTATGAACGCACCACAGTAGTACTTTCTGGGTGGTGTGGAAATCTACCAAAAATAAATAGCTTATGATTAAAATGTGACTGTTCAGTTTGCAAAATTATAGTTCCTGGTCTTAACAGTAATATATTTGTTAAAATTGGAAAATCTTAGTTACCGATCTTCAGTCAAATCGTAGAGAAACGAAGTAGCATTACAGATATTAAAAGATAAGTCCTTATTTGACAGGGCGGTCGTGGGGTAGCACGAGGCATGGCACTACATAACTTTTTGTCAAAATCACGTAAAAATAAGTAGAATTTCAGGTAATTTTGTAGGACGGTCACGGGTCAGCAATGAGCAGCGTAAAACATCTCGTAGACATGGACCCAAAAACAACTATAAAATATAGGCAGATATATATGCGATGTTCAGGCTTTACCCTTTTTTATGTTATAAAAATTATACTTGCATAAAAAATGTGTTTGTGCAATATAAAACAGTTCTTTCTCGGAATAAGTGCAATAATAAGAAACAGTTTGCATGTATCTCTCATTTTTATCACTTTTTTGATCCTAGTATTCCTTTTATAATAGTATAAGGAGCTTTTTTCGATCGAATTCTTCCCCAACATTTAATGATTTACTAGGTATGAAGAACTCTCACCCTTTCATAAAATTCCGATGGGGACAAGCGAATAGGTTTCTAGTAAGCCTACTACTTCAGGCTTTATAAACATATTTTCAATTGTTGAACCTTTAATAGAGAAGACTGTTTGAATTTCATTATAATTATCTTGAATTACAAATAAATATAAGACTTTCTCATGAACATGTGTACACCTTAAAGCCTAATAATTGTGAATAAAATTACTTAACTGGTTCTGTAAGTTGACTTATAACAATTAGTCTTCATATAAGCGAAATACTGTCGTAGTTTATCTTATTGTCTAACTAAATGTTCAATTAATGCATGTATTAGTATTATGTCATACGAAAAGAAGTAAAAAATTCAATTTTTTTACATATTTTATCACCAAATTACAAAAAAAAAAAAAAACTTGACGTACTAAGATCTTTAAACTCACATACAAATTAAAATAGAATTGATATGAATTTATAAGTAATCTTACTCTTTGTTATACAAATGAATTAATTATCAATTATTCGTATTAATAAAGTCCATTTATTTGCGTCCTGAGCAGTGAAAAAAAATGTATAACAATCTGCATTTAAACGTAAAAATGCAAGTATGTATTAGGTCAGTGGAGGGCGGTAGGGTGTCTTGATAAAAAACAATACTTTATTTTAGTTTTAAAATTTACGTATCATCGTAGTTTGTTAATAAAATGAGTTATAAAATTAAATAACTTATGTACATGTATGTGTTTAGGTAGGTGTCAGCATTGTTAAAGGTTAGTGAGATTTCACAAAAATAGTGTGAGAAGCTAGGGACAAGCGGTGGCGGGAGGGGTCAAGAAAAGTTCTGCGGAGAGCTGTGTGGGGTTTATACAAAAGGGAGCTAAGCCAAAATAAGGGAAAAAAAGACGAAATCTTTTTTTATTTCGTGGGAGGAGGGCAGTAAGATGTCTATGAGGGGTTCTGTGTAATACTACATACCAGAAACTATATTAAATAAGTAGATAAGGCTCCATTCTTCTGCACGCTTCGCGCGCCCAGCTCCCTGAACTCGATTATGACTTTAAAATTTTTTTAATCTGTTTCTTTTTTCTATTTTTATTACCATTCAAACTATTATTCTAGTATTATAACAATAATTATAAAGTTTTTTATTTTTTGTGTTTTCAAAACAAATTAGAAACAGACAGAAAAATGAGAGACTCTTAAGACTTGATTGGAGTTTAATAAAATCATTGATTTTGCAAAATAATATTAAAGAACAATTGAAATTTTTTTTTAACCATAACCTTAAGATTAAAAAAAAATAAAAAGTAAAAAAAATTTTTAGCGATGGCACATTGTACAAGATACATCCTAGAGAATGTAAGGACAATATTTTTTCAAGTTATTATTAAATAAAAAGAATTATGTGATAAAAAATAAGACTTAAACAATATAGAAAGTGTATTTTTAGACATGCAGTCTCAAAAACAAGATAACAAAAAGTTGATTCAATAACTTGAGATAGAGCCACCATGACTGTAAAAAAGCTTTTGAAACATTAAACAGAACTTTTCCTGAATCATGCAATACAAACTAAAATTTTGTAAACAAGTCAATTGTTTTATGGAGAGATTTTTATCCATTTCTCTCTTGTAGAAAAAACAGTGATAGAATCATAGTCATGGCTTAGACTATTAAACCATATTTTTATGGCAATTCTTTTGCATTTCCAAATATTATTTTCGTGATCCCCGACAGTAAAGTTTGTTGTTTAAGTCCGCTGAGTAGGACGTAAAGCGACAAATGTACGGCCGCGGAATTGCTGTACGTCCGCTGAGCGAGGCACTTCTGTGAGGTCCACGCTCTCAAGTGTACAACAAATATCTATCTATATATTTAGTATCTATAACGAATATCTGCATCTATATACATGTATATATACATATATATATATATATATATATATATATATATATATATATATATATATATATAATCAGTAAATGGTGGCCAAGTGTCAATTTTTTCTCTTGACGGCCAGACACATGTGCGCATCATCTTTCCAGTGCCTTCTTCTGTCCACCTTGTCGTTGCGACGAGTCGGCTCGCGCCTATTCTCTTACTTCTCGTTTACCGTTTATAATCTGTTTCTCGTGCACGTGTATTCAAAATTAGCACTACGTGCATTTACAAACTTTATTTCAAGTGCAGAGTTACTAATTGGTATACTGGTAAGTAAATTTTTATGGTTATCTGAAAATCTTGTATAACCTCAAAAAGAGTACGGAGCTAAAATAACTGTTTTTTTGTAGCATTGCATCATCAACACAACTCTAATATAGTTATTAAAAATGTCGTCAGACGATTCGAGTGACTCTGAGTTTGACGAAGAGATTGTCCTGAGAAACTTGGAAGAAGAGGCAAAGACAATTATTGGTGGGCTGCTACCTCAAAAGTGTCGCGCTCTACATGAAAAAGCACATACTCAATTCATGGACGGGAAAACCAAAAACAAAGCATCGTTTGATGAAAGTACTTTTTTAGTGTACTTTGAAGAACTACCAAAAAAATTCAAGCCACCTAGTCTGTGGAGTCATTAGGCAAGACTAAAAGCAACGTTGAATATAAAGAATAACATCAAGATTGAAAATTACGTACTGTTAAAAACTATGCTAAAAAATTATTCCAAGGGTTATAAACCGAAAAAATCTCTTATTTTAACATGGCCACAGAAACACGAGTTTCTAAACTCTGCTGATGATTATATTTACTTGTTTATGAAGGTATTTAATGACTAATATTACAATTATTTTATGCACACTATTTTTTGTTAACTTATTAACATTTGAACTCCCGCAAGTAGTTTTGATTATTGGATTATTTGGAGCCATGCGTTGTATGGAAATGACTAAACTTAGAACTACGGATGTTAATGATACAAACAGTATGTACGTTGTAACTATTGGTGACACAAAAATCTACTATCCTCGTAATTTTGTCATCGGTTTTCCTTACTATGACACAATAAAGAAATATGTGGCTTTGAGACCCGACAATACACCCACTGACAGATTTTTGCTTCAATAAAGTACTGGAAAATGTACCTGTCAAGTGGTAGGAAAACACAAAATAGCTGATGTTCCAAAAACTATCGCTCACTATTTAAACTTGGAAAATCCGAACGGATACACTGGCCACTGTTTAAGACACAGTGGAGCCACTGCTCTTTCAAATTCAGGAGGAAACCTTCTCATGATAGAGGAGCTTGGAGGCTAGCAATCAGACGCTGTAACTCAAGGCTACCTTCAATTTTCTATGAATAATAAAAAATCAATTTTTGAAAAAATCTCTGGCACCAGCTGTTCAACAATTGAACCTAATTCAGTAGAGAATAATAAAGTAAATCCGAAATCGAAGATACCACATGAAAACAATCAAGAATCAGGTAAAATATCTGAGCCATTTGAAAGTATTTTAGAGGAAGGAAGCAGCATAGATGTTGAACCAGCAGGAAAAAAAAAAAAATAGCGAAAACCAATGATGAAGAAAGTTAAGATGTACTTTCTGTAACATATCAAAATTACCAAAATTATGTCATTCATAATATAACCATCAATCATAATTATTCAAATACAAATTGAAATATAAAAAGCCATGAATATCTCATGTTGCATCTGAAAATAAGCATTTTTAATTTAATAAATTTTTTTATTTTTTGAAATTTAATATGTATTCTCTTAACCTTTACATTTGAATTGCATCAACTTATTGAAATTAAAATATTGAACAAACTTTCCTATACGGGATGACAAAAATCGTATACGTCACTCGGCCGTAAGGTGGCTGATAAACGGCCGCGTGATGTCGCCCCTTCGCTTCGCCTCAGGCGACACACTCCACGTGGCCGTACATCAGCCACTTTACGGCCTCGTGACGTATTATACTAATTGATTTGTGTTGGATGCATGCAAAGTTTTGTAAATTGTTATTAGTGATTGAAGAAAGAATAATTAAAATGTTTAAAACTCTTACACATTGAAAAAATAATAAAAATATTTGGTCATAAATAAAGTTATACCAACTATATCATAAATATACTTGTTTCCCAAATGTTATGAATCAACTAAGTAAAGTTTTCTAAGAAATTATTACTAATAGAGATCGCTTACTGCAAATGTTAACCTTAAGATTAAAAAACCTTTTTTTCACTATTTTTTCAATAAAAAATAACTGCACATGGATGGCTAAAAATTCTCAGAAATGACGTTTATAATAACCCAAACATACATGAATAATTGTAGTGTCATTGGTCAATTACTTTTCCAGTTATTAACGATATTTTTTTTCTTTTATTGCTAATTGCCCCTCTTTTTTCATAAATGGGTTTTACTAGTTAGACGATGTCAGAAAAATCATACAACCATTTAACTTTAGTATCCCATTAAAGTATTTAATATGAAGTTAATATCAGCAACTTATCATGTTCTAGGAATTAGTCCATGATTAAAATTTCTTTTACATTGATTTTACAATTATTTTGGTAAATAAAATATTTTTAGTACAGCATTTTCTGAGATTCAATATCGAATTTTGACCGCAATTTGGACAAGTTTCTGTGGACAAACAGCATGATGTTGAGAATGCAATTAAAAAAGGACAATGATTAGGAATAATCCTGATGATATTATACAGTATGAAAGTGACGACTCCACCATCGAAGACAAAAGAGAATTAGATGAATACGTTATGACATTTAAAAAACATAGATTCGAATAGTTTATACATATATTATGTACGTTTTCATGGAATTTACATTACTGTAATAAAATAAATATTCTTTTACTTTAGATACAATTATTTATACGATGTTTTAAATAAATACTGCTTCAAATTTAGATGAAAAGCATGACTCGTGACGAGTTTAGTTCAGCTAGATTTGAATAATTTATACACATATTTTACACTTTTTGATAGGTTTATACGACTGTAATGATATAAATATTGTTTTACTTCAAATACAATTATTTATACGATGTTTTTCACAGCATACTCACATCCTACGTCATGTTCCTAAAATGCTTTCTGTTTGTATGTTAAATAGAGACATTATTTAAATAATTCGTACTCGTCTCGTCGAGCTACCATAAATCCATTACGAAAGAATTTTTGTAGGCAGAGTAGAAGCCTAGATATTGCTGGTTTTTCAAGCACGCGCGATTTGAAGGGCTCGAATTCGGTTCTGCAGTGGTAGCTGGTCTTTCGTCCCCACGCCACTGCCACAGAAGATCTGACGCGCTGAGCTTTCGCATAAACAACTGTTTTTTTAAATTATTTTATGTAGTATCGGTACGGCTTATTTTTATAATGAAAGCACAAGTATTTAACTTTATGTCCTTCAAATTTGAGCGCTGCGCGACGTATTTAACGTCGGTACGACTTTTTTTTTTTAATTTGTAAAAAAAATACCAGCGTAACAGCTTTGCTAATGAGAATTTTCACTATGGATTTTATGAAAAGTTATATAATTTTATACGACTAAAACTAGCATTAATAAAAAAAACCACCATTACAACTGTAAAAATTAATTTTTATTAAATATTTTAACGGGATACTAAAGTTGAATGGTCGTATGATTTTTCTGGCTTGGTTTGACTAGTGAAACCCGTTTGTGGCGCAAAAAATGGCGCAATTTGCAATAAAAGAAAAAAAAATGTTATCATTAATAACTGGAAAAGTCATTGACCAATGTCGCTACAATTATTTATGCTGCAAACCAGTAACAGCTCTCCCCCACTGACCCTTAGAAACATCCACGAAATAAGGTAAAATTTCGTTTTTTTATCGTTACTTTGACACAGCCCCTTTTTTGTCCAAACCCCCATCGTCACCTCCCACAGAGGCTTAAGGCCACTCTCCCCACACAGAACCTATCCCTTGATTTTTTTCTTGACCCTCCACAGCCCCCCCCTTCTCCCCTTACACCTTTTTCCGGAAATCTTACTAAGACCCTACCAACCGCCACGGACACCGTTACACACATGTTTACACTTTATGTCATCTTTACGATGACTTTAGTATCAAACTACGATGAGACAAAAATTATCTGTCACTATTTTAAATTACAATCATATTGAAATTTACGAATAGGTTTAAAAAAAAATTCCACGTAAACATTTTATATCAGTATACATAAGTTGCTTGTATCGTACGTACTAATAACATTGTGAAAGTATGCGTATGTCGTAAAAGTGAAAATGACTCAAAGATTATATTTAGATAAATACATGCATTCAGAAAAAATTCTAATTATATATAGAACAATCTAATAATTTTTTTCAAAAGGTTGTTGGTACATTTATTTTTTAAAGATTATAGTAGGTTGTAAGACAAAAATATCATTGAATGTATCTCAAAATTTAAGACTGTAAATTGAACTTGCGTAATATTTTAGGACGACACACATGAACACTTATAAAAAAAAGTTTCAACAAAGAATATGTTTCTTTTTTCTGGAGGCTTATACGAAGCTGCCGTATTGATTAATGGCACTATTTGGGATTTTCATAAATTTAAAATTTACGTTATGGATAACAATAAATGTGCAATGAGTGCACACAATAAGAAACATAAGGAAGATTAGATAAAATTAAGTAATTTCTCCGTTATTTTGACTTACATTATTTTTTATCAAGACACCCTACCGCTTTCACTGACCTTCAATAAACTTGAGTATTTGCTTTTAAATAGTTTGTTTCATCTATTTTTCGACACCGCCTAGGAGACAAATAGATGGGCCGTATACATACGAACAGTTAAGAGATAGTTATTACATTTATATTACTAAGAGTAAAATCATACAACAATTTATGTTAAATTTAGTCCTTTTTTAAAAAAGTATAAAGTTTGTGGTGGGATGAGCTTTTCTTTGTTAATATTAGGGACACACTATAGAAAAAATTTCAATTCTTATGTCTTTGTATGACATGGTACTAATGCATACATAAATTAAAGTTACTTTTTGTTATGCAATAACACAAACCGTAAAATGTTACTTCAATAAAGCAGCTTAATATTATGAGTTAACTTGCAGAGCTAGGTAAGTAAATTAATAAATATTTATTTACCTGTTAGATGGACGCATAATTATTAAATAGTGTTACAATCAGTTGTATTTTAAGCAGAGTATTATGAAATTAAAATAGTTTTGTAGATTAAATAAGTAAAAACATTTATGTATAGCTTCAAAAAGGGTTTATTTAAAATCTGTTGTCTAATCCTCATAATTGACTAGAAATTTTCTTGAGGGTGAAAGACATCTCTACATAAAGCATATCATTAAATGCAGGATTTCAAATGGTAATGCACAATATATCATTATATTTACAAACAAGTCGCACCGAACAGTGCTCCTCATACTATCACAGAAGAATTATTAGGATCGGAAAGAGTTATAAAAATGGAGAATAGGGGGAATGACCAAATTATTGTGCAGGCACCAATTACTGCACACTCGCCAGTAATACAAAATAAGATAAGCAAACTGGAAAATTCGTGTGCTCTGACATTGTAACACATTTAGATATTAATAACGTTTTATCGAGAATCATACTTTACATTATTGAATTTGTAATTGATTAACTGAATGATTTCAAGCGAATCTGACCTACAAAATCTCGTAACCGTTCGTAGTAATTGGGTCTGGGCTTTAACATGCAAACCTATCAGAGATACCCACACAGTAATTGATGGCGCAGTAATTGGTGCTGATTTTATAACCGTGTGCAGTAATACAAGGAAGTGATGTAGGCACTAAAAACAATCATTAAAAAAAAGACTAGCCTAACAGAAAAACGTTTGTCATATTAATTGCATAAGATGTTGCACATAAAGATAAAATAAAAATACTTTATTATACATCGAAAAGTATCGAGAAATCAAGAATTCAGCACAGTCAGAAATTAAAGTGCGCAGTAATTAAGTCATTTACCCTTACATAAAAGCAGTTCTTTTTTACTGCATGTTTTGCAAGCTAAAACTTTATTGTATAGTAAAAATACATTTTCTGTGTAAATGTATTTATTACCTGGAGAAACATGAAACGATAAATAATTTTTAAGTTGGCGTGTGAAGCGCGCAGGGGACGAAACCTGACTAGTACATATATAAGTAAAGCTTTACCCCCGTGCACACAGCGAATGCTAACTCCCTGTTAATGAATTGTAATCCTTCATACCATAGGCCTTGGAGTAGAAGATAGGTTTTAAATGTTAAGGTGACAAGTAATATTGCAAGCGCTTTTCACGCTTTAATTATTTTGTTATTGGATTTGATTTATGTTTACCAATGTTTTTCTATTCCATTTTTCAATTTTAATTTACAACGATAACTTTCCCACACTTTCATCACGTCAAAAGTAAAAAATCATTAATTTTCTTGCTATCTAATATTTGAAACCTTCCTTTAAACTAGTAAATGTATCAAAAGTTGTTTAATTTTCAAGTCCATAAATAATATTTCAAGATCTTAGCTTCATAAAGTAATACACTAACTCTTAAAATGACAATTGAATCCAAAAGTACAAACAAATCCAATGAAATAGTATCTAACTCCGGATAATTGTAACAATTTTCTATTTCAGTTATTACTCTGATCTCACGAAAATGATATTTGAAATGGTTTTTTCGAATAAACCATTGGATCTATTTAAATCCAAAAATATCAATTATTTAGCTATCTTACATCATACAATTTTAGTTTTTCTTTTTAAACTGTATTTTTTTAAACTTATTTTCAAATACCTTCTTTTTGTAAGGTTCATTCAATTACAGAACGAATGAAAAGACTTTAATCACGTGACGTTTAATCTTATTAGGTAAATAGCTAAGTATAACATAGAAAATATTATTAGTATTAAAAAAAAACTTAAATTGTATAAATAATAAGAAGTACATAAGAAGATATAAACTATACCTTTCACAGTAAGATAAATATGGTTTTTGTTAAAAAATCATCTTCAGATTATCAGTGGTAAATAATAAAATGATGATAAAAAGGTTTATAATATATTTTTTTTATCATAAATAAATGAAAATCATATTTCAAGGCAATAATATCAGAAGTTCTACAAACAATTATCAAACACTACTTACGAATTAGTTTAAATTAAAAAATTGATGCTTCTGCTATACTAATTAAATATTTAAACACTCCCGAATACTTCATTTTCGATGGTAAATTAAAGTTTGAGAAAAAAGGAAAATTAAAAAATACTCAAATCAGTAGGTTAAATAAAATATATTAGAAGTTCATGAAAGTTTTTCTTTATAATTTACATTAAATAAATGACGTGGCGCAACGTCGTTTGAAAAAATTAAATCATGTAATGAAATGAAATATAACACATCCAATGACACTGAAGTTGTAATGGATTTAAGAACTGATTCTCGAATGCATCATCTAAGACATTTTTTTTTTTTTTTGTAAGGTCTTAATTTCAGAAAACATCCAAGGTGACAAAATATAAAATAAATATGGGTAATTTTTTGCAGAAGATTTTATTACTAGGAAAAATAACTTAGTTCTTTAGCATACAGAATAAGTTAAAGAATCTGAAGGTTGAGAAAAAGTTTATTTATACAAAATATTAATCTACTATTGCATTGCAAAAGATGATTTTAAAACATTTAATAACTATATTTACTGAATAACTACTGATAATTCAACTTCACACAATTAATAAATTTTTTTTTTAACAATGAAATTTTAGGTAGATTAGAAGAAAAGTCAAAACTGTATCATAGTATAGATCGAGCAACTGATAAGAGTGTTGATAATCAAAATGATAATATTTACATTCATTTACCTCTAGAATTGCTTAGTAATATCCATAAAAGCTTACCATCTTGTAAACATAATATAGAAATTGGAAATATAGTAATGGCAATAGTTATAACAAGATGGTTTGTGTTATGGTACACGATCGCGAATGACTAAATTATATAAGTTGTTACGTCAGCGAAACGCATAAGGTTTTGAGCTAAGCTTTCGCTTGTTTCTCGGGATTCCTTTTCGCTAATGTCTCCTGTTAGGCAGTCAGATAGATAAAGATTGGCTGCACTGCGAGGCAGTAAGGTACGTGAGGGAGGTTCAACCCCACGCCAGCTACTCTCGCGAGACAATGCAAAGGTACACGTGAGCAGATCAACTCGCTTGCTTCTTTGCACAAAAACAAGCAGCCCGAGGGGTTCGGAAAGGTTACTCATGAGGATGGATGCGTAGTAGGAAATTGAAAAAGATTTTAATTTTCTATTAACTTACTATTTTATTGATTGCCAATTACTGAAAGCAACCCAAATTGACTAATAAATTGTATGAGAAACAGAGGACTCGACCGAGGGGATCAAGGATGATCTTGAAAAAGTGCTGCCAATTAAGAGCAGCAGTATAGGGAACTTTACCAAAACGAGTCAAGCAAAGGACCTCGACCAAAAGAGAGTCGAGGATGGTGAGATTAATTGATTGAGACTGACTAGTGTGGGATGCTTCAGGCCTTATGTACGGTTTTATATGGGTCAATTCGGAAGCGCAAAGGTATACTAGGTGCATTGCATGCGGGTGTGACTTCTTTGAAACAGTTTTCGAAGGCGATAAGAAAACGCCAAATGCCTTTCCTCTTTCGGTGCTGTTTGTGCGGATGGATAGGAGCAGTAGAGAGCAAGGACGGTGCAAAAGAGTGGATGTGTCAGGCAATTTAAAAGTTTCGAACACTCGGCTGCTGACGTTACAAAGTACAATACAAAAGGTAAAAATGTAATTGAAGAAAAAATTTAAAAGAAAATTTTCATTCTAAGAATAACTCAGAATACTGAAAGTCCTCTCTGCTGCTTCTTTTAAATATTTTAGAACTTAACTTTTTTTAGTTTCAGGTTTGGCTTTGGATATTTACGAAATCTTCAGGTTTAAGTTTCAATAATATTCGCTAATACTTAAAGAAACCTTTGCTTTCTTATGGTATTATCACTTCATAACTATGAGAAATTAAGATCCATAATTATATGTTATTTACAAAAAAAAAAACACTAAAAAAATTGTACACTTACTAATAAGTATTTTGAATATTGTTTTATAAAACTTACCGTACGTTTATGAATATAAAGTATTTATCATTAAAGACTTTTATATACATTATTGATATATATAGTTAACCTCTTGGATGGTGTTGAATCATCGATGAAATAAATTTTAATTCTTAAAATAATTTTTGTGCATAATAGAAAGTTGATTTTTTCAAAAACTATATACCAATGATTTCTAAAAGAAAAAGTAGGTCGAGGAATAGTATTATACACTTAATTTTTTAAGAATGATTCCACGCAGACAGTAAAAGTGCAGTGAAGGGCAAGACAAACCGTGTAGAGGGCAGTGGTAGGCGATAAAATTGCATGGGCGATAGCAGAAGGGCAGTGGGGGTGATAGAGGGGCTAGACTCGATTTTTATTGGGTTATAATAACAGAGTACTTACAAAAATTTTCCCATAATTCATAGAGGGCTGTAGAGGGTGCTTTTAGGGGAGGATGTGGGGAATTCCCTGCACACTCAACTATATAATATAGGAAAATACATACACTAGTGGGGCTCTGCCTCACAGCACACTTCGAGTGCCAACTCTCAATGAGATGAAATTTAATCGTATTACATGAATGTTGAGAGCTTAGTAAAATATCTTTATTCATTTGTTGAAATAATATTATAATGCGAATGTACAGGTCCATTACGTTCAATTGCTCATATATTAAAAGAAAAATTAAGATAATCATATTGTTTTCAAGGAAAAAGTTATGTTATTAATTACAAATTATGAAAATATCTTGATTATGGTACTTCAATTTTAGTTGCATTATTTAAAATCGAATTGTGTTAAAGACGATTATTATGAATATCAATAAGAAAAATTATCCTTTATTTTAGAGTTATTTTTCTTATGAAAAATTTAACGTGTTTTTATTAAGATGCAAAATTAAAGAATGGATATTTATGCAAATTAAACGTAAAAATATTTCCATAAAAAGTAGAAAATGGTATTTACGAAAAAAATTTCGATTAATATAAGGCGAACTTTTTAAAAAAAAAAGTTTTAATTTATTTAAAGCCATTACATAAATCATAACAACATTATGGACCATTAGTATTTGATACATTTTATTATTAAATAATCTTTCAATTTTTTGAAAATTATTTAAATTCAAAATTTTGATTTAGCACAACTGTTTCTATTCGTTTCTCAAATGAAATTAATGTAAAAATTTTTTTAGCTCAATTAATTCATTTTTGAAATCACTTTGTGTAACCAGTAATATATGAGAATTATTTTTCGAATCATGGAAAATAAGCAAACATGACTTGTAATCGTTAGTAGGATTTAATATAGATAAAATAACTTATTTACAGATAGTGAGTTAAGCCAGCCGAAATCTAGCCAGTCTGCTTCATCAGAGCACCAAGTGACCACAAAACTGTACGCTTACAGTTGTTTAGAGATGACGTCGCTAGTCTATCTCTTGTGGAAGTAGCTAGTCTGTATAGCTATACGTTTTTGGGCAACTCCACTCTGCCAGGGCAAACCAGGATAGGAGAGAGTGCAGAAGAATAACTCGGGTGTGAGCATCTTTGGTTACAAATAATTTATTGTAGTAAGAAAGACAAGTTTCCTGGCAGACAGGTACGCACAGACTGACTGTTTACAGAATAGTGTTTAAATACGTTCACTATAGCCAGTGATATAGTATATTTGCTAAGGGATTTTCCCTAATCTAACTAGTAACTTGGTCCGTTCATCTCACAGTACTCCTTAATTATGTCAATAATTAACGCAAAAAAGAAATAAATGACATGTTCATAGAGACTGTGTTGGCAATTACTATTAATTTACAATAAAAAGATAAAAAAATTTACTTTTACTTATTTAATAATTCTGACTTGGTCTACGCTTTCGTCAACTCATACCGTTTTCCTTGGAGCAAAATATGTCTTTAAGTATTGGAAGAGATCTTGGGATCATTCTAAAAAATGGCGCTGTTTCAGATAGACAAGGAAGTTCCAAATCTCCAGGAAGAAAATGTGTAATTCAAATAACCGTACATTAACTTCCAAGCTCTATTTGGTATACTTCAAAATTCTTATTGCATTTGAAATGTGTTTCGTTGTAACAATTTGAATATCAACTTAAAATTTACACTGTTACTTGTATCAGGTCTTGTTCCTGAACAAAATTATACAAAAGTTTACTAATCGGATTTCTATACTTCAAATCATTTTTTTCTTTTTTTTAATGCTCTATCTTTAAATTTGTTTGCCAAAGATTCCACATAATTTTTCTGACTCAAAAACATTTTATTATTTTTATGATCGTGCTTAATATTTTTTTCCAAATACTTGTCTTTTCCTATATATTTCATAAAAAAAATTTCTGATGGTTTTCTTTTAATCATATCCATGGACTTTTGACTTTTACAACAAATTAACAAATAATCGACAAAGAAAGTAACATATACTTTATCTTCTCTATTACTTATAAAATACAAACAATTGTTTGATTGACCATTTTTAAATCCTAAGTTTTTTCATAAATTAGTTAAAACATTCAAACTTAGCTCTGGACCTCTTTCTCTTGAACCGTTCAATGCTTTTTGCACTTCTTAAATTTTATTAGATTTATTTTTAAAGCCTTAAGATTGTTTCACGTACACCTTTGATCTAACATTTGAACATGCAGTTTTAACATTCACTTGATCAATTATTTAACATGACAACAATAAGTCAGTAAAATTTTTAAAGTTTGCATCTTTGCTACTGGTGAAAAAATATATTTTTAATGATTCCTTTTTGTTAAAACCTTTTAACTACTAACTTAGCTTTCCATTTATTTTCATCCTTTTTTTACGTATAAAACTTTCTTATCTTTTGGCTTATCTACCAATATTCAAGTCTTACTTTTATTTGAACAATCAATTTCTCTTTATATCGTATTGTTCCAATTATCAGATTTAAAATTTCCTATTGCATTATCAAAACTTTTAGAATTTTCGGCACTACAATAGTTCACATAAACAGTATTATACACATAACTATCATAATATCTTTTTGGACAATTTACATTGACTTTCGGTCTACTGTTAAAATTGTTCTCTTTTTGATTTGTACATTCGTTTTCTTTCTCGGTACTATTATTGTCGGTTTCATACTTATAATTTTGAAATCTTTTGCTTAAATCAGATTTTTTAGTATCAAAATTTACATTTCCTTTTTCAAGTCTATCACCTTTTAAACCAATACAATATTCATCTTTTTCAATGTCATAAAGATATCTTGCAACAATAACTCTATTACTGATCACAATTCTGTATTCAACATTTTTATGACCTACAAGGATTTCGAAATCTGCTTTCCTATCCTATTAAGACTTCTTTCTCTGTTAAGGTACACGTGCAAATACTCTGCTTCCATACATTTTTAAAAGCTTCACATCAGGTTTAGTACCAAAGAAAATTTTACAAGGTGTTTTCAATTTAACAGTATTTGCAAGTCTCCTATTCCTTACATAGGCTGCCAACCAAATGACTTCCTGCCAAAACCTTTTATGTATCCTAGCCTTTCTTAATAAACATCTAGCAATTTCCATTATACACGTTTATATCTCTCAGCAGCACCATTCAATTCGTGCACGTATGGTAGATATACATCTAGACTTATTCCTTTTTATTTTATTAAGTCAAATATTCTTTTAGCTATGTACTCTTTTCCGTTGTCACATCTTAATTTATTAATTCCTTTTGCTGTTCAATTTTAAACTCCATTGAAATATGAAATAAAACAATAACAAACTTTAAGTTTTTATGTAGTCGGATACACTCTAGCAATTTTACTATGATCATCGATGAACGTTGAATAATATTTTTCCTTATTAAATCCAATCGTATTACAAGGACCTTTTAAATTAGTGGGAACTATTTCCAAAATATCTTTTGCCCTTTGTCTGTTTTTCTCAAATGCTAAATTATGCATCTTATGTTCAATACAAACAGCACATTTCGTATAATCGTTTTCAATTCTTTTATACAATTCTTCAGCCAATTAATTATTACATAGCGTATTTAAATATTTAAAAATTCACATGTCCCTAAATACGATACCATTTAAAAAAAAATAATTTTATCATTTTTCTCAGTACTCATAGAACTAATGGTAATCAGCAAAAACATAACATCATTTTGAATTTCACTTTGCATTTTATATAATTTATCTATTTTATACGATGCAGCTAATAGCAAACCTTCATTATGATAAATTTTTGCGCAACAACTTTATTTTCATCCGTTACTTTACCACGAGTAATTAAATTTGCTGTCATATTTTTTATGTGAAATACATTCGACACATAAATTCTAGCAAATTTATCAAAAACTTAAAAAAAAATTTAAACTTGTTCTATTTTTGTCACTTTTGAATTTCTATCACCCCTTTTATTTACATCAAATGGATTTTGAAATAAAACTTCTTTAGGCGCACTTTTTATGGGGATTTAATCCGTGAAACGAGCGAGCAAGTAAGCGAGCGAGCGAACGCTGCCGTGCACATATGTATTGATATATATCTCCCTATATTATATAGTTGTATTGACGAAAGTGAGTCTCAGCCCTACCGCTTCCCCTCAGCTACTCCACAATTTACGTAGTTATTTGCTTCTTTTACATCATTTTTGATCAAATTATATTTGAGTAAGCTCCCCCCCGCTCCCTGCCGCTCCTCCTCGGCTCCCCCAAAAAATACTTATTTATAGAATGTTTTACCATCATAAATGTTAAAAAATATGCGTAATTTAGTACCCAAGTCATACCTCGTTTTTAGGATTTTTAAGTCACTGATCATATGTCTCCCTCTGTCTATTCGCTCCCCCTTACTCACTTAATGTCTCTGAAGTACCATTATTGTTTAACTTGATTGAACTTTTACATTTCAAATCTCTTTCTGGTCCATGTTTACTTTACCCAAATATAAAATTCTTGATTACCTGAGGACTTTATTAACAAAAAGACATAATTCAGGAGGAGATATAATTAAATAGACAAACACAATTAGCTTTTGAAACAATAATTCATTCTGTTAGCTTAATGTGACATTTCATCTGTCGTTTTAACCCATCTGTTCTTTTAAAACCCTTTCCACATTTTTCACATATTTGCTTTTCATGGTTTTTATAAATTAACATACGTCTGCTTAAATGTGACGATCTTCAAAGTTACAAATTTTTGAATTACTGAAAAATTTCTTGCTAAACAATATTTTTAATTACTGATTTATTCTCGGATTCAATCTGAATGAAAATTATTTTTGGATTCTTACATCTTAATAAAGCAACGTATAATTGTCTGTAAGATAATAAAGGTTTTTTAATATACAATCCTAAGGAATCAAAACTCTGTTTTTCTGATTTGTTGATAAACATAGAACATGCTAGTACAAAGGGAAACTGTTTTCTATAGAAGACAAGAGGTAATGATGATGAAGTACAGTATTCAATGTTATTCTAGGAATATAAACTTTGCTTTTTTTTTCTCCCGTTATTATTTCTGCTTCTATATGATACTTAAATAATTTTGTTATTTTTAATCTTGTGCCTCTACAGAGATCATCTGATTTACTTAAAGTTCTTATTAACACTAATATGGCATTTATTATTAATTTTCATTCGTGTGGTGGAATATCTTCTCTGATATTATTTAAAAATTCTATTAAAAAATTAATACTTATGTTATCATATGTTTTGTCAACTTCTTTGTGAGTCACGTATTCTGCTGTTGTGAACTAATTATCAGCCTGCATTGATAAATACACGAGTAATGTCGTTATTTTGTCTACTCAATCTGTTAGGGGGGGGTTGGCGCGCGGAGCGTTAGCCCCACTATTATATATATATATATATATATATATATATATATATATATATATATATATATATATATATTTCTACTTTCTACTTCTACATATGAATAAAGTAGACAGTCAATCGATCCGAAAAATGACCAGCGCAAGCGAACGGTGTAATGGTCGAGCGGTCACCCATACGACAACCAATCGCGGCCAATGCTGCATAACTTTCCAGATCGACGAGACTCAAACTTTACCGCTGCGCCACCGTATCGGTAGTAGGTATACCTACTTATGCATTATGGAAATCGTAACGTGGCTGTAATACGGGCTAAATTAGGCCTCTGTTACAGCTAAAGTATTGTCAGGTAAATAATGTCTGACACAAAACATCGCTTGTTCTCTTTGAAGTCTTTTAAAAACATAGTAAAAATCGTTCTTTTGTTCTATTTATCTTTTTGTATGTAACCATGTATGTAAAAAACGTACGTAAAATATTAAATATGTATAATACGACAACTCAACTTTTAAAAACAAGAAAAAACGCTGTATCTCGAAAGGGAAGAAAAATTGGCTAAAAATAACAATTTCTACGGGTTTCCTAAAGGGGAATCTACATAAGGCGCACAAATAAAGAGGGGTAAGACTATGCACAAACATAACCTCAATTTTCTTATTTTTCGACCGTGTCTTAAGAAGAAATGGTCAACACAATTTTTTCATTGAGTATGTTTCATTTGGCATGTTTGGAAAGTTATTATGGACTTTGACAAAATCTTCGAAAAATTTTTATTACAACATAACCTCCCAAAATTAGAAACAGTTGTATCTAGAAAAGACGTCCATATAGGCCAAAAATAATTCCACGTATAGAAAGTATCTATTGAGGTGCAAAAATGTGTTACATGGTTCATATAAATAATCGTAATAATCCTGAAATTAATAAGTCATTTTTCAAAGGCAAAGAACCTTCATATCCTACCTATAAATTTATTTATTTATTTTCTGTTGTCTATAATTTATTATATGTAAAATTGTCAAGTGACCAAAACCTATATTCTTTTTATTAACTTTGAGATCAGTAGAAATTAGTTAAGCATGGGTGAATTTTAATATTAAATTATAAATTATAATAGAAAACGAATGAAATAAAAAAATACAATTTTATAATGGAAAATAACTATATGTCTATTGTTTTCCTTAATTTCAATAAGATATAATGGATTATTCTACTTTTATGATAGCCAAAATTTAAAAAAATGTTTAGTTATCGGATACAAAGATTCCAACAAGAATTTATTGTACACATATGATGTCATATCAAGTGTACGAATATTCATTTTAAATAAAAGGAATTTTGTCCCGCGTAATGGGACAAAAGTACTTTCTTTCAGCACAGTATAGTGAGAATTTTTGTTTCATTCTGCATTACATGACCAACAATTCGTACATGTATTACATATATCATAGCGAACATGGAGGTACTTCCAATGCGCGAATCATAACATAAGTAATATATTAAGGTATATGTATTCTATGCACGCGCGAGCTCGAATACCTCATAATATTAAGATTTTTACTATTTTAATATGGGACTCTTTAAGATCTGTTGAAACTAGGTATACTCTAATTTTCTCAGTTTTTATTACACTGATTTTAATAATATTTGAGTTGGAAGTTTCACTTCTACCGGGAATCCGGAGGCCCACACCTGGTTTTCTTGAATCATTTAATTCATCGAAAATATCATTATGATTTAATACATGATCAGTACAAGCGATATCTGAAAGCCAGTCTATACGTTCACAATTTGTTTCACTATGCATTGCAGTATACTCGATGACCTTCACTGAGAACGCACCAAGCGAGTCATTGACAGGTGTTCTGTTGTGACGCGTGGCCTCTTCCTCGTTGTCCACTCGAGTCTCTGCCTCTGCTTCTCGATACACGCCATTTTTACAAAATTGTTAGCACCCACTCCTTTGAACTCGATCACTATAGCCAGATTTATTTACGATCAGGCAATGTTTCTTTAAATGTCTAATTTCATTATATCTGCAACAGGCTTATTCTTGTTTCTTATTACCTTTTAATTTTGACACGGAAGCATCTTATTTTACGCTTGCACTAGCACTTTTGCTTTTATTTTTAATTTCCAGTATTTTAATGTTATAAACCACATAACTAACAGTCTGATCTTCTTTTAAATTACCAATATAACTATACGAATCTGGCAATATCCTCAATGAACGATTCACTTTTTTTCCGCCCCTGTAGCGCCTGCAGCTTTTAACTTGTTCACTGCTTCTTTAAATTTACTTGTAAACGCTGATGACTCCTGAAAATCTTTTATTTTGATTCTTTTCAACTTTTTTCGACATATTATATGTAGCGCTGCTGATTCCTTCACATATATTCCATAAAACTTTTCAATTATCTCAAATGCCGTGTCCAAAACACCGACAAATCTCAGCTGCTTATTTGAAATAGCACTGTATGTATAATTAATGGCTTTCAAATCCATGTCAGCCCATTCGTCTTCTTAGTCCGTCAACATTCTTTCCTGTTGTATAACTTGCACACTTTTTCAATTTTGAAAACATCGTGATCCTTTTCTTCCAGTGAGCATAGTCTTGGCCATTAAATACAGGCAACAAAACTTTAATCATCTTGATTTTCTTTGTTTTCGTTCTCGAACTTTCTAGATTTTTTGATTTTTTTTTTTTCTTCGTAAATATACTATTTTAACACTAGTATATCTTTGATGACCTTAAAAAAAACTTCTCTTAGACTTTTTAGAATTGGATTGATATTTACTTTATCTGTAATCACTTTCATAAAAAAAATTCTTTGATTTCGAACGGAACACTTAAGAAAGGAACAGTAATCTTTTACTTTATACAATAATATCTCGGTGCGACAACAGGTCTGCTACCATGTTAATATACGAGAATTATCTCTTTCATCTCTTTTACATCAGTATACGCTGGTATAAATGTACAGTATATTCAATAATCAGTATTAAAAAATAAGAAACTAAGTTCTTGCAAAACACTAGATCTTGTATGTAAGACACGACTCATGGACAAGGTGCCAAAGCAAAAAGTTTTATTTAAATAACAAGGTTTAATTTTAATATTAGGCCGTTAGCATATCCAACTGAGATTGAATATCAATAAATAGATGAAATCGGTGAATATAAACCAGTGTATTTTTAGATTATCAATAACTTTTGTATAAAATTTTCTTTAAAATGTATCATACAAAAATTAGATGATGTAAAATGACTTTGCTATTTGGAAATGACTTTTACCGATTAAATTATTAAAAACGCATTCTAGAGAGAAATTTATTGTACAAATAAGTTTCATTTTAATGAGCTCTACCAATTTTGCACTAAAAACTTTGTTATAGGATTTTAATTTACTGATGTACCAGGCAAAAAACATGTTTTTTCACTGTTTTCGTATTTATTTTGCATTAGCGATTGCATTACGATCTAGAAGAAAATGTATAATACAAAAAAGTTGTAGTAAAACAAAATTTACAACTCTGTCTTCAAACGCAGACCTGCAATATGTACGCGAAAGTAATAATCGCAAAATGGCTGGTTATTTTGTCTCAGAGCACTGCATTAAAAAAGCTATCAAAATTTATCTTTTTCATAAAACTTGCCCAACTTATCAATTAAGACATCCCACGCGGAAATACTGACAATATTTTAGCCTATTTGGATCATAATTACTTGAGTTAGTCGAAAAACTAAATAACGTAATTACCTACATCCACACATACAACATGTGACTCACTTAGATCACTCTCATACTAGGTTCGAAATTTGTTTCATACTAACAATAGACAATTTAAAAGCAGTTACACTTTTTCCTCTGACGAAACTATAAGTCACTCCCATACAATGATCGTGCTTAGCAATAATTTAAAAAAAACAAATTTTAAGTTTTTGTTCTGGAAATTTTAACCAATAGAAATTATGGTTGTCTACAATGAAATCTTTTAAGTATTGCACAGCTATTTTTTAGTATATGAACATAAAAAAGTATGGATTAAAAACAGACGGGCTTTAGAAAAAAAAGTTATGAGCAAACACATAGCACTTTAGGGTACTCCTCAAATTCTACAAAGGCCTGAGAGGACCTGAGGGGGCTTGGCTGGCTATAGACATCATTTAATTAGATTAAAGTAACAGCAATAGCAATAGAATTTTCTCTCACTTTGCAGGCAGATGGGGAAGAGGGGAACGGCGAGCAGCTGGATATGCGGGGAGGTAGCGTAATGAAAATCCACCTTAAAAACTGTATGATATAGGGTGGTAGATGTCGTTATGATGGTAGCTGCAGGGATCGTTAAATCTGGCTGGGATGGTCAGTGAAGTTAAAAATTAAATTAACTTTACAAAATAAAATAGAAAACAAAATGATCTATTATTTTGCGGGGGGAGAAAAAATGCAGCATAGAGTTAAGAAAGCTACGCCTAAAGAACTATAAAATACAGAAAGATTTATGTACTACCCTACATTATACAGTTATATGGACAAAAGTAAGTGTTAGCTTCCATCCCATTGCTCGCCCCTCCACGTTATTAATTCCCCCTTAACTTACAGAGTTATTTGCTGATTTTCACGTGATTTTTTATCCAACTGTAGTTAAGCAAACCGTCCCCGCTTCCTTCTTCTTCCACCACCACCCGATTTAAATAATATTTGCCTAATCTATTTCTATAATCTCGAAAAATAAGTGGTTTCGATTCATTAGAAACTCAACAGAAATATAAAACTAATATTATTCAATTGACAAAAATAATCAACCTGATAAAATAAGAATAATATGTGTGTTTATCTATCTATATTATGTAGTTAATTAAAGTTGTCATTTAGAACGTTAATTGTGTTGGTTTTTTTGTGCAACGGAAATTGTTTCTTTTAATACCTAAGTAATAGCTTTAGCTTATTTCTAAGAGTGTGACTAAAATTCGATTGAGTAATAGAGTTAATTAATAAATATTAAATAACTTTGGTATTAAATACTATGAATCCTTATTCGTCTATCGTAACTCACGTTAACACCAGCTCTATTGCAACATTAATTAGATTTTTTAAGACAATGATCTATTTATTTTAGCATGTTGCTTACTAACAACGAATAGTCATTAGACTGACATAATTTTCTAAGGTATTTTTACTTCTTAATATTAATACAATTTAATGATTAATAGAGATGTACATTTGTTAACAATTTACAGAAAAATACAACGTCACAAATATTTTTAATGCAATAAATGCTTTAAAATAATGAAAATAAGTGAAAAAAAAAATTTATTAATATTAAAGAATGTATTCCTTGTCGATATTAAAAAAAAATAAAAACAATTTTAATCAATAACACGTATGCCATAAGAATAATATAAACTGTATTTGTAAATATAGAAACTTTTTTTAAAGAGTTATAAAATTATCATTTTTATTATTATTACAATTGTCGTCATCATCATGATTACCATTATCGCTGTTAGTAGTATTCCCTTTTTCATCATTATAATCATTATTACAATGATTGTCATAACTATTATTAATACCATTATGATCAACATAATATCTTATTTACCATTTTTATCATGTAAAACCATAGATTTTTTCACGGATTAGCTCACAAAAATATGATTTAAAAAAAAGTACAAGTTGCTGAAAAAAGGTTATTTATGTAAACTAGGTAATGGGATGTTTATTGACAAATTGCATGCTCCTTTCAAATTATTGTTTCAAGTTATTTGTGCATGCTTGTACAGCTTTAAGCCCGTATCATTCAAAAAAAAGGAGATCCTTAAATTTTTTAATCCTATTACTGTTCGAAAAACGATTCGCATTCGGATGATGAGGTGTAGAAAAAATGTACGTACATAATAATTATACAAATCTTGTCTATCATACTAATTCAGTAACATAAATTATAAATTTTTTTTTTCTTTATTTCATAATGTATGAATGTTATGATTGTTCAGCAGTTTATTGATGTTAAAAAGAAAAAAAATAACTGTTGTTGCATATGTAAATATATTACAAGAAAAAAAAGCAATTCATAGTTAATAATAACAAGGTCAAATTTGTCATATCATTCTTTATTTTGTTATATCTGTCTTGTATTTTTTTTTAAATAAACGAGAAGTTTCTTCATTTTCATGAGTTAGAAGTCTTTTTTTTTTATAAAGAAAGAAACCAAAAGAGCATCCGACTTTTCTTTCCCAACATTTTGGTCCTTCGAGCTGGATAAAGACATCTAGGGCAACGTCAAGCACGAGAATTTTCTCTCAAGTATGAATACGGTACGACACTGGTGCAACGGCTGCATTCGGCTGCCTTGTTCATGGTGGACACGATTGGCGGTTGCAATCTAACCTTACATGGCGGACAAAAAAATCGAACAACTGTCTAACCCTCTCTCCTCGTCTACCCATCAATCTAATTGTCTTGGATTCGGATGTTATGGTGACCGGTTACGAAAGAGAGAACACTGGAGACGAGATGAGTCCCTCTCTCTTTCTCTCAGGTTTCCTTTCGAAAAATATTTAAATCATGATTCGCATGCGGAAATTGATCTCAATACATCACAGACGCACAGCACGTCCAGATAGTAATGCAATATCGTAATCCTGCTTTCAGGTAAGGGGCTTCTGAAGGAACAGCAATCTCTCACCAAGATGATCGAGCAATCGCATACGTTCATAACGAGTCAGCCAAAAGAAAGCTGGACAGAGGGGCTGATCGACAGCCGACTCAGCCTCCTTCAAGGCTTCAAGGCTACTAGGAGTCTTTAATAAACAATCACGTACAACTCTTATACGAGGACGACTAACAGCAGTAGTATTTTGCCAAAAATAAGTTTTCATCAACGGAAACGCGGTACGGAAACGGAAAAAGAAAAAGGTCATCTCATTGACGCACGGGCACGGCTTGGATTATGAACAGCTGACAACGGTTCCACGGGACTTGACCGGGCTGTTGGTAGGGCCAAACTGCCTCAAATCACGTTGCCTCAGTTCAGCGGCCTCCGAGAGGATTGGGAGATACTAAGAGATTTATTCATCTCTTTAATCCACAAGGATTCCCGTCTCACTGATGTACAGAGGATCTTCTACCTCAAAACTCGTTTTGAGGGCGAAGTAAACGGGACTTAAACAACCTTGCTATCACCAGCGATGATTACAAGATAGCATGGAAGGCCTTGGAGGTTCGGTATGATCGTAAGGTTTTGATTGGGGATCACATTACGGCTCTGCTTCACCTCCGGCCCATCAAGGAAGAGTCCGCATCTCGCCTGCAGGAACTACTGGATAATCTTGAGCAGCACCGTAATCAGCTTGGAATCCTTGGAAGGCCGGTCAACCAGTGGGACGACTGGTTTATCACGCTGGCATCCAACTGTATGGACCCGATTACGCGCCGTGACTGGGAGAACGAGCTCGGTGAGAAGGATTGGACTGATTCTGACAGTCTTTTAACCTATAATGGACTTTCTACTTTCCTGCAACGAAGATGCCTCACGCTCAAGTCCCTGGAAGCGAACAAACTAGCAACATCGACTGAAGGGGGCAGTGATCGCGACGAGGCCCGCGACGAGTCGGTATCTGTGCCACAACTGCTTCCGACAGTTCCTGTCCTGCATACAGCCAACGACACTACGTAGGCCACTGTGGCGACTTTAAGGCTCTAGACTCGGCTCGACGCCGCAAACTTGTCATCGACGCGTCATTATGCTTTAACTGCCTCAGGACAAGGTACTCTGTACGGACCTGCCCGTCACTATGTAGCTGCCAAGCTTGTGGTGGAAAACACCACATGCTGACTCACGAAAGAGCGAGCAGGCGCAGTGCGCATGAGGTAGTACGTGCCCTGCTCGATCCCTGCTCAGAGAGCACTCTTCTCAGTCAGGACGTCGCACGTAGACTAAACGTCAAACTACAACCAGCACACGCCAAAGTGTCAGGCGTCTCGGGTGATCGAATGTAAGTTTCGCAATGTTGAGGGCTGATACAGCTTCAGGGGCCGACACCTGACCAAGCGCTCAATGTTGAGGCATAGATCCTCAAGCACATCGTAGTCATCAGTCCCTCGCGATCTCTTTCGATTGTCCTGGGCCCGGAGCTTGGCAAACTGAAACTTACCGATTCCCGGTTTGGCTGCGCTCGTGCCATACAGTTAGTATTTGGCACTGATATTTATTGCCAGTTGCTCGTCCCTGGAATCGTTCGTACTGAGCAAGTTTTGGTGCAAAACACTATACAGTTGGGTGCTCACTGGTGGGGCTTCTTAACTCAAAGAGACGACTTTTTCGAGTACCTGCACAGCTCTCAACACGTTCAACGAAGACGCGAGCCAGGATGAATTCATCAGCCTAGTACGACAATTTTGAGCTCTCGAAGATGTACCACAAGTGAAGAGACGCTCGGAGGCTGACACTGAGTGTAAGAGGATATTCATCGATGATCATTCTCGTGACCCCGATAGTCGGTACATCGTGCAACTCCCAAGCACATTGTCTAGACTTTCTCAGAGAGAGTCTGCCCCTGGCTTTTTTCACACTCTCCACCATGCACAGGAGGATGCAGAGAGAGGCAGAGTTTGGTAAGGCATACCGAGGCTTCATGGAGGAGTATCTTGCCTTGGGCCATATAAGACTTGTTGAGTTGAAGGAGCTGCACGAAAAATCAGTGCCTACGTGCTACATTCCTCGCCACGGTATCTGGCAGCACAGTGACGAAGGTAAAAAGTTCAGAACCGTCTTCAACGCTTCAAGGCTAACTTTCTCGGGTCATAGCCTCAATGACATCATGCATGCTGGACCGAAACTGCAGACTGATCTCGCCGTGATAATTACTCGCTGGAGGCTTCACCAGCTGGTTTTTTGTACTAATATCAAAATAATGTTCCACCAGGTCAAGATCACCCTCAACCATGTCCACCTCCAACGGATACTTTGGAGCCCATCGCCTACGGAGGATTCTAAGCACTAAGCCCTAGAGACTGTGATGTACGGTGAGGCTTGCGCTCCTTACCTCGCTCTTCGGACCCTACATCAGCTCTGCAAAGACGAGGGGGCTCGATTTCCGGAAGCAGTCCGAGCTGTACAAAAGGAGCTATATGTGGACAACTTTCTCGTCGGCGCCAATAGTTTGTTCACGGCGATGATGCGACGAGGCCAGCTCGTCCACTTCCTGAAATCGGGCGGTTCAGCCCTTAAAAAGTGGGTTTCAAATTACTCAGAGCTCCTCAAAGATATCGATCCAGTCGATCGACTGCAACCCGATCGGTTACGCCTGGCTACAGACAGTTCAGTCAACGAGCTTGGTATGGCTTGGGATCCAGTCAACGATCAACATCGATTTCAAATGCCAACCAGCAGCTCTGCCCTCTTAACTAAGCAATCGGCTCTACCTGACCTGGCCCGGATGTATGACCCGACCAGCTGGTTGGCCCCACTCACCGTACGTGCCAAACTTATAATCTAGGATCTTTGGTCAGCAGGGCTTGGATGAGACAAGCCTATTTCTGGCCATGGGCCTGACAATGGAAAGATTTTTTGAGACACGCTCAGGGCATGCAGAACTTTAGCATACCTCGACGGCTTGGTAGCAGTTCAACGTCCACGATTCAGCTGCACGTATTTGGTGATACCAGCCGCCGCACTATGGCTGCTTATATTTATGCTAGAGTTGCTGGCGGCGCTGATGAGGTGTTCACTCATCTGCTTTAGGCCAAGACAAAACTAGCATCTATCAAGAGCTTAAGTCCATCTGAAAAGCCGGCCACCCAGATGACTATCCCTCGTCTCGAGCTTCGTGCGGCCCTCATCATGGCTAGTCTTCTTCGCCTCGTCACCGACAGTATCAGGTTGCCATTTAGCATCTGCCACGCTTGTACTAACTCCTGCGTGGTTTGTGACTGGCTCTGCGCCACAGACCCAACAGAAAATGATTTTGTAGACAACTACATTGACCACATACACAGTTTGACCCCTAGCGTGCTGTGGCGTCACGTTTCGACCGGAGAGAATCCAGCTGATGTTGATACCCATGGGACCGAGTATTCGAGTTTCATTGAGTCCAGACTCTAGTGGTCGGGACCGCTTTAGCTCAAAGGTGAGAAATGGCCAACGCAGCAGCAGCGGCAACAGTAGCAGCGCTACGATTTTACCCCCAACCCCCCTGAGCAAACAGTGGCTTTTGGGGTGACACAGACTGAGCACCAGGGTATCCTCTTTTGAAGCGTTTTCCAATTTAAATCACCTACTCCGTGGCTTTGTGAGTCTCCGACGTTTAATTATGATCAAACGAGGCTTGGTCATTGCACTCAACGCTCCGATCACTGCGGCAGACTACCAACAGGCCTTTTCTACCTGTGTGAGCCTAAGTCAATCAAGAGACTTCGAAATTGAAATGCAGTGCTTAAAACAGAAGGAGTTCGTCTGCACCGACGGCCGCCTCCACTTCCTGCAGCTTATAATTGATGAGGAAGGTTGCTTGCGAGTTGGAAGTCGTTTATGTCACTCGTTGCTTACTAGCGACGAAAAGCACCCTCTCATAGTCGATGGACTGAGTCACCTCGCTCAGTTGATAATACAGTGGTCGCACACAAAGTGTTTGCATGTAGGCTTTCAGTCAACTAACGCATGTGTCCTTCAGCGCGCTTGGATCGTTGGAGGATGGTCCCGTATCCGTTCTGTTCTACGCCGATGTGTTGTGTTTACACTCAGCTCCCGTCCAGGATCCAAAGCAATGACAGCCCTTCCAGACCAGCAAGTCACCCCATCACGACCATTTAGTATTTGCGGCGTGGACTATGTGGGACCATTTGCTCTCCTTCACTTTAAGGGACGAGGTCTCGTCACCGTGAAGGGCTATCTCGCCCTCTTTTTTTGCTTCAGCATCAAGGTTGTACACCTCGAAGCCGTAGGAGACCTCTCAACGGAGAGCTTTTTCGGAGCTCTTACGCGTTTCGTCAGACATCAAGGCTTGCCCGGAGAGATCTGGAGCGTCAATGGTACCAACCGTCAGGGCGCTAATCACGAGCTGAACCATCTTCACCGGGAGGCTAAGTTCGATTGAGTCTGCGTGCATGGCTCTCTCGCTAAGGAGGGTATAACTTGGCACTTCATTCCACCACCCGCTCCTCCCTTTTTTGGGGAGGCTGAGGTGAAGTCTGCAAAGGCTCACCTTCGACGCATCATTGGACCCCGCATGCTCACCTATGAAGATTTCAGCACATTACTTGTCAGAATAGAAATGGCTTTCAATTGTCGTCTAATGGTGCCGCTTTCCGGCGACTTGGAGGATCTTGAGCCTCTGACACCCGAGCATTTTCTCATAGGTGAGTCTCTGAAGGCGATCCCGCGTCTTGGTACTGCTGAATCGTCAAAATTGGATCATGCCACACATTGGAACCTCGTCCGGGGACTGCGAGATAATTTTTGGTCAATCTGGAGTCACGAGTATCTACGTACTCTGTGGCAATGAGCCAAGTGGACATGCTCGAGGACCAATCACAATGTGAACGACCTCGTCGTAGTACTCGATCCATCGCTGATTTGCTCCGACGGCCGGTGACCACTCAGACGTGCCGTCGAGGTCCATCCTCGTCACGATAGCCTGGTGCGCTCTGCCACTATCATGACCAATAAAGGCACACACACACGCCCTATCATCAAGTTGTCTTTACTACCTATCGACCCAGTCCCCTCATATTCAGGTGGGCCAACTACGAACCCGTCAGCGTAACTTTCTCTTCACAGCAGGCTGCAAGCACGATTTATTTCGGACTATTATCGTTCTAATAACGAGGTGGGCGAGATGTTGGATTGAAACTCCCGCTTGTCTGATCAATGCAAGATTCCAGCACCGAAAGAAATGGGACGACGAAGAATCTCGCGCGCATGTGCACGGTAGCAGAGGAAGGCAGGCAAACAAAGGGTTTGGCGTCCCCATCTCGCCTGGACTGCTACACATTTTGTTTTTGGTTTTCCATCTAACCATCTGTCTTATATTTTTTTTAAATAAACGAAAAGATTCTTAATTTTCACGGGATAAAAGTTCTTTTTTTTAAAGAAAGAAGCCAATAGATTATCCGGCTTTTCTTTCCCAACAAATCGACAATAACTTGGCTCATCATGATCCCAGACACTTAGAATTAAAACTACATACCCTTTTGATATGGAAACTTATCAACACATATTCTTACCAATACGAGTGAAGAGTTATTTTTAAAATTATAAACAAAATTAAATAAGCAAAATGTTGATTTTCTGTAAAAAATCGACTGTAACTTGGCCCAGCACAATCCTAGACACTTGAACTAATCATTCATATTCTTTAGATGGTTATTGGCATATATTCTCACTAACACAGGAAAAAAGTTATTCTAAAAGTTATAAATAAATTGAACAAGTAAAATATCGATTTTCTGTGACAAATCGACTATAACTTCGCCTAGCATGAACACAGATACTTAAATTTAAGAATACCTAATGATTCATTAGTTTGATATAAAATCATATGAACGTCAACACGAGTGGAACGTTATTTAAAAAGTGATACACAACTTAAACACTCAAAATATCGATTTTTTCTGAAAAATCATTTATAACTTAGCCCAGCATGATTCCAGGCACTTAAAATTTAACGTACGTACTTTTTTGATGGTTTGTTAGTAGCCAACACGGGTGAAGAGTAATTTTAACCAGTAGACAGTGGGTGCTTGGGTACCTAAGTCAGAAGTTATAGTAATATAAAACTATATGGCAGATAATATAACTATAAATGTAAATTTACCTCCTACAAAACGATATTGTGTTTAAAAATAGTGCAATTATCGTTGGAAAGAGTAAACCTACGTTAGCTGTGTGTGGTTTCAACAACTATTTTAGTATTTAATGAGTTAACGATTATAAACAATATATTACGGCACAATACAATAAAAATAAAATATAGGCTGGCCAGTGCAAGACCGTGCACTTTCATCGAATCTTCCGGTGATTTCAGAACTACTTCCTACCGCCTACTCTGATTACATCCGTAACGTCACGCTTACATCTATCACATACGACCCCACTCTTATTCTTCGTCCATGTTTAATACCCAAAATATAATTGTATACAGAAAATTTTTAAAAAACCACCCTGTAGTATAGCTTTCTTTAATAGGGTAGTATTACATGCCAGTAAATGTCCCTTCAGGGCGTTCGTCACACATAGGTTTTGTGACAAATATTATTTAAACGGCAAACGTATATTAAAATAGCATAAAAAATACCCACAAAAATTGTAGTTCGTTTGATTGTGCTATTATTTTATATACGTTACATTTAAAAAAATCTATATTTAACATGTAACCTTGCGAAGAAATAACGTTAAATGGTATTTATGTAAATTGTAGGAATCTCCCAATTTTTTGGGTCCAAAAGATTACTTTTAGATAAACCTATCAAATTTTCAAATAGACCCCCCCACAAGTTGGTTTTTAAGTAAATTTAGAAAGAGAGGATAAAGTGTACGTAAAAGCATGTATGAGAATACATCCACATGAGAAAAGCAATTGCTAGCTTTACTTTACACATTAGCGTTCCTTTCACTTCTCTGAACTTTTCCCCCGGTAACTATGTGAAGAACCTCGTTAAGTCAAATAATCACTTTAATCACGAATGGAAAAATTGGAAAAGAATAACACACAAAAAAAATTAATTATTGTATTTGTACAGTACAAAAAAAATTTTTTTTAATTTTTGAAAATTTTGAAAAAATATGAAACATTGTATAAACAATTATTTATTCATTTTAAAAGTAACAAATTAGTAATGAGTAAATAAATGTTTATTATTACATAGTATGCAAGCTGCTTTGCTAATATATACTAATTTCAAAATTTTCGAAACATGTACCTAAAGAATAAATTACATTGAATAAATTATAAATTATCAATTTATTTATTGTATAATCAAACCAAATGAATGCATACACAATAAATAAAAATTTGCATTAAAAATAAGCAACGAACTGTACGACAAAACGAAGTAATCGAGTTCCTTATGTCAGGCATGCTCATAGCAGAGTGGATAAGGGCTTTGGCCAGCGTGCAGAAGGTCAGGAGTTTCAATCTCTTTGGAAACTGTTTATTTTTTTTTTTATTTTTTTTATTTTTTTTTTTTTTCGAAAGAAACAAGTAAGTCAAATTTAAAATTTATGGTGAAGTGTGATAATGTTGGATGTCGGGTAGTGTAGGGGGACCGGAAGTACGTCAAAAAGGCGGGACGAAGGAGAAGAATGAAGCAACATCCACTTTCATTCCACTTTTTTTCAAGGTCACCAATCTGAAATCGTTGATTTACCCTCACGCATAGCGTGCCAATAGAAGTGTAACTTCAAAAAATATCAACAAGTCTAATAGGCAAAATTTTAATTTTTAGTATAAAATCGACTATTACTTGGCGTAGCGTGATCTCAGACACTCGAAATGAAACATGCGTATTTCTTAAATGGTATAATATTAGCACATATTTTGTTTACCTAAAATAAATTTTTACTTCAAATTAATGTCAAAAAAATTTCTCTGCAAGGTTTTCCTTGTAAGTTTCCTTTTAATTTTCTTTCTTTAATTCTACTTTTCTGCTTCTCTGAAGAGCCCCAGCACTGTTAGATCGCCTTCTTTTCCTATTTCAACTACTTACACAAATAAATGATCAACACCTTTACATTGTTTTACTTACTTAACACTACAAAATATTTGGAATAGTTAAATAAGTGAGGAAAAAAAATTTCTTTCTTGATTTGAATAGATTAAACCACATTTTTTATTAATTTTATTTCATTCCGTTTTTTCTTTTTTATTCCGTTTAAAATAATCTTGATTTATTTATTCGCCTTTCATAGAGTACATCTGAATTTACTAAACTTAACAGTACCCTTTTTAGCATTAAGCCTCGCAAATATTCTAACATGAATTATCTCACTTTTTCAACACTGCATAACGTCTGAAGTGAATAATGTAGGGAGAATACAAAAGTAGTGCAGTAAATAAGCCAAAAAATGTGGAAAAGTTGCAGACAAGCCCCGATTTAAAAAAATTCTTGTTGGTACGTATTCCTTAGATCCCCTGGAACATTCATCCTCACTACCCTTCGCCTTAGGAGAAAAAATGAATTAATGAGGGTGTTTTTGAACACCCCAAGCACCCCCAAAAGTAGCTCTTGTGTTCAAATTGAATAAACAGATATTTTGCCACGAAAATCTGCTCTAGTAGATTTTTTGGATCGCTGATCATCAATCCGACGTCCAAATAAAGAAAAACTAATAATTTAACCACTCACCCCCCCCCCCCGCCCCCAAGCAACCCAGAAAGTTGCTGTTGTCGTTAAATCTTATAAATCGATGTTTTGACACAAAAATCTGCTCTAGTAGGTTTTTTGAGTTGCTGATCATGAATCCGACGTCCTAATTAAGAAAAAACCGATAATATAACCCCATGATTCTATAAATCAACATCTTTTGACTTGATCTTTTTTTTTTTTTTGTCATAGAGAAAACCACAGTGGGTGTTATAAAAGGTGTGTTTTATATAAATACTTATTTTTCTTTTTTTATAGCTGTATTTACAAGTACAGTTATAGACATATTATTTCATGTTTTAAATTTTTTTATTGCGAAATCGTTGGCTACTTTTCTTTTACTTTGATTGAAAATCAGTAGGTATAAAACTTATCTTGTTTCCTGTTTTATTAAGTAGTAGAAATATTTGTAGCAAATTTGATACCGAAAATTCTCTCAGTTCTAGTTGTTTAATTCTACAATCGGCTAAGTGCAATGGAAAGATAGTGTACCTGGAACCATGACCGCTGATTTTGTTTTTTTTTTTTAATTGTTCTTGAGCAATCAAATAATATTCTTTTGATGTACGGAAACAGGTAATATTTTTTGTACCTTTTCGACTCAAAATAATATAAACCTGAATCTGATTGATTAGTTGCATGACATCCTTAGGTAAGCAAGTATTAGCGATTAGCAAATCAACTGTTATTTGATATAATTAATTAACAAAATATATCCTTGAGCGTGCAACCACTCACACAGTTATAAAAAAAGAATCCTATGAATGGTACATTACGTTCCTAGGGCACAAAGTAGAAACATAAGCGCTCGAAGGGCACTGTTGTTGTATGTTGGTGCCCAAGTCGCATACAACATTTTTCTTACCGAAGCACAAAGTGCAATGTTGCATCCATAGGCACACTTTGCGCCCAGTAAATTAATTTTGGTCTTAGGCGCAAACTGTGACCTGAGGGCGGAAAGCGACAGTTGCACTTTGTGCCCAGGGTAAGAAAAATTAATATTTTACTTCTAATAATATTTTTTATCAGCAAACAGCTGGGCTAACCAATTCCTCTGTTATTTGCAGAACTAGTTATGGCAAATTGTAAAAATAGCTGACAATCTAAACTAAACAATTGTTATGATTACATACCTCTTTTCTATTTCCATTATGTAGACGACACCATAATTTGTATTCATAAAAACATATCAGCATTGCTGTGACTGTTTTGAACAATTATCATGCAAAACTTAAATTCACTTGTGAACTTTAAAGTAGTAATAGTAATAGTTCTTTGGACGTAACTCTTATTGTACAAAATCCTTACATTATCATCAACTAGTAGTGAAAAGAGAAGTCTACAACTCCAACTTAAAATTTTTTTTCTAACAACCCACTAACATTAAAAAAGAATGAGGTTTATAATTCAATAAACCGCGCAATATTTTTATCACATGCATTTTTCCACAGCGACATATATATTATGTAAGACAGTCTCTGCTTCATAATGACTATCTCATTACTTTAATTAACAAACGTATCCAATGTAGAATTATTTATTTATTTAATAAACCACTTTTGAACATAATACCTCATAACGTATGTGGGTGATTCTGCCGTAAATGGCTCAAAATACCTTGAAGAATCGTTACAAAAAAAAGTTGGGTAAAAAAATTATTTTTTATAGAAGTTGTACCCCAAATACCATCCCCAAAAAATATTTAAAGCACTTCTACTACAAAGTTTTTGGGTCAAAAGATTTACGGTATGTTGTATAAGTCAATTTTCGATCAAAATAAGTCTGCTTCTGACGCGTGTAGCTAAGTTTTTTATGAAGTTAAAGTATTCTTGCTCAAATTGAATTAAAGACAGGATCACAGGATAACAGGAATTATTGACTGAAAAAAATTTTGTTCCATTTGATGTCTCCATTTAAAAGTTACAGCTGTTTAAAGAGGAGCAACAAAAATCGCTAAAAGTAAAATTTCATAGATTTTTGTCAGAAAATCGAAATTTTGAAAAAATCTCTGTAACTTTTGTTTGGTGGCGCTAAATTCAACTATTTTTTTCCCACAAATACAGCTTTGTTTCAGCAGTCATTGAGCCTTATTTGGACCACTTAAAATATTGAACTCCTTCACTACTAGTATTGGAAGTGGAATCGATATTCATCGATGTATCTCACGAAAAAGGCCAAATACACCTGGCATCGAGACACGTGTCTCATATTTTATCTTGACACTACTGGAGAAAAAGTTTCGTAACGTTATGACGCACGAAAGCTACAAAAAGAGATACTTTGAGAAATACGGAAGAGACAGGTATGGAAGTGATATTTGAAGCTTTGAAGTACTATTTTGACTCGTTTACTTAACATAAACAGTTTCCCGCAAACAAAACATCTGTCCTCAATAAATAGTACAAGAAAAAAATGTCCTTGCCTGTATGAGTAACAGAGTGCTGGCGCCAAGGAGGGGGGGGCATCAGTGACCAAAATTTTTGTAGATTTGAAAATTGAAAATTAAAATAAGTGTCAGTTAAAGAGATTAAAACTTTTGACAGCTTTAGCTTGAACGCTTGTCTTGTTATGATGTGAGACTAAAATGTGACTTTAAAAAAGTGTTACAAAATGCAACAGTGTGGTTTCCAAAGTGATTATCGTTATAACTGACATGTCCGTTTAAATCGCAAGACATTTGGTATTTGATTAAAACTTTCACTTATAGTTTGAAAACTAATGTTATAATGACATAAATGTAACATACGACGTCTATAATTGACAATGTATGTGCGAGGACATGGCAGACAAGCTTATTTTTTTCTAGTAGGAGCTTTTAAGAGCAAAATTGAGATTGGGACAGGGTACGGACGTGACATTGTGACTATATTTTCTTAGCTATCTTATTTTTTCAAGAAAGTTTAACACTTTCAATATAACTTCACGCAATTTAAACATTCAATTTTAGTTTCTTGTAGTAGCATGAGCTCTGGACACGAAATTGGCCACTTACGACAGAATCACTTGTAGGGTAGTTCTCTTACAAACCAAAAATTTGTTGGGCGACGTGTACTTGAGGATTTTTTTTTTTTTTAATAAAGGAGATTTTGAGTTTGAGATTTTTGTAAATTTTGCCTTGGAGACTTGTTTTCAGAAATTAATAACTTCGATTCTTTTTAAGCTAGAGAAATTTTTAAATTTTTTTTTAAAGATAAAAGAGTAAGCTTTAAGAAATAAATAGTTCTAAAAATAGTTATGAGAATTTTATAATGTTACAAATAATTTTAATGTTTAAATCAAATTTTGACAATGTTTCCCATCTTGTAGCACTTCTTATGTACAACCATCGTATTTTAGGTCAAATTTTACATCAAAAATGCTTTTTTTAACAGTGGAGAAATAATTTTTTGTATTGGAAAAAAACCAAATAAACAAGTGCAATATGTTGTTGCGTGGGAATTGTGGAGCTTGGGGGTGTAAGGGGATTGAATACACGTGGAAGAAAGTATATGTCCGTTTATGAGTGTCTCAAAGCGAGAGCAGTCACATGCGTGGCGTTAGGTTCGGAGGCCGATCAGAGAGAGAGGAAGCGGGAGAGCTGATAACGCTCGGGCCCGCCGCCTAAAGGTGATCATCATACTCTGTATCCACTACTCATGCGCCGTGAGAGGTGAATCTTGGGCGCGAACTTACAAAAGCTCTAGATACTGTACGTCACACGTCCAAGGTCACGCGGTCACCGTCCTCGATGGCCATATTGGTTTGTGTGTGCGAGTATATTTGTGTTGTGTTGTCTGTGAATTCTAAGTTATTTGTGTACACATAATTGTTTTTGTTTGCGCTGCTCTCTTTACATTATTGTTGTATGATTATATTCTTTGTATAGTTATTATGTATTCAATTATTCTTTTAATTTTTATTTACTTATTTATTTTCTTTTTTATTTTATTATCCTTTTTTTTTCTTCTAAATCTGTACACATCTTATGCATAAGCCTTTTTATTACATCGTCGACCTCAATGATCATCCCGGATTAGTTGTTAACTGAGCCGGTTGTCTTCTGCCTTCTGATCTTACCCGCTCGCCCAGAAGCACTTGTACCTCTCGTGCGTTAACCATGGCCCTTTGGGTTGGCAAGTCTTGTAGTACTGAGTTGGTGTTTCCGCTGTTCCTTTCCCGTCCGCCTGTAATCATTCTCAAACTTTTAAGTATAATTGGACCCCCCCTCCATTTGAAAAATCCAAAAGATCCGGCTACCACTCCTAGTGCTATTTTCGCTGCCATTAATGCGTATTCCTTCCAATTTGAGAATTCCTCCTTTGTTTGTACTAACTCGTGTGCCCATTGGAGTATATTTGCTAGCTTTGTACCTGTTTTTATCCTATCATCAAGTCCGTGCTCCTGGTTATCGAGCTCCTGTAGTCCGTCTCTTTTTATCACTGCTTCTATTAATTCCAATAACATACCTCCTTCAGTCCCTTTCACCTTTTGTGTTATATTCTCCAAGTTTAGGTTTGCGCTTTCAAGATTCATTATGCGATTTTCACCTTCTTCTTGTCCTGGATCCAGTCTTGTATCCGATGCTTGAGCTATACAGTCTCTTGCTAAGCTGACTACCCCAGAATCCACCACCTTTAGTGTCTTATATTCGGTGTGTTCACACTGTATGTGGACTTTGTCCTTTCCCAGTGGTGGTAAAGGCATGTTGGATTTTAGCATAAAGACGTATCCAAAATGTGCCCTTTAACTTGGCTAATATTATTGGACATGCTTCTGGTTTCTTCACTACAATCCCCAATATGATATGTATTTCACAGGGGTGGTCCTCTTCAACCTCCTGTGTTGGCTCCATTTGTGTGCATATTCGTGTACTTTCTTGTCTTTTACATAGTTTTATCACCTCTTGCGGTATTAGCGTAAATCTTCTCTCACTAACACTGCTCGCTATGTATTCGTATGTTAGCTGCAAGTATGCCACTAAATCCGTAGTATTTAAGCCTTTTTGTTCCACTGGTAATGATGATATCCTAAGAAGGTCCAAATTGTGTTTCGTAACCAGTGGTATCCGTATGTAATATATTATTCTGGCGTTAAATGCCATGGTCGTTATTCCTGAAATTTTTCCAATTTCCTCTTCTGTAGTTGTATTTTCCCTTACTGGGAACTGTAGATCTGGTCTCAGCTGCTCTGCCAAAATTTTTGCTTCCAAAATCGCTTTCAATGCCGCATCTGGTATATGTGTCGTTCCCCGAATCGCCAAGTATATTATGTCCACCGTTGTTCCAAATTATGTTATAAGTTTCTCGGCTAAGTATTCAAATTCGACCACCATTCCTGTAACTCTGTCATAATCGCTTAAGTAGTCTGCAAACATTTTTAAACCTTCCTCCGTTAGTCTCCCAGCTTTATCTTTAAACGTTTTTATATCCTGAAGGTATCGTTCATGGTTTCCATATGTTATGACTCTAATTTGTTCCGTTAAGTACTTAGTTGTTTCCATTGTGTTAGTCGGGACTGCCTCTACTAGCTTTTGTATTTTCTCTTTTTCCACGTCAGTCACACCCACCTGCAGCGCTTGCACCGTCTTGATTTGATCACCGATCTTTTGGCCTACTACTGTTCTATATGCCTCTTTTACTCTATCCAAGGCTCTAAGGACTTTTTCTGTTATGTACTCTACTTGTTCTATACATTCGTGTTCTTTTTTCACCGTCACCTTGCCCTTACATTTTGTTTGCCTTTTCGCGTCTAAAAACAAATTTACCTCCTCGACAACGTCCTTCCAATCTACATACCATATCATTTACCAAGTTGATGCGACTGCTTGGATTGGGCCCAAGCTCTCCACCAATATAACAGGGTTTCTTTCAATTTCCTCTATTCCTCCAGGTTGCTGTGTCACCGGCATGATTGCAGCCCTGAAACACAAGATTTGTATTCTTTTTTTTGATTATACAGTTGAATGGATGCTGATCTTGTAAGTCATCCAAAGGTCACGCTTACGAGAGAAGTACACTATTTTGGTCTTGTTGCTTCTGATATCTCATTTTTTTATTTGCTTCTTACTCTTATGTGATTTGTTTTTGTTATCCTGCTTTATTCCTCGAGTTCCCTACTATTTAACAATTGGGTTTTTATAACGCATGCTTTCTTGATTTTATCCACATGTGTAATTCTTGTTTCATTGCCACGTTTCAGTTTAATATTGTGGTTCTTGTAATTTATTCCTACAATTTCGTATGGTCCTTCGTAGTAATCCTCATATTTCTTTCTCGGCTCTATAAGAACATAGACCATTTCCCCTTTCATAAAAAATCTTGTGTTCAATTTTTTGTCGTAATAATATTTGGACCTGTACTTCGCCTAAACTTGATTCATGGCTGCTATTGTCTTTAGCCGCGTCATTTTTTTTATTACATCCTCTACATATTCATCATACATTCGTTCATTCATTATATTCTTGGAGCTAGATCGGATCCTGGCTAGGTATTCCTTCTTGAGGCACTATCCCTGTTGCTGAATGTTTTGTCGAATTGTAAGCGCACATGCACATGCCCAAATGATCGTCCCAAAAGTCGTCTTCATTTACGTACGCCTTTAAATATTCCATTAATGTATGATGCATTCGTTCTATTGCGCCGTTACTCAGTGGATGGAGAGCTGTTGTTCCCATTTTGTCTATTTTAAATACTCTTGCAAACTCTTCTTACAGTTTGTTTTGGAAATGTGCACCTCTGTCTGACAGCATTTTTTCTGGGGCGCCAAAGTAGGCAATTACTCTGTTTAAAAGTGCTTTTGCTGTTTCTAAAGCCAACGCTCTTTTTACTGGTACAAGAATTATATATTTCGTGAGCCAGTCCTGAATTGACAATATGTGACTATTGCCATGTGCCGATGATTTGTTTATCGGGCCATAAAAATCAATTGATATTTTTTCAAATGGCCTAGCTGGTGTATCTGTTACAACTAGAGCCTGTTTTGTTCTTACTCTAACAAGTTTCTTAGATTGGCATGATTCACAACCTAACACGAACTGACGTACGTCCAGTCGCATGTTTCACCAGTAATAGTCTTTCGCAATTTTGTTGTAAGTCTGGTTCATACCTCTGTGGCCTCCTACCGATGATTCGCGGTATTCTTTGAGTACATCAAATCGTTGCTCCACTGATAGTACTACTAAATTGTTCAAGTATAACACCACCGACATTTTTGTATTTTCGAAGGTGTTCTCAAACTGCTCTGCGAAATAGTCCCACTGTGATACGCTTAGTATTGCTAGATCTCGTATAATACCTACTGACGTCCACTTGTTAAACAACATGAGCTGTTTTAAAAACGATATGCATTTCTTAATATCCGATTTTAATCCCACACTGTCAAAGTGCTCTTTCACGTATAATTGCATTACTGATACTTTTCTTGCTCTTGATAGAAAGACCTCGCCAACCCTTCTATTGTCTTTATTCATGGCTGTTGGATTTATATAACCTCTTGTGAAGCGCGTCTATGGCTTCTGTTTCCGGTGTGTTTTCTGTTATTGTACAGAAGGCTAAGTTGTCAACGTATCTAAATGGGTGTTCGTTCATTCTCTTAAGCCTTTGGAATGGTGGTATATCATTATCATCCTCTGGCTTCCATGGTGGTTTTTGTACTGGTAGTCGTGTCCGGCAAGCTCTGTATCTATATAAACCTGGTATACTTATATTGATTTTGCCATCATCCGTGCTTTCGGCATTATCATCTGCCCCCATGTTATTATTAAGTAACTCTTTTCCATTTTCATTATCGCTAATTTCTTTTTCGTGGCTTTCATTGTTTACGTCATCATCCGATATTTTTGGTGTTTCTTGTTCCACTATTGGGCTTGGCTCATCCGGTGGTTCCAGTGGGGGTGGTGGCGGATCGCGCTTCTTTGGTATTCGTTTTTCTTTTGATTTAAAATCCGACCCATCACTCGTCTCGTGATCTGTTTTGTTGTTTTCCTTTATTTTATTATTAACTCTAACCTTGATTTTCTGTCTCGTATATGGGAACTTGTTTTCTTTCCTTTTTCTCAATGTTGCTCGTCTAGCCCCTCGTACTATCTTACTGTCTTCATTACTTAAATTTTTGTATAACTCATCTATCGATTTATAATGTCTTTGTGCTTTTTCGCAGAGTGCCTGATAGTGCTCTGGCTCATACCGCATGTGCTCGTATTCATCTCCTTTTATTCCTGTGTAGTGATGACACATTGGAGGTCCGTCTCCATTTACGTAGTGCACACATATGTTCTTTTTGAACTCCTGAGAAAAGACGAAAATGCACTCTCCATCCCCAAACTTATAATCCTTTCTCAAAATTTCCTTAGTGTTTTCCGGGTCGACGCAGTTTTTAATATGTTCAGAATGCAGTAAGATTTGTCTTAGCTGCTTTGCTGTCAAGTCGAGATCGAACAGTACAATAAGACTATAAAAAAGGGCATTTACCATCGCCTTTTACATCTATTAAATCCCACTCTTTCCAGGGCTCTACACAATTTCCATCTGATTCGCGTTTTTGATCATTAAGTGCATCGTTTGAAATCAATTGGTTCTTTTTGCTTGATTCTTCATCATTCAAATTATCAAACGCCCCAGACGTCTCGCCATGATTTAAGGATAGCCTTTCCCCCTGATTATCCCACGAAAGATTAGCTCCTTCGCTGCTGGACTTGTTTTCACTTTTCTCTTCCTCACTTTTATCTTCCCTACTTACTGTTCCCTCTTTTTCTTTGTTTAAATCACCTTTTTTACTTAAATCACTGCTGCTATTCTGACTCCTGGTTTTCCCTCTTCGTCTCTTTTTCTGATGTCGACAAAAACTTTTTTTTGAGTCTATCTGTCTTTTCTTGTAACATGCTGGGAAGGTCGTTAAGCTTTTTTGGATCCTTTTTTGCAAAATAGTTACACTCTTTTTGCCTTTCCTGTCGTGGATTTTCTGATTCTGTTTCTTCCCCGGACATTCGATCCTCCGAAGTACTACGACTTTTGGAGCTTCTCTCTTTACTGTCGTCTCTCTCTTTCCCATGCTCTGATCCGTTCAAACATATTTTAATTTTCTCTGAATTATTGTGTTTAACTTCTGGCCTTTTTTCCCAATTCACTATTATATTTTCTTTAGTCTGTGTGCTTCTTAAAGGAGTGACCGAAAAGTTCTGTCTAATTCTGTTTAGAGTGTCGAGCTGCCTTTGTCTTTTCTTCCTTTGCTTTTGCCTTGTTTGATGGTCTATGACGACATAAGGTGTGCTCGTTTTTTAATAAACCCCTTTTATCTAGCCCTCCTCTTTCTTCATATGTCCCAATCTATTCTTTAGTGGCCCCTGTGATAATATTTTCTCTTCAGTTTGTTGTTTCTCCTCAACTTCTTCCTCCGAACAAAATTCCACTTCAGTCTTTTTCTCCCTGGATTTTTTATGTAATGAATCTGAATCTGATTCCACTACTACTTTGATAAACTTACCGTCAATCCGTATTTTTGATTTTGCCCTAATTTTGAATACACGCGCTGGTGGGCCATCACTTACAACACCCTTGTCCTTCTCTTGTTCATATGCCATTTGATACGGTTCTACTCGCGGTAGTTCTGGATTCTTTTCGCCCTCCTTTACGACTGGATTTCTTGAGAGAGCATCTGGTGCGTTGTTTGAGATACCTATACGAAAAATAATGTCGAAATCATAACCACGCAACTCTTTAATCTGTTAAACCGAATCTCGGGTTCTTTGGACATGTTCAAATGTTTTAACGGCTCGTGATCTGTAACCACCGTGAACTTCCTGCCATACAGATAAGGTTTAAACTGTTCCTTTGCAAAAACTACTGCTAGCAACTTTTTATCATACGTTGGATATCTAAGTTCACTACCCTTGAGGCACCGTGACGCATATTCACACGGTCTATCCTTACCTATCTCTCCCTGACTAAGGATTGCCCCAATGGCATAATCCGACGCGTCTGTTGTTACAATAAAAGGTTTATTCAAGTCCAGTGCTGTTAATAAAGGTTCCGAACATAGCGCATCCACTAGTTTTTTAAAGGCCTCTTCCTCTTTTTCGCCCCATTTAAACTCCGTATTTTTCATTGTCATTGTAGAGAGTGGTCGTGCCATCTTTGCATAATCTTTTATGAATTTTCTCTAATAGCCTGCGAATCCAAGAAACTGATTCATTTTCCTTGTATTTGTCGGTCTTGGATATTCTTTTGCGGCTTCGATCTTCTTCGGGTCCGTCTTTATCTTACCATTTCCAACTACGTGACAAAGGACTTTTGCTTCTTTCTTCAAAAACTGAAATTTTCTGGCTCTATGGTCATGTTTGCTTTTGCCAGTCTCTTTATCAATTTTTTTAAGCGTTTTTCGTGTTCTTCGAGAGTTGCTGCAAACACCATAATGTCATCCATGTATACTTCAATTTCTCGCCCTTGTAGGTCGGTTAGAGCTAACGTTATCGCCCTCAAAAATGTATTTGGTGACTCTGAGCACCCCATTGGCATACGCTTATATTAATAATCTCCATCGGGTCCCGAGAATGCAGTTTTATGCACGTCCTCTTCTTGAACTTTAATCTGGTGGAATCCACTCTTCAAATCAGCTACTGTGATGTACTTAGCGGCTGCTAAGTGCTCCAATATGTCGCTTTGAAAGGGTAGTGGGTAACAGCTTCCAACAGTCATTTCGTTCAGCTGTTTGAAATCCTTGACTAGTCGCCACCTCTTCTCGCCGTTTTGTCCTAGCGGTTTAGGCACTATCTATATATTTGAGTTACATGGGGACGCTGACGGTTCTATTATATCCAAATCCATCAATTTTTAAATTTCTCTCCTGATGTTTTCCTTCACCGCGGGCGGGTATCTATATCTTCTGACCACGACTGGCTCATTTGTTGTAGTCTCTATTTTGTGTTTAACTAAATAAGTTGTTTTTAACGGTTCCCCGTCCAACCCAAACACAAACGGATTCATCGATATTAATTTTCTTACGTGCTGTAACTCTTCTTCATTACAGCTCTCAGTGTTAATCAGTGTCATAATATTTTCAATTCTCTCTTCGAAACTTTTTATACCACAGTGTTTTTCCGCGTACGTGTCGATTTCTTTATCTCCATATACGCTTTTATATCTTAACCTGTATTTTCTTCCTATTTCTTTTTCTTCCAATTTGTATTCCTCGAGTAAGCCCACAAATGCAGTTTTTTCTTCTCTGGCACCGTCCCCCACGTTGCCAGTTTTTTTCCTTTTCTTCACTTCTTCGCACTCTATTAGATCTATTTCTGGTACTGAAATTCTCCTTTTTTTGTTTGAAAAATTCACGCATTCCGCATATATTTTACTTTTATTGTTAGTGCCGTAAAAGTCTCCAAAATGCACATGATCTCCCACATCTTAAAGTGGCACAAATCCGACTTGAATCTTTCTGAATTCTTTTTTGACTCTTTCATGTTTAACCTGCCTGGATCTCGCTGCTATTTCGAAATATTCTGCCGTCTTCAGTGTGGTTTCCACACCACCTAGGCTAAGTGTATTTGTTTTTGCGCTTACCTCGCCATTGTATTTTATTCCTTGCCATTTTTTAAACATATTCCATCCAAGGATTCCGTCTACTTCGATCGGAAAATCCTGCGGGACTACATGAAAAGTGAACTTCATACCGTGGATCATTGCGTCCACCGCGCCTTTTGTTTCACGTTCTCCATGAGTTATTCCAATTATTTTTACTTTTACATTCTCATCCAATGGCGAATTTTCTTTTATATAATCTTATTTCAGTATTGACATTTCAGCACCCGTGTCAGCATATAAATCTGATCTTTTATTTCGGAAATCCTCACTCTCCAGCGTTACTGTTGGCGGTCTGCGTCCTACTGCTGCATAATTTATTAGTACCGTCGTGATTTCTTTCTTGTCCTCTTTTCTCATCGATATATTTTTATCTTTTAGATTTTTTTTTTAATTTGGCTCGATTTGTTGACGAGTATTAATTTTGTTTTGATTTATCTCCTTTCCCCACACCTCTGACTACAAAGGTTTTTCTTCTTTCTCTCCAATTTTTCCATCATTTACTTTTGGTCCTGTACAATACGTAGACACTTTTTCCAGATGCTCGATGTTGGGGGAGCACTCCGAGCATCGTTCTAAAAATTCGGCTTCTGTTTACTAGAGGTATCACCCTGTCTGGGTTCAGCCTCCCTCGCGTCTTGTGCCCCGTTTGTATGTCTAGGCTCATAACGCTCGTTATTTTTCCAGCCATAATTATTTCGGCTATTATCCCTACCACTGTCTCTTTGGCCGTAATTTCTGCCATTCGGCTCACAATATCTATTATTACTATTGTTATTGTTGTTATTATTTTCGCGATAAGCATATCCTTTTTTAAAATCTCTCCCATATCCGCTGTAGTTGTCACATTCCACCTCTTCTTTTTTCATTCCTGTCCTGGTACCTTGTATAGTACGGTGCTCTGGTCTCCTCACCGCGACTTTTCTTCACTAGCAGCCCGTTTTCTATGTCATGCCATAATGAACGACACTTTTCTGCTTTGTGCCCCATTCGGCCACAATAGTTACACTTATTCACTTCGTCTTCCCTTTTGTTAGGTTATATTTCCCATCTCTCATATTTATTGCTGTCCACTTAAGGTGGCTTCATAGCCATCATTTCCCCGACTTTCAATGCCAATGTAATGGCCTTTGTTAGCGTTATGGGCTGATGCATTGAAACTTCGTGGTTGTATGGGGGATTAAGGCCTAATATATATTGGGTCACTGCCTCTTTTCGAAAATTTTTTTTTTAATTTCTGCCTTTAACATTTCAGAAACTTCAAGGATTGCTTCTTGAAGTCCCATGGCCCTGTTGAACAACTTTTGCATGCGAAGTATTCTTCTACAGATTCCCTATCTTTTTGCCGTTCCGACCTTATTTTCGCCATAACTGTCTCTGTGCTACTGATGGCTTCGTATCTTTCTGTAACCTCCTCGAGAAATTCTTCTATAGACTCAAACTGTGTGATTCTATCGTTTAAATGTGCTGCCGCTCGACCTTTTAGCCTGCTGGACAGCGTTGCCAAAAAATATAGGACGTCTATGTCGTCTACCTGCCGGCCTATTGCCTTTACTACCCTTGTGAACGCTGTTAGATTTATTGGGTCCCCTGTAAATATTGGTATCGTGGGGATTATTGTGCTCAATTTTTTAATTGAGTAATTTATATTCCTCTCATACTCCCGGTGATGCGGCGATCTGTGTGTAGACCCACCTGTTGTTTGCTCCCACCTCTCCTGGTTATTTTTAAAATTTTCGAACTCCCGCATCGGTCTAGCTTTCCTTCTATCTCTATTGTGGAATTCTCTTTCATTTTCTCCCCCCTCCCTTTCTGGACATCTCTGGGGCAACTCTGTCTCCCTTCTCCAATTGCCAAGCTGATTCCTAACGGGCCCCCTATCTGAGTCATCCCCTTCCTCTCCACTATCATCCCTATGCAGGGGCTCTACATATGATTCTGAGGCTTCGTTTTCTCCAATTATTTGCTTAGGGCCCTCTTTTTTCTTATCTCTTAGCACGACCGTTTTCATGCCCTTAAAAATTTTTCCAATTAAGTATTTTGTTTTTTTGTTCGACTTTTCTTATTCTTTGACCGCCTCGGGATCGTTGCAAAATTGTAACCATAAACTGTAGTCTGTTACGACCTCCGCGTCTGCTAAGTGGTCCACCACCCCACCTACTACGTTATCAATTTATCCCGACTGCATTTTGTTTGTTTTTTTTGCTTGGTTGTTTTTTTTTGTTTGTTTGTTTGGTTTTATTTGTTTTTTATGGGCCTATTTGCTAAAACTTATCGCCCAGCAGTAATATTATTTACCGTTTATATAAATTTTATCTACCTGGACAGTATTGTAAGTAGTACAATCCAAAGCATTTCCGTGTCCGTAAACAAAGTATCCAAAGAAAAATATTGCTACTAGAGGGTGCGTGGTGTGGTGTAGTTTCGTGTTTTGGCTCTCCCTTGTCTTATTTCCTGACGGTGCCAGCCTCCTGGATGGCTGCTGTGCGCCCACGCTGGTATTTGACACCTGCTCGTTTCCCACTTTCTCGCCACGTGTGTCTTCTTAACACTGTATTTTTCTTTTTTGTTATCATTCACTGTTTCTTCTTTTAATTTTCTTTTTAATTTCAATTTTCTTTTCACGATAATTCTTTTTATTTCCACTTACACTGCACTGTGGGTGCTTCTCGACGACGAAAGAAAACAAAAAAAATTTTCCTATCACTTTGTCGTACACAACTCGCTACACGTCGAGCGCCAAAAATTGGGGGTTGGGTTATCTACAACCTCCTGTTAAATAGGAATTGTGGAGCTTGGGGGTGTAAGGGGATTGAATACACGTGGAAGAAAGTATATGTCCGTTTATTAGTGTCTCAAAGCGAGAGCAGTCACGTGCGTGGCGTTAGGTTCGAAGGTTGATCGGATAGCAATAATTTTTTTTTTTTTAATTAAAAATAACCCAATAACCCTATACTTCTGTTCTGCCATTAATTGAAAAACTCCCTAAATAAAACTATACAGTTAGGTAAAGACAAAACCAGTATACTTAAAAATACCGGGGTTGTATACAAGTTATTTTGCAGTGACTGTCCGTTTAAATATGTCAGAGGGACAAAACATTATTTGATACGTCACACAAAGAAACATGAATACACAAAAAAAGGATTCAGTGGTTTCTGAATACATTTCAAGTTTATAACATAATTTTAATTGGAAATCTTTCAAAATCTGTGACGTACAGTCGAATTTTAGAAAAAGAATAATATCTAAAATGATTTATATCAATTCAACTAAGCGTACTCTCAAAAGAAAAGAATATGTCAGTTTCCTCAGCAAAGTTTATTTACCTTTGTGGCAAATTTTTTAATGCCATAACAAGCGTTAAATTACTGTCTGGCACCTATGTATAGAGCTCATACGTATACGTCACAATTAAAGAATTATTGACCATAAACCGTTGTGTGTGTGTGTGTGTGTGTGTGTGTGTGTGTGTGTGTGTGTGTGTATAATCAACATAAGTGTCTGCTCCACTTTAAAATCTTATGACGTCGATTTCTTATTATTACTATTGTACTGTTACTGTTAAAAGTCTTATTCATAAATGTTTACATACATTCTGATTATTTTTACTATGTACGGTTTTTATGTGTTATTCAGAGAATAAAATAATGCTTGCTCTTCTAGTAGTCAAATCAAATATGAAAAAAACACAAGCTTTAGTTGTTATTTGCCGATACTTGCTCACCTGAGGATATATTTTATCAACTAACAGTAGTAATGAGCAATTAGATTAGTATTTGCTGGCGCTTGCTTACCAATGAATATATTTTGTCAACTAACTATGCAAAAACTATTGGGTTGCTAATCACCATCACTGCTCGTCTGAGGGCACCTATTATTCATAAATCATACTAAGAACATTTATATTGCTCATAACCAACATTTGCTTGCTTACGGTAATGTTTCTTAAAAAAAAATACTAAAAAAACTGTAGGGTTGCTCATCAACGATGTTTGCTTACCTGAAGATATTTTGTTAACTAGCTATTCTGAAAAATAATTGATTTGCTGATCACGAATACTTGCTTGCCTATGGGGATATATTGTAAACTGACTGTACTAAAACACAGTTAGGTTGCTCGTCACCGATGCTTGTTTGCCTAAAAGTATATTTCATTAATCAAAAAAATTAAGGATCCCTTGGGTTGCTAATCACCGATGCTTATTCGCTTAAGAATATATTTTGTTAATTAACTGTACTAAAAAATAGCTTAGTCACTGATCGCTGATGCTTGCACGGCAAAAAGACTGGCACGGCGGCTCGCCACTGAGAAAAAAGACAGCGCGCCCTGTAGCTTGGGTCGCTGCTCGTCCAAGCTCTGGACTCGCAGCAAGCCCTGAATTGGTGAGCGGGAGCTGATCTATGTATACATATATACACCACATATAATAGTGGTGGCAGACTTGGCAGTCAGCTGAGCCAGTCAGCTCACCTTGTCAAGGCTCGCTGTGAGCCTTGAAGTGGCGAGCAGCGCACTCAGGCAATAGGCGTGCGGTGTTCAGTGTGTTTGCCTGACGTAATAAAGGTAATCGTAAAGAAATATACAATATGCTACATAGTGTTGTATCAAAATCGCCTTTAAATGAACATTCTGTTGTAGATAAGAATTAAATATGACTCTGATCCTTAAAAATAACACAACCTTTTTTTTGTTACAGTTACAACAAAAATAATAAAAGGACAAAAATGTTTTTATTAAACAAAAGGGCAAACCATTATCTATTTATTAGACTAAAAATCATAGTATTATTTAAATTTTGTTAAAATCGTACTTAACTTGCATTAAAATCGCCGATAACTTAATTTAACAAGCATATTTACTGTTTTTATCATACCCTAGCCGAAAGTTCGCCACTATTCCCTCATTTCAGGAAAGAAAGTCGACGATTGTTCCCTATGTTAAGTTGGCAGCACCTATACGTGCAGGTATATGAACATACCCTTGTAGGTTAGTACACTCTAATACAAAAAAAAAGATGTAGGTATAAGGATAATACGTGCTATATGTATTTAATATCAAATATTTGGAAGTATAAAAACACCAGAATATAAACTGAATTATGAAAGTATTTATTCAAAAAAAAATTAATTATACTTGGTTTAACAAAGAAAAGTAAAGTTTGCATCAGTGAAAATTTTTTTTTTTTTTTTTGTTCTTACAAACACTTTGGGTTGAGCTTTACAAAATAATGCTTTAATACTGTATTTTATCAATCGCTACAAATTAAAAAAAAAAACTTACTTAGAATTATGACAACCCTTACGTGAACGACATGAATAATTACTCACAAAAAACTGCTGGATTACACAATTATAAAATTTACAACATGAATCGAAACACGATTGACCTGATACATTAACACATTTATGCTCAATTGTATCGCTTATTGCTTTTCTTTTTTTTGGCTTCGGTTCTTTTTTCGTAGATTCACCTTCTTCGAATGGAACATTCCAAAAATGTCTTTTTCTAATATTTTGACATTTTCTTCGATACACATATTTTGTTTCGATGTACCTGCCACTGCACTGTCGTGTACAGGTTCACATGCAACGGACTTGGACGATTGAACGATACTTAGATTTAACTTCGTTTTATTGATAGCGGACAATGAATTAGTTTTATCGATGATTCCATCGAAGAGTTTCCTCTTGTTTAAGATAGAACTGTCAATGTACCCTTGAGCTACAAAATCAGATTTGCAGCCTCCAAGCGGTTTGACTGCAATTAAGTTTGCTCCTGAATTTGATAACAGAGTAGTACCTGTACGACGAAATGAATGGCCTGTAAATTTTTCAGAATCTTGCAAATTTAAATACAATGCTACACTTTCTCGCATTTCACTAATTTTATTTTTATCAATTGGTTAATTAAAATACTGCCCATTACGATATCCAACAAAGAATCTTAACGTATCAATCTTCATTGGTCTTAATGGAATATAACTACGAACTTTATCACAGAATTCTGACCCGATCACGAAATTCCTCGGATAATAGGTCTCTGAATATCTAATTGTAACAACAAAATGAATCCCCAAATCTTCAACATTATTTACTTCCAAATCAACAAATTCTTTGTATCTCATGGCACCGCAAAGTCCAAAAATGAAGATTACCTGCAATGAAACAAATATATTTCCATGTTATATATGTATATATAATTATGTAAGTTAAAAAATCTATACAGATACCTTAAGAGCAGGATAGATGAAATCATCGCAATCCTCCAAAAATTTGACAACTTGAGCCAAAGTAAAAACCTTTGACTTCTTTGATTTATATCCTTTAGCAAAATTTTTCATAAAAGTTTTGAGATTGTGGAAATTACCAAGATTTACATTGTGCCTGATTTGTAAAGTCGTTTTTAATATAGACCACCAACACTAGAGCATTGACGGCTTTAACTTTTTTGATAGTTCATCAAAGTAAACGAGTAACTCCTTCTCAGTGTAGGTAGTTATCTTGAAATTATCACACCAATTTATAAAATTCTTATGAACTAATTCATACTTTTCACATGACTTTTTCGGCAGTAAATTATTGAGTATCAGTTGTCTTTCAATCTCAAAGTCTCTCATCAGTGCGTTCTCCTTCTCATCATCAAAGTCAGATTCAGACGATTCATCTGACATAGCCATGGCTTTTAAAACAGAAAAATAAAACTTATCTTACAGATCTGATATTATTTTTTAATTAGGATAGGATGTTTGTAGGTACGACTGATACTCAAATGAGCTTCACTTGAGTAATAAAAACAACAAATATTAAGGTTAGACTTACCTTGCATTAAGACGGCTATGTGACAGAGCCTTGGTCTGATAGTGAGTGTTCAATTTAATCACCTAATTTTGATGAAAATCAATTTTTATCAGCGAGACACAGCAGCGATGTTAAACGGGTGCAGGAAACGAAGAAAAAAGTAAGCAATGTGACTGCACGAAACACTTCCAAAAACACAGTGCATGATACAAGTGCCTATAGGTACACCTCGTTCCTTGTTTGTTTGTTCGCAACGTCATCACGCAGAATTTGTAAAACACTACTCGTAATAGCTGGGCTCACTTATTGTCAGTGTTTTCTCGCCAAAAAAAAAATTGTATACTAAAAAAAATGAAGATATTTATATTACTGTTCACGAGAACGCGTTTTTAAAATGTAAACAAAGACCCTGAAGCTGCTGTTGCTGGTTGCGAGAGAGTACGGCCGAACTCAAACACATTCTTAAACGTCACATCCATGAACTAGCTTTTACACTTACATGTAAATTTACCAGCAAGTAAAATTTCGGCTATACTGGCTTTTCTCGCTCGCAGGCACGAGTTAGTTAGGCTTTGTCTCTCGAGCATATCAATCGCTCAGCAAAGCATAGTTGCGTCGTTAACGACCTTTTGCGACTTTTAACGTCGAACTTACCGAGTCTCGCTTAGCTCAAAGATTGTTCTGTTTTATTGTTTTTTTTCTTCTAATCTAATCTTGTTAATACTTTCAGTTGTTTCTTTATTCCGTTTTTCAAACAAACAAGCAAGCACACATATTTTTGTTATATTATTAAGTTTATATTTATTGTTACCTGTTTGTTAATAAATCTGATTTTAAAAGTTAAACGAAACGAGTGCGTGATTTAATTATATTCTCGAGTTTCTTGCGAGATTTTGTCAAACCCTCGAAGAAACGCTTTTGACGCTGTAAAGGCAATACTTTGATCCGGCGGCATAAAAGTCGATATCGCGATACGCCGTTGGCTATTTAATTAAAAATTTATAGTTGGCATTGTTGCGAAAATAAACATGGTAGCAGAGCGTGGTTGCCTTTACTAGTGCCAAACAGTGACTTGAATTCAAGCATTTGGAAAAGGCTTAAACTATTTTCAAGGATTTTGTACACCGTCGGCATCGACTGCACAAATCATACCCTTGGACTTGAGAGGAGAGAGTCGTCGTCAACAGGCAACACTCGGGCATTAGTGCTTATCATTTCAAGGCCTCCTTATTCATCGGCTCATACAACTCAGCTCGACCAGCGTATCTTCAGCGGTATTTTGATGAGCTGGAGTTGGTGGGAGAGGTCGGTGTTGTCATACGTTGCTTCGGCTAAGGTACAGTGCCTCTTCGCTCTCTTCCTCTCGCTCCTTTGTTTTTAAAACATCTCGCACTCGTCGTTTTCAAGGCCAAATAGGTCGGTTATTTATTTAGATTCCAAAGGTTCTCGAATTTTTGAATGCTTATACATCTAGCCTTGTACGTAACGGAATATTTGCTTCCTTTTGTTTATATCGCACCTTTCTTTTCGTTCGTGAGCATTATTTTGTTTTTCACAAGTTCGGCGTTTCTTTGGCATTTCATCAATAATATGGAAGAATTACTTGAAGAGCAATTAGTTAACTTCGAACTCGTTATGGATTTCCAAAAAACAATGTTAAAAACTCCTAAAGAAAAGCGTTCGATTGGTTGGTTTAAGACGCAACTCGAAAATTTAGAAAAACAGTGGGACGAATTTTATAAGCCGTACAAGAAACTTCTAGCATCAAAGGAAAGATTTAAGGACGAGAAATATTTCGAGGAAGACTATTATTCCTCAGCGATTGCACAATATACAAATACGAAGACTTTGATTTTAGGAGTAATAAATCCAGGACGCAATCAGTCATCGTTACAGGGTGATAATAATTATGTCGATATAACTATGGAAAGCCCCTCCTATAGATCCCCTCTACCAAAAATCGAGCTGCCAAAATTTTCGGGTAAGCAACTTGAATGGGAAACATTCAAGGGAATGTTTATCGCGCTTGTACATGACGCTCCTACCATTCCGCCAATCTTGAAGTTGCAATACTTAATTCTCTCGCTCGAAGGTGAAGCGGCTAATCGATTCAAAAATCTTCAGATTACTGCCGAAAACTATGAAAGTGCTTGGTTGTCAATTCAAGATCGTTACGACAACAAAAAAGTTCTTCTCGCAACACACATGTCTCATATCATTTCATGCCCGTCTATGCAAAAGAAATCGGTCGCTGAAATAAATCGCATTATGGACGTCGTGCGCGAGACCAAACAAGCTCTTGACAATTTGCGTATTCCCGCTGAAAGAATGGGAGAGTTGTGGCTAACGCATCATATAGTAAGTAAGCTCGATACATCAACACGCTTAGAGTGGGAACGAGAGGCTGATAAGGGTAACGAATATCCGACATATAACTCGCTCACCGAATTTCTCGAAAGGCTCGTTCGTGTGTTAAAAGCAGCTTCACCTACCACCTCAAGTAGCTCGAACTCTCAGTTGAAGTCAAGCTCGCAAAATTCATCGAACAAATCAAAATCGATAGCTGCGCACACAACAGAAGTTACCTCAAACAAGAAAAATGCATCGTGTCTCTGCTGTCGTGGAACGCACTATCTTTTCGCATGTCAAAACTTTAAAAATTTAAGCTTGTCTCAAAGATATGATTTTTGCAAAAAAGAGAAGTTGTGTTTGAATTGTCTTCAAACTTCTCATTTTGCCAAGCATTGCCCTTCGCCTAAACGATGCTTTGTCTGTCAGAGCAAACACCACACAAGGTTACATAACGATTCTCAAGGATCGACATCAAAACCTGCAGTTGTAAACGACTCTTTGTCATCGTCTGACTCTAGAGACGCTTCTTCAGTCCATTTTTCGAGTCAGGGAATTGCTAAGAGTGTTTCAGCAGGCAAATCAATTCTTTTGGCTACTGCATCTGTAGCGCTAGCAGACGCACATGGCAACAAGGTCACTGTGCGTGCTCTCATCGATCCAGGAGCTGAGAGATCATTCGTCGCGGAACATGTGCTTTCGCAGCTTTCACTCAAAGCTCAGAAAATCTCTCGCTTAATAACTGGCGTGGGAGCTGAGGTAACTTCGATCGCTCGAAAGGAAGTAAGTATCTCACTGCTCTCTAACGTCGATAAAAATTTTGTCATTCAGTTTTCGGCTTTGGTGTTGGACAAACTCACTAATCTCTTGCCAAAAGTCGAAGTTGATCAAAACCAATGGTCACATACGAAAAGTCTCAAACTGGCCGATCCTTTATTCTTTAAGCCAAGTCGAATCGATTGCATCCTCGGTGCAGATGTTTATTCATCAATCATCATTGACGGCTTAGTGAAAGGTCCAGTGGGAACCCCAATAGCTCAGAACTCTGTGTTCGGATGGATTCTGACAGGAGCTCCTGCGAATAGTCAATCGTGTCATCATTCTTCAGTTCAGGTGTTTCACACATACACTGAACCCTCTCTCGATAAATTCATGGAGAAATTCTGGGAGATAGAGGAGGTCCCTCAAGAAAGACACCTCACCCCAGAAGAGCAATTTTGTGAAGATTACTTCTCTCTTACTTACGCTCGTAACCCTCAAGGTCGTTTCGTCGTTCGACTGCCATTTTTTAAGCAAGTCTCGTTTTCTGGTTCGCGAGATATAGCCGTAGCTTGTCTCTTTCGCTCTGAAAAGCGTCTAAACAAAAATCTACTCCTCGCCGACAAGTACAAGGCTTTCATGCAGGAGTACTTGGATTTAAAGCACATGGAATTAGTCCCGTTAAATCAAATTTCACGTGAAGCTTACTACATGCCTCATCATGCAGTTTTTAGACAAAATAAGCCTGAAAAAATCAGGGTAGTATTCAATGCTTCCCAAAAGGATGTAAGTAAATGTTCGCTTAATGATGCACTGTCTCCAGGTCCAAAACTTCAAGCGGACATCACAATCGTCTTAACTCGATGGCGATTTCAAAAATTAGTTTTTGTTACTGATATTATCAAAATGTTTCGACATATTCTGATTCATCCTGATGATGCAGACTGGCAGCGCCTTGTGTGGCGACCCTCAGTTGAGCAGCCTTTGCAGGATTATAGAGCGCTTACCGTCACCTACGGCACGGCTCCAGCACCTTATTTGGCTCTTCGAGTACTCAAACAGCTGGCTCAGGACGGCCGTACGACGCATCCAGAGGCATCCAAGCTTCTGGACCATCAAATCTACGTGGACAACATATTCGGAGGCGCGGACGAAGTCGACTTAGCTATCGAACGACGTGATCAGCTGATCCAGCTTATGGCATCAGCAGGGATGGAGTTGGGTAAATGGTCAGCAAATAATCAAAGTCTTCTTGATGGAATTGTAGCTGGCAACATTGATGAGGTCCCCGTCGACGTGGACGAGGCGGTATCAACGCTAGGTCTCAGGTGGCTTCCTCAAGCCGATAATTTTATTTTCAAACCTACAATAGCACCCTCTCCATCGATCATAACAAAGAGAATTATTCTCTCAGAAACTGCTAAATTATTTGATCCATTAGGTTGGCTTGCACCGGTCATCGTAACTGCAAAAATCATGATGCAGGATCTATGGATCAATAAGTTCGATTGGGACGTACCGATTCGAGGAGATCTCTTGCAGCAGTGGATGAAGTTCCGTAACTCTCTGACAAAATTAGACGTCATTAAAGTGCCCAGATGGATAGGTTGTTCTGAAACAATTTCTTGGCAGCTTCACGGTTTTGCTGACGCTTCAAAGCGAGCCTACGCTGCAGCAGTCTACGCTGTAGTTCCTGGTCAATCTTCGGTTCTTCTTATAGCCAAAACAAAGGTCGCTCCAACAAAAATGGAGACTCTTCCTCGGTTGGAGCTCTGTGGAGCACTGTTGCTTGTTCGCCTAACTAAGCACCTGCTACCTAAGCTGCATCGACAACCACAGTACATTCACTTCTGGTCCGACTCCAAAGTCGTGCTGAATTGGCTAAAAGGTCATCCATCAAGATGGCAAACCTTCATCGCCAATCGAGTAAGCGAAATTACATCTTTGTATCCACAAGCTGAGTGGCGACATGTAATGTCCTCGTACAATGCTGCCGACTGCGCAACTCGAGGACTTACACCTCAGCAACTCTCCGAACATAGCCTGTGGTGGTCAAGACCCATATGGATGACATCACCACAATCGACATGGCCTTCAACAACAGATGATGACTACGCCGATCAACAGAACATTCAAGCATTGGTAATGCAGGAGGCAGCTTTACAAAAGCATGTCGACGACGACTGTCTGATATATCTGCAACGCTTCTCTAGTTTTGCTAAGATACGCCGTATCCTCGCCTATTGCGCGCGATGGATACTCAACGCTCGTCAGGTAACTGACAAACGTCAATACACTTACCTATCTGCTCAAGAGCTTTCTTGGGCTTCTGCCTCTTGTTTTAGAGCACTACAACGTCGACATTTTTCCATCGAATTGGAGCAGCTACAGGCCAACAAACCACTTTCTAAGCGAAGCAATTTGGTACGATTGGCACCTTACTTAGACGAGATTGGCCTCATTAGAGTTGGCGGCCGTTTAGAAAATGCTCCACTTCCATACAGTGAGCGACACCCTATCGTCCTGCCTGGCAATGACACAATTGTAAAGCGACTTGTCCAAGATACACACATTAAGACACTGCATGGAGGAGTACAACTCATGCTCTCACAGTTGTACCGAACTGTGTGGATCACACGAGCCCATCAGCTCGTCACACGAGTCTACCGGAATTGCTACAAGTGCATCAGACACAACCAGAAAAGTGGACATCAGCAGATGGCTGCACTACCAGCTCAAAGAGTTACTCCACTACGTCCATTCGCCATAACTGGGATAGACTACGCAGGGCCAATCCCAGTGCTTTTCTCCAAAGGTCGGGGTGCAAAAAGCACGAAAGGTTATGTAGTAATTTTTGTTTGCTTTGTATTCAGAGCTGTCCACATCGAGATCGTGTCTGATCTTACGACCGACGCATTCATGGCTGCGTACGATCGCTTCACAGCTCGACGAGGAGTCTGCGACACGATCTACTCAGACAACGCAACAACATTTAAAAGGGCATCGGCGGAGCTCGGCCGCATGTTTTCTGAGACCTCTGAGTTCAACAAAACGGTAGCTGGTCAACTTGCAACTAGAGGCACAACATGGAAGTTTATTCCACCACGAGCGCCCCACTTTGGCGGCCTATGGGAGGCTGCAGTACGCAGCTTCAAGTATCACTTCAAAAGAGTAATTGGCGACTCCAAGCTTACTTTTGAAGAGCTTTCTACGCTGGCAGCTAAAGTTGAAGCTTGTCTGAACTCTCGCCCTCTATCCCCATTGAGTACAGAGCCCACCGAACTAACAGCTTTAACACCAGGGCACTTTCTCATTGGTTCATCGTGCCTCTCACATCCAGAAGAAGTCGAGAAAACGTTGCAGTTAAGCACTAGTAATCGCTGGAATTTGCTATGCCAAATGCGCAACTCTTTCTGGAAACGTTGGAGAGGCGAGGTGTTACAACAGCTTCAGCAACGTAACAAGTGGTTACATCCTCAACCCAATCTACAAATAGATGATATTGTACTGTTAAGGGATGATCTTACTCCGCCAACGAAGTGGCCTCTTGGAAGAGTCACGACGCTCCATCCTGGTAAGGACGGACTCGTCAGAGCAGTCACTGTCAAGACGGCTGATAGTAGCTTTGTACGCCCTATTGTTAAGCTAATAAAGCTCCCTACCAACACGGACGTTAATGATACCTACCAGCAGCTACAATTAACAAATACAACTTCTTAACAATCCATGTGAAGTGATTTCAGCAAATTCAACAAAAAAAAATTGACATTTTAATAATTTAAAAGAATGTACTAGTATCGATTTTTTTTCTTTTCACACAATTTTTTTTCTAATCGAAGATTTGTTATGTATTTTTTACTTTTGTGAAACTTATTTACATATTGTAAGAGGATGAGCGATCCTCATTCGCTTGTCTTGCCCTAGCATATAAGATAAATTTCAGTTTTACATTTTTTTTTTTTTTTTTTTTTTCATAAATTTTATATTAATTTTTTCTTTTTTTTGAGTTGCATACATATAAGAACTTATATTTTTTAATAATTAATTTGCTGTGATACAGCAAGGTGGGCGGTATGTTCACGAGAACGCGTTTTTAAAATGTAAACAAAGACTCTGAAGCTGCTGTTGCTGGTTGCGAGAGAGTACGGCCGAACTCAAACACATTCTTAAACGTCACATCCATGAACTAGCTTTACACTTACATGTAAATTTACCAGCAAGTAAAATTTCGGCTATACTGGCTTTTCTCGCTCGCAGGCACGAGCAGTTAGGCTTTGTCTCTCGAGCAGATCAATCGCTCAGCAAAGCATAGTTGCGTCGTTAACGACCTTTTGCGACTTTTAATGTCGAACTTACCAAGTCTCACTTAGCTCAAAGATTGTTCTGTTTTATTGTTTTTTTTCTTCTAATCTAATCTTGTTAATACTTTCAGTTGTTTCTTTATTCCGTTTTTCAAACAAGCAAGCAAGCACACATATTTTTGTTATATTATTAAGTTTATATTTATTGTTACCTGTTTGTTAATAAATCTGATTTAAAAAGTTAAACGAAACGAGTGCGTGATTTAATTATATTCTCGAGTTTCTTGCGAGATTTTGTCAAACCCTCGAAGAAACGCTTTTGACGCTGTAAAGGCAATACTTTGATCCGGCGGCATAAAAGTCGATATCGCGATACGCCGTTGGCTACTTAATTAAAAATTTATAGTTGGCATTGTCGCGAAAATAATCAATTACTTATAACCAATGCTTTCTTGCCTAATTAATTTTTTTATCAAAAAATACTACAACATAGTTGGGTTAATTGTTACCAATAGTTGATTGTTAAACAATTATCTTCTTTTACCAAAAAATACTAATGCATAATTTAGTTACATACCGTCGTTTATTGCTCGCCCAGTCATTAATTTTTCATTACAACTGTACTGAAAAACAATTTTTTATATATAGCTAGCGTTGCTCGTCTACTAATCAAATTTTTTACTAAATATTAATACAGTGACTATAGTCAATGATCGTTCCAAACTAAAAAATTTTTGGATAACACGTGCTCGTCGAAAAAAAGCAATGTAATCCCATCTACACCACAAGCATTGGTCTTAGAGCCATTAAATACCTCAAGCAAACTCAACTCAGTAATATGGTAAAAAAAAATCGATCCTCAAATGCCACATCGCATGACCGACCAGCACTCGCGCTTGATGATGCTCCAATATCACGAAGACATCTCTACATATCCGCAGGACGCCTATAGGACAAAAGCCTATCTCTGTTAGAAGCGTAAAGCACACTACTGGACAGTATGCGAGCTCGAACAAGAGAAGGAATCACATCCGTCATTCATGGGCAAGAGCGGCGCCGAGGAATGAAAGTACGGAAAGGAGCATGGATGTTGAAGAGGTTTGTAAGGGCAGTCGTAGAAAACTTTACCTTCTCGTCCGCATGACGCATTCGAGCAAACGACTGCCAATCAACCAATACAAGGTCACGCTTAAAATCGTCCAGAACAAGGTCCCTGAACGAGCGGGATACAATGGGCTGAGATTCAAACACCGGAAGAGGACAACGGGTTTCTAACAAAACATCATGCCTCGAGACACCAGGTCCATTGAACAAGATACTCCTCTCGATCAAGCTCAACCAAACACAGAGAGAGAGAGAGAGAGAGAGAGAGAGAGCCAGCTAGTCAGCGCAGGGACCCATCAGCCAGCAAGTGTAAAGAAGAAGCTTGCACTTTCGTTATCACTGGCTAAAAAAAAAAATTAAATTGAAAATACAATAAAATAAAACAAAAACAAACAAACAACAAATGAACTAAATTGAGGAGAATTTGATCACGAATAGAATGCAAAAAGAATTTTAGCGAATCGATGTTATTGAAATAAATAAGAGCACTTTTTTGGTCAACATGCATGCACAGGACTCTCACACCCATCTAAGCTCAGGCACCACAATCACATAACCAGTAGGGAATCGGTGGCAAATTTGAATATTAAAATTAATAAAATAAATAGAGAGAGCAAGCGTGTACGCGCATGCTAAGTGTAGACGCATGCTAAGTGTAGTGTTAGGCATATTCACATTGCCGTGTCGTAGTGTGTTACTGTGTGCAGTGTTCTCGTATACAATGTATAATGCACGTATTTATGTGAGTGTAACTTGTTCATAGAACTATAGATGCAACCATAAAAGTGTGCATACATGATGAGTGTGCGTGTACTTTCTACTTTTACTGTGCAAGTGTGTACATGCTTGCCTGCACGCATGTGTATAGAATAAAGTAGTTAATATTAATACTATATACACTAGTTAATGTTATAATTTTAATAAAGTACATTAACAAATCATTTTTGCATGAATAGCAGATCGATACAGATAGCCAGTGTTGATTGAACGGGTATTTATAATATAATATGACCTTTAAATATTACAAAATACGCCACATCTTTAAAAAGAAATAAGATAGCGCAAAAATAACGAGTTAAAAGAATTTTCAAAAGGGAATCAAAATATCGCGACGCACAAAAACAGAAGCGTTGAGTTATGAAAAAACATAAACTCAATTTTTTATGTTTTTGGTGTATTTTCATGAAATAAGGTGGGAAAATCATAGGAAAAGTTATATTACGTTGAGTGCAGGATAATAATAATGCAGAAATAATTTTCCATTTTTCTATAAAATCAAGGTGAAAAAATTATAGCATATTTGCAAAATTATTACAAATATGTAGGATATATTTCTCGTTTTTTGCCCAACAATAGCCTTAAAAATTATTTTTAAAAGTTCCCCAGCTTTTTATACATGACAAATGTAGAGGGAATACATAAATATGTAACCCGCGAAACAAATTCCGATTGAACTCACATGTATTTACGAACCTTGTATTTTACAGTATGCATGCGAGAACTTCGTTCTTACCGGGGGACTCTGAGTCCCACTCTAGTTTTTTTTAACAATACTAAGAAGCAGTTTGGTTACTGATCACCAAAATTCGATCGCCTAGTGATTAATTTTTTTGCAACAGTTTGTTACATACGCTGGTGTTAGCTTGCCTATTATTAAAAAAGTTTTTTTTTAATTTTTTTTTTTAATTTTTTTTTTAGCTTATTAACAATATTCGCTGTTCCAATAATTAATTTTTTTCTAAAACTAGGTCTTACGATGTCTCAAAAATCACTGCGAGTTGGCCGATTAATCAGTAACATAATAACCTAACCTGTGAATTTAACAGTGGGGTTTGCTACATGTATATGACATATAATCGGCCAACTCACAGTGATTTCCAAAATATCGAGAGACCTGAATCAGACCCCAAGTATAGTTATATCTATAAAAATTTTTAATAGACTCGTTCAGCTTTTTTTTTTTTTAATTGAAAAACTCTTAAAAATGTAATCATCGTCTTATAAACTTTATTGTATTATATTGGTAAAAAATAACTTTTTTTTTAAAGTTCACTTTGATTTATATATTATTAATTTTTTTATAATATGCGATGTTAAAAATAGTTTAAGATCGTTAATTTTTTTAGGAAAAATCATAATAAGAAAGAAGAAACTGTATGTAAATGCATGTGAGTGTATGAGTGTGGACGTACTATAATCGCTTATGTATAAAGGATTCTCTGGACTGATTATAAAACACCTTGTAATATAAAACTCTCATCTTTGTAAAAAAAATGTTGATTTCTAAAATTGACTTCGTTTTATTTAGATTTTATGAGTATATTAAAACAATTTGAAGAACAAATGATTTTTTTACTATTCTTTTTATGTAGTTTACGACAATTTTGACGTTTGAAAATCTTTAAGGTTGTAAAATACTATAACAGAAGACTAACTCAGTTTCGAATGAATTCTGTTTGAATGAGGTACGTATGAAAAGAAGTTTTCATTTCATTGGACACGTCTGAAGATTATTTATTAGGATAAAAATAAAAAAATCTGTATGTTAGTATGTGAAAATTTTTTCGAATTTTTTAAATCTTAATTTATGTTATCGTGTCTTTTTAACAAACAATTTGTACCACTGATTACCAAAAAAAGATACTTAATTTTTGTATGTATGTATGTGTTAGCGTCAAAAAAGCATTGAAATTTTATTTTGACTGTATCTAATACAACGTAAAAAATACAACAATATAGCTGTAGCTTGTACTAATGTAATAATTAAAACGCTCAAAAATTTAACGTAACACTGAATTGAAGAATTACTCATTTTATTGAAACAGTTTCTTAAGCATTACTGGACTGTCTAGTTATTCATAATTTAATTGAGTCCAGAAAATTTTTTAGAAAAAATTTAGTACTCAACACACTTATCATAATCACGACTAAAATTTTTATAGAATCGGTTGATAAAAAAAGTATAAAAAACTGGGTTGTACGTAGAACACTAAAATATGTTGTTAATTTCGCTTTTTCATAGATAATAATATCATTGATAAACGAAATGGAAGGTGTAAAGCCATTCAACACCCATGAGTAAGGCATTTGCTTAGTAATTACGTTGTTAGCGATTGTTGAAGACATACGAATATTATAAATGAAAAGAGTCTTCATTAGTTACAAACATCTCTAATCTGGTTATTAACATTACTTATAAATTATTTATCAAGATTTTTTCATTAAATATTTGGTTTCATCCGTCTTCAATTGTAACTTATTGTTGTTTTTATTTACTCACATAAATATCCGTAATTGTAGTTTACTTAATAAGGTCTAAGAAATTCAGACAAAATGTTGCAATAAATTAAAAAATACATGAACACACATTGTTTGTTATATTTATGTCGTGCTTGCCAAAAATCCTTTAAACAAAGTATTTTATAAAATAGTAATTTTATAAAATATTTGTTTGTGACTATTGTACATTAATGAAAATTTAAAGTTTACCTACGCAAGTAAGATTAATGATTCCTGAATTTTCTATAATTCTATGTTTCACAATAAAAGTAAATTAATATAAGATTTTAACTTGTAAATTAACTTGTCGTTTACTTAAACTTAATTAACTTGTAAAACCACATTTCTACAGATTTATTAATGTTTAGTCCAATTGTCTCAAGTCTCTAAAAAATGATTCTGTTTTTAATGTAGTAAACCCCGCAAGCATACTAACAATTGAACATTTATGATAAAAATTTAATCCTATTAAAAAATTTAATATGATAATAGATATACGCAATAGTTTATAAAAAAGTATATAAGAACCTGAAGTAGTCATCATAAAAATAACAACCATAACATCATAAATAGTTATTCTATTACATTCAGTAAAATAAATATCTCAGATCTTTTTGTCTCTTTTTTTTTAATTTACGTCTTAACAATCACATCAAGTAATTATTTAGTTCCATCAATAATACTTAAAGCAGAAAAGAAGATAGACAGTAAGGTAAATGTTTCTATTATGACCACAAATTTCATCATACTTGCTTCTTTAATTTTTTTTCTTAACTCTGAGCTTTAACAGTAGAAATTTTGGTATTAGCTGATGCGCTACAAATTGACTATTATTATTCTAATTTTTAAATAGGTTCTTAATTGTTAAAATACTTTGTTTTATAAAAAGATTATAAGACCAAAGTGTACATAATTATAAAACATTTTACCAATGGTTTCATATTATGTCCCTATTTATAAAACTTTTTTAAAAACGTAAATTTAGTATAATATTTTAAGACAAATAAAGTTTTTTTACTTGCATAACACTATTTTATTTAATAAAAATAATTATATCGCTTATTTGTGTACTAGAAGTATATAAATTACTCGTTGAAGCTTGGTACCATAATACGTACAGTTCAAAACGTCGGTTACGAATGAATTTGTCCCTATTTATGGAATTATCTTTAAAATTGGTCATTTATTGTTTGTAAAATGAAATTTTTCTTCTGAATGGATAAAGATACTTAAAATATACAACTACCACAATTTTTTTATCAAATAAATTGCATAATAAATACATGAATTTTCATATTGCATGAATAGGGACATATTCCACAAATAGGGGCATTTACCTTAGCTTAAGTATGTTAAGAAGCTTTCAACTTGATCACCAAAATACCTTAATTTTTATCCACTTTTAGAACTATTATTATTGTTATCGGCCACTACGTGCCATAAATTTCCATTCTTAGTTCACAATCTTTTCCATAACGCAAACTCAAGTATGTATGATTATATATAGTTTTTTAATAGTTTAAGTTTTAATCTTTCATTAAAATTAAATTTCAATAGCCCCTTTAAATTTTTTTGTGCAATTAAGTAAGTCTGAATAGGTTGGCGTTAATTTCAAAGAAACATTTCTCAAACAAAGCTATCGTCTCTTAGGACGTTGCCTAGCTAAGGTTCTTTTAGTAGTTAACTACATTACCGATACAGAGTCAAACGTTGGAATCGTCACGTTATTTATGCAGAATCCAAACGAACACACTAAAGGTTGAATAAGGTATAACATCTACTTATTCTGCTCATATTAAATAATTTAACTAGCTTGATATTTAGGATTTTTTTTTATTTTTACGTACTCAAGATTAGCTTTTAATTAAAAGCAAGAGTATGACAACTTATAGTATCCAATTTATTACTCCAGTAACAATACGGTTCTTAACTTAATGTTTGACAATCGTAATTTTTATAAACCAATTGGTATACAAAATTAAGTTTTTCGGCAGAATAACTGTGATGAGTTGTTTCCGAGAGAAATTTTTTTACAGTACATTAAATTTACATATATCTCGCATGACTAATATTCATCTGCTTTTTTTATTTACTGCTTTATAGCTTTTTTCTCTTTTGTATCTTTGGTAGAAAACTTCAATCATGTTTTAGGATAAATATTATGAATCTTGTCCGTGTTCGAATAAAAAAAAGTCATGTTAGAATATAGTGTAAAATTTAAGATCAAAATCCTCTGAAGAAGGCTAAAGGCGTTATAAAATCCCATTGTGAAAGCTACGATCACTTTTGATGACTATATTACGTGCTCGTGTGAAAACACTAGTAAGATTAATTTCCCTATTCGTGGAATATGTTCCTATTGATGGAATATGAAAATTCATGTATGTGTCATACATCTCACTTTATTAAAAAAATTGTGGTAGTTGTATATTTTGTGTATCTTTATAAATTCACAAGAAAAATTTCATTTTACATACAATAAATTACCAATTTTAAAGATAATTCCATAAATAGGAACAAAGTAATACATAACCTATCTTTTGAACTGCACGTATTATGGCACCAAACTTCAACAAGGAATTCATATACTTCTAGTAAACAAATAAACGATACAATTATTTTTATTAAATAAAATAGTGTTATGCAAGTGAAAAAACTTTAACTGTCTTAAAATATTATACTAAATTTACGTTTTTTAAAAAGTTTTATAAATAGGAACATAATATGTAACAATAGGTACAACGTTTCATAATTATGTACATTTTGGTCTTACAATCTTTTTATAAAACAAAATATTCTAACAATTAAGAACCATACTTAAAAATTAGACTAATAATTGTAAATTTATAGCGCACCAGCTTATACCAAAATTTCTACTGTTAAAGCTCACAGTTAAGAAAAAAAAAATTAATGAAGCAAGTGTGATAAAATTTACGGTCATAATAGGGACATTTGCCTTACAGTCAGCAAAAAAATATTAGATCGCGCCATCATTAGATTTTAACAGAGAGAGAAATAAAAATCGTGTTAAGTGCACATGATGACGATATTTATCTGTCAGTCTGATCATACAGATACCCTACCGTGGAGTCATTTTAGCATATTGGAGGTGGAAGCGACCCATGAGAGGAAAGGACCACTACAGGAGGGAGCTAATCAGATAGAAGAAGCCATAGTCAAGCCAACAAATGAAGAGCAAGTATCGATGGATGGATCACAGCTGATAGTAGAGGAGATATGTCGTTATAAGGAGCTGTCAAAACCAGGCGAGTTTATTCTATCCACAAGCTGAGGTGGGTATAGTGAAGAAGAGAAAGCGTCAGTTTCCCGTACTTTTATCTTTCAGCAGCTACAGTTTGGGGTACTCGGGAGCAGCTCGGGCCGCTAAAGTATAGTTACTGTACGCTTGCTTGCACAAAAAATTTTGCATGCATATAACTACGACGTGCACAAGCTGAACAAGATTTCGCAAGACTTAAGTAGCGCACGTAGCAGTTCATCAGGTAACAGCAGCAGTAGTTCGGGGTACTTGAAGATTGTCGGGTAGCAATCAGACTGCTCGACCATAGTTGCCACAGCTCGGGGCTGCTCAAGCGTATAGTCGCCACAGATCGGGGGCAAAGAGTGGCAAGTGTGCTAGAACCGCCACTGTTTACCTACTTAGGTATTATTAAAACATCATCCGAAGGTTGCTAAATAAATACGTTTACAGCGTTTAAACACGTACATTATACTTTTGACAGATTATGGATACATTATTTTAACGTTTAAATAAAAGGAGGTGAAAATCGGTATCGTCTAACGTAATTATAAGAAACGTTTTTTTACGCTGTTAGTGTATTGATTCATTAGTGCATTTTTAAAGAATTTTCAATTTAAGAAAATAGCTGATCTAATACTATGAACTATCACAAAATATTTTAGTATTTGTGTTGAAATAGAAAAAAAATCTGTACCATGTCGTAAAAAAATATAGGTCTCATCCAAGCTAAAAACGGTCATAGTTTTCATCCATGTGTCTAAAGTTTGGAACGATTCGAATAATAAATATTTAAAATATAAAATTGGTAAAGATATCGATTAGAATCATTTAACAAACAATATATTGAACGTCAAATATTTGAGCTTTTTTACCCAAGTTGCAGTCAGAAAACCTGAGCGTTATAACTATAATAAAAATGACTGTATTTTAAAGGAAAGCTAAGATATACTCGCCATATTATAAAAAATACCATGCTACATAGTGTTACGTCGGCGCAACGTATTATTCGAGTCTAAGCTTTCGCTTAATAACTCGGAACTCTGGGCGCGTAGGTGGGACGCGGGGCAAAAAGGTAGTTATATTTTTATTCGAGTATTCGAAAGGGGGCGAGGACGGCTGTTTTGATTAAGTCGACACGGTTGTCGAGCAATAATGCGATGCACTCGTTCACGGCACGCCTTGGATTTATCGAAAATACCTGGTGCAATGTATCGAATAGTATCCCGTTCGCGATCTAGAGGTTACCAGTACCGTAACGAGCAAAGGTAGTTACACTCTAGAGGTTACGCAAGGGGGTAAAATGGTTTAAGTTCGCGACCGGTCTAGAATCCACCAGTACCATCCGGAGTAAATGTGATTGCCCTAGACTTTACGTGAGGAACAATTGTTTTATTTAATCTCGTAGCGTGGTATTTTACCTATACCGAATGTCGAACTATAACAAAACACGTCCACGTCGAAACCGAGAGGAAAAAAAAAGGACTTGTCACTTTAGTATTCAAATTTGACTTACTTTTATTTTCGGTAAAAACGTACAGCGGAGTGAACGAGCGCGGGGCGTCCGAGATCGAAGATTTAAAACCGCACTCGTGGAGGACCATGAGATAGCAGAGGCGGACTCTAGCTATCTAGTCAACCTTTCGAGGGTGAAATTGAACTGTAACTGTGCCTCGCTTCGCAGTAGACTGGGTTGTAGCAGAGGCGGACTCTTACTACTCAGTCTACTTTGAAGGGCTATCGTCGAGCCGAGTCGAGTGCTTTTCTCAGAGCCTTTGGGCCTTTTTATAAGGAGTAGCGGGCCTCAACCACGCGCTGGCTGGAAAATGACGCAGGAAAGCTTGCCACCGAAAATTTTGGGGGAAAAGACAATAGCCGAAGATCTAATTGGCTGGAGTTGCTCTAGTTTAGCCGCTCAAAATTGGCACTTCCCACCTCTGGCTAGCTTTCCTACATGCGTCAAGAGAGGGGCAGGTGATTCACTCACTTGCACCCTTCCTTTCTCTTTTACATCAAGATTTTACAGATTTTCCATGTTGTTTAATATTAACCTTAGAATAACATATTGCTAGAATTTACTTAGACTAAGCATTGTTCGTTTATTCAATCAAATTTATTGCAAAAAGAGCGGTGAAAATTGCCCAATATTTTATGTAGGTGCTGACTGAATAATCGTTCACTGTGTTGCTATATTAATAATAGGGTTAGTAATAATAATTTTTACACATTAATAACTATAATAGTTGCTTGAGTTGCCAGATACATAAATCGAACAAGTTGATAGTCAGAAAGAGTAATTGTTAACAGCGGTCCAACCATTCATCTCTGAAGCAACTGTAGTTGTGGTCCAAACACAAATCAGGTGTTCGTCATGACCCATTGTTTGTTAACTAAGCTTGTCGGTCGTTTTAATTTATTGTTAGCTACGATTATATTTTGAAATGTTAGTAGTGGGATCGATTCTCATGTTCCCTTTTACTTACTCTTTGGAGAGGATGTCGGCACGTGATGCCCTCGGGATTTGAAAATTCTGTTACTTATATTGGCTCGGTCGTACAAACTCTCTCTCGACATATCTGAGTCAGGAAAAGGGGAAGGAGCTATTATTGATTGTTGGCTCAACTTTCCCGCTTTCCTTTACATAGTGAAAAGTAGCAACATTTGTCTGGATTACAAAAATTAGGTTTTTGCGAATAGTATAAAAATTCTATGGTGCAAGAGAGTAGCTTGGCAACTTATGTATCAAAAACGAGCGAAAACTAATAATGTCGCTTTGTTAGGTTTACAGTAGTTAACATTATTACTTATAGTGTGGTTGCTTATCAACTATACATTAATTCTATCTTAGTCTACTTGTCTCAGTTCTTATCTACCGGCGCAACTGTTCCTAGTTAACCTTTTGCATCTGTTAGTTCTTTAAAGTTATTTTATTATTTTACGCTTTGACAAGTATTTCATTTGATTTCTTTTCCGGTCAGCATGGGCCAGCGTGCATGTATGTGACTCATGCATGGTCGTAGTACCTTAGCTACGAGCAGTCTTGTAGGTGATTCACCTCTTTTCAGATGCACATTGGCCGCTGCGTTTAGTGTTCTAAAATCGGAACGGAAAATTTTGAAGAAAGGGGGGGAAAAAAATGTTGGTACACTGATGGTACAATAGCAAAACCAGATTATATTAAAATTTTGCTATTCTAGATTTATGTAAGTTATTTCTATTCGACAAATACTACAGTAATTTTTACTGTATTTAAAAATAATTATTATATGAAGGTCAGAGAAATATATTCATATATACATTTTTTTACAGTGCTCTACGTCCGGCTTCTTTGATAAGGGCACTACTATGGGCACTTAGTACTGGGGAGAAGGAAAGGAAGAGGGCAGGAAGGCCTCCCATTACTGGGAGGAGGGTAGGGGGAAATTAGGCAATTTTGCTGGGAGAAGTTCGCCTAAAACCCTCCTCGAGGAGCATTGCGTGGTGGAAAAGCAAATGAGAAAAATCACAGAGGTAATTGCCCGAAAAGTCACACTGGCCAGGAATCGAACCACGGTCTCCCGCGTGCCACTCCACGACCAAGCCGACTGAGCCAGCGAGTGCTCGTATATATATTTATTCCTATCTTACATAGTAATTTTTTAGGGTTCAACACAACCGCCCTCTACCCCTCCTTGACCCTTTGAGGAGCCCCCCACTTCTCCTTCACTCCCCTCAGCCCCTCTCTAAATAAGGTAAAATTCAAGCAGTTTTAAGTATATTTTTATTGGATTAAATATTTGTTTCGCCCACTTCACCCCCCTCAAAATTTCAGCATCTCATAATAAAGTAAAATTATATCAGTAATCGTGTCATTTTTATTTCAATTACTTTTTGCACCCTCACTCTCAGCTCTCCTTACACTTTTTGAGAAAACCTCTCAGCCTTCTTCCAATTTTTAAACAGCCTGTTTTCACCACTCCCCAGCTCCACGTTATTATTTTTTGTTCAAATGTAATAATTATTTTAGCTGTATAATTTGTTAGTATATTTCCATTCAGTCAGTTATTAAATATTTTTATTGACTTGAACTTTTGTTTCCTCCCTTTTTACCTACTCTCATAACTCTATAACCCAACAAGTGGATAAAATACACAATTTCGAAGAACTCCCTCCAGTCCAGCCGCGTGTCTCCATGAGGTAAAATTATATCGGTTTTCATGTCATTTCTAGTTATATGACTATTTTCATCTTCTGTCTCAGCTCGCCTTTCAGTTTTAAGAAAGCTCCTGATTTCTAGCACATTAGCACATTTTCACACCACCGTTGAGGTAGTGCTATGGTGCGCTTGTTTTCTTTTAATTTTTCTAAAAACTTATTACTAGGCTGAATAGCTTTCTAAAAGCTTTTACTAGACTGACTAGCTTTGCAGTAGAATGAAAAATTTTACTATGTCACATAGCATATAGCAAATTCTACTTTAGAATGTGGAACATTATAAAACGATCACAATAAAATTTAGTACGTTGTATAGCAAAAATGATGCTATTACAATTCTTACTATGTTAGACATAGTAACTTTTATTATGCCGTGTAGTAATTTTTATAGGGCTTCTACATAATAATAATTATTTAAAATATAATAAAAATTATTTAAACGCAATAATTTGTGTCATCAGGTTAGTATGTCTTAGCTAACCTGAAAAATATAGTTATCATTAGTATAGTTATAATACTTTTTATATCACCACTTTTCTCAGTTTGGATACCTCAAATAAAGCTGAGAATAGTTGTGAACAATTATTTACAAACTAGCTGATTATTCTCCGTTGAGTTTATTTCTAACTTTTCCAAAAGTATTTTACTTTTGTTCGTTCGAATAGGTTGTAAAATTACTTATGGCAAATTAAAGATTCCCCAAATCATACTAATCTGAATTATAAAAAACTTATCTCTGAAAATCGATTCACATCAGTTTAATTTAGGTACAACTTTTATGATACGTTTCAACCTGTTTTGACAGTAACATGTGCTAATGAATGACTGTTGTTATAAAAGTATGTGTGCTTGATATTTAGCGTCTATGATCATCCTGGGCCGAGTTATAATCGGGTTTTCAAAGCGAATCGATATTTTGCCTAGTAAATTTATTTATAACTTTTTTAACAGCTTTTTACCCATGTTAGCTATAACATGTGCGAATAAATTTACAAATTAGAGTGTGATTGAACAATTTTAAGTGTCCCTGATTATTCTGGGCTAAATAAAAGTCGACTTTAACAGAAAATCGTTTATTACTTTTTAAATTTGTTTATGAATTTTTAATAACTCTACACCCGTGTTGGCTGTACCATGTGATAATAATAAACTATTGCGAGAGTATGTAACCAACGGTTTTTTGATAGGGTATATAACTAAGTTTCGTACTTGGCTGCTATTTACTTGTTTTCCCTACGCTGCTGTGTTATTATTATGGATAGTCTTTGTCACAGCTTCTAACTACTCTCTTTCCTTAGCTACACTACTGTGTAGACTACACAGTCATATTTTAGGAGCTTTCCGGGTTCTGGATGGCCTGTGATTCTTGGATTGAATATTCTTACCCACAGTATCGTTACTACAGGACATTCTAGGAACCAAAGTGATGTCCTGAGATTGATTTGTTAATAATCATTATGTTAATAATTCGTGCATGGAAGCAAACCTGGTTACTACCTTTTTCCGAATCTTTTGTTTCTATGAATTTGACGACTTGAGCAACCAGCATCATGCTAGCCACAGGATCCACAACCTGTATGCTGCTTGGTTTGGTGGGTATGCAACAAAAATTCATTTATTGGTGTTAGGTTCCATTTTAGTCCTTCTCTGACACAGCAGCAATACATAAGCCCTGCAGCCAAACACCTTGAGAGGACTTAGATTTGTCTTGGAACCTATATATGGTGTCTTACTTTATAAAACTTTCTTGGGTAAACGGTTGTGCAGGTGGTTGTTGCTGCTGCTTCGGCCCAAGCCTTCTTGTCCAGGCTGCTGTCAGTCAGCATGTATCTTGCCTTCCCAAGAAAAGTTTGGTTGACACGTTTTGCTCGACTGTTCTGCAGCGGATTGTACGCTACTGTCGTTTTATGCTTGATATCTACATTTTTCAAATAGATTTTCAGTTAATCATTGACGTACTCATTTGCTGTCACTTCTGAACGTCTTGAGCTTAGCTTCAGTTAGTCTTTCTATGAAATTAAAACCAACTTGCTGACTAATATTAAATTGGTTTGTTAGTATATATCAGTGCCCTCCGGTGAATTTGGAAATTTAAAGTGATCAGTGATCCGTTGGGGGCGAAATGTGAGAAAATAAATAAATACAAGTAAAGTGTATTTAAATTTTCTTGCGTTGATTTATTAATGCACAACGTTTCGCTGACAATATGCGTCAGCCTCATCAGGCTACAAAATTAAAATTAAAAACACACAATGAGTGATCTGGAAGGCTCAAACACAAAATACAATAAATTTTGATGTAAATTGTTACCGCAGGTACACGAGAATTCGTAAGTTTGGTTGACTTACTCGTCATCTGTCGTGCTAACGACTGCCAATAAATTACAACAACAAGCCAGCGCTTATATAGGCGGAGCCGCAAAAGTAGACGGTAAAGGGCGATGAACTCGATCGGGACATTTAAACTTTCGTAGTAAAGGAAGGTATGCTCTATTAAAGGAAAGCACATCCTCCTTTCTATTGATGTTGTGTTTGTCGAGTTTTATGTAAAGCATTTCGAAAATAATTATTTTTTTGTAATTGGATTCTTTGTCAAGGATTTTAAAGTTATCCCAATCGAATTCATGGTCAAAATTGATTTGGTGTGCACAAACAGCGGAATCAGAGTTTTTACTTTTCATATGTTCACTAATACGGACCTCCGCCACTCGCTTTGTTTCACCCACATATGACGCAGGACAATTTTTACAATAAAACTTATATACTACATTTGTCTGTTTATGTTTATTCGTTGTATCTTTTCCTAAGCGGACGATATGCTGCAGTTTATTGTTAATAAGAGGGTAAGTGTGAATATTGTAGGGTTTTAACATGGTTGGAATTTTTTCAAAATTGTTGTCAATGTATGGTATGCCAACTTTGCAGAGAGGGTAGGTGTTTGTAGTGCTTCTGTTATGATTACTATATTTGTGTCTTTTTAATCTGACCTTTATGTTTTTATTAATAAAGTTGAAAGGGTAATTGTTTTTTATTAACAGGTTTTTCACCCTAGCAATATTCACACCGTGAAAACATGTACTGGCAAGTAAGATCGCCCTATCAACTAAATTAAAAACAATATTTCTCTTATAGATAACTAGATGACCAGAAAAATAATTTAAGATTTGTCCGAAAGAAGTAGGTTTTTCAAACCAGTCAAAATTAAAATACTTATAATTTCTTATTATCGTCAAGTCTAAAAAGTTGAGTTTCTTGTCAATCTCCATTTCATATGTAAATTGTAGTTTGGGATGATATGAATTTAAAATGTTTAAGATTTGGTCAATATGGTCAACATTAATAAAAAGTAATACATCATCTACGTAACGAAAATAAAAAGATGGAATAATGTTATAGTTATTTTTTAAGATGGAGAGACAATCATTTTCCAGGTCATCCATTACAAGGTCAGCAAACAAAGGTGAAATAGGAGAACCCATTGGCGTGCCGAAAATTTGTTCATAAAAAATGTTGTCAAAAGTAAAAAAAGTATTATTGAACAAAAATTCTGTACATTGTCGAATTTCATCAACCGGGATTCGACATTTATTCATTATGGTCACAATACGTCGATCGATGCTCCGTAGTACCAACTCAAGAGGAATATTAGTAAATAGGAAGCTGACATCTAAAGACATTAGTCTATAATTAGTAGTAGGTTTATATTTTTTAGTTTATTTTTCAATTCAAAGCTATTATTAATGTGTGATATTGGAACGTTGACTGACTTCTTGAGTTCATCGTAAATTACTTTTGCTAGAAAATATGTAGGGCTATTAATAAGAGAGACGATAGGACGTAAAGGGGCATCGACCTTGTGAATTTTCGGCAAGCCATAACATTTAGCTAGAGTTGTATCTGTGAGCGACAAAGCGTTGGGATGGTATGTTCTAGAAAGGAAGCCGTTAGAGTTGAGATTCTTTAAAATGTTAGAGGTTCTCTTTTGTAGAGAGTTTAATGGATTTTTTAAAATAATTTTATACGTCGATTTATCAGACAGTAAATTATGCATATTAAATTGGTGGCTGCACCAGACACGTAAAGGATATTACCGAGTACCTTTAAGTTCACTAGCACTGTCTGTACCCACGATCTTAGTTTCTTATAGTAGTTTAATTTTAACAAAATCATAACTTATCTGTTTGCCGCAGCTTTCTAATGTCATTATCATAAGCTTATACTGCTCCAGTAGGCCAGCTAGTAAAATAATATGGAGCCACTTATCAGACAATGGTAACCCAGTGGGCTGATTCATGGGCGCACATTACAATAGTATCCACATACTCTTCCACAGTTGCGCAATGATGGAGCTTTGTTGATGTAAGAGATATCAGTAGATTCACTTGTCTGGTAAGCCCATCATCTGCAAAGGTGCATGCGAGCTTCTCTCATAGCTTCTCAGTAGATAAATAAGGGCTACTCCAACACACCTGTGCTGCAATCGCCGTGGCGACTCCAACACACCTCCCCTTTCCTGCAGTTTTACTTCTCTCTCTGCGCGTGCCGCGTGAGTTTTGTGGGAGATTGAGTTCTCTCTTGCACAGCTTTTTTATCCACGCACGCTGTATTATTTTGATACCACAAGAGTAGGTATACTGTGAGGGTTCTGGCCCACCTACCCCCTTCCCCTAGGAGGGAGCTATAGCGCAAGGGTATGGGGCTTCCCCCTCCGAGTGGGCGGCTGCCGCGGAGGGGGAGTCACGTGCTGGTGATAGGTCACGGGTCAGCCATGCTGTTGCACGAGCTTATCCGAGCTCCCCCTCATCTAGTGTCAGCTTGTTCCCCAGACTAGGTTTGGGATAGGACCACTTACCTACATGCATGAAAATGTACACATGCGTACGCCTATGTACAAGTGTTCACACTACTCCAAGTGATCGATGTAAGCAATACTTCTCTAAATAAAACCGCTTCTCAAATGGCTTTGGCTTATTTTTCTTTATGCACTGTATTTACGAATATTTTGACAGTCTTATAGCTAATAACATACCTACCATGTGCTATGATCGAAAAATAAAAAAAAAATATGAATTCAAATACGTCTTGGAGAAAGATTTTTAGTTGACGAAATGCTTCCACTCGAGAAAGGAGTGGAGCCACAAACTCCAGAAAACGATCTTAAACCCACCATTAAAAGTGTGGTTGTTCCCGTAGTAAATGAAAATTTAATACAAGTGCTAAATTTTTGACAAAGGCGAACGTTTCCTTTCAATAAAATTGCATCGAATGCAGTGGTCGAGGTGTTAGTGTGGCCAAGCTATAGCACAGCCGAGTCGCGGGGAGAGGCGATGATGAGTGATGTGAGATGTCAGAAAAAACATGTATACTATTTTATTACTAAAAATAAATCGTGTATCCCTTTTAATTCCTTAACGCTTGCTCACTCATTTTTGACACTGTAGGTTGCCAACGAATGTAGCTATTATTTCTCATTTACGTGCATACAGTAGCTGTAACCGGTGATTCACCGCTTCCTACTTAGGGTATTGTGTACTAGCGTAATATTTTTTTTTCTCGAGAGCAGGCGCATCGAGTAATGCAATTTTTTCTTTTCGAGAGCGGGCGTATCGAGTTGTTGGAAAGAAAATGTATACCCTTTCATTGGGAAAAGCGGACGCCCTTTTAACTGACTAACGCTGGCTTACTCAATGCAGTATGCTACTAAGGAATACAGCTTATGAATTTAAGTTTGAGATTACTAGGATAATATATGAATGGTTTGAATGGTAACGAAAATTTTAATTCAATACATATATTTGTAGCAGCTTCAAAAAATAAAAACAATTTTTTGATAGTCCCAGTAAGGACTGATTATTAACTTTTTTTTTTTTTAATATATCATATCCATCTTTCTTTGGATGATAGCGAATATTTTCAGAATAATAATTTTCCTTGACTTTCGGTTGAAATCTGCAAAGCACCAAGGTACATACATTGTGCCAAGCTTCGTCATCACATAATTTAAATCGTTAACGAAGTTAGCCGACGATATCGTGGAGAAACGGGCGAGAGTCTTGCAACGTGTGTGCTCTTTTCCTCTAGGTCTAGCCTTTCCCTTAAAACTAGCTCAAGATTAAAACATTAGGAATCAATGATTCATTCTATTAAAACACACACACACTCTTGCACAGTAGAGTACGTATATAAATAAATTTCAGCGCAGAGTGCTGCTTCGTTTATGATGCAGCATTAAATGTGACGGATACGCGTTTACGTCATAATTAGTACAACGTTTTTAAGCTACAAAATAAAAAAATGGATTTATGAACGGATTATGTTATAGAGATTAAAGGTTTTCTCGACGCTTCTCGACAGTTTTTACCCAAAGAAGTGGCTGTTGTGTCTCTTATGACACCGGTGATCAGTCATTGGATTGTGCGGCCTCCGTGCTATTTTTCTGTCTTACCTATGGATGTGCGTTAAAATAACAATCATCGGTCGAAGAAAGGGCATGGACTTCACTGGTTCGAGGACGATTGTTCCATTGGAAAATTACAGCAGCACTTGTACGCTGTAGCAAAAAATGCTAACCGAATTTACGTTTATGAAGATAATACAGCTGGGTACTTAGAATAATACCTAATACTGCTACTATCGATAGTGACTGTGAAACTAATAATAATGTTGATGTCAAAAACGATGAATGTGTGTAGTACAAAGACATTAGTGCTTTCTTATAAGCTAATGAAAATTTGCGTATAGCTTCAGTTATCAAGTGACAATTGAGCAGTCAACATAAAAAACATGGGTCCGTACTTTAGCAAACCAAAATACGGGAGCCTCAGTAAGGAAGAGGAGAAGGATCAAAATAGCCGAAAACCTCTTATAGAAAAGCACGTTAAGGCATGTCAACCGAAAGTCAAGGAAAATTATTATTCCGAAAATATTCGCTCTCATCCGAAGAAAGATGGATATGATACATTAAAAAAAAAAGTCAATAATCAGTCCTGGCTAGGACTATCAAAAAATTGTTTGTATTTTTTGAAGCTGTTACAAATATATATATTAAATTAAAATTTTTGTTATTATCCTAGTAATCTCAAACTTAAATTCATAAGCTGGCTGTATTTCTTGGTAGGATACTGCATTGAGTAAGCCAGCGTTGGTCAGTTGAAAGGGCGTCCACTTTTTTCAATGAAAGGGTATACATTTCCTTTCCAACAACTCGATACGCCCGCTCTCAAAAAAAAATATTGCATCACTTGATGCGCCTGCTCTCGAAAAGAAAAAATATTACGCTCGTACACTATACCCTAAGTAAGAAGCGGTGAATCATCGGTTACAGCTACTGCATGCATGTAAATGAGAAATAATAGCTACATTCGTTGGCAACCTACAGTGTCAAAAATGAGTGAGCAAGCGTTAAGGAATGACAAAGGATACGCGATTTACTTTTAGTAATAAAGCAGTATACATGTTTTTTCTGACATCTCACATCACTAGATATGCCCGCTCTCGAGAAGAAAAAATATTGCACTGATTTATTATTCGCCCATCTGTGTGAATAAAAAATAATAGCTCCATAGGTACTGTGTCGAGCAAGCCAGCGTTGGTCAGTTAAAAGGTGCAAATAGTCATATAACTAGAAGACATGAAAATCGATATAATTTTACCTCATGGAGACACGCGGCTGGACTAGAGGAGTTCTTCAAAATTGTGTATTTTATCCAGTTGTTGGGTTATAGAGTTATGAGAGTAGGTGGAAAGGGACGAAACAAAAATTCAACCCAATGAAAGTATTTACAAAGTGACAGAATGGAAATGTACTAGCAAATTATACAGCCAAAATAATTATAACATTTGAACAAAAAATATTAACGTTGAGCTAGGAGATGCTGCTGATAAAATTTTGAGGGGGGTGAAGTGAGCTAAACAAAAATTTAACCTCATAAAAATATACTTAAAACTGATAGAACTTTACCGTATTTAGAGGGAGGCTGAGGGAATGGAGTAGAAGCTGGGGGCTCCTTAAAATCAAGCGGGGGAATGAGGAGGGTGGGGGTGGAGGGACCTAACAAAAAATTTAACCCAATATAAATGACGTAAAAACTATGTAACGTCGTACCCAGCCCGTTTAACACACGCACACTACTAGCCCGAGTACAATGCCACATGTACTACTGTGCGGCTTCAGCTTCTTTGATGCGACCATTGTACTCCGACGCCACAACCCAGAGTGCCCCGCACAGCAGTTATTAAAAAACTTATTCACTGATCGAGTAGCTAACACTGGGCGAGCCACTAAATTCCCGCCAACGAGCCACTAACAATGCCCCCCCAGGAGGCCACTACTAATTTTCTCCGAAGCCACTACTCGCGACCCAGAGTCACTACCAGCTATGCTCGAGGAGGGCACGAAGTGCACCTCGCGACCCAAGTTTCCTCTTACCACGCGTCGCGTACAGCCACTAACCCCAAAAAAACAGCTAAAACATACTCACTAACTTACTCTTGACCGTCGATGTCAAGGAACTCCTGGTTCTGGATGTCGGCTCCGGGCTTCTCTCCTCTCTCCAACTCACTTAGCCACCCGATCGCACCCAGCCAGCAATGACCCTCAAGCTTTTCTCCAGTTACTAGACCCTTAGAGAATAAAACCAGACGATATCAAGAGCCACACAGTAAGCTTTGGTGCTGCTCCGAATCTCTCGGGTTGCTTTTCCACAATCAGACATCGCAAAAGCAAAAACGGGAGATAGCGAAAAATCCAACTGCTGGTTTCCAGCTACTTTTTCCTGCTCGATACCTCGAAAAATCCCTACCAACAATCCTTGATCGATCGCCTACCGTCGATCAACGATTGCTGATTGGCTGATTATACAATAGTGCCCTCTTTTATTTATTTAGTCGTCTTTTAATCTTTATTGGCTTATGGGTTTCGACCGGCAAGTCGTACCAGTGCCTCCAGCGGTTTAGTCCTCGTGTTTCAGAACGTTTTACTCTCTCATGAGTGGAGGCTCTGTCACGAGCAACATACCCGCCACCAACCAACAAGCCACACCTCTCGTGCCCGAGTCACGTCAGAGCCGCTCACCAAGCGCACGCGCACGACCCATGGCCTGAGAGCCATTTCTCGATCACGCCGAGCACACACACATACACGCACACATAACCTAGAGGTTACCACAGCCATGCCTCTGGGTGTGCGTGCTGGACGCTGCGACTTCGTCACAACTGTTAAAGTTTTACCTTATCTAGAGGGGGGGCTGAGGGAGGTCGAGGGTGATCAAGGAGGGGTTGAGGGCGGTTGTGTTGAACCCTCCAAAATTACTATATAAGATAGGAATATATATATATGTGTGTGTATATTTATATTTATATATGGGGCATTCTGTATAGACGTGAGACCCCCCCTCGACGAAAATTGGTGAGGCGTGTCGAGGCGTATGAGGGCTTAAAATTTGGCTCAAGACCTCTTTTTTCAAATGCCGTGTGGCGATCGAGAATAATCCAATATGGCGGACCAATATGGCGACCAGAAGCAAGTGGGAGTATCCTAGAAATCAGGTTTTTTTATTATTCAGCTCTGGAAAGCTTTTGAAAGACGGGTAAAAAGATCAGATGCATTTTGATATCATCACTAGACATGACCATAGTCCGAACTACAGTTACAAACATGTTTAACCACAGATGACCATAAAAAAAGTGACTAATAAGTGAAAAAAATGTGATATCAGCTACCGAGGTCACCTTAGAGATATAATGACGAATTATTTTCGTGCAATTATGATACATCAACTTGATTGCTCCTCCCCATATGACTACAAATGCGATTGAACAACCCTAACCTCAAATAAGTGACGAACGAAGTAGTTTTATGTTGTAATAAGGCTTCTAGCGCAGTTTAAAGAAGGAAAGAAGAGTTTTTTGGCACCATATACATTCCTGAGTGACATGAAGACCAAGGCTTGAGCTGAAAACCCGATGCATCGTTCCTAACCTCAAAAAAGTGACCAGAGAAGCTGTTTTGACGTTGTAATGAGCGTGTCAACACGTTTTGAAGATCGGAAAGAGTTTTTTTAGCACTATTTTCATTTATGGAAAACATGAAGACCAAGGCTTGTGCTTGAAACCCGATGCATTGTCCCTAACCTCAAAAAAGTGACAAGTTGTATTTTGCTCAGTATCTTCTCGATAGTCTTAGATGCAAACGAGCAAGTAATTTCTACTCACTTTTTGCAGATGGACGACAATATATCCAAAGACGCCTCTGAATACAATTAATGAACCCTAACAACAAAAACTGTTCAAAATTAATCATAAAAATACAATAAGGGAAATCATAAATTTCATCAAGGGATGTTATTGAAAAACTATAAAAAAATATAGTAAATAATTGTAAATATTGTATTAAGTAATAGTTGTTGATGTTAAGTAACATGTAAGATCTACATCAAAAGAAAAAGAAAAATTTTCATCTGTCCAAATTAAAATACTATATTTACAATTAAAACAAACATAGTTTAAAAAAATACAAGTTACTTAACTGTTAAAAGATTTTCTCGTAAAACATCAAATTATAAAACTAGTGTTTCTGAAATACAAATGAATCATTGCTTCTTATTAAATAAAAATAATCATCTGCAAATGTAACGATATTCCAGCGCAACACAATCAACATTACTTAAATATGATATAAAATGAAGAATGTTACTATACCTGTAATGAATATTATTATTTTAACTTCGATATATTGTAGTAATAAGAGAACCGTGCCAATAATATTGTTTTTGAAGCTATAAGTGTACTTTTTTTTTTTTTTTTTTTTTTTTTTTCAACCTTTTTTCAGAAATTTTAGATGTATTCGACAGGATTGATGTATTTTTATGATTAATTTTGAACAGTTTTTGTTGTTAGGGTTCATTAATTGTATTCAGAGGCGTTTTTGGATATATTGTCGTTCATCTGCAAAAACTGAGTAGAAATTACTTGCTCGTTTGCATCCAAGACTATCGAGAAGATACTGAGCAGAATACAACTTGTCACTTTTTTAAGGTTAGGGACAATGCATCGGGTTTCAAGCTCAAGCCTTGGTCTTCATGTTTTCCAGAGATGAAAATAGCGCTAAAAAAACTCTTTTTCCGATCTTCAAAACGTGTTGACACGCTCATTACAACGTCAAAACAGCTTCTCTGGTCACTTTTTTGAGGTTAGGAACGATGCATCGGGTTTTCAGCTCAAGCCTTGGTTTTCATGTCACTCAGGAATGTATATGGCGCCAAAAAACTCTTCTTTCCTTCTTTAAACTGCGCTAGAAGCCTTATTACAACATAAAACTACTTCGTTCGTCACTTATTTGAGGTTAGGGTTGTTCAATCGCATTTGTAGTTATAGCGGAAGGAGCAATCAAGTTGATATATCATAATTGCACGAAAATAATTCGTCATCATATCTCTTAGGTGACCTCGGTAGCTGATATCACATTTTTTTTCACTTATTAGTCACTTTCTTTATGGTTATCTGTGGTTAAACATGTTTGTAACTGTAGTTCGGGCAATGGTCATGTCTAGTGATGATATCAAAATGTATCTGATCTTTTTACCCGTCTTTCAAAAGCTTTCCAGAGCTGAATAATAAAAAAACCTGATTTCTAGGATACTCCCACTTGCTTTAGGTCGCCATATTGGTCCGCCATATTGGTCCGCCATATTGGATTATTCTCGATCGCCACACGGCATTTGAAAAAAGAGGTCTTGAGCCAAATTTTAAGCCCTCGTACGCCTCGACACGCCTCACCAATTTTTGTCGAGGGGGGGTCTCACGTCTATACAGAATGCCATATAAATATATATGGGTGATTCTGCTGTAACTTGCTCAAATCATGTCCCGTACTCATACTCACGTGCCGTAATGAAATCCAAAACTTTAAAAATGTTAATTGTTTTAAATTTTGTCAACTTTACTTGACATATTGTCTAATACCGATATATTAATTTCTTCATTGAGATAATCGATCATTTAGAGTCGAATTTTCCATTCCGACTCAGTGTACGTGTGCAGGTATGCAAACTACAGTTTCTTATTGCATTTGAGGCTAGTAATTAAAGTAAGGGTGGACAAGTCATTGTAATACGTCTATGAGTCGTACGAGCACTACAAACATTGAAAATTCCATTCCAAACTTTTCCATTCCGACCCTACCTCACCTCAAAGTGCCGTTTTTTTTCATTTTAGAATAATCAATCCCGACCAAACTTGTTTTTCATCACTGTTAGGCTAAAAGACAAGACACGTGTCTTGGGGTTTCGTCCAATTAGCCTCTTTTCGCTACATAAATGCAAAAACGGTGGTGCTACTTCCAACGTTGGAAGCCAAGTGGTGCACTTCATTAGGTGCCTTTATCTGGGCTTAAATGAAAGCAAAAATATAATCCTAATGATGAAAATAAAAATCTTTGAATTTTATGCCCCAAATGAAAAGTTATAGTGATTTTATGAAAAATACTGAATTTCAGCCAAAATCACATTATTAGCGATATTTACGCTCTAATGGAAACAGCTGTAACTTTCGAATGAAAGCACAAAACCGAACAAAATTTTTTTTTAATCAATAGGTCTTGATCCCAGCTTTCATTTCAGCCCAGTAAGAACACTCTAACTGTTGAAGGAGTTTAGCTACATGTGTTAGAAAGAGATAAAATTATTCAAAAATCGATGAAAACTGACTTTTATAAAATTTCGTGTAACTTTTGACCAGCAAATTCGGTAGTTGCATCGCTTTGGATATTTGTTACTGATATTGTGTACAGAAGAAATACCATGAAAAAAATTTGTTTTAACCATCTTCTTTTTAAAAAATTTTCTCAAGTCGATCCAAGCAATTTACGGCAGAATCACCCATATATATATTTTTTTTTGCTGACTTTAATATGAAAATTATTTTTGAACAAAGTAAAAATTACTATAGTATTTGTCAAATATAAATAACTTACATAAATGTAGAATAGCAAATTTTAATATAATCTAGTTTTGCTATGTGGCATAATAATTTTTATAATATGGCGAGTATGTCTTAGTTTTCCTTTAAAATACAGTTATTTTTATTATAGTTATAACACTTTTGCTAACACCACTCTTCTCAGTGTGAAATTTTGCCTACGTAGTGTTACAACAATGAAACAGAAGTGAATACTTGTATGATTAAGATGAAATGTTATTAAAAAAGTTATTTATAAATACAACAGAAATACATTGCTTACCTTGAAACAAATATCACTTTTAACTTGGCCGAGAAATGTGATGTATTTTTATACATGATGTAATTCAATATGAATTTGTTTATTTATGTACATAGATATACAGTAAGCAAATTAATAAATAATTGAAACTTTTACATGCTGTTTTTATTACTAAGCTTCTTCAATTGTGACGATATTCTAATATTCAATAGGTTACATATAACTATTATGCTGGGCAGATTTGCAGTCAATTTTTCACAGAAAATCGAAAATCAAAAACAAAAAAGTTATATGTGATTTAAGGTTTGGATGACGTACCAGTCAAAAGTCAATATTACTTAGTTTGATTTTGTTAAAATACGAGTACAAAACAGTATTATACTACGAATGTCGTACAAAATGTATACTGCAGCAAAAAAAAAAAAAAAAAAACTTTACCATTTTTATATTTTGATATCAGAACTTTTCAAGGCTACAGATTCATTAGGAAGAATACTATTCATTGCCTGTGTGTATAAAGGTTCAGAAATTTCTTACAAAATATAAAAATACATCAAACTCACCTAACATTTTAATTTTGTTAAATGCTATTTTGAAGGGGATTACCATTTACAGTGACAATAAGCGGGCGATCAATTTTACAGAGAAAACTATAAATATAGCCCTCGAACAAAACACATTGTTGAGCACCATCATTTCATCATAGAGAAAGTTGAAGAAAATAAAATATGAATCAAGTTTGTGCCAAAGCTAAAGAAAGTCCAAGTATTCTGTTTGTTTAACTTGAATATTATAGTGCAAGTTAGATATTAAGAAGGAAACTGCTTTAAGCTATTGAAAGACTATTACATAACCATTTTTCACAATATAAATTAATTAATGTTATAACGTTTTTTTTTTGCATGGAAACAATTATTCATTTTGTTTAAATCCTTTTATTAATTGAGGGAACATGTTGTAAGTATATGGGTCATTTTACAAAAAATGCGATATTCCATGACACTTATGTTTAAAAACGATGGATCGAATTATTTCGAGTCGGACCTTTTTTTAAACAATGTAAACCAATTGTCCCTAAATTCACAATTGAGATTATATCGAAAAATTTTCATGCGTGACCGTAAGGTTGAAAAAACATACCAAAATGTCATTACCGTAACGTGAAGCATTTAAAAATTTCTTTTTTTGCGGCTTCAGGCAGCTATACATTGATTTTTTAATTTTTTAAAACTGTATTATCTAAAAGTTTCAGGTGTTGAGCACTTTTATCTGATAATTTAGAACCAAAAAAAAAAATTTTTATTTTCAAGTACGAAACATTTTATTTGTAAGCCTAGTTTTGCCACTTTTGAATTGCGCACCACAAATTATTTAATTTGGCCAAGTTATCAATTAACCATTTGGATGGACTATATACACTATATGCACATCATACTCTCGCAGGCTTTTCATACTTTTAACGGCTGTAAAAAAAACGCCTGCTTTGATTTACATGGGATAAAAAGGCAATTACTAATAATTCAGTTCACTATATGCTTTACGCTTCATGTATCACGAGTAAATGCTTACTTTTTTAAATATTTAAAGATATCTACAAACAACGTGCATTTGATGCCCTGGTAGCCCCCTGTGTTTCACTCAATCGACACCATGGGCGTTGGTGCATATCGTTTTAGCCCCTCCAAATATATTCTCGGAGCGAATAGGGTGCAGATGTGACAAACGAGGTTTCGTTGAAAAATTTTATCTTGAGGCTTCACAATCGCAAAAAAGTACCGTTACGATAATGACATACTTGTCATTGCCGTAACGCTCGTTTTAAATTATTTAAAAAATGCATGTAAATTAACATAGGCTTTACTAAATGATCGTAGAGTCAGGTCCAACAGTTTCCAACTAGTTTGGACCATATATAACTGGAAAAAATAATTAAAAAACTCTAAATATTTAATTTAAAAAATCGCAATTAGGGCGTAAAAATATCGCAGTTTTTGTGAAATGACTCGTATATGTATTTATACAGTGAATTATCACTAACTCATACGTTGGTACGTATGGTATATAGTCCATGAGTTGAGTATCTTGTCACATGTATGCCTGTTTAACTTTAATCAGTCTGTAAACGACTATTCTATAATATACACGACTAGCTGCTTGGTGTCTTGTCCTACAGTAATTACATCAGTCATACACCTCCTCGAATATATACATACATCGCTTAAAGGATAATGTCTCTCTTTTATTCACCTATATATAGCCCTTTCTGTTTTGAACCACTGCCCAAGGGGTTCCAGCAGAGGGAGTTAAGGGAGTTGGGTCGCAATTTACTTAACGATGAAAATGTTTCAAAAAAATTATATGTTGTAAAGAAACATTTCATGGATGTTGTCACTAAATTTGAACACAATCGGGTCACTCCTTATTTTTTATATCCCATAGAGAAAGTATTAAGGCTATATGATTGATTCACTTTGAGCGCAATTCCGGAATCGCGTCCCCACTGAGCACTTTGAGAACAGTTGGTCGTGATTAGAAAAGGACAGTACTATAAATTGATTTCCAAATGCTTTTAGAGAAGCGACATTTAAAGGTTGGCAATCTGGTGAATAGAGCCGGAAGCTTGATTTCGTAATGATTATTTTTTCTAATCACGGCCAATCGTTCTCAAAGTGTCCAGTGGGGGCGCGATTTCGGAATTGCCCTCAAAGCGGATACCATAAGACACTAGATACCTCGAAGAATATTCTGTAATTTTTTCTAAGTATATTATTTAAACATTAACGAGTACTGGCGGGTTCAACACAAATGCATTTTCCGTAATCAAAAGGGCGGATATTTTTAGGCTAGGTTAGTACAGCAGACTTTATCACAGCGCTTTATGCTCATACACGTGTTCCCCTTCAACTCTCTGCGGGAGCGACCCAACTCCCTTAGGGTACGATTACATGGAGGCGGATGGACGTCCCACAAGGTCGGGAAAACGATGGGCGGTCGTTTTGATTTGAAATACGAAAAGCCCGCCTTGCATGTTGTTGTTATTTAATGGCTATGGGTATACAGTAGACTCCGAAACGCCACAATTCATGCTTTTTAAATGACAATTTACGAAGCGATTTTATTACGAGAGGGTCGCCCACCTTCCCCCCTCGAGGCACCGCTGATTATTACTGTTCCGACGGCACGGTATGCATTACACCTCGTACCCAGGCACCGTTGTTCTTTACTATCAGCATGGCATGGTAAGCATTACACCAGCTGCCTAGGAGCTATCACAGTGATTAGGACATGTGGAAAAAATCACAGAGGTACATGCCACGAAGTGGCGGTGCGGGGTCTCGAACCCGAGCCCTCCAGGCGGAAAGCAAGCGCTCTACAACTAAGCCACTGAGAGCTCTCCCGCCTTGCATGTTGGTATTAATTTTTTTTTAATTATTTCAAATACCATGAAAAAAATATTGAAGTCAGGAATGAAAAAATTAAAAAGGTTGTAGAGCTGAAAAAAATTACGTTCAGCTATTTCAGATAATTTAAAAAAAAACATTATTACCAACATGCAAGGTGGGCTTTTCGTATTTTAAATCAAAACGACCGCGCATCGTTTTCCCGAACTTGCGGGACGTCCATCCGCCTCCATATAATCGCACCCTTAAGAGGTCGTAGGTAGTTTAATTGATAGATAAGAACTCGCTGAATCCAGGTGTTTTTATTTATGTCTCTAACCTTGGAAAATTTTGAGATATTTGCTCGCAAAGTTCGCACACTATACACATCCTCTTATGGAACAACATAAATATATCTTAATTTTCTAACCATAATGTAGGAGTTACATATCAGGATGGTAACTGTTTTATAAAAAAAAAATATCAACTTTCAAATTGTACCTTGCAAAATATAGGTAACCCTGAAATAATTCGAGATATTCCGGAAAGTATTAATCAAGTCGTTGTACTCTACTTGTATTTGCATACAGTTTTTACAGTTATGCAAATACATACATGACGGTGCTCTTACATATACTTGCAGCAGCGATACCAACTGACAATTATTTTTGGACAAAACAAAACAAAATTCCAGGAAATCAAAAAAAACCACACTCACTGATGAGTAGAAAGTTTATGAGCAGAAAGCCACTAACACACTGGTAGATATGTGGCAAATAGGCGCTTTTGTACGCCATTAGAGCTAAAACAGAAGAATTAGATGAAAAAGAGCTATATTGTCGCTTGATTACGCACAGGATAGGACATGGCACATTTTATTCGTTTGTACCCAACAAATATTGTGCTGAAATAGATCCAATTTCGGAAGTAACAATGACAAATTAAAGATATATTATGCAAAAATCGCAATAAATCGATTTTATTCTGATTTGCCGAAAATGTATTATTAAAATAACAATTAGACTTTCTTTCACTTGTTGGTATTAGAATTTCGAACAATTCGAAACCAGTCAAACTCAATTTCGCAAATAATTTATGGACAGATTAACATATTACTGTTAAAAGTTACCGAATTCCAATTTGTTTTCAAATTACATAATAAAAGTCCTAAGTACTTAAAAATTTGTGGGAATATATCCATTATGGTCCAAAATATATCATTAATAGTACATTACGCACCTAGTGAGCGAGGTTAAGACTGTCTTAGATTTCACGTGGTTAACGTGGTTAACGTGAAATCTAATGCATTTCTTAACCTCTGAAAGTGGTGCGTATTCTGTTTTTCATCAATCCTGCGCCGAGAGAAGGGATTTTCGTAGCGAGACGAAAGTTCCTACTTTCGGCGCAGTATGATAAAAATGTATTTAACCAGTTATAAAACGAGAAAGTTGATGTTATTCAATGAAAACTTTTTTCACATTTTTTTTCATCTTTTTCATCTTCAATACTCAACTCATAAATCATAACGTCAGGAGCACACAATCAAAAGCACATTTTTCTGTCAACTTTGCAGTCTTGAAATGAAACAATACTACGCCTATAGTATCATTGTAAAATATAGGTCTCAAAAAAAAATGAGCCCCTAATCGATCATTTTATTCGATTCAGACTTATAAAAAATAATTGATAATTTAATGCTTTTTTTACAAACAAATAACGATTTTACGTAAGCACATGAAAAAATTTTTATTGACATTTAATGGTATATTTAAAATCATAATATAAACCATAATCAGACATATTTTCACAAATTTTTAAGTACATCGGACATATATATATTTAAAATTAAAAATAACTTAAAATTTGGCTATGTTTAACACTAGTTTGTTAATCTGCCCATAAGCTATTTACCAAATTCAATTCAACTGATCTCGCATTGTTTGAAATTCCAATACCTACAAGTTAAAGACATTCTTTTTGTTGTATTTATAATATATTTAGGCAAATTACAATATATTCTCAATTTGACATTGTTTCTCACCTTCAAAATTTGACCTATTTTAGCACCATCATCCTTGCATATCAACGAATAAAATTAGCTGTGTCCCATTCTGTAGGTAAGAGTGCTATTTTTCTCATTCCTCTGGCCTAAGGGACGTTTTATGTGCTAGTTTTCTCTCAGACTAGAATTAACTACTTTCTTAGGATATAACTCATTCTATTTTATAAAAATAATTTATTATTTTCGTCATTAACTTTGTTTTCTATTACATTTAAAAAATATAGGTATATTTTTTATGAACAGTTTTAAAAATTTTTTAATTTGTGAACTGAGTCTTGAATACTAGTCCGTTACCGTCGACTGAGCAGAGCAATTGGTATTATTAAGTTTTTAGAAACTGTTTTTAAATAAAGGCATCTTTTGTACTGAGTTAGCTGTGTGCTGCTTATTTGTTTGACTTAATATCTCTTATCTTTCTTCAAAAATATTGAAACTTTTGGGTGCTAATGTACGTGCAAGCTTTTATACCAACACTAACTTTCAATTCATCATAATTAAAGGATCATAAAAAAATGTAAAATTCTGTACTTCAATAAGCACATATTCAATGTAAAATTTGATATTAACTTTTCTAACAGCTTTAGTATATATACTAGTATATTCAGTATATACTGCAGGAAAAATGTTATGAATGAACTATAGTGTGCATGTACACGTAATAAATTAAAAATACAACGTAATTTCGATATTATTAAGAATCAATCTGAATTCTGCAATAATCAATGTTCATCATAATCTTCAACATGTTACTTTTGTATGCCTATGGCAGTTCAAAAGTTATTCAAAACAATTTTCTGAACACGTACCATATTTGGATGATAAATGATAATGTGCTATGTTTTTCGTTGTTCATTTACTATTCTATAGAACACTATACATAAAAGTATTTATGTGTGTGTGTGTGTGAGAGAGAGAGAGATTAATATGAACAAACATTATTATTAACAAGATGTCTACATGAGTAGTTTAATCAATAATTACAGAATACGGCAGCCCTATTCATCTGCACATGCTAGTTGAATATTGTGCAATGCATCTAAATATAGAACATGTAAACATTTTTAGTATTTATTAACTAACACTAACCATTCGTGCTCTGGAACAGCAAATATAAGTATTTACAGCTCCACGAGTATACTTGCTTTTGTTAAACATGCGATCCACTTCCATGCATGCAGTATACCTAAGCACACAGACATCTGGGAGTCAACATTGATTGTCTGCTTTTTTTCACGCCTCGATGTTTTAGAAATAGTAGAGACACCACTCAATGGCAGCAATTTAATCTTGCCTTCCTTATCTCTTTGATACTTAACTAAAATACATCATCTTTATTTCTCTTTAACAAGCAAGACATGTCATTATTATTCTACCTACTACTGTCCACATAACTTTGGAAGAGAAAAACAGATTTTTTTCTATATTGTAGTGTACTGACCCAATCTGGAGTATGTACACATGTATATAGATGTTTTAAATCTACTATTACATGAATATCTTCCTACAAAAGTTATGTGGCAGTGTGCAATGAGGTGTAAAATGAATTTCCTTCATTTCACTCACCAAGAATACGAAGTAGACAGGAACTTAAATGCACTAGTAGCCTGACAAGACTAGATTAGTCACCTATTATGCATCCTATGTGTCATGAATCATGAATCCAACTCATACGCAAGTTCAGCAGTGGTATATTTTATAGTCAAGTGTGTATCGACACAAATTCTTGGATAAAAATTTAATTGAAAGATGCATGTTGATACTTACAGTAAGAAGCACATAGCTTTATACATTCAAGCAATTCTACAATCATTGCAACCAGCAATGAACATACAGACTGAGCAAGCCATGAAAAACTACATTATTCTTCATTTCAGAGCACATACACAGAGAATGTTGCGTACGTATACTAGACGGACAGATATTCGCGACCCCTACAGCATAAGGACCTTCTGTTGTAGGGGTCGCGAATATCTGTCCGTCTAGAGTACAGGCGAGTAAAACGCTCGTAAAATAAAACCGCAGTTTCCTGCAGAAAAGAGCTCCGAATTGCGTCAAAGAAAGTTCCCCTACTATTTCTCTTTGAATTTGTGCAAAGAAGTCTTACACTGCGTGAAAGAATTCAATCGTATTCGGCATATAGTCCAATAAACGTACTAGTCAGCTTACATTGCACCAAACAATATTGGGATTATGCCTCTACCACGTGACCTCAGTATATATATGACTAATATAGATGCGAAATAACACAGGTCTTATGGGAGGAATCTTGTTTTTATTTTTTTTTCGCACTTAAAAAGATATTGAGCTTAAAAAGATTGTTAATTCCATGTTACTGACATAATGAGAGTTACGTAGTTATTTTTTTCCTTTGATGAATTCGTTCATAAAGGTTGAAACAGCGTTTTGAACGTATACGGAGTGCCGTTTAACCCTACTTTGAGCTGTTTATGTTTCAGCTGTTGCTGCTGCTGCGCCACTGCTGCTGATGCTCAGAGGTAAACAAACAGCTCAAAGTAGGGTTAACGGCACTCCGTATACGTTCTAAACGCTTTTTCAACCTTCATGAACGAATTCACCAAAGGAAAAAAATAACTACGTAACTCTCATAATGTCAGTAACATGGAATTAACAACCTTTTAAAGCTCAATATCTTTTTAAGTGCGAAAAAAAAATAAAAACAAGATTCCTCCCATAAGACCTGTGTTATTTCGCATCTATATTAGTCATATATATACTGAGGTCACGTGGTAGAGGCATAATCCCAATAAAAACTTGACGGATTATAGTTTCGACCACGCTGATTACGAAAAAATATTGAAAAAACATCCTGGTGCTTGGGGTCTGTGAGAAAAAAGCATCGCAAAGTTTAAAACGTTCGTATCTCAAAAACGGTGGCACCTACAGTAAAATAGATTACACCATTCGACAGATCATGCAAAATTTAATGAGATACGATTATTTATTTAAGTCTCAGGACCGTCAAATAGTAAGATAATCACTTCCAAAAAGTTTCACAGGTTGAATGTGCGAGTACGTACAGCTGTGATCTCCCCACCACGCGGCCATGCTTCTCTGCTCTCGGTAGTTATGTATATATATACACATAGCTATAACTATATATCAGCAGCGCGGCACGGCACCTGCTGTTGCGTCTGCTCGTAAAGAATATATACACGGAGGAAGCATAAGGTATTTTCACTTGTGACGTCATTCCAAGATGGCGCTATCACTGCGTTTTTTTTTCAAATTTGCACCAAATGTGCAAAACCAGCTGTGAAATTCACGAGGACGTCCCAACTAATGATAATGCGATTAAAAACTTCAGGTTTTAATAAGCTATTAAATGAACACTAAATTTTTTACATCTTCACTTGGTAAGCAATGCAACAAAATGAATGAAATTATCGCAGGCATAAAGTTAATAAGAAAAACATTTTATTTTTTGTGCTTACCATGATCCAGTTATAACGAATTTGAAATATAGTCAATAGCGATTCCCGATGCATTAGAGGAGATTTTTCGTTTGTTTGCCAAAAGGGCAGTTTTAATGAAAATCAGTACAGAAAAAAAAGTACTGCAATCAGGCAGATTGTACCCGTCTACTATACATATGTGGCAGCTCGACCCAGCGCGCCAACGACGTGCCAACGTCGCAAGCAGACGCTGATGCCGAGAGAGGATTTCGACTAGCGCAGTCGGCCTTTTTCTCTCTCACACGCGCTAAGGAACGGGAAGGGCGCCGCGCTTGATCACCGTGGTGCTGTGACCGTCCTGCTCGCTCGCACACGCCAGGGCTTTACCACCACAGCTGAGGCGGGAGAAGAGAGGCCGGAGGAGAAGTCGGAAACTCGGGAACAAAAGGAAGGTCTGTCTGCGCGCGGGACGCCGCCTAGCTCGACGGCCTGTGCGTGCTCTCTGGCCAAGAGTGCGTACCCAAGAAGAATCTAGTTCTTTTATATACATAAGCACTTTTCTAAGCAATTACTCTTTATATCTAAATTAAGTCAAAAATCAAGTTCATGTAAAGCTCAACGTTGTGGCATTAAAGATACTTTAAGTTACTTGTGTGTTCCCCCTTTTCTTTACATGATCCTTCGCCCACGTGCTCGTGCAAAAGCTCTCTTTTGCGAGGTCCGTACAATGACCTTTAAAGTGGTGACCCCGATCAGTGAGCTAACAGTGAAGCACCATACGAACCCGAACACTGACTTTTTCCCTTGTGTATGTGTGTGACCTTAGTCTCCTCGAGCGCCAAGGTGCCCTAGAGTGCGAGACAGTGCGTAGCGTGGCGAACAACATAACCTCAAAATAAAAACTAAATTTCTCTCTCCCGTGCGTGGGTGTTTGCCCAGCCTATGCCGGTAGAAACCCGCAGTTTAGGGCTAGGGCGTTCACGCGGCCGTGGGTCTTCTCAACCTGGGAACGAGCAGCGGCTCACAGCCGAAGCAAACAACCAGTCCATGGTGGTATCGCCTTTCCAGGTTTCTCCTGCACGCCCAAGGCCAAGGCTGCCGACCAACATCACAGTGCGGCACCCCGACACTTATTGGAACGAGGAAAACCTTGCCGGATTTGACCTGCTGCCGTTTCCTCCGGCGCCCGGGTCCGTACCACATAACTATTTTTCTGTAAACTGGCCTATGTTATAACATAGGCCGGTGAAGCAAAAAAAAGTTATATGGTACGGCCCCTGAGGGCCCCTCTACAATTTTGAAACCCAGACCGTTCCGTACAACGTCGGCACGCCGTGGGAGGTTCCAGAAAGCAACACGCACGAGGGGGAGGAGGCCAAAAATACCGCGCCCCCTCCCCCTGCATATACAAGGTAATCCGATAATTTCCGATCCAACAGACCCACAAAACGAAGCTGAGATGAGCAACAAGCTCAGCATGCTGCCGTTCTGGCGCGACCAGCCACACATCTGGTTCATTCAAATAGAAGGCATTTTCGCTGCCAACGGCGTAACAGACGACGCCCAAAAGTTCTACCAGGTGCTGGGCGTGTTGGACAACCAGACGGTGAGCGAGGTGTCTGACCTGTTGGAGCACCCACCGGATACAGATAAATACAAGGCATTAAAAGAGCAGATACTTAAACGTACCACGGACTCCGATGAGACAAAGCTTCATAACCTCCTCACAAACTTACAGCTAGGGGATATGAAGCCCTCACAACTCTGGCGCAAGATGAAGTCCCTTGCAGGCTCTCGCATGCAGGACGACACTCTGCTAGTCAAATGGAAATCCTTGCTCCCAATAAACGCTCAAAATCTCTTAAAGATTTTCAGGTCCGATAACACGGAAGAGCTTCTTACAGCGGCTGATGAAATCGTGGCTAACAGCATCGGAGGTGTCGTGGCAGTAAGCAGATCACCCCCCGAGAGCGGGCTGGTCGAACGCCTAAGAGCGGTGGAAGCTGCTCTATCCCAGCTGGCCCTCAAAGTCCGCCCAAGCAACATCCAACAGGCTGGACGCCAAGGTCGCAGCCGCTCTCGCACCCGTTCACAGTCCAACAACCGCAGTCGCAGCCGATCAGCCGCGCCAAACCAGGATTGGTGTTGGTACCACAGAAGGTTTAAAGCCAAGGCGCGCAACTGCGAGCAGCCTTGCACGTACTCGGACAACTCAGGGCAGCAGGGAAACCAGTAGGCCCCCCTCCGCCGCAGATGTCGGAGGCAGGGTCTCATCAGGATAAACGTCTGCACATCCGCGACAGGCGCAGCAACGTCACATTCCTCGTGGACACTGGCTCTGTGGTTTCTCTCCTGCCACTGCATACGGTCAAAGAGCCCCCCCCCCCACAACGGAGTCTCGTGCTACACGCCGCAAACACAACAACAATCAACACCTTTGGCCATAAACAGCTCTCGCTTAATCTTGGCATGAGGCGAGACTACATCTGCGACACCATCATCGCTGATGTGCCGTACGCCATTCTGGGTGCTGATTTCTTGCTGAGGTATGGGCTTTTGATGGATCTAAAGAATGGCCGCCTCATGGACCCAACAACTGGGCTGACGACTGATGGCACGCTCGCACCGGCTCAGCTACACTCCGTGACGACCATTGCACCCGTGCTACCAATCAACGACAGCGAGTTGGCACGTGAGTATGACGCTCTGTTCAAGGAATTTGCCGACGTCTTCAGTCCCAACACCAGCCCAATCCAGGTTCCCGGCTTGCCAATTGAGCACACCATCTCTACCACCGGGCCACCCGTATTCGAGCGCCCTCGCAGGTTGATCGGCGACAAGCTGGTTGCGGCCAGGAAAACATTTGCCGAGCTGCTGGATAAGGAAATAGTTCAGCCTTCTTCGGGCCAATGGGCCAGCCCCCTGCACATGGTACCAAAGAAGGATGGCACGTGGCGTGTTACCGGTGACTATCGCCGCCTGAACGCCATCACCATCCCGGACCGATACCCGCTGCCAGTGATCGAAGACTTACTGCAGGAGAGCGAAGGCGAAATCTTTTCGACGATAGACTTACGCAAGGCCTTTTATCAAATTCCGATAGCCAAGGAAGATGTGGAGAAAACAGCAGTAACCACACCCTTCGGCCTGTTTGAATTTTTAGGTACTTCTCTCGGCCTCAGGAATGCCGCACAATCGATGCAGAGATCAATCGACCATGTCCTGCGGAAGCTGCCGTTTGCCAAGAAGTACATCGATGACATACTCATTGTATCCAAGGACCACAAGCAACATCTGGACCATCTGCGTCAGCTGTTGAGGACTCTGCAGGAGGCTAAACTGCACATCAACCCAGATAAATGTTCCATAGGACAGCCGCAGATAGTTTACCTCGGTTACAAGGTTTCGAAGGAGGGTTTCCAGCCTCCGGCCGCCAAAGTGGAGGCCGTTCAGGCCTTTCCCAAGCCCGACACTACATCCGAGCTGCGACGTTTCCTCGGCGTCATCAATTACTACAGGCGCTGCACACCTCATGCTGCCGAGTTACAAGCGCCACTCCACGACCTACTCAAGGGTCTTCCTAAGAAGGCCAAGCTGTCGTGGACACGTGAAGCAGATGTAGCCTTTCAAAAATGCAAGGACGGCATAGCAAATGCCGCGTGCACGACTTTCTACCTTCCCACAGCGCCGCTATCGCTCATAACAGACGCGTCGGATGCTGCAATTGGGGCGGCACTAGAGCAGCAACAGCGAAACGGCGTCTGGCGTCCTCTAATTTTTTTCTCAGAAGCTGACCGACACTCAACGCCGATACAGCACGTACGACAGGGAACTGTTGGCAATTTACGAAGCTGTCAAGTACTTTGAGAGGATCCTAGAGGGACGGCACTTTACCATCTACACAGACCATAATCCGCTTGTTCATGCCCCGCAACAACGCTCCGATAAGGCATCGCCCCGGCAAGCTCGACATCTGGAGTACATCCTAAGATTCAATACCACTCTACATCACGTCAGACCGAGGGGCGCAATTCAAGTCTGAGCTCTTTGTCGGACTCGCCAAGGCCATAGGCGCACAGCTTATACGCACGACTTCGTACCACCCCCAGTCAAACGGCATGGTGGAGAGGTTCCATCGCACCTTGAAGGCTGCGCTCCGGTGCTGCCCACAGTCCTGGCTGGACTGCCTTCCCACGGTCATGCTGGGGGCTGGGGCTGAGAACGGCTTTTAAGGAGGACCTCGAGGCTTCCCCTGCAGAAATGCTATATGGCACTACCCTGCGCATACCAGGCGAATTTTTCGTGTCGGAATCAGTGCGGGCAGACAAGTCAAGTTTTGTCGCAAGTCTTCGCAGACTCTTCAGGGCCATCCGGCCGGTTCCAGCAACCAGACACACCACCGCACGCCCTTTCGTGCACTAAGACCTGGAGAAGTGTTCGCATGTGTTCAAGCGAGTGGATAGTATTAAAAAGCCGCTTGAACTGCCTTATACAGGCCCGCACCGAGTCATTAAAAGGACGGAAAATAGAACTTATGTGATCGAGGTCAATGGGCTGGAGAAGGTCGTGTCGGTCGACCAACTGAAACCCGCGTATCTGGAACCTGCGGAGTCCAGCTGTGCAAACCAGACTGCTCAGCAACAACCTCCAGCAACGGGACCGCCTCAACAAATCAACGAGCAGCTTCCAGCGATGGAACCGTCTCAACAAACCAACGAACAACAACAACAGCAACTCCCAGATCCAGAACCAACATCAGAAGCCACCAGCCCGGAGCCTCCAGTGCATACCATACCAAAGCACGTAACATTCCCTTCGCTTCCTGCGAAGGTCACTAGAAGGGGAGTGGTTGTGGCGGCTCGGCCCAGCGCGCCAACGACGTGCCAACGTCGCAAGCAGACGCTGATGCCAAGAGAGGATTTCGACTAGCGCAGTCGGCCTTTTTCTCTCTCACACGCGCTAAGGAACGGGAAGGGCGCCGCGCTTGATCACCGTGGTGCTGTGACCGTCCTGCTCGCTCGCACACGCCAGGGCTTTACCACCACAGCTGAGGCGGGAGAAGAGAGGCCGGAGGAGAAGTCGGAAACTCGGGAACAAAAGGAAGGTCTGTCTGCGCGCGGGACGCCGCCTAGCTCGACGGCCTGTGCGTGCTCTCTGGCCAAGAGTGCGTACCCAAGAAGAATCTAGTTCTTTTATATACATAAACACTTTTCTAAGCAATTACTCTTTATATCTAAATTAAGTCAATAATCAAGTTCATGTAAAGCTCAACGTTGTGGCATTAAAGATACTTTAAGTTACTTGTGTGTTCCCCCTTTTCTTTACATGATCCTTCGCCCACGTGCTCGTGCAAAAGCTCTCTTTTGCGAGGTCCGTACAATGACCTCCAAACATATATGTATGGTTGCAAGCTTCCTCGCCTCCGCGATCATAACAAAGTCCCATAACCTCTGACGAGGTGTCAAAATTGATGCAGTGTGTGGCAAAAACATGAACAAAAGTTGTTGTATAAGTGGTTGTCACGATAAATCTGCGAAATCTTTTTTCCGTATTGCATCTGTGATTTCTCCGGATAATAAAAAATACAAAAGTATCAGTGCAGAGGAACGAAATGAAATCATTTTTTTATCTATGCAAAGACAACATTATTTCGCAGATTTATCGTGACAACCACTTATACAACAACTTTTATTCATGTTTTTGCCACACACTGCTTCAATTTTGACAGCTCGTCAGAGGTTATGGGACTTTGTTTTGATCGCGGAGGCGAGAAAGCTTGCAACCATACATATATGTATAGTAGACGAGTACAATCCGCCTGATTGCAGTACTTTTTTTTCTGTACTGATTTTCATTAAAACTACACTTTTGGCAAACAAACGAAAAATTTCCTCTAATGCATCGGGAATCGCTATTGACTATATTTCAAATTCGTTATAACTGGATCATGGTAAGTACAAAAAATAAAATGTTTTTTTAATCAACTTTATGCCCGCGATAATTTCACTCATTTTGTTGCATTGCTTACCAAGTGAAGATGTAAAAAATTTAGTGTTCATTTGATAGCTTATTAAAACCTGAAGTTTTTAAACGCATTATCATTCGTTGGGACGTCCTCATGAATTTCACAGCTGGTTTTGCACATTTGGTGCAAATTTGAAAAAGAAACGCAGTGATCGCGCCATCTTGGAATGACGTCACAAGTGAAAATACCTTATTGTATCCTCCGACCGCGAGACGAAATGAGAGAGACAAAAGACAAATAGCAGTACAACCTTTCTCTCTCTTACACGCCTCTGATTGGTTGGCCCCCTTCCGTATATATAGGTATAGTCGTGTCCACGAGTGGCGGTCGTGGAGGAACAGAGCAGATATATAGCCTTTTTTATATATATATTAGAGTGTACTGACCTTAGGGTATGTACACTTACTTTATTCATAGCCCAATCAAAAACTTCAATGCTGAATCAATGCTGAATCAACGTTGATTTCAGCGATACATCAACGCTGAACCAACGTTGAATCAACGTTGATTCCATGAATGATGGAACACTGAAATCAGTCGTAATTTACATTGTTGATTCAACAATGATTCAACGTTGAATCAACACTCATTCAACATTGAATCAGCGTTGAATCAGTGTTGATTTAAACGTTAATTTAATAGTAAAAAAATACAATGCGTATTTAATACAGTTTCACATCAAATAACTAAGCCCCCCTGTTTTGGTGTTACCATACGGACAGTACCTCCATAAACGCCAATATATCTGCCCCAAATGTTACTATACTACTTTGTAATTTTTAAAAATTCAATTTTAACGTTTTGATCGACGCTGAATCAACGCCGATTCAACGTTGAATCAGTGTTGAATCAACAATGTAAATTACGACTGATTTCAGTGTTTCATCATTCATGGAATCAACGTTGAATTAACGTTGATTCAATGTTGGTTCAGCGTTGATTCAACGCTAAAATCAATGTTGATTCAGCATTGATTCAGCATTGAAGTTTTTGATAGGGAGATATATAGCCAATACCCTACCTCTCCAAATCTCCACAGCAAACGCAGCGACTCCCACCAAATTATACCAATGATAGGGAAATATATGTAACCTGAGCTCTGATGAAAAAGAACTTATATATTACATCTGTTACTTGCTAGGCACCTTGTAACCATGGCCGAGTGGGCTAAGTACCGTTCACAGAAAAGTAATTTTGATCGGCCTTGTTATCGAAACTTGGGAAAAAATTTTTTTTTCACAGAACACATTTTGATCACAAATTAATGTGAATACATTTGGAAAAATATAGTTACAATTTATTTACAGTTATTTAAGATGAGAATGTAATGTATGTATAGTGAATCAATGTACAATATTTTGAAATAGTCGCTGTTATATAAGTAAATAATTAAAGTAATTGATACAATACATGGACCAAAGAACTTTTAAATAAACGTTAAACATCAAGTGTCTTATGAAATATATTTTAATTATTAAAGGATACAAGAATGCTTTCAATTTTGACAACAAAATAATATAGACTAAGTGTTCACTCTGCGGATTTTATTTAATGTATGTATACATACATATATATACGTATCTAAATATGTAAACATAAATATGTTCTGCTCCACACTCTACATCATCGGGACGATTGTATTTTACATAAACAAACAGTTTAAACTTTTTTCAGTGGACTTTATTTTATAAGCACTGTACGAAGACAGTAAGAGCTTTCTAGTATCGCACATTTGCTCGTGTTGAAGAGTAAATGAGTGACTTGCGAGTAAAGTGTAAGAAAATAGTATAAACACCAGTTTTTCTACATCGTAAGTGTATTTCATGATTTTACAGCATTTCTGCATAGGTATTTGTACACGCATGTTTCAATGGCATGGCACTCATTTCAGCCGTGAATGTGTACAATACTTATGTAAGATTGTGACAGTGTCCGAATAATACGTGATGTAAATTTGTTGTGTAGCTATACTTAATCTACATTTATTCGTTGCAAAAACAACTTTTCACAGCATTGTGTGTACGATTATAGTGTAAAAAATACATAAGGACCTCTTCAGCCACCGAACTGATCAGCCAATCAGGTGGCTTGGAACAAGTGACCCTGCATATTGGATTTTCCACCAATGAGAGTTGAGAGCGCGTTGTTTAACTACTGCTACACATTAACAAGAGTACAGGGTAAAAAATTTCCTCGATAAATAATATGTTTAAAATTTCTTAGGTGCACTAATTTATGTATGAATATAATTCTATATAATCATATGATTATTTGTAAAATATGCAATAAATAAAGTTTATGAAATATTTCAATATACAAATTTTACAATTTTTTTTTCTTTTCATGAGAATTTTAACGTCTAAAGTCAGTTTTTTTGTTCACCTCTGGTAATCTGATTTACGTTATCGTACGTACGAAGCTTTTAATTTAATACTGCTTTTCAAAGTAAGTTGTATTAATTTTCAGCAATAAAGAGTAAGTAGTTAAACAACGCGCTCTCAACGCTCATTGGTGAAAAATTCAATATGGAAGGTCTCTTGTTCCAAGCCTCCTGATTGGCTCATCAATTCGGTGGCTGAAGAGCCCACATTAAGTATTTTTTACACCACGTGTACGATTATTTGTATTTTACATCATGTTTTCTATTCCTCGCAAGTCACTCATTTACAGCAGAACATATGTTTATATATTTCGATACGTATATATATTTAAGCTGACGAGCAGACGTAACAGCAGGAGCCGCGCCGCGCTGCTGATGGGGGCAGGGAGCATAGTTATAGCTATGTGTATATACATGACTACCGAGAGCAGAGAGGCATGGCCGCGTGGTGGGGAGATCACAGCTGTACGTACTCGCACTTTCAACCTGTGAAACTTTTTGTAAGTGATTATCTTACTATTTGACGGTCCTGAGACTTAAATAAATAATCGTATCTCATAAAATTTTGCAAGATCTGTCAAATGGTGTGATCTATTTTACTGTATAGGTACCACCGTTTTTGAGATACGAACGTTTTAAACTTTGCGATAACTTATTTCTCACAGACCCCAAGCACCAGGATGTTTTTTAATATTTTTTCGTATTCAGCGTGACGAAACTATAAACCATCAAGTTTTCATATTGTTTGGTGCAATGTAAACTGACTAGTACGTTTGTTGGACTAATAAGCTTGATAAGCGATAAAAAAGTGCGTCGTTCACATGTAGACAAAAAGAGGTTGTATTACGCACTCAGCTAACAAAAAAACGGGCAAATCTTATTTTTTTAAAAGTAAGTGAGTTTTCGTGTAATTGAATGAGTATAGTTTGCTACACTAAATAACACAACAAAAACTAAATCATATTTTTATTTAAAAAATATACAATGATAAACAACAACTATTAACTTATGATACGAATTCCCATTACTCTCATTGGCTGTTTTTAGAGTGGGTATGTGGGAGTGTGGCTAAAATGTCCGAAAGTCACTGATGAGCTCCACCATTTCGAGGACTAGCTGAAAAAATATCAAGCCAAGCGAAGATGTATGTATGCATGTAAGTCTGTATTTTCCTCTCCACTGCTTTTTTTACAATACGGTCCTCAAAATGGCGTCTTTAGCCAAACTCCCTTACACTGACTCTAGCTGTTTTTTTTTTACGCAAAACCTTTATTCGTTAAATCTAAACGATGTGCTCAATGCTTTTGTGGAATATAAATCGAATGGTGCACAGTGTAAGAAATACAGAATACAGGGGTCTAATAAGGAAGTATCAACAGCGTTGGCTGCGTTGGTCGAAAGTTTTATGCCGACCGCAACCTTCAGGCCGACTGCAACCTTAAGAGCGCTTCTTCATCAGCGCCACTGCTGGCCAAGCTATGGAATATCGCTATAAACTATATATAGATACATGCAAATGCATCACGATTCACGGTGCAAGATAAGACAGGTGCTCTGGAAAAAAGTTGGGCGCCCTGCGCCACCGAATACAGTCACGCCGTGCACTCACTTTCTTGGTCGCGCCGCATGCCTGTTTTGGGCGCGCGGCGCACCCAAAGTACCTGGCGCGCGGGACAACTAAAATTTAGATCTAGCAGCAGCGCATCTAAATTTTAGTTGTCCCGCGCGCCAGGTACTTTGGGTGCGCCGCGCGCCCAAAACAGGCATGCGGCGCGACCAAGAAAGTGAGTGCACGGCGTGACTGTATTCGGTGGCGCAGGGCGCCCAACTTTTTTCCAGAGCACCTGTCTTATCTTGCACCGTGAATCGTGATGCATTTGCATGTATCTATATATAGTTTATAGCGATATTCCATAGCTTGGCCAGCAGTGGCGCTGATGAAGAAGCGCTCTTAAGGTTGCAGTCGGCCTGAAGGTTGCGGTCGGCATAAAACTTTCGACCAACGCAGCCAACGCTGTTGATACTTCCTTATTAGACCCCTGTATTCTGTATTTCTTACACTGTGCACCATTCGATTTATATTCCACAAAAGCATTGAGCACATCGTTTAGATTTAACGAATAAAGGTTTTGCGTAAAAAAAAAACAGCTAGAGTCAGTGTAAGGGAGTTTGGCTAAAGACGCCATTTTGAGGACCGTATTGTAAAAAAAGCAGTGGAGAGGAAAATACAGACTTACATGCATACATACATCTTCGCTTGGCTTGATATTTTTTCAGCTAGTCCTCGAAATGGTGGAGCTCATCAGTGACTTTCGGACATTTTAGCCACACTCCCACATACCCACTCTAAAAACAGCCAATGAGAGTAATGGGAATTCGTATCAAAAGTTAATAGTTGTTGTTTATCATTGTATATTTTTTAAATAAAAATATGATTTAGTTTTTGTTGTGTTATTTAGTGTAGCAAACTATACTCATTCAATTACACGAAAACTCACTTACTTTTAAAAAAATAAGATTTGCCCGTTTTTTTGTTAGCTGAGTGCGTAATACAACCTCTTTTTGTCTACATGTGAACGACGCACTTTTTTATCGCTTATCAAGCTTATTAGTCCAACAAACGTACTAGTCAGTTTACATTGCACCAAACAATATGAAAACTTGATGGTTTATAGTTTCGTCACGCTGAATACGAAAAAATATTAAAAAACATCCTGGTGCTTGGGGTCTGTGAGAAATAAGTTATCGCAAAGTTTAAAACGTTCGTATCTCAAAAACGGTGGTACCTATACAGTAAAATAGATCACACCATTTGACAGATCTTGCAAAATTTTATGAGATACGATTATTTATTTAAGTCTCAGGACCGTCAAATAGTAAGATAATCACTTACAAAAAGTTTCACAGGTTGAAAGTGCGAGTACGTACAGCTGTGATCTCCCCACCACGCGGCCATGCCTCTCTGCTCTCGGTAGTCATGTATATACACATAGCTATAACTATGCTCCCTGCCCCCATCAGCAGCGCGGCGCGGCTCCTGCTGTTACGTCTGCTCGTCAGCTTAAATATATATACGTATCGAAATATATAAACATATGTTCTGCTGTAAATGAGTGACTTGCGAGGAATAGAAAACATGATGTAAAATACAAATAATCGTACACGTGGTGTAAAAAATACTTAATGTGGGCTCTTCAGCCACCGAATTGATGAGCCAATCAGAAGGCTTGGAACAAGCGACCTTCCATATTGAATTTTTCACTAATGAGCGTTGAGAGCGCGTTGTTTAACTACTTACTCTTTATTGCTGAAAATTAATACAACTTACTTTGAAAAGCAGTATTAAATTAAAAGCTTCGTACGTACGATAACGTAAATCAGATTACCAGAGGTGAACAAAAAAACTGACTTTAGACGTTAAAATTCTCATGAAAAGAAAAAAAAATTGTAAAATTTGTATATTGAAATATTTCATAAACTTTATTTATTGCATATTTTACAAATAATCATATGATTATATAGAATTATATTCATACATAAATTAGTGCACCTAAGAAATTTTAAACATATTATTTATCGAGGAAATTTTTTACCCTGTACTCTTGTTAATGTGTAGCAGTAGTTAAACAACGCGCTCTCAACTCTCATTGGTGGAAAATTCAATATGCAGGGTCACTTGTTCCAAGCCACCTGATTGGCTGATCAGTTCGGTGGCTGAAGAGGTCCTTATGTATTTTTTACACTATAATCGTACACACAATGCTGTGAAAAGTTGTTTTTGCAACGAATAAATGTAGATTAAGTATAGCTACACAACAAATTTACATCACGTATTATTCGGACACTGTCACAATCTTACATAAGTATTGTACACATTCACGGCTGAAATGAGTGCCATGCCATTGAAACATGCGTGTACAAATACTTATAGTGTGGTACGAAGTACCACCTCTATGCTTTGTCGCAATTTTGTAGCAGTACCAAGATCTCCACCAGGTGGATCAGTGTCGAAACGGTAGGATTCATGTCCATATATATTAAAATGGTTACGTATATATACATATAAATATATTAATACATTCTACACATATACACTACCTTTTCGACACTGATCCATCTGGAGAAAAACTTGGTACTGCTACAAAATTATAACTCGGCACAGGTAGTACTTTGTACCACCTGTCTCATCTTACACCGTGAAATGCATACATCAGCGATAGTTCACAGCTTGGCCAACGGTGGTGCTGATAAAAAGGGCTGCGTTCACACCAGTGTTGGGTGAAGAGGATTCCCGCAGTGAAAATTACGGTCAGTAACATAAAAGTTACTGTCACCAACATACCAATCTATAGAGTGTTGAAGAAGCGAATAGGCAGAGAAGAAGGGGGCATTCCAGAGGTTCTCACCGGGGCTCCCAAATGTGACTGGCAAACATGTAAAAAATAACACAAGCGCCAATCCTCACACAACCCGAAAAGCTTACTGGTCCCTCTATTTATTTAAAATAAATTAAATAACGCAAGCGCCAATCACCACACAACCCGAAGCGCTTACTGGTCCCTTTAATTATTTAAAATAAATAAAATACCCCAAGCGCCAATCCCCACACAACCTGGAACGCATACTGGCCGCTTTGTTTACTAATTAAATAAATAAGATACCACAAGCACCAATTACCACACAATTAGAAACGCTTACTGGTCCCTTTATTTATTTAAAATATATTAAATAACACAAAAGCCGAACACCACACAACCCGGAGCGCTTACTAGACGCTTTGTTTATTAATTAGATAAATAAAATAACACAAACACCAAACCCCACACAACCCGGAGTGCTTACTGGTCCATTTATGTATTTAAAATAAATAAAATAAAACAAGCGCCAATCACCACACAACAAGGAGCACTTATTGGTCCCTTCATTTATTTAAAATAAATTAAATAACACAAGTGCCACTCCCAACACAACCCAGAACGCTTACTGGCCACTTTGCTTATTAATTAAATAAACAAAATACTACAAGCGCCAATCCCCACACAACCCGGAGCGCTTAATGGTCCCTTTATTTATTTAAAATAAATAAAATACTACAAGCGCCAATCCCCACACAACCCAAAGCGCTTACTGGTCCCTTTATTTATTTGGAATAAACAAGATACTACCAGCACCAATTCCCACACAACTCGGTGCGCTTACTGGTCCCTTTATTTATTCAAAATAAATATAATGACAACACAAGCGCCAATCACCACACAACCCGAAGTGCTTACTGGTCCCTTTATTTATTTAAAATAAATTAAATAACACAAGTGCCATTCCCCACACAACCCGGAGCGCTCAATGGTTCCTTTATTTATTTAAAGTAAACAAAATACTACAAGCGCCTATCCCCACACAACCCGATGCGCTTACTGGTCGCATACTTATTTTACAAAAAATAAAGTAATAAGGCAAGCGCCATTCACTACATAAGCCGAGGTGCTTACTAGTAGCATTAATTATTATTAAAAAGCATTAAATAATCATTCAAGCGCAACCAGCTGGTGGTGACCAGTGAGTATCCTGGATAGTAAGGTGATAAGCAATCGCGTTGTTACTTAATAAATTTTATCAATTATTACAGGGAACAGAAAGCTAAATTTATTTAATTAATGAACAAAGCGTCCAGTAAGCACTCCGGGTTGTGTCGGGATTGGCGCTTGTAGTATTTCATTTATTTAATAAATAAACAAAGTGGCCAGAAAGCGCTCCGAGTTGTATGGGGATGGGCGCTTGTGTTATTTGTTTTATTTAATTAATGAACAAAGCGTCCAGTAAGCGCTCCGGGTTGTGTGGGGATTGGCGCTTGTGATGTCATTATATTTATTTTAAATAAATAAATGGACCAGTAAGCGTTTCTAATTGTGTGGGGATTGGTGCTTGTGATATTTTATTTATTAAATTAATAAACAAAGCGGCCAGTAAGCGTTCTGGGTTGTGTGGGGATGGGCGCTTGTGTTATTTAATTTATTTTAATAAATAAAGGAACCAGTAAGCGCTCCGGGTTATGTGGGGATTGGCGCTTGTGATGTCATTATATTTATTTTAAATAAATAAATGGACCAGTAAGCGTTTCTAGTTGTGTGGTGATTGGTGCTTGTGTTATTTTATTTATTTACGCGCTTCCTGGCCACTTTGTTTATTAATTAAATAAATGAAATACTACAAGAGCCAATCCTCACACAACCCGGAGCACTTACTGGACGCTTTGTTTATTAATTAAATACATAAAATAACATAAGCACCAATCCCCACACAACTCGGAACACTTACTGGTCCATTTATTTATTTAAAATGAATAAAATAAAACAAGCGCCAATCACCACACAACTAGGAGTGCTTACTGGATGCTTTGTTTAATAATTAAATAAATAAGATACCACAAGGGCCATTTACCACATAACCCGGAGCGCTTACTGCCTACCTACTGATTGGCGCTTGTGTTGTCATCATATTTATTTTAAATAAATTGATGGACCAGTAAGCGCTACGGGTTGTGTGATGACTGACACTTGTGTTATTTGATTTATTTTAAATAAATAAATGGACCAGTAAGCGCTCCGGGTTGTGTAGCGATAGGCACTTGTGGTAATAATTAATATTTTATTATTTAATACAGTCACAATAGTACTCCAAAGCTCTAAATACACTTCAAGGTCGGGACGACCCCTCAATGGTAAAAGGTCTCTTTGTCTAGCTTTCGTACACTGGAACTTTACAAAACTATGAGGCTGTTTACATAGGCGCGACAGTTTTTTACAGTCTCATTTAAAACTAATGGTAATGTGTCGCTCTATCGCATCCATAAGAACAGCAAATTTTTTCCCAGTTTTGTTAGCATCAAGACACAAGTCTCAGGCGTCTCGGCGTTTGGTCTACTTGACTGCTTCCCGAGTAAAAATTGAAAGTGGGCATCCCAGCTTAAACGCATGGTCCAAATCAAGTAACCAAGTTTAGTCACAGGTGTGTTTTTAATTTGGCGCTGACTTGGGCGCAGCTTGGCTTGACTTTCGCCTAGTAATCGCTCACTTTCGTCTTTACTGATATTGGATACATAGATGTATATAAGTTTGGTCATATGTCCATGTGTGTCTGTGCGCGCGCACGTCGTACTACTTGTTTGTATACTTATGTATATAGACGTCTCTGTGTTATACTCATTTGCAGAGTGCAGACGAAAATGGGCGAGTATCTCTATGGGCAAAAGTCATGCCAAGTCAGGCCAAGCTGCACCCAAGTCAAGGCCGTATTACAAACCCACTGGAGGCCAAGTCAGGTGCCTAGCTGCGGCCAAAATGCGGGGCATGGCTGATGGTGGCCCAGCTTGACCCCACTTTTCACCAACTTTCAATTTCTACTTTGGTTAGTTAGTTTTTTTTCGCGAGATTCATCGATGAATATCGATTTCACTTCGAACAGTTCGAACGTTAGTGGAAAAGGAGTACACTATTTTATGCAGTGCAAAATAGGCTTAAATGGCTGCTGAAATGAGACTCTGTCGATTAAAAAAAAAATTTGTTGAATATTTAGTGCCATTAATCAAAAGTTATAGGGATTTCGTAAAAAATTACGAATTTCCGGCAACGTCTACAAAATCTTATTTTCAGCCATTTTTCTTCGTTCCTCTTTTCACAGCTACAATTTTTGAACGGAGGCACTGAATGGAATGATATTTTTTTTACAGTCGATAGTATTTATATCTCAGTTTTTATTTCATTTAAGATAGAATACTTAGACTATACACAAGGCTTAGGCCACGGGCACATGGAGAGCGTAACGCGTACTGCGTAACCGTTTGAGCCCATGAGAGTGAGAGAGAGGTGCGCGTATTTTACCTCTCTCTCATTCTCATGGGCTCAAATGGTTACGCGGTACGCGTTACGCTCTCCATGTGCCCACGGCCTTAGATACACGCATCAGAAGTAATAGTTTCGATTACACCGAATCTAACGATGGCCTCATTTATACCCTTCATCAAACAAAATCTGGAGAAATTAATGCTTGAAGTCGCTGTGTTAACAAGAGCGGTTATGGCAGACATAGAAAATATAAAGATTCGCAACCTCAATCGAAAGTGCCGGGTATTATGAGTATACATGTATTGTAGATTTTAACTTCATCTTTCAAATACCGTCGCTATGAAATATGGCTAAACGGACTAGAAATTGAAATAATTGCAAAGAAAGGCATCAGTCAGCTTATATGGACTCGGTTCGGCAATGATACGTTGGTTAAGTTTTTGGTTAAGACCTACCCCCACCCTGGCTTAACTAACCAACCGTGTGTTCGCACATATGTTAACAAAAGTTAAACGTCTGATCACGTTTTGGCGCACTTTGAGCGCTTTGATGAGGCTGAGTAGGACTTGAAAGCGTTCAAAGTGCGCCAAACTGTGATATCAGACGATTAACTTTTGTTAAGGTAAAAGTACCTATTCGTGAAACATGTCCCTATTATGAAAACTCAAGATTAAATAATCATGAAAATTCTAATAATAAAAATAAAATATACTGAAGAATCTCTATAATACAACCGTATCAAATTAACAAAAATAGTAAACAATTTCAAACATTATTATATTGAAAAATATATTATTACGAATCCGGTTTTCATAATACGGACAGTTTGAAACATATATGTTATATAACCTGCAATATGTGATGTTCCTATTTATGAAACGCACGAGCCCATTTAATTAACATGTAAATTTTATAATTGGGACTTGTGTCTCATAAATATGGACACAACTTTTTAGCTATTCCATAGTTATAGACATTTTTATCGTGTCAATATTTGCTTATAAAATTATTTTTTTACATCTAAATTTAATTTCAAAAATGTCAATTTGTTCAGAAGAGCATAGCGCTTCTATTAAAACCAAAAATTATGGACATATGACTATTTTTTTATTTAATATTGGTCGATGAAACGTAACAATCGAAATTTGTATCCATAATACGTACTTTTACCTTAACATATGAGCGAATACACGGTTGGTTAGTTAAGACAGGGTGGGGGTAGGTCCTAACCAAAAACTTAACCAACGTATATCATTTCCAAACAGAGCCTTGTCCTGCTACAAAGTCAGTGAAGCCGCCATATTGCTTGGCAGGAGCGGACGCAGTTCAAATTCAAATGCTAAAGTAAATTAAATGATGGCTTACATTTTCAACTGTAATAATACCGTCATATTGATATATCATGAAAAAATTTGGGAGACATTTAATACCCATGAAAATAAAATATAATACATTAACAAGGTCAGCTTTAATAAATTGCACAAATTGTCACACTGGAGAATAAATATAACATATATGTTTACGTTGCTTTCCCTGCCGACTACTTCAGTTTTTTATCTATCTCAATTTGGGTTGGCACCTCTACATGAGGAAGCCTCCCTTAAGGAAGCTCCCTTGTGCAGAAATGCCAACCCTCGTTGTAGAGGTCTCGAATTTGCTTGCAAAACTTAGGTATATTTGGCATCACTGACGCAATAAGAGAACACAGCCTAACCTAGGGAAGATAATAACGTAATCAATTTTTAATAGAATATCTTGAAATTTTCCAGGGTAACACTTACTTTGCTAGGCGTCATTGGAAAGAGATTTTTTTTATACAAAATGTGTGCGCTCTTGTTACGGAAACTGTTGATTTATTCGAGTTTTTAAGTTGTTTTCATCGCGTGTGCGAGATCCACCACAAGAATACGTGTTAGAAAGTGCTACATTATATTAATAAAATCTCGAAATTTCGCAGAGTAAGCGATATAAATAATTATATCATTGGATTCAGTAAATTTTTAACTATTAAATTCATTTGGTATTGGTTCGGGGAACTGTCACGAGGGAGCCTCCCTAAGCTGACGGGTGTATTCCGTTATTGTCGCGCGACTCGCAAAGAGAATCGGAACGCTCCGATATTCTCGCGAAAATAAAAGGGAGCGTTCCAAAACCTACGAATGCGAGACTGCGAGATCGCCGCGTGATTGCTTGCGTATGAGTATAGTCGGTCACGTCGAACGATAGCTGGCGCTGCGCATCTTCAAACATATACTTAATGTACGCAACTGCCAACTGTGGGGTTTTGCATTCGTTACGTATATGATTCGAAGCGAATTGCATCTTGGTCTCGTAATTCTCGACAAAATCTTTCTTTTTGTTCTGTTCCTGTGTATTCTCCTGAATGTATTTGTCAACTTAATTTCAATTAGTTCCAGGAGAAAATTATAAGTGGTTCGATTCAGTCAAAAATTTTTACGAAAACTTTCATCACTGTACTGATCGATTACATTGATGTAATTATAATTACAAATCTTGATTCTCTTTATTTTACTTCTTTGAACTGCAAGAAGCGACACTACAATATCCTCCTCTTCACTTGAAGAATCTTCAGAGGATTCTAACAAGTGGTTAATACATATAATGGCATTTGTCCTAATGTTTCGAATCCGATTCATTGTTGTTTTTTTTAATATTAAACTTTCACACGGGCTTACTAATTTTAATACGTATGGTTAAATTACAAAAAAATACTAAAAGAAAAAGGTCAAGTCGAGAATTACGAAACCAAGATGCAATTCGCTTCGAATCATATACGTAACGAATGCAAAACCCCACAGTTGCGTACATTAAGGTGGCTCCAGCGCCTAGTGCCGTATCAAAATGGGGAGACTAAAATTAATCATTATTTTCTTTAAAATATGGTATAAAATTATCGTAGAGACTGTTGTAAGCCATATTCTACATTTTATCTGTTACTTTAGTGAGTCAATATAAAAAAACAAAAAAGTTTTATGGTGCCCTAATTGATGAACTGTTACGGTACGCTCCTAAGTTTAAGAGTAGTTATATCTATATATATGTACTCTGATGAATGCAGACAGCTGAGAGCTGACTTGCACTCGCAACTGTATACTTAGTCTCCGATTATTTAAAGATTTTGTTCGATAACAAGACACTTTTCTCATGTCATCGAAAACTGCGTAATAATATATACAAGATAGTATGTTTTTTACACCTTACGGGTTATTTATATAAGTGCAGCAGTAGGTTGTAAATCGCGTAAGCTTGCATTTCCTATCCAACCCGTCTTAAAACTACGATTTTGTAAGCATAATTTCTTACAATTTTCATCGTCAACCTTCATTTTTTTTTATACGAATAGAAAGATGGGAATTCAAAGAATATAATTCAATTTTATTAACCTAAGTTGGGTTATTTATAATTTTAACATTGAGGACACTGGAGCCACCTTAAGTATATGTTTGAAGATGCGCAGCGCCAGCTATCGTTCGACGTGACCGACTATACTCATACGCAAGCAATCACGCGGCGATCTCGCAGTCTCGCATTCGTAGGTTTCGAAACGCTCCCTTTTATTTTCGCGAGAATATCGGAGCGTTCCGATTCTCCTTGCAAGTCGCGCGACAATAACGGAATACACCCTACATACAAAATACCGTACAACATTTGACCCAAAAATCAGTAATAGAATAGCTTTTGATATTCGTTGTGGATGGTATTTGAGATAAAACTACTGCAAAAAATCATTTTTTCAACCAATATTTTTTTTTACAATTATTTACGGCATTTTGAGCCAAATACAGCACCATCACCATGTACGCTACGAGATGAGGTACCCAAGTAGAAATTGAAAGTGGGCGAAAACGGGGCCCAAGCTTGGCTACCATTCCGCGCACCTTGGCCGCAGCATGGCACCTGATTAGGCCTGCAATGAGTTTGTAATACGGCGCTGACTTGGTGCAGCTTGGCCTGACTTTCGCCCATAGAGATGATCGACCACTTTTGTATACAGATCAGTATAATACAGACATGTCTATATACATAAGTATATCAACAGTACGACGTGTGCGCACAGCGGATATTTATACAAACTTATACGCTTACATATGTATCCAATATCAGTGCAGACGAAAGTATGGGATTACTGATTTACTGAGCGGAAGTCATGCCCAGAGATTAGTAGAGAGATAGCTGACTGCAATGCTACGGCGCGAGTTCACTTTTGGCTACTGTTTCGAGCGCCCCGTCGCGGCCAAGCGGTCGAAACAGGCACTCATATTTTTTTTTTTTATTTGAGAAGCGTGGAGGGGGTATACCGAGTGTGTGCCTACGGATTCGCGTGGAAATGGGCATGTAGGCACATACTTTGGAGACGCGTGGAAGGGGTATACTGAATATGTGCCTACGGAGAGAGGAGTGGTGTGTGGTGCATGGAAATGCCGACTACAGCTAGATAACTATATATATACCCGCGTATATCATAGCGAAAGAAAGCGACGAGTCTTTCTCGCTATATACTTATACTAACTTCTTAAATAAGGTCATAGAAATTGAGGGGAAATAGAGAAGAGAAAAAGATTTCACATCTAATATTTGTAAAATAAAAAACCTATTTTAATTTACAATTCTCTATGACATATGAAAGTTTAAGAGAGGCTAGCCATATTATTTTTCGAAAATTAAATCATACAAATAAATGTTTACGCAATTGGAAGCTCAGACTTTCAAGGCATTTATTTTTTAGTTCTTCTTATACTTTGGATTTTCGTTTAGTACTGCGTATCAAATTACGTTGAAAAAATATTTCGCTTGAAATAATTTTTGAGGTTGATAGTATGGCTATAAGCACCTTAAATATAAATTATTATTTTTACTTATCATAATCGCTATGAACTGTAGGCCAAGCTTCGGAGGGTATCAATGAACATATGTGACTTTAGGTTACATGGAGTCCGAAGTTTGAATAGCTGAGATGGCTAGGGCTTATGCCTATTTGGGATTATTTTGGCGATTTGGGGTTCAATTCTGATTGCCATTGGATTTTTTTTTTTTTTTAGTATAATTCAGTATTCTATTTTAATTTCTTATTGCAACTTTCATTTTAATTTATGAATATTGTCAACACTTTTTTTTCGGGCATGGTAAAAAAATTTTATTTTTAATACTGTGTCACGTACATAGAATCCTACGCAACAACTGACTATTAAATAATTTATTACGTTAATAGTTATAGCTGGCAAGGCTAATTCATAATTTTAAAGGTAATAATTTGAATGATAGTAACATTGATAACTAACTAAATACTTGGTAGATCATATAAATCTTTATGTGCGTATTTTTAAAAAAAATTGAACCACATCCTAAATTATGAATAAAAATCGGGCCTTACTTTAAATAAACAAATTCCTAGTGCAAAATCTTTAAAAATCCACTCAGTTTTCTGACACTCTAAAAACCTATCGTTCAATGTTTCAGTATTTTCTCTGCAGGTAGAAATTTATTCAACAATATTATATTATGTTGAGTAGCAAATTGAAAGTTTTAGTCATTTATTGCAATCTAAAGTTTTTTTTAATGAAACTATCGTATAATATATTTAAGAACAAACCAAACTACATTTATTTTTTTTAGCTACAGTAAGTATTAAAATGTACGTATATAAATTACAAGCTCAGATGTGTAAAACCTGTCAATGAAATCATAATATTTATCACATTAAAGTAAAAATTATCCTATAAAAAAAATTCTTATGGAGTGTGCGAAAATAGAAAATGTGGTTTTTTCGTACTGTATGGAATAAGATCTTGTTAAGAATTTAATTAAAATTACAAATTAGGGAATTGTTCTATCAATCTTATTGAAATACTAATTTTGAATGCATGAATCGAAAAAAAAAAATTGTTTTATTGTTCAAAATGAAGCTGTATAACGTATGGAGAGATTAAAAAAAATGTAATTATCTGAATTTTCCCTAAGTAAAACTAAAATGTGTATAAGAATATTTATTTCACCTGAATAATACAACAATCTGTTAAAAAAAATCAAGAAATCGTCAAGAGATATGACAACCTTAAAAAGCTATGACGATTGTTTTTCCCAAGCCATCGTAACAATATGAAAAAGTAATCCTGCTGAGTCCTGAATCATTGACATCGGTCAAAAAGTCTGAGATCACACACATGCAAGCATACGAATACGCACATAAAGATTTATATGATCTACCAAGTATTTAGTTAGTTATCAATGTTACTATCATTCAAATTATTACCTTTAAAATTATGAATTAGCCTTGCCAGCTATAACTATTAACGTAATAAATTATTTAATAGTCAGTTGTTGCGTAGGATTCTATGTACGTGACACAGTATTAAAAATAAAATTTTTTTACCATGCCCGAAAAAAAAGTGTTGACAATATTCATAAATTAAAATGAAAGTTGCAATAAGAAATTAAAATAGAATACTGAATTATACTAAAAAAAAAAAAAAATCCAATGGCAATCAGAATTGAACCCCAAATCGCCAAAATAATCCCAAATAGGCATAAGCCCTAGCCATCTCAGCTATTCAAACTTCGGACTCCATGTAACCTAAAGTCACATATGTTCATTGATACCCTCCGAAGCTTGGCCTACAGTTCATAGCGATTATGATAAGTAAAAATAATAATTTATATTTAAGGTGCTTATAGCCATACTATCAACCTCAAAAATTATTTCAAGCGAAATATTTTTTCAACGTAATTTGATACGCAGTACTAAACGAAAATCCAAAGTATAAGAAGAACTAAAAAATAAATGCCTTGAAAGTCTGAGCTTCCAATTGCGTAAACATTTATTTGTATGATTTAATTTTCGAAAAATAATATGGCTAGCCTCTCTTAAACTTTCATATGTCATAGAGAATTGTAAATTAAAATAGGTTTTTTATTTTACAAATATTAGATGTGAAATCTTTTTCTCTTCTCTATTTCCCCTCAATTTCTATGACCTTATTTAAGAAGTTAGTATAAGTATATAGCGAGAAAGACTCGTCGCTTTCTTTCGCTATGATATACGCGGGTATATATATAGTTATCTAGCTGTAGTCGGCATTTCCATGCACCACACACCACTCCTCTCTCCGTAGGCACATATTCAGTATACCCCTTCCACGCGTCTCCAAAGTATGTGCCTACATGCCCATTTCCACGCGAATCCGTAGGCACACACTCGGTATACCCCCTCCACGCTTCTCAAATAAAAAAAAAAAATATGTGTGCCTGTTTCGACCGCTTGGCCGCGACGGGGCGCTCGAAACAGTAGCCAAAAGTGAACTCGCGCCGTAGCATTGCAGTCAGCAATCTTTCTACTAATCTCTGGTCATGCCAAGTCAGACCAAGCTGCGCCCAAGTCAGCGCCGTATTACAAACCCACCTTCAGCCAGGCTTGCAGGTTGCTTGATTTGGACCATGCGTTTAAGGGGGCTCCTTCATGAAAGTCCCCAAACAGAGATATATTATTTCTTATAAATAAAAGTCTAGTGAATTTAATGGTGGTCTAAATTATATTTTGAATGGGTCAAAATTTTGAGAAATCCGAGCTCAAAGTTGTAACTATTAGCACGTGTTCCTATGGGGCAGCGTGAAAAACAATTTGTTTTCGTTTATAATAAACCTAAATTAAATGTCCCAGCAGACTGAATATATACGTTTTGTAGATGAAGTCTTCCTCTGTAATATGCTGTATTAAAGATTGTAGATAAAGGACCATTTTAGCGAGATATTTGTGATGGAAATAAATAAATAGTGTCCGGGAGGTCAGGAGGTCACGTGGGTAGCAGACGTACTTGTTCACGACATATATATACCATATACCTATATATTACATTGCTATACTACACCAACACAGGTGGTCTGGTCTGGTGGTGTACCCTCGTGTGCACTAAGACTGGTCAAAACAATAATTAATTTTTCGTACAAAGTTAAACTACACACATAAATATCATTTTTCCCACTTCATACGTTATTAAAAATATCATAATGATTTTCAGACACATTTGTTTATTAAAAAACAAAACCTTATTTTTTGTTTGTCTTTGACCTCAGCAGTAGTCGTAGGAGCCCCCTTAAGACTTTCAATCATAGAGGTATAAGGATAGAGGGGAAAAGCGCTATACTAGCTCATTAGCGGCAGCGACAGCATAACTAAGTGTAACGGGGCATCTGTCCTTGTTGCCAAAGCCACGTTATTGGCTACTTCTTCGTCCTGAATCCTACAGTTGATTCAATCTCATGTATGACTCGACCAATAACATAACTGCCAGACAAAGACAGATGCCCCGTTACGTAGCGAATTCTGCTGTCGCATATCACGCCCCCTTTTCTCCTCTATTCTTATACCTCTATGCTTTCAATTCTACTCGGGGTACGTGGGATGGATTTTAGTTTTAACTTTGGTCGCTTGGATTGCTTTTGCCAGGTTCTTTGGCGCTGTAGTAGTCATATTTCACCCTACATATGGCGTCGCGATGGATATAGCGCAGAACGGCACGAAATGAGTCCTCTTTGGTACGCCACACCTTGCAGCTTCGCTCTAGATTAACATTTCTCTTAAATCACGTTCAAGTTACATATGCGCGGACACTAGAAAAAGATAAAGCACTGTCAGAATTTAAAAGATAAAGTATTTTTACACAAAACAACTAACCATTTTCTGTAAGTAGGTATTTATTATGTTCTTTGTAGCTACATTTTATGACAATTATTAGCGTAACAATTAGTTGTACATTACATGACAAATCTAGAAGCTCCCTGGAAATGGATCAACTCGATTTTTTCTCAACATAAACTGAATTCTTCTATTCATATCCTCGTCGTAAATAGCTTTACATCTTTCATAATTGATTCTTCTCCTGACTTGACACGGTTTTTCATAATATCTTGTGCGTCTAAACTGATCAAGTATGCCTTCACGTCCTAAAATTTTGTTCATTAGACGGCAAGCACGTTCAGTATCATTGTTTTTAACAAAAACCGTTCTTGATAAATAATAAACATGTTTTAACCCCATCTACAACATAAATACAAAAATTATATACTTTCTTATCTTTGTGTAAAACTAGCAAAAACATTCGTTTTCAATTAACTTTGTATTGAATGATTGTTATTGAGAAAATGACTATTGGATGTACAATATAAGGTAAATAAATGTACGCCTTGGACACAATTAAAAAATACCGGTAAAGTGTACAAGAGATTTGTTGAAATGTCGGGAAAACTGGCAATAAATTTTACTGTAAAGCTTTAAAAGATTTTTTTGTTGAATAAAATAGATGAATATAACTGTTACGGTAGTCTGTACACTATTAACAACGACTTTATATGAATATCGGTGAACTGTCTTCATGTTAAATAACTACGCTACACTAGCTAAATGTGACGAGCATAGACTTAAGAGAAACAGAGACTGCTCGTTCTTGTGTACGTCGTAAAAGCAAAAGTAGAAGGAGACACAACATCGAACGTGGGTCTGTCTCTCTTGCACATTTCCAACTTTGGCAACGCACGGTAAAAACAGACACCCAAGTTCGATGCTGTGTGTCTCCTTCTACTTGTGCTTCAGCCTTCAGCCTTCAGTACCGTACAATCGTACATAAGAACGAGCAGTCTATGTTTCTTATATGTCTATGGCCAGCTAATGCAATCTACCCACCGTTGGGCAGTGGTGGGCATAGAGATATAAGTATTTAATAAACTGGCCAGTCAACGCCCCGGGTCACCTATTACTAGGTGACCCGAAGCGCTGACTGGCTTGTTTATTAACTAATTAAATGTAAATCAACAGTCCAAGCACCTATCACCGCATAACCCAAATCGCTTAGTGGACCTCCTGTTTATTAATAAACTGAGCAGCTATTACTAGGTGTCTCAGGGCGCTCACTGACCAGTTTATTAACTAATTAAATATAAATTAAAAGCCCAAGCACCTATCACCAGATGACCCGGAGCGCTTAATGGCCACTTTTTTGTAGATTAAACTGAGCGCCTATCACCAGGTGACCCAGGGCGCTGACTGGCTAGTTTATTAACTAATTAAATATAAATTAACAGTCCAAGCACCTATTACCGCGTAACCCGAAGCACTTACTGGACCATCTGTTTATTGATAAACTGAGCGGCTATTACTAGGTGTCTCAGGGCGCTTACTGACCAGTTTATTAACTAATTAAATATAAATTAAAAGCCCAAGCACCTATTACCGCATAACCCGAAGCGCTTACTGGACCACCTTTTTATTGATAAACTGAGCGCCTATTACCAGATGACCCGGGGCGCTTACTGACCAGTTCATTAACTAATTTAATATAAATTTAAAGCCCAAGCGTCTATCACCAGATGACCGGGGGCGCTGACTGGCCAGTTTATTAACTAATTTAATATAAATCAACAGTCCAAGCACCTATCACCGCATAACCCAAATCGCTTAGTGGACCTCCTGTTTATTAATAAACTGAGCGGCTATTACTAGGTGTCTCAGGGCGCTCACTGACCAGTTTATTAACTAATTAAATATAAATTAAAAGCCCAAGCACCTATCACTAGATGACCCGGAGCGCTTAATGGCCACTTTTCTGTAGATTAAACTGAGCGCCTATCACCAGGTGACCCAGGGCGCTGACTGGCCAGTTTATTAACTAATTAAATATAAATCAACAGTCCAAGCACCTATCACCGCATAACCCAAATCGCTTAGTGGACCTCCTGTTTATTAATAAACTGAGCGGCTATTACTAGGTGTCTCAGGGTGCTCACTGACCAGTTTATTAACTAATTAAATATAAATCAACAGTCCAAGCACCTATCACCGCATAACCCGAAGCACTTACTGGACCATCTGTTTATTGATAAACTGAGCGGCTATTACTAGGTGTCTCAGGGCGCTTACTGACCAGTTTATTAACTCATTAAATATAAATTAAAAGCCCAAGCACCTATTACCGCATAACCCGAAGTGCTTACTGGACCATCTTTTTATTGATAAACTGAGCGCCTATTATTAGATGACACAGGGTGCTTACTGATCAGTTCATTAACTAATTTAATATAAATTCAAAGCCCAAGCGTCTATCACCAGATGACCCGGGGCGCTGACTCGCCAGTTTATTAACTAATTAAATATAAATTAACAGTCCAAGCACCTATCACCGCACAACCCAAATCGCTTACTGGACCTTCTGTTCATTAATAAACTAAGCGGCTATTACCAGGTGTCTCAGAGCACTCACTGGCCAGTTTATTAACTAATTAAATATTAATTAAAAGCCCAAGCACCTATCACCAGATGACCTGGAGCGCTTAATGGCCACTTTTTTTTAAATTAAACTAAGCATCTATCACCAGATGACCCGGGGCGCTGACTGGCCAATTTATTAACTAATTAAACTTAAATTAACAGTCCAAGCACCTATCACCGCGTAACCCGAAGCGCTTACTGGACCTTCTGTTTATTCATAAACTAAGCGGCTATTACCAGGTGACTAAGGGCGCTTACTGGCCAATTTAGTAACTATTTTTATTATTTATTTATTTATTTCATACTCGGTCCCTTTCGGGTTTGGAGGGCTTCCGTTACATTTCCTATCGTTATCTTTGCACATTACTTTTACATATGTTTTACATTTTCATTCATGATTTTCAAGTTACATAACCTTTTCTTATTAGTAAGTAAACAAAACATATAATAAATTTTGAAAAAAAAAACTTTTCAAAGATAATTTGAATCTAATTTGAAATTCATATTAATATTTATATTCAAATTTAACTACAAATGAAATAAAATGAAATCTATTAATAATACTGAAATAATTAGTCACTTTTTCTTTTAGATAATATTATGAACCTAAAACTTTTCAAAGATAATTTTTTACTAATTTACAATTCATATTAACATTTATGTTTAAATTTAACTAGAAATGAAATAAAATGAAATCTATTAATAATACTGTAACAATTAGTCACTTTTTCTTTTATATAATATTAGAAACTTTAAAAAAAACAAAAAAAAAAAAAATATACTGTCCATATAGCCACTGCAATTAAATAAATTAAATCTTAAATACTACAGTCTTTTTGAAAGTATATTTACACTTCACTTTACACTTAACACTGTTTTTCTTGATCCTTTCTCTTCGCTCTTCTCTCTTCTCATATCCTTCCCTTCTTCCTTCTTGATTTCTTCATCCTATTTCTCTTGGCACTCTCAGGAACTCTCCCCTTCTTTTTTTTTCTAACTACTCTTCTCAATATTTCTATTTCCTTTGCGCTCTTATCAAGTATATCTTCTATTACTTTTCTGCTCCTTGTTTGTTCGCATCTCTTCAGTATGTGTGTATGATTTTCCTCCTCTTCCTTGCATAATCTACATTTCCTTTCTTCTTCTTCCTTCCAATGTTCTCTGCTTTTACATTCATTACCACATCTAAATCTTGCCATTAATTTTCTATCTTTTATTGGTATTTCCATCTTCAGATATTCTGGTTCATCCTCTGTTATTATGTCCTTGTATATCTTATTATATCTTGAGTTTTTTATCTATTCTCATCTTTTCCTTTTTCCTTTCTTCTTATACTCTCTATTATCTTAAATCTTACTTGCTCTTTGAATTCTGTCCCTCTCATGTATCTTGTTTCTGTTACTTCTTCTTCCTTTAATATTTCCATTCTCTTTTTCGCTACTCTTCCTATGTTTTCTCTTTCTTTATCTTTATCTTTTTCTCTTATGCCTTCTTTTGCTAATTTAATTTTTAAGTCCCTAATCTTTTTTTCAAATTTAATTGCTCTTCTTAGCGCCTTCATTTTCATGCTTTCCAATTTACATTCTTCTTCCACTAAATAATTTGGTGTATTTCTGTCTAATCCCAATAACCACTTAATATATTTTCTTTGTATACTTTCCAATCTCTCATCTTCTTCCCAGCCCCATACTTCTGCTCCGAATAACGCTATACTCTCCACTAATGCCACAAATAACTTCTCCCTTCTTTGATAACTATACTTAAATATCCTCTCACCTATACTCCGAACGCTTTTTATCGCCATTATAGCCTTTCTCTTCCTTTCTTCCAAATGCCTTTCATTACTACCATTTTTTTGTAAAATATATCCCAGATATCTAATTTCTGTCACTTCTTCTAGTTCATTTTCTCCCCATTTTCATACTCTATCTTTCCTTGCTCTTTTTTCGAATACTAAAATTTTTGTTTTTCTTTCGCTCAAAATCATTTTCTTTTTCTCAATGTATTTTTTGAACCTTTTTAACATATCTTTTAGCTCTTCTTCTCTGTCTGCTATTAAAACTATGTCATCAGCGTAGGATAAACTCTATATTTTTTCATTTCCTATTCTGCATCCTCCTACTTGCCCTTTTTTCATTTCCTCTTCTAGATCCGCTAAGTACACATTAAATAATGTTGGGCTCAATGGACACCCTTGCCTTACTCCCCTCTCTGTCCAAAATTCATCTGATATTTCATCTCCTACCTTCACTATATTTATTGTTTTTTTGTATATATCCATAATTCTACTTATCAATATTTTACTCACCTCCATATCTTGCAATCTTTCCTTTAAAACCGTTCTATCTACTCTGTCAAATGCCTCTTTTAGATCAATGAAGCATGCGAATATTTTTCCTTTTGGTTTACTTAATTTGTCTTCCACTATGTACTTCAGCGTATAAATTGCTTCCATCACTCCTCTTCCTTCTCTGAATCCAAATTGACTTTCTGCTAATTTTTGTTCAATCTCTTTTTTTAATAATTCATTTAACATACTCGCGTATATTTTATATGCCGTGCATGTCAAAGTTACCCCTCTGAAATTATCCAGCTCTTTTTTATCACCTCCTTTATAAATTGTGCAAATCACTCCTCTTCTCCATTGTACTGGAATCCTTCCTTCTTTTCATACTTTCTTCATCAATTCCCATAGCGCTGCATCAACCTCTTTTGGCATATATTTCCATGTTTCGTTTTCTAGTTTGTCATCTCCTGGTGCCTTCCTCGGTTTTAACCTATTTACTAACCTCTTGAACTCTTCTTTTCTTGATTCTTCTTGGTCCTGTGTACTTTTCTCTATTCTTGCATTCTCTTCTTCCACCTTTTCTATCATCATAGCTTTTTCATCCTTACCGCCTAGTTTTCTCATAATATGCCTTCTCTATTCTTCAATTTCTGTCTTATTATTAACGCCTGCTTTCTTCTTTCTATATCTATTTATATAATTCCAAATTTCCCTTTCTGATTTTGCGACCTTTATATTTTTTTCCTCCGTTATTTCATACCTTTTTCTTTTCGCCTCGCACCAATTTCTATACTCTCTCTTTTTGTTAATTAGATAGTTTCTATCCACTTTCTTTTTTCTCCATAGCTTCATTATTTTTCTCAGCTCCTTCTTTTTTGTTTTCCATTCTTTGTCATACCACTTTCTTTCTCCCAACCTCCATACCTTAGACTGTTTTTTAGTTTTTGGTACTGCTGCTTCTATTGCTTCTTTTTTTTTTCCAACTTCTTTCTACTTGTATCTCTTTCCAATTCCATTCTTCGCACCTCTCCTGGTAATGGTCTATCAATTCTTGCGTCCATTCTCTTCTTGAAATTTCCTTTTCTTCCTTTCCCCTATCTTCTACCATCTCTATTTCATTTTCTAAGTATATTTCTAATGGCATGTGATCTGACTCTGTTCTTTGTCCTATTTTTAATTCTTTTATCTGATCTAACGCTTCTTGATTACTTATAACATAATCTATTACTGACTCACCTCTGCTGCCAATGTACGTGTAGTTTCCTTCTTCTCCTTTTTGTCCGTTAACTATACCCCATCCTTTTTCTGTTATTTCCTTAATTAACCTTCTTCCTTCCTTGTTGATTGTTTCATCTTTTGATTTCCTGTTACTAACTTCCTTGCTTCCAATCTCCATCTCACTGACCCATCCACCTTCCCTGCCAGTCCTTGCATTCCAATCTCCTGCCAGTATAATACCACCTTTTTCCTGAGTTCCTATTTTTTCTTTTATAATTTCCATTGTCTTTGCCACGTCTTGGCAATATACTCCTACAAATGTCCACTCTTGTTCGCCATATTTAATCTCTTGTTTTACTATGTTACCACTCAATTCCTCGTAATTTTTAATTTCTAACTTCTTATTAATTCCTGTAATTATTCCTCCTTTCGCTCTACTTTTTTTATGTTCTCTTTTTGCTGCAACAAATTTCTATTCATACTTTTTCGACATCTTACTTTCTATATCTTCCCATTTATTTTTCTCTAACCATGTTTCTACTAACATTATAACATCAAAATTATTTAAATATTCCCATACTTCCACGTCTTATTTAACACTCCTGCTATGTTCCAAACGCATATATTTATACTTTTTTTTTCTCCTCCTCCAGCTCCCTCTCCTCATTCCCTTTTTGTCCTCTTCATTCTTGCGATCTTTCTGTTATCTTCCCCTGTATCCTTCTTCTTTCTTCTAGGAAATTTCCCTTCCATTCGTTGTATCTATATTACTTATCATCAATCATCAATTTCATACAGCCAATTTTAGTGGTTTTTCCTTCGTTTCTTTGTTCCTTTGATTTATCTAATATCAATCTTTGTATTTCTCTTTCTTTTCGTGTCAAATCATTTTCAATATATATTCCTTTTTCAAGCTTCTTCTTGTTCATCATGATACTGTCTTTCATTTCCTTGCTTTCCAATTCTACTACTACCATTTTCATATCACTTTTTCCTTTCTTTACCACTATTTCAGTAGCATTTTTCACCTCTACATTGACATTGATTTTCTGTTCCACAAACTCTTCCACCTTCTTTTTTATATTTTCTTTTTTTATAATTGCACCTTTAATGACAATGTTCTGTCTTCTTTTCTCCCTTTCATTTTTTTCTAATTTCCATTCTAATCTGTTGATCCTTTCTTCAATAATTTTCTTCTCTTCTATCCACTCTAGTCTTTCTTTTAACCACCTGCTTCTTTACTCTCTCCACTCTTCTTCTCTCTTTTCTAATCTTTCCATCAATTCAAAAATACTATCTAATCTCTTTTCTATCCTACTCATCTTATCATTTTGTTCTTTAACATCCTGACTTTCATCCTTTTTCTCTTTTTCTCTCTGGAAATTCAGGGTGGATTGTTCTTTGATTTTTGGATTTGTGTTTGTATTACTTCTCGTGTGAATATTTGCGTTTTTTCCTGTCATTTTCAAAATTTTACCGACTCTACAGATATGTTTCTTACCGACTCTGTCAATTCCGGTAATTCAGGAATTCTTTTTATCTACTGCCAGTAACCAGGTTGTCAAAAACTTCTTTATTTACTGTCTCTTTAAAAATATTCCCTGCCCGTGCCCTTCCTTCTTACTGGGTTTCCTAACCTCACTTTTTTCTATACCCCTGTTTGCTCACTTTTTCACTATTCACTGTTCACTTTTCTTAATTATTATCACTTCTTTCTTTCTCCCTTTTCCTTCGTATACAACTTTTTCCTTTGTTCACCCGATTGCACTATTCTTTTGCGACTTGCATTGGCGTCTTGTTCGTCTCTCGCGTTCTCTGTCCTACCTGTTTTTTAATTCTTTATAATCCTCCTGTTTCACTTTCTTTTTCACTTTTTGTCACTGTTTATTATGTCCTCATGTATTTCACCACTTTTTAAAGACTTTATTACAGCTATCTACCCTTGCTCTTTCTTCTATTTATTGCTTTATTCAGGAGCTCACTTTTAAACGTCCACTCTCCTACGTGTCCACAACGGAAGTCAATTTAGTAACTAATTTAATATAAATTAAAAGCCCAAGCACCTTTCACCAGATGACCCGGGGCGCTTCCTGGCCATTTTTTTTTAAATTAAACTGAGCGCCTATCACCAGATGACCCGGGGCGCAGACTGGCCAGTTTATTACCTAATTAAATATAAATTAACAGCCTAAGCACCTATTTCCGCATAACCCGAAGCGCTAACTGGCCAGTTTATTAACAAATTCAATATAAATTAAAAGCCCAAGCGCCTAACACCATCTGCAGATGACCCAGGGCGCTTACTGCAGTCCATGGACCTTCTGTTTATTAATAAACTGAGTGCCTATCCCCAGATGCCCTTAAATACTTGCTTTTCAGTTTACAAACCGTCTGTTTAACAATTATCGACACAAGTGCTCGTTAAGAAACGAAAAGAATCAAATTTTTGGCCTTTGTAGTATTAATAAATGGGTTGGAAATCAACAACAAGCTGTAAAACGTCCTTAGTTACCTGATATAAGTTCTGTTCTATTGTTAACTTAAAAATCCTCTAAAATGTTCTAAGTAACATCGGAGTTGCCTTTTCCCACACAACCCGAGGCGCTTACTGGCCGCTTTGTTTCTTAATATAATAAATAAAATAACACAAGCGCAAATCCCCACACAACCCAGGGTGCTTACTGGCAGCTTTGTTTATTAATTGAATAAATCAAATAACACAAGTGCCAATCCCCACACAACCCAGGGTGCTTACTGGACGCTTTGTTTATTAATTGAAAAAATAAAATAACACAAGCGCAAATCCCCACACAACCCAGGACGCTTACTGGCCGCTTTGTTTATGAATTAAATAAATAAAATAACACAAGCGCCAATCCCCACACAACCCCGGGCGCTTACTGGCCGCTTTGTTCATTAATTGAATAAATCAAATAACACAAGCGCCAATTCCCACACAACCCGGGGCGCTTACTGGCCGCTTTGTTTCTTAACATAATAAATAAAATAACACAAGTGCCAATCTCCACACAACCCGGGGCGCTTACTGGCCGCTTTGTTTTTTAATTGAATAAATAAAATAACACAAGCGCCAATTACCACACAACCCGGGGCGCTAACTGGCCGCCTTGTTTATTAATTGAATAAATAAAATAACACAAGCGCCAATCCCCACACAACCCGGGGCCCTTACTGGCCACTTTGTTTATTAATTAAATAAATAAAATAACACAAGGCCCAATCACCACACAACTCAGGGCGCTTACTGGCCGCTTTGTTTATTAATTGAATAAATCAAATAACACAAGCGCCAATCCCCACACAACCCCAGGCGCTTACTGGCCGCTTTGTTTCTTAATATAATAAATAAAATATTACAAGCGCAAATCCTGATAATCGTGCCTTTATAATATTTTATAATTATTGTTATTTCAGTAGTTGGCCAATTAGTACGTTAGGTTACTTATACATACAGCATTAGTTATTTGTTGGTTTTTTTTTGTATCATACAATTAAGAACCTATTAAGTGCCTTACTTTGCTACACATTAAATGCCGTACTATTGTAGCATTTTTCATTTTATTCACCAGTGGACAGTAAGCGCCCTGGGTCATGTAGTGATAGACGCTTGGGATTTTAATTTATATTTGATTAGTTAATAAACTGGCCAGTAAGCGCCCTGAGTCACCTGGTAATAGCCTCTCAGTTTATTAATATACATAAGGTCCAGTAAGCGCTTTGGGTTATGGGGTGATAGGTGCTTGGACTGTTAATTTATATTTAATTAGTTAATAAACTGCCTAGTCAGCGCCCTCAGTCACCTGGTAATAGCTGCTCAGTTTATTAATAAACAGAAGGTCCAGTAAGCGCTTCGGGTTATGCAGTGATAGGTGCTTGGACTCATATTTTATATTTAATTAGTTAACAAACAAGCCAGTCAGCGCCCTGGGTCACCTAGTAATAGGCGCTCAGTTTATCAATAAATAGATGGTCCAGTACGCGCTTTAGGTTGTGCGGTAATATGTGCTTTGACTGTTGATTTACATTTAATTAGTTAATATACTGGCCAGTCAGCGCCCTGGGTCACCTGGTGATAGGTGCTCAGTTTAATTTTAAAAAAAGTGGCCAGTAAGCGCCCTGGGTCATGTAGCGATGGACGCTTGGTCTTTTAATTTTTATTTAATTAGTTAATAAACTATCCAGTCAGTGCACTGGGTCATCCAGTAATAGACGCTTGGGCTTTTAATTAATATTTAATTAGTTAATAAACTGGTCAGTAAGCGCCCCAGGTCATATGGTAATAGCCGCTCAGTTTAATCTACAAAAAAGTGGCCATTAAGCGCTCCGGGTTGTCTGGTGATAGGTGCTTGGGCTTTAAATTTATATTTAATTAGTTAATAAAGTGGTCAGTGAGCGCCCTGAGACACCCAGTAATAGCCGCTCAGTTTATTAATAAACAGGATGTCTACTAAGTGATTTGGGTTATGCGGTAATAGCTGCTTGGACTGTTTATTTATATTTAATTAGTTAATAAACTGGCCAGTCAGCGCCCTGGGTCACCTGGTGATAGGCGCTCAGATTAATCTACAAAAAAGTGGCCTTTAAGCGCTCCGGGTTGTCTGGTGATAGGTGCTTGGGCTTTAAATTTATATTTAATTAGTTAATAAAGTGGTCAGTGAGCGCCCTGAGACACCCAGTAATAGCCGCTCAGTTTATTAATAAACAGGATGTCTACTAAGTGATTTGGGTTATGCGGTGAGAGTTGCTTTGACTGTTGATTAATATTTGATTAGTTAATAAACTGGCCAGTCAGCGCCCCCGGTCATGTGGTGATAGACGCTTGGGCTTTAAATTTATATTTAATTAGATAATAAACTGTTTAGGAAGCGCCCCGGATCATCTGGTAATAGGCGCTCAGTTTATCAATAAACGGATGGTCCAGTAAGCGCTTCGGGTTATGCGGTAATAGGTGCTTGGACTGTTAATTTATATTTAATTAGTTTATAAACTGGCCAGTCAGCGCCCTGGGTCACCTGGTGATAGGCGCTTAGTTTGATTTAAAAAAAAGTGGCCAGTAAGTGCCCTGGGTTATGTAGGGATAGACGCTTGGGCTTGTAATTTATATTTGATTAGTTAATAAACTGGCCAGTGAGCGCCCTGGCTCCTCTAGTAATAGCTGCTCCATTTATTAATAAACAAAAGGTCCAGTTAAAGCTTCGGGCTATTCGGTGATAGGTGCTTGGACTGTTAAATTATATTTAATTAGATAATAAACTGGCCAGTCAGCTTCTAGTCATCTGGTGATAGGCACTCAGTTTATTTTGAAAAACAGTGGCCAGTAAGGACCCCAGGTAAAATGGTGATGGATGCTTGGGCTTTTACCTCAATTTAATTAGTTAATAAACTAGCCAGTAAGCGCCCTGGGTCACTTGGTGATAGGCGCTCAGTTTAATTTTAAGAAAAGTGGCCAGTAAGCGCCCTGGGTCATGTAGCGATAGACGCTTGGGCTTGTAATTTATATTTAATAAGTTAATAAACTGGCCAGTCAGCGCCCTTGGTCATATCGTGATAGGCGCTCATATTAATTTGAAATTAAAGTGGCCAGTGAGCGCCCTGGGTCATGTAGCAATAGAAGCTTTGGCTTCTAATTTATATTTAATTAAATAATGAACTGTTCAGTAAGCGCCCTGGGTCATCTGGTTGTAGGCGCTCAGTTTATCAATAAACAAATGGTCCAGTAAGCGCTTCGGGTTATGCGGTAATAGCTGCTTGGACTGTTTATTTATATTTAATTAGTTAATAAACTGGCCAGTCAGCGCCCTGGGTCACCTGGTGATAGGCGCTTAGTTTAATCTACAAAAAAGTGGCCATTAAGCGCTCCAAGTCATCTGGTAATAGGTGCTTGGGCTTTTAATTTATATTTAATTAGTTAATATACTGGTCAGTAAGCGCCCTTAGACACCTGGTAATAGCCGCTCTGTTTATTAATAAACAGGAGGTCCACTAAGCGATTCGGGTTATGCAGTGTTAGGTGCTTGGACTGTTTATTTATATTTAATTAGTTAATAAACTGGCCAGTCAGCGCCCTGGGTCACCTGGTGATAGGCGCTCAGTTTATAGATAAATAAATGGTCCAGTACGCGCTTTAGGTTGTGCGGTAATAGGTGCTTTGACTGTTGATTTACATTTAATTAGTTAATATACTGGCCAGTCAGCGACCTGGGTCACCTGGTGATAGGTGCTCAGTTTAATTTAAAAAAAAATGGCCAGTAAGCGCCCTGGGTCATGTAGCGATGGACGCTTGGTCTTTTAATTTTCATATAATTAGTTAATAAACTATCCAGTCAGTGCACTGGGTCATTCAGTAATAGACGCTTGGGCTTTTAATTAATATTTGATTAGTTAATAAACTGGTCAGTAAGCGCCCCAGGTCATATGGTAATAGCCGCTCAGTTTGTCAATAAACAGACGGTCCAGTAAGCGCTTTGGGTTCCGCGGTAATAGGTGCTTGGACTGTTATTTTATATTTAATTAGTTTATAAACTAGCCAGTCAGCGCCCTGGGTCACCTGGTGATAGGCGCTTAGTTTATCAATAAATAGATGGTCTAGTAAGCGCTTTGGGTTGTGCGGTAATAGGTGCTTGGACTGTTGATTTACATTTAATTAGTTGATAAACTGGCCAGTCAGCGCTTTAGGTCACCTGGTGATAGATGCTCAGTTTAATTTTGAAAAAAGTGGCCAGTAAGCGCCCTGGGTCATGTAGCGATGGACGCTTAATCTATTAATTTTTATTAAATTAGTTTATAAACTATCCAGTCAGTGCACTGGGTCATCTAGTAATAGACGCTTGGGCTTTTAATTAATATTTAATTAGTTAATGAACTGGTCAGTAAGCGCCCCAGGTCATCTGTTAATAGGCGCTCAGTTTATTAATAAATAGATGGTCCAGAAAGCGCTTTAAGTTATGCAGTAAAAGGTGCTTGGACTGTTGACTTAAATTTAATTAGTTAATAAACTGGCCAGTCAGTGCCCCGGGTCACCTGGTGATAGGTGCTCAGTTAAATTTAAAAAAAAATGGCCAGTAAGCGCCCTGGGTCATGTAGCGATAGACGCTTGGGCTTGTAATTTATGCATAATTAGTTAATAAACTGGCCAGTCAGCGCCCCGGGTCATCTGGTAATAGCCGCTCAGTTTATCAATAAACAGATGGTCCAGTAAGCGCTTTGGGTTATGCGGTAATAAGTGCTTGGACTGTTAATTCACATTTAATTAGTTAATACACTGGCCAGTCAGGGCCCTGGGTCATCTGGTGATAGGCGCTCAGTTTAATCTACAGAAAAGTGGCCATTAAGCGCTCCGAGTCATCTGGTAATAAGTGCTTGGGCTTTTAAATTATATTTAATTAGTTAATATACTGGTCAGTCAGCGCCCTGAGACACCTAGTATTAGCCGCTCAGTTTATTAATAAACAGGAGGTCCACTAAGCGATTTGGGTTATGCAGTGATAGGTGCTTGGACTCATGATTTATATTTAATTAGTTAACAAACAAGCCAGTCAGCGCCCTGGGTCACCTAGTAATAGGCGCTCAGTTTATCAATAAATAGATGGTCCAGTCCGCGCTTTGGGTTGTGCGGTAATAGGTGCTTGGACTGTTGATTTACATTTAATTAGTTAATATACTGGCCAGTCAGCGCCCTGGGTCACCTGGTAATAGGTGCTCAGTTTAATTTTAAAAAAAGTGGCCAGTAAGCGCCCTAAGTCATGTAGCGATGGACGCTTGGTCTTTTAATTTTTATTTATTTAGTTAATAAACTATCCAGTCAGTGCACTGGGTCATCAAGTAATAGACGCTTGGGCTTTTAATCAATATTTAATTAGTTAATAAACTGGTCAGTAAGCGCCCAAGGTCATATGGTAATAGCCGCTCAGTTTATCAATAAACAGACGGTCCAGTAAGCGCTTTGGGTTATGCGGTAATAAGTGCTTGGACTGTTAATTTACATTTAATTAGTTAATACACTGGCCAGTCAGGGCCCTGGGTCATCTGGTGATAGGCGCTCAGTTTAATGTACAGAAAAGTGAACATTCAGCGCTCCGAGTCATCTGGTAATAAGTGCTTGGGCTTTTAATTTATATTTAATTAGTTAATATACTGGTCAGTAAGCGCCCCAGGTCATATGGTAATAGCCGCTCAGTTTATTAATAAACAGACGGTACAGTAAGCGCTTTGGGTTACGCGGTAATAGGTGCTTGGACTGTTGCTTTACATTTAATTAGTTAATAAACTGGCCAGTCAGCGCTTTGGGTCACCTGGTGATAGATGCTCAGTTTAATTTTGAAAAAAGTGGCCAGTAAGCGCCCTGGGTCATGTAGCGATGGACGCTTAATCTATTAATTTTTATTAAATTAGTTTATAAACTATCCAGTCAGTGCACTGGGTCATTTAGTAATAGACGCTTGGGCTTTTAATTAATATTTAATTAGTTAATGAACTGGTCAGTAAGCGCCCCAGGTCATCTGTTAATAGGCGCTCAGTTTATTAATTAATAGATGGTCCAGAAAGCGCTCTAAGTTATGCAGTAATAGGTGCTTAGACTGTTGACTTAAATTTAATAAGTTAATAAACTGGCCAGTCAGTGCCCCGGGTCACCTGGTGATAGGTGCTCAGTTAAATTTAAAAAAAAGTGGCCAGTAAGCGCCCTGGGTCATGTAGCGATAGACGCTTGGGCTTGTAATTTATGCATAATTAGTTAATAAACTGGCCAGTCAGCGCCCCTGGTCATCTGGTGATAGGCGCTCAGTTTATTAATAAACAGAAGGTCCACTAAGCGATTTGGGTTATGCGGTGATAGGTGCTTGGACTGTTGATTTATATTTAATTAGTTAATAAACTTGCCAGTCAGCGCCCTCGGTCATGTGGTGATAGACGCTTGGGCTTTGAATTTATATTAATCTAGTTAATGAACTGGTCAGTAAGCGCTCCGGGTCATCTGGTGCTATAGGCTCAGTTTATTAATCAATAAATGGTCTAGTAAGCGCTTTGGGTTATGCGGTGATAAGTGCTTCGACTGTTAATTTATATTCAATTAGTTAATAAACTAGCCAGTCAGCGCCCCAGGTCATCTGGTGATAGGCGCTCAGTTTATTAAGAAACAGGAGGTCCAATAAGCGATTTTGGTTATGCAGTGATAGGTGCTTGGACTCATATTTTATATTTAATTAGTTAACAAACAAGCCAGTCAGCGCCCTGGGTCACCTAGTAATAGGCGCTCAGTTTATCAATAAATAGATGGTCCAGTACGCGCTTTAGGTTGTGCGGTAATATGTGCTTTGACTGTTGATTTACATTTAATTAGTTAATATACTGGCCAGTCAGCGCCCTGGGTCACCTGGTGATAGGTGCTCAGTTTAATTTAAAAAAAAGTGGCCAGCAAGCGCCCTGTGTCATGTAGCTATGGACGCTTGGTCTTTTAATTTTTATTTAATTAGTTAATAAACTATCCAGTCAGTGCACTGGGTCATCCAGTAATAGACGCTTGGGCTTTTAATTAATATTTAATTAGTTAATAAACTGGTCAGTAAGCGCCCCAGGTCATATGGTAATAGCCGCTCAGTTTATCAATAAACAGACGGTCCAGTAAGCGCTTTGGGTTACGCGGTAATAGGTGCTTGGACTCTTAATTTATATTTAATTAGTTTATAAACTAGCCAGTTAGCGCCCTGGGTCACCTGGTGATAGGCGCTTAGTTTAATTTTAAAAAAAGTGGCCAGTAAGTTCCCTGGGTTATGTAGCGATAGACGCTTGGGCTTGTAATTTATATTTGATTAGTTAATAAACTGGCCAGTGAGCGCCCTGGCTTCCCTGGTAATAGGCGCTCAGTTTATCAATAAATAGATGGTCCAGTACGCGCTTTGGGTTGTGTGGTAATAGGTGCTTGGACTGTTGATTTACATTTCATTAGTTAATATACTGGCCAGTCAGCGCCCTGGGTCACCTGGTGATAGGCGCTCAGTTTAATTTTAAGAAAAGTGGCCAGTAAGCGCCCTGGGTCATGTAGCGATAGACGCTTGGGCTTGTAATTTATATTTAATAAGTTGATAAACTGGCCAGTCAGCGCCCTTGGTCATATCGTGATAGGCGCTCATATTAATTTGAAATAAAAGTGGCCAGTGAGCGCCCTAGGTCATGTAGCAATAGAAGCTTTGGCTTCTAATTTATATTTAATGAGATAATGAACTGTTCAGTAAGCGCCCTGGGTCATCTGGTTGTAGGCGCTCAGTTTATCAATAAACAAATGATCCAGTAAGCGCTTCGGGTTATGCGGTAATAGCTGCTTGGACTGTTTATTTATATTTAATTAGTTAATAAACTGGCCAGTCAGCGCCCTGGGTCACCTGGTGATAGGCGCTCAGTTTAATCTACAAAAAAGTGGCCATTAAGCGCTCCGGGTTGTCTGGTGATAGGTGCTTGGGCTTTAAATTTATATTTAATTAGTTAATAAAGTGGTCAGTGAGCGCCCTGAGACACCCAGTAATAGCCGCTCAGTTTATTAATAAACAGGATGTCTACTAAGTGATTTGGGTTATGCGGTAATAGCTGCTTGTACTGTTTATTTATATTTAATTAGTTAATAAACTGGCCAGTCAGCGCCCTGGGTCACCTGGTGATAGGCGCTCAGTTTAATCTACAAAAAAGTGGCCTTTAAGCGCTCCGGGTTGTCTGGTGATAGGTGCTTGGGCTTTAAATTTATATTTAATTAGTTAATAAAGTGGTCAGTGAGCGCCCTGAGACACCCAGTAATAGCCGCTCAGTTTATTAATAAACAGGATGTCTACTAAGTGATTTGGGTTATGCGGTGAGAGTTGCTTTGACTGTTAATTAATATTTGATTAGTTAATAAACTGGCCAGTCAGCGCCCCCGGTCATGTGGTGATAGACGCTTGGGCTTTAAATTTATATTTCATTAGATAATAAACTGTTTAGGAAGCGCCCCGGATCATCTGGTAATAGGCGCTCAGTTTATCAATAAACAGATGGTCCAGTAAGCGCTTCGGGTTATGCGGTAATAGGTGTTGGACTGTTGATTTATATTTAATTAGTTGATAAACTGGCCACTCAGCGCCCTGGGTCACCTGGTGATAGGCGCTTAGTTTAATTTAAAAAAAAGTGGCCAGTAAGTGCCCTGGGTTATGTAGCGATAGACGCTTGGGCTTGTAATTTATATTTGATTAGTTAATAAACTGGCCAGTGAGCGCCCTGGCTCCTCTAGTAATAGCTGCTCCATTTATTAATAAACAAAAGGTCCAGTTAAAGCTTCGGGCTATTCGGTGATAGGTGCTTGGACTGTTAAATTATATTTAATTAGATAATAAACTGGCCAGTCAGCTTCTAGTCATCTGGTGATAGGCGTTCAGTTTAATTTTAAAAAAGGTCTAGTAAGCGCTTCCAGTTATGCGGTGGTAGGTGCTTGGACTTTTAATTTGTATTAAATTAGTTAATAAATTGGCCAGTCAGCTTCCCAGGTCATCTGGCGATAGGCACTCAGTTTATTTTGAAAAACAGTGGCCAGTAAGGACCCCAGGTAAAATGGTGATGGATGCTTGGGCTTTTACCTCAATTTAATTAGTTAATAAACTAGCCAGTAAGCGCCCTGGGTCACTTAGTGATAGGCACTCAGTTTAATTTTAAGAAAAGTGGCCAGTAAGCGCCCTGGGTCATTTAGCGATAGACGCTTGGGCTTGTAATTTATATTTAATAAGTTAATAAACTGGCCAGTCAGCGCCCTTGGTCATATCGTGATAGGCGCTCATATTAATTTGAAATAAAAGTGGCCAGTGAGCGCCCTGGGTCATGTAGCAATAGAAGCTTTGGCTTCTAATTTATATTTAATTAGATAATGAACTGTTCAGTAAGCGCCCTGGGTCATCTGGTTGTAGGGGCTCAGTTTATAAATAAACAAATGGTCCAGTAAGCGCTTCGGGTTATGCGGTAATAGCTGCTTGGACTGTTTATTTATATTTAATTAGTATATAAACTGGCCAGTCAGCGCCCCTGGTCATCTGGTGATAGGCGCTTAGTTTATTAATAAACAGAAGGTCCACTAAGCGATTTGGGTTATGCGGTGATAGGTGCTTGGACTGTTGATTTATATTCAATTAGTTAATAAACTAGCCAGTCAGCGCCCCAGGTCATCTGGTGATAGGCGCTCAGTTTATTAAGAAACAGGAGGTCCAATAAGCGATTTTGGTTATGCAGTGATAGGTGCTTGGACTCATATTTTATATTTAATTAGTTAACAAACAAGCCAGTCAGCGCCCTGGGTCACCTAGTAATAGGCGCTCAGTTTATCAATAAATAGATGGTCCAGTACGCGCTTTAGGTTGTGCGGTAATATGTGCTTTGACTGTTGATTTACATTTAATTAGTTAATATACTGGCCAGTCAGCGCCCTGGGTCACCTGGTGATAGGTGCTCAGTTTAATTTAAAAAAAAGTGGCCAGCAAGCGCCCTGTGTCATGTAGCTATGGACGCTTGGTCTTTTAATTTTTATTTAATTAGTTAATAAACTATCCAGTCAGTGCACTGGGTCATCCAGTAATAGACGCTTGGGCTTTTAATTAATATTTAATTAGTTAATAAACTGGTCAGTAAGCGCCCCAGGTCATATGGTAATAGCCGCTCAGTTTATCAATAAACAGACGGTCCAGTAAGCGCTTTGGGTTACGCGGTAATAGGTGCTTGGACTCTTAATTTATATTTAATTAGTTTATAAACTAGCCAGTTAGCGCCCTGGGTCACCTGGTGATAGGCGCTTAGTTTAATTTTAAAAAAAGTGGCCAGTAAGTTCCCTGGGTTATGTAGCGATAGACGCTTGGGCTTGTAATTTATATTTGATTAGTTAATAAACTGGCCAGTGAGCGCCCTGGCTTCCCTGGTAATAGGCGCTCAGTTTATCAATAAATAGATGGTCCAGTACGCGCTTTGGGTTGTGTGGTAATAGGTGCTTGGACTGTTGATTTACATTTCATTAGTTAATATACTGGCCAGTCAGCGCCCTGGGTCACCTGGTGATAGGCGCTCAGTTTAATTTTAAGAAAAGTGGCCAGTAAGCGCCCTGGGTCATGTAGCGATAGACGCTTGGGCTTGTAATTTATATTTAATAAGTTGATAAACTGGCCAGTCAGCGCCCTTGGTCATATCGTGATAGGCGCTCATATTAATTTGAAATAAAAGTGGCCAGTGAGCGCCCTAGGTCATGTAGCAATAGAAGCTTTGGCTTCTAATTTATATTTAATGAGATAATGAACTGTTCAGTAAGCGCCCTGGGTCATCTGGTTGTAGGCGCTCAGTTTATCAATAAACAAATGATCCAGTAAGCGCTTCGGGTTATGCGGTAATAGCTGCTTGGACTGTTTATTTATATTTAATTAGTTAATAAACTGGCCAGTCAGCGCCCTGGGTCACCTGGTGATAGGCGCTCAGTTTAATCTACAAAAAAGTGGCCATTAAGCGCTCCGGGTTGTCTGGTGATAGGTGCTTGGGCTTTAAATTTATATTTTATTAGTTAATAAAGTGGTCAGTGAGCGCCCTGAGACACCCAGTAATAGCCGCTCAGTTTATTAATAAACAGGATGTCTACTAAGTGATTTGGGTTATGCGGTAATAGCTGCTTGTACTGTTTATTTATATTTAATTAGTTAATAAACTGGCCAGTCAGCGCCCTGGGTCACCTGGTGATAGGCGCTCAGATTAATCTACAAAAAAGTGGCCTTTAAGCGCTCCGGGTTGTCTGGTGATAGGTGCTTGGGCTTTAAATTTATATTTAATTAGTTAATAGAGTGGTCAGTGAGCGCCCTGAGACACCCAGTAATAGCCGCTCAGTTTATTAATAAACAGGATGTCTACTAAGTGATTTGGGTTATGCGGTGAGAGTTGCTTTGACTGTTAATTAATATTTAGTTAGTTAATAAACTGGCCAGTCAGCGCCCCCGGTCATGTGGTGATAGACGCTTGGGCTTTAAATTTATATTTCATTAGATAATAAACTGTTTAGGAAGCGCCCCGGATCATCTGGTAATAGGCGCTCAGTTTATCAATAAACAGATGGTCCAGTAAGCGCTTCGGGTTATGCGGTAATAGGTGTTGGACTGTTGATTTATATTTAATTAGTTGATAAACTGGCCACTCAGCGCCCTGGGTCACCTGGTGATAGGCGCTTAGTTTAATTTAAAAAAAAGTGGCCAGTAAGTGCCCTGGGTTATGTAGCGATAGACGCTTGGGCTTGTAATTTATATTTGATTAGTTAATAAACTGGCCAGTGAGCGCCCTGGCTCCTCTAGTAATAGCTGCTCCATTTATTAATAAACAAAAGGTCCAGTTAAAGCTTCGGGCTATTCGGTGATAGGTGCTTGGACTGTTAAATTATATTTAATTAGATAATAAACTGGCCAGTCAGCTTCTAGTCATCTGGTGATAGGCGTTCAGTTTAATTTTAAAAAAGGTCTAGTAAGCGCTTCCAGTTATGCGGTGGTAGGTGCTTGGACTTTTAATTTGTATTAAATTAGTTAATAAATTGGCCAGTCAGCTTCCCAGGTCATCTGGCGATAGGCACTCAGTTTATTTTGAAAAACAGTGGCCAGTAAGGACCCCAGGTAAAATGGTGATGGATGCTTGGGCTTTTACCTCAATTTAATTAGTTAATAAACTAGCCAGTAAGCGCCCTGGGTCACTTAGTGATAGGCACTCAGTTTAATTTTAAGAAAAGTGGCCAGTAAGCGCCCTGGGTCATTTAGCGATAGACGCTTGGGCTTGTAATTTATATTTAATAAGTTAATAAACTGGCCAGTCAGCGCCCTTGGTCATATCGTGATAGGCGCTCATATTAATTTGAAATAAAAGTGGCCAGTGAGCGCCCTGGGTCATGTAGCAATAGAAGCTTTGGCTTCTAATTTATATTTAATTAGATAATGAACTGTTCAGTAAGCGCCCTGGGTCATCTGGTTGTAGGGGCTCAGTTTATAAATAAACAAATGGTCCAGTAAGCGCTTCGGGTTATGCGGTAATAGCTGCTTGGACTGTTTATTTATATTTAATTAGTATATTAACTGGCCAGTCAGCGCCCCTGGTCATCTGGTGATAGGCGCTCAGTTTATTAATAAACAGAAGGTCCACTAAGCGATTTGGGTTTTGCGGTGATAGGTGCTTGGACTGTTGATTTATATTCAATTAGTTAATAAACTAGCCAGTCAGCGCCCCAGGTCATCTGGTGATAGGCGCTCAGTTTATTAAGAAACAGGAGGTCCAATAAGCGATTTTGGTTATGCAGTGATAGGTGCTTGGACTCATATTTTATATTTAATTAGTTAACAAACAAGCCAGTCAGCGCCCTGGGTCACCTAGTAATAGGCGCTCAGTTTATCAATAAATAGATGGTCCAGTACGCGCTTTAGGTTGTGCGGTAATATGTGCTTTGACTGTTGATTTACATTTAATTAGTTAATATACTGGCCAGTCAGCGCCCTGGGTCACCTGGTGATAGGTGCTCAGTTTAATTTAAAAAAAAGTGGCCAGCAAGCGCCCTGTGTCATGTAGCTATGGACGCTTGGTCTTTTAATTTTTATTTAATTAGTTAATAAACTATCCAGTCAGTGCACTGGGTCATCCAGTAATAGACGCTTGGGCTTTTAATTAATATTTAATTAGTTAATAAACTGGTCAGTAAGCGCCCCAGGTCATATGGTAATAGCCGCTCAGTTTATCAATAAACAGACGGTCCAGTAAGCGCTTTGGGTTACGCGGTAATAGGTGCTTGGACTCTTAATTTATATTTAATTAGTTTATAAACTAGCCAGTTAGCGCCCTGGGTCACCTGGTGATAGGCGCTTAGTTTAATTTTAAAAAAAGTGGCCAGTAAGTTCCCTGGGTTATGTAGCGATAGACGCTTGGGCTTGTAATTTATATTTGATTAGTTAATAAACTGGCCAGTGAGCGCCCTGGCTTCCCTGGTAATAGGCGCTCAGTTTATCAATAAATAGATGGTCCAGTACGCGCTTTGGGTTGTGTGGTAATAGGTGCTTGGACTGTTGATTTACATTTCATTAGTTAATATACTGGCCAGTCAGCGCCCTGGGTCACCTGGTGATAGGCGCTCAGTTTAATTTTAAGAAAAGTGGCCAGTAAGCGCCCTGGGTCATGTAGCGATAGACGCTTGGGCTTGTAATTTATATTTAATAAGTTGATAAACTGGCCAGTCAGCGCCCTTGGTCATATCGTGATAGGCGCTCATATTAATTTGAAATAAAAGTGGCCAGTGAGCGCCCTAGGTCATGTAGCAATAGAAGCTTTGGCTTCTAATTTATATTTAATGAGATAATGAACTGTTCAGTAAGCGCCCTGGGTCATCTGGTTGTAGGCGCTCAGTTTATCAATAAACAAATGATCCAGTAAGCGCTTCGGGTTATGCGGTAATAGCTGCTTGGACTGTTTATTTATATTTAATTAGTTAATAAACTGGCCAGTCAGCGCCCTGGGTCACCTGGTGATAGGCGCTCAGTTTAATCTACAAAAAAGTGGCCATTAAGCGCTCCGGGTTGTCTGGTGATAGGTGCTTGGGCTTTAAATTTATATTTTATTAGTTAATAAAGTGGTCAGTGAGCGCCCTGAGACACCCAGTAATAGCCGCTCAGTTTATTAATAAACAGGATGTCTACTAAGTGATTTGGGTTATGCGGTAATAGCTGCTTGTACTGTTTATTTATATTTAATTAGTTAATAAACTGGCCAGTCAGCGCCCTGGGTCACCTGGTGATAGGCGCTCAGATTAATCTACAAAAAAGTGGCCTTTAAGCGCTCCGGGTTGTCTGGTGATAGGTGCTTGGGCTTTAAATTTATATTTAATTAGTTAATAGAGTGGTCAGTGAGCGCCCTGAGACACCCAGTAATAGCCGCTCAGTTTATTAATAAACAGGATGTCTACTAAGTGATTTGGGTTATGCGGTGAGAGTTGCTTTGACTGTTAATTAATATTTGATTAGTTAATAAACTGGCCAGTCAGCGCCCCCGGTCATGTGGTGATAGACGCTTGGGCTTTAAATTTATATTTCATTAGATAATAAACTGTTTAGGAAGCGCCCCGGATCATCTGGTAATAGGCGCTCAGTTTATCAATAAACAGATGGTCCAGTAAGCGCTTCGGGTTATGCGGTAATAGGTGTTGGACTGTTGATTTATATTTAATTAGTTGATAAACTGGCCATTCAGCGCCCTGGGTCACCTGGTGATAGGCGCTTAGTTTAATTTAAAAAAAAGTGGCCAGTAAGTGCCCTGGGTTATGTAGCGATAGACGCTTGGGCTTGTAATTTATATTTGATTAGTTAATAAACTGGCCAGTGAGCGCCCTGGCTCCTCTAGTAATAGCTGCTCCATTTATTAATAAACAAAAGGTCCAGTTAAAGCTTCGGGCTATTCGGTGATAGGTGCTTGGACTGTTAAATTATATTTAATTAGATAATAAACTGGCCAGTCAGCTTCTAGTCATCTGGTGATAGGCGTTCAGTTTAATTTTAAAAAAGGTCTAGTAAGCGCTTCCAGTTATGCGGTGGTAGGTGCTTGGACTTTTAATTTGTATTAAATTAGTTAATAAATTGGCCAGTCAGCTTCCCAGGTCATCTGGCGATAGGCACTCAGTTTATTTTGAAAAACAGTGGCCAGTAAGGACCCCAGGTAAAATGGTGATGGATGCTTGGGCTTTTACCTCAATTTAATTAGTTAATAAACTAGCCAGTAAGCGCCCTGGGTCACTTAGTGATAGGCACTCAGTTTAATTTTAAGAAAAGTGGCCAGTAAGCGCCCTGGGTCATTTAGCGATAGACGCTTGGGCTTGTAATTTATATTTAATAAGTTAATAAACTGGCCAGTCAGCGCCCTTGGTCATATCGTGATAGGCGCTCATATTAATTTGAAATAAAAGTGGCCAGTGAGCGCCCTGGGTCATGTAGCAATAGAAGCTTTGGCTTCTAATTTATATTTAATTAGATAATGAACTGTTCAGTAAGCGCCCTGGGTCATCTGGTTGTAGGGGCTCAGTTTATAAATAAACAAATGGTCCAGTAAGCGCTTCGGGTTATGCGGTAATAGCTGCTTGGACTGTTTATTTATATTTAATTAGTATATAAACTGGCCAGTCAGCGCCCTGGGTCACCTGGTGATAGGCGCTTAGTTTAATCTACAAAAAAGTGGCCATTAAGCTCTCCAAGTCATGTGGTAATAGGTGCTTGGGCTTTTAATTTATATTTAATTAGTTAATATACTGGTCAGTAAGCGCCCTTAGACACCTGGTAATAGCCGCTCTGTTTATTAATAAACAGGAGGTCCACTAAGCGATTCGGGTTATGCAGTGTTAGGTGCTTGGACTAATGAATTATATAATTAGTTAATAAACAAGCCAGTCAGCGCCCCTGGTCATCTAGTGTTAGGTGCTCAGTTTAATTTCAAAAAAAGTGGCCCGTAAGCGCCCTGGGTCATGTAGCGATGGACGCTTGGGCTTTTAAATAATATTGAATTAGTTAATGAACTGGTCAGTAAGCGCTCCGGGTCATCTGGTGCTATAGGCTCAGTTTATCAATCAATAAATGGTCTAGTAAGCGCTTTGGGTTGTGCGGTGATAAGTGCTTAGACTGTTAATTTATATTCAATTAGTTAATAAACTAGCCAGTCAGCGCCCAGGGTCACCTGGTAATGGGCGCTCAGTTTAATTTAGAAAAAAGTGGCCATAAAGCGCTCTGAGTCATCTGGTGATAGGGGCTTAAGCTTTTAATTTATACCTAATAAGTTAATAAACTAGCCAGTAAGCGCCCTAGGTTATCTGGTGATAGGCGTTCAGTTTATTAATAAACAGGAGGTCCACTAAGCGATTTGGGTTATGCGGTGATAGGTGCTTGGACTGTTGATTTATATTTAATTAGTTAATAAACTTGCCAATCAGCGCTCTCGGTCATGTGGTGATAGACGCATGGGCTTTGAATTTATATTAAATTAGTTAATGAACTGGTCAATAAGCGCCCTGAGTCATCTGGTAATAGCCGCTCAGTTTATCAATAAACAGATGGTCCAGTAAGCGCTTTGGGTTATGCGGTAATAAGTGCTTGGACTGTTAATTTACATTTAATTAGTTAATACACTGGCCAGTCAGGGCCCTGGGTCATCTGGTGATAGGCGCTCAGTTTAATGTACAGAAAAGTGAACATTTAGCGCTCCGAGTCATCTGGTAATAAGTGCTTGGGCTTTTAATTTATATTTAATTAGTTAATATACTGGTCAGTAAGCGCCCTCAGACACCTAGTAATAGCCGCTCAGTTTATTAATAAACAGGAGGTCCACTAAGCGATTTGGGTTATGCACTGATAGGTGCTTGGACTCATATTTTATATTTAATTAGTTAACAAACAAGCCAGTCAGTGCCCTGGGTCACCTAGTAATAGGCGCTCAGTTTATCAATAAATAGATGGTCCAGTACGCGCTTTAGGTTGTGCGGTAATAGGTGCTTTGACTGTTGATTTACATTTAATTAGTTAATATACTGGCCAGTCAGCGCCCTGGGTCACCTGGTGATAGGTGCTCAGTTTAATTTAAAAAAAAATGGCCAGTAAGCGCCCTGGGTCATGTAGCGATGGACGCTTGGTCTTTTAATTTTTATTTAATTAGTTAATAAACTATCCAGTCAGTGCACTGGGTCATTCAGTAATAGACGCTTGGGCTTTTAATTAATATTTAATTAGTTAATAAACTGGTCAGTAAGCGCCCCAGGTCATATGGTAATAGCCGCTCAGTTTATCAATAAACAGACGGTCCAGTAAGCGCTTTGGGTTCCGCGGTAATAGGTGCTTGGACTGTTAATTTATATTTAATTAGTTTATAAACTAGCCAGTCAGCGCCCTGGGTCACCTGGTGATAGGCGCTTAGTTTATCAATAAATAGATGGTCTAGTAAGCGCTTTGGGTTGTGCGGTAATAGGTGCTTGGACTGTTGATTTACATTTAATTAGTTGATAAACTGGCCAGTCAGCGCTTTGGGTCACCTGGTGATAGATGCTCAGTTTAATTTTGAAAAAAGTGGCCAGTAAGCGCCCTGGGTCATGTAGCGATGGACGCTTAATCTATTAATTTTTATTAAATTAGTTTATAAACTATCCAGTCAGTGCACTGGGTCATCTAGTAATAGACGCTTGGGCTTTTAATTAATATTTAATTAGTTAATGAACTGGTCAGTAAGCGCCCCAGGTCATTTGTTAATAGGCGCTCAGTTTATTAATAAATAGATGGTCCAGAAAGCGCTTTAAGTTATGCAGTAATAGGTGCTTGGACTGTTGACTTAAATTTAATTAGTTAATAAACTGGCCAGTCAGTGCCCCGGGTCACCTGGTGATAGGTGCTCAGTTAAATTTAAAAAAAAATGGCCAGTCAGTGCACTGGGTCATCCAGTAATAGACGCTTGGGCTTTTAATTAATATTTAATTGGTTAATAAACTGGTCAGTAAGCGCCCCAGGTCATATGGTAATAGCCGCTCAGTTTATCAATAAACAGACGGTCCCGTAAGCGCTTTGGTTTACGCGGTAATAGGTGCTTGGACTCTTAATTTATATTTAATTAGTTTATAAACTAGCCAGTCAGCGCCCTGGGTCACCTGGTGATAGGCGCTTAGTTTAATTTTAAAAAAAGTGGCCAGTAAGTGCCCTGGGTTATGTAGCGATAGACGCTTGGGCTTGTAATTTATATTTGATTAGTTAATAAACTGGCCAGTGAGCGCCCTGGCTTCCCTGGTAATAGGCGCTCAGTTTATCAATAAATAGATGGTCCAGTACGCGCTTTGGGTTGTGTGGTAATAGGTGCTTGGACTGTTGATTTACATTTCATTAGTTAATATACTGGCCAGTCAGCGCCCTGGGTCACCTGGTGATAGGTGCTCAGTTTAATTTTAGAAAAAGTGGCCAGTAAGCGCCCTGGGTCATGTAGCGATGGACGCTTGGTCTTTTAATTTTTATTTAATTAGTTAATAAACTATTTAGTCAGTGCACTGGGTCATCTAGTAATAGACGCTTGGGCTTTTAATTAATATTTAATTAGTTAATAAACTGGTCAGTAAGCGCCCTGATTCATATGGTAATAGCCGCTCAGTTTATCAATTAACAGACGGTCCAGTAAGCGCTTTGGGTTATGCGGTAATAGGTGCTTGGACTGTTAATTTATATTTAATTAGTTATTAAACTGGCCAGTAAGCGCCCTGGGTCACTTAGTGATAGGCGCTCAGTTTAATTTTAAGAAAAGTGGCCAGTAAGCGCCCTGGGTCATGTAGCGATAGACGCTTGGGCTTGTAATTTATATTTAATAAGTTAATAAACTGGCCAGTCAGCGCCCTTGGTCATATCGTGATAGGCGCTCATATTAATTTGAAATAAAAGTGGCCAGTGAGCGCCCTGGGTCATGTAGCAATAGAAGCTTTGGCTTCTAATTTACATTTAATTAGATAATGAACTGTTCAGTAAGCGCCCTGGGTCATCTGGTTGTAGGCGCTCAGTTTATCAATAAACAAATGGTCCAGTAAGCGCTTCGGGTTATGCGGTAATAGCTGCTTGGACTGTTTATTTATATTTAATTAGTTAATAAACTGGCCAGTCAGCGCCCTGGGTCACCTGGTGATAGGCGCTCAGTTTAATCTACAAAAAAGTGGCCATTAAGCGCTCCGGGTTGTCTGGTGATAGGTGCTTGGGCTTTAAATTTATATTTAATTAGTTAATAAAGTGGTCAGTGAGCGCCCTGAGACACCCAGTAATAGCCATAGAGGTATAAGGATAGAGGGGAAAAGCGCTATACTAGCTCATTAGCGGCAGCGACAGCATAACTAAGTGTAACGGGGCATCTGTCCTTGTTGCCAAAGCCACGTTATTGGCTACTTCTTCGTTCTGAATCCTACAGTTGATTCAATCTCATGTATGACTCGACCAATAACATAACTGCCAGACAAAGACAGATGCCCCGTTACGTAGCGAATTCTGCTGTCGCATATCACGCCCCCTTTTCTCCTCTATTCTTATACCTCTATGGTAATAGCCGCTCAGTTTATTAATAAACAGGATGTCTACTAAGTGATTTGGGTTATGCGGTGAGAGTTGCTTTGACTGTTGATTAATAATTGATTAGTTAATAAACTGGCCAGTCAGCGCCCCTGGTCATGTGGTGATAGACGCTTGGGCTTTAAATTTATATTTAATTAGATAATAAACTGTTTAGGAAGCGCCCCGGATCATCTGGTAATAGGCGCTCAGTTTATCAATAAACAGATGGTCCAGTAAGCGCTTCGGGTTATGCGGTAATAGGTGCTTGGACTGTTAATTTATATTTAATTAGTTTATAAACTGGCCAGTCAGCGCCCTGGGTCACCTGGTGATAGGCGCTTAGTTTAATTTAAAAAAAAGTGGCCAGTAAGTGCCCTGGGTTATGTAGCGATAGACGCTTGGGCTTGTAATTTATATTTGATTAGTTAATAAACTGGCTAGTAAGCGCCCTGGCTCCTCTAGTAATAGCTGCTCCATTTATTAATAAACAAAAGGTCCAGTTAAAGCTTCGGGCTATTCGGTGATAGGTGCTTGGACTGTTAAATTATATTTAATTAGATAATAAACTGGCCAGTCAGCTTCTAGTCATCTGGTGATAGGCGCTCAGTTTAATTTTAAAAAAGGTCTAGTAAGCGCTTCCAGTTATGCGGTGGTAGGTGCTTGGACTTTTAATTTGTATTAAATTAGTTAATAAATTGGCCAGTCAGCTTCCCAGGTCATCTGGCGATAGGCACTCAGTTTATTTTGAAAAACAGTGGCCAGTAAGGACCCCAGGTAAAATGGTGATGGATGCTTGGGCTTTTACCTCAATTCAATTAGTTAATAAACTAGCCAGTAAGCGCCCCGGGTCATCTACTGATAGACGCTTGGGCTTTGAATTTATATTAAATTAATTAATGAACTAGTCAATAAGCGCCTCCGGTCATTTAGTAATAGGCGCTCAGTTTATCAATAAATAGATGGTCCAGTAAGCGCTTCGGGTTATGCGGTAATAGGTGCTTGGGCTTTTAATTTATATTTAATTAGTTTATAAACTGGTCAGTAAGCGCCCTCAGACACCTAGTAATAGCTGCTCAGCTTATTAATAAACAGGAGGTCCACTAAGCGATTTGGGTTATGCAGTGATAGGTGCTTGGACTCATATTTTATATTTAATTAGTTAACAAACAAGCCAGTCAGCGCCCTGGGTCACCTAGTAATAGGCGCTCAGGTTATCAATAAATAGATGGTCCAGTACGCGCTTAAGGTTGTGCGGTAATAGGTGCTTGGACTGTTGATTTACATTTAATTAGTTAATATACTGGCCAGTCAGCGCCCTGGGTCACCTGGTGATAGGTGCTAAGTTTAATTTTAAAAAAAGTGGCCAGTAAGCGCCCTGGGTCATGTTGCGATGGACGCTTGGTCTTTTAATTTTTATTTAATTAGTTAATAAACTTTTCAGTCAGTGCACTGGGTCATCTAGTAATAGACGCTTGGGCTTTTAATGAATATTTAATTAGTTAATAAACTGGTCAGTAAGCGCCCCGATTCATATGGTAATAGCCGCTCAGCTTATCAATTAACAGACGGTCCAGTAAGCGCTTTGGGTTATGCGGTAATAGGTGCTTGGACTGTTAATTTATATTTTATTAGTTATTAAACTGGCCAGTCAGCGCCCTGGGTCACTTGGTGTTAGGCGCTCAGTTTAATTTTAAGAAAATCGGCCAGTAAGCGCCCTGGGTCATGTAGCGATAGACGCTTGGGCTTCTAATTTATATTTAATTAGATAATGAACTGTTCAGTAAGTGCCCTGGATCATCTGGTTATAGGCGCTCAGTTTATCAATAAACAAATGGTCCAGTTAGCGCTTCGGGTTATGCGGTAATAGCTGCTTGGACTGTTTATTTCTATTTAATTAGTTAATAAACTGGCCAGTCAGCGCCCTGGGTCACCTGGTGATAGGCGCTCAGTTTAATCTACAAAAAAGTGGCCATTAAGCGCTCCGGGTTGTCTGGTGATAGGTGCTTGGGCTTTAAATTTATATTTAATTAGTTAATAAAGTGGTCAGTGAGCGCCCTGAGACACCCAGTAATAGCCGCTCAGTTTATTAATAAACAGGATGTCTACTAAGTGATTTGGGTTATGCGGTGAGAGTTGCTTTGACTGTTGATTTATATTTGATTAGTTAATAAACTGGCAAGTCAGCGCCCCCGGTCATGTGGTGATAGACGCCTGGGCTTTGAATTTATATTTAATTAGATAATAAACTGTTTAGGAAGCGCCCCGGATCATCTGGTAATAGGCGCTCAGTTTATTAATAAACAGATTGTCCAGTAAGCGCTTCGGGTTATGCGGTAATAGGTGCTTGGACTATTAATTTATATTTAATTAGTTTAAAAACTGGCCAGTCAGCGCCCTGGGTCACCTGGTGATAGGCGCTTAGTTCAATTTAAAAAAAAGTGGCCAGTAAGTGCCCTGGGTTATGTAGCGATAGACGCTTGGGCTTGTAATTTATATTTGATTAGTTAATAAACTGGCCAGTGAGCGCCCTGGCTCCTCTAGTAATAGCTGCTTTATTTATTAATAAACAAAAGGTCCAGTTAAAGCTTCGGGCTATTCGGTGATAGGTGCTTGGACTGTTAAATTATATTTAATTAGATAATAAACTGGCCAGTGAGCTCCTAGTCATCTGGTGATAGGCGCTCAGTTTAATTTTAAAAAAGGTCCAGTAAGCGCTTCCAGTTATGCGGTGGTAGGTGCTTGGACTTTTAATTTGTATTAAATTAGTTAATAAATTGGCCAGTCAGCTTCCCAGGTCATCTGGCGATAGGCACTCAGTTTTTTTTTAAAAACAGTGGCCAGTAAGGACCCCAGGTAAAATGGTGATGGATGCTTGGGCTTTTACCTCAATTTAATTAGTTAATAAACTAGCCAGTAAGCGCCCCGGGTCATCTACTGATAGACGCTTGGGCTTTGAATTTATATTAAATTAATTAATGAACTAGTCAATAAGCGCCTCCGGTCATTTGGTAATAGGCGCTCAGTTTATCAATAAATAGATGGTCCAGTAAGCGCTTCGGGTTATGCGGTTATAGGTGCTTGGGCTTTTAATTTATATTTAATTAGTTTATCAAAAGATCAGTAAGCGCCCCGGGTCACTTGGTGATAGGCGCTCAGTTTAATTTAAAAAAAAGTGGCCAGTAAGCGCCCTGGGTCACGTAGCGATAGACGCTTGAGCTTGTAATTTATATTTGATTAGTTGATGAACTGGCCAGTCAGCGCCCTTGGTCATCTCGTAATAGGCGCTCAGATTAATTAAAAAAAAAGTGGCCAGTGATTGCCCTGGGTCATGTAGCGAAATACGCTTGGGCTTGTAATTTATATTTGATAAGTTAATAAACTAACCAGTCAGCGCCCTTGGTCATATTGTGATAGGCGCTCGGTTTGATTTATAAAAAAGTGGTCAGTGAGCGCCCTGGGTCATGTAGCAATAGACGCTTGGGCTTTTAATTTATATTTAATTAGATAATGAACTGTTGAGCAAGCGCCCCGGGTCATCTGGTAATAGGCGCTCAAATCATCAATAAACAGATGTTCCAGTAAGCGCTTTGGGTTATGCGGTAATAGGTGCTTGGACTGTTAATTTATATTGAATTAGTTAATAAACTGGCCAGTCAGGGCCCTAGGTCATCTGGTAATATTCGCTCAGTTTATCAATAAACAGATGGTCCAGTAAGTGCTTTGGGTTATGCGGTAATAAGTGCTTGAACTGTTAATTTACTTTTAATTAGTTAATACACTGGCCAGTCAGGGCCCTGGGTCATCTGGTGATAGGCGCTCAGTTTAATCTACAGAAAAGTGGCCATTAAGCACTTCGAGTCATCTGGTAATAAGTGCTTGGGCTTTTAATTTATATTTAATTAGTTAATATACTGGTCAGTAAGCGCCCTGGCTCCTCTAGTAATAGCTGCTCCATTTATTAATAAACAAAAGGTCCAGTTAAAGCTTCGGGCTATTCGGTGATAGATGCTTGGACTGTTAAATTATATTTAATTAGATAATAATTTGGCCAGTCAGCTCCTAGTCATCTGGTGATAGGCGCTCAGTTTAATTTTAAAAAAGGTCCAGTAAGCGCTTCCAGTTATGCGGTGGTAGGTGCTTGGACTTTTAATTTACATTTAATTAGTTAATATACTGGCCAGTCAGCGCCCTGGGTCACCTGGTAATAGGTGCTCAGTTTAATTTTAAAAAAAGTGGCCAGTAAGCGCCCTGGGTCATGTAGCGATGGACGTTTGGTCTTTTACTTTTTATTTAATTAGTTAATAAACTATCCAGTCAGTGCACTGGGTCATCTAGTAATAGGCGCTTAGTTTATCAATAAATAGATGGTCCAGTAAGCGCTTTGGGTTGTGCGGTAATAGGTGCTTGGACTGTTGATTTACATTCAATTAGTTAATAAACTTGCCAGTCAGCGCTTTGGGTCACCTGGTGATAGGTGCTCAGTTTAATTTTGTAAAAAGTGGCCAGTAAGCGCCCTGGGTCATGTAGCGATGGACGCTTGGTCTTTTAATTTTTATTTAATTAGTTGATAAACTGGCCAGTCAGTGCCCCTGGTCATCTGGTGATAGACGCTTGGGCTTGTAATTTATATTTAATTAGTTAATGAACTGGTCAGTAAGCGCTCTGGGTTACTGGTGCTATAGGCTCAGTTTATCAATCAATAAATGGTCTAGTAAGCACTTCGGGTTATGCGGTGATAAGTGCTTAGACAGTTAATTTATATTTAATTAGTTAATAAACAAGCCAGTCAGCGCCCTGGGTCACCTAGTAATAGGCGCTTAGTTTATCAATAAATAGATGGTCCAGTAAGCGCTTTGGGTTGTGCGGTAATAGGTGCTTGGACTGTTGATTTACATTTAATTAGTTAATAAACTGGCCAGTCAGCGCTTTGGGTCACCTGGTGATAGGTGCTCAGTTTAATTTTGAAAAAAGTGGCCAGTAAGCGCCCTGGGTCATGTAGCCATGGACGCTTAATCTTTTAATTTTTATTAAATTAGTTTATAAACTATCCAGTCAGTGCACTGGGTCATTTAGTAATAGACGCTTGGGCTTTTAATTAATATTTATTTAGTTAATGAACTGGTCAGTAAGCGCCCCAGGTCATCTGTTAATAGGCGCTCAGTTTATCAATAAATAGATGGTCCAGTAAGCGCTTTAAGTTATGCAGTAATAGGTGCTTGGACTGTTGACTTATATTTAATTAGATTATAAACTGGCCAGTCAGTGCCCCGGGTCACCTGGTAATAGGTGCTCAGTTAAATTTAAAAAAAAGTGGCCAGTAAGCGCCCTGGGTCATGTAGCGATAGACGCTTGGGCTTGTAATTTATGCATAAGTAGTTAATAAACTGGCCAGTCAGCGCCCCTGGTCATCTGGTGATAGGCGCTCAGTTTATTAATAAACAGGAGGTCCACTAAGCGATTTGGGTTATGCGGTGATAGGTGCTTGGACTGTTGATTTATATTTAATTAGTTAATAAACTTGCCAGTCAGCGCCCTCGGTCATGTGGTGATAGACGCTTGGGCTTTGAATTTATATTAAATTAGTTAATGAACTGGCCAGTAAGCGCTCCGGGTCATCTGGTGCTATAGGCTCAGTTTATCAATCAATAAATTGTCTAGTAAGCGCTTTGGGATATGCGGTGATAAGTGCTTAGACTGTTAATTTATATTCAATTAGTTAATAAACTAGCCAGTCAGCGCCCCGGGTCACCTGGTAATGGGCGCTCAGTTTAATTTAGAAAAAAGTGGCCATAAAGCGCTCCGAGTCATCTGGTGATAGGAGCTTAAGCTTTTAATTTATACCTAATTAGTTAATAAACTAGCCAGTAAGCGCCCCAGGTCATCTGGTGATAGGCGCTCAGTTTATTAATAAACAGGAGGTCCACTAAGCGATTTGGGTTATGCGGTGATAGGTGCTTGGACTGTTGATTTATATTTAATTAGTTAATAAACTTGCCAGTCAGTGCCCTTGGTCATGTGGTGATAGACGCTTGGGCTTTGAATTTATATTAAATTAGTTAATGAACTGGTCAATAAGCGTTCCGGGTCATCTGGTAATAGCCGCTCAGTTTATCAATAAACAGATGGTCCAGTAAGCGCTTTGGGTTATGCGGTAATAAGTGCTTGGACTGTTAATTTACATTTAATTAGTTAATACACTGGCCAGTCAGGGCCCTGACTCATCTGGTGATAGGCGCTCAGTTTAATGTACAGAAAAGTGGCCAATAAGCGCTCCGAGTCATCTGGTAATAAGTGCTTGGGCTTTTAATTTATATTTAATTAGTTAATATACTGGTCAGTAAGCGCCCTCAGACACCTAGTAATAGCCGCTCAGTTTATTAATAAACAGAAGGTCCACTAAGCGATTTGGGTTATGCAGTGATAGGTGCTTGGGCTCATGATTTATATTTAATTAGTTAACAAACAAGCCAGTCAGCGCCCTGGGTCACCTAGTAATAGGCGTTTAGTTTATCAATAAATAGATGGTCCAGTACGCGCTTTGGGTTGTGCGGTAATAGGTGCTTGGACTGTTGATTTACATTTAATTAGTTAATATACTGGCCAGTCAGCGCCCTGGGTCACCTGGTGATAGGTGCTCAGTTTAATTTTAAAAAAAGTGGATAGTAAGCGCCCTGGGTCATGTAGCGATGGACGCTTGGTCTTTTAATTTTTAATTAATTAGTTAATAAACTATCTAGTCAGTGCACTGGGTCATCCAGTAATAGACGCTTAGGCTTTTAATTAATATTTAATAAGTTAATAAACTGGTCAGTAAGCGCCCCAGGTCATATGGTAATAGCCGCTCAGTTTATCAATAAACAGACGGTCCAGTAAGCGCTTTGGGTTATGCGGTAATAAGTGCTTGGACTGTTAATTTATATTTAATTAGTTAATAAACTGGCTAGTCAGCGCCCTGGGTCACCTTGTGATAGGCGCTTAGTTTAATCTACAGAAAAGTGGCCAATAAGCGCTCCAAGTCATCTGGTGATAGGTGCTTGGGCTTTTAATTTATATTTAATTAGTTAATATACTGGTCAGTAAGCGCCCTGAGACACCTGGTAATAGCCGCTCTGTTTATTAATAAACAGGAGGTCCACTAAGTGATTCGAGTTATGCAGTGTTAGTCGCTTGGACTAATGATTTATATTTAATTAGTTAATAAACAAGCCAGTCAGCGCCCTGGGTCACCTGGTAATGGGCGCTCAGTTTAATTTAGAAAAAAGTGGCCATAAAGCGCTCCGAGTCATCTGGTGATAGGGGCTTAAGCTTTTAATTTATACCTAATTAGTTAATAAACTAGCCAGTAAGCGCCCCAGGTCATCTGGTGATAGGCGCTCAGTTTATTAATAAACAGGAGGTCCACGAAGCGATTTGGGTTATGCGGTGATAGGTGCTTGGACTGTTGATTTATATTTAATTAGTTAATAAACTTGCCAGTCAGCGCCCTCGGTCATGTGGTGATAGACGCTTGGGCTTTGAATTTATATTAAATTAGTTAATGAACTGGTCAATAAGCGTTACGGGTCATCTGGTAATAGCCGCTCAGTTTATCAATAAACAGATGGTCCAGTAAGCGCTTTAGGTTATGCGGTAATAAGTGCTTGGACTGTTAATTTACATTTAATTAGTTAATACACTGGCCAGTCAGGGCCCTGACTCATCTGGTGATAGGCGCTCAGTTTAATGTACAAAAAAGTGGCCAATAAGCGCTCCGAGTCATCTGGTAATAAGTGCTTGGGCTTTTAATTCATATTTAATTAGTTAATATACTGGTCAGTAAGCGCCCTCAGACACCTAGTAATAGCCGCTCAGTTTATTAATAAACAGGAGGTCCACTAAGCGATTTGGGTTATGCACTGATAGGTGCTTGGACTCATGATTTATATTTAATTAGTTAACAAACAAGCCAGTCAGCGCCCTGGGTCACCTAGTAATAGGCGCTCAGTTTATCAATAAATAGATGATCCAGTACGCGCTTTGGGTTGTGCGGTAATAGGTGCTTGGACTGTTGATTTACATTTAATTAGTTAATATGCTGGCCAGTCAGCGCCCTGGGTCACCTGGTGATAGGTCCTCAGTTTAATTTTAAAAAAAGTGGCCAGTAAGCGCCCTGGGTCATGTAGCGATGGACGCTTGGTCTTTTAATTTTTATTCAATTAGTTAATAAACTATCCAGTCAGTGCACTGGGTCATCCAGTAATAGACGCTTAGGCTTTTAATTAATATTTAATTAGTTAATAAACTGGTCAGTAAGCGCCCCAGGTCATATGGTAATAGCCGCTCAGTTTATCAATAAACAGACGGTCCAGTAAGCGCTTTGGGTTATGCGGTAATAAGTGCTTGGACTGTTAATTTATATTCAATTAGTTAATAAACTGGCTAGTCAGCGCCCTGGGTCACCTGGTAATAGCCGCTCTGTTTATTAATAAACAGGAGGTCCACTAAGTGATTCGAGTTATGCAGTGTTAGGTGCTTGGACTAATGATTTATATTTAATTAGTTAATAAACAAGCCAGTCAGCGCCCCTGGTCATCTGGTGTTAGACGCTTTGGCTTGTAATTTATATTTAATTAGTTAATGAACTGGTCAGTAAGCGCTCCGGGTCATCTGGTGCTATAGGCTCAGTTTATCAATCAATAAATGGTCTAGTAAGCGCTTCGGGTTATGCGGTGATAAATGCTTAGACTGTTAATTTATAATTAATTAGTTAATAACCAAGCCAGTCAGCGCCCTGGGTCACCTAGTAATAGGCGCTCAGTTTATCAATAAATAGATGGTCCAGTACGCGCTTTGGGTTGTGCGGTAATAGGTGCTTGGACTGTTGATTTACATTTAATTAGTTAATATGCTGGCCAGTCAGCGCCCTGGGTCACCTGGTAATAGGTGCTTAGTTTAATTTTAAAAAAAGTGGCCAGTAAGCGCCCTGGGTCATGTAGCGATGGACGCTTGGGCTTTTGAATAATATTTAATTAGTTAATAAACTGGTCAGTAAGCGCCCCACGTCATCTGTTAATAGGCGCTCAGTTTATCAATAAATAGATGGTCCAGTGAGCGCTTTAAGTTATGCAGTAATAGGTGCTTGGACTGTTGACTTATATTTAATTAGTTAATAAACTGGCCAGTCAGCGCCCCTGGTCATCTTGTGATAGACGCTTGGGCTTGTAATTTATATTCAATTAGTTAATGGACTGGTCAGTAAGTGCTCCGGGTCATCTGGTGCTATGGGCTCAGTTCATCAATCAATAAATGGTCATGTAAGCGCTTCGGGTTATGCGGTGATAAGTGCTAAGACTGTTAATTTATATTTAATTAGTTAATAATTAAGCCAGTCAGCGCCCTGGGTCACCTAGTAATAGGCGCTTAGTTTATCAATAAATAGATGGTCCAGTAAGCGCTTTGGGTTGTGCGATAATAGGTGCTTGGACTGTTGATTTACATTTAATTAGTTAATCAACTGGCCAGTCAGCGCCCTGGGTCACCTGGTGATAGGTGCTTAGTTTAATTTTAAAAAAAGTGGCCAGTAAGCGCCCTGGGTCAAGTAGCGATGGACGCTTGGTCTTTTAATTTTTATTTAATTAGTTTATAAACTATCCAGTCAGTGCACTGGGTCATCTAGTAATAGGAGCTTGGGCTTTTAATTAATATTTAATTAGTTAATGAACTGGTCAGTAAGCGCCCCAGGTCATCTGTTAATAGGCGCTCAGTTTATCAATAAATAGATGGTCCAGTAAGCGCTTTAAGTTATGCAGTAAAAGGTGCTTGGACTGTTGACTTATATTAAATTAGTTAATGAACTGGCCAGTAAGCGCTCCGGGTCATCTGGTGCTATAGGCTCAGTTTATCAATCAATAAATTGTCTAGTAAGCGCTTTGGGATATGCGGTGATAAGTGCTTAGACTGTTAATTTATATTCAATTAGTTAATAAACTAGCCAGTCAGCGCCCCGGGTCACCTGGTAATGGGCGCTCAGTTTAATTTAGAAAAAAGTGGCCATAAAGCGCTCCGAGTCATCTGGTGATAGGAGCTTAAGCTTTTAATTTATACCTAATTAGTTAATAAACTAGCCAGTAAGCGCCCCAGGTCATCTGGTGATAGGCGCTCAGTTTATTAATAAACAGGAGGTCCACTAAGCGATTTGGGTTATGCGGTGATAGGTGCTTGGACTGTTGATTTATATTTAATTAGTTAATAAACTTGCCAGTCAGTGCCCTTGGTCATGTGGTGATAGACGCTTGGGCTTTGAATTTATATTAAATTAGTTAATGAACTGGTCAATAAGCGTTCCGGGTCATCTGGTAATAGCCGCTCAGTTTATCAATAAACAGATGGTCCAGTAAGCGCTTTGGGTTATGCGGTAATAAGTGCTTGGACTGTTAATTTACATTTAATTAGTTAATACACTGGCCAGTCAGGGCCCTGACTCATCTGGTGATAGGCGCTCAGTTTAATGTACAGAAAAGTGGCCAATAAGCGCTCCGAGTCATCTGGTAATAAGTGCTTGGGCTTTTAATTTATATTTAATTAGTTAATATACTGGTCAGTAAGCGCCCTCAGACACCTAGTAATAGCCGCTCAGTTTATTAATAAACAGAAGGTCCACTAAGCGATTTGGGTTATGCAGTGATAGGTGCTTGGGCTCATGATTTATATTTAATTAGTTAACAAACAAGCCAGTCAGCGCCCTGGGTCACCTAGTAATAGGCGTTTAGTTTATCAATAAATAGATGGTCCAGTACGCGCTTTGGGTTGTGCGGTAATAGGTGCTTGGACTGTTGATTTACATTTAATTAGTTAATATACTGGCCAGTCAGCGCCCTGGGTCACCTGGTGATAGGTGCTCAGTTTAATTTTAAAAAAAGTAGATAGTAAGCGCCCTGGGTCATGTAGCGATGGACGCTTGGTCTTTTAATTTTTAATTAATTAGTTAATAAACTATCTAGTCAGTGCACTGGGTCATCCAGTAATAGACGCTTAGGCTTTTAATTAATATTTAATAAGTTAATAAACTGGTCAGTAAGCGCCCCAGGTCATATGGTAATAGCCGCTCAGTTTATCAATAAACAGACGGTCCAGTAAGCGCTTTGGGTTATGCGGTAATAAGTGCTTGGACTGTTAATTTATATTTAATTAGTTAATAAACTGGCTAGTCAGCGCCCTGGGTCACCTTGTGATAGGCGCTTAGTTTAATCTACAGAAAAGTGGCCAATAAGCGCTCCAAGTCATCTGGTGATAGGTGCTTGGGCTTTTAATTTATATTTAATTAGTTAATATACTGGTCAGTAAGCGCCCTGAGACACCTGGTAATAGCCGCTCTGTTTATTAATAAACAGGAGGTCCACTAAGTGATTCGAGTTATGCAGTGTTAGTCGCTTGGACTAATGATTTATATTTAATTAGTTAATAAACAAGCCAGTCAGCGCCCTGGGTCACCTGGTAATGGGCGCTCAGTTTAATTTAGAAAAAAGTGGCCATAAAGCGCTCCGAGTCATCTGGTGATAGGGGCTTAAGCTTTTAATTTATACCTAATTAGTTAATAAACTAGCCAGTAAGCGCCCCAGGTCATCTGGTGATAGGCGCTCAGTTTATTAATAAACAGGAGGTCCACGAAGCGATTTGGGTTATGCGGTGATAGGTGCTTGGACTGTTGATTTATATTTAATTAGTTAATAAACTTGCCAGTCAGCGCCCTCGGTCATGTGGTGATAGACGCTTGGGCTTTGAATTTATATTAAATTAGTTAATGAACTGGTCAATAAGCGTTACGGGTCATCTGGTAATAGCCGCTCAGTTTATCAATAAACAGATGGTCCAGTAAGCGCTTTAGGTTATGCGGTAATAAGTGCTTGGACTGTTAATTTACATTTAATTAGTTAATACACTGGCCAGTCAGGGCCCTGACTCATCTGGTGATAGGCGCTCAGTTTAATGTACAAAAAAGTGGCCAATAAGCGCTCCGAGTCATCTGGTAATAGGTGCTTGGGCTTTTAATTCATATTTAATTAGTTAATATACTGGTCAGTAAGCGCCCTCAGACACCTAGTAATAGCCGCTCAGTTTATTAATAAACAGGAGGTCCACTAAGCGATTTGGGTTATGCACTGATAGGTGCTTGGACTCATGATTTATATTTAATTAGTTAACAAACAAGCCAGTCAGCGCCCTCGGTCACCTAGTAATAGGCGCTCAGTTTATCAATAAATAGATGATCCAGTACGCGCTTTGGGTTGTGCGGTAATAGGTGCTTGGACTGTTGATTTACATTTAATTAGTTAATATGCTGGCCAGTCAGCGCCCTGGGTCACCTGGTGATAGGTCCTCAGTTTAATTTTAAAAAAAGTGGCCAGTAAGCGCCCTGGGTCATGTAGCGATGGACGCTTGGTCTTTTAATTTTTATTCAATTAGTTAATAAACTATCCAGTCAGTGCACTGGGTCATCCAGTAATAGACGCTTAGGCTTTTAATTAATATTTAATTAGTTAATAAACTGGTCAGTAAGCGCCCCAGGTCATATGGTAATAGCCGCTCAGTTTATCAATAAACAGACGGTCCAGTAAGCGCTTTGGGTTATGCGGTAATAAGTGCTTGGACTGTTAATTTATATTCAATTAGTTAATAAACTGGCTAGTCAGCGCCCTGGGTCACCTGGTAATAGCCGCTCTGTTTATTAATAAACAGGAGGTCCACTAAGTGATTCGAGTTATGCAGTGTTAGGTGCTTGGACTAATGATTTATATTTAATTAGTTAATAAACAAGCCAGTCAGCGCCCCTGGTCATCTGGTGTTAGACGCTTTGGCTTGTAATTTATATTTAATTAGTTAATGAACTGGTCAGTAAGCGCTCCGGGTCATCTGGTGCTATAGGCTCAGTTTATCAATCAATAAATGGTCTAGTAAGCGCTTCGGGTTATGCGGTGATAAATGCTTAGACTGTTAATTTATAATTAATTAGTTAATAACCAAGCCAGTCAGCGCCCTGGGTCACCTAGTAATAGGCGCTCAGTTTATCAATAAATAGATGGTCCAGTACGCGCTTTGGGTTGTGCGGTAATAGGTGCTTGGACTGTTGATTTACATTTAATTAGTTAATATGCTGGCCAGTCAGCGCCCTGGGTCACCTGGTAATAGGTGCTTAGTTTAATTTTAAAAAAAGTGGCCAGTAAGCGCCCTGGGTCATGTAGCGATGGACGCTTGGGCTTTTGAATAATATTTAATTAGTTAATAAACTGGTCAGTAAGCGCCCCACGTCATCTGTTAATAGGCGCTCAGTTTATCAATAAATAGATGGTCCAGTGAGCGCTTTAAGTTATGCAGTAATAGGTGCTTGGACTGTTGACTTATATTTAATTAGTTAATAAACTGGCCAGTCAGCGCCCCTGGTCATCTTGTGATAGACGCTTGGGCTTGTAATTTATATTCAATTAGTTAATGGACTGGTCAGTAAGTGCTCCGGGTCATCTGGTGCTATGGGCTCAGTTCATCAATCAATAAATGGTCATGTAAGCGCTTCGGGTTATGCGGTGATAAGTGCTAAGACTGTTAATTTATATTTAATTAGTTAATAATTAAGCCAGTCAGCGCCCTGGGTCACCTAGTAATAGGCGCTTAGTTTATCAATAAATAGATGGTCCAGTAAGCGCTTTGGGTTGTGCGATAATAGGTGCTTGGACTGTTGATTTACATTTAATTAGTTAATCAACTGGCCAGTCAGCGCCCTGGGTCACCTGGTGATAGGTGCTTAGTTTAATTTTAAAAAAAGTGGCCAGTAAGCGCCCTGGGTCAAGTAGCGATGGACGCTTGGTCTTTTAATTTTTATTTAATTAGTTTATAAACTATCCAGTCAGTGCACTGGGTCATCTAGTAATAGGAGCTTGGGCTTTTAATTAATATTTAATTAGTTAATGAACTGGTCAGTAAGCGCCCCAGGTCATCTGTTAATAGGCGCTCAGTTTATCAATAAATAGATGGTCCAGTAAGCGCTTTAAGTTATGCAGTAAAAGGTGCTTGGACTGTTGACTTATATTCAATTAGTTAATAAACTGGCCAGTCAGTGCCCTGGGTCACCTGGTGATAGGTTCTCGGTTAAATTTAAAAAAAAGTGGCCAGTAAGCGCCCTGGGTCATGTAGCGATAGACGCTTGGGCTTGTAATTTATGCATAATTAGTTAATAAACTGGCCAGTCAGTGCTTCTGGTCATCTGGTGATAGATGCTTGGGCTTGTTATTTATATTCAATTAGTTAATGAACTGGTCAGTAAGCGCTCCGGGTCATCTGGTGCTATAGGCTCAGTTTATCAATTAATAAATGGTCTAGTAAGCGCTTTGGGTTATGCAGTGATAAGTGCTTAGACTGTTAATTTATATTTAGTTAGTTAATAAACTAGCCAGTCAGCGCCCCGGGTCACCTGGTAATGGGCGCTCAGTTTAATTTAGAAAAAAGTGGCCATAAAGCGCTCTGAGTCATCTGGTGATAGGGGCTTAAACTTTTAATTTATACCTAATTAGTTAATAGACTAGCGAGTAAGCGCCCCAGGTCATCTGGTGATAGGCGCTCAGTTTATTAATAAACAGAAAGTTCACTAAGCGATTAGGGTTACGTGGCGATAGATGCTTGGACTGTTAATTTATATTCAATTCGTTAGAAAACTGGCCAGTCAGCGACCCGGGTCATCTAGTGATAGGCGCTCAGTTTATCAATAAATAGATGGTCCAGTAAGCGCTTCGGGTCATGCGGTAATAGGTTCTTGGACTGTTGATTTATATTTAATTAGTTAATAAACTGGCCAGTCAGCGCCCCCGGTCATCTGGTGATAGACGCTTGGGCTTGTAATTTATATTTAATTAGTAAATGAACTGGTCAGTAAGCGCCCCGGGTCATCTGGTGATATAGGCTCAGTTTATCAATTTATAAATGGTCTAGTAAGCAATTCGGGTAATGCAGTGATAGGTTCTTTGACTCATTATTTATATTTAATTAGTTAATAAACAAGCCAGTCAGCGCACCGAGTTACCTAGTAATACGCGTTTAGTTTATAAATAAATAGATGGTCCAGTAAGCGCTTCGGGTTATGCGGTAATAGGTGCTTGGACTGTTGATTTATATTTAATTAGTTAATAAACTGGCCAGTCAGCGCTCCGGGTCACCTTGTGATAGGCGCTCAGTTTAATTCACAAAAAAGTGGCCATTAAGCGCCCCGGGTCATCTGGTGATTGGGGCTTTGATTTTTAGTTTATATTTAATTAGTTAATAAACTGGCCAGTAAGCGCCTCAGGTCATCTGGTGATAAGCGCTCAGTTTATTAATAATCGGAAGGTCCAGTAAGCGATTTGGGTTAAGCGGTGATAGGTGCTTGGACTGTCAATTTTTATTAAATTAGTTAAATAACTGGCCAGTCAGCGCCCCGAGTCATCTAGTGATAGGCGCTTAGTTAAATTTAAAAGAAAGTGGCCAGTAAGCGCCCTGGGTCATGTAGCAATAGACGCTTGGGCTTTTAATTTGTATTAAATAAGTTAATAAACTGGGCAGTCAGCGCCCTGGGTCATCTGGAAATAGACGCTTATGCTTTTAATTTATATTTAATTAGTTAATAAACTGGTCAGTAAGCGCCCCGGGTCATCTGGTAATAGGCGCTAAGTTTATCAATATATAGATGGTCCAGTAAGCGATTTGGGTTAAGCGGTGATAGGTGCTTGGACTGTTAATTTTAAGTAAATTAGTTAAATAACTGGCCAGTCAGCGCCCCGAGTCATCTAGTGATAGGCGCTTAGTTAAATTTGAAAGAAAGTGGCCAGTCAGCTCCCCGGGTCATCTGGTGATAGACGCTTGGGCTTGTAATTTATATTAAATTAGTTGATTAACAGGTCAGTAAGTGCCCTGGGTCATCTAGTGATAGGGGCTTAGTTTATCAATTAAAAGATGGTCTAGTAAGCGCTTCGGGTTATGCGGTGATAGGTGCTTGGACTGTTGATTTATATTTAATTAGTTAATAAACTGGCCAGTCAGCGCCTTAGGTCATCTGGTGATTAGGGCTTTGGCTTTTAGTTTATATTTAATGAGTTATTAAACTGGCCAGTAAGTGCCCCAGGTCGTCTGGTGATAAGCGCTCAGTTTATCAATAATCAGAAGGTCCAGTAAGCGATTGGGGTTAAGCGGTGATAGGTGCTTGGACTGTTAATTTTTATTAAATTAGTTAAATAACTGGCCAGTCAGCCCCCCTGGTCATCTGGTGATAGACGCTTGGGCTTGTAATTTATATTCAATTAGTTAATGAACTGGTCAGTAAGCGCTCCGGGTCATCTGGTGCTATAGGCTTAGTTTATCAATCAATAAATGGTCTAGTAAGCGCTTCGGGTTATGCGGTGTAAAGTGCTTAGACTGTTAATTTATATTTAATTAGTTAATAAACTAGCCAGTCAGCGCCCTGGGTCACCTGGTAATAGGCGCTTAGTTTAATTCAGAAAAAAGTGGCCATAAAGTGCTCCGAGTCATCTGGTGATAGGGGCTTAAGCTTTTAATTTATACTTAATTAGTTAATAAACTAGCCAGTCAGCGCCCCAGGTCATCTGGTGATAGGCGCTCTGTTTATCAATAAACAGAAGGTCCAGTAAGCGATTAGGGTTACTTGGCGATAGGTGCTTGGACTGTTAATTTATATTCAATTCGTTAGAAAACTGGCCAGTCAGCGACCCGGGTCATCTAGTGACAAGCGCTTAGTTAAATTCAAAAGAAAGTGGCCAGTAAGTGCCCTGGGTCATGTAGCAATAGACGCTTAGGCTTTTAATTTATATTTAATTAGTTAATAAACTGGTCAGTAAGCGCCCCGGGTCATCTGGTAATAGGCGCTAAGTTTATCAATATATAGATGGTCCAGTAAGTGCTTCGGGTTATGCGGTAATAGGTGCTTTGACTGTTGAATTATATTTAATCAGTTAATAAACTGGCCAGTAAGCGCCCCAGGTCATCTGGTGATAAGCGCTCAGTTTATCAATAATCAAAAGGTCCAGTAAGCGATTTGGGTTAAGCGGTGATAGGTGCTTGGACTGTTAATGTTTATTAAATTAGTTTAATAACTGGCCAGTCAGCGCCACGAGTCATCTAGTGATAGGTGCTTGGGCTTTTAATTTTTTATTGAATTGGTTAATAAAATGGCCATTCAGCGCCCCGAGTTATCTGGTAATAGGCTCTCAGTTGAATTTAGAAAAAAAGTGGCCAGTAAGCGCTCTGGGTCATGTAGCAATAGACGCTTGAGCTTTTAATTTTAATTTGATTAGTTAATAAACTGGCCAGTCAGCTCCCCGGGTCATCTGGTGATAGACGCTTGGGCTTTTAATTTATATTTAATTAGTTAATAAACTGGTCAGTAAGCGCCCCGGGTCATCTGGTAATAGGCCCTAAGTTTATCAATATATAGATGGTCCAGTAAGCGCTTCGGGTTATGCGGTAATAGGTGCTTGGACCGTTGATTTATATTTAATTAGTTAATAAACTGGCCAGTCAGCGCCCCGGGTCACCTTGTGATAGGCGCTCAGTTTAATTCAGAAAAAAGTGGCCATTAAGCGCCCCGGGTCATCTGGTGATTGGGGCTTTGGCTTTTAGTTTATATTTAATTAGTTAATAAACTGGCCAGTAAGCGCCCCAGGTCATCTGGTGATAAGCGCTTAGTTTATTAATAATCAGAAGGTCCAGTAAGCGATTTGGGTTAAGCGGTGATAGGTGCTTGGACTGTTAATTTTTATTAAATTAGTTAAATAACTGGCCAGTCAGCGCCCCGAGTCATCTAGTGGTAGGTGCTTGAGCTTTTAATTTTTTATTGAATTGGTTAATAAAATGGCCATTCAACGCCCTGAGTTATCTGGTAATAGGCTCTTAGTTTAATTTAAAAAAAAGTGGCCAGTAAGCGCTCTGGGTCATGTAGCAATAGACGCTTGAGCTTTTAATTCTAATTTGATTAGTTAATAAACTGGCTAGTCAGCTCCCTGGGTCATCTGGTAATAGACGCTTGGGCTTGTAATTTATATTTAATTAGTTGATGAACAGGCCAGTCAGCGCCTCAGGTCATCTGGTGATAGGCGCTTGGGATTTTAATTCATATTTAATCAGTTAATAAACTGGCCAGTCAGCGCCCCGGGTCATCTGGTGATAGGCGCTCAGTTCAATTTAAACAAAAGTGTTTAGTATGCGCCCTGGGTCATGTAGCGATAGACGCTTGGGCTTTTGATTTATATTTAATAAGTTAATGAACTGGTCAGTAAGCGCCCTGGGTCACCTGGTGATAGGCGCTCAGTTTGATTTAAAAAAAAGTGGCCATTAAGCTTTCCAGGTCATCTGGTGATAGGTGCTTTGGCTTGTAATTAATAATATTTAATTAGTTAATAAACTGGCTAGTGAGTTCCCTGAGACACCTGGTAATAGCCGCTCAGTTTATTAATAAACAGAAGGTCCAGTAAGCGATTTGGGCTATGCGGTTATAGGTGCTTGGACTGTTAATTTATATTTAATTAGTTAAAAAACTGGCCAGTCAGCGCCCCGGGTCATCTGTTGATAGGCTCTCAGTTTAATTTAAAAAAATGTGGCCAGTAAGTGCCCTGGAACATGTAGCGATAGGCGCTTGGGCTTTTAATTTATATTTAATTAGTTAAAAAACTGGCCAGTAAGCGCCCTGAGTCATGTGGTAATAGCCGCTTAGTTTAATTTAAAAAAAGTGGCTAGTAAGCGCTCCGGGTCATTTGGTGATAGGTGCCTGGGCTGTTAATTTATAATTAATTAGGTAATAAACTGGCCAGTCAGCGCCCCGGGTCTTATGGGGATATGCGCTGTAGTAATATGTTATATTTTTATCAATAAATAAATTGGGTACTAAGCTCCCTGGGTATTTGGCAGTTTTTTCTCATTATATTTATGTGTTGCAAGTCGTTTGGACTTTTATTCTAAAGGTTTTGCAATCTGATGAGTACGATTTATTTTTACAGTTATAAGTTAAGCTCATATTTAAAATATTCTTAGGATTTATCTAATTGAAGTATAGGGTTATTTAGTTTAAGAGGTTTTGGGTTCGGAGTTATTAGGTTTATTAGCTTGGGATTTAGTTAGTTGGTTTTAGCACATTTGAATTCGTTGCTTAGCGCGCATTAACTCTTGCCACAGAGCGTCAGTTCGGGCGCCGGTACTATGACGGTCACGTCTTCGGTTTCCTGCCGCAGTCGAGAGCACAGTAGGGGTACTACTAGTATCTTCCTAGAGGTCATGGTAAAAGTATATATACCTTACCGATACGATGTTTTAGTAATAGAGTCGCACTCCCATCGATCACCATGATTAAGCAGCATTTGGTGCGGTTAGTACTTGGATGGGTGACCCTGACCGTTTAAGTCTTACCGTTTTGCCTTTGCTCTTCGTTTTGTAGATGGATTGAATATTTCTTTGTCTCTTTGACAACGTGAACAGAAGGCATCCCAAATTTATGGGATGTCTACTGGGGGTTTTCTGATCTACATGACAATAGCCATGGGTGAATACAAAGCAATTGTAAGGGTTATTTCTTCTCCCAATTCCATTCCCGATTGCAAGTACTAAGTGCCTTCAGTAGTACCTCTACAAGAGAGCCAGACGTAAAGCACGATAATATAAAAAAAAGTATATGTACTGCCTGGCCAGAGCCTGGTGTCAAGCAACAAACGCATAGAGATGTAAGAATAGAGTGCAATATCCCCACATTACTCTGTACCCTTATGCTGTCTCAAGTGCAGAAGTGACCGCTGCCTAAAGGCCCCACTTTATACATGTTCACCGGGAGGCCCTCCGTCAGCTTTCTCTCTCGCACGCATAGACATACAAAGAATAGACCGCTCATTAGCAACAAAGAAAGTGAAGACTTGTGAAGTTGGCGCCCGTAAATATTAAATATTAATATTTTGCACTTATTCAGGGCTTTAACGATTCCTCCTTACTTGCGGATTTATCCTCCACTTGAATTTTTATTTGCGGATCAATAGTTTGCGAGATATTTGCAAAATAAAAAGTCGAAAATTAGCGCGGCGCTGAAGTTTAAAAAACTTTGTTTCAAGTGCTAAATTGGGTTAAAATTCAATTCTACCTAAACGATTCGATTCCTCCTTATTTGCGGATTACGGAGGTATATAAATTAATGTAATTAAATGTCACAAAGTTTGTAAATAATGAATTTAATTATTGAGTAAGAGAATCTTGTAACTTTTGTCTAGTAACTTTTGGTCCAGTGCTCCGTTCCTGTTGTTCGGTACATGTCGTTTACTCCTTACAGCGGGTTCTACAAAATATTTATCGGAATAGAAAACTTTAGTAGGTATTAATCTATTAATTTTCACTTATAAGTGATTCAGCTTTTGGGTCAATACACACACACACATACATTACATACTCCAAGCTAAAGGAAAAATTTATTTGTCAATAGGTACAGATTTTTCATCTTAAGAATCTAATATCTGGAATCTGTTGTGGCAAATACTGTGGACTGATATTTATTCATTACGCGCGAAATTTTAATATTTGTTGTTATTCAAGAAACAAATAACAACACAACTAAAAAGTAGCAGTACAGCTATAATCATCTCAAGACAAGCCACATCTTAGAACACAAGTAATAATTTTGTTTGGACAAGTTTTAGAAAACGGCTCAAGCATTCAAATTTCGCGCGTAAATGATCAATCAGGCAAATTGAAAATCAAGTTACCGACCAGTGGAAACGGATCAAAGTGACACAGGCTGTGTTCGCCTAAGGCTTTGTTTGTTAATAAATTTGTTAAGGTCACGTGATCATTTATCATAAGTGCGAGGGAGACAACATGATATCAACGTCTGACTCGCACTTATCATAAATGATCACGTGACCTTAACATACTAAAAACGGAGCCTATGCAAACACAGCCCCAGTAATAAATTAACAAATACTTAATTTAAAAAAATGTTTATTAAATGGGATTACACTAGATTTCATAGTCATCAAAAAATGTGTGTGTGTGTGTGTGTGTGTGTGTGTGTGTGTGTGTGTGTGTATTGACCCAAAAGCTAAATAACTTATAAGTGATAATTGATAGATTAATACCTTCTAAAGTTTTCTATTCCGATAAATATTTTGTAGAACCCGCTGTAAGGAGTAAACGACATGTACCGAACAACAGGAACGGAGCACTGGACCAAAAGTTACTAGACAAAAGTTACAAGATTCTCTCACTCAATAATTAAATTCATCATTTACAAACTTTGTGACATTTAATTACATTAATTTATATACCTCCGTAATCCGCAAATAAGGAGGAATCGAATCGTTTAGGTAGAATTGGATTTTAACCCAATTTAGCACTTAAAACAAAGTTTTTTATACTTCAGCGCCGCGCTTATTTTCGACTTTTTATTTTGCAAATATCTCGCAAACTACTGATCCGCTAATAAAAATTCAAGTAGAGAATAAATCCGCAAGTAAGGAGGAATCGTTTAAGCCCTGAATGGGTGCAAAATATTAATATTTAATATTTACGGGCGCCAACTTTACAAGTCTAGAAAGTGAGGCTCTCGTAGAAAGAGAGGCAAGACAAGGGCAGTGAGTCTTTCTATCTCACACGCTTACTGAGCGCTCCCAAAAGTGTCATCCAAGGAAGCGCAAAATTTAAATTGGCTTTATGGAGCCAAACGCAAAAACCCACATATTTCGACAGAATTTCTAACATAATAAATGAATAAACCCCAAGCTATTGAACCCAATAACCGAATGCTAATTAACCCAGTAACACAAAATGCCTACTGGCCACTTTTAAATTTAAGGCTTTAAATAACAACAAAAGCGCCAATCACCACACAACCCTGGGCGCTTACTGGCCGCTTTGTTTATTAATTGAATAAATAAAATAAAACAAGCACCGATCACCACACAACCCTGGGCGCTTACTGGCCGCTTTGTTTATTAATTGAATAAATAAAATAAAACAAGCACCGATCACCACACAACCCTGGGCGCTTACTGGCCGCTTTGTTTATTAATTGAAAAAATAAAATAACACAAGCACCGATCACCACACAAGCCAGAGCGCTTACTGGTCCCTTTATTTATTCATGATAAATTAAATAACACAAGCGCCAATCTCCACACAACCCGGAGCGCTTACTGGTCCATTTAATGATTTAAAATGAATTAAATAACACAAGCACCAATCCCCACACAACCCAGTGCGCTTACTGGTCCGTTTATTGATTTAAAATAAATTAAATAACACAAGCGCCAAACTCCACACAACCCGGAGCGCTTACTGGTCCCGTTATTTATTTAAAATAACTATAACGATGAGACAAGCGCCAATCCCCACACAACCTGGTGCGCTTACTGGTTCCATACTTATTTTACGACAAATAAAGTCATGAGGCAAGCGGCAATGACCACATAAGCCGGGGCGCTTACTAGTAACAATAATTATTATTAAAAAATGTTTATTAATAATTTGAGTTTAAAGTAAAAGCAACCAGTGGTGACCAGTTAGTATCCTGGATAGTCAGGTGAAAAGCACTTGCGTTGTTAATAAATAAATTTTATTAATTATTAAAATAACAATGAAGCGTTCTAGACTGTGTGGGGATTGGCGCTTGTGTTATTTAATTTATTTGAAATAAATAAAGGGACCAGTAAGCGCACCGGGTTGTGTGAGAATTAGCGCTTGTGTTATTAAATTTATTTTAAATAAAGGGACCAGTAAGCGCATCGGGTTGTGTAGGGATTGGCGCTTGTGTTATTAAATTTATTTTAAATAAATAAAGGGACCAGTAAGCGCACCGGGTTGTGTGAGAATTAGCGCTTGTGTTATTAAATTTATTTTAAATAAAGGGACCAGTAAGCGCACCGGGTTGTGTGGGGATTGGCGCTTGTGTTATTAAATTTATTTTAAATAAATGGACCAGTAAGCGCTCTGGGTTGTAAAGGGATTGGCGCTTGTGTTATTTAATTTAATATAAATAAATAAAGGGACCAGTAAGTGAACCGGGTTGTGTGGGGATTGGCGCTTGTGTTATTAAATTTATTTTAAATAAAGGTACCAGTAAGCGCACCGTGTTGTATGCAGATTGGTGCTTGTGTTATTTCTCACTTTATTGCCAGTTGCATTTGGGAGCACTGTTGAGAGTCTCTGGAATGCCCCCTTCTTCTCTGCGTATTTGCTTCTCCAACACTCTTTAGATCGGTATGTTAGTGACAGTTACTTTCAAGTTACTGACCGTAATTTTCGCTGCGGGAATCCTTTTAACCCAACGCTGCGCTTTGAGCGCAATTCCAAAATTGCGCCCCTACTTGGCACTTTGAGAAATATTGATGGTCATTAGAAAAGGTCATTATAATGAAGTGGAGCTTTCAGCTCCATTCACCAGGTGGCCAACCTTTAATGTTGCTTTTTTACAAGCATATAGAAATTAATTCATGGTACTGCCCTTTTCTAATCATGCCTAATCGTTCTCAAAGTGCCCAGTTGGGGCGCGATTTCACAATTGCACCCAAAGCGAATACTAGCTGTGCTGCTCGCGGCTTGCTCTCGTTCACGGTTCTCGGCTTAATACCATTCGTGGTGTTCTATGATTTTTATTACTTCACGATGCTGAAAGCTGTTGTTTGAGTTTATAAGGGTTACCTTCAATGTTCGCGTTGCTTGGTTTTTAATGGTGATTTTGGAAATGAATTCGGAATTGTCCAGTAATATATTTATTATCATATTTTTGATGAAGCTATCCGAGTATCGTATCCAAGTGCCGTCCAATGCACGTATTTGCCTCATACCCTCCAAAGTGTTGACCCTAACGTGATTTACACTGAGGGTAAGTAAGTGCAGTGACAAAAGTAAACTTCTGCTGCCCGCGTGACGCCTTGTCAACTCGGCGTCGTCTTCTGCAAACGCGTTTTTTTTTTGTTTTCACGTGGTTGCGACACGTGGTCAGCGGTTTTTGCACTGAGCCCGTGCTTTTCCTCATACGCCCTATCACTGCCCTCAACGACCGCACATCGCGAGTACCCAACGGTGCAGCAGCCAGCTCAGTCCCGTGGCACGAACAAAGGCCCTCGAGCATTTTTTGTTCTCTTGGCGTTGTTTTCGCCATAGTGGCCACCATCTTGGGTATTCCGGGTAACAAGCCCGCCAAAACACACGCGTGTGCAAAGTGCTCGTTGCTCATCTCACAAGTGAGACAGAAACAGAACTCGCAGACTTTATCAACAGTGCGTGTGCAGTGTTTTGCTTGCTAGCACGCATGTGTGGACAAACGATTAGGTGCAGTGCAATTATATTTGTTAAAGAGCGTATTCTCGTGCCAGTTCACTCGCATCAACGCGTTCCACCACAGCCCTCAACACCGGCGTCCTATGCCCCAAAGTGTCAGACGACAGCGAGCTCGACCCTGCTGAGGAAACCCTCGTGGCGTCCCAGCAAGCCAGTGAACGGAAGGCCCGCGCGCGCTGCCGTGAGCAGAAGAAAGAACAGCAGCTCTTGGAACGACAGCCGCAAACCATCTCAGTGCAGCAGCAACCCAGCCTTGTGAAAGAGTCGGTTCCCCCACTTGCCATGGCGACGCCAGATAACCTCCATCTGCCTCCACTCTGGATCCACATCCTGGCAGGTTGGACACAGCAGTTAGAGTCATCCTTTACGGCGTACAAAGTGGAAGGTGACATCACTAAGTACTTTCAAGCGATCAACGCGCTAGGCCCAGTAGCGACAAACGAGCTCATGGACATTAATCAATGACCCACCCAACACATCCAGCGAGTTCAAATATCCCAACAGCAGCAGCATCATCTATATCAAAATCCGCCGACACCCACACCTCCCTCAGGTGCTTGGGTAACGTCATTCACCCGATACCGAGACGAATGACACTAGAAGGGGGGTAGTAGTGGCGCATCAGTCTCTCCCGCCGTCAAATAAGCGCAAGCAGCTTCTCTCTCCGAGAAAAGTCTTTGCTTTCCATCAGGCAGCGCCACCAGCTGGAAGCTCTCTCTCGCCAGTGCTGGGTAAGAGAATTCCCGCAGTAAACATTACGGTCAGTAATATGAAAGTTACTATCACTAACATACTAATCTATGTATAGAGTGTTGGAGAAGCGAATAGGCAGAGAAGGAGACGACATTCCAGAGGTTCTCAATGAGGTGCTCCCATATGTGACTGGAAAACTTATTGTGGGAAATTCAAATTAGCTCTATGGAGCAAGACGCAAAACCCTCGACTCGACAAAATTTTATAAACAATAACTAAATAAATTAATCCTAAGCTATTAATCGCAATAACTCAACGGGCCAATAAGCAGCCTCACGAGTTTTAATAATTAAGATAATTTATTAATTAACAACGCAAGCGCCAATCCCTACACAACCCAGGGCGCTTCTGAGCCAATTTATTTATTTAAAATAAATAAAATAATAAAACAAGAGCCAATTCCCACACAACCCAGGGCACTTACTGGTCGCTTTAATTATTTAAAATAAATAAAATGATAACACAAGCGTCAACCCTCCACAACCCGGAACGCTTACTGGTCGCTTCAAATATTTAAAATAAAAGAAATAGTAACACAGGCGCCAATCTCCACACAACCTGGGACGCTTACTGGTCGCTTTAATTATTTGAAATAAATAAAACAATAACACAATTGCCAATCACCACACAACTAGAGATGCTTACTGGTCGTTTACTTGAATTATAATAAATAAAATAATAACGCAAGCGCCAAAATCCCCACACAACCCAGGGCACTTACTGGTCACTTTAATTATTTAAAATAAATAAAATAATAACACAAGTGCCAATCTCCACACAACCCAGGATGCTTACTGGACACTTTAATTATTTAAAATAAATACAATAATAACGCAGGCTCTAATCACTACACAACATGAATGGCTTACTAGCTCCTTTATTTATTGATAAAATTAAAGTGATCAGTAAGCGTCCTAGGTTGTGTGGGGATTGGCGCTTGTGTAGTTTTTTTTTTTTTTTTAAATAACTAAAGTGGCCAGTTATCGTTCTGGGTTGTGTTGTGATTGGCGCTTGTGTGATTATTTTATTTGTTTTAAATAATTAAAGCGACCAGTAAGCGCCTTGGGTTGTGTGGAGTTTGGTACTTGCATTATTATTTTATTTGTTATAATTTGAGTCAACTACCAGTAAGCGCTCCGGGTTGTGTGGGGATGGGCGCTTGTGTTATTATTTTATTTATTTTGAAAATAATGAAAGGGACAAGTAAGAGCCCCAGGTTGTATGAGGATTGGCAGTTGTGTTATTGTATATTATTTATTAAAAATTAAGTCAACGACCAGAAAGCGCTATTGGTTGTGTGGGGATTGGCTCTTGTGTTATTATTTTATTTATTTTAAATAATTGAAGTGAATAGTAAACGCCCCGGGTTGTAAGGGGATTGGCGCTAGCGTTCGTAATTAATAAATGTTATTACTTATTGAAAGTCATGAGGCTGCTTATTTGCCCGTTGGGTTATTGGGTTAAATAGCTAAGGATTAACTTATTAAGTTATTGTTTATAAAATTTTGTCGAGTTATCTAGGGTTTTGCGTCTTGCTCCATAGAGCTAATTATCGACAAGTTTTCCAGTCACATATGGGAGCACCTCATTGAGAAGCTCTGGAATGTCGTCTCCTTCTCTGCCTATTCTCTTCTTTAACTTCATATAGATTAGTATGTTAGTGACAGTTATTTTCATGTTACTGACCGTAATTTTCACTGCAGGAATCTTTGTCACCCAACACTGTCTCTCGCTCTTTCCGCCAGTTAAGCTGGCAACGCAGCAAGAAGAGTTAGAGTCTGCACAACCATCGCAGGCAACACGTCGCGTTACTTACTCCGTGCATTAATTATCACTCCTTTTCGTACTTAGCTTATAAGGAATTATATTTGTATGTTACCGACGTTTTGTATTTTTTGCTGAATCCTCGTTCATCTTTTGCCTGTCCCGCTTAAGTCAAAGCGAGGACAGTTATTCCCAAATATATTCAGTACGGAAAGATTTTTTCTTCATTTATGAAAATTCTGAAATGTAAAAAAATTGTATAAACAATAATGTATTCATTTCAAAAGTAACACATTAATGATTTATAAATAAATGTTTCACATTTTAGAAAAAAACCTGTACCAAAAAAATCCGTGATCGTCAGCAGTCGCTTGTTGTCATCTCGATATGATACATTTGTAAGTAAGTTAAACAATCTAATAAAGTTGGTTGTCTTTTTGCTGTAAAAGTAGATTCAATTCTGCTGATGTGACTTAGTAAAATTTTGAGTGCATCAGCGTTGCGGTTGTCCATCGTAAATATGTAAAAGGTAGGTAGTGGTTTTTAGAACGAAGTTCTTTACGTCGCGTACTGGGGGGCCTGGTATTTTAAAAACGACAGATTTGTATGAAACGAAAGTCACTTACCGGAAGTCTCTTCCTCCTAAGTTTCCCCTCCCCCCTTATCCCTTCTCCCTCACCATCAGTCCCCTACACACTTCCCCTCACCCTGTGTCTTCCAACCGTGCTGCACTAGCCTCTCCCTCCACACCTTCCCTCACCATTCTTCTTCACACTCTCAAGCGATTAATTTTTGAACAAATTTTAATTTTCTTTTCCCAAAATAATTTTTAACTTTGAATTTTTTTCTTCTACAGTTCGAAAGAAAAAAAAAAAAAAAAAAAAAAACACTTTCCAATAAAGGGATTTAAACCGTCAACCTCCTGTATACGAGTCGAGTACCTTACCCACTCTGCTACGAGCGCTGCCGACTATAAGATTTCGGTTTCTTGTACTTATTGTGTGGTTCGTAAATTATTTTTCATTTTCACATGCTTTCACTGATAATACATTCAATCCATGATAAATTATTTATTTAATTATTTATTAAAACGAAGTTTCTTATGTCGCGTGCTTGGGGGGCTGGAATTTTCAAAACGAAAGATTTCCACAAAATGGAAGTCGTTTACTCGAAGTCTCTTTCTCCTAAAAAAAATTTTTTTTCCAAATAATAAATTTAAAAAAATAAAAAATTTAGTTAGCATGAATGTGGTTATGTAGATTAAATCGAATAAGGCGCGTTATTACGCATTAAATATTTGTAAAATAACGTCTTGCATAAATACAGTACTCACGAAGTTCAACCATAGTGTGTACTGAACTCAATTTTTTTTATTTTTTTTTTTATTCGTTTTTCAAGTTTTTGTGTTAGTAAACTACATGAATGCAGTACTTATTTTTATAGATCTTCGTTCTTCCTATGGGTCTGGTGACCCTCTTGTTGCCTGAAAAATTGTGTGTCTTTATGCTCATCTCATGTTTAAAGAACGTCGTTCTTACCGTGGGTCCCATGACCCATTTATACCCCCTGGTTTGTTTCCTTTAATTTGTTTCTTTTTTTTCTTATTTCTTGTTTTACTTTTTTTTTTAATTTCATTGCATTATTATTTTTTATTTCTTGTTTTATTTTTCTTCATAATTTACTTCATTATTTTTTCATATTTTATTTCATTACTTTCTTTTTCATTTTTTTGTATCCCGTTTATTTCATTTCTTTTTTATTTTTCTATTTAATCTTTTTTTTTCATTCCCTTTTTTGTTTCAATTTTTTTTTTCATTTCATTGTATTTTTTTAATTTTTTTATTTATGTGTCTTTTAAATCAATGCATTGTGTTGTCGACACTTGTTTCCAATTCGTTGAAACAAAATCGAAGGCACCATAAAACTTACCTTTATTGCAATAATAGCAAACATGATTATTACCAGCAATGTTCCAGGTCATCTGATGATAGGCACTTTAGATTTTTATTTATTTGATTCATAAAATGGCCTGTAAGCGCGACGGGTTATTCAGTGATAAGCGCTTGCGTTATTAATTCATGTTTTAATAATCGATAAACTGGTTAGTAATTGTACCCCAGGTTACCTACTGATAGGCGCTACAGTTATTTATTATAATTTTATTAATACATGAATTGGCTGTAAAGCTCTCTGGATGATTTGGTAACTGTTGCTTATGCTATTAATGCAATGCAAATAATTTACATTTCATTTGAAAAGTTAATTTGCAACTTTATGATTATAATTAATTTTTTTATTTATAAACTGAACATATATGTAAAATATTATTAAGTTCAATATGTTTGGAGTACAGGGTTATGTGGTCAGATGCCAAGGGTACAGAGTTATTGGGTTAAATAGCTTGTGATCCAGTTATTTAGGTTTGGCTTAAAAGAATTTGCCACTTGACGCGTGCCAACTCCGCCCACAGGCTGTCAGTTCTGACGGCGCTTATATGACGGTCATGTCTTCGGTTTTCTGCCGCAGTCGTAAGCAGGAGTATACAATTATACATGCATAAGTACGGTTATATACATACGAGGATGCATACAAACAACTACATACAAGGTAAGTATATTTATTATTTTGATGCCTAGGACGAAAACAAGTCGATACTTCGAATTGGAATTTTTACAGCTATTCTTTGACGTTGCACAGACATTGTTATTTCTTTGCGCTTATTGTAACTACAGTGTGTGTAAGTGGAAATAATAGTGCAATGATATAAATAGTGCAGTTTAGTAAAGTTGTTGTCGGAGGTTAAAATGGCTATGAGAATCTATGATGTTCGTTAGTACCAAGGCTGTCAGAAATCGAACCAGTCTGCGAAAATGTTCAGGTTTCTCAATGCTACAACGCAAAATGATCGTGAAAATCAATGGATTCTGCACGCTGGTGAGTTTTTATATCAAGAAAATTATGGTAAAGATACGTTTAGAACGATATTCTTTATCGCGCACGCGCACAAAAGTTACATTAATTTTTACCGTAAAATCAACGGTAAAGTTAGGACGCCATCCCAGGCACCTTATTTTTTATAAACGTGCAAAGAAAATTTTACTGTAATTACCGGTGATTTTTCTAGTGTACATAGAATTTATCGGGATTCATCTATAAATTTTACTGTAGGCTACGGTAATTTTTTCCCCGATGAAAAAATGTAACTGATATCAGAGGTTGGTATAATAGACCACAATAGTACTACTATACCAGCCTCTGATATATGTTACTTTTTTTTCATTAGGGAAAAAATTACTGTAGCCTACAGTAAAATTTATAGACGAATCCCGATAAATTCTATGTACACTAAAAAATTACCGTAAATTGCAGTAAAATTTACTTTGCGTGTATATAAAATATAAGATTCCTGGGATAGCGTCTTAACTTTACTGTTGCTTTTACGGTAAAAATTAGTGTAACTCTTATGTGCCTGTGGGTTATGATAGGATATATACTTCCCATAAATTTCCTGCCTACAAGGTCGACTGGGAGCGGGGACCCGCCAAAAAGTGTAAGAAAAAAGCACGCAGTCCCGTTTTCGCTGGCTAAAAAAAAAAAAAAAATTTATTCAACATGCATACAAACGACTTTCATGAGTATATTTATAATATTTATAATACACCTATATTCATATACATGGAATAAATCGTCAGGGCGCGTAATTTTCCATCGAGTTTTCATTATACGCGTACATAGGAAATGACCAAGTTCCGACTTCTGGCGCTCATAAGAGAAAAACCAGATTGAATGCCCTGCTGAAAATGATCCCGGAAAAACCTACAAGGCGCGTGATTTTCTATCGATTTTCCGAAATACGCCATGGCGCACATATTACCATGTTCGGAATTTTGGCTCTTATAAATTGAAATCCACAACGAACGCCTTGTTGAAAATGATACACAAAGCAGGGCTAAGGAGACCGTAAATTATTTCGGGGTTGATAGCGTTAATGCGGCACTTTTTCTTTCTGATGAGAGTGTAGTAAACGTCTTAAAATCTTAAAAAACGCTTGAAAGTAGGTCATAGTGCATATTGCGAAGAGATTACGTTTTTTTCGGCTCCGTGGCACATATACGTATACACACACACACACGCGCGCGCGCGCGAGTATGATTTTTTTTCGTTCCAAGTTAGCTTTTTTCATCTTGGTTAATGTTATTTACAAATGTAAATAAAATTTTGAAAATTAATGTACAATATTGTTGTATCATTTAACTTTGAACAATGATACTGTTATTGTGTGCACGTTATTGGAGGGGGTAACAGAACTTACGGTAAGATAGAAGTGTAGAGTTGCAGAAGTTATTGCAAAGTTAATGCATTATTGACTATATATTTCTTAGTTTTATAACTACTCCAGTTGTTTGGTATATACATGAGAGGAATCATAACAAGCGCATGCTCTACAGTTTTCTCATTGACACGAAATTAAAGGTGGCTTGGGCGATTTTTATCGGCTTAATCAAAACCTCTGAAATTCTGGAATTACTTTAATAAGGTATGCCAAATTTTTTTGCGATAAAAAAATACTAGGGTCAACGATTTAATTTTTTCGCAAATCGCCACTGAAAATTAACCAATTTAATATGCAGTATTATGGGAATTATCACTAGAACGGCTGTAACTCTAGAGGTACTTGATTAACCTCAAAAATTTAAAATAGTTCTTGTGTTTTTTGTTTACAAAGAATCTATTAAATTCTTGAAAATATAGGGTCAACTACTTAACTTAAGAGAAAATAAGAAGAAAAGGATGAAATATTCATCTGGCTTCCCTCGCAACATTTCCCAATTTTTACCGTTATAATTTCACGGTACTTTTCCGGCAATTACTTGATCTTATACTTCAGTTTTATCGAAATAACTATATTTATTGAAAAATTTACCGTCGAAAAGTGTTGATTTTTTAGGGGCCCTTATGGTACCATACTTTAGGTACGTTACTAACCGCCCAAGCCACCTTAAGTTAACAAATTAATGATGTCATTGTAGTAAATAAAATAAAATAAGTGTCATGTAATCGTAAACATGAAGTTCCGTCATTGCAGTCACTCACGTCACATCCACGTCACTTTACAGACTATCTCAGTTCGTGCTTCAACACAATGATATTAAGATTATGTTACTGATTTTGTTAGCGACTTTATTTCACAATTCCGAATGTTTGCTTACAAATTTTATACAGCAAACAATCACAATAAACAATCGTTGTTGTTCTGACGCTGAAATAAGTCTTCAAAGGATTCTGCAAATTGGCACAAGTCTGGGATTAGATGGCGCCAATATACTCGCACACAGCAAGTAATGGAGTTTTTCAACTTGACAAAACACTTTTTCTTACTTATTATTTATTGTAACGTTTCGTTCATTATTTTGTCGATAAATAGAGCAGGTCATTCAATAAACATATTTTTTAAATAGATAGGTAAATTGGTGAAATACTTTTCTACACAGGCAACAACGATCTTCTTACTTGGACAGCATCTTCTATACGATCAGCAGGTCTGTGCACTGATCAGTTTGCGGAGGATGATGTGATACAGAATAAAGGCGGTACTCTACGCTTGTGGGCCAAAGCAGTGCCCATTGATTGGCGAGTAGATGAAGGTCAGATTATGGAGGGAGAATCTGAGCCAGAATCTGCTGAATCTGAACAAATGGCGCAACTGTGTTGTATCGGACCATAGCGTAAGTGACGTACAAAAGGGACGAATGGACATTGATGTAAGTAATCAGCGAGAAAGTGCAGGTAATAGTAAAGCGTTTTCAATCCCTGCATACCAAAATAGCGTAGTTAGTTGCAGCGTTGAAAATAACGGTGAATAGTTTGTCGTAACGAAGCACATGAATGATTCATCATACCCTTCGAAAAAAAAACATTTTTTCAAACGTTGATGAAAGTGAATCCAACGAAGTTTATTTGAGTCATGAAGTTGATCATGATAGTAATAATGTCACAAAAGATGTGATGATTGATAAAGTGGAAACTCAGAAGCATGTAAATCAGCGTATTCAAAGTAATAGATTTCTGAAGAAAAAAGCCACAATCCGAAAACTTTGTTTAGTCAAGTATGAACAGAAAACGCGGTTTATTGAGCGTCGGATAAAGTTTCTTGAACAAAAAGTGAAGCATTTAACTACCGTATACAGAAATGTCAAACAAAATAATTCTCGATTAAAACAACGCGTAGACCTTGAAAAGGCCAAACAAATGACATATATAAATGATTTTATGACTGATATTGAGTGTAGTGAGTCTCGTAAAACCTTAGTAGCGATGCAATTCAAACCGAAAAACAGACAAAAGTTCACACTTGCTGAACAAAATTTGTGTAAAATAATGTATTATCATTCTGCAGCCGGCTATTCTCACTTAATCAAATGAGGATAAGGTTAGCCGCGGCGTCAACCGTTAGAAGTTGGATAGCGCAATTAGATGTAAAGCCGGGATTAAGTAAGAATGTTTTGAGAAAAATCGAACAGAAGTTAAGTTTGTTACCTACTGAGGAGCGTATATGTTCTTTAAACTTTGATGAGATGAGCCTTAAAAAAATGGAAGAATATTCTCCAAAATACGATGAGACATAAGGTTTGGAGGATATGGGTGGTAATATGAGGAATGCAAAAGTTGCTAGATATGCCCTTTTATTTTGTTTGCATAGCATTAATGCTAAAAATCCTTGGTGCCAGCTGTTTGGTTTGTTTCGGTTTTAATGAAAATGGTGCATCTGCTGATCAGTTGCATAATCTTTTACGTCAAATGTTATCAGCTCTGTTTATAATTGGAGCTCTTTTTCAAATTATTGTATGCGGTCAAGGTTCAAATAATCAATCATTGTTTAAAAAACATTTAAAAGTAGACGTAGAATAACTATACTTTGAGCATAAAGGAAAGAGAATTTTTGCAGCTTTTGATTGGCCTCATCTTATCCAACGTTTGATTTATCAGTTGAGAACGCATGCATATATTTTCGTACACGACAAAGTTATTATGTCTTGGAAAGATGTATTAGACACGTATGAGGTAGACAAAATGAATTCTTCATATAATTTATTCGCGTTTTTGAGTGATAGGCACTTCAACCTTAATAAATTTAAGAGTACCCTCCTGACAAATCTCACCCGAGATCTCATCTGATATCTCATGTGATTTTTTACCTGAGATCTCAGGTGAGATCTCATTCCAAATTCTCATCTGAGATCTCAGGTGAGATTTCTGAAAGAAAAATAAATAAATAAATTTTGTGCAACGGTTATAATTTATATATTAATAGAATGATTACCTAAAATTTCAACGGTTATAAGAAAAAAAAAAAAAAAAAAAAAATTCGGCTAACATGGGACACAAACTCGAGCCCCCAGTTTATCAGGCAGGCATCTTACCGCTTGGCCAGAGTGGATGAGAAACTAGTCCGACAATTTACGTCTATATAAAGTGTAAGTACCATGTGTTATTGTTTTTCTTATTCACAATTGAATCATACAATTATTAATAGATATAATTTTTCCCAATCTTAATTCTGATAGTTAACCACCGAAAACGCAAAAAACGAGTGAAAACCTACAGTTTCGTATAAACAATTGCACCTAACTCATTATACACGTATTATATCAAAAAATTTACAGTAATGACTATATCTGAAATTCTTCAAGGAGTACGATAAGTTTGAAAAGTTGGAATAACATGAATAGCTTTAAGGATTTCCAACTTTTATAAGTGTTTTTTTAAAATAAGATAATATACACGCAAGCAATTTAGATTTTTTTAAAATAATTTATTCACAACACATCAAGTCCCCCTGTTTTATATTGTAGTTTTTCTTTATTATTACATTTAAATAAACATTTATAATAATTATTGAAAACTTATGCCTTACTTGGATATAAAGCCCCCTCAAGAGTAACTTTAAGAGAGAAAATATTGTTTGTGAAGAAAATAATGTTCCTGATTATTATCTAGTTGGTTAACTATCAGAATTAAGCTTGGGAAAAATTATATCTATTAATAATTGTATGATTCAGTTGTGAATAAGAAAAACAATAACACATGGTACTTACACTTTATATAGATGTAAATTGTCGGACTAGTATCTCATTCACTCTGGCCTAGTGGTAAGATGCTTGCCTGATAAACTGAGGGCTCGAGTTCGTATCCCATATTAGCCGAATTTTTTTTTTTCCTATATCTGGTGATATTTTAGGTAATTATTCTATTAATGTATAAATTACACAGGCCTGCAAAGTTTTTTTATTTTCAGTCCAATAGTCATATCTTACGTATTTTTTCGCGCTGAATCCGAATCAGTTGACCAAATTGCCCTATCACGTCAGGATTTTGAGCAATTCTAGCCTAAAAGTGCCAAAAAGCGTGTTTTTTACCCTTTTGCGCATTGAATATCTCTAAACTATGGAATGATAAGGCAAATCGGACAACGGGATCGTTTTAAGCATGCCAAAATCTAGAGAAAACCATACCGAAAGCGTGAAATTTGAAAAAACTTTTTTTGTAATACTGAAAAGAAAAACTTCTTGGCGCGAAATCGACAATTTTTATCAACACATGATATCATCGTTGCACCTCATTTTTTAATAATTTAAATCGATAAAATTCATGTAATTGATGTTAATGAAGTCACCCGTTACGAGCACATAAATTTATGCTGTGAAAATTCAAAATGGTGGACACAAAATGGCGTTTAATAACATGGGAAAGTGATTGTTTCCGGCTGTAAGAAACACAGATATCATTCTTTTGTTAAGGTCATTTTTTAATAGGTGGCACCTCTGGCGAAATATTTAGATGCATAGATTAAAATGGCCCACCGTGTATGTACACAATTCATTTTACAATTAGGCGCTATACCACAATAATTGTCAATTTCGTATGCTATTGCCAGATGACATCGCTGCTTTGATAATAGTGAAAACTAATTTCTAATGACTCAATTTGTCCAAATTTTGACTTATTTTATTTTACTGTCTTCTTTTGTAAATGTGTCTTAGCATACGTGTTTTTTAGCTCATGAAGTTGGCTGCTAACGACGAGAAAACACAGCACAATACTTGTTTTGTTACAAACCGGTTTACTGATGGAGTTCACATTACGTACACATAAATATACCACTGAATTTTTCTCCATTGAGTAAATCGTGTTGTGTTCTTATGAAAAAGACTAAAGGTTGTTTATATAAAATAGAAATGAAAGAAATAAGCGAAAAAGTAATATTGTCAATTGGGAACAGTAAGGTTCCGTTTCAGCGGAAGACTGTGACAGATGATGAAGAAATGATGAAATTTGATGATTTCAACTAACCGAATCGCTATTATTATTATCATCATCATCATTATTATTATTATTATTGTGAATCGATTAGAAAGATGAAATACATTTCAAGCGACAAGAAACAAATTTCAAAAGAAACGCCATTTTGTGTCCACCATTTTGAATTTTCATAGCATAACCTTATGTGCTCATAATGGGTGACTTTATCAACATCAATCACATGAATTTTATTGATTTAAATTATTAAAAAACGAGGTGCAACGATGATATCATGTGTTAATAAAAATCGTCAATTTTGCGCCAAGAATTTTTTCTTTTCAGTATTACAAAAAAAGTTTTTTCAGACTTCACGCTTTCGATATGGTTTTCTGTTGATTTTGGCATGCTGAAAACGATCCCGTTGTCCGATTTGCCCTATCACTTTATAGTTTTGAGATATTCAACGCGCAAAAGCGCAAAAAACACGCTTTTTGGCACTTTTAGGTTAGGATTGCTCAAAATCCTGACGTGATAGGGCAACTTTACCAACGGATTCGGATTCAGTGCGAAAAAATACTTAGGATACGACTAATAAATTGAAAAGAAAAAAAATAACCCGTTCTTTGCAGGCCTGTGTTATTTATCTACTGTGCGAATTGAAAATTGTAAACATTGTGCGTTACTGCTGTGTCTGCAAGGCTGAAAAAGACTCAGAAAACAAAAGTATTCCCTTTCACTAGTAACTATCGTGAATGTTTTTAAGTTAAACTACAATGCCAATAAATTTCCGTAGTTTTCCAGCTTCAGTAGATATAGAAAAAATGGCTCGCTGATGTAGGGATTACGAAAATCGGCAAAACAGCCGTTGTTTGTAGTCGACATTTCGAATCGGATGATTTCACAAATCATTTGGAATCTCCCATCCGCAGATGACTGACAACATCTGCTATTCAATTTCTATCGTAAAATATAATAGACCATTATCTGAAAGTGATCAAGAAACTAGCAGTAATTTGCGAGAAACGGAAGGAGCTGATAGTAACGTTGTTGAACCAGCCTCTCTAGAAGTGAACTGTGGTACCGATCCAGATCAAGAAACGCTCAAACGAAAAAGGTAGATTTTAATATTCCACTACTTAAGTTTTATTTACATGTAGCTGATATTTTAGGTTGGCTGATAATTTGTTGTATATTGGACCGTCCAACAAAAAGTTTAAACACATCATCGGGTCACAAACTAAATGGGTGAGGAGAGGAAATTTTATTTATGACCAAAGTTGGATAAATTTCCGAGAGTCTGCAGCTGTAAAAGTCGTACTTTTAAACGGTTGAGACAAGCAATACTATTCCAAAAAAAAAAAATTTCATCATTAGGAGACGTTATCAATACATTATGGGAGAAAAATCTGTTTTTTGAAAACGGAAATGACTTTTTAAAGGTTAAGTACATTCAAACTAACATTTAATTATATTTTCCGATAGACTCATAAATTTCAATAGTATTCATTTTTTTTCGCGCTGTGACGAGATGCTGATTAAGTATTGTATAGAATTAAATTTTGGATGTAAAAATAAATTCTCAAAATCTTGTCACAATCAAATCAATACATTTATAAGTGGAATAGTATAAAAAAAGTGTGTAAAAAAAATTAATTTGGCACATTTTTAACGTTTTGCACATTACTTCGCAAATAATTCGTCTTCTTGTTGCACCCGTAACGGTATTCTGTACTGTTGTAATACATATTAATCACTCGATTGAAAAAAATTTTAGCATTGTATGTTATAATTATAATTGTTTACTGAAAGTACTCGACTGTTAGGAACGATATACCCGCGTAAAAAAAATCAAGTTTAATGAACTTAAATAAAAATTTTTTTGTTCTTGTTCTGAAAAAGTTCTTAAAAAGTTTTTTCTTGAGACAGAGCGATACTTGGTCAGAACTTTAAACACAAGTTTAAAAAAAGTTTCTTCGAACTTTGTAAAAAGTTTTTTTTCTAAATTTAATAAATTTTTTTTGCTTTTCGTCAATTAACTTTTTCTAAGTTATAAGCAAATGTATCTTAAAAAAAAAGTTAAATAAAATTTAATATAAAGTTCAAATGGAGCTTTATCAAAGCTCATACTAAACATAGCGTGGAAAAAAGTTAAAAAAAATTTTTTTATAAGTTTATTTAAAGTTTAAATGGAGTTTTATTGAAGCTTACACTAAATTTTATGAAATAAACAATATTTTTATTGAATGTGATACATTTCATTAATACAGTATTACTTGAAGTTATTTTTTTTTTTGAACTCCTTCCATCTCCATCTGCATTTTTTCTTTTTAGATTATTTTTTTTCATGTTTTCAATCTTCTCAAGCTCTTCTTCAAGCTTCATTTGCAATTCCATCTTTTTTCTATCCAGTTCTTTTTCTGCCATCTCGAAATCATCGCTATTTTCCGATGAACTCTCGTCTTTTTTTGAACCCTTTTCTTTTTCGTGACGTTTTTTCGACTTTAATTGATATTTTTTTAGTCGCTTGACCTGTTTTTTATTTTTTGCTGGCCTTCACCGTCACTTTCATCTCCTGATTTGACGACATTTTCTTTTTTGATGTTGACTTTTTTGTTTCTCAAAGAGGCGCAATATAATGTTAATGTTTGTCGATATTCTGTTCTATTTATTCTTTTTTTCATTTTTGTGTTCATTGTAACAAATTCAAAAACATCGTCATAAATATCTTCTGGTATCGGCTCCCAATCGTTTTTTCCCGTTGGTGACATTTTTCTTAAATTTTCCTTGCCAATAATGTCATCCATTAATTTTCGAACCATTTGTCGCGGCTTTATGAAGTACGATAGCTTGTACATGTCGAGCTTCCATTTCATGACTCTAGTCGACGATTTTTCTCCCAATGGTATCAAGCTTTTTTCTGTAGTCAAGTGGGAATAATCGTTATCATTGTTATCATTCGGAGATCTGTTGCTGCTGCTGCTGCTGCTGCTGCTGCTAGAGTTTGTCAATGTTCTAATTTTGGTCAGAGTTTGTCAAGGTTCTAGTTTTGATACTTGCCTTTCAAAAACGCGTTCGCTTTTCTTTCCATCTGATTCGTGTCTGACTTCTTGGATTTTTTTCGATTTGCGTAATCATGAGTATTGTCATCGCTTATTTGTTCCTTCTCGCTGCTAATTTTCTCAATTTTATTAGTATTACCGCCATCATTTTGTTTCTTATGCTTTCCATCTTTTTTTGTCTGTCTACTTAATCAATGTTTTCTTCTTCACTGTCCTCTTCATCTTCTTTTTCACTTTCGTTTAAGCTATCATTATCTTCATCAGAGGCATCAGATTCAAAAACAGGCTTTTCATTTAAAATTTGTTGATGTGCATCTTTGCTCTGTTTTTCTTTTATTTGATTCTGTTTCCGGGTTTCAGTTTGTGTTTCTTTTTATCTGTTCAAAAGAACTGAGGTACTCAAAGAGTCGTCGTTGGCAGTGAGAACATCTCCATCGGTGGTTACAAAGTAGGTGTCTAGTAAATCTTTGTTTCCTGTAAATTCAATGTTGACAGTTGAACATTTTATTTTTTCTTCGACGTATGAGCGGAACGTAAAAAAAAAGAGTGACGAATCGAAACTGATGTACGAAAAAACCGACAAAAAATCTTACATGTCAAGAAAAACTGAATCCGAATTTTATTTTTTTATTAAAAATATAAATAACCGCCAAGCTGGCGTAAATAGGGGGAAAGTAAACGGAAGAGAAGGAAACGAAAGTGGAGAGTCAAAATTGCTTTACTTTAAAAAAAAAAGTGTATCTCTTGTTTAGATTCACTAAGAATTATTGGCGATTAATTTTGCCTTTTTTTAGTAAAATGATTTGAGCTTAAAATAATATCGTTCAGTGCCTTTACTCTTAAGCTTTTTGAAAAAATAAGCTTACCGCTAGTCTTTAAGATCTTGCACGGATACCAGCCATTTCCCCATTTTCCTTTTCCTTGTCGCACGTTGCTTTCTGGGATGGTGCTAATCTCCCTTGTTTTTCCCACAAAACTAATGCGTAACTCAACATTTTTTTATTTTTTCAATTTGCAACGATTTTTATCATCTCACTGACGGCTTTGTTCTGAAGTGGCGATCGAAAAAAATAGTTTGTTGATAACCTCAGAATTTGTTTTAAAAAATTGAATGTTGATATCGATAACAAAGATCCCTCATGCGCTGGCAGCAGCATACGTTGTTTTTTGCGGTTGTGCATTATAATTATTCGCGCTTCGTCATTCAGCATTGTTAAACGTAGGTAAGTTTTACTTTAATAATTTTTACAACATTTATTGTATGATTTGAAAAAAAATTTTAATCGTACGTAAAATAAAATGTTTTCATTACTCACAATATAAAATTTAATCAAGATGAGCGTGAAACGCAAGCGTCCATTAAATGGATGGTCCTGGGCGAATAGGTATCGGCTGCTCAAGGAATGGAAGAGAGAAACTAATGAGCCAAGTGACTCGGAAAACAGTGACACTAGTAGTGGCTCTGATACACTTTCAAGAGGTATGTGCAGACTTACATCTACTTGCATTAGAATTTTTAGAGCACTTCTTTCGCAGGTTGTGTGCTTGCGGGGCCACGGCAGAAGCGTGCTAGCCGGCTTCAAGCTCCACCGTGCCGGCAGTTACATTCGAGTAATACAAAGCTCGGGCTTTGTCACAGTGCGTCCATCCACGCCAATCTATCCGCAGGTTAGGTGTGCTTGCGGGGCCTCGGCAGAGGCGTGCTAGCCGGCTTCAAGCTCCACCGTGCCGGCAGTTACGTGTGAGCAACACAAAGCTCAGGCTCTGTGGCAGTGTGTCCATCCACGCCAATCTATCCGCAGGTTAGGTGTGCTTGCGGGGCTTCAGCAGAGGCGTGCTAGCCGGCTTCAAGCTCCACCGTGCTGGCAGTTACGTGTGAGCAACACAAAGCTCGGGCTCTGTCGCAGTGTGTTTGTGGGGCCTCGGCAGAGGCTTGCTAGCCGACTTCAAGTTCCGGTGTATCGATAGTTACATGCGAGGAATACAAAGCTCGAGCTTTGTCACAGTGTGCCTATACGCGCTAATTTATCCGCAGGTTAGGTGTGCTTGCGTGGACTCGGCAGAGGCATGCTAGCCGGCTTCAAGCTCCACCGTGCTGGCAGTTACGTGTGAGCAACACAAAGCTCGGGCTCTGTCGCAGTGTGCCCATACGCGCCAATTTATCCGCAGGTTAGGTGTGCTTGCGGGGCCTCGGCAGAGGCGTGCTAGCCGGCTTCAAGCTCCACCGTGCCGGCAGTTACGTGTGAGCAACACAAAGCTCAGGCTCTGTGGCAGTGTGTCCATCCACGCCAATCTATCCGCAGGTTAGGTGTGCTTGCGGGGCTTCAGCAGAGGCGTGCTAGCCGGCTTCAAGCTCCACCGTGCTGGCAGTTACGTGTGAGCAACACAAAGCTCGGGCTTTGTCACAGTGCGACCATCCACGCCAATCTATCCGCAGGTTAGGTGTGCTTGCGGGGCCTCGGCAGAGGCGTGCTAACCGGCTTCAAGCTCCACCGTGCCGGCAGTTACGTGTGAGCAACACAAAGCTCGGGCTCTGTCGCAGTGTGTTTGTGGGGCCTCGGCAGAGGCTTGCTAGCCGGCTTTAATCTCCACCGTGCCGGCAGTTACGTGTGAGCAACACAAAGCTCAGGCTCTGTGGCAGTGTGTCCATCCACGACAATCTATCCGCAGGTTAGGTGTGCTTGCGGGGCCTCGGCAGAGGCGTGCTAGCCGGCTTCAAGCTCCACCGTGCCGGCAGTTACGTGTGAGCAACACAAAGCTCAGGCTCTGTGGCAGTGTGTCCATCCACGCCAATCTATCCGCAGGTTAGGTGTGCTTGCGGGGCCTCGGCAGAGGCGTGCTAGCCGGCTTCAAGCTCCACCGTGCCGGCAGTTACGTGTGAGCAACACAAAGCTCAGGCTCTGTGGCAGTGTGTCCATCCACGCCAATCTATCCGCAGGTTAGGTGTGCTTGCGGGGCTTCAGCAGAGGCGTGCTAGCCGGCTTCAAGCTCCACCGTGCTGGCAGTTACGTGTGAGCAATACAAAGCTCGGGCTCTGTCGCAGTGTGTTTGTGGGGCCTCGGCAGAGGCTTGCTAGCCGACTTCAAGTTTCGGTGTATCGATAGTTACATGCGAGGAATACAAAGCTCGAGCTTTGTCACAGTGTGCCTATACGCGCCAATTTATCCGCAGGTTAGGTGTGCTTGCGTGGACTCGGCAGAGGCATGCTAGCCGGCTTCAAGCTCCACCGTGCTGGCAGTTACGTGTGAGCAACACAAAGCTCGGGCTCTATCGCAGTGTGCCCATACGCGCCAATTCATCCGCAGGTTGTGTGCTTGCGGGGCCTCGGCAGAAGCGTGCTAGCTGGCTTCAAGCTCCACCGTGCTGGCAGTTACATTCGAGCAATACAAAGCTCAGGCTTTGTCGCAGTGTGTCCATCTACGCCAATCTATCCGCAGGTTAGGTGTGCTTGTGGGGCCTCGTGGCCAGAAAATAGTGAAGTCTCTTCAACAAAAAGCTCTTTGTTAAATTCAATCGAAACAACGACCGACAGTGAAAGTGAAGCATCAGACAATAATTATATTGATGACGAAGAAATTGACAAATCAAACGAACCGATTTACGCTGGAGCACCAATAACATTAGGGGAAAGTTTTCTTTCTACATTTACGTTATTCACTAGTCATAACATTACGGGATCGCTTTTAGCTGATATATTTTCTCTTATAAAGTTGCATTGCATTAAGCCTAATAATTGCGTCAAAACCGTGTACTAACTGAAAAAATTTTTCGCTAGTATAGACTATCCCCTCAATCGGCACTATTATTGTAAAAATTGTTACTTGAAAATTGAAAATCATATAGACATTTGTCTGACTTGTAGTGAAAAAGAAAAATATTTTTTTTTAGATATATCTATAATTTTTCAACTAGAATCGATTTTCAAAAGAGAAGATTTTCGTCAAAATTTAAATTACAGGTTTTCGAGACAAAAAGAGGTTGATTTAAATTATGAGGATATTTTTGATGGCTCTATATACAAATCTTTGCCGGACAGTTTTTCAAAAAATCCCAACAATGTGACATTTACATGGTTTAGTGACGGCATTCCAATATTTAAATCTTCAAAATTAAGTATTTGGCCATTTTATTTCATGATTAACGAATTACCCAATCATATCCGAATTAAAAAAGAAAATTTGATCGTTGCTGGAATTTGGGTTGGTGCAAAGAAACCTCATGTTAGAGGAATTATCATCAGTGGCACATGTGATTTACCAGCAAAGGCTTTATTTTAAAATATGACGCAATACAACGGTAAAAATGGCTGTCAAAACTGTACAATTGAAACTATAAGGATTGAAAATGTGCAGACGTACCCATTTGTTGAAAACTTAAATTGTAGGACTACAGAGGAGACAAAAATACTTGCAAAACAAGCTCACGAATCGGGAAATGTTGTAAATGGAATAAAAGGCCCTTCTCCGTTAAACTTACTTGTCAAAAATCATGTTGAATCAACGGCAATCGACGAGATGCATTGCGTGTTCCAAGGGATCATGAAAAAACTAATGTTTTACTGGTTCGATGAGACAAGTCGCACGCATCCTTCTTCCCTGTATGTTTACATTGACATGATTAATACTAGAATAAAAGCAATTAAAATGCTATCATTCATTCAAAGAATTCATAGACAAGTTAATGATTATAAATATTGGAAAGCATCAGAATTGAAATTATTCTTACTAGCGTATAGTCTGCCTCTGTTAAAAGGAATAATGTCAAAAAAATATTTCAAACATTTCATTTTATTAGTTTTCGGAATCAGTCTGTTAAATGCATCTAGTATGAGCCAAAAAATGATATGTGATGCAAAAAATTTGTTATCAAAATTCGTAAGACAATTTGAAAACTTGTACAAACCAAAGAGCATGATGTGTAATGTGCATTTGTTACTTTACATAGCTAGCGATTCGAGGTAGAAAAATTTGGTCCTCTCTGGGTTATGACTTGTTTCCCTTTTGAGAATTTGAATGGAATTTTAAAAACGTACGTTTATGGTTCGAACAGTCCTGAACTTCAAATTTGCTCTTCTATAATTACACATCTAAATTTTACAGAAATGAAGGAAAAACTATTAGAAGATAAAACTGATGTTTATTATTATTGCAAAAGTATTGAAAAGAGAGGCACACATAGACGCAAATTAAAGAAAATTGGCCATGACATGTATGTAGTAGGTACAGTAAATAAAGCTGTTTCAGAGGACGTTATTAAATTTTTTAAGTAGAAGAAACATCCCGTTTGATAACAATAAGTGTTATAAGTTTAATAGATTATTGAGTTCGGGAATTTATTATAAAACTAATGTGTATGCTTCGAAAAAAAAACATTTTCTTCTTGTGTTATATTAATTATTAATAGTACTTACAATTATGGGTTATTAGATAATTTTATACTTACCTGTGAATGCCCACAGTTTTCTAATTGCGAAAGTTGCACAGAAAAATGTAAAAGTTATGCTGTTGTAAGAAAAGGCGTTGTTGAAAAAGCTTTCTATTGTCATGAACTAAATGATTATGTTCCATATATTTTTAATGTTCAAAGAACTAATGAGTTGATTGCTGTTCAAATTAAAAATATTAGAAATATATGTTTTTGTATAAATATTAAACACAAATTGTACTTAACAAGAAAGTTGAATAATCTGGAAATAGAATAAAATAAAGAGATCTGAAAAATTACTATTTTTATTTTATTATGTACTCATTTTGAAAAATTTTCATGAGAGTATTAATTTAGGCAAATTAAATTCCATTGGAATTTTAAATTAAGTTTTTTTAAACTTTTTTTTAAGTTACATTTTAGTATGAGCTTTGATATAGCTCCATTTGAAGTTAATATAAAATTTTATTTAACTTTTTTTTTGGATACATTTGCTCATAACTTAGACAAAGTTAATTGACAAAAAGCAGAAAAAATTTATTAAATTTAGAAAAAAAACTTTTTACAAAGTTCGAAGAAACTCTTTTTAAACTTGTGTTTAAAGTTCTGACCAAGTTTCGCTCTGTCTCAAGAAAAAACTTTTTTTTAACTTCTTCAGAACAAGAACAAAAAAACTTTTTTTGAAGTTTATTAAACTTAATTTTTTTTACGTGGGTAGCGCGGGTGCGGCGTAGTTAACATAATTTACTTACAGTGCGCAATCAAAATTTTTTTTTTCTCTAAATTTTGCCGATACTATCTATCAACAGGTCTGATTTTTGTTTTGTTGTATTTCTTACCAAGGAATCAATACCACCCGGTGTCCAGGAGTTAATAACTGATATTATCAATGGAAAGAAATATAAGAAGTTTCCGAGTGAATTGTAAAACGTCGTTTTGACGCTGCAATTTTATTTTCCGTCAAGGTATGATTCTGTTCGTAAAAGTTGTATGCAAATTTTTCCTCATTCCAGTACTTTACGCGAATGGCTCAGAACCATTGACTTCGAACCGGGTATTTCAAAAGAGGCCTTGGACACTGTTTCACGACTAATTAACGTGACAAAAGAAAAAGGAAAAAACTGTTTAATTTAGTTCTCAATGAAATGGCGATTCGTAAACGTATAGAGTGGGATAAGTAACGATTCATTGGGTATACTAATTTAGGTAAATGTGATAGTAAAAATGATAATGTCCCTCAAGCCTCAAACGCTTTGGTGTTTATGTTGGTGTGCATAAAGGGTTACCTAACAATTGCAATGGCGTATTACCTAATTCATAGTTTGACTGACAAAGATAAAGGTACATTAGTAAAACAAATGCTGGATGAATGCTACTTAAATAATATAGATGTTATAAACATAACTTTTGATGGTGCGTCATCGAACATATCAATGATAAGAAGCCTAGGTGCTAAAATTTACGATAACACCAACGACGCATTTTTTATTCATAAGCCTTCCAGAAAACCCATGTACACAACATTGGATGCATGTCATATGGTTAAATTGGTTCGGAACACTTTATCTACAAAAAATTTAAAGAAAGATAAAAATTAAATAATTTCATAGCAGTACATCGAAAAACCAGTAAAATTGCAGGAAAAATTAAAACTTCATTTTGCAACAAAAATGAACAAATGAAAGTGCGTTTGGCGGTTCAAGTCTTAAGCTCTAGTGTTTTAGAAGCTCTTGTATTTTTGAATAAAAATCATAAAGAGAAAGAGGTGAGATTAGTTGGTGCAAGTGCTACCGCCGAATTTTGCGATGTAATAAATACGTGCTTAGATATCTTAAATTCTAGAAATTTGTATGGCAAAAGTATTGGAAAGAATGCGATAACCGTAGACAATATCAATGAGATAAAAAACACAGTAGAAAAATGTATTGATTACATAAAAAAAACTTAAAAATCGATGGTATTCTGATTCTAAAGACGAGTAAAAGAACTGGATTTCTGGGATTAATAATAGGCCTGCAAAACGTTGTTAAGATTGCAGAGCATTGTTTCGAGTTCAATTACATGAGCTTTTTTTTAACGTTTAAAATTTACAAAGACCATTTGAAAACAGTTTTCGTGTATTCGTCGATTTGGGGGATTTAAGAATAATCCGACCATACGACAATTTAAGAGCACGTATAAGAAATTACTATCTCATGTAAGCATTAGCGTACCTTTAACGTCAAACTGTGTACCACAAGACGATACGTTGCTTTCAAGTATACAAAGTGCATCTAAATTTAAATGACATTGTAGACATCAATATTTGTGAGTTAGAAGAAACCATCCGACAAGCGCATGCTCTCGATTTATGTTCTTTGATTCATGATATTGTAGCGTATGTTAGTGGTGCTGTTGTAAAAAGTATCAGAGCGAAAATTTCATGTGAAGTATGCTTAGCACATAAATAATAAATTAACTTTATTTTACAACTAGTAATTGAATTTTATGTGTTCATATGTATTGTAACAAAACTTAAGAATATTACGTTACCTGTGCCAACTTATCGATTTCATCATAAATAATCAATATTTTACAACGAAAAAATTACGATTGTAGATAATTGATTTCTCAAGAGAATGAGAGATTTTGGATCGAAATCGGAAATCAACTATGTAAGTTAACAAACATTAAGTAGATTTTTTTTAATGGCTATGTGCGAATAAATAACTGAGCGATTTGTTCAAACAAAATTTTTTCTTGATCTAGCCACACTATGTGTTTATAAATTGTTAGTGATGTTATCGTTAAGTATTTAGAAGACTTGATAAAAAATTTTGTTTGATACGTGCACTCTAGCGTAAAAGGAGTATCCTGTACAACCTTAAGTAAAAACTGACACAATAAAGTTTACGCAATACTAAACATACTGCCACCTCGAAATATATCTTTTTACGGAATTAATCAATAGTATTACTCAGGCTCGAATGCAGTGTCAATTGCAAGCTGTTGGACACTAGTTGACAGAGAATTAGATTGAGTGAATGCCTAAAATTTCAAACGCATTTTTGTAAAGGTTATAGAACTACTTAAATTAAAAAATACACGAATCAGCACGTGAAAATTATAATAATGAGGCATTTCCATGCAGTATTAGCTAAAAAAGTCGTAAAAAGTCGTCTGTCGTAGAGATCTGTAGGAAACAGTAAACGTATTTGGTGATTTTACTACAAAAAACAATAAAACTTACCTTGGCGAAAAAGATAGTACTTTTCGCCTTATGACGTTTCGCAGCGTATTTATGCTCTTTGATACGAGCCTCTATGTATTTTTTGAAATCACCAGCCTTCTCCTTTCCTTTGTACTGCTCTTTGGCTTCTCTCCACTCGTTATTTACTTTTTCTTATACACTTTTTTGTGACCCATTGTAATACGTACGGCATACATCGTAATACTCTTTGTAGCTCATTACCACAGCTCATACAAACAATTAGAGAAATCACAAGAATTAAGCTCACTGGGTATCGATCTTCTATATTAATAAAAATCTAATGATGTTGCTCGTAGTCACTACACGCATAAGTACAGTACGGAAAAATACGAGTACAATGCACCGGGCAGGGTCCATAGTCTCGCGATAATAATCGGCTGCGCCACCTACAGACTTTTTTACCATGTAGAAATAATGTGCATATTTACCATGTAGAGATAACGTGCATATTTGGGTAATACTGCAAAAGTAGAGAGCAGAGATTTCGACTCTATAACAATCAGTCGGTAAAATAATCCTGAAAATATTTGATTGCTATATTGGTTCTGGACGTCCGGATTGATAAGACCCCCCCCCTTTGTCTGGTTTTGGCAAACTCCCCCCCTCGTCCACGACCGGACGGTCCTTTGTGGACGACCCCTCAGTGCGATAGTCCTCAGAAATATGTTTGGCGAGCCCTTCCACCTCATCGGCATCCTTTTGTATTGGTAGTGCCCGTTTGAACCCGAAATTGCTGTCTTAAGTACATCGTCTTCGTGTACTTCCACGTGGAAAAATCCCGATTTGAGATCCACTATCGTGATGTAACGGTCTAACGCTAGGTTCTCTAAAAAATCACTCTGAAACGTTAGTGGGTAACATGAGTCCACTGAAACTTCGTTTAGTAGTCGAAAATCTGTGACTTTTCTCACCCTTTTTTCATTATTTGGCCCTGGTTGTTTTGACACTATCCAGGTGTTCCAGCTATATGGTGAGGTGGAGGGTCTAATTATCCTTTGTTCAAGCATTTTATTATTTCGGTTTTCATTTGATAGTTTATTGCTGGTGGATATCTGTATCTTTTCGCTACGATGGGTTTATCGGACATCGTTGAAGTTCGATGCTTTAACAGGTTTGTTGTCTTGAGAGATGCCCCGTCAAGACCAAACACGTAAGGGATTGACTCAATCAGTCTTCACACGTGTTCTATTTCTTCATGGCTGCAAATAAAATGGCTGTGTTCACGAGTTACATTATCTTGTCTACCCGTTTTTTCACGCCATTAATAGCTACTCAATACCTACAGTCTATCAGCATGTCTGTGCTAAGAAAGTTTTCCTTTGCAATTGAAGTCTCTGCACCTGTATCTTCATGAAAAGTGGCCTTTCTATTCCTTAACTGTAGTTCTCATAACTGGACTTATGGTGGCATATGCCCTATTTCTGCGAGTTTTATAGTTATTTTGGGAAGCTGCTCTACTTCTTCGTGATACTCTGAAAGTTTGGGTTCGTCATTCTCTACATGTGTGTCCGGAGCCTTTATCCGATTACTCTTTTTGCGGGCCCTCCTGCCTTTCCTTGTGCGTCTGCTCCCCCCCCCTCCTGTCCCCGTTGTGTAGGAGTGTCTTTGTACTTTGCAGTATTATATTCTATTCTTTCCTGCACTGTGTAAGTACTTGGGCTGTTGTTGTGCGTTTCCACCACCACTATTTTTCGCTCCACCATCTGCGGCCTTTCTCTTGCACATTCTACCTTGCCGGACACGCTTCTCTCCGTCTCTTTCTCTAATTTATGTTCGACGTTTGGGAACCACGCCAAATATCTTGCGAGTTTAAAGCTGCGTGTGAGACTCTTTTGCTATCAGGAGCGTATACACCATTTTTTCGCTGTTGTGGGCCCCTATACTGTGGCCCCTAACCCGTCCCTTACTAAATCCCTGTTATAGCCTTTCCTGCTGTATTGATTTTCGTAGCCATTTTCATAACGGTTAAATGTATCCCTGCTGTAATTATTATACGAGTTACTGTTGCCGCGGTTGCCGTAATAATTCTTACTTCTGGTGTGTAATTATTATACCTGTCATTGTAATCATTATTCCTGTCATTATAATTATTACTCCTGTCACTATAATCATTATTCCTGACATTGTAAGTATTATTCCTGTCATTATAATCATTATTCCTGTCATTGTAATTATTATTTCTGTCATAATAATTATTATTCCTGTCATTATAATCATTATTCTTGTCATTGTAATCATTATTCCTGTCATTGTAATTATTATTTCTGTCATTGTAATTATTATTCCTGTCATTGTAATTATTATTCCTATCGATGTAATTGTTATTCCTATTATTGTAATTATTATTTCTGTTATAAGGCTCCGTTGGGCCACTGTTATAGCTCCTGTAATAATTATTGTAATAATTTTTATGAAAATTATCATTCCCGCCCCCATAATTATAGGCATTCCTGTTGGAATGGGTATTATGTATGGGTTGGTTATGCCCCTCGTTTTGCTGTCCCTCCTCTTCCTTCCTGTTTTGCTTGCGTTATCGGCAGTCTCTCGCATAGTGTCCCGGTTTCTGACAATAACTGCAATTGCCCTTCAGTTCTTTTCCGTTATCTCTAAGCTTGAAGCCTTTCTGTAGTTTATCACCGCTAGTAGTTCTCGGTATTCCTCGACTGAATACCCGGTTCGGCCGTCGCAGTATATACAGCGTTTTTCTTTTGCTGCTGCTGCTCCTTATGGCCCATTAGTGATTTCTGTTGTGTTCTTTCCTTTTCTCGGTTGTTGCTTTATTGTATGTGGGCAGTTCACTTACTGGTATTGCGTGCCATAAACTAAGGTCGCTCTCAATTTTTAGTGCCTCTATGATTGTTCTCTCTAGTGTTCCTGGGTTAACGCTTGCCATTCTCCAACTGAAAGTTGGAAGTAACCCATACATAAATTATTTTACAGTCTCGGATTCCAAGTTTGCTTTTAGCCTCTGTTTCTGAATTGGAGGAAGTATGGGTTCGAGTCGTACAATGTCGTTAATCTATTATACAATTGTTGTACTCGCCCCCATAGTCGTCTATTGCTTCGCTGTCTTAGTGTGTTATTATTTTTAATTTTGCCATGAGCAAGTTTGCGTTGTTAAGGCTGCAGTATTTATTTAACAGCTCGCTTATAAACTCTTTAACTGTTGCAAACTGCGTTAATCTTGGAACAAAAAGTTCCACTGCTTTTTCTTTCAGTCTATTCACGAAGGTGCCTAAAAGAGATAATTCGTTTTCCGATCCTATTATTCGTGCAACCATTCACACCATTTTCTCGAACATCAATAAGTTGACTATGTCCCCGTCAAAGAATAGGATGTTGCCCACCATATGACTGAGCGTGGGCAGAATGTTTTGTTGCGCGTTCTACGGTCTGCGTAGGTGGTTACGGTTGTGTATAGCGAGTGTATGTTCTCTATATTGGGCCATGGCAAGTGCTATGTAGGTTGGATCCCGTAGTCTATTCTTATTAATATCAGAATCGGCCTTATTTGTGTAGTTATCAGTTAGTAGTGGTACCGTTACCATAAATGCGGCTTTCTTCATTTTTTCAAGTTCCTCTCTCATATCTTTCATTCTGTCTCATAGCTGTTGATTGTGTAAGTCTCTTGTCCCAGGGTTTTTTGACTTTTTGGATTTGTAACAGGATGCAACGGAAGTCGATCACTCTGGTTTCTCTGAAATACCCCATTGCGCCAGTAGCATGTTTGTTTTGTCTTTTGAGCTTCGCGTATCTCTTCAGCTCTTCTCGCATTTCGCTCGCTGATTCGTTCGCCAGAAAGAAGACCCGCTTCTTTGTTCAGAAGTTCTGTGTTTTCGTCTGTGTCACAAGATATATTCCTGAGATCCCTACTAGTCCATGGCGAATTTCGAATGGTCTCTGGGGTCACTTCGTGAGGGGCATCCACCTCCTCTGCTTTCTTAAACTTTGCTCTAATCTTTGAATATGAGCCCATTACTATTTCCTTAGTTTTTTCGTCCCGGGCGTCAAGTTTTTCACACCCTTTTGGTTCGAGCTCTAATTCCAACATCTGCTCCATCATATTTTCCTTTTGCTGCTTTTTACTGGGCCCCAGCGTGCGCATTTTTGTTATCATATTATTAACCAGGCCTTCGTTATCGCTTTCCGACTCATGGGTAATATCACTGAAATGAATCATTTTTTTTCTTTCTACTTTTTTTTGCATCTATATATATGTGCCGTCGTATCTTCTTTTTTGATTATGATACATATGACAAATAAATCTTACTTATTATCCTAGTAGCGGGACTGCGTTGAAATGACACCAGTGGAAATAAAATTTTAGGGACCATTTCTCTTCAGCGCTCGTCGTTTGTCTCCTTGATACTATGATAATCTGCAATTGGTATCCTAGTCCTAGTGGCTTCTGGGCTGTTGCCACCGCTGCTTGTAGAATATGACCGGAACTGTCGTCTTTGATCGGATTCTTGGCTTCTCGATTTTTAATCGTCGTATTTTCGTGGCACCGCACTATGTATGCTTCTCAGCAGAATTTTTGAAACAAGTAAAATAAAAAAAATAAAAGAAATTGGGATTAATCCTTAACAAATCCTGATATTTCATAGAAAATATTTAGTTATTTTGTATGCAGTATAAATTTTTAGATATTAAGAAGTTCGTAGGTCCACAGTCAGGCTTATACTGCTTCTAACTTATCATACATTCACGTATTCTGGTGCGTATACATATTTTAATAACTCGCTAATAATCTTACTTGTTAAAAGTTGTTCATGTAAAATTTTTTGAAAACCTTTTCATTTATTTCTAGTGATTACTGTAACAGCCAATCCATTGTCACCTACAATTTATGTCTATAGCACTGTTTATCTGTTTAGGAATTAGAATAAAATAGTTGTACTGTCACATTCGTGTTATCTCTAGTGCACGTGCGCCAACAAACAGGTAACAGGCATTTTTTTTCGGGTTAAGGTATACCAAACGTTGTATGGTTCTCAAAAAAAGCTTTTTGCGTCAAATAAATTAGTATCTGTATTTACAGTAAGGCTTGGACATCCTTCAATAAATCAATTTTAAGAGTTGAGAGATGTTAAATCTGTGTTTCAATATAGAGTGTTTATGATTACTGTCTATTCTAAAATTTCCTACTTTATTAACAAAATGTCGAGCTTCAAGTGGAAAAAGTATGAGGAACTTTCAGAAATGACACTTTTCCACATCCACTGATTTTAGATTTTCATGTTAAATGAGAAAAAAGTTAAAATCAAATAAGTGTCGCACAAAGTACGCGTTCTCCTTAATTATATTTAATGACTAGAAAAAAAACTAGCTATCTTTGATTTTGAAGTGCTAATTTTCTTATCTATCTTTTTGTATAGTATGTTTGCATAAAATTCTTTTTTTTATAATAAAATACATCGGAACCTTTCATTAGTATGGTTGAGTGAAAATGTATTGTTTTCCCTCTTGGATGCGAAGCAAATGCTTCCAATACACAAATACGACATCATTTGATGTTTTTATTTTTTTGTTTCTGAATAATAGGTTGTAACTAGGAAATTTTTATAATAAAAAAATACAAATTTTTTTTTAAAATAGGTCTTTATAATCTTTTAAGGATAAGTCTAGCTTCAAAATCAAAAAGTGACTCTTGTGCCTTCAAAATTGAAAAATCCAATAACAAATTTAATTTCTTGCGCTGAACCAATGATATACCAGCACCAACAGTCCTTTCAAACATTGTAGAATAATAATTCATGTTTTAAGGCTGTCATTTTAATCTTTGTTTTAACAAATATGTATAAAAACGGGAACAGTTGCTAAAATTTTTTTTTTCGCTTATATGTATTGTATTCTATTTTGTAATTTATTTTTGCCTGAAAATATTCTTATTATAAAGCTCTGCTAATGAAATCAGTGAAATTTATAACTGTAAAATATAACCGGTTTTGCAGTTCTGGATTAAAAAAAGAAACCTAACAGCAGTTGTAAAATTAAAAAATTTTTTTTAACGTGTTTTACAAAGTAACAAGATCTAAAAAAATATTTTTGCAGTAAAAATTAAAGTTGTTGTTTTAATTAATATAATTGGCCATTCAAAAAAATTTTTTTTTTTTGAGGCTTAGAATATAATTAAATAGGTATTGTAGATATAAGAAAAAAAATCTATAAAAAGCTTAAGCTATTTTACTCCAAAATAACAATTAATATTCGAGTGGCCATACTGAAATAAACATGCTAGATTTATGTATGCAGCTGTTAGTGCTACGTATGTATATACTTCTAGGTTTTAAAAATAGCCCACTAATAGCGTTACTTTATGTTGATACTAGCGGCCCCCCGTCTTCGCCCGAGACTTACTAACTGGAACTCCGTATTGTGTTGGTACGTAATGTAAAATGTTTTCAATTAAAAATTTTACATCTGTTCTTGACATTTCTCGAAATGAAAAAATTCGAATAAAAAAAAATTTTGTTTGGAATCCATACAATTTTGTTCGAATCGTAAGCTGTAGGAAATTCAAAAAATGTAACGATGCTAAAAAGTATCGTGCGTTCCTTAAGTCATAAAATAGTTATTGGCCCTAAAAAGGGCCGTTGATTAGAATTTTCTCGCACTTTAATATATGAAAAAGATATTCGTTAAAGCTGTAAACATTCAAAACTAATTAAAAATATAATTTTAAATTATTTTTTTAATCATAACACTTCAGTATATATAACATTCTTAGTTTTATTCTCAGAAGGAATTAAAGCAATCTCATGATGTGGATCACCAGTTCTCGAAAGCGCAACATACAATTGTTAGGTTCGCCCAGCGCAGACCTTGGAGAGGATCGGTGATTCCTGCTTGAATGCTTAGAGTCAAGAGGGTAACATAGGGTCGTCGGTCACCGGGCTTCCCAGCCTTGCTTAGGTGGTCCTTAAAAGAACCGATGAGATTCAAGGTTAAGTAATGAACGTAAATACTCATATTGGCCCTGAAAAAGGCCAGTGGTGAAATTTCTAGTTATTCCTTATTATTATTCTTGATGATGGAGAGCCAGCTGTTGGTAGCTTGACTCTTACCCTCGAAGTCTGTGTACGGAGACCGTACATGAAGGAGATACGCCACTGACCAAAATGTATCTCGTCTTCAGGTCGTCCCCCGGATAACCAACCGCTCATCGTTAGTCGGGAAAGTGGGACTGGAAATTACCTTCTCTGTATAGGTATAATGCCGTTGGAACGACCACTAAGAAGTTGGCAGTTGTGGCTGCCCGTACTCTTCACGGCTGTCTTCCCTGGCTTACAATTGTAGTAATAAAATTCTCTGACGGCACCAGGACAGATTTTGGTACGGCCACATAACTCTGAAGTGTTGGAGCAGGATGTGCTCTGGGTAGACACGTCTCCTGGTATTCTACCCGAGACGTTACCGGTTAAATTTTTTATTGATGGCACTCGTCAATCCTAGTGATTCAGGGTGAAAGTTGACTTAGATCACTTGCCCATTGGAGAAGAGCGTCATCGGTAACCGGGGTACCCAGCTGCACGACTATCATATACATTCTTGATGCAGCTCGATGACCTGCCAGTAGACAATTGCAGTAATACTCGCGACGCTCCGGCCTATTATAACCACACTTATGTAATTATGTTGCAGGTAGCTTCGATTTTATGTCGACGCCACGTAGCGGATTTTACTGAACTAAAGTGAAAAGCTGGCGTATTTTTGCAATACTTTGAGCTTATTTATTGCTATTGTTATTAAATTTTTCAAGATAAAAATCATACTAAAACCATCCAGGAAGTGTCAAGAATCGGTATTTAAAATTTCAGCAAAATCGGTTCAGTAATTTTCGCGGTTAGCGATTACAACGGTTTTAGCGACTTTGCTTTATATATTAGTAAGATTGTATTTCATCCCATACGATAAATATTGTATTTTGAAGAATTTTTCCAAGAGGTCTATTTTCGAGTATTGGGCATGTGTAATCTTTTCCAAAAAAAAATACATAATGGGAGTTTGAAAGTGGAGTTAGCTGTTCTTTCTCCACTCAAGGAAGTGGCAGCAATACAAGAAGATGCAACAGCAAGGGAAAGTTTTCCAGCAGATCTTGCTTTGGCCAACATTAGATTGATTAAGAATGTTTTTCCAGTGCCTCCAGGAGCATCCAGGAAGAAGATTTTTCCATTATTATACAGAAAACTATCAACTATACAATCAAAAGCTTGTCGTTGATCTAGAACCAACTTCGGAAGATTTTGCTCAACGAAATTATTTAAATAGTAATAATCGCAACCACGTCTGATGGAATGCTCAAAAGGATTATAAATACTGTTCACTTCGAACTGGTGCATTTGGCCCAAATTCAGCCAAATTTTTTTCTGAAAGATAGATGACCTGGTCTTCAATTTCAATTTAACCTCTGCTGAATATTTCTTCAGAGAATTCTAGTTAAAAATCGTTAAGTTGAATTCGTCGCGGGTGAAGATTATGTTCGTATAATTGTTGTTTGAACATATCCCACAAAATTTGAGGTTGCGATGGCTCACAAAAAACTCAAATAATTCCAAATAAGTCACGTAATTTAGATGGATTTTCAGACAAAGCAGCATCTGCGAGTGTTTTTTTCCATTGATCATTATTTTCCAATAAACCAAGTGCGTAGCAGGCAGCTTTGAAAGTTGCGTCAGTAACACCATCAACGGTTTTCAAGTACTCAAATGAAGTTGGGCCTCGTACATATTGGAGTAACATTCGAAGATGGAAGCACTCCGATTGGGTGGGATGAATCGTATAAATTCTACGTATGGCTGAATCTTTTTTCACTCCTGGCCAGCCTGGAACATCTTTTCCTTGTTTTCTTCTTACAAATTTATTATTGTCTTATCGGTAATAGGCGGCAATTTCGGAATATAAAAGAGTTTTAGCAAAATGATTCATTTCGAATCGTTGAAAAAACGCAATCAACGTTGTTTTTCTCGGATTTTCGAGAATTTGTTAAATGTTTTGCTGATTGATGTAAGCCCTTAGATAATTTTCAAAATGGGCATCTAAATGTAAGACTGTAGGATAACGTGCGTGAATCTGAAAATCAAAAAAACGCCAAAATCCCTCAGAGGAACAAATATAGCGTCCACTGGCATAGTTTGTAATTTATTCAATATTTCCAACTGAAAAAATAGCACGATCCATTCCTTTGTTGATGTATTTGCAAATATATTTAATTGCTTGCACTGAATCACAAAACTCCACATTAATGTGAGCATTGAAATATCGAGATAAGATTGGTGAGTACGGAACAACCCAACGGTTATCAATTGGAAAATCTTTACCACGAATTGTAACTATGGAACTATGACCTCCATCTGCAGGAGGTCTTTTAAGATAGGTAAGATAGGTGTCATCAGTAGTTTGAGTTTCTATCATGAAATTCCGAGGATACTGTTTTGTTCATCTTCCATTATCCATACATGGTGAAGCCATGTTGAATTCGCCGCAAGGCCCATGAATCATACTTTTTGAAATAATAATAAACAGCAAGGGATCTTGTTCAGGATTTGTTATTTCAGCTGAAATTATATTGTCTATTTCATCTGGCTTAATTTTTATTTTTAGCCATAAAAGTATGTGAACGTGAGGTAGGCCTAGTTTTTGCCATTCTAAACTGTAGATTCAAGCATCAACTTTTCCGTATGTTGCTTTCTTAGTGAGAACATCTATAAGTTTTCTTAGTTTCAAGTGAAAAACTCTTGAAACAATGTCATGCCTGCCTGAAGGTTTTTGATTTTTGTGTAACTCGTTTTTTATTTTTAACCACTCAGGGCTGCATGTGACGGTAACAAATAAACATGGACGTCCAAACGCACGTACGTACGCCATTACATCTTGAGTTTTTTCATGCATGTATCGTGGTGAGCCAATGAATGAAGAAGATAAAATAACTGGCTGTCCAATACTGGTGAGTTTAATGTTACTATCATTATTGACTGCATCTCGTAAATGAACGTAATTTTCGGCACGCAGTTGTTTTTGATGTATTCGCAAGTAGAGCAAACGCTCTGTGATCATTTTCGCCATCTCATCAACCACAAATTGATTTAGTAAGTTCTTAAAATATAGCAGGTAGTTTACACTGTCAATTCTCAACATAAATTTGTAAGAGTAGAATTGCATGCAAGAAACAGTTTTATTTGGAAGACTGTTAAGTGGTATATCTATAGAATATTCATTTTCTCCGAAAACAAACATTAGAGGATATTGCAAAGAGTCGTATAATCGGTGGAGCTCAGAAACTCGCTCCAACCGTCTGTGTCAACTATGTAGAACAATATCTCCGGAACCTCTTTCTTCGTAAACTATTAGAGCAGCAACTTCATTAACCCTCGGCGCGTTGTATCGTCCTCGATATTCACCAACAGGGATGCGGTCAGCATGAATAATCAATCTTAAGTTCTCAAGTTCATCGACTGTTCGAGATTCATAATTATATTATTTTTATAATTATATAGATTCATAATTATATAGATTTGTAAGCACTGCGAACTTTTGTTCTGTTTAGGAAGTAAGCTGCCTATTAAGTGGTATACTTGATCTTGAAATTTGAAAGTTGGCATAAAGTTTCCTTCTCTGATCTCTTTACCTCTAAATGATGTCATTTAAAATTAAGTATTGTAACGTCTGACATCATCAAGGAAATGTTTTAATACGGGGTGTTCGTCCATCAACAGACACCTTACCAATTCTGGAGGGTCTTCCAATGGATCAAGAGAAACTTTACCACCAAAACAACAGAGTCCTAGAGCTTTATCTTTCCATTTTTTAGCGCCACAATGAGTGCAAATACAAACCATTCTACCAATTTGAATTGCTGGAAAATTCAAGTAATCAATGTCAGGGTTGTAACAGAAAGCGGATCTGTCACTTAAATGGTTATTCATTTGTCGATTTTGCCGCTGCTGTTGTAATCTCAATAAATGTTCTGCGTCAGTTTCTCGACGTCTGAAATTGTAAACGTTTGAAATATTTGAAGTTCTCCTTCCGACTTGCCCTCTTGCAATCCTAGGCATTGTTAAAAAATTTTAACGGCAGATGGTCCTTAAAGGGACTGGTCAGCAAAACTCAGTAAGTTGAGCGCAGACTGGAGGATCATTAAATCCTGGTTGAATGCTTATAGTCGAGAGAACGATGCAAGGTTGTCGGTGACCGGGACTCCCAGTCTCATAATGAAAAGCTCCACTCTCGACATCTGTCAGTGAATGATTGACTTGGTTCAACGATAGCTGGTTATGTATAGCCTTACCATTAGTGTACAAATCGTGGTAAGTCGCTTCAAGGTTTTTCTCTAAATTAATAAAAAAAAAAAATTTGTTGATAAAATAGTTTAATGTTAGATGGTCCCTAAAAGGACAGGTCAGTAAGATTCAGTAAGCTGAGCACAGACTGGAGGATCAGTAATTCCTGGTTGAATGTTTGTAGTCGAGAGAATGATGCAAGATTGTCGGTGGACGGGATTCCTAGCCTCACAACAAATAGCTCCACTCTCGACGTTTGTCAGTGAATGACTGACTTGATTCAATGTCAGCTGGCTTTATATAGCGCTACTATTAGTGGACAAATCATTGTCTTACGTCTAAGGACAGGTACCTTAGGAGAATTTTGTGGATGGGGAAGATGGTGAGGTTAGGGGAAGACAGAGTAAAGATGGGGTGATAGGGAAAGAGGTCAAGAGGTTGATAGAGATAGTGGAGAACAGAGGCATGTATTTATCAAATGGGTGGTTTTCAGGGGGTGAGGAAGGGGAATACACGTACGTAGGTGTGAGAGGTAATTATGTTATTGACTATGGGATAGTAAACTCGTACGCATTAGAGTAAGTCAAAAAATTTGAGGTGCAGGGTAGGTCAAATTCGGATCATATGCCATTATGCTTGAAAGTCGGTAGCAAAGATGTAAATAAAATAAACACGAGCAAGGTGAAGAAGAAAAAAGGCATCTGTTCCTGGTCAGAGGAGGACAGAGCTAGTTTTCAAATCTCAACAAAGGAACAGAGCGTGAGTGTATAGGTTGTAGGCTTAATGCAAGTAGAGGAGCTCTAGAACAAAATAAAATTAGTTGTAGACAAGGTGACAATAAAGAAAGAAACTGTGGTAAGATTTTGGAGGCTAGAAGAACGAAAATGGTGTGACAGATCGTGTAAGCAGCAAAAGAGAAAAGCGAAGCGGGCCTATTGGGAGTGGAGGAACAATGAGGCAAGCAAGGAAATATATTTGAAAGAAAGGAAGGCGTAGAGAAGGATGTGCAAAGAGAAAAAGGCAAACTTCAAGGAGATCGAGGCAGCGCAACTCAGGAGTATTAAAAAAGAAAGTGATGTTTGGAAGTTTTTCAGCAACAGCAGAAGGAAGAAAATGACGGAAAACTCTATTTCGGTTGACGAGTGGAGGACTTACTTCATGGAGCTAATTGAGGGCTGTGACCACGAAGTACAAGGTGAGAAGAGATAGCAGCTGTGTGATAAGGAGAATATAGAAGAGCTAGATTGGAGTGAGCTGTTAAAGGCTCTGGAGTCTCTGAAGAAAGGAAAGGCGGCAGGAGTAGAGGGCATAACCAATGAAGTATGGATCAACGGAGGTCAGGGACTGAAAATGATGTTATTCGCACTGCTGGAGAAGGTATGGAAGGGAAGTGGAATACCAGAAGATTGGAAATGGGCGGTGGCGATTCCACTGTTCAAAAAAGGGGATGCTGAGCTGACCAAGAATTACAGAGGCAAATCCTTGTTGCCTACAGCGTACAAGGTCTATGCCGAAATTCTAAGAGGAAGATTAGTCAAGAAAGTGGAGGAGAAGGGTATTCTTCCGGAGGGGCAGGCAGGTTTTAGGAAAGGCAGATCTTCAATGGACAACATTTACGTTTTGTATCATATTGTACAAGCGGCTGAGGCAAGGAAGGAGAAAGTGTACGCTAGTTTTGTAGACTTAACGGCAGCTTTTGACACAGTGGATAGAAAAAAACTTCAATAAGGAGTGAGTCAAGGCCTGATTGAGAGGATAAAGGAGTTATATAAGAAAACAGTCGTCACAGTGAGGGCTGGAGAGAAGTTGTCAGAAAAGTTTTGGAGTGCGAAAGGTGTTAGGCAGGGATGTGTTTTGAGTCCGATTCTATTCTGTATTTACATAGCGGCTCTGGAAAGGGAATATAGGAGCAGAGGGGTAGGAGGAGTTGTTGTAGGGGGGAGGAGGGTTTGGTCTCTGGCATACGCAGATGATATAGTTTTGTGAGCGGTTAATAGAGAAGCAATGTTAGACATGTGGGGGGTGTTAGCGAGGTTTCTAGAAGGTAGGAGTTTTAAGTACTGAAAAAACAAAGGTATTGGTGTTTAACAAAGGAAATAAGAGTAGAAATGAGAAATGGATGTACAAAAGGGAAGGAGATTGATGAGGTGTGCACCTTTAAATATTTAGATTTTGTATTCAATAAGGAGGTAAATTATAAAGACTACTTGAATGAGCTGAGAAAGAAAGGGGTTATAGCAGCCAAGAAAACGCGGGGGCTAGGGGAGAGGAGGTGTAAGAATGACTTCAAGAGAAGGAGAATGTTGTTTGATTATCTAGTTATGAGTGTCATGGATTATGGGGCGGGAATATGGGGGTGGGGGGGTGAGGAAAGAGTTAGAAAAGATCCAAATAGATTATTATAGATGGGTTTTAAAGCTCGACTTTTGTACACCAAGATACATAAGTCGGAAAAAGGTGAATGTGAAGCCGTTGTTCGAAGCGTGGAGTATAAGTGTGAGATCAGAAAGATGGAGGAGGACAGATTGCCGAAACTGTGCTGGAAAAAAAAGAGATACTAAAAGAAATTGATATGTATTGTATAAAAAGAGAGAACTTTTGTAAAAAGATTGGGTGGAGTTCACTGGAATTAAGTCTAAATAAAGAGAAGTACATAATAGGCTAAGAGACATAGATTGTCAAGAGAAAGTCGCTAAAATAAGTAATTTTAGAAATAATAAAAGATTCAAGGGCATAATGACTGTGAAATTACTAAAGTATTTGGACAAATGTAGGGCAGATAGTGATATTAGCACTGTAGCGAGAATCAGGTGCGGTAATTTGGAGAGATACAATGTGTATTGGATGAGTGACGAGGAAAGGTTGCGTATGTTGTGTAAGAGAAGCGTAGGTACGTTGGAGCACGTAGTTAATAAGAGTGAAATATGTATTTTGTGGCCGGAAAATTGTTGCGAGCGAAAAAGGTTACTAAATAGTTATATGACGAGCGATTTAGGAGTGAGTGAAGTTGTAAAGCTGTTTAAAAGATATGATCTTGAATGTAAAATGGCTAAGATGGGCAGCATGAATGTAGCGAGTGTAGCGGAGCAAAACGTCTGAGGTTTGTAAGCATATGAGAGCAACAAAAGTTAAGGAGGTCAAAAGGTGCGGAGGAATGAAAGTGGTTGGATAAGAATTCAATTTAAACCATATATATATATATATATATATCATTGTCTTACGTCGCATCAAGGTTTTAATCTAAAATAGTTCTAAAAATATTGTTGGAAAAGAAGTTAAACGTTGGATGGTCCTAAAAGGACCAATGAAACTAATGATCTTGTAGTAAACGTAAATAATACTGATGGCCCTGAAAAGGGCCGGTAGTTATGTTTCCAGTTATTCTCAATAATTGATAGGTGGCTGGAGGTCGATGATACGGCACACTGAATACGGCGTACTGTAAGCAGCATATATCTGCCGATTGACATTGAAAATTCTCTGATGACGGATGGTTGAACGGCCCCTAAACCCTGAAGTGTTGGAGCGGGTTGTGCTCTGGCCAGACGTCTTCTGGTATTACGCCGGAGACGTTGCCGTTCAGAATGCCTATTTCTTTGAGGCACTCGGTGACCTTGCTGGTTCAGGGTAGAGTTAGACGTAGATTGCTTGTCCATTGCATGACGAAATCATTTTTCTCTGACCCTATAGCATTAAGCGCCGAAACGCGTCATCAAGGTAAAATCTATTTTTATTTACAAGAAGCTAATAAAGGTCCGGGTCTGTGTGTTTCATGTTCTACGTGAAAGTAATTAAATACAAGGAGTAGCGCCAAGGACAAAAAGAAAACAAGAGAGTTGCGGGAACACATGTATCGAGACTTACGGCGTACGAAAACACACGCACATGTACTTAGTAAATAAGGATTTGTAGTACCTCGCCAAATCTGTATATATGCTTGTAATGGCCACGCCACATATATGTTCCAAAAGTATCGTCATCTATTGTTGTAACCAGCGCCGCGTCCGAGTGTATGTGTATGAGCAAAAGTATATGTGTAGGAGAAGGAGTAGCTAGTATGACTGTCGATACCTATATACGGAGATATAGGGCGGCAATGCGCGAGGCTGCACTAATTGGTGGGCCTTACGCGTCACTTCTGTAGTAGCATTTGAGCGAACCAGAGCTCCCGAGTTTTTCGCGATTTTGGTAGTTAAGAGAGAGAGAAAGAGAATCGAGAGAGGAGAGAAGGACAAGGAAAGCCAGCGACCACGATCAGCCAGCTGTACCTGACCTTGCGACCGATGACCAAGGAACCATCACCGCTGTCATCCGTTGTCAACTGCGAGATCAAGGTCACCAGCCGATTCAGTCACTGAAGAAGAGAGTAAGATGGTAAACCCCGAGGTAAAGTAGCGTGTAGTGTTGTCGTGAGAAGTAGTGCGTGGAAGCGCGCGTTTGTGTGTATCGGCCGCATGTAGCCAGGGCGAGCCGCGGGAGACGGCCCCTGGGATCGTGTTTCGAAGAGATCGTTAGAGCGAGAGCAGGTGATAGAGAAGCGTAATTGTCGGGATTCGTGCCAAGGCGTAGCGTCAGATCGCGACGAGATTTTCCGGGCCTAGACGCCCACGTAAGTGTAATACCGAATAAAGTGAACTTAAAAATCTGAGAAATCCGCATTTCGTGTCGTTATTTGTAGGCCATTGCCAGACAGCGTTTTCTTTCAGGTCGTAAGACTCGTTTCTCCCTAGGAGAGTAGCTTGCTTCCCGACGGGCTACCCCCGGAAGGACTTCCTCTCGGTGAGAATCTCCAGGAGCCGAGCTGAGTTTGGCCGAGCCATGAGCGTCGTTAAGCGGTGGTATTTTTCGCGCTTCAGGTGCAGTGCCATTTGCGTCGTTTCCAGTGCAAACATCGGTGATAATTTTAGTGTCTGTGAGCGTCGCTTCGGGACCGCCCTGGCTGGGACACTCTACATGTCGCAGGGCGAGAAAACGCAACTTTACAATTGGAGAAGAGTGGCGTCGGTAGCCGGGATACGCAGCTGCACGACTAATAACCGTATTCTTGATGTGCTGTCAGTGAACGACTATGGAAATCGAAGAGACGCTCCGGTCCATTACAATCACACTTATTTAATTCTATTTCAGGTAGCTTTAATTCAATGTCTACGCCACCTAGCGGATCTTACTGAACTAACGTGGAAAGCTAGCGTATTTTTGCAAAAACTTTGAGCTTATTAATCGCTATTCTTATCAACTTTTTCAAGAAAAAAACTTTGCAAAAACCATCTCGGAATGATCAAGAATCAGTTTGCCAAAGTTCAGCAAAATTGGTTCTGTAGTTTTTGCGGTTAGCGACTAAAATAGTTTTAGCGACTTTGCTTTATATATTAGTAAGATACCGATGTACATGACTAAGACACACTTCAGTATAAAACGTTTAAAAATTTTTTTAGATAACGTGAGACTTTTCTTAGAATGTTGTAACCTGCTTGGATTATTTATTGAGATCATAGTATTTTAAGATGTAATTTTTCATGTACTAGTGTTAGACAGTTATATGTTCTGCTAGAATCATTTTGTTATAAGATCCATGTAAAATATACATTTTTATAACAACGATTGATAAAAAATTTCAATGACAGTCTTATTTTTTGTTACTTATAAAAAAGTAAGAGTTAAAAAGTATTATTCCATTTAATTTAGCTTGAATAGGTTTTTTCCAAGTTTAAGCATTAAAGCTGCACGAGCCACCTTAAATCACAAGTAATTGTTGAGGTTAAAAACTTGTTGAGAAATTGTCAAAACTAAAAACATAACACCTCACCTCAAATCCCCAATTTATAGTATTCGTACTTGAAAAGTTTGTTAGAGATTGTATTTTCTATGCTTGATCAAATAATTAGCTTATAAGGTAAAAGCACCAGTACGTGAACACTTCCTAAAATTGCACCAGTAGATTGAACAGCTTGAATAAACTATTTTCAATTTAAGTGAATAAAAAAAAATTTTTTTCTGATATCCTTTGATCGTTCTTTAGATAAAACAAAATTCATATTTCAGTAAGTCTTTATACTCAACGAGAAAAAAATTATTTATTCGTGCAACTTGTATGAGGTGGCTTGTGAGACTGTTCAGGTACTGGTACCATTAGGTTTTACCTATTCCCAGTACTCGAACACATAAAAACGATTGAAATCACACTGTTAATCAATAATAATAGTATGGCAAGCCAGTCGTTATAGTTTTGATAATATGTTACCAATGAAATTAGAAAGAAATTTTTCGATTTGGTTATTTGCAATACATAATAAAAATAGAAATTAGTAGAAGGCAGCTAACATAACCTTTCTCCCATTTAATTAACATGGGATGTTCAAGTACTTGGTCAAAAATACGTAACAGTACCAATACCTGAACACGCTGTTCATCTACTGGGTCATTGATAAAAAAACTTTAAAATTAATTTATTAATTGTACACATTTTTTTTTTAAAGGAAGCAATATAAACTTACTGGAGCAATGACTCTTTTGTTGTTATGCAAATCAGAATTTCAATAAAAATAAGAAAACAAAGACTTTATGGAAAAAGTGTTCACGTACTGGTGCTTTTACCTTAAGGGCTTTGCCATTTTTACTGTGGCTTATCTGGCTAAACTCTTGAAGTAGCAAATTCCTGAATGTACTACCCAACTTGGCACGGAATCCAAGTCTCAAGCTAGTAGAACCATATGACTTTATAACTTGTGTTCTCTAATCCCCTGACACTGTATTCATAGATTCTACGATTCTATAAACATGTGGCTTCAAAACCTAAAATAACTCTGTAACCCTGGATTCATTCACTTCCTTTTCCCTATCTCAATCGGTCTTTTGACGCTTAATACTTTTCTTTAAAAGTGAAAAAATTGAACTGTACTAAAATCCTGTTCATTTATCTACATGTAGTTGGAAACGGAAGAGGTTTGTATAGATTAAATACGCGTTTTTAACGTGTATATAAAAAGTTGTAGATCACAATAGAATACAATTTTTTTGTATTATTCATTTTACTTTGTTATGCAGTGCAAATGATCTATAGTGCAAAATATTTTTTCTCGAGAGCGCTACCTTATTGCTATTAATGATAGTAAAAATCGTTTTAAAACGGCTCAAAACTTGTTTTACAGCATTTAACTTTTCGGCATTACATTTGTAGGTATAACTTTTAATACAAAAGTCTTAGGTCTTAAAAAAATAAATTTTTGTCTATTGATCATTTTTGTAAACATTGTCGTCCTAACTTATTAAACGAAGAAATTGTTTTAAAGTACTTAAGAAATAGTTATACATATATATAAAGTGAGCGGTGGCTCGGTCGGCTGGTTTGTGGGACGGCACGTGGGAGCAGACATGAGTAGAAAGATTGCTAACGCCAATGCTACGATGCGAGACGACTTTTTGGCACTGATCGGAGCGCCCCGCCACGGCCAGCCATCGAACCGGGCGCACATCTTACTACTAGTATCGAACAGCGTGCGCCAACGAGAAGAGGAGTGGATTCGTATGGAAATGATCATATAGGCGCACATTTTGGAGAGACGTGGAAGGGGTATACCGAATGTGTGTCAACGAGGAGAGGAGTGGAAATGTTGACTATAGATATATATCTGAGCGCACAACCAAAGCAAGTGATGACACGAGTTTTTCTCTTTTGACTGCAACCGAGTATATCGTATATGTATTAAGCTGATTTTTGTTCCCGCTCTTTTCTCTTTTTCCTCTACTTTTAATACTTATTTTGAAATTCAGTATTATTTAAAAAAAAAATTTTAGCTATTTTTGTAAGGACGGCAGTTAAGTTATAATCCCTAATTTATTAGTCTTCCTCATAATGTTATAAACTGTAGGACAAGCTCCAGAGGTTATTAATGAATATTAGTGACTTTCAGATTCCTGAGGATCAAAGTTTCGGTAGCTAAGTTAATTGCTGCTTATGCCACCGCTCGAATTGTTTTGGTACCACGGGATCAATTCCAACTTTCTGCAGATTTTTTTTTTTCAATACAGTTTATCGTTCTGGTTAAATTTCTTTTATTAACGTTTTATTTAAATTTATAAATAATGTCGCTAACTTTTTTTTTGATACGTTGAAATAAATTAATTTTTTATACTAAATCCATTCAATAATTTAATAAGTTGATACTTCTCGCTGGCAAAGACGTTTCGCAATTTTATGATAATGAAATAAATTTTTTAAGATTTAAGTATAATTCATACATTTTAAAACTTACAAGAAATTATAAACATCTAATGTAAGAATTGATCATCAATAATTAAAATAAAATTTGGCATGTTTTCAAGGCATAACGAATCTTTCAAAATATATTATTAATTTGTTATTAAAAAAAAGAGACTATAACTTATCAGGGTAATGCAGAATAATAAAAATTCTATTTTTTAAATTAAAGCATTAAGAGCAGTGTTTTTTTGTTATTACGTTTTTTAAACGATTTTCATAGATAATTAATCATCGTAGAAAATATTATTGATCGGAATAGCTTAATTATTTCCTTTAAAAAAACACACACACTCACCACTCACTATAAATTAATTAATAAAATAACAAGTAGTTGTTACCACAAGGTATAAATTGTGAGGAACGTAAAAATTTTGTCAGTAATAATCATATTTAATGCTATTGTAATAAAAATGAGTTTTCTTGTGCCTCTAGTGAGTTTTAAAATGTATAAATTATACTTACATCTTAAGAAATTTATTTTATTATTATGAAATTGCGAAATGGCTTTGCCAACGAGAAGTATCAACTTATTGAATTATTGAATAGATTTAGTATGAAAAATATATATTTCAACGTATCAAAAAAAAAAAAAAAAAAAAAAAAAAAATAGCAACATTATTCATAAGTTTTAATAAAACATATATAAAAGAAATTTAACCAGAACGATGAACTGCATTAAAAAAAAACAATCTGCAGAAAGTTGGAATCGATCCCGTGATAGCAAAACAGTTCAAGCGGCGGCATAAGTAATTATAAACTTAGCTACCGAAACTTTGATCCTTAGATGTTCATAACAATTATGAGGAAAAATAATAAATTAGAGATTATAACTGAACTACCATGTTAAAAAAAATAGCTGAATTTTTTTTTTTTTAAATAATACTGAATTTCAAAATAAGTATTAAAAGTAGAGGAAAAAGAGCAGGAGCAAAAATCAGTTCAATACATATACGATATACTCGGTTGCAGTCAAAAGAGAAAAACTCGTGTCGTCGCTTGCTTTGGCTGTGCACTCAGATATATGGCTATAGTCAACATTTCCACTTCTGTCCTCGTAGACACACATTCGGTATACCCCTTCCACGTCTCTCCAAAATGTGCGCCTATGTGATCATTTCCACGCGAAAATCCACTCCTCTTCTCGTAGGCGCACGCTGTTCGGTACGAGTAGTAAGATGTGCAACCCGTTCGACGGCTGGCCGCGGTGAAGCGCTCCGATCAGTGCCAAAAAGTCGTCTCACATCGTAGCATTGGCGTTAGCAATCTCTCTACTCATCTCTGGTGGGAGACTGCACGTTCATTTTTCGGCCAGTGTGACTCTTTCGACCAAATACCTCTGTGAATTTTCACATGTGCTTTTTTACCACATAATGCTCCTTGTGAAGGGATGGTGGACCTTCTCGCAGCAAAATGGCCTACCATATAGATCCTTTGCTCTCGAGGTGGTCTATGGTGACATCATCAACGTACCAACGAACTACAACTGTACCTAATAATGTGAAAATGTAACCAATAATGTAACATGTAACCATTACTTGCAATATGTAACAAATATAATGTAACAACGTGCCTTACTGTACCAAGGCTATATGAAGTGAAATTTCCAACTCAAATGTTATTAAACTTGGTATAACATAATAAACAGTATAAAACTGAGAAAATCATGTTACATCTAATTTCAATAGGTCTTTAAAAATCCAATATTAAAATAGTAAAAATTTTAATATTACTTATTCGAGCTCAGGTGTGCATAAAATACATGTACCTCAGTTACATGTGATGTATGTTAAACGTATTTTAAGTACTTTTATGTTTGCTATTGTAACGAGGTAAAACTGCGATCTGCCGTTTTACTTGAACGTCGCGCCTTTTCTGACGGGCCGCCGCCTATCGGGTCTTTCGCAGACTAACGGCCGCGGGCGATATGAAGAATCGCCCTGTTATTTCTTCTTTTATTTATGTGATGCCCCCCCCCCCCGACTAATGGACGATGAGGTAGCAGCAGCACGGACAGCATGACGACAAGGAGCGACTCTCAACGAGTGAGCACTCGAGCCCTGGCAGCTTGCTTTTAGGCCGTTTGACCGATACGACTACGAGAGAAGATGCGTGGACTTTGCGGCGCAGCGGCGCACCCTATGTATGCGAGATGCGCAGGAGTAGTCAGTCGGGATTTGCCTGTTGAGCCAGCGTGTGCTTGTGGTTGACGGTTTTTCTCGCGCGTTTTTTTTTCTGTGTGTTCTTGCGTTTGTGGAGAGTTTTCTGGGTGTAGAGGAGGTGGAGAGAGTGAGTCCATGGAGAAGAGGTAGAGGATGAGAGAGAGTAGGGAGGAGTGTCGAGAGACGTGGATAGAAAGCGTGGTGGGTGAAGAGAGGGAGTGTATCGAGGAGGGTGAAGAGAGAGAGAGAGATTCGATGACGACGACGAGGCGAGCCGTGGGTCCACCAGCCGGCGGCCTCCAGGGAGTCAGGAAGCAGAGGACGAGAGCACGCCGAGAGCAGAGTCTACCCGCCGCCTGTTTGAGGCCACCGAACGTCCTCGGCCACGCACCGAACCACGTCACCCCCCCCCCCCAGGACTACCAAAGGTCGACGAGGAAGGTAGCGTGCCTTGGTATTTTCGTGCGCGCGGGCTGGCCGGACTCGAGTGTGAAGGAGAGAGTGAGAGTGTGTGTGTGAATGTAGTAGTGAACAAAAGGCGCGATCATAGGACGAAAAGAGGGCGCGAGGCAGGTAGAGGACGAGTGGATAGAGTGTGGGTGGGCCGTGACCGTGTAGAAGGTTAGTGCACGTGAGAGAGATAGAGAGAGCCGAGAGAGCGAGAACGCGTGAGGACGAGTAGGATGGCGTGTATGTGTACATGTGTATGTAGAGGAGGTTGAGGATACGAGGGCGCTAGAGAGGAAGAGAGAGAGAGAGATAGGGCGGGAACGAGGTAGAGGGTAAAGACGAGAGAGAGAGAGACGAGAGAGCGTGTGCGTGCCGTGACCAGGCAGAAGGATCGTGCACGTGGAGAGAGAGAGAGAGGACGAGTGTGGACGGGCCGAGTGTGAAGATGAGAGAGAGAGAGGGTGTGTGCAGAGAAGCGGGAGAGAGAGAGACGAAGCGAGGGAGGACAGGAGGTAAAGTGAGGACGAGACAGTGGATTGAGCGCGCGCTAGCTGCACCCGCGTGCGGCGCGGACGGCTGTAGCGCGGCCCCCTTTGTATGCGTTCTGAAATAAGAGTGTTTTCAATAAATAAGAGTGAAGTTATATTTGACGTTTATGCATTATTCTTCGTCCCTTAGAAAAGGACGAATTTCCTTCCCCATTCCCCCCCCTTTGTTGCTGCGTGAAAGCCCCCCCACTTTGATTAGAATTCCAGGGACAAGAGGACTAGTGAGCAGAGCAGATAGAGAGAGAAGAGCAAGGAAGCGAAGTAAGAGAACTCGTAGTAACTAGCTTCCCTGCACCTTTGACCCAGACCCCTTTCCCCCCTTTGTATTTTACAGGTCCCGCAAGCTGCAATGTTACACTACAATAAATGTACTACTGTATGTACGAATTGTTGGTTATGATGCAGAACGAAACAAAAATTTTCACCGTAGTGCCCGAAAAAAGGTACTTTTGTCTTGTTACGTGGGACAAAAATTCTTTTTATTACAAATTTTTTATTCGTGCATTTGATGTATCATATACGTATAATCAATTCTTATTAGAATCATTGTACCCGATAAATAGTTAAAAATTTTGGTTACCATAAAAGTAAAATAATTCACTATATCTGATTGAGATTGAAAACAATTGACGTATAGCTATTTTCCATTGTAAGGATGTGATTTTTCATTCAACTCGTTTTTTATGATTATTTATAATTTAATATTAAAATTTACTCGTACTTATAACTAATTTCTACTAATTTTAAAATGAATGATAAAAATATAGATTTTAATCACGTGACAATTATTCTTATAATAAATGATAGAGAAGAGAAAGTAAATCAACTTATAGCTAGGATATGTGGGATGTAGCTTTGCCTTTGAGATACGACTTATTATTTTTAGAATTATTATGACCGTCGAAATAAATCCGTGTAACATATACTTTTGTTCCTCAGTAATTATTTTCTATACGTGGGATTATTTTTGGCCTATATGACTATCCTTTCAAAATGCGACTGTTTTTCTAACTTTAAGAGGTTACGTTGTAACAAAAATTCTTCAAAGGTTTTGTCAACATTTGTATTATTATTCTTAACATGTCATACTGAATAAAAAAATGTTTTTTTACTTATTCTTTTCAAGATACAATCTAAAAAGGAAATAATCAAGATTATGTTTGTGCATAGTCTAACCGCTCAATATTTGTGCACTTCTATCATGTAGTTCCCCTTTATATTAGGAGGCCCGTCAAAATTGTTATTTTTAGCCAATTTTGCTTTCCTTCCGAGACACAGCGTGTTTTTTTGTTTTCAAAGGTAAGATTGTCGTATTATACATATTTAATACTTTATGCACTTTTTTTTACATACATGTATGCATATGAACATGTATGTAATAACCGGAACAAGCAACACGTATATATGTATACAAAATACTTACTTATACTTTGCCTCTAGTATAGGTACAGCTGTTATTTTTCTCTTCTTTTCTCATTTCTCCATGCCTATACCTCAGCTTGAGTAAGCGTATCGGTTTATATAGTATTTAATTGTAGTGTAGAAACATACACACTAACATATAATATATATATACTTGCATAGGTATAGTACTAGCGTGAGGAGAAGAGAGCAAGTGGCGTACAGGCGAGAGAAAGAGAGATGGAACGGTAGACAGTAGAGTGGAGCTCGCTGCAAAAGAGAGAGAGATGGAGTGGGAGGAAGTATATAAGAGTTAAGATTAAGGAGAGGGCCTGGACTGCAGGGTGGGTGGCTACGTTTTTTTGTTATGCATTTTCCCAGGCAACTGTTCACGGCCAAACATAAGAAGTTTCACTTCAAAAATATAAAATTTACTTGGATATGATACGATCACTATAAAAATGATGTCCAACTGAAATTCTATAGTTAAAATTACACTTTTTGACCTGGCAAATTGTGGATTGGTCGTGTATTAAATTCAAGACCTAACATTTTTCTTAAATTTAGCCGCTTGTTTTATACATTCAGTGTATGTCGAGACTTTGACAATGACGTAACTACCGAAACAGCTTTCAGCTAGATATTTTAAGCAAAAGTATTGTGAAACATAGCAAAAGTTATTTTGTTCTATTAATAATAAATTCGTTTACTTATATCTTGTGTATAGTATTACAATAAAAATTTTGTCATTATTGTACTGTATAATTAATAAAGAGGACTTCCGTTGTGGACACGTAGGAAAGTGGACGAGTAAAAGTAAGCTCCTGAATAAAGCAATAAATAGAAGAAAAAGCAAGGGTATATAGCTGTAATAAAGTCTTTAAAAAGTGGTGAAATACATAAGGACATAATAAACAGGGACAAAAAGTGAAAAAGAAAGTAAAACAGGAGGATTATAAAGGATTAAAAAACAGGTAGGACAGAGAACGCGAGAGACAAACAAGACGCCAATGCAAGTCGCAAAAGAATAGTGCAATCGGATGAACAAAGGAAAAAGTTGTATACGAAGGAAAAGGGAGGAAGAAAGAAATGATAATAATTAAAGAAAAGTAAACAGTGAATAGTGAAAAAGTGGACAAACAGGGGTATAGAAAAAAGTGAGGTTAGGAAACCCAGTAAGAAGGAAGGGCACGGATAGGGAAAGGTGATTTCTTTTTATCAGTTACCGACAGAGAAAGTAGATAAGAAAGATACCAAATTTTCCGACGAGACAGTAGATAAAGAAGTTTTTGACAACCTGGTTACTGGCAGTAGATAAAAAGAATTCCTGAATTACCGGAATTGACATAGTCGGTAAGGAAGATATCTGTAGAGTCGGTAACATTTGGAAAATGGCAAGAAAAAACGCAAATATTAACACGAGAAGTAATACAAACACGAATCCAAAAATCAAAGAACAATCCACCCTGAATTTCCAGAGAGAAAAAAAGAAAAAGGATGAAAGTCAGGATGTTAAAGAACAAAATGATAAGATGAGTAGGAAAGAAAAGAGATTAGATAGTATGTTTGAGTTGATGGAAAGATTAGAAAAAAGAGAAGAAAAATGGAGAGAGTAAAGAAGCAGGTGGTTGAAAGAAAGACTAGAGTGGATAGAAGAGAAGAAAGCTATTGAAGAAAGGATCAACAGATTAGAATGGGAATTAAAAAAAAATGAAAGGGAGAAGAGAAGACAGAACATTGTCATTAAAGATGCAATTATATAAAAAGAAAATATAAAAAAGAAGGTGGAAGAGTTTGTGGAACAGAAAATCAATGTCAATGTAAAGGTGAAAAACGCTACTGAAATAGTGGTGAAGAAAGGAAAAAGTGATATAAAAATGGTAGTAGTAGAATTGGAAAGCAAGGAAATGAAAGACAGTATCATGATAAACAAGAAGAAGCTTGAAAAAGGAATATATATTGAAAATGATTTGACACGAAAAGAAAGAGAAATACAAAGATTGATATTAGATAAATCAAAGGAACAAAGAAACGAAGGAAAAACCACAAAAATTGGCTATATAAAATTGATGATTGATGATAAGTGGTATAGATACAACGAGTGGAAGGGAAATTTCCTAGAAGAAAGAAGAAGGATACAGGGGAAAATAACAGGAAGATCGCAAGAATGAAGAGGACAAGAAGGGAATGAGGAGAGGGAGTTGGAGTAGGAGACAGAAAAAAGTGTAAATATATGCGTTTGGAACATAGCAGGAGTGTTAAATAAGGACGTGGAAGTATGAGAATATTTAAATAATTTTGATATTATAATGTTAGTAGAAACATGGTTAGAGAAAAATAAATGGGAAGATATAGAAAGTAAGATGTCGAAAAAGTATGAATGGAAATTTGTTGCAGCAAAAAGAGAACATAAAAAAGGTAGAGCGAAAGGAGGAATAATAACAGGAATTCATAAGAAGTTAGAAATTTAAAATTACGAGAGATTGAGTGGTAACATAGTAAAACAAGAGATTAAATATGGCGAACAAGAGTGGACATTTGTAGGAGTATACTGCCAAGACGTGGCAAAGACAATTGAAATTATAGAAGAAAAAATAGGAACGCAGGAAAAAGGTGGTATTATACTGGCAGGAGATTTAAATGCGAGGACTGGCAGGGAAGGTAAATGGGTCAGTGAGATGGAGATTGGAAGCAAGGAAGTTAGTAACAGGAAATCAAAAGATGAAACAATCAACGAGGAAGGAAGAAGGTTAATTAAGGAAATAACAGAAGAAGGATGGGGTATAGTTAACGGACAAAAAGGAGAAGAAGGAAACTACACGTACATTGGCAGCAGAGGTGAGTCAGTAATAGATTATGTTATAAGTAATCAAGAAGCGTTAGATCAGATAAAAGAATTAAAAATAGGACAAAGATTAGAGTCAGATCATATGCCATTAGAAATATACTTAGAAAATGAAATAGAGATGGTAGAAGATAGGGGAAAGGAAGAAAAGGAAATTTCAAGAAGAGAATGGACGCAAGAATTGATAGACCAATACCAGGAGAGGTGCGAAGGATGAAATTGGAAAGAGATACAAGTAGAAAGAAGTTGGAAAAAAATAAAAGAAGCAATAGAAGCAGCAGTACCAAAAACTAAAAAACAGTCTAAGGTATGGAGGTCGGGAGAAAGAAAGTGGTATGACAAAGAATGAAAAACAAAAAAGAAGGAGCTGAGAAAAATAATGAAGCTATGGAGAAAAAAAAAAGTGAATAGAAACTATCTAATTAACAAAAAGAGAGAGTATAGAAATTGGTGCGAGGCGAAAAGAAAAAGGTATGAAATAACGGAGGAAAAAAATATAAAGGTCGCAAAATTAGAAAGGGAAATTTGGAATTATATAAATAGATATAGAAAGAAGAAAGCAGGCGTTAATAATAAGACAGAAATTGAAGAATAGAGAAGGCATATTATGAGGAAACTAGGCGGTAAGGATGAAAAAGCTATGATGATAGAAAAGGTGGAAGAAGAGAATGCAAGAATAGAGAAAAGTACACAGGACCAAGAAGAATTAAGAAAAGAAGAGTTCAAGTGGTTAATAAATAGGTTAAAACCGAGGAAGGCACCAGGAGATGACAAACTAGAAAACGAAACATGGAAATATATGCCAAAAGAGGTTGATGCAGCGCTATGGGAATTGATGAAGAAAGTATGAAAAGAAGGAAGGATTCCAGTACAATGGAGAAGAGGAGTGATTTGCACAATTTATAAAGGAGGTGATAAAAAAGAGCTGGATAATTTCAGAGGGGTAACTTTGACATGCACGGCATACAAAATATACGCGAGTATGTTAAATGAATTATTAAAAAAAGAGATTGAACAAAAATTAGCAGAAAGTCAATTTGGATTCAGAGAAGGAAGAGGAGTGATGGAAGCAATTTATACGCTGAAGCACATAGTGGAAGACAAATTAAGTAAACCAAAAGGAAAAATATTCGCATGCTTCATTGATCTAAAAGAGGCATTTGACAGAGTAGATAGAACGGTTTTAAAGGAAAGATTGCAAGATATGGAGGTGAGTAAAATATTGATAAGTAGAATTATGGATATATACAAAGAAACTATAAATATAGTGAAGGTAGGAGATGAAATCTCAGATGAATTTTGGACAGAGAGGGGAGTAAGGCAAGGGTGTCCATTGAGCCCAACATAATTCAATGTGTACTTAGCGGATCTAGAAGAGGAAATGAGAAAAGGGCAAGTAGGAGAATGCAGAATAGGAAATGAAAAAATATAGAGTTTATCCTACGCTGATGACATAGTTTTAATAGCAGACGGAGAAGAAGAGCTAAAAGATATGTTAAAAAGGTTCAAAAAATACATTGAGAAAAAAGAAATGATTTTGAGCGAAAGAAAAACAAAAATTTTAGTATTCGAGAAAAGAGCAAGGAAAGATAGAGTATGAAAATGGGGAGAAAATGAACTAGAAGAAGTGACAGAAATTAGATATCTAGGATATATTTTACAAAAAAATGGTAGTAATGAAAGGCATTTGGAAGAAAGGAAGAGAAAGGCTATAATGGCGATAAAAAGCGCTTGGAGTATAGGTGAGAGGATATTTAAGTATAGTAATCAAAGAAGGGAGAAGTTATTTGTGGCATTAGTGGAGAGTATAGCGTTATTCGGAGCAGAAGTATGGGGCTGGGAAGAAGATGAGAGATTGGAAAGTATACAAAGAAAATATATTAAGTGGTTATTGGGATTAGACAGAAATACACCAAATTATTTAGTGGAAGAAGAATGTAAATTAGAAAGCATGAAAATGAAAGCGCTAAGAAGAGCAATTAAATTGGAAGAAAAGATTAGGGACTTAAAAATTAAATTAGCAAAAGAAGGCATAAGAGAAAAAGATAAAGATAAAGAAAGAGAAAACATAGGAAGAGTAGCAAAAAAGAGAATGGAAATATTAAAGGAAGAAGAAGTAACAGAAACAAGATACATGAGAGGGACAGAATTCAAAGAGCAAGTAAGATTTAAGATAATAGAGAGTATAAGAAGAAAGGAAAAAGAAAAAAGATTAGAAAAGATAAAAAACTCAAGATATAATAACATATACAAGGACATAATAACAGAGGATGAACCAGAATATCTGAAGATGGAAATACCAATAAAAGATAGAAAATTAATGGCAAGATTTAGATGTGGTAATGAATGTAAAAGCAGAGAACATTGGAAGGAAGAAGAAGAAAGGAAATGTAGATTATGCAAGGAAGAGGAGGAAAATCATACACACATACTGAAGAGATGCGAACAAACAAGGAGCAAAAAAGTAATAGAAGATATATTTGATAAGAGCGCAAAGGAAATAGAAATATTGAGAAGAGTAGTCAGAAAAAAAAAGAAGGGGAGAGTTCCTGAGAGTGCCAAGAGAAATAGGATGAAGAAATCAAGAAGGAAGAAGGGAAGGATATGAGAAGAGAGAAGAGCGAAGAGAAAGGATCAAGAAAAACAGTGTTTAGTGTAAAGTGAAGTGTAAATATACTTTCAAAAAGACTGTAGTATTTAAGATTTAATTTATTTAATTGTAGTGGCTGTATGGACAGTATATATTTTTTTTTTTTTTGTTTTTTTTAAAGTTTCTAATATTATATAAAAGAAAAAGTGACTAATTGTTTCAGTATTATTAATAGATTTCATTTCATTTCATTTCTAGTTAAATTTAAACATAAATATTAATATGAATTCTAAATTAGTAGCAAATTATCTTTGAAAAGTTTTAGGTTCATAATATTATCTAAAAGAAAAAGTGACTAATTGTTTTAGTATTATTAATAGATTTCATTTTAATTCATTTATAGTTAAATTTGAATATAAATATTTATATGAATTTCAAATTAGATTCAAATTATCTTTGAAAAGTTTTTTTTAAATTTATTATATGTTTTTGTTTACTTACTAATAAGAATAGGTTATGTAACTTGAAAATCATGAATGAAAATGTAAAACATATGTAAAAGTAATGTGCAAAGATAACGATAAGTAATGTAACGGAAGCTTTCCAAACCCAAAAGGGACGGAGTATGAAATAAATAAAAAAATTAAAAAATAAATAATTAATAAAGAAGTTATGGAATATTAATATTTTCAGATTCATATAACTGCAACATGTCTGAAGGTAAAAGAATTGACAAAACAAAGTTTCATTCAAATCATGGAGAAAACATTATTCTTTCTGATGATAACACAGTTGCTTATCGTAAGGCAAGTTTTTCTAATGCATTAGTATTTAGTGACGAACCATTGCAGTCTGGAGAAATTTTTTTGTTGGAAATTGAAAAGGATGAAAAAAAATGGAGTGGCCACATGAGAATAGGACTGACTCAAATGGATCCAAAAAAACTTTTTAAAATTCGATCTACTCAATTTAATAGTGCTTCACCAAACCTAATGAAAATGAGTTCCAGTTGGATATTTGCCATGACTGAAAGTTCTAACATTTGGGACAGCTTTGAAGGGATTACTGGGACAGGTTATGGTATAAACTTATGTCAATTTATTTAGCAGGTAACGCTTTGCATTTTGTTTTCACAAAATTTTTGTCCATTTTTTTTATCTTTGGCAACAGGTGAAGGCATTCCATTCAGAGAAAAAAAACTAGTGACTGACGGTATTAAGGTTCACACTTCTAAAGGCATCTTACCATGCAGTACTTTAAAACCAAACATTATAGACTCTTCACAGAATATTATGCCAACAGATACGGGTAGTAAAGTTGGTGTTATGTATGTTCCACAAACAGGCTCAGATAAAGCAGAAATGCATTTTATTATCAATGGTGAGGATCAAGGAGTTTTTAGCAGAGACATTCCATATAAAGCAGGACCTTTATACGCTGTTGTCGATGTCTATGGAAGAACAAAACAAGTTAGAATTGTTCAGTTATATAATAGTAAGTATTGAATGAAAGTAATTGTTAAAGTATTACCATGCTCTACGAATGATTGAAAAGTGATGGAAAGTCAATAAAGAGCTTCGATAGGCAACAGATAACTTTATTATTATGATTAATAAAATAAAGATATTTAGAACGATGTATATGCTTCCCATGTATTTCCTGTGTATAAGGACGGTTGTGAACGGGGACCCATCAGCCAGAAAGTGTAAGAAAAAAGCGTGCATTCTTAGGGGGGGATACAGAGCAGTAGTGGTAACACAGAGAGGTAGAGAGAGCCAGCTAGCCGGCGCCGGGACCCATCCGCCAGAAAGCGTAAGGAAAGACTTAGGTCTATTTCTATTCTATTTTAAATTGATGTTGAAATTGGTACAATAGATGAACACAATATACATTCATGGAATGTATTATTAGGTAATAAATTTTATTTATACACATAAGAGTATTCAAATCATGATGTTATTATTAGAAACATTATTACTCATAATCAAAAATTTCTTTCCAAACTATATTTTCAATATTAAAAATGTTTTCTCTATTGATTTGGACAAAAATTCTATTTTTATTTTTGCATCTCGATAAAACTACGTACAATTGACCATGAGAAAATAAAGATTTTTTCAAGTATAATCCCATATTATTAAAACTTTGACCTTGAGGCTTGTTCATATTTCCTTTATTATTTCCAGTAGGAGATGTAGGATGGAGTACATGTGACAGGCAAAAATTTTTAACAAAAGAAAAAAGTCTTACGTTGTTTCAATATAACTTGTATCGAACTTTCTATCGACAGAATAGTAAAATTTTTAGCCCTATACTCTATGCTGGAAGATAACCGTAATAATTTTTTTTGCACGCGTATATTATGATAGAAAGCAATAGTATGTAGTATGTAGTAAGTTTATGTAACATTATCAAGATGCAATGGTAATAATGCGAAAGTTAGGACGATCTGATTTTTTTATTACCGTTACATGTAACCTTAGATCGTTAAAAATAAAGCAGATTTAACAAAACTTTTCTGAAAGTTCTACTCTGAATGATATACTTAATGTAAGATTATTTTATACAAAATTGAAATTAATTTTAGACGATACAACTTAACACAACGTTTTTGGAAAAGTTGTTGCTTACGTTTATACCGTTGAATTTCAAAAAAGAGGATTATCTCATTCTCATATTATTGTAACATTGCATAGAAACAATAAATTATTTACTACCATAGACATAGATAAATATATTTCAGCGGATATTCCACTTAATTCACAAATACAAAAATTAGTTATTAAACACATGCTTCATAGACATCATAGTGAAGATGGTCCATGCCTTACCAGTCATCAAAAAATTTGTACAAAAAAGTTTCGAAAAAAATTTACTAATGATACTGTTTTTACAAAAATGAATACCCAAATTACAGAAGAAGTGACAATATATATGTGATAATCACAAATATAGAATCAAAAGTAGTAATGAAAAAGTTTTAGTCCCATACAATGCATTTTTGTTTCCCAAATATAATTGCCACGTTAATGTTGAGTATTGTGCATCTATTCAAAGTATAAAGTATATTTTTGATTATATTCATAAAGGAGAAGGTAGAGCATCACGTAAAATAACGAAAACAGATACGAGTGATAAAAAAGAGATATAAAAATTTTTGATGAAACATCAGATTATGTAGATGGCCGCTATTTGAGCCCTATGGAAGCAGCATGGCAATCGCAAGAGTTCCCTCTGTGTAGAGGTAGTCATTCTGTATTTAATTTAGCAGTAATATTAAAAATAAACAAAATTTAGTTTTTCATAAAAATAATATGTTTAAAGCGATAGAAAACTCTGAAACAGCATTAACAGTTTGGTTTGAATAAAATAAAATAGATAGTTTAGCAAAAAAATTAGATACGTAAATATTTCACAATATTACTGTTTCAATTCGACGATTAAAACTTAAGTTAGAAGAGAAAGAGTTATACGTAATTTAACAATAGGGCGACTATAAATAGTGTCACCTAAGGACTCTGAGTGTTTTTTTTTTTTTATAAATTTTAAATCGGGCGAGTGAAGCTGAATCTTTCGAAAGTTTGAAAACAGTTGATAACATACATTACAGTACGTTTAGAGATGCTGCTATTGCGTTAGGTTAAGTCGAGCATGACTCTCAAATATATCAAATGTTTAAAGAAGCTTGTAACGTTATGCTGCCATATCAACTGAGAAAATTTTTTGCATGGTTTTTAATATCTGAAGACGTTTATGGTAAGTCTATTTGGGAATCACTCCAAAAAATTTTTTATTGAAGATTTAAAAGACGATAAACAAACAATGCTTTATTACATTCAAATGAAATCTTGAAATTTGAAGAAAAATCAAGTAAAGATTATGGACTACCACAACCTTATGAAACAGTAAAATCTAAAAGTATTGAGTACAATTAAACTGTAATTGATTTAGAAACGAATTTTAAGGATTTGTTTGTTAACCTTAATAGTGATCAAAAAATAATTTTTTTTCAAACTATTAACAGTGATACAAAATTATATTTTATCGATGGTCCAGAAGGTTCTATAAGAACATTTTCATACAGAACATTTATTTTTTTATTTTTTGTTTAAATAGAAAAAGGTTATACCAATGTCTTGGACAGGAATTGCTTTTATTTTATTACCTAAAGAAATGACAAGTCATAGAACACTTCGATTATTATAAGATTTGAATAACATTGTAAGTTTTTTTTTAGAGTACGAAGCTGATAAAAAAAATTACAAGAAGTAAATGTAATTATTTAGGACATAGCTTCAATCATTTCTAAGAAAGCTTTGAAAATAGTGGATAAAATTCTAAAAGATTTATGTGATACTGATATTCCGTTTGGTGGAAAATTATTTATTTTAGGAGGCGATTTTAGACAAATACTTCCAGTGATGAAGTACGAGTGTTGAAGTTCTATAACTAGTGAAACCTAAAAGTATCCATTTCTATTGAAACACTTTACAATTATGAAATTGAAAAGTAATATGCACTGTACAGATTAAAAATTTTTATTATTGTTAATGGACATTGAAAACGGGACAATAAGGTCTTCCAAAATGCTACAGGGATGGAAAACCGATTGTGTTTATAATCAAATTTATGGAGATTGTATAAATAGCTGTCTAAACAAAGTAATTCCAACAACTAATAACGAACTTTCGTACATTTTAAATGATGAAATTTTGAATTAAGTTAAAGGAAAAGAACATACTTATTAGAGCATAGATTATGAAAATATAAAGGTAGTGATTGCGCTGATAAAAATATAAACATAAATTTTTTTACAGTAACTCTAAAAAAAATATATATGAAGGATTACCGTCACAAAATAATAATTTAAAAGTAGATGCTATAATTATGTTCAGAATAAACTTGAGTATATTTAATGGGTTGTGATTTTAATGGACCCAATTTTTATTAAGAAATTTGAAAAAAAAATTTAGCCGAGAATTCATACTCCTTGGCAGGTTTTTAACAAAAATACTAATCAAGATGAGTACACCTAAACTCCCTTAAACATTTATTTATTAGTTTCCAACAAATTTGGGTCAGAAAATGGACTCATTACAGCGATCATTATAAACATATTCTAGTACAAAAGTTAAATATTTACAAACTACTAATTACGGATTTTAAAACGTATTACCAAATATATCTAAATTTAAGTACTTCAGCTTAGACTAATGTTATTCTATATCTGCCTTATGCTATGCCTAGATAACAATATCCCTTTTTTCACTTACTTCATCGTAAATGTACATATCTAGCGCTTAGTTTAATATCCTTACCTCATACATATTATTTAGCCTACTCCATATTTTTGCTATTTCACACAAGTTAATATCTTTTAACATTTTATTTACATCTATAACTCCGTTTACTTCTCCACATATTTTATTTTCTTTTACAACTACACACTCTTTTATTGAATGTTCTAAACTCCCTTCCTTACAATTACAAAATTCACATAATCTTTTATCTATTTCCAAACAATATTTATTTTCACCATCTAGATTACCCCATCTAACTTTTGCCATATGAATTATACGAGTACCTTTGACTTGGTTATTTAAGTACTCCGCCCTTCCTATTCCCATAGTATTTTTATATCTAGAGTTATATTTAAAGTTTTTAATTTTGGCTTCCGTTACTTGATTGTCTACATCCCTCATACGCTCACTCATCCTATCCTCTGCCAGTATGTTTTGACTTCTCCACCCCACAAGTGTACCTTCACTATACCTTTAAGTATTTAGAAATGTTCTTTTTTCCTCTTTTAATGTTCCTTTTGCATCACTCTCATAAGCTTCTTTATAGCACATTCTCGTGAGCTTGTCTTCTCCCTAGTTATACATTTTTTCATTGAACGTTATTGGAATTTTTCTAAAATCTACCCTTAACTTACCTAACCCAGTCTCTTTTGAAATAATATATCTAAGCGTTTAAAAATCTAGCTTTAATACCCATCGAAAATAGTCTATTTGTATTTTTTCTAATACTTTTATATCTTTCCAGCCCAAGGTTTCCGCCCCATAGGTTGTTGTGCTTCTAACTAGATAATTAAATATCATCCGCCTCCTCTTGAAATCCTCTTTACACAATCTCTCCCCTAGTCCCCAAACTTTCCTAGCAGCAATAGTTCCCTTCGTTTTTAAGTCGTTTATGTGGTCTGAGTAGTCCCCTTTTTTTTTAAACGTGAATCCCAAGTACTTAAACCTTTTAACTTCCTTAATTACCCCCTGTTTCAATATCCATTCTTCTTTATTTATTTTCTCCTTACTATTTGACATCGAAACCTTTAATTTCTCAAAATTTATACATAAATCCTTCTTTCTTCTAAATTTATTTAGCGTATCCGTCATATCCACTTCAGCTTCCTTATTCAAAGCCAACAGAACCAAATCATCTGCAAATGCAAGACCCCAGCCTTACTTTATTAATAATAATCCCTCCAATATTTCAAGCTTTTAACATTTTCTCTAACTTGGCAATATATATATACAGAAAAGAGTTGGGCTCAGCACAGAATCCTGTCTTAATCCTTTCAAAGTCCAAAATACATCGGATATCCCCTTATTTCTCCGAATTCTTATTTTTGTTTCAGTATTTAATTCCTTGCTTCTTTCGATTAAATTTATACTGAATCCGAGTTTACTTATTGTATCCCAAAGCTTTTCCCTATTCACCGTGTCAAATGCTGCTTTAAAATCTACAAAAAGCGCAAATACTTTACCCTTTTCTTTATTCATTTTTTTCTTTGCACTATGTGGTCCAAAATGAAAATACTATCTAAGGTCGATCTACCCCTTCTGAATCCTGCCAAATCCTCCGGTAATACTTTCTTTTTCTCCATTTCTACTAACAGTTTCTCTTTTAATATTTCAGTATATAACTTATAGTCTGTAGGAAGTACTGATATTTCTCTGTAATTTTTTGGGTCATTTATATCGCCCTTTTTTATGCAGGGGTAATACTATCGTTGTTTTCCACATTTCTGGTATTCCTTCTCCCGCACATACCTTATTTATTACGTCCGTTAACTTATCTCTGACTCCTGTCCCAGCATAGATCCAGGCCTCATTTGGTACATCTGGCCACTGTATCCTGCAGCCTTTTTTCTCTTTAATTTTCTTATTGCTGCTTTAACTTTGATCTTACTTATATTTTCTCTTTTTTCCCTATCGTCTCGCATTTTTTCCCATATACCCACACGCTTCCTACTTTTACCTCCTAATAGTTTTCTAAAATGATCTACCCACTCATTCAGATTTATATGATTGTCTACGTTCTTTCTTCTTTTTCTGTATTTATTCAGATACTTTCACACATCACTTTAGTGCTTAATGTTTCTTAGCTCTTCCACCTGCCTTTCCTTAAATTCTCTTTCCTTTTCCCTACAGGTTTCTTTCCAATCTTTCCTAGCCTTTATTAGCTGCTATTTTTCAGCTGTTACTGTATGATTTACAACTCACATAGGCTTAAATTTTACCTCAACATTTGTACGTTCGGATAAAATAAGATTTATAATAATCATGGTCGTTTTTAGATTCTCGTGTATCGTCGATCATTAGTCAAGGCAAATCGAGACAAATGAGTGCAATGTAACATTTATAATAATGTTGCATTGTAATATCTATAATATTTTTATAAAGATCAAATTTTTTTTCATGTTACCATTATTTTAAGTTAAAAAGTTCTTTTGACGAACTTTCTGATATCCTAAAGCTGTTACCGAAAAAAATCGAAGTATGAAAAATTATTGTACTGCACAAAATTAGCTCGAGTTGCCTGGACTAATGATCGACTGTACATGAGAATCTAAAAAAACCGTCCGTTCTTTACCGGTACTACGGTTGCCAAGCTACACGTTGTTATAACTCTTTCTTTATCTAAAAGTAAATACCTTATGGGGAAATTTGAATATAGGCAAGTTGAAAATAATGCAGTATCAAATGAGTAATACGTTGTTGAAAATCACAGAAACATACTTTTCAACTTTAAAAACTTTTTCGCTCTAAAACTAAGGGGCTTAGGTATATACATACTAGATGGCTTCACCCCTTATTCGCTGTGCGCGCTAACCCCCAAAAGACTTCAATTTACTTTAAAAATGACATTAACTTAATGAAAGTTTAAAAACACTTGATCAGCATTAATTGATGAATAGTATTTTTTACATAATTTATTTTTTCTATGAACAGTTCTGTTATGTCTTTTTAAATTATCATCTTTACAAAAAGTTTTACCACAATCGGTGCACAAGAGTTATTTTTCTTTTGTATGGATTGAAACATTTAAGATCCCTGAAAAATGAAGAACAAAAGAAATGTGTTTAAAAATATTAAAATTATTAAATAGTTTTTCAATAAAAAGTTTAATGCTATAAGTTTAATACTAAGTTTAATACTTCACATAACGAATACACACATTCTTTAAATAATGAAGTCTTAAATATTATGAAAGGTGAACTAAAAACATATTGCAGTATTGATAAAGCGACGTTTAGAAGAGTTGATCAATCGGACAATAATATCTGTATAAATTTTGCGATAAAAATACTAAACAATATTGGTGAAGTTTGACCATCTCATAAACTCAATTTAAAAATTGGAGCAGTTGTTATGTTAATAAGAAATTTAAGTATATTGGATGGTTTATGTACTGCCACAAGGTTAAAAATAACGAACTTGTTAAAATTTAATATTAAGGCAGAAATAATAACTGGTAAAAAAATTGGAAATAAAGTTTTAATACTGAAAATCTCTCTAAATACTAGAAATACACCTTCTTTACTGTTCATTCTATACAGAAATCAATTTTCCTTAGTTTTAGATTTTGCAATTACTATAAGTAAATCACAAGATCAAACTTTTAACATGATAGGACTATATTTTCAAAAACCATTGTTTTCTTATGGTCAGTTATGTTGCCTTATTATGATGCAACACTAGGGATGGTATATTCATGCATATTAAAAATGAGAATGATATGAGGTAAAAAATATTGAGTGGAACAAATTTTTTCAATCATAGATAAATTGACTTTGTCATTGTTTCTTTTGATTCTCTGCAGCTCTGTCTCTCCGTAGTTTATAATCCTGATTGGCTTTTTACGTAACTACAGAAAAATGCCCTATCTCAATATATACTTACGTATACATTGTATTATTTATATATATATGTCCTTGTTTTTCATAATTGTAATATAATTATCATTAATATTATTGGTATTATTTTTATTATTTTTATTATTATTATTATTATTATTGTTATGATTTATATGGAAAAAAGGCACTCGTAACGTAATGTAAAATTTTTTTAAAAAGCATCTTACTTCCTAAAAAGTTTTTTAAAAGTTTGATTATATTTTACCGCCAAAATGCTAATAAATTGCTATCTATTTTTATGTTGCAATGTTTTTTCATGGAGGACTTTTAATTTATATATCATATTATGAATGTTATTTTTCATATTGGGTACAGTTTCATAGTTCCACAAAAAGACTGATTGGCGATGATCTTGACTGTTTTTATTATTTTACTATAATATAAAATTGCATTACAATACGTACGTATATCGACGCCCCGGGCGAAGACTATTCCCTGCCTCGAAGCCTGGACGAAGACTATGCCCTTTTCTGGAGTCTGGACGTAAACTATGCCCTTTTGTCTGTTCCAGACGAAAACTATGCCCTTTTAGGATCCCGGACGAAGACTATGCCCTTTTCCGGAGTTCGGACGAAGACTATGCCCTTTTCTCGCGCTCGGACGAAAACTATGCCCTTTTGGAGTCCCGGACGAAGACTATGCCCTTTTCCGGAGTTCGGACGAAGACTATGCCCTTTTCTCGCGCTCGGACGAAAACTATGCCCTTTTTTCGAGTCCGGATAAAAACTATACCCGTTTTTTCTAGTCCGTGTAAAGACTATTACATTTTTTCCGAGTCTGGACGAAGATATTGACTTTTTCTGGAGCCGAGATAAAGTACAATTCATTTAAGCTCACCGTACATTTGTTTTTGTAATTAGATATATAGTCAAATATACTTATATAGTGGTTGTTGTTGACATTTACATAAATAATTGTAAATAATAATACAAACTCAGGAATCGTTTTATAAGCATGGTAATTTGCAATTAATGAATATGAAAGACTCTTTTATGATTTATTTTCAAATTTAATTTCTTTTCTACATTTTTGTTAATTATAATAAGTTACTAATATAATTATTGTAACTTGAAGTTAAAAAATTAATAAAATTTGTACAATTCGTGATATAATAAAATATAATATTTGTAAGAAAATTGAGAAAAAAGTAAACTTTTTTTTATTAATTAACGTTTGCAAGACATGAATATTAAGATTACAAAGTATTTTTTTACACAAGAATAAATTAGCGAGTTTAAATTAATTACAGTTATTGTTATGTACAATTCACGGAATCGTTTAAAAAAAGCTCAAAAACTCCTTTTTTCAAACACTTACCAAAACTCCAAATACTGAAGCCGTTAGACCTGCTAAGAATAATGATTACGTGTTGTTTTTTTACAAAGACGTCTGTAGATTCACGTGCATGTGAATCTCGATGTGAAAATAAAACTTGTAACAAACGTTTTGACACAAGTATCGCGAAATCTTAAAATGTTTAATCGTTTTCAAAAGCTTCGTATTCGTGAGCTTCTTCCAGCGTACTAGTAGCTGTTACCCACCCACCAAAAGCATAAATCAGCAAATCTGGAGGGTTTTTTTTGTTTAGGAAAAGTAAAACACAAGAGGGGTTAGTAATTAACATTGGGGTGTTTTTTAACTTAGTTTCCGTCTGAACTCAAAAAAAAGGGTATAGTCTTTGTCCGGGACCAAAAAGAGGGCATAGTTTTCGTCCGGGGCCAAAAAAAGGGCATAGTTTTCGTCTGGGTTTGAGAAAAGTGCATAGTCTTCGCCTGGGCTCGAAAAAAAGGGTATAGTCTTCGTCCGGGACCAAAAAAAGGGCATAGTTTTCGTCCGGGACCAAAAAAAGGGCATAGTTTTCGTCCGGGTTTGAGAAAAGTGCATAGTCTTCGTCCGGGCTCGAAAAAAAGGGTATAGTCTTCGTCCGGGACCAAAAAAGGGCATATTTTTCGTTCGGACTAGAAAAAAGGGCATAGTCTTCGCCCGGGACGTCGAAAGGGCATAGTTTTCGTCCAGGGCCAATTAGGGAATAGTCTTCGCCCGGGGCGTCGATATTATGTTTAACACATATCTACATAACAAAAACAAGAAAAAAGATCAACTTGTAGTTTATTTGCCTCATGTGTGGTGTAGGAAAAATAATTTAAAAAATACTAAATTCAATGAATATTGTGAGGAACAATTGACCAAGCTTGTACTTAATAAATTTTACATGGAAGTAAAAAAAGTTTCCACTCCATATGAGATAGGCTAAGAGGCGCCAATAATAGCGCAGAAATAGGATGAGGGGGGGGGGACAAGAATTTCATTGCGTTAATTTTACATTGAAATGAAAACAATTTTGCTTTTGTTTCAAGGGGCTGAGGAAGAGGAAAAAGTATCAGGGGGTGCTGAGGGGTTAAATGATGACAACGAGGGGCTGAATCAACAATTTGTTAGATTAATTTTCCATTGAAATAAAAACCAGCTTGTGAGACTCAGCATCCACCTGTAAGAACGAAGTTATCGTACATATGTAAAAATCACATGTATACTGTAAAATAAAAGGTTCGTAAATATATGTAAGTTCAATATATACTTTTTCGAGGGTTACGGCGGTATATTTATGTTTTCCCTATACATTTGTCATGTATAAAAGGCTCGGGAACTTTTTAAAATAATTTTCAAGATTATTTTTAGGCAAAAACGAGAAATATATTCAAAACGTTTGTTATAATTTTTCAAATATGCTATAATTTTTCCAAAAATTTACTACTTTCATTTTATAGAGAAATATTAAAAATACTGAAACTTGTTTCGATGTTGTTTTTTTTTACATTTAGGAAATCTGTAAAACTTATTATTTTTTCTCTATCTTGCTTCCTTTTAAAGATATGGCGTATTTTGTAATATTGGGAGGTTATACAATATTATAAAAACCCGTTTAACCAATACTGGCTATCTGCATCGATCTGCCATACATACAAAAATTATTTGTTAATTTACTTTATTAAAATAATAATATCAACGAGGGTATATAGTATTAATATTAACTACTATATTATATACACATGCGCGCAGGCAAGCATGTACACACTTGCACAGTAAAAGTGGAGAGCACACGTACACACACACACACACATACGTCATACATGCACACTTTTATCGACTTGCATCCACAATTCTGTAAACAAGTTGCACTCACATACATACGTGCATTATACATTGTATACGTGAACTCGGCACACAGTAACACACTACGACACAGCATTAGAAATATGCATAACACTACAGTTGGCATGCGCGTTCACACTTGCTCTCTGTGAGAGGTGTGAGAGTAGTGTGTATGCATGTTGGCCAAAAAAGTGCTTCCATTTATTTAAATAACATCGATTTGCTAAAATTCTTTTTGCATTCTATTCGTAATCAAATTCTCTTTAATTTGGTTTTTGTTTTTTTGTTTGTTTTTTTTTGTTTTTAGCCAGCGAAAACGGGAGTGCACACTTTTCCTTACACTTTCTGGCTGATGGGTCCCTGCGCTGGCTGGCTCTTTCACCCTCTCTCTCTCTCTCTCTCTCTCTCTCTCTCTCTCTCTCTGTATCACCACTACAGCTCTGTCTTCCCCCTTCCTTACGAGTCCGAAATTTAATCACAGTAGAGGTTATGAAAAACTTTTTTGGTTTTTTAAAATTTGGTAATCTTTCGAATAACAAGCCTTGTGTTAATAAAGGGGAATACCCGTAAATGATTTATTATAATTTTAAAATGATAAACAATATGTAATTTTTTTGATCCTGAGGGATAATATTTATATTAATAAAGTTTTCCTTCTATTTTCAAAAAAATGAGGTGTTTTATTGTTAATTTTCAAAACGATTTTTACAACTATTATTTTCTTTGATTTGAAGAATTAATCGTTTTTGTAGAAAAAAATTTCTTAAAGGCCCTTACAAACGTATAAACGCATAAGTACATGATTACTCACAGCGCACATAAACATATAAAAATTATTAATACAGTGCTCAAGGGTGAAATATCGTGCTTCCTTCTAAGGTAAAGATGGAAAAGTGCCAAGTCATATTTCAAAATTCTCACTCAGCTGTAGAAATAGCCTTCCATCTTACACGGCCCACTAGACGATGCTTGCGTAGTAATAAAGATATATAGTCGCATCTGCTATGTCAAAAATCCCTGCGTGGTGTACTCCACTGCGTGGTTCCATCGGCAGGCGTACACCTATAAGAAAAACTAAAATTTTATTACATGTGCATGCGCTAAACAAGCATTTATACTGGTAATATTAATTTTTGTTGTGCACACGCATCAAGAAAAGAAAAAAATAAATATTTTTTCTCTATCATCCATAATAAATTATGTATAGCACGTCAAATGCATGATCATCGATATTGTTTATAAATGTATGTATCTCGTTATTTTTTCGTTCCTTGTGTTTTTTATGATGCACGGCAAGGACCTAATGAAGTATTTTTATGAAATAAATAAGCAAAATAAAATGAAAATATAATAATAAATTTTCCTCTCGAACGTGATTAAATCCAACTAAAGAACGAAAAATAAAATAAGAAATAGTACAAAAATAAATCAAATTTAAAAAATACACATAAAGACAATAATTAAACGGTGAAAATGGTCAACGCAGACATCCAGCTGATGTCGATATAACAGTCGCTGAACCGCTGATGAAGTCCCTTTACGCCAATATTTCATTTCAACATGCAATCAGATGAATTTCTATATTTGATGGAAAAAATATTAAGGTCTATATTAAAGATATTAAGAACCTAGGAAGTTTGGTCAGAAATAATCAAAACGATTTATATAAGAGAGCAGTATTGCAAAATCTATGAGGTGCCGCAACTATAAGCATAAGCAGCCAAGACTTCGAAAACCGCGAGGCATTTATAACACATTTTAAAAAATTATGTACGACAGGAAAAACCGTCAAACTCAGCTGCAGAAAGTGCGTCAATGACAAGGCCAATCAGTGGGCGAATGTTACGATTATATAAACCTATTGCTGAGTGGTGCTGAAAAAGCTTGATGAAAGATAATGGCAATGCGTACAACGTGCATATGATGACGCCAATGAGAGACATGGCACTAGACATGTTTATAAAAGGACTAGCACCTACGATAAGCCAGCAGGTAGATGCGAAAAAACCTGTTCCCTTAGCCGAGACCTTCGAGTATGCATTGTAATTGGAGAGCTGAATGAGAGCGCGTATAATCTCAGACACACGGTACCAAGGACTACCTCGCAGTAATTTTATAAATAATTTGAATAACTCATATTAACAACAGAATAGGTATCCTGACCAGGTATTCTCATCGCATCAAATAGGACAAGTTAATAGACACCAAATGAACAATCATAACCACAATCCAATAATACTTTAAATTTTCAAGGAAATTATAAGAACAATAAAAAAAGTCGATACCATGGAAATCAACAAAATAGTAATAACTGTGGGCAAAACTATTTTACCCAATATAAGAACGAGAATCCTAATAGTTATTATGCACAACAAAATTTAAATTTTAATTCTAGACATAACGAATCCGGTTATCAAGGCAGGACAAATAATTATCATAAATACCCTCAAAATAATAATCGTCAATTACAACAATTACAACTAACAAAATTTAAATTCTAATTATCAGAGACAAAATTTTCAGAACTATCAACAGCCAAGAGAAATTATTCACCGCATCATTTAAACGGTACGTGCCCAGGACTTGGTGTAGACGACAAGCCTACAAGCATGAGTTTGTCAGTCCTAGAAAGAAGAAATCGTTTTATCACACTCATGCTTGATAATGGTGCCGCCACAAACCTAATCAAATTAGACTAGTTGTACCCATATTCACGCGTTGAGACTAGTGAAATTATTAATCTTACCAGAATTACACCCGCCCCGCCAATTTTAAATATAGAAACAACATTTATTACTATACAAGGAAAATCTACAATTTTTTATGTGATCCCTAATGACTTTCTCATCAAAGATGGCGGTCTACTAGGTAACTTTTGTAAAGAACGACAAGCCACATTATCATATTATCATGATGCTATAGTATTAGGTGATGATGTAATGAACCCCATTCCTTTTTTAGGAACTCTTAAGAAAATAGAGCAAATAAAAAAAAATATAAAACAATAAAACTTGAGAAACAAGCGCAGAAAAATCAAATTTTGGCTGCTACCCTTAATATCAACAAAGAAATTAATGGAGTGTTTTAGAGATAAAATTGACCAACAAAAATTTTATGACGAATACATCGTAGGCCATCCTGTAAAGACAAATATACCTAAACTAGCAGCCCCCCGTCTCGGCTTCGCCCGAGACTTACTAAATAAAACACCGTAGTGTGTTGACATGTAATGTGAAACATTTTTAGTTAGAAATTTTACACATATTCCTGATACACCTCAGAACAAAAATCTTCTTATCAAAAACATATTTTTTCGGAATCCATATAGTTTATTTGGTCAAATAATAAGGTGTAAAAATTCAAAAAAATAATTATGCTGAAAAGTACCGTGCGTTCTTTATGCCATAAAATAATCAGTGGCCATAAAAAGCCGTTGATTTACAGTTTCTCCCGTGTAATTCACGAAAACGGCTATTTTTTAAAGCTGTTAAGATTTTAAACCCCCAAAAAATTTATATTAAAAAAAAAATTTTTTTTCTCTTATTTCACAACTTTATTACCAGAGCAACAAAGTCCTGTAGCTAAAACTCTACATTTTTATTGCCACAAAAACACAAATACATTTTCTACTCATTAAAAAATCTGAAGTAGGATCTTTAAAGATTTCAGAGATTGCTGTGAGGGTACAATGAAAAGCTGATCTCTCACGTAATGGACTATTTAGTTGTCGATTTTGACGCTGCTGTTTCAATCTTGATAAATTTTCTGCGTCAGTTTCTTGACGCCTAAGTAAAATTGTATTTATTAGATACACTTGAAGATTTTTTCCAATTCACCCTCTTGCGACTTTTGGCATGCTTAATATTTTTGTGACCCCTAAAAGCTGCTTTCTGTCAACTTTGTTAAGTTCTAATATATTTGTTGGCAAGGTAGTTCGACGTCCGATGGCCCTAAAAAAGACCGGTGAGCTTATTAAGTAAACTCTTTCTTGACTGCAGTTAACAGCAATTGTGACTGCCTGGATACCTCAGGGTGATCTTCTCTGGCTTGCTGTTGAAGACCCAGACTAATTGGGAGAAAAATTACAAAGTCCAAAGCTTTGGGGCTAGTTGTAGTGCTCTCTTTCAACGTCTCCCGGTATAATGTCGAAGACGTTGGTGTCTAAAGCACCTTTTTTATTTGCAGATTCAGTTGTTTTGGTGATCTTAGATGGGGAGATTGGTTAGTGACACTTGTCCAGTGGAGGCTGTCCCGTTAGCTCAAGTTTTTTTTTCCATAGCTGTTATAGATTTGCCCAACGCAGATCTTGGAGAGGATCAGTGATTCCTGGTTACATGCTTAGAGTCGATAGGGTAGTATAGGGTCGTCGGTCACCGGGTTTTCCAGCCTTGCGAAGAACAACTCCGCAGGTGACGTCTGCTAGTGAATGGCTGACTTGGTTTAATAGTGCCCGTCTTTAGTTAATATAGTCTTTTAGTCGACGAATCGCTTCCGGAAATGGTAATAAAAATGTATTTGTTGGCAAGGTAGTTTACACTTAGGTGGATCCTAAAAAGAACCGATGAAACTGATGGTTACGTAGGGAACGTAAATACTTATAATGGCCCTAAAAAGTCCCAAAGATCAAACTTCTAGGCTATTCTTTATTATTATTCCTGATGATGAAGAGCTGGCTACGGGTTGATTGATTCTTACTCTGGGAGTCTCGATGTACGGAGACTGTGATGGAGGTAGGTACGCCGCTGACCAAAGAATATCTCGTCTCGGGTCGTTCCCCGGATAACCAACCGCTCATCGTTAGACGGGAACATGTGGGTAAGCGCGTTGGGGACGCGACGACCAAGAAGGTAGCCATTGTGGCTGCCCATGCCCCTCAGAGCTGTTTTTCCTTGCTTACATTTGTAGCCACAAATTCTCTAACTGCACCAGGTGGGATGGTGGGACTGCCACACAACTCTGAAGAGCTTGTGCTGATTGTGCTCTGACTAGATATGTCTCCTGGTATTGTGGCAAAGATGGCATCGGTTGGAATTAATTTTTTTTTTTGATCGCACTCGTCGAGATTCAGGGTAAATGGACACCTAGGTCCCTTTCCCCTTAGAGAAGAGTGTCGTCCGTAATCGGGATACCCAGCTGCAAGACTATCATCAGCATTCTCTATACAGTTCGTTGAACTGCCTAAGCTCGACTACATCACTATCGAGACGCTCCGGCCTATTATAACCACACTTATGTAATTATGTTGCAGGTAGCTACGATTTTATGTCGACACCACGTAGCGGATTTTACTGAACTAAAGTGAAAAGCTGGCGTATTTTTGCAAAACTTTGAGCTCATTTATTGCTATTGTTATTAAATTTTTAGAACGAAGTTCTTTATGTCGCGTTACTCGGGGGGCTGGAATTTTAAAACCGACAGATTTTTTTTTTTTTTAATCAGAAATCTCTTCCTCTCAAGTTTTTCCCCTCACCCCGTCCCCCCTCACCAAGTGTTCTCTATACACTTCCCCTCTCCTCACTATATATGTATATCTGTCAACCGTGCCGTGTTACTCTTCTGCACCACACCTTTAGTCCTTTACCCACCATTCCCCCTCACACTTCCAAGCAATTAATTTTTAACATATTTTAATTTTATTTCCCCACAGTAATATTTCTTTGACTTTGAATTTTTTTTCTTTTACAATCCAAATAAAAAAAAAAAAAAAAAAAAAAAAAAAAAAAAAAAAAAAAAAAAAAAAAAAAACATTTTCCAATAAAGAGATTTGAACCCTTGACCTTCTGTCATGTAAGTCCTGTACCTTACCCACTCTGCTACGAGCGCTGCCGATTATAGAAGTCGGTTTCTTGTACTTATCGTGTGATTCGTAACTATAACATTTCATTTTTAAATGTATTCACTGATAATACATTTAATTATGAATTTGTTTTACAAATTGTGTATTTGTTTTTTAAATAATACATCTAAAAAAAAAAAAAAAAAAATTTAACTAGCGTAAATATGGTTATGTAGATTAAATATAATAAGGCGCGTTATTACGCATTAAATATTTGTATTTTCATTAAACCTGAGATTTTTTTGGCATTACAGTAATGCTAATAATTACTGTTATAAATGAAAAAAAGTAATGAAATTAAATATGAAAAAAAAAGAAACGAAATATGAAAAAATGAAGTATGAAAAAAAATAATAATGAAATTAAATGAAATTTGAACAAATAAAATAATATATTAAAAAATAATGAAATGAAATATGAAAAAAGAAATGAAATAAAGGAAATACAAAATAATAAATATAAATAGAAAAATATAAAAAAAAGAAATAAAGGAAATACAAAAGAATGAAAAAAAAGTAATGAAATTAAATATGAAAAAAAAAGAATGATATATGAAAAAAAAAAGATTAAATATGAAAAAAAGAAAGAAATTAAATAAAGGAAATACAAAAAAATGAGAAAAATGTAATAAAATGAAATATGAAAAAAAATAAAACAAGAAATGAAAAAAAAATAAATAAAACAAGAAATAAAGAAAAAATAAATAAATAAATAAAAAAAAAAACAACAAACCAGGGGGGATAAATGGGTCATGGGACCCACGGTAAGAACGAAGTTCTTTGAACATGACGAGTATAAAAACACAATTTCGAAGGTAACAAGGGGGTCGCCAGACCCATTGAAAGAACGAAGCTCTATAAACGTTAATACTGCATTCATGTAGTTCATTCAACAAAAACTTGAAAAACGAATAAAAAATAAAAATAAAAAAAATAGTTCAGTACTCACGATGGTTGAACTTCGTGAGTACTGTATTTATGCACGACGTTCTCACGAAGTTCAACCATCGTGAGTACTGAACTATTTTTTTTTTTTTTTTTTTTATTCGTTTTTCAAGTTTTTGTTTCGTGAACTACATGAATGCAGTATTAACGTTTATAGAGCTTCGTTCTTTCAATGGGTCTGGCGACCCCCTTGTTACCTGAGAAATTGTGTTCTTATACTCGTCATGTTCAAAGAACTTCGTTCTTACCGTGGGTCCCATGACCCATTTATCCCCCCTGGTTTTTTGTTGATTTTTTTTTTATTTATTTTTTTTTTTTCTTCTTTATTTCTTGTTTTATTTATTTTTTTTTCTTCTTTATTTCTTGTTTTATTTGTTTTTTTTTCATTTCTTGTTTTATTTTTTTTCATATTTCATTTTATTAAATTTTTTTAATTTTTTTGTATTTCCTTTATTTAATTTCTTTCTTATTTTCATATTTAATATTTTTTTTTTCATATATCATTCTTTTTTTTTCATATTTAATTTCATTACTTTTTTTTCATTCTTTTGTATTTCCTTTATTTCATTTCTTTTTTCATATTTCATTTCATTATTTTTTAATATATTATTTTATTTGTTCAAATTTTATTTAATTTCATTATTATTTTTTTTCATATTTGATTTTTTCATATTTCGTTTCTTTTTTTTTCATATTTAATTTCATTACTTTTTTTCATTTATAATTTAAGGTAGAAACTATACTAAAACCATCTAGGAAGTATCATGAATCAGTGTGCAAAATTTCAGCAAAATCGGTTCAGTAGTTTTCGCTGTTAGCGATTACAACGGTTTTAGCGACTTTGCTTTATATATTAGTTAGATCCTAAAAATTTTGAGACATAAAAACTGATATGCATTTTTGAAATAAATTTCACATATTGATTTTATCAGAGAGGCGTGATAATTTTTTAAAGCCCGTTGATAATAAAACTGATGAAAGTGATATATACAGTGAAAATCATTAATTAAACGACCAAGATACACTTCAACCCCATACTATTGAACAAAGTAAAAATACTTCTAGTGTGGAACAAAATTGCCTTAATGATGAATAAAAAACACTAATAAAACACTAATAATCAACTAAATAAACGATAAAGGCTCAAATACGTCAAATAGTAAGAATTAATTTAATTAATACCAATTTAATTTATACCAAGTTTTAGTAGAGCACGTAGCAAAAAAACTCACTGATGGATTGAGCCCTCATCATCACTGTATAATTCACCTCTCTGGATTGTTCCCAAAAAACCTGATAGCCATGGAAGTCCAAGATAGAGGAAAGTAATAGATTTTCGAGATTATATTCATTGCTAAACATCGCATATATTATGAACCAGTTGGGAGGATCCGTATATTTTTTAGTTTTTAGTTTAGCAAGTGGATTTCAACCAATTCTTATGGCTGAACATGATAAGTATAAGACATCGTTTACGACACCCCATGGACATTACCAATACAAAAGGATGCCTGAAGGTTTGAAAAACGCACCTGCCACATTCCAACGATTAATAGATCTCATATTGAGAGGTATATTGAATGTTGAAATGTTAGTGTATTTAGAAGATATTATTATTTACGCAAAAGATCTAGGTTACTTTTTGACTGGTTAAGATCAGCGAATATGGTACTCTAGACAGATAAAATTGAATTTTTTAAAAAAGAAGTAATATTTTTTGGGCATGTAGTAAATCGACCAGAAATTGAACCAGACCCTAAAAAGATACAAGCTGTTCGAGAATTTTCTCAACCAATAACTATGAAAAATATTAGACAGTTCTTAAAACTAGCAGGATACTATAGACGTTTTATTAAAGATTTTTTTTTAACAGCTAAGCCATTATAAGATTTATTAAACAGGGAAGAAAAATTTGAATGGACTGAAGTACACAAAAAGAGTTTCAAAATACCAAAAGACCATCTGTGTCAAGAGCCTATTTTACAATTTTTCGACTCAAGTAAATCATTCAATTTAACATCAGATGCACGTAACTACGCTATTGAAGCGGTATTGATTCAAGAAAAAAAATGGTTTTGACCATACTGTCACCTATCTTTCAAAAACTCTAAATAAAAACGAAATAAATTATTCTATGACTAAAAAAGAATGCTAGCTGGACTTAACACAACGCATAATTTCTGTTTGTATTTATTAAGAAACAAATTCGTTCTTATAGCTGATTATGAGCCGTTGAATTGGATGCTTATGAGAAAAGATCCGGGTCAGCGTTTAATGCGCTGGATGTTTAAATTTACCGATTATGAATACACTGTTACAAGCCAGAACAACTTAATACCATTGCTAATGCATTATCTAGAAACCCAGTAAGACCATTTCTGTATGCGGAAAACAATATAAATAATGGATAACCATTTTTAAGAGTTATGATGATGGGTCGGAAAAAAATAAAGGAAAAGAAGAAAACAGACTACAGTGTCAGAGAAAAGAAATAGTAAGAACATTTAATTTAACGACGTTCAAACCTACAGCATTGCCAACAACCTTAAAGGAGACAGAGGAAGTAACAAAACTTAGAAGCATGACCAAATCATACACATAGTGTTATTGCTCAGAGGGCTCTAACGAAAACATTTTTACAGCCACAAACATCATCTGCATCTCGACCGACTATATAAAAAATTTCATTAAGATTACATCAAAAGATTTGAGCTCATTAAAATTAAATTTTCCGGAATCAGTAGCCTTAACATCACACACTAGCGTAGCATCAAATACATAAACTACCGGAATAACACCTTATAATTCCAAGAATGAGAGAATGCCACAGTTACTAGTCAGGAATATAATAACCTTGGTGCACCGTCAAGGACAAGTATGTTTTCCGAAAACAATCCGAATGATACTGAAAAATCGTCAGGACAATATACACAACCACCAGTATACGTATGACTCTAGACAAAGTGGATTACGGTAAGAATTGACTGAAATAGAAGTAGAATTAAATACAGATACTGACTCTGACTCAACTTTGACACATCCCGAAATTTAGGACATATTAATCGAAACAGACACCTATGATCCCGATAATTTTGATGATTCTGTATTAGATGAAATAATGGCAGATTCATCAAGATGTACAATGGACTTTAAACCCTTATTTGATGAAGATGAAAGTTTAAAGAAATATATGACGAAAATTATTAAGTACCCCTCGTATTGAAGAAAATACACTCTTAAGTTATAGTACACTAACGCACACGAGTTCTTCCATTATTACAAAAAATAGACGATCCAAAGCACTGAACTTGGAACAAATAACAGAAGAAACACTGGACAACTTAAATGAAAACAACAGTAAACAATCAAGCTGCAATGAAAATAAATAATCGAATCGAAGTATTGCACCTGATTTCATGCTACTATCGGACTTGCCTTTATCAACCAATCAATCGATACAGAGTACAGTACGGAAAGATGTATGTAAGTCTTAGTGATAGTAGCAGTAGTACTGATAATTACAAGAACGTTAATAGAGCTAAGCTAATAAACAATGTAATTACCACCAGATATTGCCTTACATTTAAAAGAGACAATATAGTTCATTTTATTATCCAAGATTGTTAACCAGTCATATCTGTCTCAAGACTGTTGAGATCGATAGGTGCACTAGACTTTAATTATTTAAAATCAAAAAAATCAAAAGTTGGCCAAATATTTATAACACCTTATGGAGGACATCATATACAGTCAGTCGTTATTAGTAAAACACCTACCGATTTGATTACTTCAGAAAGTCTTACAAAAGTTTTTAAATTACTCAGGAAAATATTATTAGGACGAAATCTTGAAACTTTTCGAATTTCAAGAAGGGGAGATCTTACAGACAAATTAGAACCTTGATTGATAACAGAAATGTTATTAACAACTTTCGATAAAATACCTATACAAATTACTGTCTGTTACGCTGAAGTAGATTTTCTGAAAATAAAAAAACTTAATGAAATAATATAAACACCACATAACAGCCCTGTTAAATGACATACGGAAATGAATTAAACTTATTAAAAAATAAAAGAACGATTTTATTGGCCAGGCATGACAAATCATATTGTTAATTATGACCGACAATGCAGTAAACGCCAAGAAAAGAAGATTGAATGGATAAAAACGAGAGAACTCCTAGTTCTTACAAATACACCCATTGAAGCTCTTAATAAAGTTTCTATTGATACCGTTGGTAAATTAAGGATAACACCAAATGGTAATTGCCGTTTTTCAACCATACAGTATGATTTTACACAGTATATTATATCAGTCTCCGTACCAGCTCTAAGATCAAGCTTGATTGCCAATGCACTTGTACAAAATCTTATATTAGTTTACGATGCACGTAGAGCAATTTTATCAGACATGATACATTTATATCTAATTTATTGGAACAACTTATGAGAACCCTAAAAACCAATTATCCAACTATATCAGTATATCATCCTCAAACAAAAGGATCACTAAAGCGACGTCATGCTGCCTTAGCTGACTTTATAAGAACTTACTCAGAAACTTATGATGACTGGGACACTTTGGCTAAATTTTTAGCTTTTACGTATAACACGAGTATACATGCGGCAATGAATTTCATACCCTATGGACTGGTATTTAGGAGAGTAGCAAGGTTGCCTTGAAGATATCTAAAGACAAAAGGTTACGAACCTTTCTGTTGTTTTTAGAAGATCTTATTAAGCGACTTCAAGAAATGCAAGTTGCGGCAGGAAATCAACAAACAAAGATGAAATTACAAACAAAAACAAGATATAGTAAAAAATTAAAGCCTCTAAATTCTAAGCCAAGAGATTACGTTTGGGTAAAGAAAGAAGTGCGTTTTCATAAATTTGATAGCTACTATAATGAGCCCCTTAATGTGTAAACAGTTTTGGAGGGAAATAATGTGTTGTTTGAAAAAAAAAAAAAAAAAATGCTGAAATCATACGGAAACACACAGATTACTTAAAACTAGTTCCTTAATAATAGTATCCTTGTTAGAAATATATTCTACATGTCCTTCAGAAAAAAAAAAAAAAAAAAAAAAACACAACGATGCTGATTATATTGGCCATCTGAATGACAATAGTGCTCGAAGCCTGAAGGTTGCGCAGATTTTAACCATACTAGTCATGGCAACTATAGCATAGAACTACTTAAAATGAACCCTGGAATATACTACAAACGAATTGGTATTACAAAAATTAAGAGAGCTGATTAGAAAGTTGTGATATAGCCGGATACTAATAATTTATATTGAAGTAAACACCTACTCAAAGATTAAATAAAACTTTTTGATATTGTATTGTATAGCAGAACGTTTGTATTGTATATTGTATATTGTATTGTACGCAAACTCAAACACACTTCGTACTCGGTTTCATTGCCCTATCCGTATGTAAACCCATCTACATTTACTCTCGCTCGCTCAGGTCGTCTCCAACTCTTTGTCCCGGTATATACTCCCAGTGCACTTTTCACAGCACACCTACCTCATCACTATCCTTTCTGTCACTCGCTGCTACCTGGAGCTCGTCCTGGTCCTCGTACTTTCTTGGCTGCACGGCTGACTTTCAACAGATCAATCTACTGCTGCTCTCCTCTCCTTTATCTAACTACTATCACCTGTTCCCCGCTATCTCTATCACCAATTTCTCTCCACTACTAATCACCTTTGTTAATCTCTGCTAATACTTTTCTCTTCTAATCTCCTCTCACCTGTCACTTTTCTTATCTTCACATATCCTTTTCTCTACTATCTACTCTTTATGCTGCTTTGGACCATACTGACTCTGCTATGCAGTAAGTCTGCATACACGCAGAGAAAAAAAATGGTATTATAGCATTGAAGCACCTATGCGGTGAGCCCATACGACCTGTGAATGCGTTAGTTATACAACTTTATGCGCTTAGGACAATGCTGCTTATGTGGTTATAGCATCATGAATTTATGTGCTAGAGAAACATACGAACTATGGATTGAGTATATATATATTCTATACCCGCAGCGCAGCAACTCGATGCCTCGATTGCATCGACTATGTACATAGGACAAACGCATAGGGTTGATAGAGTTTTCTCCGGTGCTGCCTTGCGTTTACACAAGCGTCACACGCGTATGTATGTTATCTACACCTATGTGTATCATACCTGCTCAATCCTGTATACAGCGTTTACGTATATATAGGTACTGGCATACGTGACTGACGGCGTCTGCTCTGAGTTTGTCAATTAGTGTGTTAAAAACTTACAAATAAAGATTTATGACGAAAAATACTTTTTTATAAATGATATTTAGGACTTGCTAAAAAAGTCTTAAGAAAACTTAAGCTTTTTCAACATAAAAAAAAATACTAATATTAGAAGGATGTATAAGTATAGTGATGTTATAGGGTAAAACTATTATTGAACATGTTAAAGATAATGTTTATGGCTCCAAATCAAAATATATTTTGATATTAACTATACAAGTTTTTGGTACATCGATTACAATAATTATTCTTATTAATTCAAGTACATGATGATTAAGTAAAAAAAAAGAATCAACGAGAATTTTTTGGCGTTTTATCAAGTAAAAACAAATTTTAATCACCTCAACACCCCTCAGAATACATTAAAAATTATAGAAATATTAGAGATATAAAGAATTTAAAAGCTAATTTTGAAGACTGCTTATTACCTTAAAAACAGAGCGTTAGTAGAATAAATCTCATTTCTTTCAAAATTACTTATTAATAAACATATACAATACAAATATATATATACCTATACATACGTAAACGCTGTATACAGGATTTAGCAGGTATGATACACATATAGATGTAGATAACACACACACGCGTGCGACGCTTGTGTAAACGCAAGGCAGCACCAGAGAAAACTCTATTAACCCTGTGCGTTTGTTCCATGCATATAGTCGATGCGATCGAGGCATTGAGTTGCTGTGCTGCGGGTATAGAATATATATACTCAATTCATAGTTTGTATGCTTCTCTAGCACATAAATTCATGATGCTATAACCACATAAGCATCATTGTCCTAAGCGCATAAAGTTATATAACTAACGCATTCACAGGTCGTATGGGCTCACCGCATAGGTGCTTCAATGCTATAATACCATTTTTTTTCTCTGCGTGTATGCAGACTTACTGCATAGCAGAGTCAGTATGGTCCGAAGCAGCATAAAGAGTAGATATTAGAGAGAAGGATATGTGAAGATAAGAAAAGTGACAGGTAAGAGGAGATTAGAAGAGAGGAGTATTAGCAGAGATTAACAAAGGTGATTAGTAGCGGAGAGAAATTGGTGATAGAGATAGTGGGAAACAGGTCATAGTAGTCAGATAAAGGAGAGAAGAGGAGCAGTAGATTGATCTGTTAAAAGTCAGCCGTGCAGTCAAGAAAGTGCAAGGACCAGGACGAGCTCCAGGTAGCAGGGAGTGACAGCAAGGATAGTGATAAGGTAGGTGTGCTGTGAAAAGTGCACTGGAAGTATATACCGGGACAAAGAGTTGGAGACGATCCGAGCGAGCGAGAGTAAATGTGTGTGGGTTGACATAGGGATAGGGCAACTAAACGAAGTGTGTTTGAGGTTGCGTGCGTGAGTGTGCGTGCGACCTAGGTACCGGCCACCTACAACCGAGTCAAGGAGGAGTTCGGTGGTAAGGACGACCGGGAAGTGTTTGCACGAAGATATTTTACCTCGATAGCAGTGTGCCGATATATTTACGGAGAAAAGTGAGAAAGTGTGGAGTTTTTGATAATGTGTAGAGGTCGAATGAATAGCGCGCACATGCTGAGAAAGTTATAGAAGTGATTGTGCTTATTTGTAATTAGTGCCTCCCTTTTTCCTTTTTTTATTTCCTTTTAGGAGTGTTTGGCGTTTCCGAGCTGGACACCTGAGACAAACTTCCTCGAGGAAAGAAATCTAGTGTGTAGTGACTAGGTAACCCGATGGGAAAGCTTAAGAGGGTATTAGGTAGGACCTACCTTGGTTTCCCAGTTAACCTATAAGTATGGCTAACTAAGGGAATGGATTATGTGTTAAACAAAAGAAATATAATGTGAGTTAAATTATCTAAAATACTTTAAATATTTTTTTTTAGTTTAAGTACTATTACATCACTGACTTTTGTAATAAATAACAGACTCGTATGTAATACAATTATAGATTTTGATTGTTTTTATGGCATGACTCCTGACTTATTAACTGCATTCAAATTATTTAGTCCTTGGCTTTTTAAAAATAATGTTTTTTCACTCTTTGGTTTGTTAAGGAGGTTGACTGCATTTAAAGAAGGGTGCACGAGAGAGAGAGGTCTGACTGTGCCTTTTTTTAGTTTTGAAATGTGTGCGCATGTCCCCTTATTTAATATTGAGTCGTATTTACACTCCAGATTATTTTTTAATAACTATTTTTACAAGGATCTAATCGACGTGTTTATTGTACATGATTAAAAGGCAGATGTTAATTTATTGTTGACTACAGTTTTTGTTCAAATCTGACTGTTGATTGTATTGAAATTTGTTATCAGAAGAATCGCTTTTGACGATCTCCTATAAGAACGCATGTAAATTCACAAAATTTATTTCATTAATTTCTCGTTTCATCAGCACACAGAGTTGTTGAAACTTTGTATGGATTTTTTATTAAAATTATTGAAGTTCTGCACAAATTTTAGTTAAAAATTACTGTCAATTGCTTAAGGTAGTCAACCTCCTTAACTATTAAGAGCGTTTTAGTTTTACATTCATTTTCAATAATTTATGAACACAATTAACCTTTAGACGTTTTTATAAATACACAGCTCTGAAATATTTGTTCGCAGTTTCATATTGTTAGAAAAGGTTTTATAGAATATGAAAACCTTGGGCCAAGGCAGTGCCATGCTTGCGCCGCGCAAATGGCACAGGTAGGCCCTACCTTGGTAGCTAACCTTAGCCCTACCGAGCTAACGGGGTATCCCAGTTAACTTTCCGATTGGGAAGTGACGTACAAGAGAAATTTTGTGGTAGGATCCGGGTGGTTGTTTGTCGGCAAAAAAAATCCTCGTCACAGTTGGTAACGATCATATTTGATGTCACTGAAATAAGATGAACATTTCTTGTACCTTCAGTTTTCTTCTCTCGTAAAAAAGGTGTTCATAACTTTTTCGGAATTTTAAAACGCATAAATAATGTCCTAATCCTTAGAAGTTGTTTGTTTGTATTTATAAAATTACGAAATAGCCTTGCGAGCACAAAGTATTACTGTAACAAAGTATTTAATAGAACCAGTATCAAAATTGTATTTATTTTGACGCATCCGAAAACAAGTGTTGACAACATATACAAATTCAAATGAGAGTTATAATAAGAAATAAAAATAGAGTAATGAATTATAATAAATTAATAAATAATGATAACGATCGGAATCGAACCTGAGGTGGTAAAACTATCCAACCAGTAGTATAAGCTGTTGCCATCTGAGCTATCAAAACGGCTTACAGTGTTCATTGATAATGCCCAGAGCTTGGCCTACACGCAAAATAGTATACATGCTGAAATCCGATGTTGACAGTGGATACATCTTAAAACTGGAAATGGAAACTACATATATTAAGAATCCCAACGTATTCGCTGTATACATCGAGAATCTTGACAAGTGTGCCACTGTACTTCTTGATTTTTGGTGTACGGAAAATTTGCAACTGGAATCTCGAAGTAAATTTTTCATACTTAAGCAATTCAGATGCGCGGTGGAGAGTATGTATGAAATCAAGAGATATATATCTTAGTATATTATATAGTGATTTTAGAGGGTCATTTCACACAACCCCCTTCCATCTCTCCTCGGCCCCCCTTCAACCCCACCTTTAAATAAGGTAAAATTACAACAGTTCTTACGTTATTTATGTTGGGTTGAATTTTTAGTTAGCCTCTCCTACACCCCCTCAACCACCCCTTAACCCCCCGCCCAATTATATAACTTCGTAACGGTATATCCTAATACAATTTTAAAGATCTTCCTCCTGCCAACCTTCAGCCATATCTCTGAGATAAAATAATATCAGTTTCCATGATTTCTTGAGGTTTTGTGCATAAGCACACGATCAGTAAGAGCTAATTTAGAGACTGTAACGACCGTCTTAACGATATAGACTGAGCCTGATGAGGTTGGCGTTAAGACCAACGAAACGTTGCTCAAACTAACACCTGACTTTGGAGTTCTTATTCTCACTCCTAAATTAGCTCTTACTGATCGTGTGCTTATGCACAAAACCTCAAGAAATCATGGAAACAATTGGGAGCAGAACGGCACGTTCAACAAACACCGTAATATCAGTTTCTATGTCATTTTTAGTTATATTACTTTTTGTCCCTCCCCCTTATGCACTCGCCACAGTTTTAAGAAAGCTCCTGATTCCCCTCAAAATTTTTAAACAGATCGTCTTAGGAACGCTGTAATATTTGTTCTAGTCCTCTTCAGCTACTGTACACAACTCTCTTGATAATTCTTTTATCTATATATATTTGTTAGCACATTTCCATACATCTTTAAAATAGTGCTGTGGCGCGCTATTTTTTTTTTTAAACTCTCAAAAAGTTTATTATTGCACTATTGAATATGTATTGAACATGTAGCATATGTTTAATAATTCATTTTATAAGTTTTTTGTTATTTAAAGTAATTTTAGCAGATATTATATATATATATATATATATATATATATATATATATATATATATATATATATATATATATATATCTTCAGGAGTTATTATTTTATCATCAGAATGTTATATTATGAGTAAATGTGCAAGCGCTAGTCTAGGTTTTTGGAATTCTATTGGGTAAACATACGCTAATATATTACCAAAAATATTGTTACGCGTTATATCGTCTAAAATTGATTGTAATTTTATGTGGAATATCCGAACAGTTACATTTGGTATATCATTTAGCACTATTTTTTTGGAAAATTAGCCAGAAAATTTTTTAATTCTTTTAATGTAGGACTGCACGTAACTGTTATAAATATATCTGGTCTACCGCATTTTTTTATTATAACCATAGTATCTTAATAGTGTTGTTGCATATAACGTGGTCCTTCAACATATGTCGATGGCAACATATATACGGCTCTAATTTTTTCTTTATTTTCACAATTTTTTAATATATTTGGTGCACAATTTTTTATTGCATCTAAAATACCTCCATAACATTTAATTTTAAACTAAAAAAAAAAGTATTTTTTTAACAGTTTAGTCTATTATTTTCAATCATAAGGCATTCATGTAAGAAAACTGTTGAGTTAATCTTCCGACGTATAATAAAGGCCTAAATTGTTTCAATACCATTGGATCAACAAAATGGGAGAGTTTATATGGATTATTTTTTTTGGGTGATTTTTTGTTAAATGTTTATGATAGACAAACAGACTTAAACTTTCTGATCATCTTGAGTCTGGAAAAATAATTGCTCCACATTCGGCAGTGAATGATTCATTGTAGGTATGGTTTTCTCCCTTTAAAAAAGAAAAAAAACCATTTTATAATCAGGAATTTTTTTCTTACATGAGCAATTCAATTCAAATAACTGCAGTTTTGAGAAACAGAATTTTTTTTATGATAGAAGCCAGCACTTTTATGTGATTTTTAATCAGGTTATTTTTTTTTACTTAAATTTAGTCCTTGTTTAATCGCTACTTGATCATCATATGTATGTAATTGACCAGTTATTTTGCCCTCATCTAATTTAAGAGTATAAGATACGACGTGACAAATTTGTTCTCAAATTTTTATATTTAGATTTACCTTTTTGATCTATTTCATTACTTATAAAATATGCAAAACAATAAATGTTGTTGCAATATTAGATTAGTATTATAAAAGTTTCATTATGAAACAAAAATTTTTGAGTTATTTGTCGTATTGACTTAAAGAACATAAAAAAGTCTTGCAATTGTCACAACAACCTTTTTAACTCCGAGTTACTGGTTTAAACTAGTATGTGTTGAATAGAAAAAAATTTAAGCCTTTTGAAAAATTTTTGATCTTAAATATACACTATATAAAAAATACAGAAGCTGTGATAGTTTTTTCAAAAGTATGTAGTATGCTGTGAATGTAATAACCACGAGACGTAAATTAGGAATACAAGTACAAGCCAAAAAAACAAAATGAATGTTTTGATTTGTTTGACATGAAGGCTTTAGCTACCACGTCACTATATATCTGTAATTTTGGGCAAGTCATCGGCGGTTACCGAGTCTTATAATAAAATACACTCTCTCTCTCTCTCTCTCTCTATATATATATATATATATATATATATATATATATCTTCCTATATTATATAGTCGTAAGAGTTAAAGCGAATTTTTGCTCCCCCCTGCTCCCCCCAAATAAGGTGGTTATTCTTTCATTTTCTTGCATTTTTCGAGTAATCCTACTTTTTTGCTAGCTCCCCCCCGCTCCCCCCCAGATTCCCTGCCGACTCCCCCTGCTCCCCTCCAGCTTCCCCATATATAATGTGAATATATTCGTAAAGCCTTGTATATTAACTGTTACAAGTGGTCTAATTTTTACATATAATTTAATTTGACCATTACAAAAAATTTTGTTACAATTATCTTACTTACGATGTTTATTTTGATTACATACTCTGAAATGTCTTTTTAGGTGCTCTGCTGTTACATAACCTTTTCCATAATTTTGACAAATATTTTTTTAAACGATTTTTTCATGACTTGTCAAATGTCTCTGTAAGTGATAATTTCTTTTGAAACTTTTTTCGCATTTAATACACTTAAGTAAATAGTTTTTCTTGTCTAATATTATAATGCTACACAGATCACATAGAAAAAACTTTTTTTTGTGAATTTTTTCGTGCGAAGATAGACATTCTTGTTTTGAAAATTTTGAGTTACATTTGTCACATTGATAAAATTTTGCATCCATGATGGTGAATCTGAAAACATATTACAAAAACGGATTGTTTATGATCACATAAATCTAGGTACTAGACGGTACTGAAATTTGCTTTTTTGATGAAAGATAAAATTTGCAAGAAAGTATAAAAATAGTAATGAACTATAGAATAGTTTTTTTGTTACTCCAAAATTTCATTCCAAACAATACTTTTAATTTCAAATTTGTTTTCTGATTCAATTTGAATAAAATTTTTTTTTTGGTTTTCTACATCTAGACCATGCAACATATAATTGCCCATGAGAGAATAATGGTTTTCTAAGGTATACTCCTGAGGCATCAAAACTTTGACCTTGAGATTTGTTGATAGTCATAGAAAAAGCTAAGGTAAATGGAAATTGTTTTCTGTACAATATAAAGAGTAGCGAAGAAGAATTGTTTGTTTGTAGTGTTATTCTTGGAAAAGAGACTTTATTTCCTTTTTTTCACCTGTGATTATTTCAGCTTCGATGTTGTATCTAAATAATTTTGTAATTCGTAATCTTGTACCATTGCAAAGTCCCTCAGATATATTTAAGTTTCGTATCAACATAACAATAGCGTTGATTTTTAAATCTAATTCGTGTGAAAAAAGACCTTTTTTACTACTATTCAAATATTCTGTAGAGAAATTATTATAAATATTATCGTCTTATTTATCTACTCCTTTATGAGTTGGTTTATCAATACCATAGTACGTTACTAATGTTCCTACCATATTATTTAAAATTTTTTTGTTCAAAAAGTGAGTGTATTCATCGTGAGATGTTGATATAGCTTTACTTATAAAAGAATCATCATCATTATTAAAAACTTTAGAACATATATCATTTGTTTTTCATGTCTGAGGAATTATAAAAGTTTTAATTTTGCCTTCTCCTATATCCAGTAGCAATGAAGAAAATTTTTTATCAATTAAACGTATTTTATTTTTTAAATAAAAAATATTAAATAAAGGCCAAAAATTGGAAAATTTTATGGTTTCTTGAACAATAGTAATTTTGCTTCCGTTTTTTACTACTGGGAGAATTTGACGAAAGTCTCCACCTAAAATTGTTATTTTATTTCCAAAAGGTTTATTGCTCCTAGATAAATCTTTTAAAGTCCTATCAACGATTTCTAACGCTTTTTTCGGTATCATAGAAGCTTCATCCCAAATAATTACTTCTACATTACGTAATTTTTGTTTATCTGGCTCAAACTGGAAGAATGCACTCTCTATAGTGCTTAAGTCTAAAGGAAGTCTGAAAGTTCTGTAAGTGGTCATTCCCTTTGAGAGGAGAATAGAAGCAATACCTGTCCAAGCCATTGTAAGAATTTTTTTTTAATTGATATGAAATAATAAATTAATGTTTTGTATGGAAAAGTTTTTCCAGATCCACCAGGACCATCGATGAAAAAAATTTTTTTTTCAAATTTTATTATTTCTTGAAAAATTCGACGTTGATCATGACTGAGTTGTGAAAACATTTTATGAAATTTATGTTCACAAAATATTCTTTTATCATTGTCAGTATTAATATTTTTTTTTATCGTTTCTGTTTGTTCTAGTAAACTGAAATCTTTACAGGACATATTTTCAGAATTAAAAATTTCATTTAAATGTAAAAGAGCTTTATTTTGATCATCTTTACAATCTTCAATGAAAAATTTTTTTTATTTGTTTCAAATAATATTACCAAAAAATTTTTCAGACATAATAAACCATGCGAAAAATTTTCGTAGTTGAAAAAGCAGCATAGCGTTTTATGCTTCTTCAAAAATTATATCGTTTTGAAAATCGTGTTCTACTAATCCCATAAAAATATCTGTTATTAGTCAGGAAAAATAAAAAGTGATTGTTAAAAATTCATGTAATTAACTATGATCAATAAACATTTGTTACATATATAAATTTTTATTAACAATTAATATAATTCGGATTTTTCTCTATACTTCGTAAATCTAATTTGCAACTACGAGGGTTGGTGCGCAGAGCGCGCAGGGGGCATATATAGTTATAAGAGCTTAGAAATATCTATTGACACATACAGGATAGACAGCTCATTTAAAAAAAGGAGCCACTAGAAGAAATAATAAAGCTCACCAACAAAAAGTCAAGGGCACATCTCTCTGTCTATATAAACTTTACCACTTTTATTTGAAATTGACAGCTTGTTCTTCATATTTCCTTAAGAGCAGACCAGTAATCATTCCCTAGCGTGGAAAATTTATTCCCGAGTATTTTTAAAAAATGCCATAGTCTTCCGAGTTCTGTAAAATATACTTAAACATTTTATTTTCATACTAACAATTAGTTTTATCATTTTTCAAGGCTTCAAAAAATATTAATACAAACCTTATTTTGGAAAAATTACATTTATAACACAATAAAAGGGGGGGTTGGCACGCGGAGCGCGCAGGGGCCGGAGCCCCACTAGTATATATATATGCACATTAGTAGGGCTTCACCCCCCTGCGCGCTTCGCATGCCAACCCCCTACTGTTTTAACTTAAAAGGAGAGTTTTAAATTTCATCTGTTAGTCGGGAGAGGCTGGTGCCCCAATTTCCGTTAGGAAAAAGAGTTTTTGATCTACATCGTTATGCATTAGTTATAAGTTAATCATTAAATTTCCACACCACCCAGAAGGAACTATTGTGGTACGTTGAGAGTTTTTTTTTAAACTCTTCGTTATGATTAGAGAAAAAGATATAAATTATTTTTTTAATGATTAAATTCTAAACAACGAAAAGTTTTAATCACTTTAATCACATATAAATTATTTAACTTTATAAAACATATACTTTATTTATTTTTGTTACTATTATGCAATATATATTTTATCAATTGATATGAGTGGTTAGGAAGAATCTTTCATTTTCAGATTCAATGACTAATATGTAAAAAAATTTCTTCACAGTGTTTCACACTGTACATTGGAAAAATCGTTTGTTCTTTGTAGTATTAAAATTTAATTTAAAATCAAACTAAATATTTTCAAAATTTTTTTAAATAAACAATATAAAAGTTAGCGTAAAAGAGGACGGAAATTGTTTATTCAGAACTTTTTCTTATTTTCTGTATAGTGACGAAGATTTCCACATGAGAGCTCGTTCTTTAGTAATCAATAATGTTGTGAATAAATGGCAAAACTATTATAAATTTACAGTAGGAAACAATTATTATCAAAATGTAAAAAGTGGTGATAAATTTATCAATATAAAGTCAAAAAATGGGACTTATAGTACAAGTATTGAAATTAAAAGCTTCTCAGATCTATGACATGTTCACGTTATAGTTAATTTCTCGAACAATGATATTCAAACATATGGAAATTCAAATAGTAATCGTAAACTAAAAATTAATTTTAAAGGAAAAATATAATAAAAAATATTGCAATTGGTCGATTAAACATTGTATCTCCAAAAGATCATTAAAGATTTTTTTTTAAACTTGTATTCAATGAAGTAACTTGTTCGACATCGTTCGAAGACATTAGAACATATAAAAGAACTACTTATAAAACTTTTAAAGATACTGCAATTTCAATTGGTTTAATAGACAATGATGAAAAAATCGATGATATTTTTAAAGGAGCAATTGCTGTTACGTTTTTATATCAAGTAAGACAATTTTTTGCTTGGTTTTTAATTTCAGAAAACGTTAAAGGTAATAAAATACGGAATAAATACAAAGAATTTTTTACGAAGGGTTTGCCTAATAATAAAGATAATTTAGCTCTTTTACATATTAACCAAATTTTAGAATCAGAAGATAAATTATGTAGATGCTTTAATTTACCTAAACCAAAAAAGGAAAGTAAAAAAGAAGATATATATGATGAAATACGTTTCAGTAAAGAAATGTTTAACTCGATGGATAAAAGTTTGAATAGTGACCAGAAAAATATATTTCATATTATTTGCGAACAAAAAAATAACATTTACTTTATAGATGGCTCTGGAGGGTCAGGAAAAACTTATTTATTTAAAACGTTAATTAATTTTTTTATTTCTTAAAATAAAAAAATCATGTCAATGGCATGGACTGGCATAGCATCAATTTTGCTTCCAAAGGGGATGACCAGTCATAAAACTTTTAGACTTTCTTTAGATATTAATAATATAGAGTGCATTTTTAGAATTCCATTCAGATAAAAAAAAATTAAGAGAAGTTGATATAATTATTTGGGATGAGGCTTCAATGATTTCAAAAAAGACTATTGCTTATATAGTAATCGTGCGGGTATTTTGCCGCTTCACGGGAGAGAGTTATTAGGGGCTTGGCCACCTAGTGAGTGGAGCCTGAAGCGCAAGAGATGTGAGACGCCGCAGGTGTGTGTGTGTGTTTGTGTGTATTAGTGGGGCTTTGCCCCCTGCGCAAATTTTTGTATGTAAACAGCTATAACTTTTTTACTGCACTTTGAAAAAAAAAAAAAAAAATGTTTCAAAAGTGAAGACTTTGAACTTTTGATTGGGCACATAATACAACAGATTTAAATATATTTTCATTTTTTCCCTGGCTTTTCAAAAATGATGGCGTTTAGTAATTGTAATTAAAATTTTGACATTTTTTGTAAGACTTCCTATTTTTATTAAAGTTTTCTTGCCCTACAGATTATTATTACTTATGCATGTAACCACTGCTTTCAATAGAAAAAAACTAGTATAAAAAAGTGTTTTAATGCTTGAAAAAGTGAGTGGCTCATTCAAATCGCCTAGCTTGGAATACTCCGCTTTCCTCAATGTATAAATTAATAAAGCAATTATTAATAACATTGTGTAACGATGCAAAAATGGTCTCCACGGCCGAAACGCTGACGCAACGTACATACGTAGCATCTAAATTACATGCTTTTCTGACATTGTTGGTTTTTCGGGAGCTGTATATACAGTAAAAGGAGAAAAAAAAGATGCCAACAGACGACCAACTTGCTGCAGAGATACTGCAGCACCAGCGAGAGAGGACAAGAAAACACATGTGCGGCAACAGTAGCTGCTAGGTCGAGAGTGACTGCAAAGAGAAATACATAGCAGCAGCAGCAGCGATGGTGGCCATGGCCAAAGCGAGAGCTTACAAGTTAGTCTCAAACTGGATGCCTAAGTGTGAGCAGTGATAGTTATGGTAATTTTTGTGGATTTATTTGGGCTGTGTGTTAAAGAAGAGATTGAAAGAAAATTGAAGAGTTTCAAGAAGGGTATTGTGTGTGTATGTATGTGTGTGCGTGCGTAAGAGAGAGAGAGAGAGAGAGAAATCGAGAAGTGTGTTCTCCTAGGTTTAGATCTCCGGGGTCGAGGACGACAGAAGTGGCTAAGTCCAAGAGAAGAGGGTAAAAAAGGGAGACCGTAGGACCAACGACCAGCTCGAGGACCCTATACGTCATCGTGCAAGTTTGGACTCGCTAACGCAAGGCCAGGAAGTGAGGCTAGAGAGAGAGTGAAAAAGAAAGAGAAGTTAAGTGTACGTAGAAGAGACGAAGTGTACGAAAAATCGCGAGGTGAATACTTAAAATCATTGCCATTATTCGCCCGTTTTGCTGTGTTTGTGAGGATAGAGAGAAGAAAGAGAGGTTAATAGATCAGCACAACGAAAGCGTGTGAGTTTAGAGAGCGAGAGCGAGTAGGGCAGAGTAGAGAGAGAGAGAGAAAGGATCAGTAAAGTAGCGTAGCGTGAGATTGTGAACAGAGTGTGAATGTGTGTATGGTAGTGTAAGAGTAGGACAAACAGAAGTCCCTTCTGGTCAAGAACAAACAGGACGCAATGAACGTGTGGTCGTAACTCGCGTGGTGTGAGGTGGAGTCACTGCAGCACAGGCTAAGTGACGACGTAAAACATAGTGTAGTGTATAAAATATAGCGTAGGAGAGATAGTGTATAGCAGTGTTGAGTGATTAATAAATAAGCGATGAAAGATATCTTTGGTATTGAATTAATAGTTCTCTCCATACATCGAAAAAACTCCTCCATGGATCCCCCTTTTTCAGGAGAAAAATCCAAGGTATACGAGGGACAAAGGTGACGCACGAGAACGATATTTATCAACGCTACGTTGGTACCCCTTTTATTTTCAGATGCACAAGCAGCGTTATAACTATTGTTAATAATTAAGTATCACAGGGTGCTTACGGAACACCTTATTAATGATTAAATCAGAAGTGCATGTCGCCAAATAATATGGGGTACTTACTGGCCAATTAATTAATGTAATTGTTGGCTTGTAAGCCTTCTGGGTTACCTGATAATTGACGTTTGTGTTATCAATTAATGCTTGATTAATTATATCATCGGCCAATAAAATCTCCATGTTACCAGATATTGGCATTTATGTTGTTAATAAATTATTATTATTATCAGAATAAATTCGGGGTGTTAACCGTCATTCGCTCTATCTTTTTCACTTCTCAATTAAATGTCGTCTCTTTCGATAGGTATTTCTTGTACGCAATTTAAAGCAAGTGAGGCTTTGTTAAAAACTTTTGCGTAAAAACTGTTTATCCTAAATAAGCGAATTCTTCTTCTGATTACGAAATGTCGGAGGAAGCATTTGTAATTAATGATTGTATTAAAGAATTTGATTTTCCTAGCATAAGCATAGCTGATTTAAATTAGCAAAGAAGGCAGACCAATAGTCTGCTTTTATACCAAATATTTTTATTTATTAAAAAAAAAGATAAAGATGTATGTATTATTTGTAAAACAATAGTGATAAGGAAAAAATGCTGTGCTTACTAATAATATGTATAACTAATACTTAAGTTATAGTCATGTATAAAAAAACTGTGATGATTTAGCTGAGTCAAAAAAATTAAAAAATGTTAAGTAAAAAATTTTTTTTCATAGTCTCTTGATTACACTTTAATTTTTTCTTTGTTACTTTTATAAATTTCAAGTGTCATAGAAAAAAATTGGTGAGAAAAATATTGAATGTTACTAATTATTGATTTTATTCATTATTTTTAACACTAATATTTTGTACTTATGTCAAATAAAAAATTGATTACTAGTTTAATTGACTAATAAAGAGTTATATTTTCATTTATCTAAGTACTAATGAAGTTCTCTGCGATTTCCATGCAAATCTCTCAATCACGAATTAATCTCTTGAAAATCGCCAAAATATTCATCAGTCGCCAACCTGAAAATTTTGTCGCCCAAGCTAGTAAAAAATCGTCAAATTACCGACAAGTCGCCAAATCTGGTCACACTGTGCCCGAGGCACGGAGTTCAGACCCACTTTCTTTGACTGACTCTAGCGTGGTGTATGCGCTTTTCACAAGCGGTACAAATGCGTGGAGCACTCAGCTCAAACCGCTTCTGACACACACATACGTACACATGACATAGAGTGTCTGATGTTATACACCCATTGAACAACGTAGTTTTTACATTAATCTAGCAAATCTTCAAGCCTTTTATATTTATGTTATTGTTATCCCCCATTTCATTTAATATATGGAGTGTACGATAGTAAATGTATGCAGCAGCACTGAGAGCTAGATGTCACATATTTTCCTTGAGTCTAGAGTCATATATGTAGGCTCGCAGCTTGCCCCAAATTGTACGATTGATTCGCTCTGCTACACCAATGTGCTGTTAAGTTTTAGGAAAGGCCACATAAAGTGCAGCTTCCAACCTCTGAAGAACAACTACTGATCAGTACGTAAACAGCATATATTGGTATCGAAGCCCAAGCACTCCTTACAAAATCGCTCAGGCAACGTCCTACTTCACCTTTAGATTTCACAGCATATACCATCGTTAATCTTGAAATCGTTTAAGTTTGGCAATCTGTCAAACTTTACAATTTATAATGCAACCATCAAAAACAGCTCTGTTTGAGTCTTTATTACCTGTAAATTTATTTTGTAGTGCCTTGAGATATTCTGCTAATACATGCCTAAATCTAATGTACCAAAGCATGGCCCGATTTTTTTTCTCTAACATCTTATAATTTTTCTAAGAATGGGTTTTGAGCTTCTAGAATATCATAAGGTAACAAATATTTGCTATCAATTCATACAATCATCATTAGACACAATGCTTGAAATTAGAGAATTATCTTTACTATAATTAGTATTAGCTTAATGACTCTTCTACATTTGCAGTTTGCCTAGTGAAACATCTTGGTTCAACATAAATCGGTCATTAGACAGTCTAAAATTTCTTCATACATTTTTTTACTATTTATATTCTGGCTGTCTTTTGCGTGTTCTACTATCCAATAAGGACTTGTATATTTACTTGACGTAAGAGTCTTATTTGATTTTAGATCAAATATACCTAACTTTTTGTTTTCTAAATAAATAAATCGTTATGTCACTGCCAGCAAAGCATCAAAGCGAAAGCAAGTTACCGGCCGACGTTTTGGAGTAAATGACCCTACTCTATTATATCTTTTTTTTATTGTTACTATCTGAAATACATCCTTCTTCCTCCGCTCTTAAGTCTGTGAAGGAATCTCTGTTAGAAAATTTAATTAATTTTCCATCGTGATTTAAAAATCTCTAGAGTATAGCTTAGATTTGGAAAAATGTTCAGTAACACGTGAGTCTACTACATACTCAACAATTCTTTTAACACGACTATGAAAGAAATTTTCCTTCACGCACTTAAAAAGCAGAGTGGTTCTTGTTGCTACATTTTTTGGTTTTTTTGTTAGTATTTTTAGAATTGTGTCCATCATGCGTTTGGGTTGGTGGCAGTTTGTCTTTTTGGATCAAATCCGAAGTGTAGTTTGTTTCGTACTTGATAACATTTTTTTTAATGTCACTTCTTTTAATTTATTTGATCCTTTGCAGCATCACTGCAGCATAAGACATATGGTACACTATGTTCTAATATTCTAGACGTAGATATCAGTAGTGAAAATTTATTAATGATCATTTGACAACTAGATAAAGAATGAGCACAGTATCTACATTGATCCAAACAAAGAAGCTAGCCCAATTGTCACATAAGAAAAAATAGATCGAAATGAAGGATAGCAATTCAATCTGATATTAGGTAGGTCAAAGGAGTAAGAATTGTCCTCCATATTTAATAAAAAGTGAAAATTTGTCAATGATCACTTGAGGACTAAATAAATAGTGAACACAAGATCTACTTCAAAGTGCAACGTTTCGCTGGCCATAGGTTTGCCAGCCTCATGAGGCAAAGTTTATTTACTGTTGTACACACAACAAACCACACTATTATAAAACATAAAAAAATAACAATAATATTTGACAACTATAACTATAAAACTTAAATCATTAAGAAAGAGACGTAGTACAATTTTAGAGTGCAATGGCTACTCATTTCGATTAAGGAGGCTCCCTCGTGACAGTTCCCGAACCAAGACCAGATGAATTTAATAGTTAAAAATCTATTGAATCCAATAATATAATTATTTATAACGCTTACCCTGCGAAATTTCGAGATATTATTAATTTAATGTAGCGCTTTCTAACACGTATTCTTATGGTGGAGCTCGCACACGCGATGAAAACAACTTGAAAACTCGAACAAATCAACAGTTCCCGTAATAAGAGCGCACACGTTTAGTAGAAAAAAAACCTCCTCTTTCGAATGATGCCTAGCAAAGTAAGTGTTACCTGGAAAATTTTGAGATATTCTAATAAAAATTGATCAAGTCATTGTATTTCCATAGCTTAGCCTATGTTCTCTTGCATCAGTGATGCCAACTATACTTGAGTTTGCGAGCAAATTTGTGATCTATGACGTGTTGTTGATGTTGTAAATTTAATGTATGTTGAGATGTTACGGAATCTTTCCCATGCATCTTTCTATGGTCATTAGTGTGATGCATCGGGAAACGTTTAGTTTTTCCTACATATAAATGCGGACAGTCCCTGCATGAGAACTTGTATACCACTTGGCTGTTGCCAAAAACATAATTTTTATATTTGCCTGATTTCATAATTTTGTTAAGGGATTTTTCAATTCATGGTAAAAAGGAAATATTATACGGTTTTAAACTATTCTCAGTTTTTTTTTAAATTGTTGTTCACAAAAGAAATTGACAAGTGAAGTTTTGAGTGAGCGTATACCTGATTAGGCAATTTATTTAAAGATAATTTATTAGAAAAAATGAAAATCCTATATTTAATATGTTTATTAATAAGGAAATGAAGATAGTCGTTTTCAAGCAGGGACTATTTCACGATTTGAATGATATTACTATGAAACGATTTATGTTACAGTAATATCGCTTGATCAACTTGATTACAAACTATGTTTTTTTAGCGATAGTGGGTGATTCAATAGAAAATTAAGTGTACGCTATGTTAAAGTTTCTTTTCTGTACCACTTAATGATGATCTGTGAATTCTTTATAATTAAGATAATGTCCTAAAAATTGATACTATTAGTACTCTGAATTTCATGAATGAATTTGATTTTCTCCTGATGACTATTGAAAACATTTAAAAGTGTGTTAATGTGTTTTTTATGAACGCAAATTGACGTATCATTAAAATTAAGGAACTAAAAAGGAGCGTTGCGATTATATGTGTTTTTCAATTCGCATGAACACCAATCTTAGGGGTACCAGCTGTTTGCTGATAGAAGGGGCCTTAAACGTAAAAAAATGATTTTCAAATGGAAATTTTGTGTAGTCTCTGAGTGTATCTAATTGTATATTACTTATATTGTTAATTTGAGAATACCTTCTATTTAAACTTTCAAGAACTCATTAACATAGGGTATTGGTGAACAAAGAAGTAACCTCAAGGCACATAAGGATGAAATCTTGGGGAATTCTGATGTTTTTGATTTTATAGAAAATTTTTTTTTTATTCTCTAAGACTGCATAATATTTCTTTTTAAAAATAATTCTTTTACGTTTACGGCTCCTTCTATCGGCAAACAGCTGGTACTTATGTAAGTGTAGTACCCCTATAGGTTCACTTATCTCTCGATTATTTGCGGACTTGGTGATGACGGATTGCTAAGGTTGGTGTTTATCCGAATTGAAAAACACATGAAATTGCAACGCTTCTTTTTAGTTCCTTAATATTGATGATACGTTAATTTGCGTTCATAATAAACACGTTAACACGCTTTTAAATGTTTTCAATAGTCATCAGGAGAAATCAAATTCACCCATAAAATTTAGAATAATAATAGTATAAATTTTTTGGACATTATCTTAATTATAAAGAATTGATAGATCATCACTAAGTGGTACAGAAAAAAATCTTCAACAACGCATACCCTTAATTTTCTGTTTAGTTACCCACTATCGCAAAAAAAAAAAAAAAAAAAAATTTATAATTATGTTGACTGTGCGATATTACTGTTACATAAATCTTTTCATAGTATTATCATTCAAATTGTGAGATAGTCTCTGCTTGATAGCGACTATCCTAATTCCCTTATTAATAAACATATTAAATTTAGGATTTCTATTTTTTCTAATAAATTATCTTTAAATAAATTGCCTAATTATGTATACACTTACTCAAAACTTCACTTGACCATTTCTTATGTCAACAACAATTTTTTTCAAAAAACAGAAAATATGTGATCAAGAACTTAGTTTCAGGAAAGGAACCATATCTGAAATAATTTATATTAATTTAAATCAGACTACGCTCAATAGACAGGAAGACGTTTATTCGCTCAGCAAAGTTTTTTCACTTTTGTGACGAATTTTGAAATTTTGAAATATCTCAAGAAGTGTTCAATCACCGACGGTCACGTATGATTCGCATACGTACACTTTATCATCAAAGCGTTGTGGCCATCGTACTGTCCAAATTCACTTAGTTGACATGAGTGGCCTTTACACTCTAAAATTGTACTGCGTCTCTTTCTTGGTAATTTAAGTTTGTCGAAACTAAAGACGCACCCCACTTATCATCCTAGCGTCGCCGCCTTCCCAGTATCCTCTCGAGTCATTGGCAACTCGATATAGGACGCTGACTTACCTCTCCCTTACTGGCACCTAGTTTTTTTTTATTGCTACAGTTAGTTGTTCGTCATCACTACACGCGCTCAGTCATATGTCACACACGAGCTACCTCTGTATGTAAACTCTATCGACATTAATATACTGTTTTAATTTCCACAATAAGAGTTTGTGTGATTCTGTGCATTTCATTCGTTGACCCTCTTATTGCCTACACAAGCTTCCATAACTCCCACAGGTCATGGGCCCAGGAGTGGTACAGTGAAAGAGGCTAGGAGACATATTTGCGTTTCACGGTCACCCATATCCAACTTGCAGCTGCTTTCGTTCTCTCGAAAGTCCCGTGCTTTAATAATTAAGCATGAGTGCGTCAAGTGTAAAGTTTTACCCGCTGAGCAAAAACAACCATGATACCGGAAGAATTGAGATGCGCGCCGTCCTTATTAAGAACGATGCCTGGAGATTCGTCAGCGGTGACATAGAGAAGCCTGTTGTAGTTGATAATGACAACGAATCGAAGAAGGAGTTCCAGTAGTGGATGATCGGCGACCTACAAGCACAGTCTGACATTATTCTCGCAATCAGCTCATCCGAGATGAAACAAGTAAAGTCGTGCACCAGCTCGAAATAAATATGGACGACCCTTAAGGCGATTTACGTTTCCAGGGGGCCGGCAAGCTTTGCTAAATTATCTTATCTCGACGAAAATGCTAGACGATGGAACCAGAGAACACACTCGAAAGTTCTTCGACGTAGTGGACAAACTCTTGGAAATGGACACTGATATAAACCAGGATCTACTCTCTGTGATCTTACTCCGCAGCCTCCCAGAGACATACGAAAACTTTCGCTGTACGATCGCTTTTCGTGACGAGCTGCCCTCCCCAGAGGCTTCGTGAATGAAAGTTATAGAAGAATACGAATCGCAAAGGAGATGCAGTCAGGAGACGCATCAGAATGCGATGCTGGCGAAAAAGGCGGAAAGCGGAACGCAAAAACAGAAAACAAACAAGGAACCCAAGTGTACAGTACTGGGGAACGACAAGAAAGACGCCCGAATGAAGTGCTTTAACTGCGGTGAAATCGGTCACAGAGCAAAAAAGTGCAAAGCACCGAAAAACTAACCAGTCAGCGGGAAATGCGATAGACGTGTCCTTCTACACTGCAGTTGAAGAGACAGCTGAAGCTGTACGAGCAGAAACACGGTCTGCCGACGCATGGTGTCTCGACAGTGGATGCACGTGCCATATGTGCAAGACCGCGAGTGTATTTAATAGGCTCGACAAGGAGAGTGCGGGGAAGCTCAACCTGGCCAGCAATTTGTGCACGGACATCAAAGGAAAAGGACCGGCGCTAGCACGTCTTCAGAGCAACGGGGAGGCAAAAAAGACCAGTTTCCAGAAGGCAGACTCGTGCCAGACTAACACACTAATCTAGCATTGGTTAGTAAGATCACTGACAATGGACTCAAGGTAACATTCCGTAAGACGCACGCAGAGATCGTCAATGATAAGGGAAAAATAATCATCACCGCACCGCAGAAGAACGATCTAGACTACTTGCAAGGAGGGGCGAGCGAAGAATGCAATGTAGCCAACAGCGAAGTAAATGGAGGCAAGCATTCCCTAGGTAACTGGCACGCACGACGAGGCCATTAGAACGTAGCCTACATCCGGCAGGCAGTGAAGAGTGGTGCGATAAAGGGAATCAACGTCGCAGGTCTCGAGCAGAATTTCGAATGCGAGATATGAATGCAGGGGAAGATAAGCAGACAGCCGTTTCCCAAGGCATCCACGAAAACGACGGAGATAGCAGATATAGTTCAATCTGAAGTCTCCGATGCAGAACCCCTCACTCGCGGGTAATAGGTATTTCTGCACCTTCATCGACGACAAGTCCGGATGAAGCGAGGTTAGATTTCTAAAGCAAAAAACCAAGTGCGACAGGAATTTAAAAAATACAAGGCTCTTGTAGAAACCCAAAAAAAAAATATCAAACGTCTGCAGTCCGACAACGGGCTTGAATATGGGAAGAAGTCGTTCAACGCGTTTCTCGACAAGGAGGGAATATCTTGACGTCTTACGGCTCCATACAACCCAACAACCCAGAGAAGAACGGAGTCGCAGAGCAAAGAAATAGGACCCTTGTAGAGACGGCCCGTTGCCTCTTCTTTCAATCTGGACTCCCGAAATCTTTCTGGGCAGAAGTTATAGCACAGCAAACTACATCCACAATTGATCCTCATCCAAAAGGTTGGAAGGAACAATACCGTATGAGCAATGGCACGGGCACCCTCTGGACGTATTTCACTTGGAAATATTCGGCAGTAAAGTGCACGTCATGTACAGGTGGATCACCAGGAGAAAGTTAGACCCACGCTCCAAGAAGGGTATCTTCGTCGGCCATTGCCTGGAAACCGAAGGCTATAGAATTTGGATTCCGGATGATCGAAAAGTGGAGGTCTCCCGAGACGTAAGGTTCCTCGAAGAGCCCCCTACGAGCCCACCGAGCCCGACGATAGGAAAAAAGCAAGAAAAAGTGAAAGCACAGAAGACGCGTTCCTCAACGTCAGCTTGACATTCACCAGGGAACTGAACCACGCCACTGAGACCCGGACTCCGACGAATAGATCACTGTGATGAAAGACAAAGTGGCTTCCATCCTAAAAAACGACACCTAGATCCTAATCAACCGAAACGAAGCCAACAGCATAGTAGGAAGCTTGGAAGGAATGGAAGCTTGGCAGTATGGAAGGAATTTTCTGGAAACTTTTGCTCCAATGGCCCGTCTAGACTCTATCAGAGTCAACTTATCCATCGCCGCTTAAAAGAATCAGCACGTACGCCAGTACAACATCGTGACGTCGTACCTTAACGGACGACTAGATGAGGGTACATACATTGATGTACCAAGCGGGCTGCCCCTTGTGCTGAATCATTTCACCCAGAGCATCAGACACGACCGTCGAATCGTCTCCAAGGCCAAGGATGCCTTGAAAAGTCTGTCCCAAGGCGGCAAAGTCTGTTGCCTAGGAAAGGCACTAAACGGGCTAAAACGGACGGGGCGTGCATGGTACAAACGGCTAGACGTCGAACTACGCAAAATCGGAGTCACTCTGACAGCCGGGGATTCATGCGTGTACCTGCTGAAGCCCGGGGAAAGGCAGATGATAATCGTAGTTTACGTGGAAAAAATATTGATGATTGGATGAAGCTCAAAAGCGATAGGAACTATATCTTTGCTACTCAAAAAACTTTAAAATGAAGGACCTTGAAACACCCCGACTCTGCCTGAAAATCGATTTCATCAGAAGCAGTGAGTACATACTCATCTATCAACGCACGCACATTCAGTCACTACTGAAGCAATACGGCATGGCTGAATCTCACCGTGTATCAACACCAATATGGGGCGGATCCAGGCTTCCGAAGGAAGGATATAACGAACGTTCCGAAGAATCTCCCTATCGAGAACTCGTTGTCAGCCTACTTGGCATCGCAAGAGCCTGCAGGCCCGGCATCTTTCACGCTGAAAGCTGCCTCAGTTAGTACAATGACTGCTTCGGAGAGGTGCACTGGCAAGCGGCGAAGAGAGCCCTACGATACCTGAAGGATATGCAAGACCTTGGCATCTGGTACTGCATCGGGGAGAATTTCGTCGCCGGCTATGTAGACGCGGACTACAGAGACTGCCTCAACAACAGGCGACCATTCACCAGGTTCGTGTTCATCGCCAGTGGAGGGCCAGTGTGCTGAAAATCAATGAAGCAGCCTACTACAGCCTTATCCATCCCCAAGGCCGAGTACATGGCACTCGCCGATGCAGGAAAAGAAGCCATACACCTACGACATTTCCTACTGGAGTTGAATACATTCTGCCCCACAAAAATTGTGTTGTATAATGACAACTTCAGTGCCAAAAAATTCGCCTTAAATCTGGTGTTCCATATTCGCACCAAGCACATCGACATACGTCCCGCTTCGTACGAAAAAATTGTGGAGTCTCGCGCCATCACTTTGGAACACCTAGCATCCGATAAAATGCCTGCCAACGTCTTAATCAAGATAATATCTAAGGAAAGACAACTATGCTGCGTGGAGTCCCTCGGACTCCGAAAGTTTGGAGAAAAGCTGTCCGAAGGGGACGTTAAGAGGAAGTGTTAAAACTAAAAACACGAGCCACATATCATCCTAGCGCCGCTGCCTTTCCAGTATCCTCTCGAGTCATTGGCAACTCGATGGAGGACGCTGACCTACCTCTTCCTTACTGGCACCTAGTTTTTCTTTATTGCTACAGTTAGTTGTTCGTCGTCGCTACTCACGGTCGGTCACGTCTCACGCGCAAGCTACCTCTGTATGTACACTCTATCGACATTAATATACTGTTTTACTTTCCACTACATCCTGATTGATAAATTTTCACTTCTTATTAAATATGGAGGACGATTATTACTCCTTTTATTTACCTAATATCAGATTGAATTGCTGTCCTTTATCTCGATCTATTTTTTCTTATGTGACATTTGGGCTAGCTTCTTTGTTTTGGTCAATGGTATTAAGTGATTTTTTATATTTTTATTCGGATGGAAGTTGTCGCAGGAGTATCTCTATCTTTGATTTATGAGAGGATAATGAAAATTACTCGGGCTATCTTTATTTATAAATACAATCTTTGCCTTTGCTGTTCTGTGAAGTGCTGATCAAGCTCCGCTTGTAGTTCTGCTCGGAGCTCTGTTCTGAACTGCAGACATTCTAGAATCTGGCTGTCCTTAACTGACTTAATTCTAGCTGCCTGATTCTGGATCTTAATCGACATTCAAGGATATTTCCTCGTTTTGTCCTGCTCTAGTTAATGATTTAGAGCCTCAAGATCTTTTTAAGGGGACTCCAGCGGGAAAAGTTAAGAGATCGTAGGTAGTTACACTAATAGATAAGCATCTGCTGATTCCAGCAGTGTCTTTATTTACCCATCTAACCGTGAAAAATTTCGAGATAATTGCTCTCACAAGTTTACACATCATTCACAACCTCTTATGGAACAACGTTAAAATATGATAATTTTTTAACCACAATGGCGGAGTTATATATTAGGGCAGTAACTGTTTTATAGAGAAAAGTCTCAGCATTCAGATGGTACCTTGAAAAATATAGGTAACCCTAGGAAAATTTGAGATATTCCGTAAAGTACTGAGCAAGTCGTCGTATTAGTATGCAGTTATACATTTATATCCATGATGGTGCTTGCAGTCCACATCATATTTATGTACTCATTTATACTTACAGCAGTGATACAAAGTGATCCCATTATTTTCGGGTAGGTATCAGTGTTCACTGAGAACCCGTTAAGTGCTCCCTGAAAAATGGAAGTGTTGGTCTAATCTATTGTTTATTTAGTTCCAATTGATTTTTTTTAAATTCTATCTTTAAGTTTTTCTTGCGCGCGTCGTGTCTTTTTGAAAGTCTGGTACTTTTTTCTTAAAGCTATCTTCTCTAACTTTCAAATCATTTAATCTACAATCTTTTTTAAACTTAGCTATTTCTATCTGGCTTTTTAAAGAACCTTTAATTAGAATGTGCTGCTTATGTTCAGGGACAGTACGAATTACACCAAGACATTTTTCTATTGGATTAAAAACGTCTCACATATCCTGAGCTTTGCTTATATCCCCTCCTAAAATGATCCAAACCAAGTTATAATTAGCAGACAACCAGCCGAACGCAAGCTGTATCACCCGGAAACATAATCAAGCATACACACATGAATTACACACTACAATATTTTTAAACTAGTTGATTTTTATTTTGAAAACTGTAGTTAAAAAAAAATACTTGTAAAAAAAGAAAGGTTGCGTTTTTTATTTTCTACAAGCTAGTATTTTCTTCAATTTAATTAAGTGGCTGGAACTTTTGATTTTCTGATAGTACTCCAGCTACTTTTCAAGTACTAAGCGAATAAATAAATTAAGTTCCTAAAAAATGAGCACCTCTAATTATTAAAATCATTATAGTTACATCTATATCAAACGAACCGCAAGTTAGAAAAAAAACACAATTAATGATTGAACCATTTGTACGGATGGACGGGTTTTGGTTTCGATTGAAAAATATTGCTAACGTTTGTCGTACAAAATCTGAAATTGACTACATATAATTTATTTTTGTTTTCAGCTTCGCTAACTCTACAAAATGAATGTCGGAATGTAATATTACGGCACACGAAGAAGACTGGAGTTGACTCTCTCCCTCTACCAAAAATGTTAAAGAAATATCTTCTCTATCAATGACAGAAGTATATTTTTTTATGGATCTTCTTTTCCGATGAAAATGGAAGTATGGATATAATTGTGTCCATTTGTACATGTATTAGCAAATAAAAGTTTTTTAAATTGATTATATTTTATACAGCGTCCTCAGATTTTTTTTGAAAATTTAATATTTAATAGAAAATCGAAAAATAAGTTACACGTATTTTTTGTGTTGGTTTACATCTGTATTAAGCTGCTTTAAAAAAGGTGAGTTGACTTCTAAAGCTTAATCCAAAAATAGTTTTTTCTAAATATTTTTAGTTCTCATTTGTTCGGGCATAGTTTTGCTAACTGTATTCTTTTATTGACCAAAATGTACCTTCAAAATATTTAAACCTTAATTTAAAGGTAGTCACTTAAAAGTTGTTTGGGCTAATAAAAAGCTCTGTTATAAACATTATATATATATATATATAGTTATTTTCACTATACCCTAAGCTTTGCTTCCCCACCCGATCCTACCCTTCCCAACGCTTCCCCAACCTTTCCCACAATTTACGTTCTTTTTCTTTTATTTTTTAGCTAAATCTGACTGTTAAAAACTTCCGAACGCTGCCCCACCCTTTCCTACGCTTACCCATGCTGCCACACCCCTTTCCCACGCTGCCCCATTCCTTTCCCACGCTCCCCACACATTCTTTCTTGCTCTATCCCGTCTCCATGCTCTCTTTATCCTATACATCACACATATGTCTGAAATAACAAAATTTTTTTTAACACGTTATGAATTTTCTTTTATTTTAAAATAATATTTGAAAATAATAATTTTAAAATTAATCTCAACAATGCTATCTGAAAATAAAACAGTACATAAACCAACAAGTTTTTAATAATACATGTATATTAACATTTTAAAACAGTTTAATGCATTCATTTAAAAGCATTTATTAAATTGACAAAGTATATTGTATAAATATTACTTATTTAATTTTTTGTAAGTTCAAATGTCTTTTTAAAGCAATTTTTATTAAAAATCTTCTTTCACATTGTCTACAAATATTTTTGTCGATAACTTTTTCGTACGTTAGGTGATAAACTCTTTTGTGACTGTTGTTGCAGGTGTCATGTGTATACATTTTTTAAAATTTGTGCTCCTTCAATTGATTTGTTTATGTTTCATTATTTTCCTCAAAGGTGACATGTACAACTTTGTTTTGTATACATTTTTATTTGTTCGGTTACTACAGAGTAATCCTTAAATCTTAAGATGCAATTCTTACATTTAAAATCTCAATTTCTGGAAATAAAATAGATTTTAATATTTTAAAACTGTAATATGTAATACGTTTTGTAATGGATATTTTCATGTCAATAATACTTCTTTGAATACATTGATGTTTGGTACAAAGATATGATGAAGTCAGGATTTACCACGAATATTGTTAGATTTTAAAAATTTTCTGTCAGACAATAGTTTTTATTTTTGATTTGTCTTCAGAATCATTTTAAATGGAAATATTTTTTGGATTAGTTGATTTCTATCTTGAGGATGATTTGAAGAATTTTTTTCAGAGCCTGGACGTCCTTGGCAGCATTATGCAGTGCTTGTAATTTGTACTCTGGTGCAAAGTCCTGGAACAAAGATCCAAGAGTAAATTTACCTTTCTGCTGTTTTCTGTCTTACAGAGTCTATTTAAAAATCCACAACAAGTCCGCAAACCCTTTAACGCAATTGCTAAATTCCATGTACAGCAAACAATGTTGTATAAATCTAATAAGTCTTGGGTTATCAAACTGTCGAAAAAAATTAAAATTTATTAGTCAATTACTGAAGGGTTTTGGGTGAGGAAAATAAGGAAACGACTTTATTGATTTTAATTTAGAAAATGATTTATTTAACTGACTTGACAAAAACTAACTGGCGACTGACTATAACCAACTTGATTGTATGCACAGACTTTATAAAGTACAAAGGAGAGCTAAATGTTGCGTGTGCACTTGACTATGGTCAAATTAGAACTGGCTCACCCCTGACTGGCACTGTACGTGCTTCTCCTCTAACACATACACACATACGCTCGCGCAAACGCGCATGCCTACAGCCTATCGATACAGTCGTGCACTTCAACACTCCCTCCCGTCTTGAGATAGCTAAAGAGTTATACAAAAATAGATATAAATTGAAGTCACACAGTATTAATATTTTTAATATCGATTTTCCATTGCGCTGGTAACAAAGGTCAAACAGGCCAGGGATCATGGTCGTCCAATGAGCACCTTACTTCTTATCTGAAACAGAATGTATCATATTAATTATTTATTTTAATTACAGACTTCATTAAAGATCTGATTTCTGAATTTTTCGTCGAGCTCGATAGGCAAGGGTTTCGTAAAAATGTCTGCCGTTTGTTCTTTGGTACTCAACCACCTTACATTTACTCTGACATAAGTCACACATTCTTTGACATAATGTTCGTGAATTTCTGTCATATGTCTCAATTTTCCGCTTCCACTTATTTTTAAATTTAATTCCGCTGTCTTATTATCACACCATAGACCAGCTGGACAAAAGGTTTTGTTAAGGATGATTTTGAGACAATTGTCTACTGCCATCAATTCTCTATATGCTTCACTTAGTGCCACGTATTCGGCCTGACATGTTGACAATGCTACGTGGGTCTGCTTGTGAGTTCTCCAGGCTACAGAATCTCCAAAGAGTTTGATGACATACCCGCTCGTAGTCAGAGAGCCCTTGCAGTCACCAAAACTGGCATCCGAAAAAGCTTCTAAGTTGTCCTGCCTTCCTAAGAACTTTAGCCCAAAAGATTTAGTGCCTGCCAAGTACCGGAACACTCTTTTTATCATGTTCCAATCTTCATCTCTTGGATTTATCTGATGTCGACTGAGTACATTTACAGCATAGTTGATATCTGGACGTACAGTGTTAGACACGTATAATAGACAGCCCACAGCCTCTCGGTAGGGAAAATTTTCTGTCGATTTTGTCTCCTTCAAACCATCCAGCCTTTCAGATTGTTCTCTTTGTTTCCTTTGTTGATTCAACACATGTCCAGTGACCATGAGAGTTTTTACAGGTTTTGAATTTTAAAATCCCAATTTAGCCTAAATTTTATTTATGTAATCAGTCTGAGTCAAGGTTAGGACCTGCCTCTCCCTGTCTCTTCTGACTTCGATACCTAGAAAAGCTTCTACTTCACCGAGATCCGTCATCTTAAATTCGCTTAGCAGACTTTCTTTAACAAACTTTAACCGATTTGGATTATTACTTGCAATAATCATATCATCAACATATAGAACTAATAAGAATACCAGGGTAAAGAAATAAAGGGCAAGAGCCAATAGTTATTAATTAAGTAAAGATATATATTTAGTATAAGTTGTGGTGAGAGAGTTTTATAAAGCGAGACGCTTACGGCAGAAGGTAGGCCGAGCGCGTAAGGCGAACTAAACAGAAGAAGAACATGGCGCTACATATTGCGTACCTACGCATACACACGTACACACACATGTGTATATATGTATAAGGTGAGATACAAGTACCAACAAGAACTAAAATTAGAATTTTGTCTGCCTTGTGCCCAGTAAACAGGCATGGTTCTAAAATATGTGACTTCAAACCTATTTTAATAGCTGCTTCTAAAAATCTTTCATGCCATTTTTTAGGACTAACCTTTAGCCCGTACAAGGCTCTTTGCAGCTTGCAGACTTTATTCTAATGTTCTTGATCCGTGCAGTTCAAACCTTCTGGTATCTCCATATATATTTCATCATCAAGAGTACCATTAAAAAAAGCTGTTTTTACGTCTAGCTGACATGTATTCAGATTTAGTTTATTTACCAGAGCTAGAACCGTTCTGATCAAGGTCAGTCTCGACACCGGGGCATAAGTTTCTGTCAAATCGTATTAATTTTTGTCTTTGAATCCTCGAATCACCAGCCGTGCCTTATAGTTTTTCTGCTCTTGAGAGTCGATCTTTTTCGTAATTACCCAGCGGGAGTCAATTATATTTGGGAGTCTGCCGTTTATAAGCCCCACAGGTCTGTCTGTAAGAATCCATACATCATTTTTCGCCATTGAATCAAGCTCATCTTGTATCGCTCGAATCCAGCCTTCGCGATCTGCTGCCTTTATTGCTTCTTTGTATGAAGACGGGTCTTCATTTATTTCAGCCTGAAGCAGGTAGTGAGTGAGATCTTCTGCAGACGTATCTTTATCTGCCATATCTGTATCATATTTTTTTAAAGTTAGATTTCTCATGAGATCGTCAGCAATAGCCAAACCCGCAAAACTGACATCTAAAACTGGATTTTTACACTTCAGGTTTGTATCTGCCATGTTTGCTTCTAACTCTGTTGACTTTTTCAGCCTTCCTGGTTTTCTTCGTACGACTGGAGGCTCTCCCTCCGATGTTGCCATCTCTTCCCTTTCTTTCTTGAAGATCAAAAACCACTCATCTAGTTTTATATCTACTGTCACGTTCTCCCAGTTTTTAATCGAACTTTTGCCATATATGTCTCCATATACAAAACGCTCGTTGAATCGGACGTCCCTACTCTCGTAGGATTTTCCTTTGTCAGGGCAAAGCAGCCGATACCCTGTGGGTGTGTAATCTACCATAAATGCTCTCTTTCCTTTGGCCTGGAATTTTGTGTCTGTATTTCTCTGAAGTCTCAAGTAGGAGACACAACCAAATCTTTTCATCTGACTTATATCCATCCCTTAGTTTGGCACAAGCTTCACTAAAGGGATTTCCATACTATTTGAACGATGCGGAGTGCGATTGTACGCAAAAACTGCCGCGTTCAAGGCCAAGTCCCACATATTCTCCAGGAGTCCCGAATCATACATGAGAGCTCTGACTTTCATTTGAATGGTTTTATTCAGCCTTTCCAACGTGCCATTTAACGCGGTGGTATCCGGACAGCTCAACTGGAGTTCCGCTCCAAGACTATTTAACACCTTTCTGGTAGATCCTCCCGTGAATTCTGTACCCTGGTCTGACCTTAGATAACACACTTTAGTATCATATCCTAACAAATTTTTACACCCTTTGACGAAATTTTCTAAGCATTCACTCGTATCACTTTTGTTTTTTATCGGGTATTCCACGGCAAATCTCGAGAAGTCATCAATAAATACAAATATGAATTTGTACCTTTTCGGAAAAGATGATGGACTTATTACTCCCATTGTGTCTGAATGGATGATCTGAAGTGGTCTGGCTGCTCTTTCTCGCACGGAGGGAAAAGGCAATTTTTGAGACTTTGTTCTCGAACACACGTCACACATCCTTATTGTATCACTAAAGACAGCCTCCCTCCGACTTTTAATATCCGGGTATGCTTTCTGCAATTCTCTGAGATGTTCTAGTGACGCATGTACCAACCTGACATGCCACAGCATAGCCCCGTTATTGTCTTTAAATATTTTACATTTTTCAGAGAATGGACTCTGCACTTTATTTATTAGCTTAGTCTCGACTGTCCCGACATCATAAAATTTTCTATCTTGTATTAGAAACACGTCGTCAAAGAAACTATCATCTAGATCCACCCTTTCGATCAAGCTCTTCGAGTTATTTGCTAAGTTCATGCTTTCCGGAGCTGAATTTTCAGGACCAGCTTGTGCTTTTGACTCCGCCGTCAGTATTTTCATTGTTTTACCACTTTCAATCTGTCTTTGACCCGGCTTTTTAATGTTATCTGACTTTATGAACTCGACTGTCCAGTACGGTTTTTGATATATTCCTGATATCCAGACATTTTCTGTTTCAGGGTCGAAGATGCTAATCTCTTTATCATCTAAATAGATGGATAAACCCATGTCAGCAAATTTACGTAAAGAGAGTAAATTCCCGACCAAGTCCTGAGCACAAACTACTCCGTTCAACTCAACCTCATTGTTACTATTTTCAAGTACCATCCTTCCTACTCCCTTCGTTTTCACATCTGCAGATGAGTCTGAATTCGCACATTTAATTTTTCCAATTTTCCTTCTGTCAAGATTTTCAAATAATTTTTCCGATTTAGTAAAATGGTCGGTCGCTCCCGAATCGGCGATGAATTTGATTTTATCAGTCTCATTTGATTCTAAATTGTTTACCCAATCCGCAGAGTTTGAAAACAGAGTTTTGAGAGGCTCAATCAACGTCAGAGACTCACCTATATTTGAAACCGACTTGGTTTGTTTTCCCTTAGTATTTCGGTTCTAGTCAGAAAATTCCTGTCTTTTAGAGTCTCTTTCATCTCTGACGTTGCTAGAATCTCTTTTCTGCCCAAAAACCCGGAAATTTGAGCGGCCCTGGCCACCGCCACGGCCGCGGCCGCGGCCACCTCGATTCTCTCGGCTTCCTTGCCCCTACCTTTTAAAATCCCATGAATCTGACTTAAATTGCTCACCACATCTTAGGCTGCACTTCTTGTGGGCTGGTATGTCGTTTACAAAAGTGCCACAGGTGTAGCACTTTTTGAGCCCGGTTCCAGCCTTCGGGCATTGGTCGGCCATATGATCCCAGTCGTCACAGTTAAAACACCGAAGCCGATCCTGGGGCCAAGAAGCTGCCAACGCCGTCCTCGTGGGTCGGCCTCCGGTTGCTTCTGCCAGGCCTTCAGACTCAACCTTTAACATGTACTATATAAGATTTTGGTACGTCATACCCTTTCCGTCTTTGCTTTGAATTTTAAGGGTGAAATCTGTCATCTGTATGCTAGGTACCACTCCAACCACAGCGGTATAAAAAGCATCTCTCTTTTCTTCTTCAGAAAAGGGACCAGACGTACTTATGACCTCATAGTTTCTCACTAATTCTTTAAACCTTTCAATAAATTTAGAGACCGATTCTTTCCCGTTATTAAATTTGATTTCGTGCAACTTCCTCCGAATCGCGGCCGTGTTGATAAGTGTTTCTCCCCTTTTAAAATCTTTCAGACTTTCTAGAATTTCAATCGGGTCTTGCAATCGCAATATTCTGAGATGACATCTCTCAGCTACTCTGTTTAATAGTAGATCCCGGACTTTTATCTTATCATCAAGAAACGCGTCTTCACTTATTGACTCTAAGTTTTTAATCGAAGGATCAATAACATGCAGTAGTCCCTTTGACCAGAGTTTTGACTTTCATTTATCGTAAAAGACTTCAAATTTAACCTCTTTAGTTAGGCTGTAATTAAAGAAATTTAGAGATTCACGCCCGAGTCTTGTATTTATTGAGTTTGAAATGGTTGTAGCAATAAGTTCCGCGCCACTTTTAGATATGCTATCTGCCTTTGTTCCATCAAAGAAATTTTAAAGTTTTTCTTTTATGCTTAGCTGGTTTCTTCCAGATCTTGGCGTCGAGTGCAAGGGAGGTCCGGGATTAGCCAGTGCCTCAAGTCTCACCAGCCTTTCATTCCACCTACTCAGCCTTTGATCAAAATTTTGCAGGACCGAGTAGAACTCCTCCCTTGCCCGCTCCGCTTCCTGCCTTTCCTCTTCAATCTACCTCCTTCCTTCTTTGCTCTGCCGACTTCCTCCTTTCCTCTGCCGTCTTCCTATTTTCTTCCTCTTTCCTTTTCAACATACGGTCGAATTTGGCCATCATGTTTTCTAGCCTTTGCGTTGGATTGTTTTCTGCAATTTTTGAGAATTTATTTTCATCTGACGTTGACTGCCGTTCAAGTACTGTCTTTGACCATTTATATTTATTTGGCACCGTTTCTATTTTCTTTATACTTATTCGCGGGGTTTCGCTTATGCTTAGTTTGAAAACGGTTTCTGCTCGTTTTTCCGACGTATTCTCAATGCTTGCCTTTCTGTCTAACTTAAATTTCTCGTCACGTTTTCTGACATTACCGATGGCATTTAGAGCATCAGTATCAGACGTTTTATAAACTGACTTAATCTCGTCAACTGTCTTATTCGCATCGACCTACTTTACAAATAACCCGGGTTCATTTTCAGCAGAATTTCCATTTTCGAAATCTTCCTTAAAAAGATCTCCTGGTAGTGTTAGTTTTCCACCCTTAAGGTCGAGAAAATTCAGCAAGTACAAAATGTCGTTTTCAAACAGGAATTCTAAAACATAATAAATATCAGGAGTCTTTAGAGAGTTAACCTAGACCGACCGAACACAAGTCGTTTCTAGTCACTCGGTCCGGTGCACACAAACGTGCTCAAACACAAAGCACTATTGTGTGCTGGGCACCTACACAGTCCTGCGTAGCCGAACACAAGCCTCACGTGACTGTGCAGGTCACAGCGAAAAATTTAAGAATATATATTTCACACCTTCGACGTTTATAATATCACTCCCGACATGGGCCCTGATGCAGCTTTCGTCCGCCGATAACACTACTTCCGAGTCTCGTACATTTGGCCCTACGCGCAGACAAATGCCATGACAAGCTCTTGACAGAGCATCGAAAGTCCGCTCATCTAAAAGAAATTCGCTGCCTTTTATACGAAAAATATTTAACGGACTATCTCTTATTTTTATTTTAATTAGGTATCTGCCTTTGTTGTATCGATCCCAGAGTGTTTATGTATCACCCTTACTGCCTTCGTTTACGCCAAAAACAAAACACCGACCGAGCACGCACACGGTTACTACGCCAGAAACCGAGAGAGAGAATTATTACTGGTTAGAAGTCACGCATCGTTGTACAATGCGCGCCAGGGCATGTGGTCTCCTGTTAGTAAGACAGAGACCGAACGCTTTCTCTCTGCTCGTTACTTCTCCCTTTCTTTTCCCGCACATTCAAAAACAACCGAGCACGCGCCCGGGACGCTTTTGTCATCGCGTGCGAATAGACAGTCTTATTTTTTCAGAATTCTTCTAGGAACTCACTGACCTTTTCTTGTTTTTGACTGTCTCTCACCGTAGCACTGTATCCGAGATTCGATACAGAACACTTAATGATATTGCTATCACTTACCGACATTTTGCACCTCAAGCCGAGCTGTGCTTGTCGCCTCGGGAGATCCTGGTTCACCATCGCCGTGGCCTCATCCTCAGTCCCGGTCACCGTGAGCTCCTCCTCGACTGAAGACGCGATCTCCTCGCTCTTTTCCTCCGCCAGAGCTGGTTTCGTGTTCACCATATTTCACCTGGGGACACGAAAAAGTAAAACGCACAAGAAAAAGAAAAGTGCGGTGAAGCGTGCTGGGGTCCGCAACCTGAAGGGTTTTGGGTGAGGAAAATGAGGAGACGACTTTATTGATTTTAATTTAGAAAATGATTTATTTAACTGACTTGACAAAAACTAACTGGCGACTGACTATAACCAACTTGATTGTATGTACAGACTTTATAAAGTACAAAGGAGAGCTAAATGTTGCGTGTGCACTTGACTATGGTCAAATCAGAACTGGCTCACCCCTGACTAGCGCTGTACGTGCTTCTCCTCTAACACATACACACATACGCTCGCGAAGACGCGCATGCCTACAGCCTATCGATACAGTCGTGCACTTCAACAATTACATAAAAAGACAAAATAATTTATAAATCAGAAAGTAACGAACGAGAATCCATTATTAGCGAGTTAAATAATAGGACGCTTAAAACCCTGCAGGAATCGTACGAATTTTTAACAAGCGATCTTGGTAGACACAACAGTCATACGATGCTCGTACAAGTGTAGTTGCCCTTCCGAAATATAAAGCTTTGTTATCTGTGTTGCTGGGTTTGTAAAGGGCCTGGATGGTATAGTATACGAGTTGAAATCATTGTCCTCTTCAAATGAAGCAGCTGAAATCTGAAATAAAGAATCAGTTTTTGATTTCAAGTCTTTTGAAATATATAACTATTATTGTTAACAAAAATATACTTACTTGGACAATATTATTTTGAAAATATGAGCCAGTAGTTTCCAAATCGTAGAGTAGTACCTTGCAAGTTGTTAAATCGATTTTTTCTTGAGTGCAAACTGTGTCAGTAGACTTGAAACATCGGTAGATGCAAAACCACTTTTACAGGTAATGCCCTTTTTTCTGTTATAGGGTACATTTTTAGAGGTTCATTGATTTTTGAGAGTTTGTATATAACGTTTTGTCGTAGTAGTTTTTAAACGTACTAATTAGGTATAAGACTTGAAGGTACGAGGAACTTCCGATATTCTGTGTCACGCCTAATTTCTTAAAAACCAAACCGGACTATTGGCAGCCAATATTTTTCTGACAAATATCAGCGCTCATACAAATAGCCAATGACTCTAATACTGTCTAATACCTGGCTTTTGGACATTTCGTTGAAATGATTGGATTAATTGATTCGTTAGCCTGAGTTGAACCATCCTCTGAAATTTTCTGGAAGTTGGAAACATAACGATTTATCAGCTCACTTACATTTACTTTTAAGTCTATATCTGTCAAAGGCTTACATTTAGGTAGATATTTATGGGTATATTGTTTATCCATAGACCCCTCGCACCAAGTGCCACAGAGAGTGTGATCATCATCAGCATGGGGTACTATAGCTTTTAAAGCCTATTAAATTTTTTCAGCTCTCCCTTATTTTGTTTATTAGCTATTAAAAAGCTTTTACCAAAGTAACTGATGAGACTTGGTGATAGTTTTAAAACATATAAATGATTGGTGGAACTTTTTTCACATGATTAAAATCTGACCATTTCTTCACTTCGTAATTTGCTTTTCTTCTAACAGAAGCTGTTGTGCAGCTATCATCATAACCAATGAAGGTCCTTACTTCAACATTCTCTTGCTTTAAGTAATTATTGTCTGTAAATAGTTAAACTGACATATCTGCTTCCATGGACTTAGTAGACCCTTCATAATTATTGTTGAAATCATGATCTTCTTTGGGATCTAAAGTCTTGCAGAGACGACAATCTTTGCACCTTACTGCAAAAGCGATCACTTTTTCGGTAAAAAATCCAATAGCCGTTCCATGACCTTAAGTATTATTATTCTTGTATTTTAAAAGTATATTTAAGAAAAAATGAGAACATGTAAGACTGTAGTTAAAAATCAATTAATAAAAAAAAAAAAAAAAACAGTCATTCTTATAACTGATTAACCGCTCAAACTATTGTAAGATCGACCTGTTCCTCGTTTTTGTCACCTGGTGTCATATGATACCTTTAAAAAAATGGACGACAAGTATTATAATTATTTGCTAGTGTATATTGGTGCCCTCCGGTGAATTTGGAAATTCAAAGTGATCAGTGATCCGTTGGGGGCGAAATGTAAGAAAATAAATAAATACAAGTAAAGTGTATTTAAATTTTCTGCGTTGATTTATTGATGCGCAACGTTTCGCTGACAATATGCGTCAGCCTCATCAGGCTACAAAATTAAAATTAAAAACACACAATGAGTGATCTGGAAGGCTCAAACACAAAAATACAATAAATTTATTGTAAATTGTTACCGCAGATACTTTGCGGCTCCGCCTATATAAGCGCTGGCTTGTGGTTGTAATTGATTGTCAGTCGACAGCACGACAGGTGACGAGTAAGTCAACCAAACTTACGAATTCTCGCGTATCTGCGGTAACAATTTACAATAAATTTATTGTATTTTTGTGTTTGAGCCTTCCAGATCACTCATTGTGTGTTTTTAATTTTAATTTTGTAGCCTGATGAGGCTGACGCATATTGTCAGCGAAACGTTGCGCATCAATAAATCAACGCAGAAAATTTAAATACACTTTACTTGTATTTATTTATTTTCTTACATTTCGCCCCCAACGGATCACTGATCACTTTGAATTTCCAAGTATTATAATTGTTTCGAGGTTTTCCATTCACTCTGCATAACAAAAAATAAACGAGTAAAGAATTTGGAAAACTTGAACATAGATGTCAAAGCAACGTTTATCATCTTTTTAATACTATACTGTATTTAAATATTAGAATTTTATACATACGAGTTGAAAAAATAAGAGAGCTTTTACTTGAATTTGTAGCAATAAAAACAAAAAAGTAGTTGACAAGAAATTGAAAAAAAAATGGTAAAAAAATCATCTTGTAAAAAAATTGATCAGAAAGTCACTAAAAAAATTGTAAACAAAAAAAACGTTTTTCGAACCATGAACTACGAGGTAATTATTAAATCTTACAAATTCTGCTCTGGTTTATTCTATGAAGTGAGTTTTTATCTAATCGAATAGCTTTAATGCACAACTCTTCTGTCACTTCCTCTATTGCACGACCAACTATTCTTTCACTTTTTTTTTGTTGCTAGAGCAAGCCCTGTTGCGTCTATAGCTGACAAAGCTGTATTTTTTCAGAACTTGTATTTTAAACGTTACTGTACATATGTTGTACTAGCGGCCCCCTGTTTCGGCTTCGCCCAAGACTTACGAAATGGAACACCGTAGTATGTTGACATCTAATGTGAAACATTTTCAGTTAGAAATTTTGCGTCTATTCCTGGCCCTTCTCAGAACAAAAATCTTTTTATTAAAAACATGTTTGTTAGGAATCCATACAGTTCATTTGGTCAAATAATAAGCTGTGCAAATTAAAAACATATAATTATGCTGAAAAGTACCGTGCGTTCCATATGTCATAAAATAATCGTTGGCCATAAGGGGCCGTTGGCTTGCAGTTTCTCCTGTACAATTTACGAAAAGGGCTATTTTTTATAGCTGTTAAGATTTGAAGCTCCCAAAAAATATATACTAAATAGAATTTTTTTTCTCTTATCTCAAAACTTTATGAGCAGAGTAACAAAGTCCTGAAGCTTAATCTCTACATTTTTTATTGCCACAAAAATACCAATACATTTTCTACTTATTTGGAAATTTGAAAGATTTAAGAGGTTAGTCTAAGGGTTCAATGAAAAACTGATCTCTCACGTAATGGATTCTTTAATTATCGATTTTGAAGCTGCTGTTTCAATCTCGATAAATTTTTTGCGTCAGTTTCTTGACGCCTAAAATTGTATTCATTAGATACATTCGAAGTTTTCCTTCCAATTCATCTTCTTGTGACTTTTCGCATGCTTAAGACTTTTGTGACCCCTAAAGGCTATTTTCTGTCAACTTTGTTAAGTTTTAATATATTTGTAGGCAAGGTAGTTCGACGTCCAATCGCCCTAAAAAAGACCGGTAAGCTTATTAAGTAAACTCTTTCTTGACTAAAGTTTACAGCAATTATAACTGCCTAGATACCTCAGGATGATCTTCTCTGGCCTGCTGTTGAAGTCCCAGACTGATCGAGAGAAAAATTGCAAAGTCCGAAGCTTTGGAGCTAGTTGTAGGGATCTTTCCTAACGTCTCCTAGTATAACGTCGACGACGTTGGTGTCTAAAGCACCTTTTTTTTGCAGATTCAGTTGTTTTGGTGATCTAAGATGGGGAGATTATTTCGTGATGCTTGCCCGTTGGAGACTGTCCCGTTGGATCAAGTTTTTTTTCCCTTCATAGCTGTTAGGTTTGCCCACCGCAGACCTTGGAGAGGATCGGTGATTCCTGGTTGAATATTTAGAGTCAAGAGGGTAATATAGGGTCGTCACACACTGGGGTTCCCAGCCTTGCAATGAATAACTCTGCTCATGACGACTGCCAGTGAACGACTGACTTGGTTTAATAGTGGCCGTCTTTAGTTAACATAGTTCTTTAGTCGACGAATTGCTTCAAGAAATGGTAGTAATAATGTATTTGCTGGCAAGGTAGTTTCAACTTAAGTGGCCCTTGAAAGAACCGATGAGATTGATGGTTAAGTAGGGAACGTAAATAATTATAATGATCCTGAAAAGGGCCAGTGGTGAAATTTCCAGCTATTCCTTATTATTATTCTTGATGATAAAGAACTGGCTGTGGGTAGCCTGACTCTTACCCTTAAAGTCTCTGTATACGGAGACCGTGGTGCAGGGACGTACGCCGCTGACTAAAGAATATTTCGTCTTTGGCTCGTTCCCCGGATAACCAATTGCTCATTGTTAGTCGAGAGAGTTTGCCTGGAGAATGCCTTCTCTGTAGGTATGCCGTTGGGATGACCTCTAAGAAGGCGGCTATTGTAGCTGCCCGTACTCTTCAGGGCTGTCTCCCGTGGCTTTCATTTGTATTAAAAAATTATCTTACGGCACTAGGCCGGATGGTGGAACGGCCACATAATTCTCAAGTATTGGAGCAGGTTGCGCACTGGCTAGACACGTCTCCTGGTATTCTGCTGGAGACGTTATCAGTTTGAATAATTTTCTATTTGTGCACTCGTCAATCCCGGAGGTTCAGGGTGCAAGTAGACCTAGGTCACTTGCCCATAATCTACATCCTTGATGCAGCTCGTTAATATGCCGGAGTACGACTGCAGAAATCTTTGAGACGCTCTGGCTTATTATAACCACACTTATTTAATTCTGTTGTAGGTAACTTCAATTTTTTGTCAACGTCATCTAGCGGATCCTACTGAACTAAAGTAAAAAGCTGGCGTAATTTTTGCAAAACTTAGATCTTATTTATTACTATTGTTCTTAAATTTTTTAAGATGAAAACTACAATAAAACCATCTAGGAAGTGTCAAGAATCGGTATGCAAAATTTCAGCAAAATCGGTTCAGCAGTTTTCGTGGTTAGCGATTACAACGGTTTTACCGACTTTGCTTTATATATTAGGAAGATGTACCATGTATTTTCTTATCCAAAGCTAATTTAATATTGACTTCATACGCTGATTTATTTCAACTGATACGTTCATTAGTGTGAACTATATTTATAATATTGCATTTGGTACAACTGACTTTGAATACGCTAGCCAACCCTATCTCTTTCTCGTCCTTTGCATTCAATAATAAGAAAGGAATAGTATAATTTGCACACCATAACTAAGAGGCCAATGTTTTGATTTCAATAACGTGCCTTGGCTTTTAGATTGTACAAGTCACATTACTATTATCCTAAAAATATTATGACTCTAAAATATTTACTTTAGAAAGAAAATTTTTTAAAGTGAAACTTCTTATACTGGGCCGTGAACAGCCACGTGAGAGGAAATGCATTACGAAAAAACGTAGCCACCTACCCTGCGGCCCAAGCTCTCTCCTCAATTTTTTCTCTTATACACTCCCTCCCACTTCATCTCTCTCTTTCGCAGCGTGCACCACTCTACTGTCTACCATTCCGTCTCTCTTTCTCTAGTAAGTACGCTGCTTGCTCTGTTTCCCTTACGATAGTACTAAACCTATATATATATACACATATATTATAGGTATGTTAGTATCTATGTTTCTATGCTACGACGAAACGCTAAATCGATACGCTTGCTCAAGCACACGCTGAGGTATACTTACAGAGGCAAAGTATGCATATGTATTTTGTATACATTTGTACATGTTGCACGTCTCAGTCATTATATTAATGGACACTTTCATACGTATACATTTTTTTTTTCCTTCTTATATTATAGTGCTCTACGTCCGGCTCCTTTAATAAGGGCACTACTATGGGCACTTAGCACTTGGGAAAGGGACATGGAAAGGGAAGGGAGGCGTTCCATTACTGGGAGGGGGTAGGGGGAAATTAGGCAATTATGCTGCGAGAAGGTCGCCTAAAACCTCCTCGAGGAGCATTGCGTGGTGAAAAAGCACATGTGAAAAATCACAGAGGTACTTGCCAGAAAAAGTCGCACTGGCCGGGAATCGAACCACGGTCTCCCGCGTGCCAATCCACAACCTAGCCGACTGAGCCACCGTGCGCTTTTCATACGTATACATGTATGTAAAAAAACGCACAAAAAGTATTAAATGTGTATAATACGACAACCTTTCCTTTGAAAACAATAAAAAATGCTGTATCTTGAAAGGGAAGAGAAATTGGCTAAAAATAACGATTTGCACGAGTTTCCTCAAGGGGAACTATATGATCGAAGTGCACAAATATAGAGGGGTTGGGTTATACGCTGGTTATTACGGTCGACAGCGCCACTTTTGGTGGTACAATCGCGATCTTTTTTCAAGAATATGAAAAAATGAAAACATTCTTTGTAAATGATAATAATAATAATAATAATGATAATAATAATAATAGACGTGGGTTTGTCGCGATTAAAAAAAGCGGATTTACTTTTTATTTAGTCGTGATAGTGCATATAATAGTTTCTGCACCACCACTTTTGCACATTTTGACCGCACGATGATGAGCAACTTAAGGTAGTAGTCGACCAGAAACACTTTTCTTCCGATTTTCTTGAAATTTTGTATATGGCTTAAGATAGCAATTATTCATCATGAGCCAAAATTTGAAGAGGCCGGGCGGTATGGTTTCAAAGATATTAAAGTTTTAACGTTGAACTTTTAACACAGAAAGTATAGGAAAGTGCCAGATTGGGGGTCGATTTGTGAACGAAATTGCTCATATCTCTAAAACGCTTTTTACAATGTTTCCAAAAAAATAGTATGATATAATTCATATTATAAAGCAACTGTAGTTAAACTTTGAAAGGGCTCAGCGACATAGTTTTTTAATACGAGCCTGGAAAAATTGATAGCTTTAGTGCAGCTGCATGAGAAGAAAAAGGACAGCTGTATATTGTGGACCTCATAACCTATGCATATACTACAGTGCAGTATGGCACGCACTGTAGAGCGCTCGTCTACTACCTTAATTAGCGTATGCACAATCATAATTTTAATTATTTGCTTTTTCGACTGTATCTTGAAAAGAACGGGTAGAAAAAATTTTCTTTTGTATGTCGTATTTAAAAAATTAATGTAGACATTTACAAAATCTTCGAAAAATTATTGTTACAACATAACCTCTCAAAATTCGAAAAATAGTCAAATCTCAAAAAAGAAGCCAGGTAAGCCAAAAATAATTTCACGTATAAAAAAAAATTATTGAGGTGCAATGATGTATGTTACACGGATTCATAAAAATAATCTTAATAATCTTAAAAATTATTAATCATGCATTATGAGAATAATTGTCACGTGACCAAAACCTATATTCTTGTTATTAATTTTGATATAAGTAGAAATTAGTTATAAGAACGAGTAAATTTTAATATTAAATTATAAATAGTCATTGAAGACGAATTGAATGAAAAATTGCAACTTTTCAATACAAAATAGCTATATGTCAATTGTTTTCCTTAATTTTAATCAGTTAGAGTGGATTATTTTACTTTTGTGAAAGCCAAAATTTAAAAAATCTTGTGGCATACAATGATTTCAACGAGAATTAATTGTGCACATATGATGTCATATTAAATGCACGAATAAACAATTTTAAATAAAAGAAATTTTTGTCCTGCGTAACTAATCCAAAGTATCTTTTTTCGGGGCATTATGGTGAAAACTTTTGTTTTGTTATGTATTACATAACCAACAATTCGTGCATATAGGGTAATACATATATGTAGGAATCGTGGTCAACTACTTGAGAGAGAAAAAGGTGTTTCGTCCCGAGAGCACGCCAGGACTCATCAGTAAGGCTGATGACGTGCTCCCTGCCTTAGACACAGAAGGGGTGTGGGCTCAGATTGACTTGATCGCGCTTATATATTAATCGTGCGGGAATTTTGCCACTTGACGGGAGAGAACTATTAGGGGCTTGGCCACCTAGTGAGTAAAGCCTGAAGCGCGAGAGATGTGAGACGCCACATCACTCTCCACCCAGTCACGATGATGGTGTAATAGGAGGAAGTGACGATATGAATGACGAGGGTGTAAAGGCCTGAGAGGGAGAAAGATGTTGAGAAGAAGTCTCGTTGGACCTCCGCGTCTTCCACGCTCTGTTGCAAGAGTCCTAGAGAGAGGCGAGCAGATGATGCTCTAGCCACGATGCGAGGCGCGTTGCCGTGTGTGAGCAAGATGTGCGATGAGCGAAGTGTGTGGGGATTAGCTGCGATTTGCGTGTACCCGGCTTGGAGGATGCGGAGATGCGTGAGAGTATCAGAAGGTTGCGTGTTCAGATCACGTCGGGGTCACCAATGTAGGAATCGTGGTCAACTACTTGAGAGAGAAAAAGGTGTTTCGTCCCGAGAGCACGCCAGGACTCATCAGTAAGGCTGATGACGTGCTCCCTGCCTTAGACACAGAAGAGGTGTGGGCTCAGATTGACTCGATCGCGCTTATATATTAATCGTGCGGGAATTTTGCCGCTTGACGGGAGAGAACTATTAGGGGCTTGGCCACCTAGCGAGTAAAGCCTGAAGCGCGAGAGATGTGAGGCGCCACATATATCACAGCAAACATAAAAGTACATAAAATACTTGAATCACATGTAACATGAGTATTAGTAGGATAAAATTAGCTTTCCGATTTGGGAAATTGCTATTAGCGCTAAAAAAATCTGGGTGGTAGTTAAACGATTTCAGAACAAATCTAAATAGTTTTGGACTCTTAATTGTGTCAGCTAACGGCCCAAAAAAATGGTAATAGTATCCAAAAATGGTTTTTCACGTCTAGAAAAAAACTGGAGAGTCGGACAAAAAAGTTGAATGAGTAAAAAAGATGCGCAATTTTAAGACGAAGAAAATGAGCTCCGGTGGAATAAGATTGGTCCAGCCGTTTTTTCACAGTTTTCAAAAAAGTGCTACGTAGGACCGTTTTTAAACAAATCTATAACTTGCGTTCCTTCAAACATTAAGACTTGAAAATTAAATACACGATATATCTTGTGTCCCTCAACATCCACAACAAATTTCAAGACGATCGGTTATAAACTTTTGCAAACCCCTGCAAGAAGCAAAAAATGATCCCTCCGCAAAAAAGTTGGACGTGGCTGGTTTTTCAACATATTGCCATTTTTCCAGCGGCATTTTACTCGAGGAGAGTTACTCTACAACCTACCAAAATTTCAATCCGTTTGACATTTTGGAAGCACGCGTAAAATTGATATCAAAAACCGGCTATTTCCCGTGGATGTGGCGGCGAAGCGAACCACCGCCAAAGGCCCTACCCCCTCTTTGCATTATAACTCCAGTTTGCGAGCGGCCGCTGGATTCACATCCACGGAAAATAGCCGGTTTTTCACATCAATTTTTCGCGTACTTCCGAAATGGAAAAGGGATTGAAATTTTGGTAGGTGGTAGAGTAACTTTCTACAAGTAAAATGCCGCTTGAAAATGGCAATATGTTTAAAAACCAGCCACATCCAACTTTTTTGCGGAGGGACCATTTTTTTCTTCTTGCAGCAGTTTGCAAAAGTTTACAACTGACCGTCCTGAAATTTAGTGTGAATGTTAAGGGACACAAGATATATCTTGTATTCGTATTCAACTTTCAAGTCTTATTATTTGAAGGAACGCGAGTTATAGATTTTTTTAAAAACGGTCCTACGTAATTTTTTTTTTTGCAAATTGCGAAAAAACGACAGGACCGATTTTATCCCACTGGAGCTCATTTTCTTCGTCTTGAAATTGTGCACCTTTTTTACCCGTACAACTTTTTTGTCCGACTTTCCAGTTTTTTTCTAGACGCAAAAAATCATTCTTGGCCACTATTAACATTTTTTTTTGGGCCTTTAGCTGACACAATTTGGAGTCTGAAACTATTTAGATTTGTTTTGAAACCGTTAAACTACGATCCAGATGTTTTTGTATTGTTGTTTATGTATCAAACAATTTATAGTTTTAAAGGAAATCGTAAAGCATACATCATCAGTTTTTCATGTTTCATAATGTTTGAAAGATTTTATTTTTCCTTCTCGGATTTCTAACGATAACTATAAATATTTTGAGTTATTACAGAGCACATTAATACGTGATTTCATTGTATGAAAAAACGATCAAAGAAACGATGATTTAATACTTTCGGACATAATTATACTTTTATTACAATTTTTGAAGACTGTCAGAATTTGACGGAAATCTCCACCTAAAATCATCGATTTGTTTTTAAAATGTATGTCATTATTACATTAATCACGCAAAGTTCTGTCGACTATTATAAATGCTTTTTTTGAGATCACTGAGGCCTCATCAAAAATTATTGAACCTACACATTTTAATTTTTTTCTTTCTGATTTTAATTTAAAAAATGAGCTGTTAAAATTATTTAAATCTGATGATAAACGAAAACTTCTATAACTTGTCATTCCTCCAGGAAGTAATATTAAGGCAATGCGAGTTCAGGCCATCAAAAAAATTTATTTAACAAGAGGAATAAAGCAATATTTTAAGGTTTTCTATAGGAACGTTTTTCCTGAACAACCAGGACCATAACTGAAGGTTATTCTTTTTTTTCTTCACATGTCATTTTGAAAATTTTGTTTGATTTAGAAGTAATTTACCATAGGTATACTTAAAAATTTTGTACGAAATGTACTTTCCTTAAGATTATTTATTTACAGGAATCAGTAAGCTGAACGATTTACAAGATTCATCTCCCAACTTGAAAATTTGATTTTTGTGTAAAAGAGCATGATTACGTCTATTATCGATAAAATCTTCAGTAAAATGTTTTCAGTCTTTTTATTTTTCTCAAATTTAATTGACTTGTATATTTTTCAAATTAAAAAACCGGGCTAAGATTTTCGGAATTGAAATGGTAACATGGCAGTACCAGCTTGTTTAAACATATCATTAATTTGTAAATTATAACTAAATTATCCTATAGCAGAAAAATTGAACAAAAGATTAAATTTTCTGGTCTTTTGTTGGTTCTGTGTCTTTTAGTCGTACAAAAATACGCAAACTAAGAGTTGCTGAGCTCATGAGAATCCTGTTATCTTAAAAAATTTAAAAGGCATAGCTTTATTTTTCATTAATTGTATAAGCATGAAAGTATATTTAAAAAATAGTTGGATTTCACTGCAGATTACATAAAACTAGTTGAAAAATTTTTTTTAACTCGGGAGTCGCTACCGAGGAGAACTACATTACTTTTAATAGTTTTATAAACTAAATAAAAATAGTTTTTATTTTCTTTAACTTCAAAATATTAATGAAATCCAAATATTTAGAACAAACCGTTTTTAGGATAAACTTTAGAAGCCATTTGACTTTTTTTGAAGGTGTTGAGACTATAAAATAAAAAAACCGAGTCGATTACGAATTAACTGTGCATTTTACTTACCAAAATGTTGTATTTTATTAAAATACAGTATTCTGCCCTTATGTACTTGTTTTACTTTAATATAGCAATTATTTGTGGAATGCCTGAAATAATGCAAGTAGATAGGTAAATTATAAAAAAAAAACGTCTTTTTTAAATTTATTTAATTCATTACAAATATTAGAAGCAAAAATATTTAGAATAATATCATTTCTTCGAGATAAAACATAAGGGCAGCTGCCCCTAAAAACTAAATTACTCTTACTTGTTTGTAAACAAAAACATACGTAACGCATACAAATTTAAGTTTATGTGTCATCACTTCAGTGCAACATAACTTGTATTTTATTTTATAGATTTTGTGTTGATTTATACATTCAATTTTCTGAGAACTAATGACAGATTCGCCATTAGGGGCTTAAAAAGTCTGCGTACGATTTGTATCCTCTGTCAACAATTAAATTTTTTTTTTTTTTACTTTGTTGTCTGACATATAGAATCTATAATTTTGAAAATATAAAATTTTATAATAGATTCGTAATCAGTAACTTTGAGAATATCTAAAATCGGATTATTTGGAACCTTTACTTCGTATCTTTTATTTATTTATTAATTTTTTTTTTTTCTAATTTTTTCACCCCATTAAGTATAATTTATAAAAATGCCAGTGTTGGCTACAGCGAATATTTTACGGTGCGCTATGTTGCGGAAGTTGTGGCAGTATATTACAACTAATTCGTCAATTCTTTATCGGTACTAAAAATGCTGTTTTTACTCCTGCGCTAACATCTGGTAGAGAAGAATATTATAGAGAATGTAACAGGTGTACATACGAGACGTATCGTATACATACAGTAAGCTCATATGACAAGTGGAGCTCATACGTCACTTATATACTCATGTGGGTGTATTAGCTTTAAGGTAAATGTTTCATGATATGCTGACATATAATACGGCCAGCCTCGTTGTAAGAATGCATGTATGTATTGAAATTGTACGTTACATGTATGAATGCTCAAATCGTATTGTATGTATGAATGAATAGTTTACTTGTACATTGATTGTGCATTTCTAATAGTGTATACCAATTTAAAAATTGTAATTACCATATTTTTTCATTACATACAAAATTAATTATAAGATCCCCAAAAGGATTAATTGCGAAATTTATCACACTTGAATTTGTATTTGGCGTTCTTTTATTACTGATGCGTGCTTTCATCACCACTGATCCAAAAACCTGAATCGCACTTGTCAGAAAGATGCGATTGGTACTGTTGTATTGTTATTTCTTAAAATATGAGATTATAACATGTAACATTATGGTGCATACCTACTGTTTTGCTGTCAATCTCAACAACTCTCCTCACGACTATATGTTTATATTCATGAATGAGTGTGTGTGATACTGCCGATCCGCAGTGCACTCGAGCGCATGATAAATTATTTTTATTTATGAATTTTTTTCGCAATACAGGCTGAACAAACAGTATGGTATTATATTATATTATTACGTAATAGTTTAAAATACAAAAATGTAATACTTGAAAAAATTTTGAGGTTGTAGAAAATTGTTGACAGGGTGGCTTTATTGCCCTGTCACATCGATATGGTATTAAAATCCATATAAATTACTTTAAAGAAATGAGCTGTCATGTGAATTTAATGATGTATGAAATTGTTTTTAAAAATTAGAAGAAAAAAAATTTATCAATTTTGACCAGGTATGGAGCGCCATGGCGGGTCATGACTGTTGTATCGGTATGGCACGACTTTCTAGTAATTTTTCTATATTTTCACTACAGGAAATAGTAAATTTTATAATGTATCACTTTCCGTCACGATTATTCTTAACACACGCACATGACACTGCCACGTTTAAATAGACTGCAGTATCGGTATGTCATACGGATATTCGAGTTGTCTGGAGTTTAAACTATCATTTGTATGTAGTGAAGTTGTGTAGAAAATGACACCTTAGTTCAAGCATCTGCATGAAAAGATTATTTATTTTTCATTCTTTTGATTATTCTTGCAAGAGTACCCCTTTTAAAACATATATTTGTATTGTAACGGGCGATTAATACATGAACACCGTTTACGCTCACCTAGACTGCGCGAGGAAGAAAGGCTGGAGAAAGAGGGAGGCGTCATAATGTGTACGAGAGAGAGAGAAAGAGAAAGAAGAGACAAGCGTCTTGGGATGCGTGTTAGCATGGGACGCTCTGGGCCATTAGGTCAGAAGAGATTAGATACAGGTAGGAAACACACGTGCGTCTCTTGCCCGCAAAGCACACTAAGTCATCACTCTGCCACGTTACGCCTGCGAACAAGCAACTTGCCAGCAAGATACCTGAACGAGAATTCCTGTGGAAAGATCATCTGCTCGGCCAACAAGCGTAAATACGAGGCTACGAAAAGCCAGGTAAGCACAGAACGTGCGTAAAAATTGCGATATCCGTGTATTCTCTCTCTGTGCTCGATCGAATTATTGCGTGCCGTCGGCTCCAAGAGGAAAGCCTTCCACGGCCGTACGGGCCTCACTGTTAATGCGATCGAGTGAAAACACACACACACATACACACAGATGCTTTTGTACCAGTGAAATTAATATAATTTTCATTCTTGTGATCCCTAAATGTTTGTGTCTTGTTTTGTGTGAGCCTTTCCCTGCACGAAGCCCTTCCGGCTGCTCTTCATTTACAGGTTTTATTTAGAGATCGTAACGTTCGAAAGGGAGTTTTAAGCCGAGTATCAGCCTTATTCTGCCACCTCCGCGGGCTCGCGCATAAACACCAATGAGCGAGCATCCTGAGTTAAGCCAGAGCTGAGCTGGCCTCTCAGCAAGCAGACGAGATCAAGGGAAAGCGGACTCGTTGTCCACGTTGTAAAGTGATTGTATTTCCGATGGTACCCGGGAAGCGCAGTCCTGGTCAGAGTACTCCTTGCATTAATTAGTGGCTTTCAGAGCCGTAAGCGAGCATAGATACCCCGTTACAACTGGAGCCCAACCTTGTGGTTTGCGTTAGGTGCTTGGCAGAGGCCTTAGACTCCCTAGAGGATATTTATTGAAATTCAGCGTTCTATTTTATTACGTTAGGGGCCGTCCATTAATTACGTAAACACCTTGGGAGGGGAGTATGTTATTTGTTTATTATAGATGACGTACGGGGGGGGCATTCGAATTATTTTACGAAATCATCAGACGTTCGACATAAATGATTTTGTCTTTCCCGCGATTCATATTTCTAATACAAGGTTTCATCGTAAGATCAATTGACACCCGGCAAGTATTCGTTCTACCTTATCGACGATGAAAACTAACATATACAGTACATACTTGAGACTTCTGCTCAGAGCGGGATACAACAGATTTGTGCATCATTTCCTAATTTATTGTGAGAGTGAAAATGTCGAGTAAGCGAGGTGATTTGTACCAAAGATTTTATGAAGCTCATTTGCGAGCATATCCTAATGTGTCAAAGGAAGAAAACCAAAAGAAGACGTATACAGAATGGAACGCTGCAAAAAGTGATGCCAAGACACCCGCAGACTTTGATTCTTTCATTGAAAGTTCCATCAAATCTCTTGACTTAATTGCTACACAAAATCGATCCCAAAAATTGCTATTGACTTATTTTGGAAAGGTAATTTTGAACATATTTTTAATGGTTTTAATTTATATAAGCAGTCTTACAAAATATAATTTAAATATGCATGGATTGTAGAGGCTATGTTTGTTTGTTTATTTACATTCGAATTTTATGAATACTGTTTAAATCTATAACTAAAGCTTAACAATAAAAAGTATATTGATTTTATTGCATAAATAATATTTTTCGGAATTATATCATATCTATTTTGTCGGTCTAAACTCAACCCTTGCGTACGCAAACAGCAGGTGGAAAAACACGCGAATAATTTTCCACGCGTTGTTCGCGTACGCGAGGGTGGTGTTTAGACAGATCTATCTATATTATATCAAAACAATTTCTGTGATTGGGCAGACGAGAATTAAGTTTGTTCATTTAATTTCGTAGTTTTATGAAAAAATATATAATATTATAATTTATTATTGTTATGAATATAAAAATATACATGAATTTATGTGATTTACGTAAAAAATTAATATAATGTTATATAAAACGAGGAAACAAAATTTACAAATGTTTTTGATAAAAATTATTTTTCTAATAATTTTGTTAATATTAATAATGTTAACAGATTATTATATTTGTATGCTTTACGAAGTGAATAAATAAATTAACTCATTAATTTAAATATTTTTCTTACTTTTTTATTCAAGTTTTGATGATATATACCTTTATTATGTTTACTATAAGGGGTGGGGGGGGGGGTTCAAAATATTATTGTAGTTTACGTGGGGGGGTAGGGGGGTCAAAATTAAGAAAAAATGTGTTTACGTAATTAATGGACGGCCCCTTAGTTAATTCAACACAATTAAGTGTAGTATGTGCGCGCGCTTTAGATTCTTCAAGGCTACGCGTGTTTACATTTGCGCGTGGCGAGAGACAGTCGATAGTCGCTGAGGGCACGAGCGCGTGTCCCACTGTAGTCAGTCAACGAGGGCTTACATGTATTGTGTACGTACATAATCCATGTTAGTCCCTCGGCTTGGGCTTCTCATGTTGTTTCGATCTTATATCTCATTTTGATTTTATGATAGATTGTATTTCTTAACGTTGTTTCACGACGTATTTTCTTTGTTGATTCACTACGTGTTAGATTTGTTGACATAGCCCAAGTTAAGGCGTACAAGCTCGTTTTTTGGCCTTAAACAACACTTCGCTTGGCCGAACGCCTTGTTAACCGTATGCGTAAAAGCGGAGACGAGTAGCTGTGTGTAGACAGGTACACAGAAACACTATTGCATTTATCTGTTCCTGTACTACCTACTCTCTACACAAGTAGGGAGGTACAGTCGTCGCACATAAAGTTTCGATTTAATTTCGGTTAAGTAATTAATTTCTATTAATTTTTTTTTGGGATCTTTTGTTTTTTTACGACAAGCTGTGCAGCTTAAAAGAGCTTTTAATTACGTTTAACGAACGTTTAAGCGTAGAGTCAGCTTCAATTGTAGCTCTCCAAGCTTTTGCTCTTCTTAGCGTGTGTTCTGAGTTACAGGTGGTTGAAACTAGTATGTGTTGAATAAAAAAAACTTCGTTCAGTCTCTGTAAGACTCTTTCATCTAAAATACGCACTATTTATGAAGACTAAAGAATCTTCTTTTATATTTGTACATATATATATGTAGTACGAATTTTGTCAATGCAATAACCACAAGGATTTGATAAGGGATGTAAATATAAGCTCAAAAATATAATATATGTACGTAGTTAAATATTCACGTATAATTGGATGTTAGTTGAACTTTACTGATAATAATCATATTTGATATAATCGTAGTAAAAGAATGAGTTTTCTTCTGCCTTCAGCTTTTTTTGTCGTAAATAGGATGTTCACAATTTCTCAGGAGTTTTAAAATACACAAATTATGTTAAAATCCATAAAAGTTATTTTAGTATTGTAAAATTATAGAATTGCCTTGTATCAAAGTATCAATATTAATTCAATTTGTTTTGATGTATCCGAAAAAAAATGTTGACTACATATATATATTTTAACGAAACATAAATAAAAGAAATGAAGACAAAATGATACATTGAATAAAAAAAAAAAAAAAATATCTACCATGAAGTGGATTTGAATCCTTAAGTGCAAAACAATCTATGTAGGGGCATAAGCCTTATCCATCTTAGCTATCCGAAGGACGGGATGTTACTCTTTCAAAGTCACATATGTTCATGGATATCCTCCGGAGCTTGTCCTACAGTTTACATAAGTTAGGATGTGTGAAATTAATAAATTAGTGGTTAATTTTTTGAAAACATAAATGGATTTGGGAATTTTGAGAGTACGGGAGAGTTGAAACATAATGTATTGAAATCAAAATTATGTATATATAATTAATGAGCATTTAGTTCCACGATTTAATTAAATAAGATTTATGGATAACATTGAAGCCAGAGCGAGAGCAAGTCAGTTAAATATTTACATAGCATGTACTCAGTTGCAGAGTCCAAAGACTCTCAAAAAAGCAAAACTCGTGTCGTCGCTTGCTTTGGCTGTGCGTTCAGATATATACAGCTATAAAGCCGATATTTCCACTCCTCTCCTCGTAGGCGCACATTCGGTATACCCCTTCCACGCGTCTCCAAAATGTGCGCCTATATGGACATTTCCACGCGAATCCACTCTTCTCATACCTCTACCGTGCTTCTCAAATAAAATAAAAAATGTGCGCCTGGTTCGGCCGCTTGGCCGCGGCGGGGCGCTCGAACCACTGGAAAAAAGTGGGCACACTCCGTAGCATGGCAGTCAGAAATTTCCCTACTAATCTTTGCCCGCACCCGCCAGCAAACTACGGTCATTCCGTATCAAAACGAATCCTGGTATATCGAACAAAGAGGAACATTGTACCGGCGTCAGCCATGTCTTTGAAATGCACACTATATCGATATCGTATTTATCAATTAGAGTTTGTATGTCATTAAGGTGTTCGCGTATGGAATTGACATTTATATGTGCTACACGTACTGAGTCCCTGATCCCTGTAGCGGGCGCAGATGGTTTCGCATGTGGTAGTCATTGTATCAAGCTTAAATCGTTTTCCGTGATAATGTGCAGGCGCGGTGTACCACGATCGCGCTGGACAAATACCGACCCATTTCTAGCCCATGTATACATGTAGTTTAGTCTTTTAGCTTTGTCTTTAGCCTTCATGAGCAGTGCGAAAGTGCCAGGTGAGAGCATTTCATAAAAATGTATCTTACTGTCGTATTGCAAGGCTGGGTAAAGAGAGCTAAGTTTAATTTCACCAAAAGATTTCTTCGCTTGTAGCACAAGATCGCGCACAGCAGTAGACTTAAACTTGACAATCAGCGTGTTTACTATATTCTCTCACTCGTACCAACCGCTCCATAGGTTCGCTTATTTTTGTTTACATAACGCGTGTCAGCTACTTCCAGAAGAAATGCTTGCAGGTTTAGCAAAACAAAAATACTGTTTATAAAATCAAGCGCGCTCACATTTGCAGCCGACGGCAGACCCGTGATTGTAAGCTCGCATGCCGATTCCGCGTTTTGTTGCCGCTCTCTAACCCTCTCAAGTTCAGCTCGGAGATCCGCATTCTCCTTCTGTAATTGGCTTATTTGCGCCGTGTTTGCTTTCACATGTTTATTATCTAGGTGTTTAAACTTCCTGCTCGTGTCCTGTCGCACACCTTTGATGACCTTGTAGAGGTTCACAAATTGTTGCGCTGTTGAAAAGTCTTCCCAACCGTCCGGCAACTCGCCCTCCCCGGTGCCCTCATGCTCGAAGGGAGCGCCAGCAGACGAATGCTCATCCATATAATCTTCATAAAGATCTTGCACACCCTCCCCGGTCGATGCTACGTCCATCGCACACGCTAATACAGGAGCCTCCGGTTCAGTGCCTCGTCCCAAATCAAAATTTCTAGCGCGAGAGCTCTGCTGGCTTAATTGCCCATGGCGTAACTGCGCGTCGCTCGGCCCCTGCTTTTCATGCAACAACTCGCGAGCACAACAGCCCTGTCTTTGCTTCTTACTAAGACACGTGAGGAGGCACGCCCTATGGTACGATCTATTGCATGCAGGGCACGATTTGCCGCGAGCACCCAGCACAATTTTCAGAGTTCGCACTCATCACCTCATCAGCGCTACAAGTACGACAAAGACAGCCCAACACAGAGATCGGCGCAACCCACACTATCACTAATGTCATGCACATCGATGGCACCTGCGTACAGAACATATAACAGCAAAAGTAGTAAGCTGCCACCAGAAAACTCAGCCTGCCCGACAGATGGTAATGCAGCGCACACTACTGCGATACACTAGGTGGCGCTGGCCTCCGACACCCGAAAGTCGCTGCCCGAGTCCCAGTGAATGTCGTACCTGTGAAAACTCCAACGGAGGTATCAGAAACTGTTAAGGTATTTTAGTTGTAATTGTCGTGAAGGCAATCTGGATATGAGCAATGATACTGGGTCGAGAAATAAGAAGAACACTTTGTTACAAAAGAAAGATTTATATAAGTATATTGGTATGAAAGTGCTTGATACAGGCGTGCTTTTGGACTCGTGTCTCGTGATCGACTAACTCTACGCTCGTGCGCTAGGAGGGCCGTGACTTACGATACATGTGTGTACGAGCGCAGGTAATACAAAGACACGTAGCCGACTGCGGCGCTGTAGATGACATATATATATAAGGAGCCCCAGAGACGTGTACTCAACACTTCCACCGTTTCTGGAGCTCATTTACAAAAAAATTTTTTTTTTTTTTTTTTTTTTCCTTATTACATTAATTCGGCACTTAGTCCTAGAATCTCGCAAAGCCATTTGAAACGATCTTTAGGTAGAGCTTTAGTCAAGATGTCTGCCTTTTGGTTCTCAGACGAGACATATTGTATAATAATTTCGCCTCTTTCGTGTTTTTCTCTTAGAAAATGATACCGCACGTCAATGTGTTTTGTTCTCTTGTGAAATTCAGGATTTTTCGCTAACTTTATGGCACTTTGATTGTCAACTGGAAGAGTAATATTGTTTATCTCCTGACGTACGATGTCGTTAAGTAGTTTACGAAGCCACACAGCTTCTTTCGCCGCTGCAGCCGCTGCCACATATTCGGACTCGGTTGTACTGAGTGTAACTAATTTTTGAAGCTGCGATGACCAGGTGACCGGACCGCCGGCCATACAGAAAATGTAACCCGTTGTTGATCTGCGAGTGCCCACGTCGCTCGCAAAATCTGCGTCAGAGTAACCGATAGGCTCGTTTGAGTCGTTATCTCTTTTATACAAAATTCCGACAGTTCGAGTTCCGACCAGATATGCTAAAACACGCTTTACTCCTTGCCAATGACTCGAATCGTGATTGTCCAGGAATCTACTTAAAGCGCATACGGAAAATGCAATATCGGGTCGCGATACTATAGCCAGAAACATCAACGATCCGACTGCCTCGCGGTACGGGACGTTGGGCTCTTTTCCACGGTTACTATCGATGGGCTGTAAACGCGTGTGAGGATCCGCGGGTATACTTACAGGATATGCGCTATTCATGCCGAATTTACTCAGAATTTTATTGACATACGTGCTCTGATTGATGAGCATTTTTCCAGTTTCTCTGTCGCGGTATATCTGCAGTCCTACGAAATAGCTACCGTCGCCTACCGTAATTTCAAAGTTTCCTTTCATTTTTTTAAGTATGTGCTCCAAGGCTTTTGCGGACTTGCACGCGAGCAAACCATCATCTACGAACAGAGCGAGGTAAACACTATGCCCGTTGCACCGACCTACAAAAATACATTTATCGGCATCGCTTGCCTTGAACTCAAACAGGTCCAAAAATTCTTTGAATTTATTATTCCAGCAACGAGGAGCCTGTTTGAGTCCATACAGTGATTTGTTGAGTGAACACACCACTCTTTCCTTGTTGGCTGCGAGGACTTCCACTCCATCAGGTACTTCCATGAAGATCTTTTCCTCGAGCTCTCCGTAAAGAAAGGCAGATCGAACGTCGAAGGTCACCATATCCAAGTCGTGTAGGGTGATATACGCCAGAAGCACTCTCAGAGAGTCATACCTGACGACGGGAGAAAAGGTGTCCGTGTAGTCCTCTCCTTCTTTCTGCATGAAGCCCTTGGCGCAGAGCCGTGCTTTGCAGTGCGGCTCATCATTTTCGGTCGCCTGGTTGACCTTGAACACCCACTTTGAGTTGATTGTTCGTGTTCCTGACTCTCTGGACACTATGGACCAAGTGTTGTTTCTCTGGTGTGCGTCGAGTTCCTCCTGTATCGCCTTTCGCCATTTCTTTGCATCGGGACCATGCCGTGCTTCTGTGTAAGTTACTGGTACGCTGATGGACGCAAGGTTAGCATCATACCTTTTGGGCTTCTTCAGAGTAGCTCGATCACGCAACACTCTTCGCTCAGACTGCTGTTCGGGAGCGCAGTCATCAAGATTGACCAAAGGCTCCTCGTCATCTCGCTCTGACCCGTCGTCTGCGTCTGCATCAGCTACGGGCGCTGCAGCGTCACCAATCACCTGACCGCCCGAGGAAAACACCAGCTCGTCGTCGTCACCGGGAACTGCCGACTCACCCTGACCCGAAGAGTAACTCTCGTTGATGACCACGTTGCGTGAAACCGAGATTTTTCGAGTCAACGGGTCGTATAGCCTGTAGTTGCTGGACTCGTCCTGATAGCCCACAAGCAGCATTTTTTCCGAGCGTGCATCAAACTTCTTGGTTAGCTGTTTGGGGATATGCTTGAATGCCTCAGCGCCAAACACGCGCACGTGGGAGAGATCAGGTCTCTTGCAAGTCCATGCCTCGTATGAGGTCTTGCCTGGATCGTTCGGCGCGAGAGACACTCTATTCAGGATGTAAACAGCTGTGTTTACCGCCTCAGCCCATAACGGCTCAGGGAGATCTCGAGCATGGAGCATCGTACGAGCGCATTCCACAATGGTTCTGTTGTCTCGCTCGGCCTTACCGTTCTGCTCGGGTGTATATGGGGCTGTGTACTCGTGAATTATTCCACGTGTGGCGAGATACTCTTTAAGGCGTTCGTTTGTATACTCAGTGCCGTTGTCACTTCGAAGTACCTTCATACGTCTCTCGAACCTGTTGTTCACTTCTCGTTCGAATTCGACAAAGCGTTCGAAGACGTCGGCCTTGTGCTTCAGAAAGAACACCTTTCGATAACCTGTGGCGTCGTCTCTGAACGTAAGGACGAAGCGCGCTCCTCCAATAGAATTTTCGGGCATAGGCCCGCATACATCTGTGTGTATGTAGTCGCCCGGTCTAACCTCACGCTTGACTGCCTCACCAAACGGCAACCGGTGCGCCTTGCCCAGCTGGCACGGCTCGCAGAAGAATTTATCTTGTCCCGCCACCTTCATGCCGTCGACCAACCTCTTGGCAGCCAGCTGTTGAAGCGCCCTTGTATTGACGTGCCCCAGACGTTCGTGCCAAGTGTTAAGGCTTGCCTCAGCCAGATTGGCCTCCAGCGGCTGCATGACAGGGACGCGCAGTAACATTCTGTAGATTTTGTTCGACTGCTTTACACCAGTGACCAGCACCTTTCCGCGCTGTATTATTTTCACGCTGTCACTGTTGAAGAGCACCTCCATTCCGCGCGACGTGCATGAACCAACAGAAAACAAGTTCTTCTTTAACCCGGGCACGTATAGAACGTTCTCGATGCGCGCGTCAAGCCAGCAACCATTCACGAACCTTTTTGCCAATACAGTACCTTCTCCGACAACTGCACACTCATCGTCGTCGCCGAGAGTGATATTCGTACCGTCCCTCCTCGGTCGGTAATCCATTAACCACTCCTTTCAGTAGGTCATGTGAGCTGAGGCCCCACTGTCGGTAAGCCAGACATCTGCACAGTCTAGGCTTAGAAGCTTCTCCTTCTGTTCGGCCATCTGCTTCCACTCATGACGAGCCTCCACCATTGCTCCCCGATCGCTCGTAGCAACAAGTGCGACATCATCGGAGGAGTCATTTTTCCCAGAAACGTTCAGGCCCTGTTGGAAACCTGCGCTCTTCAGCTTAGAACATTCCCGCGTGAAGTGTCCCTTTTCACCACACACATAACATTCAATCTCCTTTCTATCTCGACGTTTTTTAGCCTGTGCGGAGCCTGTGTCACCTTTGTGTTGAGCCCGGCTTGTTGTCGCAGCCAAGGCCGCCTGTTCTTCACTTTCAGCGTTGAGATAAACCTCCTCCTCGATCAACCTTTCTGCCAGATAATCCACAGTCTGACGACTGGGATCTACACTGCTCCATGCCGAGCGTAAGCCTCGATACTTGGTCGGCAGACTAGCCAGAATTTTCGATATGATCACCAGGTCAGGAATGTTTTGTCCAAGATCGATCAGCTGCATAGCTAGATTTTGAACTTTGGCCACATGCTGCGAAACTGTGTCCTTGGGATCCATTCGGTATTCGTGAAAGCGCTGGCTTAGCAACAACTTGTGCGTCTCACTCTTTTGCTCGTGTATGGAGGATAGCCTGCTCCACATCTCCTTAGCCGTTGTGGAACTCAGCAAGCACTGCAGCTGATCGGGCTCCATCGCCGACGAGATGATGTACATAGCCTTGGCGTTATCCTTGACCCACGTCCTGGCCTCATTACTCGCAGGATCGGCTGGTAATACACTTGTTCCCTGAACAATGGGCAGGAGCTCCTGAGATGTAAAAATGGCGTTTAGTTGGAATTTCCAAGCTTGGAAATTCTTGCCGTCAAACTTCGTAATGTTCCGTGTAGAAATCTCTCCAGCCATTCTTCCGGTGAGAGCACTGACCACTTTTTTCCGCGTACAGAGTCAATCGACAGCAACAAGGTTTTTCACGCGCGATGTAACGTGGGCTGGGCCCATAACCTGTTAAGGTATTTTAGTTGTAATTGTCGTGAAGGCAATCTGGATATGAGCAATGATACTGGGTCGAGAAATAAGAAGAACACTTTGTTACAAAAGAAAGATTTATATAAGTATATTGGTATGAGAGTGCTTGATACAGGCGTGCTTTTGGACTCGTGTCTCGTGATCGACTAACTCTACGCTCGTGCGCTAGGAGGGCCGTGACTTACGATACATGTGTGTACGAGCGCAGGTAATACAAAGACACGTAGCCGACTGCGGCGCTGTAGATGACATATATATATAAGGAGCCCCAGAGACGTGTACTCAACAAAAACGGCACCAGGAAGCGGCTAAAACACGGGAGCAAATATAAACACGTCAGCTACTACGCACCTGTGTAGAGAGAGAGTGAGAGAGAGAGAGCTATACACGATCGATATTGTGTCTCTTCCTACTTGTACTTCAGTACAGTATACATAAGAACGAACAGTCCATGCTGTAAAAATACAATGTGTGGCGTTCCGATGTCTCATTTAATTTTGTGTCGTTTGGCCCCAGTCATTACGACGCCATATTTGAGGGAGATGTGACTACTACAGCGCCGAAGAGCCGGTACAATAAACGAAGTGGCCAAAGTTAAAACTAAAACCTATCCCCCGCAACCACCTCGAAGTTTGGTCACTGAAACAATTGAAATGAAAATATCAAAATAAAAAATATATATTGTTTCTCAAGTTTCTTGATTTTAATATGCTTTATATTTTAAGAGCTTCTGAAATTCGCAGACACACATGGCGGTGCGATGGTGGAAGCGTTCCCGATTGGTCAGTTAAAATGGATGTGTAATGCCACACCTGATTTGTTTACATCATAGAACAGTCTACATTTCTTATATGCCTAAGCTCTCGCAGTCTCACCAGAATTGAGGAACCTTATGATTCGTGGAGATCCGAAACATCCCGATCTATTTTAACAAGGACCTAATCGACGTGATTATTTTACATAATAAAAAGTCAGATGTTAATTTGTTATTGACTACAGTTTTGTTCAAATCTGACTGTTAATTGTAATAAAATTTTTTATTGTAAGTGTTTGAGCGGTCGGTGGCGACCTGTCTTAATTGCTCCCCACTCAAAAAAAAATGTCGGAATTCTATGTAGAATTAATTACTTATGTAAAACTTTTAGGAAATCCATATGGCATTACACATGGTCTTACATATGGCATTACATAAAGGGTTTTAGCTTGGTGATGCCATATGTAATTCCATATGTAAAAACACATGAAATTACTAATTGTAAAAAGAAAAAATTTCTATCATCTAGAAATAACTGCAAAATACCATAATAAGTTACTGGCAGTTAACAATTTGTCTTACCATCGGGATGATAACTCGAAAACAAGGGGGTTCAGCTGATTTTACTTCTGTAGAAAAAAATTTAATTTTTCAATTTTTTTTTTTTTATTCCTTAAATATAACTTAAATCTCCTTGTTTTGGAGTTATCATCCTGATGGTAACACTAATAGTTCACAGTAAATGATGCATTACAGTATTCTGCAGTTATTTCTAGATGAAAAAATTTTTTTCCTTTTTCCAATTTGTAATTCTATGTGTTTTTTCAAATGGAATTACATATGGCATTACCAAGCTAAAACTCCTTATATAATGCCATACGTAAAACCATATGTATTGCCACATGGCTTTCCTGAAGGTATTACAGAAATAATCACACATGGAATTCTGTCTTTCTTTTTCAGGTGGGTCTCCACGTGAGAGAAATCAGGTAATTAAATTTTTTAAAAGAATACTGGATAACAGGTGATCGACAAAATAAAAAACTTATTTAAGGGAAAAAGCCGTGCATGGCATAAAAAAACCGTTTTATTGAATTATAATAAACAACGACAACGAAAAGAGAAAATAATTTGAAAAATTTTTTTTTTCAATTCCGTGTTTTAAATCAGCCGATATGCTTCAGCTGGCAAAAATTGTGTAATATACGTTTGAAATAACCTTTCTGTTAACTATAGTTTCGTTCGGTTAACAAGCAAAAAAAAATCTTTTTTTATCGCCCCATGTCTCGGTTCTCGATCAATGGGAAGCATTCCCAGCAAACACAAAGAAATCTTTAAGATGTCTACAAGACGTCTTGCTGAAATGAAAGATTTCTTTAAGAATTTCCAAAAAAAAACCTAAAGACATCTTGTAGATTTCTAATGTCCATCTTAAAGGCTTATTTAGGAAATCTTAAAAGGCGTCTTTACGATATCTTTCAGAAAATTCTCAAAGAAGGCTTTTAGATATTTTTTGAGAGGCGTATAGAAATAGTATATGAAGCAATAAAAGACCAAGGCCAAATTAAACTCAAGCTTATTATCTTTTATAACTTTAATACTTCATATTTCACAAACTGTACTTGAATACTGACAACATAATAAAGTTATAAGATTTAATAAGCTTGAATTTAATTGGACCTCTGTCTTTTTACTACTTGTTTCATTGATTTGCGAATGAAACAGTAAATTTTATTTTTCAAAAAATATATATAAGTATCAATATATATAATATTTTAATAAACAATTGATGGAACTTGTAATTTCCTTACAGGATGTCTGAAATTTAAATTGTTTATCTTCAATTATTGTTGGGAAGTTGCAAGACTATGTGACATTAGTTATTTGCTCTTACTGGATCTGTATAGTTTTTTTTCCATTATTATTATCACTTTATTTGGCATGTCATGACCACCGATGTTACTAACTTTTTTAATCTGTAAAAGAATAGGCTTTTGAATTGTCACATTTTAGAAATATGTATGTATAAGCATACATTAATGTTTGCATAGTGTTCAACATTGTACGAATCTAAAATTATTGGCTCAGTATCAATTTTTTCATTTTTTTTTTTTTTGTATGAGAATTTGTAATAATTGTATTTAAAGTTTTATTAAATCTGACAGCTAAACGTCTCTTTTTTTGCTTGTTCAATAGAAAATAAAACGGTTTTTTTCTATAATGAGTAATTAACATTGAAATAACAAAATTTTGTAGCTTGTTCACTCAAAAAAAAAAAACTCAAAAAAAATCCGTTTATTGATAACCATGTTAAACATAACCTATCAAACTTAGATTAATGTACTTTGGACACATATAGTAGCTTAATGAAAACAAAGTGTTATAAATCAATATATGGTTCAATACTCTTACTTTGGTTGATGATATAAGATATTTCTCCACTGGAAACGGATACACTCATTATGTGATGTCATGATAACACTATTTATCAAACAATTGTAGATATTAAAAAATATCTGGGAATATACATCATTCAATATCCAATTTTTAGGAATGTTAAAAGTTTTTATTTCCACTTTCCCAAATTCCAATAATAATTTCCAAAATCTTATCGTTAGAGCGAATATATATATCTTTTTATATTATATAGATTTTTTTGGTCCATCCCTACTAGCCACCCTGTCCCACCCCTCGCCTCCCCACCAGCCCACCACACAAAATCACGTGAAATTTTCCTTGTTTCTACGTGATTAAAAAAAAAAATGAAAAAAAATAAAAAGCTGCTCTGCCTCCTCAGTCAAAAATTGTTAGCTATTATTTTAACTATAAATTATAGTTATATTTACAGCTATAATCAGCTACAATAATATCTATAATTGACTACAAAGTAGCTATAATCATGTACAAATAACAACTATAAAAAGTAGCTGTTTACAGCTATTAGCGAATTTTAATTAACAGAATTTATTGAATAATCTTTTTTTTTTTAAAGGTATATCAGCCGTATAAGGTGATATCATCCGTATAATAACACTGAAAGTGGGTGGTTCAAGTATTTTTAAACAATAAACGAAAAAATTTCAACAGTAACATTTTTTTGCTTCTTCGTTTATTGTTTAAAAGTACTCGAACCACCCACTCTTAGTGTTATTAGACGGATAATATCACCTTATACGGCTGATATACCTTACAAAAAAAAGATTATTCAATAAATTCTGTTAATTAAAATTCGCTAGAAATTTACAACTGTAAACAGCTTTTCTATAGTTGTTATTTGTACATGATTATAGCTACTTTGTAGTCAATTATAGCTATTATTGTAGCCGATTATAGCTGTAAATACAGCTATAATTTATAGTTAAAATAATAGCTAATAATTTTTGACTGAGTCACCTCGTGCTGCCCTGCGCCCGCGCCGCCCGACTTGTTAGGCAAGGTGTAGCCATAGAGGAATAAGAATAGAGGAGAAAAGGGGGCGTGATATGCGACAGCAGAATTCGCTACGTAACGAGGCATCTGTCTTTGTCTGGCAGTTATGTTATTGGTCGAGTCATACATGAGATTGAATCAACTGTAGGATTCAGGACGAAGAAGTAGCCAATAACGTGGCTTTGGCAACAAGGACAGATGCCCCGTTACACTTAGTTATGCTGTCGCTGCCGCTAATGGGCTAGTATAGCGCTTTTCCCCTCTATTCTTATACCTCTATGGGTGTAGCAGAGTTAGGCAAGGTTAGGCAAAGTTAACAGTGATAAGAAAAGTTAGGCAGTGTTAGGCAGAGCATTACTCTGCTCGAGAAAGTATCGATTAAAATCGATAGAAAATTTTTAATGCGATTTCAATAGTGAATCTTAATACCGTATAGTACTCTTGAAATCACATAGACTCGTAATGTATATACTGAAGTCGATTCAAGTCGATTAAAAAGAATAATAAATTAGGGTAAAAAATATATTCAAAAAATTTTTATTTTATTTATATAGGTCAATAATACTATTCTTATGATATATAAATCAACCAAAAATTTTACAATACGTCATCGCGAATGACTAGAAAGTACCGCCAGATGGATTTGAACCCGGGTCCTTATTATGATCCAACAGCTGACACCTTACCGATTTAGCTAAAACAAACTTTGTCATAGAAGGCTATTTAATTTTATATAAGCAAAGTAAAATTCTTATCGAACTGAATGGTACTTTTTTGTTTACTCTAACTTTCATCCTAATTGATGAAAAATTTTTTTTTTTATCGATGCGGTGACAGTGTGTAAGTAAGTGAATCGTCTTGAATAATTATTTTTTGCATTCATTTCGTGTATCCATAATTTAAGTATATCCAGTTTATTAGCAATTTTATGTAACATGTGATTAGTTTTTTTTTAACAGCTTAAGTAACACGCGGTTTGCACAGTTTTTCTGATACTATTCGTATTTAAACACATAATATTTTAATATGATTTAAATTATAAGTAAAAATTACTATTAGAGCGGATTAAATACAGGTACAAACAATTGCTATTAAATTGTTAGAATGACAACTAGACCAATTTAAATGCAATGAACATAAAATATTTATTCGTATAAGTATTAGATCTTATGCCACGAAAAGATTTATGATCATAATTTAGTTCAATTGTCTAAACTTTGCTTAAATTTGTATATTTCTGCTTAACTTTGCATAACTTGGTCAAACCTTACCTATCTCCTGCTAAACATTGCCTAGCATTGCTAAGGGTCTAAATCGCTGGAGTTATAGGCAGTGTTTGGCAGAGTTAAGACAAGTTATGCAAAGTTGGGCAGTGCTTTACAGAAATATTGTTTTTTCTCGGGTACTCTATTACTCAGATATTTTTTAAAGATGCTTGTTGTTCAAACTTTGATTTTTTTCGTATTAGGGCCATCGTTTAATGGTATCTTTGCTAGACTAGATTTGGGTACAAAAATACGTAGCTTCAACTTAGATCCCCAATCCCCCCGTAGCCTATCACAACTTTACGTTGTACTTCTCCTTCCCCCTTATAGGACCAAATAGTTTGTGGATGGTCTCTATAATATGTATGTTATGTATGATGTTACGTAATATGTAATATACATATTATATATTTACCTTTCAAGAGTATATGTAAAAATTATTGAAAATTTGTCTTTCAAGAAAAAAATAATTTTATGAACGAAAAATGAAAAAATAACATATTTTGCGATGGTATTCTAATAAACACTTTAATGTATTACGATCGTACTAATTTTTTTTACATTAATTACAGATGGGTTTTATGGATACTGCTTTAGATAATGAGCTCACCAAGCAAAACATAAACAAGCTGTTGGCGAAAAGTTTCATAGCATGTCACATTTCTTTCAGATCAGTTGAAAATAAACATTTTTTAAAATTCGCACAAGCTCTTAACAAAGTACAGTTCTCGTATACATTGCCTTGTAGGCAAACACTGGGAGACTCCTTTGTAAACAATATTCATCATAAAATTATTGAAAAAAAAAAAAACAATACTGAAGGAAACGCCAAGTATACTTATAGTTGATGGCTGGAAGAATAAAAACACTAACAAAAAGTTTCTTGTGTTTACTCTGAAAAACATCAATACACCTCAAGTTTTTCTAAGTTTTATGCATGTTTCTCTCGACACTGAAGATAGTCAAACTCTTTGTCAGTCAATTAATAAAGCTATCGTTCTAGCAAAATAAACTTATAAGTCAGATGTATACGCCATAATTTCAGATAACGATAGTAAAATTAAAAGTGCGGGTCGCTTGGCTGAGATATGGGATAAAAGTCCACTATGGCAGACTACATGCTCAAGCCACAGTGGAAACTTGTTGTTAAAAAATGTTGTCGATCCAGTATTTGCAGAGACAGTGCGCGATATTATTAATGTATTCAGTGATTCTAAATTGCAATCACTTTTGACTTGTTAGGGAGGCACAAAATAAAAAAACTACCCAGATACTAGATTTTGTTTCTTTCGAGATTCTTGCGAAAGTGTTCTACATAATTTAAACATATCAAAACGTATGAGCATGGCTGAAGATGTAAATATAAGTATAGAGACTCTGAATATTCTTCATGATGATAACTTTAGATTACAATTAGTTGAAACCATTAAACTCCTCGAGCCGATATGCATTTTGATCAACAAATGCCAAGATCCTCTGTGTACAGCAGCTGATGCTACTGAAATGTGGCTTTCTTTAGCCTTATCCGATAAGTATGACTACAACCTATTATCATCTCGGATAAAAAAAGCTGTTTGGCCAGTCGCATATGCAGCAAACCTTTTGCATCCGTTGTACCAAGGAAGATTACTTGACGAAGAGCAAACAAAGATTGCTGAAGACTTTTTGGCAGAATATTTAGATAGAGAGACTTTACACGAACTAGATAGTTTAATGAACGACAGAATCGATCTTTTTGAAATGCTGTTGGAAAAATGCAAAAATCCAACAACATTTTGGAGTTTATGCGATGATTACTATTCACTCTTATCGAAAATTGCATTACAATTAATGTTAATTCCTGCTTCAACGGCACAGTTGGAATCTCTATTTTCTCAATGGACCTACATCCATAATGCTTATCGCAATCGTTTATCAGTTGAGAAATCTGGTAAATTAGTTTAAATATACTATTCTTTGCACGATGATATGTAAAAAAATGAAGCTGTCAAACAGTTACGCTGAGCCAGCGTTTCCGACATTCATTTTAACATCATGGGTACAAAAACATACAGCCATCTCTAGTCGGGCAATGCTAGTTATCAGCAGTAATAATTTGGAATAGCAGAAATAAAATACTGGGGTAGATAACACTGCATTCTTCGTAGATAGCACTGATAATTGTGATGTACATAAATTTGCTGATCTGTTTTCGTACTCCATAGTTTCTGCCTTTGATGCCATTTTTTCGCTGCAATATGTCAGCATCAAACGATCAAATAAGCCTTAATTGGGTGACTTCGAAGACCAGGAATCTTATTAAGCCTATAAGCCCGCTTCTCGCACCGAATTGCCGGCAGACTATAACAGTTACGTCAGATGCGCCGAAATGTAAGAAATGTACTTGACTTTTCTAAAAATAAATATTTATCTCAAAAATTTGCTTTGCCGCTTGATACTAAGTCAACATGGTCTTTTATTTGGAAGATTGGCCTCACCGAGCCACCCATCCTTCATTTCTTTTACCTTTTCCACCAAATGAATTGATTATCCATTATATAGCTTTCTCTCTGAGTGTTACATCAGTACAAGATTATGATTTACATACAGTTATAGATATATCGTTAAATACTCAGTTACCAATTTTTGAATTAAACCCGGTCACTGAGCTTGCAGTTCGTGGCACCCTTCGTAGTGTTAATTCTGTAACATGTAGTACCGATGGCCTATCAGCTCCGATGCTGAACTTAGTTGTCGATCCTTTGATTGATCTCGTTACTTTTAATCTACATATTTTTAGTTATTATTATAGTTGTATATTTAAATATTAAGCTTCAAACGCACAACATGTATATATTCTATCTCTATTGATTTACAGGTGGCTTGTATGCTTCTTTGATAAACTATTTGCAAGTTTTAAAGTTAGTTGTAATTTTTTGAACATTATTTGTAAACTCAATCGAACTCATAATTCTTTGTTACATTACTAATACTTCTATTAAATTTTGTACACGTGTGAGAGCTGTACGTGGTTCTACCACATGGCTTAAACAAACTGATTATTTTATTCTATTATGTTTACTGAATATTAAATACTGTACCTATTTTGTGACTATACTGTTAAATAACTTAACTCTACGTGAATGTTATAATAAAGTAGATAATAAAATTTGTAAAACTAAAATTTACTTTAATGCAAAATGTTAAATATAAATACATTTTTATTATGTTGCCTAAACAATTTATTATCATTTGTTTTATAATTTACTACGTGGTACCTGTCACGCCGCGGCCTTGTAAACAACTAATAATACTTGATGAAATATTGTAATTTTAAACTAACCTGTTTTTAATTCCAATGAAGCAGAGTTTTTTTTCCAATATCAACACATCTATTTAGCTTATCAACTTGTTTTAGTAACGTCAATATGAAGATGAGTGTAAAAAAGAATATGCTATTCATTATCTTCATGCCTTTGCTGTTTTCTACGTCGAATATCGTTGCAAGGTTTATTTTTTTGTACTGAAAAAACATTATCTTATCTTATCGATATTTTATTTGTAAAACTATTTCATTTCTATACCAGTATCAAGAGAGTTTTAATAATATATATAATCTGCATTACTTTATTTAGAATGACATTGCGTAGTTCTGACTAATATTTATGACTCATTTTATTTATAAAAGGTATCTTCAAAGTTTTTTCAAGAATTATTGATTATAAAGCCGAGAAATTACAAAATTCCGTTTTTAAAGTAATCTGGAGCGGTGAATTTCAACGCCTTAATAAGTTGAATGCGGCTTGGGCATCAGGTGCCGTAATGAGTGAGCGGCCTAAGGGGCACATACATATTTTTTTCAACTAGTAGGCTCAATTTCTCAAAAAATATTTCTCTTATTCATATCCTCAATTAAACATTTTATCATCACTTCAAAAGTCGTAAGATGTTGCCAAAAACAAAAACTAGACTTTCGTATTAGTATATGCGTGTGTGCAGAAGATGGCGGATTACTTTTTACTCTTAAAATCTTAGTCATCAACATATTATTTTCTCATTATCAATATATTTCTTATAAAAAACAGTGTATACATAGATTTTATTGTTTGAGGTTCATCACGTACTTCCAGAGTTATAGTCAATTTCTTGACGATTCCTATAAGTCTACGTGTTAAATTGGTGGTTTTTTGGAAGCAATTTTCTCGAAAATAATATCGATGACCTCAGTATTTCTTGATTCTTAATGAATTCGGCATATTTTATCAACATAATCTCTGAGTTTCATAGACTTTTGTCAGGCAGTTTTAAAGTACCTAAGCCACCTTAATAGTCAATGATACCGCGTATCTATTATATTTTTGTACTCTACAACATATCAAAGTTTTAACAAATATATTGTGTTTGGCTGATTTTTTGGGGCAACTAATTGAGTGAAATACAGCATCTTTTTAGACTTGTGAAGCTGGCGCCCGTAAATATTAAATATTGGTATTTTGCAACCATTTGAGGCTTAAACGATTCCTCCTCACTTGCGGATTTATCCTCCACTTGAATTTTTATTTGCGGATCAATAGTTTGCGAGATATCTGCAAAATAAAAAGTCGAAAATGGGCGCGGCGCTAGGAGATGAAATCTATTATTACAAGTAGTAAATAATGCTGAAAATAAATGTTACCCACATCATTCGATTCCTCCTCACTTGCGGATTTAGAAAATGTTAACGTTTGTTGAGATTAATGTTATAAACATCGGAAATAATGATTTTATTATTTAATGAAAACGTATGGTAACCGGTCCCCTGTTTCGTATGTTCCAGTTCCGTTCCCTTTGTTCAGGCGCCAAAAGTAAAATTGTAAAGTCTGTAAAATCATAAAAAAAATTTACACAACAAAAAGGGAGAAAAACAATGAATCGTTCTTTCTTTACAAGCGGATTCTAAATAAAAACTATGTGATCTAATAGATAAATTTTGTATAAGTATTATTTATTATGATAAATTTATTAACGGGACTATGAGGCTCTTTTACCGTCAAGCTTGAATCAGATGGCGCCAGGGCACGTCGCGGCTGTCATACTTACACACCGTCAAATTTACAGTTGTGTATTGCGTTCGTGAGCCTATCTGTGTAATGAGCAAAGCAGAAGACATAACCTTTGTAAATGATTGCTGTTGTTTGCAGACAATTTTTGTTTGCATTTACGTTTAAAGATAGTAGGAAAAATTAGGTGCAGTGTAATATCCTGCGATAAGAAAGTGAAATTTAAATTTTCTTCTGATAGTGTGATAAAAAAAAAGTGGCTCGAAGCAATTGGGAGACCAACATTTTTGCCGCTCCCAAGTCATGGCTTACCTGTCCACGAGTTCTGCTTTTCTTTCACTGACTCTTGCTCCTTTCCCTTTTAAAAGCTTTTTCAATTCTGAAACTTTTAAGCTCCCATAATATTCTTTCTTGTCTTTCTTATTCATTTCAAAATTTCAAATATTGCGCTTTACCACTACACTTTAATTTCCTATGTACATACAATACTGAAAAGTAATGTTGTGTGAGTGAGACGGCCATGACAGCTGCGACGTGCCCTGGCGCCATCTGATTCAAGCTTGACGGTAAAAGAGCCTCATATAGGTATATATACATATGGATACAAGTAATCAGCTTGGCATTTGGTGGCTCAAAGCAAATTTCTGAAGGCAGCATCCTTTCTAATTTACCTTTTCGGTGGACTCTAGTTTACTTAAATTAAAAAATGTCAATACTTGAGTACTTTTTTTTAATGTTGCAGTAACGTTACTGCAGCTGTGCTGAACAAAAAATAAAAACAAAATATGTGTTGTATCAGTAAATGAGGTTAAGTTATTATAAACATACTCTGATTTTTTTTTTCACACAAAAAATTGAAAGAAAATAAGTCAACCAATGAACGGAAACAAGAATAATAGACATTTCAAGTTTGGTAAGGCATCATGTGAAACAGCTGGTTAAGCTGGCATACTTGAAACGTTGATTTCAAAAGTATGTCTTGTCCAGCTGTATATTTCTTTTTTATGGACTCAAATATAGAATGTGACAAGTTACCAAAGTTAGTATACTGTCAATGAGAATATCAGACATGCCAAGCTGATTACTTGTATCCATATGTATATATACCTATATAGTGCCGTTAATAAATTTATCATAATAAATAATACTTATACAAAATTTATCTATTAGATCACATAGTTTTTATTTAGAATCCGCTTGTAAAGAAAGAACGATTCATTGTTTTTCTCCCTTTTTGTTGTGTAAATTTTTTTTATGATTTTACAGACTTTACAATTTTACTTTTGGCGCCTGAACAAAGGGAACGGAACTGGAACATACGAAACAGGGGACCGGTTACCATACGTTTTCATTAAATAACAAAATCATTATTTCCGATGTTTATAACATTAATCTCAACAAACGTTAACATTTTCTAAATCCGCAAGTGAGGAGGAATCGAATGATGTGGGTAACATTTATTTTCAGCATTATTTACTACTTGTAATAATAGATTTCATCTCCTAGCGCCGCGCCCATTTTCGACTTTTTATTTTGCAGATATCTCGCAAACTATTGATCCGCAAATAAAAATTCAAGTGGAGGATAAATCCGCAAGTGAGGAGGAATCGTTTAAGCCTCAAATGGTTGCAAAATACCAATATTTAATATTTACGGGCGCCAGCTTCACAAGTCTCTTCTACGCAACACTCACTGTCCCAGCTTCTAATGGTCTATTCTTTATATGTCTATGGCAGAAACCGAATGAATGACTTTTCTCAGTATACATGCATGCCTTTTAATGTTTATATAGGTTACAAAATAAATGCACAAATATTAATTATTTTTTATACTTATAATTTTAATTTACGAAATAACAAAATATATTAGGTAAAATTAAAAAATTCAGTGGTGAAAAACATTTATTAAGAGCAATTGTTGAAATGTTTCCTTATATTTTCTTCGGAGAAAAAGCGATTGCATTTTTCACATGGAATTTCTTTATCACTAGACGCTTCTAGTTTTGAGCCGGGAAGAGCCACCCCTTTTGTTTTATGGTATAGGCGATATCCTTTTTGTCGAACTTTCTTCCTTTTAGTTTTTTCATCTTTGGTATTGTTGATTTGTTTGACGGCTAGTTCATTATGGTGCTGCTTAGTTAAGTGAATATTAAACTTTAAGGGGGCTCCAGCGGGAGGAGTTAGGAGGTCACAGGTAGCTTAATTGAGAGGTAAAAACACGCTGATTCCAACGGTGTCCTGATTTACCCTTCTAACCCTGGAAAATTTTGAGATATTTGCTCTCAAAGTTCGTACATTATACATAGCCTCTCATAGAGCAACGTGAAAACATCGGTATTTTCTAACAATAATTGAGGAGTTACATGTCAGGACTGTAACTGTTTTATAGAAAAACATCTCAGCTTTCAGATGGTACCTTCAAAAATATAGGTAACCCTGGAAATATTTGAGATATTTTGTAAAGTATTGATCAAGTCATTGAATTAGCAGGGTCAAGAAGGGATGCCATCTTGTTGTTTGTAAGGCGCGCGCTTTTGAATATTTCAGAATTACACTGCAAGTACTTACATAAGTTTCATGTCATTTGTAACTCTTTTTTAATCGTGTTCTCCTATGGATTACTTACACATATTTTTTTTTTTAAATAAAATAGAACATTGAAAAATTTTAACTGCAATTATTTTTTATTTTATCAAAAATTGCGTCAATAATTTTTTTATTTGAAATAACTCTTACTTTATTATTTACACTCATAGATAATAATGAGGTGATGCCATTTGTAGGATCTTTTTTATATGCATCTACTAATACTTCTATTGATATCGATTCTTTGGCCATTTTATAAATTATCTTATCATTAATAATATATTTTAATACAATTAATTTTTGTTTGTTATCATCAATTACTTTCTTATTTCTTTTTTGCTGTTGCAAAATCATTTCAGCATCCTGCAAGTCTTGATGACTCTTACAGTGATGTGTGATTTCTTTCATTTTTTATAACACAAAAAAACTAATTCTAAATAAAACGCTCTGTACGTGACAGAAGCTGCTGTTTGTTTACCATAGGTACGGACACATCATATATATAGATGATGGTGCTCGCTTATATATACACGTATATATAGATATATACTCTCAGAAGTGATACCAACTAACCGAATAGTTTTCGGGTTGGTACCAGTGCTCGCTGGAGCCCCCTTAAAACGAATTTTAGAGTCTTGCAATACACAATACGCTTGTTGTCGGTTTCTTCTGTTACATATGAACTCAAGTTTTGCTTAATATCTGAAAATTTGAAAAATTACTAGTATATAGTTAAAAAAAATATCTTTATTTAAATTAAGATATGTAGCACTGAAAAATGTGTGCTTATGTGTAACTAGTATTTATTGTTGTTGATGGATGTCAATTTGCATACCCTTAGTTATTCGATCCTGTAAATTTTGTTTTCATACAAAAGTTGGTTTTAATTCTTTAATCGAATTTATATTAACATAAAATTATTTCGAAGAGTATACTGAAGTAATTCACAAACATAAATTACAACAAAAAAAATGACACTGAGCTACAAATTTTGTAATAAAGGTGGCTTCGTCATTTAGCACAGTATCAAACTCAGGGCCATAGTGGGGTTTATATACGTACATAATACATACACATCTTAAAAAAAAAGTAGAATTGTAAGAAAACACCATACCAATTACTCAAAGAAAAAAGTAGTTAAATATGAATATCTGTACTTGTGCAAACCATCAAAAAGTAGATTTTAGTTAATTTTCATCAAAGTTTAGTTAACATATTTTTATAATGTAATAAAATCAGGGAAAAAAATCATTCAGTATGTCCTAATATACGTAACTTCGAAGCATAAAAATTTTTCAAAAGCGATTTTCTCAGACCTAAGATTGTCAACCACGCTATTTCTTTTTTGGCATTGCATCTACGTAATATGAATCACTACATCACTAATTTCGATCACACACTTAAACGTGAATCTACTTTAACACACTTGGATTTCACAGTGTTATTGTAAGAAATAAGGAAACGAAACAGAATCACTATTTTACCAAAATTAGTATTATTGTGTGCATAAACGTACCAATATTTTCACTCAAAGAACAGGATTTGGAAGTCCTTGCACTTTTGGTTTTGCATGGAAGGCTTAGCAAATTTTCGGCTCTCCTAATTTTTGCTGATTTAGGAAGTTTTTTAATTGGTGATGCCAAGTCAACCATTGTCGTAATACCACTAGTTAATATTACCTTGCCAGTCTTATTTTTCACCTCACATCCAGGCTTGCCTTTAATATTTCCTACACATGAATAATTATAGATTATTTTATTTTATTTATAGCGTAATATAATAACTGGAAGTGTTGTAAGTGTGAGTTCAATGAATTGTATTTGGTAGAAAATTATGTCTCGGCGAAATCGGTAGACAATTTTTATGTTGCCCTTACAGGACTGCCAAGTTGTATACTCAAGCAAAGAAATTTTCTTAAAAGTCACTATAAAGTCATATTACTTGCCCCGCACAAAACTACAAAAAGCACACAATTACTAGTAAAAAGATGTCAAATAAAAATCATATTGGCTTACTTAAAATTTTTTTTCAAAGTAGAAGTTGTCGAGCAACACCCAAAATTCATAAAATTTTTATTATTAAGAGTTAATGATGTGTTCTCTGACTGTTGTGTGCTATTTTGTTGAGTTACTCTTTTGCTGGTCAAAGTTTGCTTCTGGTTTTGGGATGATTTCCAAACTTCTATAGATATTGAATTAGACTGATCTCCAGCATGAATTTTCTCTTGTGTTTTTTTTTGGTTTATCTCCTTTGCATGCCATAGAACCAAAAATATATATTTATATGTAATCAATGTTGTCATTGCTGTATAAATTAGCTATTAGAATTTATTTTTTTCAACAACACTTTTTCAAAGAATTGTGAATAATTATTAACTTTGCGATCTTATTTTTGCAAAAAGATGTTTAGTAAGCTAAAATTTAGAATAGTAAAACGAAAATAACTAACTTACAAGTTAAAAATTAAACGTCGAGGTGGAGAGGACAAAACGAAAGATAATTTAAGAAAAAAATGATTTAAAACATCAGTAATTGGCTTTGCTCATTTGTTCACTTTGTAAAAAACAACTTAATTCCATGAAGCACTGACAATAGAGTAGCCGATCGCATATGGGAAGAGTTAGTAAGAAAAGTCACGTAGTCGGATTTTTAGTGTCAATATTTTACTTTCTTAACTGCTATTTTGAACAGTTGAAAAATCCTTTTTTTTTTGCACTTACTAGAAATTTAAGTAACTTTGCCCTCTTGCTATTTAAATACGCGTGACTAAAATAAAAAGTAATGACAGATTTTCTTTGTATTCTATACCTTTGCATTCTAAAGACAATAGATCTTGTAATATGTACTTTAAAACAACTCAATTTATAATCATGCTACACAGAGGGCCAAATTGTTCAGAACTTGTGTGCTACACACACACACACACTATACATTTATTCGTAAGTTTAACAAATACATAACAAACCTTTATCTTGTTCGAAAAGTAAAGTTGGTATTTTCTTCTCATTTAGTAAAGAGATATATTTTGTCTCAAGTGCTGTGTACTCTGCTTCTCTATTTTCGAGTTCCTCTTCCAGTTTACTTTTTACAATGTCAAAATGTTTTTCATTTTTCTTAATAGTATCTACTAAAACTGCATTACTATTTAGAGTTTCCTCAATCATAAGATTCTTTTCTAGATCAGTTTCATCAGCTATTTGAATATACATTTCATAATTTTCTAATACGTACTGCATGATGAGTACTTTTTCTCTTAGATCACTAGTTTCTTTATTGTGGTTACTTCCATCAATGAAAATAGTTTGCGTAGATTTGTTTATGGAACTTCTTGCATTTTCAAAATGCTGGGGATTAGACTCAAGATTCTCACGACCCCATTCTCTATCAGTAGTTTCTCTTTGTAGTTCATGTCTACCAGTCAATTTGTCTGTTTCTTTTTTCAGTTTTAATCGGTCTGTACTTTAATTGGGTAAAATATATTTAGCATCTGTTGTCTGGACGATTGGTTGGTGTTCTAATTGATATGTTTCATTTTTTAACTCATTTTTTGTCATTAGTAATGAATGTACATCCTGAGTCTCATTTGTAGAGTTATTTAAAATTGTTTTTAGTTGTTCTTTCATAGCATTGTTTTTCTGACCTATAAAAGTAGAAAACTGATGTCACATGATTTTTCGGAAGATAGAGGTCACATTCTTCGAAGAATGTGCAGAATTTGCAGAATTTTGCAATGATATTTATCAGTTTAAGGACGTTAATTGGCTAAAGTTTTGAAAAAATGAGACAAATTTCAGGACAATCTTACTTAGATTTTACATAGATATTTTTAGATGACTAAATATACCTAAGAAGTATTCGTACTTGCTTAAATGGCATGCGTATTTAGATAGGGCTTGAACATTGAGTACTACGTAACATGTTAACATGCTCCTTGTATTGTAAATAAATTTTTCTACGCTAATTAAATAAATAAGCTTGATAGCAACGAATTGTTCAATAATCAAATGTCACAGGTATTAGTTCATTTAAAAGTATGGCGTTGAAGTCAGAGGTAAGTGTATGTATGAATGTGTCAATTGACACAACTTACCTAGTTATTTACAATCAACATTAACCTTAGAGCTTGGACTTTTTTTCTTCTCAAAGTATTTTTAATGACTATGCTTATCTTTTAATTCATAATTTTTATGACGCAAATGAAGTATTGGACTTTCCAGAACCTCTATTTTTTTAATATATGGTTTAGCTCCAATTTTTTTTGAGCATTTAGTACTTTTTTGTACGATCTTTGTCAACGTTAGTAAAGTGGATACTGGAAGTTCATGAAAAATTGGTATATCTAAAAATGAATTAGTGTTGATTTTGTCCACGTTCGATCCCTGATTGGCATTTTTTGTAAAACATTAGAGACTGCTGAAAAAGTTTCGTTGCATTCAGGATCCAAAGCTAAAATAATATGATTTATAAAATATTCTATAATTTATAATCATAAATGAGTTAAAAAATTATTTGCCTATGATTTTTGAATAGTATTTATATGAACATAATGAATTCGAATAATCTTTCAGTGAGTAAAAGTTAAGGTTAATTTTAAGTAGGGACAATTTTAAGTACAATTTGTACACCTTTATTTTTATCCATGGAAAATTTTTCACATCTTTCTAATCGTACTTCAGTTTCATTCTTCAGTAAGTGTATATACATTCTTAAGTGATCTTTAAACCAATTGACTGATGAAGCATTAAACTTGTAAAATAATGCACCATAATCTTTATTGAAGCAAATGTCCACAATTTTGTTACAGATTTCCTGTTCGTGAAGTTGACTTAAAAAGTCTAAAATTTTTCGTACAGCCAGTTTTGTGGGTTTGGATACATTGAATTCATTACTCTGAATTTTTCTACAAGCATAACCTAGGTGCACATCAATAGTTAAATACTTGCACAGGTCATCAATTCTCATAAAACACTTTGATTCCATCTTTAATGATTCCCAATTTTACATTTCTTTATAAACTTCTGTTTTCTGTACCATGAGAATGAATTGAGCGGTATTGAGGCAATTTTACTTAAGAAGAAATCCTGGTTAACAAAAAAATGGATGCTCTTTCAAAGAAAGTACTGCTTGCTATGAGGCTCTTTTACCGTCAAGCTTGAATCAGATGGCGCCAGGGCACGTCGCGGCTGTCATACTTACACACCGTCAAATTTACAGTTGTGTATTGTGTCCGTGAGCCTATCTGTGTGATGAGCAAAGCAGAAGACATAACCTTTGTAAATGATTGCTGTTGTTTGCAGACAATTTTTGTTTGCATTAACGTTTAAAGATAGTAGGAAAACTGAAGTGCAGTGTAATATCCTGCGATAAGAAAGTGAAATTTAAATTTCCTTCTGATTGTGTGATAAAAAAAAGTGGCTCGAAGCAATTGGGAGACCAACATTTTTGTCGCTCCCAAGTCATGGCTTACCTGTCCACGAGTTCTGCTTTTCTTTCACTGACTCTTGCTCCTTTCCCTTTTAAAAGCTTTTTTAATTCTGAAACTGTTAAGCTCCCATAATATTCTTTCTTGTCTTCCTTATTCATTTCAAAATTTCAAATATTGCGCTTTACCACTACACTTTAATTTCCTATGTACATACAATACTTAAAAGTAATGTTGTGTGAGTGAGACGGCCATGACAGCCGCGACGTGCCCTGGCGCCATCTGATTCAAGCTTGACGGTAAAAGAGCCTCATACAAGACAGTCCAAAAGCATAGATATATAGAAAAATAGACTGCATTAGGTACACTTTTTTGTTGTCGGTCGGTCCCATCTATTCCTCAAAAAAGAAAATGTGTGGTTGCGTTCGAATAAAACGTATTCGTATTTCGTACCCCAATCGTATTCCAATCGTATTCTCGACTGCAACGCCATCACACTTGGTAGATCGTGTATTATATTATCTACAATTACACTATTTGTATCATACAGATTTAAAAATTCTAATACATCAATGATTTTTAATTTTATACTATTTTAGAGGAAAACAAGAATAATAGATTGCATCAATGATATAGTATACGATCCACCCAGAGTGATGGCGTTGCAGTCAAGAACACGATTGGGGTACGATTGGGATACGAATCCGTTTCATTCGAACGCAACCTATATTAACTACGAGTATACAGCATGGTGTAAGATAGTGAGCTTCGAGGTAGAGAGGAGACAATGTTTGCCATTTGAGGCTCATGAGAAAAGGCGTGAGCTTGAAAACGCAGCACTTAGGATACATATGTCACGAAACATATTGGAGCTATTCACATAGACATTTTTTGCTTATTTCATTGTGAACGTTCATATATTGAAAAGGGGGTTCCACTGTTCCGCTAAACTCAAATTGAGTAAACAGACTGAACAGACCTATACTGTGTTCTCTGTCAAGTCAGCATAGTTGCGACCATAGGCTTTGTTGCCTGCATAGAGGTATAATAATACCTTTATTCTATACCTATACTCTATATGGTATTATTATACCTCTATGGTTGCCTGATGGAAAAAGAGGTATAGGTCTGTTCAGTCTGTTCACTCAATTTGAGTTTAGCGGAGCAGTGGAGCCCCCTTTTCAATATGAACGTTCACAATGAAATAAGCAAAAAATGTCTATGCGTAAATAGCTCCATTGATCTATACATATATACAAGTATGTGACTAAAGTCCTCATAAGCCTCGAATGGCGGCTGACCATTCAGCAGCGGTCCCATAGGTGTCTTCTCACTCCTTTGAAGCTCACTAAGTGTAAAATATAAAAGGGGTCCAATATTTCTTGTATTGCCTACTGTGAATTTTGGAAACATTTTGTGTCACTTCCACCTTTTCGCACCAGGTATCACATATGAAACGAACTTAGAGCAGACAGTAGTATAACTAAATATGACATGAGCGCGCGGTGGCTCAGTCAGCTAGGTCGTGGGTCGACACTCAGGAGACTGAGGTTCGATTCCCGGGCAGTGCGATTTTTTCGGGCAAGTACTTCTGTAAATTTTGTATATGTGCTTTTTCACCACGCAATGCTCCTCGCTAGGCGACCTCCTCGCAGCAAAATTTTTAATTTTTCCCTACCCCCTTCCAATTATGGGAGGCCTCCCTATCCCTCATCCCTTTCCTCTCCAAAGTGTCGAGTGCCCATAGTAGTGCTCTAATGAGGAGCCGGACGTATGACACTATAATATAAAAAAAAACTTTATATGATGGTGTTCGCCAACACTAGTAATATAACTATATATAGTAAAACTATGTATTGTCGTCTGGCGGTGTTCAGCCATGTTGGTGAAAAGGATTTTTACATACCCCCACCACTCTCGGAACTTTCCGTTAGAAAAATTCCAAAGCCAATTAGAGCAGAGCTACAGCAGAAGTGTGGGGAAGACTTATTTCTCCAGTGATTTCCGTATACGAAGATTACGAAGGCGTGTTCGGTCATTGAACACAGTGTTCCCAATAATAGTAAATTATAAAGAGCGAAAATTCAGAACGTTAAATTAATAACGCAAGCACCTATCACCTGGTAACCCGGCACGCTTATTGGCCACTTAATTAATTAATAGAAAATTAAATAATTATCCAAGAGCTTATCACCAAGTGAGCTGGGGCACTTACTGGCCACTTTATTAACTAATAAACAATTAACTCATAATTCAAGTGCTTATCACCAAGTGACCCGGGGCGCTTACTGACCACTTTAATGATTAATAGAAAGTGGCCAACAAGCGCTCTGGGTCACTTGGTGTTAGGTGCTAGAATAATTAGTTAATTGCTTATTAATCAATACAGTGGCCAGTAAGCGCCCTGGGTTACCTGGTGATAGATGCTTGTGTTATTAATTTAAGGTTCTGAATTTTTGCGCTTCATAATTTACTGCAATTGGGAACACTGTGTTCAATGACCGAACACGCCTCAGTATACGGGAATCGCAGGAGAAATAAGTCTTTCCCTACACTTCTGCTGTAGCTCTGCTCTGATTGGCTTCGGAACTTTTCCAACAGAAAGTTCCGGTAGTGGTGGGGGTATGTGAAGATCTTCTTTGCTAACATTGGACTGTTCACCAACACTAGTAGAATGACTGCATATAGTATTAACTCTCTTCGCCATCTTTTGGATGTTTTATGAAACAGCATTTCACAAAAAATATGCCTACATTACACCGTGGTATAGAAATATATGCTAGACGAATTAGACAGACCGACCAATCAAAAAAAAAAAAACATCGTACCCTCACTGGGGCCGTACCATATAACTCTTTTTTGCTTAGCGAGCTTATGTTATAACATATGCCGGTGTACAGAACAATAGGTACATGGTACGGCCTCTGGAAAAAAGTTGAGTGGGCTGTTTTCTCAACTTTACTGTGAAGAGCACCCCTCAGTGGTAGACTTGAGAATCTGGCAACCGTAAGTATTTAATATTATGATTCTTCAATCATTACGGCTCACTGGCTACTTTATTAAATAATAGAAAATCAACTAATAATCCTAATGCCTATCACCAGGTGACCCAGGGCGCTTACTAGCCATTTTATTAACTGATAAAATAATGAATTAATAACTCAAGTGCCTATTAAAAAGTGACTCAGGGCACTTACTGTGGTACGCTTTAGTTAACCTTAAGATGCTTGTGTTATTAATTCAAGGTTTTGAATTTTTGCGCTTCATGATTCACTGCAATCAGGAGCACTCTCCTATATGGGTCTGTTTCTCAGTCACATGTAAAGTGTACGTTAAGTTGGAAAGAGACATCTACTAACGCTTGATACTGTGTCTTTTTCTAGTCGTGCTTGAGCACAGTGCGTAGGAACAAGCTTATTTTATGTCTACAGTCGAAGGTCCACCTCTGCTTAGGGTGTATTCTGCCCTGCAGTAAAAAACATAAGTTGTGGTAACGCTGCATATAGTTAAAAGGCACTACTGACTACTGTAAACCTGTACTAACTCTGACAAGGTTTAACTGTCGGTGCATGGGTTTTAGTGATGTAAACAAACTTTATAATTTTAGTAATATGAGTGATATGACACTTAATTCACTCAATTTTCGCGGTGTTTAAGAGTATGTTTATATTAGCAGAAGCCACCGTTCATTAAAAGTTGGTACAGATCAACAGTCACACTGCCCAACCAGACGTTACCACAGTAAGAGAGAATTGGGAGAGCCTCTGTGCCGACTGGAGATGCCTCGCTTCTAAAAGCGGTAGCACTGCTTTCATTGTAGCAGGACTGCTTTCCTTTCAGAATGGGGACTATTTTCCTCCAGTCAGGAGCGCTGAGCCACTGGCCCAAGCAACAGAGCCATTACAGTGAAGGCTATTTTTTTTATAGGTTAGGGGAGCTGCCCCTTGATACTTTCGAGCAGCTGCTTGCCTGCCTATAGTGGAAGAACAGCTTTTCAAGGTATAGAAGAGAGGCTCTACGAGAGCTATGGTGGCGCCGCACTTTTGTATCCAAAGGGGCATCTCCACCAATTGTCTCTCAGTGCACCCGAGTAGAAATTGAATGTGGGCAGCACAGCTCAAACGCACGGTCCTACTCAAGCTACTAAGCCTGGCCGCAGGTGGGTTTGTAATACGGCGCTGACTTGGGCGCAGCTTGGCTTGACTTGGCATGACTTTCGCCCAGTATTCGCCCACTTTCATCTGCACTGATATTGGGTGTGTATAAGAATGCAAATTTGTATATATATTTATGTGTGTGTCAGCGCGTGCAAAGGAAAAAATAATTCATGAGAACTTATAAAAGATCTTAGGTAAGATCTTGTATCAGTTCTTATATACGAACTTACATAAGATCTTACTTGGGAACTTACAATTGATAATTGACCAAGAACTGACATAAGATATTATGTCAGTCCTTCTGTAAAAAAACTGAATAAAAATTTAAAAAATAAATATTTAAAAATGAGATTTTCACACGGTATAACGGCCTTCTACACCGCCTTCTACAATGTTACCATCCGTATGATAACACCAATAATGGGGTTTTAAAGTATTTTTAATGCATTCTTGAAAAGTTTGTAAAATTTATTTATTTATTTATTTTTTTAAACCTTTATGGAAAGTTCTACAAAACTCCATTATTGGTGTTATCATACGGATAGTAACACCGTATTAGGTGGTTATACCGTGTAAAAATTTCATTTTTAGATGATTTTTTTTAAAAATATTTATTAAGCTTTTTTTCCATAAGGATTGACATAAGATCTTATGTAAGTTTTTATGTCAGTTCTTGATCGATAATCAGTTGTAAGTTCTTAAAGGAGATCTTATATAAGTTCTTATGAATTATTTTTTTCCGGGCGCGTATGTCATACTATTTCAACGGCTCAGAAGAAAAAAAGTCCAGTTCAGGTTTTGCCGTTTAAAATAACATGGAGAAATCTGAAACTGGGCTTTTTTTCCGAGCCGTCGATTTGAATACTTATATATAGAGGTCTCTGTATTAGATGGATTTGCAGACGAAAGTGAGCAATTGCTGGGCGAAAGTCATGCCAAGTTAAGCCAAGCTGCACCCAAGTCAGCGCCGTATTAGAAATTCACTTGAGGCCAAGTCAGCTGCCAAGCGGTGGCCAAGGTGGGTGGCGTGGAATCCAAACTTGGGCCCAGTTTGCACTCACTTTCAATTTCTACTCGAGACTCAAGCACGACCTACGTATGTACCTTACTGCTGGCGCTGGTAGCATTAGTGGAATACATTCTAAGCCCTAAGCTGCAATGAGTGTAATCCGCAATTGCCGCCAGCAGTTACATATGTAAGACGGGACAACGTTGCGTGGTTGGGGGTGCTACTGTAGATTTACTGGTAATGTGATCCGCAGTCCTGCCAGCAGTAAAGCAGACGACGTCGGTGTACTTGCTCTTTTTCGTGGCATTTTCTGATTGTAAACAAAGCATATTGTGCTAGAGAAATATAGTCTGCTTTACTACTGGCAGGATTGCGCGGGATTACAGCAAAAATGTCACGAAAAAGAGCAAGTAGACCGACGTTGTCTGCTTTACTGCTGGCGGGATTGCGGATCACATCACCAGTAAATCGACAGTAGCGCCTCCAACCACGCAACGTTGTCATGTCTTACATATGTAACTGCTGGCGGCTATTGCGGATTACAGTAGGATTACACCCAATTTTGTCACAGTACATAGGGCCTTTGCACTGCACGCAAATGCGACAAGAGCTAAGAATCTGGATTTAATGGGAAGAAGAGGAATAAAGGCAGGAATTAGCAGAATAACGAGAATAACGTTTTGTCACAATGGACTCAATAAGTGCATTGTTAATTGAAGTGCATCGTATTAAGCAGATTAAAAAAAATAATCATTTATAATGCAACTGTCAGTGATAAAAATCGACTGTACTACTGTAAGAGTCAGAAAGAAATTAGGATTGTCGTTATTCGTTATGCGCCTAACTCAGGTGGCGCCATTGAGTAAGAAAAATTTTCACTCGCTGAGATCGCCGGAATGCATGGAGCCTTATGAGAAAATTATTTAATTTGTTGAAACAAGATTACTGAGAGGGGTTTAACCAAATGATTTAGTGGCTTGTGTGTATATCATGCTATTGTACAGAAATGAATTAAGTTTGGTGTTGTCACGTATCTTACGGGATAAAAAAAATAAAAACATGGATTACGACTGTGTCAACCCAACATTTATATAAGTCAATATACATGCTTGCACTTGTGTGAAGCTTAAGAGACACAATCAATATCATGGAAATGTAACATATAAATGTGTAAACGTTAGCCTAACCTGCCATTAATATCTGAAAAAGGTTATGGCTGCCGTAAAGAAGTATATGGCCCGTTTACTACTTACCCTACAAAAGTCATCACGGACCGAATGGTTTGTGTTACCAGGCGCGTGTGTGGGCTGTGTATGGCTACAATATATTTCTGTTGTTATGAACTGCCCATACAAAGCCCGTATGTATAATAAATGTATTGTATTAGCTATATGAAATCTAACCTAGTTTTAAACCCAAACTGCAATCAGAATTATTGCTTATAGTTAAAGTCATTTGTATTCAATTATGGACCACAACGCAAAGACGGTTATATCATAAAAAAATTACAATGACCTGTATAAGTAAGAGGATAAAAAAAACAAATGTAGGAAGCACAAGTATCACAGCGAATACTGCTAATATAATCGCCTGGTAACACACCTTAATGGCACCATGACTTTGCCATAGGAGGTCCGTACGTTAACTAAATTTTCAATTTAGTGATAAAGAAAAGACCTACGTTTAAAAAGTAACTAATTTTTGAATGCATGTTAAGTAAACAAAAAAGTGTCTACAAGAGTCAAATTAAAGTAGAAAATGTTATAGACATTATAAAAATATTTATATTTTCATTTTGATTGACCGTCAGCACTTTCGTAACTCAGTGCATTTAGTACTATTATGATTCACTACATGAAGCGTAATTAAGATTTTAGCAATTAAGTTTGTTTGTGCATTAGGTCTATTGAAACAAGTATTCGTTAGGATCACCAAGATCGTTTGTTCTTAGCAGAATTTGGCACTGTACGATATGTGCATGCAATTCTGTGGAGTCAGTTTTCTAATGTAATTTGATGAAGAAAGTTCTAATTCCACCAAAAAATGAAACCTACTTTTAAAAAGTAACTGGTTTGTTTTTCAATGTTTAATATTCTAAAAAGTGTTCAAAACCAACTAGAGTAAAAGTAAAAATAAATATATACTTAATTAAAATTTTTTTTTTCTATCCTAATGAGAGATCGGCGCTCTTGCAACCCAGTGCACTTTCTACTTTGGCAACTCAGTAAAAGAGGCATATTTAGAACTCTTGCAATTAGCTCTGGTTAATATTGCCAAGACCTTTTGTTTTCAACATCTCATAGCACTTTGCAACGTGCATACAAGTTCTGTGGTAAAAGTTTTGCAATTGAATTTGTTTAAGAAAATTTATTATTTGCCATACAAAACCTACTTTATACTCTAAAAAATGACTCATGTTTTAAAGATAATTGATCAAAAAAATGTTTGCAAAAATATTTGATAAGAACAAAAATGTATTATAGACTTTTCGGAAATTTTTAATTTGTATTCTTATTGAGCATTAGCACTATCGCAACCCAGCGCATTTAGTTTTTGTACAACCCACAATACAAAGCATGATAATAGGTATTTTGCAAGAAAGTTGGGAGAGTATTTTTTTATCTTGGGTTCTTAGCACCATCTACACCAAAGTATGTTTTCCTCTAAAAGCTGGCGTATGAGATGCGTTTACTTATAGATGACATGACGTACTAGGTTAATAGACGGAACGCTACCTCAAGTGTATATTTGTGTCCGTACCTCATATAGTCTGAATCAGTCATCAAATCATTCGCATAACGTGCGTGTGCAATCCAGGTTCGGTACTTCAGATTCGAGAGGACCGCCTATACCGTTCCCTCTAATAACCAAGAACGTTATGCCATCAACGAGTGAGCACATCTCGTACACAAGCTTTTAGGGGATATTACTTTTCTGTTAGGTTCGGTACCTCAGATTCTGAGGGACAGTCTACCGCTCCATCTAATAACCGAGTACGTCAAACCATATATTGATTGCATCTCGTACGCCAGCTTTCAGAGGAAAACATAATTCTATGTATGACGTCTTTTACGTACGTCCATTTAAATTCGTCGTGTCGATTCTGTAATTTAATTTGTTAAATAAAATCATGATTTCGTGAAAACAATAAAACCCTCATTATAAAGGTCACGGATTTATGTACTTATAATATTAATGTAAATTTTACAAGAAAGTGTTAACAACAATAGTAAGTGAAACAATAGTTAACATTATTATAAGTTTTATAAACATACTTCTATTTTTGTTTTATTCGAGCTTTGGCACTCTCGCGACCCAGTGCAATTTATCCTTATGCGACACACTATACAAAGTATCAGTAGGTCCATTGTAACATGTATTGGTTAAAATTGGTAGGGTCATTTGTTGTTAGCATTATCTAGCACTGTACGACGTGCATGCAGTTTTATGGTGTTAATTATCCAATTAAATTTGTTTAAGAAAATTGTAAATCTGCGAAAAAAATTAAATTTGTTTTACAAAAGTGACTGGCTAGTGTTTTAATGATAATTGTTAAAATAACTGATAATAAACATTTCCAAGTGAAAGTAAAAATTTATACAGACTACGGAAATTTTTTTATTTGTATGTTGACTTAGCGTTGGCACTCTCGCAACCTAGTGCATATTGTTTTTTTTGCAACCCAGTATACGAAGAATAATTAGGTACTTTTAAACCATGTCGCGTTAGTATTTTTTCCCTCTTTACTATACCATGACGCACTTTGTGACGTGTATAAAGATCTGTGGCAATAATTTTGCAGTTAGATTTGTTATTGACAATCATTTATTATTCAATAAAAATGAAAACTTCGCTTAAAAAGTAACTGACTTATATACTGATGTCACACTATTATTAAAATGTGATTAAAGGAATAGTTAAGTCAAAGTTAAATTTTGTTTAAAATTTATAAAAATGTTTTTATTTTTATTTTTGTTTGTCATCTGCTTTTTTGCAACCCATTGCATTTTGTATATTTGCGACCCAGTATAATTCGGTTCTTTGCAAGTACTTAAGTTGGGTTAGTGTTTTTGTGACTTCGTGTAGCCAGCGCATTATCACGCACTCTATGACGTGCACAAAGGTCTGTGGTATAGATTCTGCAATCCAATGAATTAATGATAACCTAAATTTTACTAAAAAAAATTTATTCAAAACTTAAGTTTCTCATAAACTGATCTTTATTTATTCAGAAAGTGTTTACAATAATATTAAAATTGATACGAAAACTATTATAGACTTCATAAAAATGTTTATATTTTTATTCTAGTTGAGCATCCCATTGTATTTCGTAGCGAATGCGACCACTAGGTTTGTACGTATTCGCAAAGTGAACCCACCTGTCGCTCCGCCTTCGTGAAAATCAATGAAACTGATGAGAGGCAGGTAAACAAACCGAAATAATGATATGAGTCGTTGGAGGAATTAATTAAATCTCCAATGAAAAAACAACCTATGCATTGGTACAGTGTTCCCCAGTGTAAATTTAACACAACAGCTCTTACATACATCGTTTTCCCAAGGATAAAAAACAATGTAAGAGGTGGATAATTGCTTCCAAAATGAGCAAACGCATAACCTCGAGTATGATAGTGTTGCTCACATTTTTGGAGTGTGGATTACATACCAGTATCTGCAAGTAAATAAGCTGAAAAAATAATTTGTTTACAAGTACTACTAGGGCGCTGCGCCTCCTGCGCGCTCTGCGCGCCAATCCCAAAAATTTAACCAAACATTTATTTTCTATATTTTTAACGAAAAAGCGGTAGTTATATCTTTGTCAAAACATGTATATTGTAATATTAGTCAACTTACAAATTTAAATGACTTTTCACTGATTTTTCAAAATCTTATTTTCAAGTCTACCCGCGCTTGATCAGTCTCAGTCAATCACACGACGAATAAACAAGCTTCATCACGTGACCCATCGTATTTTTTAGATGGATAAATTTTATCCATACCGTTATATTTACAGGGCATGTTAGAAACTTCGTCAGCTAAAAAAATGCTGTCACCATGCAAAATTTGCCTGTTTGAAGTCATCCAAAACAATTGTGCCACTTAGTTAATTTTTCCATTTGATTAATGATGTTTATAACTTTTGGATGGTTTAAAAAAAATACTGTCCCCACGCAAAATTTGCCTGTCGTAAGTCATGCAAAAGTCCACAAAATTAGTAAATCTATATTGCAAACTATTTATGACTGTATCAAAATCATTTTTTTACTTATTTTTATTTTACATCGGCACTTTCGTAACCTACTGCATTTTGTACTTTTGCAACTCGGTATACTAATTAAAATCACGTATTTCCCTATTCAATGTGGTCTATAATTTCGTGACTTGGTGTATTTGGCACTATATACTAAAAATGATATGCATAAGAATCGTTCATGTTATTTTGCAATTTAATTTGAAAAAGAAAATCTTAGCTTTGCAATATAAATGTATAACTGAAGTTACAGATGCAATTGATCTGTTTTTTTAGAGCAGCATCTACGAAAATAGTTTGTTTAAAATGTACGCCATTTTTGGCTCTATAAATTTTTTTTTTTTAATATATTTATTGCGTAGCACTCTCGTAACCCAGTGCAGTTAGTACTTTCATGACCCAGTGTGTTTAGTATCTTATTATTATTGAGACTACTGCAATCAAAGGCAATCAGTACATTTATAATCCAGTTTGAAAAAATCATAGCTCTGATAGTGTTTTTAACAATAAAACTATCGGAGTACAGTAAGTTAGTGCGTAAGATAAACTTTGTTAAGGGGGTAATGTCACAATGTATAGATAGTCAATGCGTGTTCTGAAATACATTATGTGTTCCGAAACAGACAAGTGAAAATATTTGTGACAACATTAAGGTAGTTTGGTGGTTAAATCTCTGATAAAAGCACGAGTTAAATAGATAATTTATTTCTTGAAAACAGTAATGCTAGGCTGTCTAAAATTTTAATGTGTTATTCTACATATAATTGTTGGCTCATACAAATTTTTTCATAGCGTTCCTAAATTTCTGGATTTTGTGACATTACCCCCTTAAATACTAAAATGAATGAATTGAATCATAAAGATTAAATTGGCTAACGACAACCTTAATTTTGCGTTATGCAACTTATGTTATAATGTTAACTAATTGATTCATTGCTATTATTTTGTTTGTACAAATATATTTGAATTTTAGCATAGTATTAGCAAATACTATTTGCTATACATAAAACTAAATATCAATATAAAATAAGCATTTGATTTTCTTAGCTAAAGAAATATTAATATAAAATTAGTTTTTCCTTTGTTACATTTCAAGGGCAGTCTAGAGAAAATTGAAGTTTCCTACCTTATCAATGTGGTCAATATAATTTTTCTGCCTCATTCCGTACCACACTTTGAAACAGCACCATCAACGGAAAAAATTGTTTATACTTACTCAGTGAACACACATATTTCTGATGGAAAATTTTTTCTTCAGCATGAAGCAGTGAAAAAATTACTGTTTATATTAACAGTAAGTACCACCATCTTTACCGTTGCAGGCAGCGCTGTTTCAGACTCCTGCAAGGAGCGAATAACATTATTTAATGAATAACTAACTATTTAATATGAAAAAGAGAAGTTGACGAATATTTTTGTCATATCAAAGAATAATTCGAGTTCAGATTGTGGCAACTTTTTTTTGTCCATAAATTGCATTAAAAATGGTGGTATATAACGTTTCTACGGCACGAATTACAAACATTAGCGCCCGAAGGGCACAGTTGTTGCATCTTTGTGCTCGAGTCACGTATAATGTTTTTTCTATCGAGGGCGCAAAGTGCAATTGCGCCGTTAGTAAGAGCAAAGCTCTACTCTTATCTAATCCTCACTGACCTTTGCCACCCTCCCTACAGTGAAAGAGAGAAAGAGATCCTGGGGTCTTATTCAGAGTTATTAACGTGCGTTAAACCTAATATAGAATAACGCTTATTGAAATCGATAAAAATTTTAGCGCTCGCTATTTAAATGTTACGCGCGAAACACAAAAAAATGTTATTTTAAAATAAACAAATTGAAAAACACAATACTGAGATTATTAATAAGTGTATTGATTTTATTTCTTAATTCATTTTTCAGTCATACAATATTTTTCACATTGAGAAAAAAATGAGAAAAAGCTAACTTTTTAATTTTTTATCTTATTAAGTTTTTCGATACTTTAACAAATTTAAATAAACATTAACATTTTCAAAATAATTTAAATTTCTGTAACATTTTTATATTTTCAATTACAAATAAAAATAGAAAATGAAAATTTGATTACAACGACTTTTTAACAAAACGGTTTTGTTGAAAAATATTCCTGTAACGGTAACAAATTGTTTGAACTTCGGTAACAAATACATAAACAATATTTACAATTATACATAATTTTTTATGCAATTACGATTTTTCATAAAACTCTAATAATTAATAATTTTTTACTTATGTTTAATCATTCTAATAGAAGTCTTTTTCCATGTTTTATTTACTTCCTACGTTGTGCAGGTGTTGACGATTTATGAATTTGTTTTGAAAATAGTAACTGCTTGTAAAGCCAAAATGCCATCCCGTATCTTCATCAAAAATTTATTTTTTCTAAACTTTTTTTTAAGTTCATTTTGCTCTTTTAATAATTCATTTTGCTTCATCATAAGATCCATCACTTCTAGTGAATTAGCATTTGAAACGTAACATAAATAATTACTAATATTTATTCTTGTTAAAAAAAACAGTATAAATAAATAGTTTGATAAAAAAGAATCATTTTTTCACATTATGAATTTACTGTAGCTTTAAATTTTCATACGTATGACATTCCAATAAAATTTGCAAATTATTTTTATAATATTTCTTTATACGTTACTTAATTTTTAATAAATAGTTTATTGATTTTTTGAATCTATATATGTATATATGACGTTATAAGATATATATATATATATAAATATATATATACATAGGATATATATACGTATAAAAGCTTTTGTCGGTTATATTATTATTTTAATCTTATTATTATTATTATTATTATTATAATGTTATTATTATTAGTATTATTGATAATATTGTGTGGAAAATACAGAAAATTTTTAATTACCTTTTTTAATTTTCTTAGTAGGAGTAGGGGCTATTTCTTTAATTTTTGATTCACTTGATTAGATGAGCGCGCTGTTGGACCATGGAATAGCTTGTGATTCCAATTCATGATTAAAATCAAAATCAGTGTTCTTTGAAACATCTGAAACATTAAATTTTTAATTTTCTAAATGGTTTATTCACAAGCACTGCGTTTTTTTTTTTCTTTTTTTCTAAATACCTTTAAATTTACGCTTTGTTGTTTTTTTTTCATTAATTTCAGAGTCACTGTCACTTTCGATCACGCTTATAAGGTCGATTACTCGGGTTACGTTTTTTGATGTGCTGGAACTTTCTTCAAAATTTAAGACAGGTATATCCAGTAAAAAGCCCATGTCACTAATAGATAGCCCACCAACAGACTTTGTTTCAGCGAAAGACGGTTCTTGTTTTAGATTGAACTCTTTTTTTACGAAAGCTTTGTTGGCTTTTGGTGATATTGAAGATATTGAAAAATTAGCCTTCTTAATTATACGTAAAACACGTTTGGCTACATCATTTAGCGATCGAGCTTCGGGGTCACTTCTTAAAGCTTCTAGCTGTTGTTCCGATCTCCGTTTTCTTTTTGTTGTAAATAACAATATTAATTGTATGGTGCATAATTTAAATCATTAATAAGATATTTCTTTCTTCAAATTTTTCGTACCTTCCTCCAACTCCCAACTTCTCTGACAACTCCACCCTCAATTTTATTCAGCGTATTTGAAAGGCTCTTCCACATCGTCGTCATCAAAGAAGCGTCAAGCTTTTCAGCAGCAAAGGAGTAGTTATCCTCCATGTATTGAAGCAAGTGCTCTTTTTGTTGAGTAGAGCCTCTTTGTCGTTGATTAGTACTGCAATTTTTTACTATTTCAAAATTATTTTAAGTTAAGTATAGTTACTTTTATTTAGAGTTAACGACAAAATTTATGTAATTTACTTAATAATGTTTTAATGCTAATTTCAAAAATCAATTTTTGAATGATTAAATTATTTTTTCCATTTGCACATCTTCGATACATGTATTAATTAAACTTGCAAATATTTGAATTATCAAATAACTTACGATTGATTAGACATATTTTTCGTCGAGGGAGCACTAGCTTGAATACTCACATCAAACTGAGAAACTTTATGGTATATTGCTTTACTATATAAACAGTGTGTTAATTTCTAGTTTTTCCTGTTCTTAGAATACAAGTCTTATCGTAAATATGAAACTATGAAATGTATCGCATTCTGTTTACTTTTACAAATATCAGCCTTCTATTGTCTGGACTTATGATAATTCTTATAAATACAATCGATGTAAACCTAATACTATTAAGGAAACTCAAAGTGAAGAATCTTCCATAGTTGTATATTTACAATAAAAATTCCTTACTAAGAACAAGAATACGACTACAAATGTTTACAGTCGACTGCTATAAGGTTTCTCAGTTTATTTCAAGTATTTCTCATGCTATTGATAAGAGATTAGAATATTTATTTGTTCTACTCTCATGTCATTGTGAGTGGTAGTTTGATATAAAGTTAAAAAGTAAGCTTATCGAGCCTTGAAGTTTAGGCTATGAAACAAACAGCATGTTTCTTATGTACATTTAATCATAAAATCTAATACTCATCTTGAAGTATATAGAACCATACAAAAAAAAGTAATTAAATAAATTTTTGCTAAAATTTCGGACATAGTTTCTTTGTTTTCTCGTGCAGAAATATATGTTAAGATATATATAATCAACATTAAAATAACAAAATTCTGTTAATGCATGCACTTACTCAAGTAATTTCAGCTCATATGGCATTTCGATATCTTTTCTGACAGAAATACCAGCTTCTGGTATTATTTCCAATCCTAACCCAAAGTTTCCGTATATATTTGATACACGATCGTAAAGTTCATTCAAGCTTAATTTAATGTCATTATTACCAGTTTTCTGGTGAAATTTAATTAATTTAGCTTTTGCTTTGATACTTTTTCGACGTATTTTGTTCCAGGGCTGTGAGGTCTTAAAAAAAAAAAAAAAAAAATTTTTTTTAAATGAAATTGTTAATTTTCATACCTTATTTTAATTCATATAAAAATATTTAAATAATTTCATAAACATAAAAACATGTTAACATTGTTTGAATGTAAGATATATTTAATTTTAATTTTTTGAAGTTATAAAATTACCTGTTTCCATCCTTTGATATCAGATTTTTTCAGCCCACTTTCATTTAATCTATCTTTCAACTGCAACCACAACTTCTCATACTTACACTTCATTTCCTCGTGGTCCTAAAAGAGTACGTTGTTCTCGAGCAAATGAGGGATTACTCTCCATGAAATCCACTACTTGCTCTTGACACTTATTCATGCGTTTTTTCTGCCTAAGATATTCAAATTTGCTCAACTGTTATCTTTCAATAAAATAAAATTTTTTTTTTCATGTTATATATAATTTCTTTGGTACCTACCCAGTCATTTTGCTAATGTTACAAAATTTGTTTACGTAATAACTCTTACTACTCAGGCCAATAACGACTGAATATCAAAACTTAGGCATAAGTCTATGCATGCTTATGTAGATATATCTTCTTGACACTTTCATCCCTGCCTCTCTCTCTCTCTCTCTCTCTACTGCTTTTTCTAATGGTGTTTACCTTTCACCTACATATTTACATATTGTATTAACCCTTGTAAACTATTCTCTTCAAATGATCTATATACACTCGTTTCTTTCTACAAGTTTTTTCTATGCCAACATTAGACTACACCATTTTACCAAATAACTCGAAAATTTAATGTATTTGTGAAGTAAATATTGATTTCTTTAATGTAAATAAAAAAACAGTTTTACGATTTTTTGCAGAGGGCTCATTCCAAAAACGTGCAGCTAGTGATTTAAATCACCCAATCAGTCGATGTATTCAACGAGTTTTAGATGCGATTCTTGCGGTACAAGGAGAATACATACATTTTCCAAGTACAAGACAAGAAAGAGAAGAAACATCAAACGAGTAAGAGTAAACAATTTTTCGTAAACCGTTGGACAATATAATTAATATAATTATTTTTTAGTTTCAGAAGATTCGTTAGAATTCCAAATATCTTAGGCTTCATTGATTGCTTCATTGTAACATGTATTCGACCTCGAGAGAACGAGGAAGCTTTTGTGAATCATCGTTATGGCTCATCTGTTATCGTACTAATAGTAATTATCGTCATAAATTGCTTATATAGTACATTCTCACGGAGTAGAAGGAAAATTTCTACTTTCGATGCAGTATAAAATCACCATTGGACGTACTTAAATAATGTTAAACTAATTTAGAGTCACTTCAAAGTTCATTGAATCTAGTAAAGCAGAGTGATAGACATAATCATACATAGATATAGTTATATTTCAAAAGTTTTTAAAAGATTGAAAAAAAATTTTTTTTACAGATTGTGGATTCTAAGTATGTCGAAGTATGTCGTTCTGAATCTTCGAATTTGTCCTGGTCGAAATAATGATAGATTTGTTTGGAATTTCAGTGACATTAAGGAACACCTTGAAAATCTAAGAATTAATAATAATGTTCTTGCTCAAGAAGGTTGATATTACTTATTAGGTAAAATACAAAAAATTTTCTTTTTAAAGTTTTGTGTGGTTCGAACCATAAGTGAAATAAAATATTAACAAATGCTTATATAAAGCTTACTCTGGCAGATGCTGTAGCAATGGAACCGAAAAATATGTAATTATACTTTACGTACTCTTAAAAATAGGTTAGTTACCCTCTCATTTCACTAAATTCTGAAGCTACCAGGTTTATTTCCAAGGGTACATAAAGTAGAATTTTGTATTTTGATGTTTTACTAGGGAACTTCGACCCCTGCGGGCTCCGTCAACCAACCCTCAAAATTTTATTAAAATAAACTTGTTCAAATTAAAATCATATGCTCAACTCTAACCAATTACATCATGAATAAATGGCATTAAATTATTAGTCTTTTTAAGATCGAATTGAGACACATTGAACTCTCCCTTACATTTTAATACAAGTTCTTCGACAAAAAAACGCCAAAAAAGCTTTTTTAACTTGGTTTCGTAGCATGGGTTCTTATAGAAAGTATTTTAGAAAGTTCGAAGCCACGTCTGAACCACATTCAAGTATTATTTTTTTTTTTATGTTTTAAAAATAAATGTAATTTTCAATATCATAATATTTGTAGCTGACAACGGTTATACACCCTCTCCGATCTTATTGACGCCAATCATCAATGCGGCCGAAGGATCACCAGAAGCCAGATGTACAAATGAACACACATCGTGTCGTTCGAAAGTGGAGCAGACAATTGGAATTTTAACTAACACATGGTTGTGTATAAAAAGGGCTCGAAAATTATATTATGACCCAGTAAAAGTATCGAGAATCATTACTGCATGCTCCGTATTACATAATTTCCGCGTAATGAATGGGTTTGTAAGCTTCTTCTTCAATCTTAAATAAATTTTTCTTAATCATACAATAATGAGTGATATATTTGTTTTAGAATAAATCTTAATCACGATATTGTAATGATTAATAATCATAATGATGAACATTTCGAAGGGGATTACAATGCAGGGAATGAAGAACGACGAAATATTATTAATAGATATTATCAGCAATGAATATTTAATTAAAAGCATTTAGTATATTTGTTATCAAAAAGGGCATGGATGGTTTGAAAAGTACTTATATAAAAGTGCCGCCATCTACATGCGCGCCAATTGATACAATGATAAATGTATCAAAATTGCTTGTATTCTTCTTAGAGTCATGTTAAAATTTCTAATAAATATTCTGATTGATCAACCTATAACTTATTCAGGTTAACATGCATTAAAATAGAATTATATTTCATTACAAGTTGTAATTTATTTAATTATACTTAAGATATTAAAAATTAGCATTAAAATACAAACTAACGCTTAATTAAGAACACTATTCAAAGACAGTCCTTAAATTATTCATTAATCTTTACGTAACGCCAACAATTGGCGCGTAAAGATCGAATAGGCCAGCGTTATTATAATAACGCAATGCGCAATCGTTAAAAAATATCAAAAATGATTTCTGAGAAAGCGCAGAGACGTTATTTTCTGATATTTCGAACGTTACGGCACATTAACGCTTGCGTTAAAAACTCTGAATGAGACCCCTGGCACTTCCTCTATCTTAACCCCAGCGCCTTGGCTGGTCTACGCGGTCTATTGCATATGTCTACGAAGCGCGCGGTGGCTCAGTCAACTAGGTCGTGGATTGACACGCGGGAGACCGTGGTTGGATTCTTGGCCAGTGCGACTTTTTGGGCAAGTACCTCTGTGATTTTTCACATGTGCTTTTTCACCACGCAATACTCCTGGAGGAGGGTTTAAGCGACCTTCTCGCAGCAAAAGTTGCCTTATTTTCCCCTACCCCCCTCTCAGTAATGGAAGGCCTCCCATCCCTTTCCTTGTCCTTTTTTCAAGTTCTAAGTGCCCATAGTAGTGCCCTTATTAAAAGGAGCCGGACGTAAAGCACTAAAATATAAAAAAAAAGTATATGTCTATGGGTTATTGGAAGAGTGTATTCTCTAGGATTTTCTAAGGGAAATCGATCCGGTCAAAGATAGGACTAGACGATGTACCATTCGCTCCTCGTTCATTGAAACTACATTGGACGATGAACTAAAAGTACCTCAGGGAAGCCAGGAGGAAAATGGTGAAGAACCCGATCCGCTACAACTTTTAGATGCAAAAGCAGTGCAGGAAAATTTATACCGTACCTACCTAATAGAAGAGGATCACTCCGAGGAATTAAAATGTGAACATGACGAGGAAGCGTCCGGCGCTTGTGAAACTGTTATCGATGACAATACGGTCAAGGGGAGATGTCTAAACACACCGAAACCACAAAAACACCATTATCGCGAACTCCAAGATATTTCCAGAGAAAGCTGCCCTGCACCAATCAAGATAAAGATGGAGAAATCTTCCAGCTCACAACCAGTGGCGGCAAACCGGTTAATATGCCTGCAGAATTTTCCAACGAGGTTCTACAAATGAAAAAGCAAATTGACGATCTGCATCTCGTCCGGGACCACCATGAAAGAGAAATAAGAAGGTACAAAAAGGTGATGAGTAGCAATAGGCCTCCCAGAAATTCGTCGATATTAGCAGCAAATCAAGCGCGCTTCACAGATGGCGAAGGCAATAAGGTACAGTTCCAGGATATTTTCACGTAGCATTATTTTAATAGCGAGGGTTTTGACCGTAAGAAAGCGGACATCGAAAAGCAGAGGCCTTTTGGCCGCTCCACTTCATTGGCTTTGGACTGTCGTCTAGCTTAGGGGGGGGGGAACTACTAAAAGTAATGCTCAAGCGACCAGGGGCCTTTTTTAGCGTTTTTAACGCGAGCGTTATTTGGCTCTTACGCTCGAAATATCGTTTAAAAACGCTTCTGCGCATGCGTAGAGGCGTTGTTTCACTATATTTCGAGCGTAAAAGCCAAATAACGTTCGCGTTAAAAACGCTGAATAAGGCCCCGGCAACTTCAACATCAAAGAACAAATTCGCGATTTGGGCCAAGTAGTGCGAAAGTGGGACCTCAAGTTCACAGGGGTATGAAAAGAGAGCTTTGACGGCTTTTATACAAAAGTACAGGAATGCCGAGACTTTGTCAATCTTTCGGATGATGAGATGCTTCGAGCAGTGCCCGCGCTTCTAAGCGTCAATGCATTTCTCTGGTTTCGCAACGAGAACTGGAGCTGGAAAACCTGGGTAGAGTTTGCGACCACAGCAAGAAAGTGGTTTGATATTGGCAAGGGTTTTCAGCATAAGCTGAAACAAGACACGCTCATTCACAGACAATATGACAGCGAGTCATTACGGGGCTATTTAACGCAACTAACAGCGATGTTGCGTCGATTAGACCCACCGATGGACGCGGACGCAGAAATCGATCTGTTTATTGCCAATATGAGCTCAGAACTACATACAGCTCTGTATTTAACAGCATGAGGTGTGTGACTTGCAAACTCAAGCCGTGGAGGCCAAACGGCTATTACAGGTCAAAGAAACCTTTCAAAAACCTCCAGCGCCAGAGTATTTCGCGCTACCAGAGCTGGCCTGTCTGAAAATAGTATCAGGGGCAAAGAAACTCAAGCCATCCCCGAAAATCGGCACTGTGGATGCGAAGGAAACGGTCCCCCCTCCTAAGGTGCACCAGGATACATAATACTGAAGGGATACAAATTTCTAGCTCTTATAGACAGCGGTGCGAAGCAAACAGTAATAGGCAAGATAGGCTTGCAGCTAGCTAGCGCATGCGGCCGGGTCCTGAGCTCCACTTATGATCAGGAAGCTGACCTTGCGGGTATTAGTGTAGCCCAATGTGCAAGTCACGTAGTCCTACCGATAGAGTTCGCAGGGCAAACGAGGGATATCAAAGTTGGGATCCTACCCGAAATTAAGGACGATTGCTACTTAGGTATGAACTTCATGAGAGCTTTTCGGGTAATATTCGATGCGTACACAGATCAATTTTTTTGGGGGGAAGAGAAGTTTGACCTGGAGATTGCGGCAGTTGAATCACGGGGTAAAATTCAACTGGCATAGATCAGCCTCACCGACATGACGCCTTTGAAAAAGGAGCAAGTTCGACGGCTAGTCAACAGCTTAACAAGCGATGAAGCACCTCTAGACTGTACTTCGTGGATCGAGCACGATATTGGGATAACCACGAAAAATCCGATTAAACAACGTTATATTACCCGGTGTCAGAGAAATAACAAAAGGAGATGCACGAGCAGGTGAATGAAATGCTTAAGAACGAAGGGAAACTGGGCACTAGAGCTGCAGAACTATGAGTTAGAAATAGAGCATCGAAAAGGCACGTGTCAGATGCGCTCTCACGATTATACGAAGAAGAGAAAGAGCTTCTTATTGGAGCAGTGAATCGTGCGAATACCACGCAAGATGCTTGGTACAGCGCCTGGTTAGAGAAAGTTAGTGGCTCTCCTACCAACTTTTTATCAAACATCAGACTGTAATGGTAACCGTTATTTTACCTTTCTAGACTGAAACATTATAGATTTGCACAAAAAGCTTTCAAATTTTAGGGTATGAAGAAATTTCCATACTGATTTCGAGTTCACAGATAAACCAAGTAACTAGTGAAACGGCTTTTAGAAGTATAGCGTAAATTTTTGCGTTTATTATTTTATTTATAAAATTACAAATTGCGATTTTTTCGTATTTTTATACAAATTCATTTTTCTCGCTTTTCATCTGGAATGGTTAAGACAAGACGAGGGGGCAACAACAACGAACAAGTTATAGCACAAATACACAATAAAAATGTTGGTAACTTGTGAAATATTTTTTACTGAAATGCTACATCGTAATACAGAACGTGGAAGCAATGGTAATCACTCGGATATTATCGGGAATCAAAACCAGCAGGCAGCGAATATTTCACCACTCAATACCGAAAATTATGATAAATAACTTTATGAGCGATTAGTTGAAAGGTTAAATCAAACAATCATGCGAACAAATACATGGCAAGAGAAATTAAATATACACATACTTGATGAGGACGTTGAACGACTTGAACAAATACAAAATTACATTCGCGCAGTAGATACACAACGGCTAGCTGAACTTATCTGACAATCAAAAACACATGACAATTTGAATAAAGAATTAGACCAATTAACACGAAATATTAAAAAGACAACAGAGACCTGCAAAAGGATTAGCCAAACGGTCATGGTACAAATTTGTTTACATTAGTGCAAATATCTTCATAACTGTAGATGCGACTTAGTTAAAACTTTGCAAGTGTATCAATGAAATTGTCATAAATAACACATCAGTTTTTTAAAACATTCTTATCGCTACGTCAAGCCTAATAAGTATTTTTCCACAACTTTTTTGACAACTGACGTTTGAGCTCACGTTAAAGACGATGAAAAAGGGAAACTTCAAGAATTTTTTTTTCGAAATCTGTAGACGTGCTCAAATTTGGTGACAACATCCATACAACGTTTCCATACAACAAATTTTTTTAAAAAACATTTTCATTATTAAGTGAATGGCGCGCCAACTCCCTCAACGTAATCCAAAGGCGGGGAGTTTCCGAATGAAAAGTTGATTAATCATTTTTTAGCGTTGCAGCAAGCGATAGATCCATGATATTTTTGAAAGCTTCAAAAACATACATTGAAATTACTTCCACAGAAGTGGACAAAATTAAATTAATTCAATCGCACGCATTTAATAGACTGGCCTTTGATTGGTTCGAACACGTTAAAAAGAAATTAAATTCCATTCTTGATTTTAAGACCTTGTGTTTTATATTCTCCAGACGCAATGGTTGCATTCAACAGTTCCATTCCAGTCATAGGATATTCATGTGTAGAAAATGAGAGGTAAATAAATCCTACACCACTTGTTGTCATAGTAATTTATGTGCGTCAATACCAAACCCATAAAACATAAACTGGTGAAACCGTGTAAATAATATAATCATAAATAATTTAACTAGCAATATAAACCGTAATCTAAACCCTGATCGAAATAATAATAGTAATGGCTTTCAAAATGGACGATGCATAGAGAGATCACAAAATAATTCGTTTAATCAGGAAACTCAAAATGGGACGCGAAGAAATCAAATAAATTTTATCGAATACATAAACAACTAGGTAAGCGGATAAAATTGTGTCATGAAATCCAGTCCATTTTAAAAATTTTACAAATAAAAATATACGAGATATAACCACGAAGCAGGAAGACAAAAATAACATTATGTTTAACATTATCTTTATATTATTAGATACAAACAAAGCAAAAAAGAAACTACCGCTAAGTGTTTAATACCTACATTTCTTAACACAAAAAAAAAAAAAAAAAAAATTAGTCAACAACTTAATTGATTTTATTCAAGTAACCATAAGCTTCTAAGATAAGCCTGTACATTTTGTTGAAAATAAAGCAGTTGCGTACCTTGATAAAATAAAAACTGCTTTAAAAAATTTTCAAATAGAGATTGATATTACAATAACGTGATTAAATTTAACATGCTATTTTATCGATGAGGATTTCCAAAAATTAACGAATAAATGGCGTTTTTTATAGTGAACATATAAGTAAATACAGTGTTTGATGATTTCCCATACACGTAGCTCGAAGAGCCTTTAGATCAATAATTAAAATTATTTCCTTAACAACCCCATGATTGACATTCAAATTAAAAATGTTCGAATCAAAGCTTGAATGGATACAGTGAGTAAATTAACATGTATCTCAAAATATGCCTACGAAATGTTCTAAAAAATACTGAAGGGTTGAACAACAATTCAAAGTAAACGTAAAAATGAGTAACACAAAAGTCGAGATCGAATTCTTCATATCAAATCACGTGCGGGAAAGCTTACTTGGAATATATTGTTTTAACAATTATAAGGTAAATATTTCAAGAAAAATTTTTTTTTGCTTGAAAAAAATTAAGAATTAATTAAATTTAAGTATTAAAATAACGTCCAATGGTGGTACTACCAAAATTTGTATTTATTGAAAAACACAAAGACGTTTCGGCCGTTTGGACAATTTCCCGGCCCTTATCAGGTACAAAAATCTATGAGTAATAAAAAATTCTTTACAATACAAATTTTGATAAATACAATAAACGCTAATTATGTTAAGAGTATAATATACCTCTGACTCTTACGAAGGGGATGTAAAATCGTAATGTAGTCAGAGTTTCAAGTTTTGTTGCTTTTATACCCTGCACATATACAAATGACACAATATACGCACACAATACAATCAAAGAAGAACCGCAAGCAGTTCCTTGTGAGACATACGTTAACAGATCATGTTTTCCTAATACCATAAATGAAAGGGGCCCTCAAATTATGTACATAGAATTAGCCTCCTTTCTTAATTGACTTAACGAGAGAGTTGTAACAATCTTTCAATTTTTCTGTATCTTGTTGTCTATTAATATTATTATTGAAATAATGTATATTTAACATTTCGGAAAACAAGCGCTTTTTATAATTTTGTTCTGTGTCTAAAATTTTTATTTCATCAAAATTAAAGTTGTGTGTAAATTGAATGCTATGTTGTGATAGTACAAATGTATTCTTTTTTTTCTCTATGTCTTTTTATGTTCTGCCATTCTTAATTTTAAAGCTCTCGATATTTGACCGACATAACAGCAGTTGCAATTCGCACATGGTATGGGGTAAACGACATTATTTTTTTCGAGTGGCTCTGTTACATCTTTTCCAAGTGAAAAGATCGAATTCAATTCATTATTTAAACTGTATCCAAGACCAATGTGGAGCTTCTTACAAAAATATTTAATAGGACCGTGCAAGTGGGGAATATACGGTGATGAAAAGATTAGTTTATAATTATTATTGTTTCTATTGCAAATGTCAATTATGTTTATGTTTTTTAAGGTATTTATTCCTTTGTTTGAAAATTTATCAATAAATTTTTGAGGATAGTTGTTAGCTAGTAAAAATTTATTGATTAATTTTAAATTATCTTTATGAAATTGAGTGTCTGTTAACTTAATAGAAAAGTCTACTAATGTGTAAATAATACCTATTTTATGTTGTATTGGATGGTGGAAGAGAAAATTCAAGTATCGGCCTGAATGGGTGGGTTTTTGGTGCCAATTAGTTAGCACTGTGTTATTTTACATTACAACTTAAGTCATGGCTGTGAATCTTATATGATAAATTTACTTATTGATTATTACGAATTAAAATTGAATAGCATTTTTCGCGAATATCGTTATAAATTAGAAAAAAAGTTCAATGCACTTTTCTCACATGAAGAATCCGAGCGCGAAGGAGTATACGATACACTTCCAACTAAAAGTGTCAGTGGCCCTGGCCCGGTTCAGTGCCCTGCATTTGTCAACAATAAAGGCATAAGTGAAATAAAAGAAAACTGGCTGTGTAACCTTTTTAACAGACCGCTACCGGATTGTGTCTCGAGCATATTAGGGTTGGGCGATAAATTTAATTCTGTTTCTAATGTTAATAAATGTGATTATTTTCATCTTTTCAAGAATGTTGAACATTCATTAAAATATTCGGGAGAATTTTAGACTGTCAAAAAAGGACTACTTAACGTTATTGGTAACAATAGACACAATAGACACATTGATAAAATAAAAATTTTAGACACAGAACAAAATTATAAAAAGCGCCTGTTTTCCGAAATGTTAAGTATACATTATTTCAATAATAATATTAATAGACAACAAGATACAGAAAAGTTTGAAAGATTGTTACAAGTCTCTCGTTAAGTCAATTAAGAAAGGAGGCTAACTCTATGTACATGATTTGAGGGCACCTTTCATTTATGGTATTAGGAAAACATGATCTATTTACGTATGTCTCGCAAGGAACTGCTTGCGGTTCTGATTTGATTGTATTGTGTGCGTGTATTGTGTCATTTGTATATGTGCAGGGTATGAAAGCAATAAGACTTGAAACTCTGACCACATTACGATTTTACATCCCCTTCGTAAGAGTCAGAGGTATATTATACACTTTACATAATTAGCGTTTATTGTATTTCTCAAAATTTGTATAGTTAAGAATTTTTTATTACTCATAGATTTTTGTACCTCATGAGGGCCGGGACATTGTCCAGAACGTCGTTTTGTTTTTCAATAAATACAAAATTTGACAGTATACCACCATTGGACGTTACTTTAATTATTAACTAACTGTCATTGGACGTCTTATATAATTACTTCAATTTAAGGTTTATAAGAAATTGGAAAGAATAAAATTAATTCAGGAATTTGAAAGTCAGCTCGAGCCTAAGGAAACTTTATATAACGTCGCTACAGATTCTTTAATTGCTATAGTGATATAAATATTAATTAAATAAAAAATTAATACTAGGGTATTAAAACATTGAAGGTATGCAAAATTTTTATTAAAAAAATATCATATTTTTTAAACATACGGAAATAAAATTATTTTGTAACAATAACAGTTAGAAAAGAAGATACGTTGAATATTGAACAATATTGTATGTAATTATTAAGGAATAATAACAATAATAATAATTTGCATAGTTACTTAGCCCAATTTTACTCATGGTTAGATTTTTTAAACTTAAAAAAAAAAAAATTTTTATGGTTATAAATTGATAATTTTGCAACAATTTATATTAACTGTTATTGTTATTTAGGTAAGGTATGATTGGTAAGAACCATATCCTACAACTGTGGCACGTGCAGGAGGAAAAAACGGCAACAGTAAGTTATAACAAATAATTAACGTTGATTGTATAGGTCCTCTAATTACTTATATAAAGTTGTAAATATGTGCAATTCTAATACTATTAAAAGCTACCCCATATTAAAAAAAAAGAAAAAAAAAACCATTAATTTATCTTATCTGGTTCCCAAGATATCGTTATTATTGATGCGCGTTTTCATTTTGAATGTGGCCGCTCGGAAATCCCGTAGTCATGATGGGGAGATTGGGCGTGGCGTCGCCACGCCGCATCCACAGAAAATAGCTGCTTTTTGACATCGATTTTTCGCGTACTTCCAGAATGTCAAACAGAACAACGTTTTAGTAGATTGTAGAGTAACTCTCGACAAGTACAATGCTGCTTGAAAAATGGCAATATGTTGAAAAACCAGCCACGTCCAACTTTTTTGCGAAGGTACCATTTTTTGCTTCTTGCAGCAGTTTGCAAAAGTTTACAACCAACTATCTTTGACTAAATTTACCATTTTTTTTGGGCCGTTAGCTGACACAATTTGGAAGTTTAAACTGTTTAGATTCATTCAAAAACCGAATAACTACCACCATGATTTTTTTCGCGCTAATAACAATTATTTTCTAAAAGCAAATTCTATCCTACTATTATTGCTTGCGCGATATCTGACCTCGTCGTCTGCGCGAGAAACAGCAAGGAGCCTACTGCCTTTCGGTATGAAATTTGTTTCAGCTAGCTAATTTCGTCCGCAGAGCTTGGCGAGAGTTTTTCTTCTGATGTGTCCCCGGTCGCCATAGGCGTCGATGCGGTTTTACAGTCCTGCATTTTGAACATCTTAAGCATTTCATCGACGTATTTGTGTTGGTCAATCTTGAGCGTTCCCTTTTTTTTGTCGTGTGTGACATCAATGCTAAGGTACCTTCAAAAGGAATCCAAGTCCTTGAGCGGTATTCCTGGGCACAGCGATTTCTTGAAGCGCTAACTGCTGTTTAGTATACTAATATTATAAATACAATGAGGTCGTCGATAAACATGGCTACGATAAATATAACGCTCTCGTGAGGGTAAATGTAAACTGATGTGTCATGCTCGTATTGTACGAGGTTCATGCTTGTGAGAAAGCTATGCAATTTTTTATTCCAGGCCCTGCTCCCCTGTTTGACGCCATAAAGGGCTTTTTTTAGCCTGTACACCTTATGTGGAGCGTCCTTATGGACAAAACCCTCAGGCTGCTGCACATAGATTTCTTCCTTGAGATCGCCGTGAAGAAAAGCTGTTTCTACATAGACATGCTGGATGTTGAGGTCGCGCTCTACTGCGCAAGCGAAGAGCAGTATCAACGTGGGAAACCTCACGACAGGTGAGTATGTATTGTTGTAATTCACTCCAGCCTTTTGGCTGTAGCCCTTGGCTACCAGCCGAGTCTTGTAGCGCGTTATCCCGTCGATGTTGGCCTTATTTTTAAACCATTTGCATCCAACGATGTTTCTGCCGATGGGTGGGTCGCACAACGTCCAGGTATTGTTCATCTGGATCGCCTCGATTTCTTTCTTCAACGATCAAGCTTTCCTTTTTGCTCGAGCTCAGAGCATCCTCGAAGCTACTGGGTTCGCATGATGCAACAACGGTCGAGTAAACCTGGTAGTCGTCCAGATGCTTTGGGCGGCGTCTCGGTCGTTGAGTTCTCTTCAGCAGGGCTTCGAACTCTGTATACGATGACTCTCGATCAGTCTAGACGTTATTGTTGGCAGAGTCAATTGGGCTTGAAAATTCGATGAGCATTTTTTTTTTTAAAACGAAGTTCTTTATGTCGCGTACTCGGGGGGGCTGGAATTTTAAAACCGATAGACTTTTTTTTTTCAAACGAAAGTGGTTTAGCCGAAGTCTCTTCCTCTCAAGTTTCCCCCCTTACCCCGTCCCCCTCACCTACTGTTCTCTACACACTTCCCCTCTCCCCATTATATATGTATATCAGCCAACCGTGCCGTGTTACTCTTCTACACACCTTTGCCCACCATTCCCCATCACACTCCCAAGCAATTAATTTTTAAACAAATTTTAATTTTATTCTCCCACAATAATTTTTATTTCACTTTTAATTTTTTTCTTTTACAATTCTAAAAAAAAAAAAAAAAAAAAAACTTCCCAATAAAGAGATTTGAACCCTCGATCTCCTGCACATGAATCCAGTACCTTACCCACTCTGCTACGAGCGCTGCCGACAATGGAAACTCGGTTTCCTGTACTCATCGTGTGGTGCATAACTATAATATTCCATTTTTATATGCATTCACTGATAATACATTCAATTCATGATAAATTATGTATTTGTTTTCTAAATAATACATCTAAAAAAAAAAAAAATAAAAAAAATAAAAAAAATAAACATGTAGGATAGAGTTGAAGAACGTATATCAATGGTTTTTAAAGGCACTTATTTCGAATTTGACAAACAAATTATGTTACAATATCACATAATTACATAAATAAAGTAGTTCATTAAATCAATCATAAATGAATTATGTAAGATCATTATAAAAATATATTTCGAGTTTCATATCATTTTAATCGTTTTTTAGGGCACTTATTTTGAATTAGATAAATCAATAATGGCACAATGTCATTGAGTAATTATATAAAAATAAAACAAAAATTGTATTAATGGGCTATAAGATCGCCAAAAAAAAAGTGAAAAAAAATTTTTTTTTTAAATTTATGAAATGAAATATGAAAACAAAATGAAATAAAATTACAAAAGACACGAATAAATACAATGGAATGAAAAAAAATTAAACAAAAAAGGGAATAAAAAAAAAAAAAAAAAGTATGAAAATAAAAAAAGAAATTAAATAAAGGAAATACAAAAAAATGAAAAAAAATGTAATAAAATGAAATATGAAAAAAAATAAAACAAGAAATGAAAAAAAATAAATAAAACAAGAAATAAAGAAAAAAATAAAACAAGAAATTAAAAAAAAAATAAAAACAGATGAAAAAATTATATAGGAAATTAAAACAACAAACCAGGGGGTATTAATGGGTCATGGGACCCACGGTAAGAACGAAGTTCTTTAAACATGAGATGAGTATAGACACAATTTCTCAGGTAACAAAGGTGTCGCCAGACCCACAGGAAGAACGAAGCTCTGTAAACGTTAGTACTGTATTCATGTTGTTTACTGAAACAAAAACTTGAAAAACGAAAAATAATAAAAAAAAACAATAGTTTAGTACTCACGATGGTTGAACTTCGTGAGTACTGTATTTATGCACGACGTTCTCACGAAGTTCAACCATCGTGAGTACTAAACTATTGTTTTTTTTTTTTTTTTATTCGTTTTTCAAGTTTTTGTTTTGGTAAACAACATGAATACAGTACTACCGTTTACAGAGCTTCGTTCTTCCTGTGGGTCTGGCGACACCCTTGTTACCTGAGAAATTGTGTCTATACTCATCTCATGTTTAAAGAACTTCGTTCTTACCGTGGGTCCCATGACCCATTAATATTTTTTTTTGCTGGGAATTTATCCTCATAGAACGTCATATCTCAAACCTGGTAAAATTTTCTTTCCAAGGCCTCCCATAATGTGTAGCCACGCTGAGACGAAGGGTATCCCATGAATATACACTCAGTTGCTCTTGAGTCCATTTTACCTCGTGCTTGCCCGGGAATCAGCCCAAGTGCGCGGCAGCCAAAAGTGTGCTAGTTGGATAAGTCGGGCTCGTAGTTGTGCCAGATCTCCTCTGGTGTCTCATTGTTAAGGCTGGCCTTGGGCGTTCGGTGTACTAGATACGTCGCTGTGTTAATAGCTTCGGCCCAAAAGTCCTGGCTCAGTCTAGACTGCAGCAGCATGCACTGCGCCTTGTCCATAAGCGTTCGGTTTAGCCTTTCGGCCCTACCATTCTGCTGCGGTTGTAGAGGATCATCGTTTTGGGTCTAATGCCCCTCTCGCGCAGCATATCTTCCACTGTAGTGTTCACGTATTTGTGGCCGTAATAGGATCTTAAAAATTTTATATTTTTACCATACTGCGTATACGTGAACTAGAGGAAGTCCTTGATACAGCCTGCAGCCAGATCCTTGTTTTTGAGAAAGTAGACGTAGACTTGTCTTGTGTGGTCGTCTAATAATGTCATAAAATAATTTGATCCACCCTTGGTGGTTACATTCATCTTACAATGGTCAGAGTGGATCAAATCAAGGGTCGCTTCTGCTCGCTTGTCACTGTCTTTGAATGATGCTTTTGCCATTTTTCCTTTCGAACACACGTCGCATGGCAGTCCTTTACCCACGTCGGGAAAATTTATTCCGTCCGCTGCGCTGTCCTTCAATTATTTTGAATGCACTTCGTGCATATCCAAGTCTTTCGTGCCACCTTTGAAAACTTTCGCGCTCGACAGTGTTTGCGACTGTGGTATCGTACACTTACTGTGCGTCACTGTTGTTATGCTTGGGCTTGACGTTTAACCTGTATACGTCGCCTTTCCAAAGTTGTCCGCAGAAGGTTAAGTTGCCATGTTTATCACGTACTTCACAATGATGCTTTTCGAAAGACACACTAAAGCCTTTGTTCGCAACCGAACTGACTAAATTTAAATTTATAGCTAAATCAGGTACACGGAACACATCCACAATGTTGATGCATGGTTGACAGTTTCCACATATTGTCGCGAGTTTGATTTCGCCGGCACTACGCACACGCAGGATACCCTTGTATGCTACTGCAACGTTGTTAATAGTCATACTATGGGTGTTCGAAAGAAAGCTTGCGTTACGGCGGCACATATGCTTAGACGCGCCAGAGTTCAAAATCCAGTTGGTCTCGTGCACGGTACTCATTATATTGAGACCCATTACACTTACAGCGTTGCTTGTGCACTTGAGCTATGAGCTATAGCTATTGTCGCTCTCTCTCACGTCAGCGAGATGTACGCGCGTTCCTTTGTGCCTACGCTACTTACAGTCACGCGCGTAATGGCAGCAGCGCCGCTCCTTTGTTTCTTCTTCTCCATCATGGCGCTTCATAGATCGTGGCAGACGCCGGCGGGAAGAGGTGTAAAGTCCCCCGATCGCCTCGCTCCTTGATGGTGACATCTGATTGTCCAGCAGGAGTTTGCTATGCACGAGGTCGGCCGTTATGTTTTGCCCCGATGCTTCTAGCGCCATGACCATGGGCGCGTAGTCCTCGGGCAATCCAGCAAGCAATAAAGCTCCAACCTACTCGTCGGGCAAATCCATGCTTGCAGAGCGCAACTGCTGTGCAGCGGATTGTATCCGTCTTATGTAGTCCTCGACGGATGTGCAATTTTCGAGCCTTGTCATGGCCATCTCGCGTAAAAGAGTCACCTTCCGCTGGAGATCACGATCGTCGAAAGCACTGCGCAATTTCTCCCAAATCTCATGGGGAGTGGCGAGTTCTGCCACGTGCTCGTACACAGTAGGGTTCACTGATAGTATCAAGCACGCTTTCACCTTGGTCAAAGAAGCTTGATCCTGGTTTACCTGGCCTTCAGGCTTGGCGGGTTCGATAGTGCACTATAAATCTTCGAGCTTTTATGGCAATGGTTCATGAACGGTAATTATCGTGGACCGTTAGCTGGTCGACGGCGAGAAAGCTTCCTAGAACACCTCTACTTGCAGCCATTTTGTTTCACTAAAATTTTCTTTGTAACGTTACTCTTCGCCACCAAGGCTTCGTTCTCTAATACACTCACATATTCTTAATCACGCAAAACTTCCTGTGCACACACATTACTTGGCCCATAACCTGTAGTTATTTATCACTGAAGTTGTGAGCCAGGAAGGGCAAAGGAACAATAAAAATATACGACTCGAATTGTAGATTATTGGCACTAAGCCATTTATTATTCAAGTGACTCGTACTACGCAGCAGAACCATCAGTACACTCTAAGCATGAGCACACACATATATGAGGACAGAATAGTGGGGAGCGTAGCGCATTACGCGACTATATATACAAGAGCGGTGCCTCCAGTATATGTATATGTACAAGCATTTATTCGCCTATAATTATTCACAACAGTTTAAAATCCCCAAACAATCGTTTTCACCATTATTATTTATTACTGGAACTTTCGAAGTTGATTATGCTTTCGTTTTAACGCGTTCTGAATGTCCTTAACTAATAAGCTTGTTCAACTCTTTTGCGATCAGTGACTTGAGTGCATATGACACATGTCTAGCTTTAAGCTCTACTGGCTTAGCATTATTTTTCAAATAAAATTTAAGTTTAAAGAAGGCATATTTCTTAATTACGAATTTTTTTGTTTTATTACCAACATTAATTTTAAGGTCGTTCATGTTAAAATCAATTTTCTTACACAAACGATAAAAATTGGTGTATAAATTGTTGACGCCACCGTACATCCGCTATACATGGTTAAATATTGATGCTAATTTGGCGTATCATTTTCGAGATATTCAACTTTTAATTTACACGTTTTAACACCACATCTTAGAGAGAAAGTAGTTCAAAAACATCTGTTTTTGTTAATAACTTTGAAAATTTTTCACGATAGTTTCAAAAAAGACTGTTTAACTGTTGCACCAGTAGGTTGAGAAACTCTGAGTGGTATGAACTACCTTAAATACTTCCCAGTTTTCTATTTTTTTATTTATAAATTAACTTCTTAAAAAAAAAAAAAAAAAACAATCTGGAGTCAAAAGCCACTGATGTTCGATTACAAGAAGACCCAAATCAGGCATAACGTAGCGATTCAATTTCATTGTGCCAAGTTTGACTTGGTGCACCAGTTAGCTAGCGCTCGATGATAAAGCGGCAACTAAGTTTGCGCTTGAGCAACAGAGGAGAAAAGCGTAACAGTGCTGTCTGCTTTTTCTTCTACTTCTGTCCTGTCTCTCGACCAGTTCGGTTATACGTTAAACTTACTAATTAGAATCTGCCTATATACTCACACGTCTAAGTTTACTTGATAAATTAATTTTGTTTTATTTTTTTCCTTTTACATAATAAATATACAAGTGCTTGCTAAATGAAAGCCTTGATTAAAAAGCTAGAATAAACAAGTAAGAAGTAGAGTGTAGTATTACATAAGGTAAATTAAATAAAGTGTTACTACAAAATAAATAAATGCATATTCATTTGTCTAGAGTGTGTTCCCACGCTCTGGATGCTAGCGTAAAAACTTTGATCTCTGTGACACAATATGTGTCAGAAAAACGAATGATTTAAAGGACTTGGGTAGTAAAAATATTGAATTCGAATCCGGCACCATGAATCTAAATTCACTTAACTATGATAATAAAGCAATGCTTTAGCACGTTGGATGCATGCATCCTTAAAATATTTAAAGGAATTCTAGAAAAGACTTCCCGCGGCTGAAGATTTACCAGATGCAAAATTCAATGAGTCAATTTTGGAATGCGATGTTTTCATTGTTTTGAAGTTGAATAAACTACCTTTCAAACAAGCTAAACTCAGAGTCGTTAAAGCACTCCAAATACAGTATGCAGACACGATGGGCCCTATAAGCCTATGTAATGAAAAGTAAAATTAAAATGGGTCACAATTTTGATTCTTTTGTAAAAAGTGTTAGAAACCTAATAGGGAGCGAAGAGTAAGTATTATATTCAAGATACTGTCAGGGCACTTAGATTACGGGAGGATACACGCTAAAAGTGCTAAACAAATTAACAGCAGAACTACAGCTAGGTAGTCCTGATACACCGGACCACAATCGTGTAGTTGAAAGATAAAATCAAAGTATTCAAATGAAAGTTCAGTTACTGACATTTGACACCAAACTACCGAAAACCATTTGGGATTTGGCGCTGAAAATGGCATTGTATTTAAACAATAGAGCATTACATAGTTTGAATGACATGATGCACCCTTTATTGAAAATTAAATCAGAATTAGAACTCAACAGAGATAGAATAAAACGCTTTGACTGTCTAGTCTGAGTAAAAATTCGTAGAAGAAATAGATCTACGTCTAACCCCTTGGAAAAACGCTCCATATTAGTCAGATACAGATCTACAGGGCATTTGTCATACAAATTAAAAGGCAAAATTTTACAAAAGCAGGGATGTTCGATTCAACAAAAAGCTAGTCTATGAAGGTGCATACAAGAAAGCTAGTGAAAAAGATTGGGAAAATTTCTTAAATGGAATAGATAAGAAGTCGTGAATTTTAAGTTTGAAAAAGAGACTGACCAACCTATGTAAGAAACAAAGAGAGAAAAACGCAGAAGAAGTTGACCGAATAAGCTAGATATCAACTTACAAATAAATTAAAGTACTGACTCGATAGAAGAGATTCCGCTAAAAATTAAAAATAAAACCGTTTCAATAGAAAGATCTTAAAGTATTCAGTATGACTAGATCAAAGACTGATCAGTTATACGGATTCTGTGTGGTTAACCCTTGTGCACAGTTTCGATCAGTTCTGGACGTGGTCACTTAGATTGTGTACTTTGCTACTAGCTACTAATTTATAGGTTGTTTAAGCTGTAAAAGCCTTAAAGGACTTAATAAGGCTTTTGTTATCTATGTATATATTAGCAGGGCTCCGCCCGCCTGCGCGCCTCGCGCGCGAACCCCTGGCGCAGAAAGTTAAAAGTTAAATTTCGTGAATCTTAAATTTCTTGAAATTAATTTGCACAGTTTTTTTCAATTTTTTTGATACATTGAAAAACTGCAAGTGTGAAAATTTAATTTATTTCAGTGTTGCTTACCAAGTATAAAAATGAATATTTGTAATTTTTAGGTATATATTTTTACTGACATGATCAATAAAATATAATAAAATCTTCTCATGGTATCATTTTTCTTTAAAAAAATACTTTTATCAAAATTTTGAAATAAATGAAATAATGAAATAACACCATCACTATATTCATAAATATTCAATAAAATTTTACGCTGTGTCTATTCGCATCTCATTTCCACGTATAAGCATGCGCCTCGCTCGCTCGAAAAAAAAAAATTAAACTTGGACCCTAAAAGTACCGGACAGTAGAGTTGCCCACCACGTATGCGTATCCACTATATCCACGTAATTACGTGAATATACGGTGCGAATAGACACTACAAAAATTTTAACATTTAATTTTTCCTTACTTTTTTTATGATAAGTCTTAATATGCCTTTTTCGGGAATCATCTCTGGATAATTATTTTCCACATTCAATACAAATATATCCGATTTATTTTATGTTCACAGTTAATTTCTCGAATTTCGAATAAGGATATTCAAACATTTGGAAATTAAAATAATCATCTTAAACATAATTTTTTTTATAGAAACATTGATTTTGGTCATTATGATATTTTCATTTTTGTCATTTTCAAAATCTAACAAAAAGTTTTATTGATAATAGCTTACGAAAATCATTCGGAAAACAAAAAGAAATCTGTCGTAATAATGATTAAAGCATTGATAAAAAAGAAATGTAAACTAATTGCTTAAAGAATTTAATAAAAAAACTTCTGATAAATCATGTAATTTAATAAATGATTATGATTCAGAAAAAAATCTTTCAAAAAATAAAAATAATATTCAAATAGAAATTGACAGTTCAATAAATAACACGTTAAATATGAAACAAAAAAGAAAATTTAATGATAACTTAATAGTTAATCATATTAAACCTAAACAATTTAAAAACTTATTGGATAATAGTGTATATCAAACAGATAGGAATGGATTGTGCACAATGTTTTCTCTTTCTTTGCGTAATAAAGACTATCTTCATTCAAGAACAAGATTGATGGTACATAAAAATGTCGTGAAAAAATTAAACTTTTTAGTCGAGTTTATTGTTGGAAATAAATATTTCAAATATGTCAAAAATTCTGAAAATTATTTTGAAATAATGATCAACTCAGGAACTTATGTTACGTCAATTGAAATACAAAGTTTTGTAGATGCAATAAGTCTACACATTACAATTGTTGTTGAAAATTCTATGAACATGTTATATTTTGGTGATTGTTCAAATAATTTGAAATTGAATACTCAATTCTCAGAAACTATAGATTCAGGTATATTTAAGTTATTGTGTTATCAAAATACTGATTTGAAAAAAACTACGAAATCTTATATTTATTAAATCTGAAAAAAAATAATATTGATTATAAAAAATGAATAGTACATTTACTAATACGAATTTAAATTAAATTCTTAATAGCACTAAAAAAAATGATGATCAGCAGTATTTTGGCCAGAAAAAAAAAGAAAAAAGTCAACGTGTTGTCATAAGGAAAAAGTTCGTCTTAGTCCGTCGAGTAAATATAATTTAGAATTCAAAAAAACTTTACTTCATGATGACAATTTTAGAATACTTATCAGGTACTACAATAATGTATTTAGTTTTGTATCTTTGATAATTAGAGAAATAGAACAAAAAGGAAAAGGTATATACATGATATAAAAGAGTTTCCGTCGTTTTTGAGGAGATGTATTCAGTTGCTGAAAAAAATTAATGTACTTTTTCATGCTTAAAGTACGCATGAATATTTTCAATTTTTTTTACCAGCCGAATATTCAAGAAAAAAATTTCCGAAATCGCATTATCTAACGTTGCTTTTATGGGTGAAAGTGTTTATTGAGCCTTTGTTGCACAAATTTCGAGGCAAGAGATGTATTCATGATGAGAAAAAAGTTCGAATGGATAACTTAACTCCTAAGTAAGACTCTTGCGTCAAAAAATATGTACCTTATCAGGCATTTGGAAGAAATATCTGTACAATCGTAAACAAAGTCACGAGCAGATCTCGTGCTAAGTGTATGGGAGAGAACCGAGCATCGTTTGCTGTCAGCTGGTCTTTTTATACAGAACGAAATGTCTTTACAAAATTGCTTCTAGAATTTGTTAAACTTGAAACCATGATCTAAAACTTGGCACAGCCCTTCTCAAAACCGCAAACTATAATGCTGTGCGAAAAAAAGTTTGTTCTTAGAAAATTTATAACACACTTTTGTTGACGAAAACTGAGTCTCTTTGTAGTTTTTTAAGGCTAACTTTTATCGTACAAACAACATGTTTTCATGTTTTTCCCTAAAAAAATTTAGGACAGAGTACTGGTTACTTTAGAAATTACTTAAACGAGAGCAAAATACTAACAACATTATCCCTACAGACTATCTTGCAGACCGAACGAAATATCTATTTTAATCCATTATTATATGGGGGGGGGGCTGACACAACAATTTTTTATTCATCTTTACATCATAAATGAATACAACCGTTTAAATTATTTGAGATATAATTTTAAAAAATTAAGAAATGAATGTTGTCAAAGTTTATTAGACGTAATTGTTAATAGTGCATTCAACATATCTGAAAATTTCGAGACAAAAGAAAAAATTGGAAATTTTTTTATACTTTTACCTCCATACATTGGAAGTCCAAGATATATGCAGAAACATTAAAAAGATGCACTGCATACTCTTTGTGCAAGGTTAAATTGCTTTACTTTTCATGTTACTTTTATCTAGTTAAATATTTGTTCTAGCCCTCCTCAGCCCTTTTTCACCATACCTTAACTCCACTTTATTATTTCGTATTCGAATATGATGATTATTATATTACCTGTATGATTTTTTAACACATTTTTACACAACCATTGAGGTAGTGCTATGGCGCACTAATTTTTATCTTGAATTTCTGAATAAGATGATTGATTATATTAATGAATATGTATGAGAACATAATATTTTCGTAATTAATTAAATAACAACGAAGAAGCTTATAGAATATGGAAACCACGGACCTTGCTTATAGCCCTATTTAACAGGAGAATACAGAAATCCATTTTTCGTCGGTATCGAAATATTTTACTAATATATAAAGCAAAGTCGCGAGAACCGTTAAAATCGCTAACCACGAAAACCTCGTTCGACCGATTTTGCTAAAATTTTGCAGATTGATTCTTGACACTTCCTAGATGGTTTTAGTGTAGTTTTTATCTTTAAAAAATTAATAAAAAAATCAATAAATAAGCTCAAAGTTTTGCAAAAATATTCTAGCCTATTACTTTCGTTCAGTAGGATCCGCTAGGTAAAATCAAAGCTATTTGCAACAGAAGTAAGAGAATCTGGTTATAATATCCCCGAGCGAATTTCCGTGCACTACAGTCGTTGATGGCAATGCATCCCGAATGGAGTTATGAGTCGTGAAGCTGGGTATCCCAACTATGGACAACGTTCTTCTTCACTGATCAAGTGTCTTACGTCAAATTCCATCCCAAACCACTAAGATTAACGAGTGCCACGAATAGAAAGCATTTTAAACGCCCACATCTCCAGCGTAATACTAGGAGACGACTAGCCAGAACACAGTCTGCTCTAATAATTAGGGGTTCAGTGGTTGTTCTTTCGACCGCTTGATGCTATTGGAGCAGATATTACTACAATAGCAAGCCAGGGAAAACAACCCTGAGAAGTTCAGGCAGTCTCATCCACTAGAAATTTTATCAGCCTCCTCCGCATATGCCCAACAGCCATACTCACAAAGGGGGTATTCTCCAGGCCCACTTCCCCGACTAACAGTGAGTGGTAAGTTATCCGAAAAAGGAGCTGAAGACGAGATATTCTATGATGACAAGGTATGATGAAAAATATTATATGCACCACAGGAAGAAGAAAAAAATCCTCAGACCTTTACTCCAACGCCCTAGGTTCGTAATATATTAATGGTTTCTTTACATTATTTACTAATCTTTGAGTTTCTTAATTAACAATAGTACAAGCACTTTACTGGATTAAATTACTGTGGCTGGATTGAAAAATTATAAAAACAGCCTTGTCTCCATACGGTCTATGTTGATTTCTTTCGAATCACCTACGTATACGATTTGCCTCCTGGAATAGGATACATTTCATTTTTGTATGAATATTACCTTGAATTTTATAATAACTATTAATAAATGGTTAAGTGTTTATGGTAAAAGAATTGCTAACACGAACTATTATTAAAGTTGTGGGTTTAGGCTTTTTGCGATACGTAAAGAGAGTTCTGGCAGTAAAAAAATTAACATTACATTATTCGTTGTCCACCATTCTTAGGGGGTGCGGAAGGCGTGGAGGATTGTGAGGAGCTAGGTTAAAATTTTTGGGGATTTGTGTAAGAAAAAAAATTTCTAAGCACATTAAAAATCAAAAATTTTTACCTTATTTTGTGGGGGAGGGGGCGTAAAAAAACTGAGAAGCGCCTGTGGGAAGGCTAATCAAAAATGTGCAAGAGGGATGTGGAGAACAGACATACTTGAAAAAAGCCGAAAAATTACGATATTTTTACTTTATTTTGGAAGGATTTTTGCCTGTTGTAATAATCATGTGGGGGCTATCACTTCTGATACATACAAAGTAACTATATGTATAGAAATATATTAGCAGAGCTTTGCCCCCTGCGCGCTCCACGTGCTATCACCCACTGACTGTATAAGTATAATCCTTTGCTAGATAAGTTAACCATTCTTATTTTACTAAGTCAAAAAAAGGTGGTAAGACTCTCGTAAAAAGAGCCATCTGCTCTCGATCTTTTTAAAGTAAGCTCCAGTGCTAGGGGTCTGTTTGCCTTCATAAATTTTGTACAGGCTTGAATTTTATTAAAATGTGTCTGTTCATGTTTCATAACTTATTTTTGGACTCGGTTACATACATCTAATGTCTTGGGATAACAATGTATTAACAAAAATTTACTGTACTTTGTTAAACTTTTTGTAAGTTCTTTGTAGTTTTAAATAAGTTTTGCATTTTAAAACGATATAAATTGTAAGTTATTTAGTTGAAGGTACTATTGTCAACAGTCATAATTGTAGTTGGATTTAACTAATATAAATAAGCAAATAAGCAGACGTAAATAACAACACTAGTCGTATAATTGTAAGCTGGGAATGTGTCAACATTAGTTGAACCAACCCACAGTTAGTAGGATATGGTACCAGCACCCCCCGAAATAAGAAATTCACTGGTGGTAGGGCTTTTTATATACCAACAAAACTTTTCGTGAAAACAAAACATGAGGAAAACACTTTGGATCACCGAAAACCATGAGATTTTGAAATTCTTGTAGAAGGTTGGAATGGTACTTTTTGATATGTTTTGGGCTAAGAAACCAACTAATGGCAGCGTTTGCAAAAAGTTTGCACACCTTGTGCAGGTCCCCTCAATGTCTCACACTCCATGAGTACGAGAAAGGACTTACTAGCTGTTTGCCCTTAACTTCTTTCCGTTTTTAGATGAGCTTTAGTGCGACAGATCCCTGTTCATGATAAGCAGTCTATCTTTTACTCACATATGAACATTGCTAAAATAAGTTTATTAAGTGAGCACACCTCTTTTTTAAGTCGTCAATAATTAGGGATGGTCTAAAGGTCTAAAGGTCGGGCCAATAGGTACTTCCGTTGCGCGATGATCAGTCTTTGGATGGCTGCTTACTTATCAGTCCCATTTAAAAATTACGTTAGGAACAATGGGCACAATTTAGATTTTTTATACCTTCAAAGAGCTTTCTATCATAAATCTTCTGGGAAAAATTCTGGGAGATAAAAGAGATTCGGTGTCATATGATTTTGTCTCCAGAGGAAAAATATTGTGAGTAACATTTTGTCAACACCCACTATCGTGGTAAGAATGGGTGGTATCTCTTTTTCGCAAACACCCACATTCACCGGCTCTTGAGGAATTGCTTACGATTGTTTCCTGCGTTTAGAGAAACGGTTAGTACGCGATAAGAGCCTTTAGGACGCCTACACAACCTTCATGCTCAACTATCTTATTTTCAGCCACATGGAATTAGTATAACTTGATTATGATTCCCCAGCTGGTTACTTCATGCCTCATCATACTTTTGTCAAGCAAGATGATTCATACAAAATTCAAGGTATGTTTAAGGTATCACAAAAGGATTCAACTGGTCTTACATTGAATGACGTTTTCTTGCGAGCTGCAAACTGAAATCTCAGCTGTCTTAACACAATGCCCTTTTTCCAGATATGTCTTTACAATGGATAATGTTTCTCCTGATCAAGGCCCATCCAGATGATACAAAGTAGCAGAGCATTCTCTGGCGACCTGACGGTTCGCAACTAGTTCAGGAATTTAGGACTACGACAGTGACATATGGGACTGTTTCTGCTCCTTTATATAAAGCAGCTCGAATTAAAATGAGAGAGAACGTACGCGGAAGCTGCTTCCACTCTTAATTATCTTTATCAACTTTAGATACTCAATTGACTTGTTGAGAGTGCAGGTGACATACAATGAGGTGATATCAACTCTTGGCTTGATTTATAATACGAACAGATCACTTCACCTTTCATGTGTCAACCCGCACACATTAAATTGAATCTACAAAGCGTACAATACTTTTTTGAGTCACAAAGATGTTTGGCCTTCTAGGGTTTTTAGCTCCGGTGATGGTCGTCGCGAAAATATTACAGGACTTTGGCTTCACAAGCTGGGCTGAGACGAATCTCTGCCTGACCTGTTACTTCAGCACTACCTCCATTTTCGTGATGATCTAACCGACATGGCTAATGTCTCAACGCCGCAGTGGACTGGCTGAACTACTATCTTTAACTACTACTGCTCATGAGTGGCACCTTCACGGATTCGCTGACACATCCAAGCATGCTTATGCAGCTTGAAGTTAAGACAAAGGTGGCCCTACTAAAAGTAGTTTCGTTGCCAAGGCTAGAACTATGTGGTAGCTTACTCCTTACCAGGCTTGATATACAGCTGCTGGCAGGTGTTTGCCAACCACTAACAACTGTCAATTTTTGGATCCATTCTCGAATAATTTTTGAGAAGCTTAAGGGTCACCCGTGCAAGGGTACGACTATCATTGCGAATAAGACAAGCAAAATCATAGCTTTTCCATACGATCGGTCAAAAATCCAGCAGACTGCGCGACTCGGAGATTCGTAGCTCCCAAACTCTTGGCTTCTAATGTATGGTGGAATGGTCCAGCGAGGCTTACCACGCCCAAGTCTCTCTGGCCATGTTCTTGATCAACAAACAAGAGGTTCATGCCATTCTTGCTAAGGATTTGACGAAAACTCACGAGTCTTGAAAATCAATCTAGTTACTTTGCTTACATTTACTTAAGCAAACAACAAGTTTTTGAGAAATCTTAAAAATTCTTGATTACATCAAAAAATGGTAGATCAATGACAACCTACCTCGTGCATGGCAAGAGAAATTAATCACTTCGGTTTCTTGAGTGCTCTCAATGCAGCAATGTCTCGCGCTAGTCTCTCTTTGCCTATGAACCAGTGTCTGAGCAACAGCTGCGTGAGAGCCCGGCTTCTGCTGCTGAACTGAAATATTTTTCTCTATGCACATCGTGCTATTCAGTGTGCGCGCTTTCTCTCTTTACTTTTTGTTGCTAAGGACGTTAGATTCGTTGTCTTAGGCTTGATGTAAGTATTCATTAAATTTACACGACTTGTATTTTGACTCTCAAACTACTTAACGAAGATTTTTGTATTTTAAAAAATTTGCATCTGCACTGAGAAAAAACTAGCACGTGTAACGCCTCTCTTGTGGTGCAACTGAGCTGCCATATGCTTTTGAAATTATAGTACACTAAAGTATATTGCCAGCTGTATCGCCAAATTGGCTTATTTGTTAATATGTAAGTATAGCACAACTATTACATAATAGAAAGTACCAAATGCCATATTATAATAGTTTTCTGTATTTATTTGTCGATCATAGTTTGTAAATATTATAACAAACTATTAAATAAATGCACGTTATAATACAGTTAAATTAAACTTGATTAGAATGAAAATCAAGTTTAGTATGTTTGTGGCATCCCAGGCTAGCGATGGTCGAGTGGATTATGTCTTTTGCTCGCGCTTCAAATCCGTTTAAAGACATTTCGATTCCGAGCCAATGTATTTATTTTTTTTTTCCAATTGTGAAATTAATCGATATTGTTTCCACACCACCTAGCGGTAAGTATCTCGTCACTTTTTTTTTTTTTTTTTTCAAGAAAAAATTAAGGAAGAATAAAATGTGTATACTCATTAAAAAATAAGCCAGAATGAAATTACTTCGAAGTTTTAAAAGAGAAGAAAAAATTTGTGAAAATAAAGAATTAGAAAAGTATACTAATTATTCTTGCAATTTTTCCCTCTAGTGGTATCCCCAGTAGGCCTATTCCACTAATAAAGTGTTGGAATCAATTTTTAAAAAAGTAAGCAAAGCGAACACAAGTATTGTTATTATAGTATGTCTGTAGGAGAATTTTTTTAATTAATGCGTTTTAATTGACGAAGGGAGAATTATTGATCTAGTCATTCTAGTCACAGTTGCAGTGCATTTACTGAAGTAATTATTTAAAAAGATATGTCAGTACTCATTTTAAATTAGTGGAAATATGGTTGGCCTAATTATAATAGTCTACCATCCGATTAAAGTTGAGACCATACAACATAATGTCTGAGTAAAACTCGCACGATTCAGAAAATAATTTACGTACGGCATAAAAAAAATTTTATTTCACGCTAAAAAAATAAGCACATGCTGAAACGACGGTGGGGCAAAAGCAACAATCTCGCGCGCCGAAAAATAAGACACGTGTTGCTGGTGTTTGTTTCGATTCTGCAGATAGCTATGGTATTAACTATAGCTGTACTGTATTTTTGTGTAGACGCAGAAGATAGTGTCAAACTGTCAACTGTCTTTGTGCGCGTGCCTTCGGAAGGTCGGTGTAAAGTAAGTTAGCGTACTTTTATCGTGGGTATGACAGTTGAATAATAAAATTAGTGCAGTTCTAAATTTAGTTTTGATGTTGCAAGTGTACTTATATTTTGTTGCATGCTTAGGACGCAGGTAATTAACTGCTGATTTTAAACATAGTAGAAGGACTTGCGTTTGTTCGTACGGAAGTTGGCTAAACTATTGATAAAAATTAGTTTCGTTTATGTTCGAGTTTCTTTCTTTAATATTATGGTCATACAACTTTTATTGTGTCGTCTAATATTGCTTCCGAACGGAATTTAAAAATAAGCAGTAATATCAGCCCACCGAAAAAAGCAAGGAGAGTTTGTATGTTTGCTTTGGCTTGGTTGCTGGATCCATTATTTCGAGATTGGCTTTTGCACGATACATTGAACGATGAAAAACCAGCTCGTTGTTTTTTTTGCTGCGTTAATATCACGTGCTACAACAGGCAAGATTTGGTGAAGCACGGTGTGTTTGTAAAACATTTAAGTAACGTAAAAGCAGCGAAAGAAAAAATTGTTTTGCCTGTATTTTCGCCAGTGAAAGATATTGATATTTAAGTTAAAGTTTGAATTAAAAACTGGACTTTTTGTAGCAGAACATAACTTGCCTATCCCATTTGTGAATCACTTGATCCTTTTTATTCAAGAGCTCTGTAAAAAACCGAAGGTTGTGAAGCGAATGGGCATGAAAAGGGAAAAGTGCGCCTGTTTAATTAAAAATGTTTTGAGCGTTTGCGAATTTCAAAAAGTTCTTGCCATTTAAAAAAATCAACGCTTTTCAATTTTACTAGATGAGTCAATGGATACATTTTTAAAAAAAATACTGTGCATCGTCGTTGAATATTTAAATCCATTAACCGATAACATCGTAACTCACCTGTTGAGTTTATTAGAATTAAACGCGAAACAGTGTAGTGATAAAGAACTTTTTAAAGCTTTGAAAAGTTTTTTTACTAAAAATGGAGTTCTTTTCGACAACATTACAAGTTTGGCAAGCGATATTGCTAGCGTTATGACTAGCTCAAAAAATTCTTTTTTTTACTTTTTTACAAAAAAAAGTTCATGTTATTTTGATTTCTTGCATTTTTCACTCATCGGCTTTGGTTCCAAAAAAAAGTTGCGCAAATATACCTTTAGAGTGCCAAACTTTGCTGCAGTCGATTGCAAAATATTTTCGTAATAGTTCCAAGAGATCCGAGAGTTTTAAAAATTTTCAAATTTTTTACGACGTTTCGACAAAAAAAATTTTAAAGTTAGCTAGTACAAGGTGGCTTTCTTTTTTTAACTGTATTGATCGCGTTTGAAACTTTGCAGCTTTAAAAGCATTTTTCTTTCTCGAATCTACTGAGAATCCTACTGCTGAGAAAAAGAAAACTCGCCTCAGTGTATTTATTCTTTAATAAGTAATAACGTAGTTATTGCTTACTTACATTTCTTGCACTTCACATCAATTTATTTCAATAAATTTTATGCATCGTTTTAAACAAAAAAACAAGTTATTCACCAACTTTGGCATTCGTGTTCAACAATTTTAATATTTATGGCCTCTAACTTTCTCAATGACACAGCAGTAGGAGAATTACAGAAAAACATTAACTATAAGGTAAACAATGAAAATTTTAAGTCCTCAAGCGATATTGCTGTGGGTGATGCTTGCAATTCGATTTTAAAGCCTCTTTCAGAGCAAGACGCTATGGACTTCCGAAAGTTTTATGTAACCGCTTTTGATAAAATTCAATGAATTGCTTTAAATTTCAATAAACAATAAATTGCTTGAGACACTTGATTTTCTTGAGCCTAAGAAAGCCTTAAATATCGAATTTTGGAAAGAAAATTCTGACATAGTTCAAGATCTTCAGACTTTTTTTCCATTTCCAGGTGTTAATTTCGACTTCTTAAAAAAAGAAATTTCGCAGTTGCCTTCTCGCTATAATTTAAATGACTTTAACATTTCTGGCTTAAAATTAGATAATTTTTTTAAAAAAATTATTAATTCGCGCTTAAAAAACGGAGATTTAAAGTTTCTAAATTTAAAAACTTTAGTTGAAGCTGTATTTTCATTGCCACACTCTAATACAGAACCGAAAGAGTTTTTTCAGTTGTCACGGATACTAAACCAAAGAAATGGAACAAAATGGAGAAAGATTTGGTTAACGCGATTCATTTTATTCGTAGTTGTTTTCCAGTTCGCAACATTAATGCGTTGAACTTTAAAACTTCTAAAAATCAAAATTTAAGGCAAATTAATTAAAATTGCAGTTGTTTCGAATTTTTATTATTTAAGTAAAACTATAATTTAAATAATTTTTTTTATTAAATTAAAGTCAAAATAATATTTGTGATATCAAAAAGATTGCTTGAATTTGTGTTTAATTGGTTGATAATAAAGTGTATCAGTAAAAAAGCTTTAATTAATAATAATAACTCCAACGTACTGTAATGAAGCAAAATGGCCTCTATATTCCAAAATGCTCTCGCTGATGCAACGTGTATACAAAGAGCATTAATTTGACGCTTCTCCGAACTGTTTGTTTTTCGGGAGCTGTATACATGCTGAGAGGAGGGGACGAGGACGCCAACGGACAAACAGTTGAGATGCAGAGACACAGCAGCGCCAGCAGAAAAGGACAAGGAAAGTGCGAACGCGACTACCGAGACACAGCAGCTGCTAAGTATGAGAGTGACTGCGAGAGGAGATACGTGGCGGCAGCAGTGGCGGCGGCCATTGCTTGAGCAAGAGATCGTGAGTGAGTCGGGAGTAGAGCCTCGAGCTGCACGCTTAAGCGCGAGCAGCGAGAGCTTCGGTGACTTGACGGGTTTTCGTGGCGAGAGTTGAGAGAGAGAGAGAGAGAGAGAGAGAGAGAGAGAGAGAGTTTTCGAGAAGGTGCGTTGAGTGTTGAGAGAAGAGAGAGAAGTGTGCGTGCGAGACGAGAAGCTGCTGTGTTCTCCCAGGACGAAGACTACGGCCGCTGAGAGAAGAAGAAGAAAGAGAAGTGAGAGAGAGAGAGAAGAGTTTGAGTGACGTCGCAGGACGAACGACCCACTCGAGGACGCCGGACGACATCACGCCGGGTTGGACTCGCGGACGTTTGACCAGGAGGTGAGGCTAGAGATTAGATTAGATTAGATTAGATATATTTATTGGGCCATGGGGTAAAACCCTATCTGGCCAGTATCAAAATTAGAGAGAGAGAGAGAGAGAGAGAGTTTGGGTTGACGAGACGAGGTGTATGAGAGACCGCGAGGTGCATGGGAGGGCCGCCATTTTTGTGCGTGTTGTCGTGTATTAGGCAGATAGTAGAGTAGAGAGAGAGAGTGTGTGTAGTCAAGTAGAGAGAGAGAGAGGGAGAGAGTGTATAGCAGTGTGAGAGTGTGCGTAGTAGTGTGGGTCGAGGATGAGCAGGAGCCCTTCCTGGTCCTGGACCAGCAGGACGTGGTGGACGAGCGCTCGCGGCTCGCAGGTTGTGAGGCGGAGTCACTGTAGCGTCGTCCAGAAGACGAGGTGAAGCATTGTGTCGTGTATTGTGAAGAGAGGGAGACTGTGTATTAGTGTTAAGTGTTTAATAAAAGAAACAGTGAAAGGTATTTGTTGTGTGTAAATTATTAGTTCTCCCCGTAGAACGGGAGAACTCCCGCGCTAATCCCCCTTTTTTCAGGAGCAGAAACCCAAGAGGTGAGAGGGACAACGCTGACGAACGCGATCGAGATTTGCTAACGCTGCGTTGGCGCCTCTTTCCGTTTCAGGTCAAGAAGCAGTGTTACAGTACAAATTAGACTAATTAAACTGCGTATATTAAATATTCCAACTAATAATTAACGTTGCTTTCATCAAAATTTTAATGTAAATATTATAGTTCTACTAAATTAAGAATTAAAAAAAAGGTATTTCGTTATTTATTTGAATGCTTTATTACTGTTTTAGAATATGTTTCATTGGATAATTTTTATTGAAATATCTAATGAGATAATTTTCCATAAAATAATTTGACTCTTAATTTAAAAATTGAAATTATGTGTATATTTTTGATCATTGAAAATATAAATGTTTATTTTTAAAAATTACACTGAAACTGCATGGGATAAAATGACTGAATCAATAATTCTCCCTTCGTCAAATAAAACGCATCAATTACAAAAATTCTCCTACAGACATACTATCATAAAAATACTTCTGTTCGCTTTGCTTACTTTTTTAAAAATTGATTCCAACACTTTATTAGTGGAATAGGCCAACTGGGGATACCACTAGAGGGAAAAATTGCAGGAATAATTTGTATACTTTTATAATTCTTTATTTTCAAAAATTTTTTCTTCTCTTTTAGAATTTCGAAGTTATTTTATTCTGGCTTATTTGTAATGAGTATACAAATTTTATTATTCCTCAATTTTTTCTTAAAAAAAAAAAAAAAAAAGTGCCAAGATACTTACCGCTAGGTGGTGTAGAAATAATATTGTTTGATTTTACAATTTGAAAAAAAAAACAGTGGATAGTGGGTTTTTGGATACCCAAGTAAGAAGTTATACTTCTATAAAATTATATGGAAAATAATAAAATTATGAATATAAATATACCACTTATGAAACGATATTGAGTTCAAAACTGGTACAATTATCGTTGGAATGAGTATACCTACGTTAGTTGGATGTGGTTTCAATAAATATTCTAATATTTAATAAGTGAAATATTATAAACAATATACTATGGCACGATACAACATAAACAATGTCCCTTGTGGAAGTTTATCACACATATGTTTTTTTTGACAGATATTATTCAAGCATCAAAAGTATACTAAAAATACCATAATAAACATCAAAAAAAAATTGCAGATTATTTAACAGTACCCTCTTTCACATGTTTAATTTTTTTAACTTGCAATTTAACATGTAACCTTATGGAAAAATCTCTTAAAATTATATTTCCGTATAAACTTCCAATTTTTGTTGTATTAAAGATTACTTTTAGATAAACTTGTTCAATTTTTAAATAGATCTATATGAATTTTTTTTTGTTTAATAACAGAAGAAAAAAGGGGTCAAGTATGCGTTAAAGCGTGTATGTAAGCTGATCCATATAAGAAAAATAATTTCCAGCGTTGTTGCCTATATTTGCGCTCCTCCCACCTCTCTGAATTTTGTTCTTAATCACAAAGGAAATTTTGTGAAATAAGAAAACGCAATAAAAATTGATCATTGTATTTATATAGTACCGAATTTTTTTTTTTTTTTAAATGAAAATTCTGAAAAAATGTGAAAAATTATATAAACAATTATTTACTTATTCTTATAGTAACAAATTAACGATGAATGAATAAATTTTTATTAATACATATGAAAGATGCTCTGTTAATTTATACGGATTTCTAAATTTTTGAAAAAAAACGGGTACCAAAATATATACTTTATTATATAAATTATTTATTTATTCCGTGTATAACTAAACCAAAAGTAAATAAAAATTCATCATAGAAATATGTTACGAACTGTAAGATAAACTGAAGTAATCGGTTTTCCATTGTCAGGCCTGCTCATAGCAGAGTGGGTAAGGAGCTTGCCCAGTAAGGAAGAGGGCAGGGGTTCGAATCTCTTTGAAAACTGCTTTTTTTTTTTTTTTTTTTTCTTTAGAAGTTGGTTAAAAGAAAAAATAAGATAAATTCAAAATGTGTGGTTTAGTGGGGGGGGGGATATTGTTGTGTGGTGTAGTGGTATGACGTTGTGTGGTGTAGTACTGGGTACCGGAAGTAAGTCAAGAGGGGCAGGGTGAAGGGGGAGAATCAAAGCAAAATCTACTTCCGTTACACTTTTTCTCAAGGTCACCAATCTGAAATCGTTGATTTACTCCGCAGAACGCGCCTAAAGAAGTATAACTTCAAAAATACATCGGCTCGGAATCGAATTGTCTTCGAACAGATTCGAAGCGCGAGCAAAAGACATAGTCCACTCGACCATCGTCAGCTTTGTTGTAGAAGAATTGAAGAACGTATTCAAGTTGTGGGAAGAGGGTGGGGCTTAAGTTAAAGTATGGGGAGAGGGTCTCCCCTACCATTGCCTACCTGCTTGGAGAGAGAGTAGAGTTGTTCCGCGCTTGCACGGCTAGCTGGGAGCACCCATGAAAAGTCTTGGGTCTCTGGCATCACTGGTGTCCACCACCTGACTCCCCACCGAGGATCCTTTATTCACCATACCTCTAAGAGAGACCGACATTGAAACCCAAATATTTAAGGGTATTTATTTTTTGTTCTACTAACGCAAATATATGCACATGTACAAATGTGTATACGTAAAAAAATTAATGAATACAGATAAATAACATGATATAGAAAACGCTAAATTTTATGAATGCAGCTTTATTATAAATTTTAGATTATAGTTGAATACTGTAGTAGACAAGGATAATTAACCTTTTTTAAAGCTCCAAATTCCTTCAAAGAAAATGGAATCTGTATAGTGCTGCTGCTTATTCATAGATAGTAACTTTTTGATGTCTAAGGATGTTTAAAAATTTATTAATACCTATTTCACTCAAAATTTTTGTATTACACTCAATTAGTCAATAAATATCTTATTACATACTTAGATTCTGAAAATAACATATTTTTATAGTTGAACACATCAGTCTATAACTTGTGGGAAAACCTGTAGAAATGTACCAACAAAATAGAATCTAAAATTTAATCACTTAACAGATATGCAAAGTTCTTTGTCTAATTTTTCGGCCAATTTATATTATTTTTAGAAATGTTAAGGTAAGTGACCCTATTACCGGACAGTACCTATAACTGAACACTCATCAAATTTAAGCCGATTATTCATAAAATAAGGATTGCACACTAAATGCGAGGTAATAGGTACAGTTTTAAGACTTATATCTAAGAATTTTAAGAGTTCTGTATTAATAAAATAATATTTTATATGAACAATCTTACTTAGAGTATCGTTGCTTGATACTCGATCGCTTAACATTGGCTTGCTTAAGGTGTCTGCTAAGAATCACTGATAACTTGTCAAGGCTCTTATAAACATTTTATGATATTTGCATATAATTAAATCATACTGGGAGTATCCTGGAATAGTATGGAATTATTTAAGAAATTTTAAATTTTTATATTATTAACTTTTTCATCACTAATGTAGGTGTTTACATATAGGTACACAGGTAGTTGAAAATGCACCCGTAGTTGAACGCCGGCGTTCAGTTATAGGTACACGCACATGTGGGTTTGACCTAAAAGTGAACGTGTTAATCAAACGTAAATAACTAAATGTTGATAAAAGAAAACCATTCTTTTATTTAATTTTTATTTTTTAAATTTGAGTCAAATCTGTAATTACCATTTTCAGCTACTTGGTGTTGTGATGTATAGAAAAAATTGCTTATTTTTAATTATAGTGCACTCCTAACCTAATACTACAGTAAACAATGGGAAACATTTTAAAAAGGAAAGCTATTAAAGCAGGTATACATTTTTAATATATTAAAAAACAATGTACGATTATGTATATTGAATATAAATTATCTATAAATTAAGTTTATTTGATAATTTTTCATTCCTTAATCATAAATCTTTCTCCCATAAAAAGCACGTTCAACTTTAGGTATATAAAATTTGAACACAGGAACACCTTTTTTTTTACATGTTCAGATATAGGTACAGGGAGCTAGATATGAATAATTACTTATTTGTCCTTGAACTAAATAGACAATCATTGATTAACGATGTTATCACTTAATCACATAGCCAGTCATTATAGGATTTGAAATTAAACGCATATTCTACCGTTATTTAATTTTTATTCGTCTTGAAACTTCTTAAGGTGCTTGAGTGTTCAGTTATAGGGTCACTTACCTTACCATATCTAAGTATTAAAAACAGAAAATTAAAGTATGCGGTGACTTCTAAAAATATTAACCTTTTGTCTCATTGTTCCAAGATTTAGAAATTTTTTTTTTAAACTTATAGTTAAATTTTGAAAAAATTTTTACTCTGCTCGGTTTAGTTTAACAAACTTGAAAAAAAGCTATACTTAGTTTTAGTTTGACTGCTTTTTTTGCTCCACATGCATCAAGTTTATAATATGTCCTAAATAACGATTTTAATTGTTTACTAAGGAAAAAAGAAAGAAGAAATACTAAACATTAAATAAATAAGCATTAATCACTTTCAAAATATCTTGTTAATGGCTGCAGAGGTCATAAAATTCTGTAGTAAAGAAACTTAAATATACTCATTGAGCTCTTATACCACAAACAATTGCCTGATACAATAGCTGTGATGAATGTGTTTTTTGATTTTTTTATTACTTTTTCTGCAATAAACCTGGTAAACTAGATATTTTTATTTATATTCGTTGATTCATTAAATTTTTTTGCTATCACTTAGACTACTTATTTGCTATTAGTTAAACTCTAAATTGCGTTTTATTACCATTAGATGTTATGATTTTTTGAAGATCTTATGAATTAGTTGTCAACAGTTTTCGGGATTCTTAAAGTGTAAATTCAATAAGAAACTTATAATGCTTAGCAGCACGGGAGAAAAGGTTCAGATGGCACCCACTCCAATTTATGTATGAATTTTTAAGAACTTAGAACTGATTTTTACCCATTCACCCAGCTTGATGAAGAAAAATGGAAAAAAATGTTCAAAACTACTCTAATGTATGTACATCAATAATGTTTTTATCTGTACTTCTCGCTATCATTCACCAGCTATAAATTACTGAACTCGATGTCAATATGAAAGCAGCCAGAAGCCAATCGTGCGACATGCGTCCAAGCTGCTGCTGTATTCTTGATGCTCAGTGCATTTTACATCACTTAACTAACTTATTTTACGAACACTAATTTTTACTATTCAAACAGTGGTTTGCTTTAGTAAACATTTGTTAAATCAAGTAGGTTTTGAGTTCTTGGTTTCGTTGTGTTATACTCTGAACTATATGGCAATATAAGAAAAACAACAAGTTTGTTTGAACCTACAAAGAAAGACTGAGCCAAGTAGGGGCTAGTATTTTTACTGTCAGTATCTTGTATTTTTATAACGGGTACAAAAATTTTTGTGATGTTATGCATCGAGTTTTTTTCAAGCTGATGTCTTTGTAGTGAATATTACTAAAAAACGGACTAGAAGCATGGTCTATCGGACGACAAAAGTGGTAGTAGGAATAGTATCACAGAAACAGAACAGCAAGAACCACTTTCAAAAAAGCTCTACCGCATATATTTACGTACGTTAACAATTGTGCTGTGAATGTGACTTTGCATTTAAGGAATGATGAGATTAACAGTAATAGTGATAAAATAGCATTGGCTTACTGTCTATACAAGTATTTTGTTGTTGTTTACCGATGGGTTGTCTAGTCAGAATTGAAGAGACGTAGCCTGAAACATGATGTGACATGAGTTTCTCATGTAGTCTGATTAAGTGTTATCGATGTGATAATATCATTTCTTGTTTTTACTTTACTTACGCATTGATATCTTAAATAATGTTAATAAGAAGATCTACGATTTATAGATAGTAATTTGTTAAGTTTTTATTATGTTTATAGTAGTACATATAGTCATAAAATCGAAATTTGTTGAACAATTCGTGTTGGGGTCACTCCCTCTCAGTTAAGTATAGTACATTTTTTTTCAAAAAAAAATTTTTTTTTATGACGAAACCCACTATAAAAGTATTGCGAGATTAATATCTTACGATAATTTATAAATATAAGTTTATTATTTAGTATTCATAGAACCACCGAAAAGTAAGATGGCATAGTGAGTAGAGTGAGTGCGTAATGCGCCGACCAAGTATAGTCTATAAGCTACTAGAGTTTAACATGATATGGCGTTAGTGTTGAATTCTTGATGGATTTACAAAAATTTTAAGGTGTTACTGACAGTTAGCATTATTTCATAAAATAAATTTTTTTGTTCGTGTTTGAGTATTGTATTATATGTAAGAACAAAAAGACTTAAGTAAACACTTAACTTGTCATTGCATCTGAAAAATAACAAATACTAACGTAATAAAACATAAAACATATTTTAATGTCATTTTGTAAAATTAATTATTTTTAATTTTATAATATTAATTAAAACAAGAAACATGTTATGTCTAAACCAATACTTTATTCATATGCGTAATATTTACATAACTATTTACAAAAAATTAGTAAAATGATAAAAAAGAAAAATATCAGTAATTATTTTACATACATTTTTTAAAAGCATCTGGTTTTCATATACTCTAAAGAAATTTATAATTCTCATTTAAAAACTTCTTTATTTAATAATTTACACTGTATTTAAGTGAAACTTTTTTATGTTATAGAAAATTTAATTTTTCTGTAATTTACACCAGCATAAAAATTTCTTCATAAGGTGAAAAGCAATTTTTTCAAAGGTGAAATTTAACAGCATACATTGGTCTTAAAAACTGTTTCATGATCTAACATTTTTAAGACTATCAATATGTGTTTTGTACTCCATTGTAGCAGTTGGAGGAAGATGTAATATGCGCCGCAAGGTATCTCTGATTCTGGTAGTCGTTGAAAAATCAGACGCTGTTTTATTCCATACACAAATAATGTCCTCCTAAATGTTTGAAAAGAATCATGTTAAAATAATTTTTTCAAACAGATTTTTAATAAATAGCTTTATTTAGTAAAAAGCGAAACGGTACTATTATAAAAAAATTCGTGAATTAGCAATCATACTTTTTGGCTAAGGGAGTTGCGGAAAACTATAAATGTAGACACTTAGGGATGCCTCTTTGATTAGCTAATTTGACAAACCTGTCTGCTGAGTCTCGTATTTTCTGATGCCATAGTGAATTTTATCATTAATTGAGTGATTAATCCTGTTTTTCAGTTTTGACTGCCTAAATTTAGAAAGTGTTATCGGGATAAGTCGGTACTGTAGAGTATGTACATGCTTTTCAACATATTTGATTTCTCCAAATTTTTGCTTTATTTTCCTGTTTTACTTAACTGATTCTAAAGTTACTTAAATCGACTAATTAGATTAAGATGAGAATTAACACCATTCTGGAGGTCATGCGTTCGATTCCGGGTGAATACAAATTAAAAAAAAAAACTAATTATCAGAAAAAGTTCTTATGAAACCCCAGCGGTTTTGGGGTAGGTTTCTCCGTGGAATTTTTTTTTTAGAGTGATTGCAGGATTTTTTCAGTGTTAGGGCCATAGGCAGAGATTAGCAAATCTGATGCCAGGCACCCGTAGGGATGCTAATCAGCCTAGATCCGATGCTTTGTCAGAGAGCACGGATTTTACCAACGCGCGGTGTAAAGTCCTAAGGTATGGAGTTTTTTACGGAGAAAGGCTACATAGTAACGAGTAGACCCAACCATTGGAGTAGAGAGTACCAGCTTCATTGGCAAGGTGTTTCACCAGGTACATTACCGCTGTGCTCACTGCCCATGGTATGATAGATATTATATCAGTTAGGTAAGTAGAAAATGGGTGCGGTAATACACACCCACATAAAGGTGGCGAGTGGGTGACCTCAGCGACTAGGCCAGTAAGCTGCCACGGTAACCCAGTAAAAAAATTAGATTATGATGTTATTAAATAAATTTTTATAAGTTAAGTTTTCAAATGAATTAAAGAAACATTAATGGTGTAACCGGTGATTAAATACTAGTAGAGCAGGAACAGAAATTCTACTTGTGACTGAATGTAGTTAAGAAAGAAATGTTGACTATTTTTTTAACAATTAAATAAAAAAAGGTTTCCTCCAAAATAAAAAAGATGTTGTTTTAAGAATAAGTAATGTACCAAGACACGATCAACAATCAATAAAAGTGCCTTTTACAGTTTTACTGATATTCAGAATCCATGAGCTACGAAATTAAGCATTCAATCACCACGTACTTTTACAAAAATCTTTACATTGTTTTAGAATGATTCAGTCTCGTAAAAGAGTAGCAACGTTAACCCAATAAGGATTATTCGCTTCGACAAAAATGGCTTATACTGTGAATAAAATCATCATGATTATAAGTTTATTTTAGTATATTGAATCCGATGTGACTACTTACAAGTGAAGCATTTCACACACTTGATTAGAATTGATTAGTCACAGTATAACTTGTTTTGTTTAGACTAAATGCATAATCCATGGAGTAAAACTCCATATTAACGGTTGAATCTAACATAGTTAAATCATACAACATAAAATTCTTCACTGTGGACCACTTAAGACTTGCATGCATACAAAGAGAGAAAAAATACGACGAATAGCTAATTACACACCGAGGGCAGTTAAAGGGGGTTATCATGGTACAATATGCGTTAAAAGTTTGGTGCGTCAAGATCAGATCTGACTGTACACCCTTTTTTCCCGTAATGATAAACCGTTATCAGTGAATGTACTCGCGCATATGCAGTTCGGGTCTAGTCATCTGTTTGCTTCGTTTTCGTCAAATTTTTGGCATAATGTACTACTTTACATTACTATACATCTCATGAACTATACAGCTAGACCTTCTGAAATTTGGGACAGTGCTTTTTAATATAGCCAGCTTTAACAAATAATTTATTTACGAAAATATATCAAAAATTAAACTAGTTGTACGAAAATACATATCTTTGGCAGCGAACTCGCGACGACCTCTCCACAAGGGTCCGTGTATAACAGAAAAACTTTCAGATTTTTTTCTCAAAAACTACAAAGCTAGTTTCACTGAAATTTTAATATGTTAAGTGTAGTGATTAAACAAGGGTGTCATATTTTTTTTTTTTAATTCTATAGAAAATGAAATATCACGATAACTCCCTTGAGTAAAGAAGGATCCAGATTTTGTAAGTATTATCACCCCAGGCGAAGCCGAGGGTTATAATCACGAAATCTGAGCATTCCTTACTTTCACACGTAGTGTGCATATAATTTTACACCTCACTAGGGCCAGAACTAATACGTTACTGCTTATGTAGCGGGCGGTTATGAATCAGTGTCGGGCTAGGTGTGGTATAAAAAAATAAGATGTAGATGTAGGACATTTCACGTCATAGCCAAGGAACAGATGTACGTAAAAAAACCAAAATACAATACATGACAAAAAAATTATAAATAGAATTTATAGCAAAGGCAACTTAGGTATTGAAAAATAAATGAATGTGAGCACCTCAAACTAGATTGAAAATTTTTACTAAAAATGGTATGATATTTATATTGATTTATAACACAAATTGTATTCATAACCCAATTATATTGTATTACAAGTATATCTCACTTGTATAGGATTAAATTGTAAATTTAAAATAAAAAACTACGAAACTTATGTAATTTGCTTGAATGATCAGTGTAATGATGATACCAATTCTACTGTGGTAAAATGGATCAAAAATTTTATTAAAAATATGTTAGAAAAAATATTTACATACGTAAAGGCTATTTTTACATTAGTGCTAATATTTTTTCGCATTCAATAATTCTGACAACTTTCAAATAAATTTTTTCTAACACTTTATGATTGATACTAATATAGATGAAACATTAAAATTTTGTATCGAATGGTGCTTCTAAATAATTTTAAAGCATTCTTTTCCTACATTGTTTAGAAAACACTAATAAGAGGTTTTGTACCTGGCAGCGCATGTTTTCAGAATAAGCATCAAGCCCAAAAAATTACTTGTGCATGCTATGATTGGCTGCACACCAGGTGCTATCTCCATTTTTTCTACTAAGAGCGCATTGAAAGTCCAAAGGTAAAAGAAAATATCTAAAATATGAAATCGTTGTTTTCGTTATACAAGCGCAATCATCATTGAAGATATTCTAACATTAGAAATAATCTTGTACCAAGCTCTCAGAAACATAAATATGGAAGTAATAATTAACAGACTTGCAAATCCAAACGCATATCCAAACATTAAGGACGACATAAGATGGAGAAGTTTCTCGAATCAATTGAATTTTAATGTGAGGTATTCATAACATGGCTAAAAATATACGACATACAGGAGTAGAACAACGCGCAAAACACATACATGCACAAACATTAGGTGCTCCTCCCTCATCCTAGCTCTTTTGCATGTTGTGGTCTATTAAGTATATAGAACACGCTTTCTTGTTTTTTTATTCATACATTCATTCAAAGTATAGCTTAATAATAATGAGTGTAAAATATTTCTTAGTCAAAGCCTCACATGAGTGTAATGAAGCATCTATAATGTCCTCATCAAGGGTTAATAATAATATCATAAGCAATTAATAACTGTATTATAAGGGCTTGTTAAGGGGGCTCCTTCGCGAAAGTCCCCAAACAGAGATATATTATTTCTTGTAAATAAAAGTCTACTGAATTTAATGGTGGTCTAAATTATATTTCGAATGAGTCAAAATTTTGAGAAATCCGAGCTCAAAGTTGTAACTACTAGCACGTGTTCCTATGGGGCAGCGTGAAAAACAATTTGTTTTCGTTTATAATAAAACTAAATTAAATGTCCCAGCAGACTGAATATATACGTTTTGTAGATGAAGTCTTCCTCTGTAATATGTTGTATTAAAAATTGTTGGTAAAGGACCATTTTAGCGAGATATTTGTGATGGAAATAAATAAATAGTGTCCGGGAGGTCAGGAGGTCACGTGAGTAGCAGACGTACTTGTTCACGACATATATATACCATATACCTATATATTACATCGCTATACTACACCAACACATGTGGTCTGGTCTGGTGGTGTACCCTCGTATGCACTAAGACTGGTCAAAACAATAATTAATTTTTCGTACAAAGTTAAACTACACACATAAATATCATTTTTCCCACTTCATACGTTATTAAAAATATCATAATGATTTTCAGACACATTTGTTTATTGAAAAACAAAACTTAATTTTTTTGTTTGTCTTTGACCTCAGCAGTAGTCGTAGGAGCTCCCTTAAAGGTTTGCAAAGACTTTGAAACAGACTTCATAAGACCTTAAAATGGCAATATTACACTCCAAATACGATGGGGGGGAGGGTTTGCTAGCGTAGCAAGCAGGAAGACAAAGTCCTTGTAGTATACATAAAAATACTTGTAATACTGTAACAAGTTTATTCGTTATGTGATTGGTTCAAGATACTGTCCGTGGTTAAGATTCAAATGACATTAGCGGATTGTAAAAATAAAGAATGTGTGAATTATTACTGAAATCATTTGTTACATTGACAAAATGTTATTTTAATTTTAATTTTATTTAACTATTTTCAGTTTGGAAGAAAAGTTCAATGCGAAATATAAAGGACGGTAATAACGCTATAGTGTATAGGTTAAGATCGGTACATCATATTTTTTTAGCAAAATAAAAATAATCGTAATACAAAGTGAAAAAAATTTTAGCAACAAGCAGTCAATACTATTTTTAAGTTGAATAACTACTTATTAAAATATGCATCATTAGTATATACTGTGGACGTATGTACGAAGTGCGCTTGATCTGTCCAGTATTGACAAATATGTAGCTGATGTTTTTAAACAAGTAATTGTCAAAATATATTAAGTGGTGTATCTAAAATATAAAAAAATTAATGCAACATTAAAAAATTAGGTGAGAATACCTCTCTTTGTAAACACTGGAGCTTAGTTCCCTTAAAAATTTTAGATAATGAAATCATATAAAAAAAATTTACATATTGTGAGGTGGTCTAACTCTTAGTCATGTTACGCAGTGACTTGACTGATAATTGTATCAATAAAAAGAAAAGTGTTTAAAGCATTCGTAGAATTTATACTCCTGTTATTTTTAATTTTTAATAATATCGTGTGGGACACTTAAAAACACCTTAGCAGACTTGATGGCATGCTTATGTATCATTACTTTATTACTTATAAGGCTAATTGGTTACGACAGGGAACTTTACATATAAAAATGCAAAAATAAATCTTAAATAACTTTGCGCAAGTTGGACTTTTATTTAAAACTATGTATTGGCTAAAAAAATACTTAACCTTTGTGTACACGCGTCTTCCTATGTACGCAATAGCCACTGTGTTGAGAGTGACTACGAGGGAAAATACACCATAGCAACAGCGATGGCGGCCATGGCAGAAAAGCGAAAGCTCGCTTTGGTCTCGCGAGTGTTAGTCTCGTGTTGAGCACCTAAGTACGAAATGCGAAAGTTTCGGTAACTTTAGCGATTGTTTTGGAGCATATGATGGGGAAAAATAGATAGAGTAGGTTTTAAAGAAGGTGCGTTGAGTGTTGAGGACGAGAAAGAGAAGCGTGTGCATAAATTTGTCAACTGCTGTATTTTCCCGGAGCGACCATCTACTCGCGAGTTGAAAATAATGAAAACACCCAAGGTAAAGAAAGTAAGAAAGCGAGCTAGCTGAGAGAAGCTAAAAAACGGACAATAAGATAGAGGAGCCTGGACGCCACCGCACCAGGTTAGCATAAAGAATTTAAGAGCAATATACATAAGAGAACGAAAAAGAGAGTATGCATTAGCGTAAAGTATATTGACTAGCAGTGAGAAGCATGGAGCAAGAAAAACAGATTGAGCGAAACAGAGTAAATCAAAAAGGATGAAAGCCAAGCACGCGGCAGTCTTACGAAGAGGAAGAGAGAGAGAGAGGGAGGGTGTGTGTGTGTGATGAGGATAGTCACGCGATAGAGTGTAAGCCCCTTCTGGTTGAGGAGCCTAAGATGTAATGGGCGTGCACTTGTGGTTCGCGTAGTGCGAGGTTAAGCCGCTGCAGCAACGTCCAAGCAACATTAAGTGTATAGAGTATAATGTTAAGTGTACAGGGATACTGTTTATTACGTGTTATGTGATTTAACAAATACGTAATTAAATAAAATATATATGTTGGTGTTCAGTTATGGATTATCTCCGCATAACGGGAGAACTACGCGCAACCTTTAGGGATAGAATTTAGTGGTGTACACGGTACAATAAGAAGACAGATAGGAATAATTGTTAACGCTGTTACTGTACACTCTCAATTTTCAGGTGAAGAAGTAGTGTTACATCTGTCATGTAAACATACTTATCAAAAATATAATTTTTGTTAAAATGTACCACAAACCTGTATAAAAAAAATTAATAAATCATAGAACACATTTTTTGCTCAACTTCTACTCTAAAACTATACTTAATCAAACATTAAAACATAATACTTATCGTCTTTACACTACTGGTTATACATTTTGACAGCACTGCTTACGAAAGAAAGTTTCCATATTGTGCATTAAAAAAATTATTTAATGTTGAATATTTTCTAGCCAATTTCATCGTACGAAACTACGGCTTAACTCAATACAATAATTGCTATACTCAAGTATCTCTATATTTCGATTTCTCATTTGTCATTGCTCTCTACTATAGACTCGCACCATTAGTACTCTAGTGAAAAAGAAATACCTGTTTAAGGTACCCTTTCCAAAACTCAAAGATATTGCAGGAAAAAAATACTTTCATATAGAATTAACTTAGACTGTTCAATATCCGTCTTCAGGAACAGCTAAATTTTTTTTAAAACATTGTTTAAAAAATTCGTTAAGTGTAAAATATTGGTTTTTTTGAAATAGCATACAAAGTATATACCATGCGAAAAATTGGTCCACATCTTAAATGTAGCTCTTTAAAAGATCTACTAAATAAAAAAAAAATTGATTGCAATAGGTCATTTCGTTCGTCCGCAAAGTTATAAAAACTATTTAAACTAGAATATTTTTCATTTGTTAATAACAAATAACCCCTTCAATCAAACACTTTCAAAACGAATGAAAGTTGTGTGCCTTGATTATATTAATCAACGCTCAAAATTTAAAATCGATATAATTATTAGTGATTGTGGGAAGTCATTTGTTTATAACAAAGGTGCTTCCGTAAAATCGCTGACATTTTTTCTTTTTTTTACATGTTACACTAAAGATTTTGATTGAATTCTCTTAAAAAGTTGCTCCATTAACTACAGTTCTTAAATTATTAATTCTCGCAAATTATATTATTTAAAAACGTATTCGAAAAACAAGTACGTTTTAACTTGTAAATAAATGAAATAAATTTCATAATTTCAGTCGTACAACGTTGGAAATAGATGCATATTGTAGGTGGTGTTTTTCTACAAATTTAAAAAACAATAGGAACTCTTACTAACTCAGGAGCTGAGATAATTTTTTTTTTGCTTTGATTGTATCTCTTAGGAAAAAAAAAAATTTTTATTTGAAATTTTTTCAGTGCTTATATTGATTGCTTATCTTCCTAGTAAATAAATTTCATACAAAAGTTATTAGCCGTTATTGCATAACGGCATTAGGAATATTAATGATTTTTCCATTGATAACGGAGGATTCGCAAGTGATGACGTCACTACCACTCTATAGATGCGCGCAGATATCTTTCAGTCCGCTTCAAAAACGAACTAGCCGTAAAAAATTACACTATCTCGGGAACCATAGTTCGTAGAGCATTTTTTTCTTAATTTGGAGTAGCTCGTAAAAATAATGACATTCACCACAGTTTTAACTTTCGAAAAATTAGTGCAAAATATTTATTTAACAATTTATAATTTTCAACTAACGCAGACGTCGTTTTTCTCGCTTTAAACTGATCTAACTTTTAGAATTATAAAAAAAATTACGTTTTTTGATTCATAGAATACCCTTTATTATCATTATAATATGGAGCATAAAAAATTGAGTGTACTGTGACAGAGATGAGTAGAGAGATTGCTAACGCCAATGCTACGGCGTGAGACAACTTTTTTCCACTGATCGGGGCGACCCGCCGCGGCCAGCCGTCGAACCAAGGCGCACATTTTTCGAGAGTGCGAGACTCGTATCGAAGAGCGTGCGCCTACAAGAAGAGAAGTGGATTCGCGTGGAAATGAGCATATAGGCGCACATTTTGGCGACACGTATAGAAGTAATAGAAGGGGTATACCGAATGTGTGCCTACGAGGAGAGGAGTGGAAATGTTGACTATAGCTATATATCTGAGCGCACAGCCAAAGCAAGCGACGACATGAGTTTTTCTCTTTTGACTGCAACCGAGTATATGCTATATATATTTAACTGACTCTTACTCTCTCGCTCTTGCTTGAATGATATCTATCAATCTTACATTCGATTAAATCGTGAAACTAAATGCTCATATAATTATATGCACAGAATTTGATATCAAAACATTTTTTTTTTCCGTACGTTAATACTTAATTTAAAATCTAGTATTATTTTGAAAAAATGATCAGCTTAATTTTTTTAAGGATAACAGTTCAGCTATAACCACTGGTTAATTATTTTTCCTCATCATAATTGTTATGAACTGTAGGACAAGCCCCGGAGGTTATCGATGAACATATGTGACTTTAAGGTCTCCTACCCTCGAAGTTTCGATAGCTAAGGTAGTAAGGGCTTATGCCACTACTATTCTCGTTTTGCTATCTGAGGATCGATTCCAACTGTCGGCAAATTTTTTTTTTCAACGTGATTCATCATTCTAGTTTATTTTCTTTTTATTTATGTTTTATTTATGTTTTATAAATAATATTAACAAACCCTTTTTTCCCTATACATCGAAATACATTTTTTTAATACTAATTATATTAAATAATTTCATAAGCTGATACTTATCGTTAGCATGGCCATTTCGGAATTTCATATAAATTCTTATAAATTATCGAAAATTATGTTCAAGGTTAAACTTTTACTTTTTTGAAATTCATAATGTAAGTGACAAGTGGTTGTAACTACCAGGTAAAAATTTTAAGTAACGTAACAGTTAACTTGATATATAAGATCTGTTTTTCATTACTGTTCAGATTTTTGTAGCATAATTTTCAAAGGTATTAAGTTTTGATACTTACATACGCTAATTAAAAGTTTGGTATAGAACCAACATTATGTAATTGACATTGAAATTACATATTTAATCAACACAATAAGTATAGCTGCTATACCTAAAATTTTTTTACAACAAAAGACGGAAAATAAATGTTTAGGGAGTTTTATGTAAGTTTTCTTGTGCCTCCGAAGATTATGATTATTTTATAGATAGATAAAAAGATCGATCAGAACAGCTTAATCATTTCTTGGAAAAAAAAAATAAAAATTAATGAAAATTATGTATAAGGATTTTTTCTCTCTTACTTTCTTTGGAGTTTTAAATGTAAGAATTATACTCATATCCTAAGAAATTATTTTGTTATTATGAAATTCCGAAATGGCCATGCTAACGATAAGTATCAGCTTATGAAATTATTTAATATAATTAGTATTAAAAAAATGTATTTCGATGTATAGGGAAAAAAGGGTTTGTTAATATTATTTATAAAACATAAATAAAACATAAATAAAAAGAAAATAAACTAGAATGATGAATCACGTTGAAAAAAAAAATTTGCCGACAGTTGGAATCGATCCTCAGATAGCAAAACGAGAATAGTAGTGGCATAAGCCCTTACTACCTTAGCTATCGAAACTTCGAGGGTAGGAGACCTTAAAGTCACATATGTTCATCGATAACCTCCGGGGCTTGTCCTACAGTTCATAACAATTATGATGAGGAAAAATAATTAACCAGTGGTTATAGCTGAACTGTTATCCTTAAAAAAATTAAGCTGATCATTTTTTCAAAATAATACTAGATTTTAAATTAAGTATTAACGTACGGAAAAAAAAAATGTTTTGATATCAAATTCTGTGCATATAATTATATGAGCATTTAGTTTCACGATTTAATCGAATGTAAGATTGATAGATATCATTCAAGCAAGAGCGAGAGAGTAAGAGTCAGTTAAATATATATAGCATATACTCGGTTGCAGTCAAAAGAGAAAAACTCATGTCGTCGCTTGCTTTGGCTGTGCGCTCAGATATATAGCTATAGTCAACATTTCCACTCCTCTCCTCGTAGGCACACATTCGGTATACCCCTTCTATTACTTCTATACGTGTCGCCAAAATGTGCGCCTATATGCTCATTTCCACGCGAATCCACTTCTCTTCTTGTAGGCGCACGCTCTTCGATACGAGTCTCGCACTCTCGAAAAATGTGCGCCTTGGTTCGACGGCTGGCCGCGGCGGGTCGCCCCGATCAGTGGAAAAAAGTTGTCTCACGCCGTAGCATTGGCGTTAGCAATCTCTCTACTCATCTCTGACTGTGAAAATAATTTTTATACAATGTTACGTAGGGCGTACAAAAAATATATATATGTGTGCGCGCGTGTGTGTGTAAAAATTAATTAACTATTGTTTTCTCTCTTACTCGTTATTTATAGCTATTTCCAATTCGTCCTCTGATTCTTCCATTTCAGCTCTACTACTTGCAATGACTATAGACTTTGCAGTGGGTTTGGAAGCAAAAACCAAATGGTTTGATGCCAGTTTATTTAAGCTCTGAACTGATTCCTCGAAGCATTTTGAAAAAAATAACATGCCGCTGCGATTCAAAGTGCAAGTTAAATGTATGCAGCTGTAAAAAACATGAATTGAAATGCACTTCACTGTGTTCTGACTCTCATGAAGAATCACGCACAAACGAGGACATAATTACAGCAGGGATTAAAAATAATTTTATGCATTACGATGAAGCTGTCGATGAAATACTCGCAAGTAGTAGAGCTGAAATGAAAGAATCAGAAAACCACTTGGAAATAGCTGTAGATACTGTGTAAGAGCAAGAAGCAGTTAAATAATTATTTATAAAACAACATTTTTTTACAATTATAAATAAGAGCAATGTGTATATCAATAAAATTTAATATGTATATTTACATATTTTGTACGCCCTACGTAAAATTTTATGAAAATTATTTTCACAGTACACTCAATTTTATGTGCTCCATATTATAATGAAAATAAAGGGTATTTTTTATTATGTGTATATTAAGGGTATATTTTTATTTATTATTTTTAAAATAACTCTAAAAGTTAGATCAATTTAAAGCGAGAAAAATGACATCAGCATTAATTGAAAATTATTAATAGTTAAATAAATACTTTGCACTAATTTTTTGAAGGTTAAAAATGTGGTAAATGTCATTGTTTTTACGAGCTACTCCAGAATTAAGAAAAAAATGCCGCTCTACGACCTATGGTTCCTAAGATAGTACTATTTTTTACGGCTAGTTCGTTTTTGAAGCGGACTGAAAGATATCTGCGCGCATCTATAGAGCGGTAGTTACATCATCACTTGCGAATCCTTCGTTATCAATGGGAAAATCATTACTATTCCTAATGCCGTTATGCAATAACGGCCAGTTACTTTTGTATAAAATTTATTGATGAGAAATATAAGCAATCAATATGTGCACTGTAAAAATTTCAAAAAAAAAATTTTTTTTTCTAAAGAGAAACAATCAATCTAAAAAAAAAAATTATCTCAGCTCCCAAGTTCAATTCAAGACAATTCAATTAAAATTATTAGTGTAATATGTAAAAAAAAAAAAAAATTACAGCGATTTTACGGAAGCACCTTTGTTATAAACAAATGACTTCCCACAATAACTATTAATTATATCGATTTTAAATTTTGAGCGTTGATTAATATAATCAAGGCACACAACTTTCATTCGTTTTGAAAGTGTTTGATTGAAGGGGTTGTTTGTTATTGACAATTGAAAAATATGCTAGTTTAAATAGTTTTTTTAACTTTGCGGACGAACGAAATGACCTATTGCAATATATTTTTTTTTTATTTTGTAGATCTTTTGAAGAGCTACATTTAACATGTGGACCAATTTTTCGCACGGTATATACTTTGTATGCTATTTCAAAAAAAAACAAATCTTACTAATATATAAAGCAAAGTCGCTAAAACCGTTGTAATCGCTAACCGCGAAAACTACTGAACCGATTTTGCTGAAATTTTGCACACTGATTCATGATACTCCCTAGATGGTTTTAGTGAAGTTTTTATCATAAAAAATTTAATAACAATAGCAATAAATGAGCTTAAAGTTTTGCAAAAATACGCCAGTTTTTCACTTTAGTTCAGTAAAATCCGCTAGGTGCCGTCGACATAAAATCGAGGCTACCTGCAACAGAATTAAATAAGTGTGGTTATAATAAGCCGGAGCGTCTCGATATCCATGCAGATGTACTCAGCGGTTCAACGAACTGTACAGGGCATACTGATGAAAGTCTTGCAGCTGGGTATCTCGGTTATGGACGACACTTTTCTGTGAAGGGGAAGGGACCTAGGTGTCCATTCACCCTGAATCTCGACGAGTGCGATCATAAAAAAATTCATTCCAACCGATGACGTCTCTGGCATAATACCAGGAGACATCTAGGCAGAGCACAATCTGCACCAACTCTTCAGAGCTGAGTGGCAGTCCCACCATCCCACCTGGTGCAGTAAGAGAATTTTTGACTACAAATGTAAGCCAGGGAAAAACAGCTCTGAGGGACACGGGCAAGCCACGACGGCTACCTTCTTGGTCGTCGCGTCCCCAATGCGCTTACCCACATGTTCCCGTCTAACGATGAGCGGTTGGTTATCCGGGGAACGACCCGAAGACAAGATATTCTTTGGTCAGCGGCGTACCTCCCTCCATCACAGTCTCCGTACATCGAGACTCCCAGGGAAAGAATCAAGCATCCCGTAGCCAGCTCTTCATCATCAGGAATAATAATAAAGAATAGCCTGGAAGTTTCACCACTCGTGCTTTTTAGGGCCATTATAAGTATTTACGTTCCCTACTTAACCATCAATTTCATCGGTTCTTTTTAGGATTCACCTAAGTGTAAACTACCTTGCCAACAAATACATTTTTACTACCATTTCCGGAAGCGATTCGTCGACTAAAAGACTATATTAACTAAAGACGGGCACTATTAAACAAAGTCAGTCATTCACTGTCAGACGTCACAAGCGGAGTTGTTCGCCGCAAGGCTGGGAACCCCAGTGACCGTCGACCCTATATTACCCTCTCGACTCTAAGCATTCAACCAGGAATCACTGATCCTCTCCAAGGTCTGCGCTGGGCAAACCTATAACAGCTATCAAGGAAAAAAAACTTGAGCCAACGGAACAGCCTCCACTGGACGAGTATCACTAACCAATCTCCCCGTCTAAGATCACCAAAACAACTGAATCTGCAAATAAAAAAGGTGCTTTAGACACCAACGTCTTCGACGTTATACCAGGAGACGTTGGGAAAGAGCACTACAACTAGCCCCAAAGCTTCGGACTTTGTAATTTTTCTCCCGAAGAAAGAGTTAACTTAAGAAGTTCACCGGTCTTTTTTAGGGCCATCGGACGTTGAACTACCTTGCCAACAAATATAGTAGAACTTAACAAAGTTGACAGAAAACAGCTTTTAGTGGTTACAAAAATTTTAAGCATGCCAAAAGTCGCAAGAGGGTGAATTGGAAGAAAAACTTTAAGTGTATCTAATAAATACAATTTTACTTAGGCATCAAGAAACTGACGCAGAAAATTTATCGAGATTAAAACAGCAGCGTCAAAATCTACAACTAAAGAGTTAATTACGTGAGAGATCAGCTTTTCATTGTACCCTCACAGCAATCTCTGAAATCTTTAAAGATCCTACTTCAGATTTTTTAATGAGTAGAATGTGTATTTGTGTTTTTGTGGCAATAAAAATGTAGGGTTTAAGGTCCAGGACTTTGTTGCTCTGGTAATAAAGTTGTGAGAAATGGGAAAAAAAATTTTTTTAATATATATTTTTTGGGGGTTTAAAATCTTAACAGCTTAAAAAAATAGCCCTTTTCGTGAATTACACGGGAGAAACTGTAAATCAACGGCTTCTTATGGCCACCGATTATTTTATGGCATAAAGAACGCACGGTACTTTTTAGCATAATTATTTTTTTGAATTTTTACACCTTATTGTTTGACCAAATAAACTATATGGATTCCCAAAAATTATGTTTTTATAAGAAGATTTTTGTTCTGAGATGTATCAGGAATATGTGTAAAATTTCTTACTGGAAATGTTTCACATTACATGTCAACACACTACAGTGTTTTATTTAGTAAGTCTCGGGCGAAGCCGAGACGGGGGGCTGCTAGTTTTTTCTATCTTTCTGAAGGTTAATTCTATGTGAAAAAACTTTTTTTCCTGCAGTATCTGTGAGTTTTCAGCAAAACTGTAGGTCCTTTACACTTTTCTAAGATTTTACACTTACCCTATACTTCTGTGCTCCCTCTGGAACACCTAGCTCATTCACCTCGTAAAACTTGTATAATAATTACGTCTTACCATACAATTTAACATTGTTTATTCTTATTTTTTAATACTCTTTTACCTTCATCCCCCTTGTGACATATATCATAAAAATTCACGCTTTTATATTTTTAATTTCTTGAAAACTATTTTTCTTATACCATGAAATAGCTATTTTGGATTGTTCTCTCTTTTCTTGCTGTATCACTTTTTATGAACATTCTTATATTGAAGTGCTTCTCGTTAAAATATTAGTAAATTTAAATAAGACGTTGTCATCGTCGTCGTCGTCGTCATCGTTGTCGTTGTGTCGTCGAATCAACGAATTAATGTTACTTTATTTTGAAGGGTAGGTAAGCCTAAAGATAAGAAAACATCAACATAGTTTGATATCTTAGCAGATCCCTAGGAATTACATGAAACAATAAAGATATACAAAGCGATATTAATGAGGTTTCTTTCACAGAAAACCCAAGAAAAATGCCAAGTATTAAGAGCCAGGACTCTTTCCGCATCGTTAAAATAGAGTAAGAATGAATGAAGGGTGCAAGAATAAGCAAAAGATCTGCGCTGCTTTTTTTAAGACACAGTCCTGACTCGTGCATTTCTCTAACAAAAATTGAAAAAGCCCTCGAAAAGCAAAGGATTCCTGTGTACGTAGATAATTCTTTTTAAATTTATTACGAATAAATTATCAGAAATTTCCGTAACATCCATTTACTTTTTTTACAATCAACGAAATCATTGATGCCCGTAGCGTCTGTAACATCGTAACAACAATGGCTCATTTGCCAATATAGTATTAACTAGATTAGTTTTAGTATTAGTATTAAGAGGAGCGCGGGGGGATCCCAGCCTGCGTGGCCGCGATGCTGCATCTGCTCTTTGCCCTGGCCGCGGCCGCGGGGGGGGGGGGGGGGGGGGGCGACGCACAGTGGTCTCAGAAGCTGAAAAAATTCGTGCTTCCCCTGGATTTTGACTCAAAAAAATTGATTTTGGGCTTATTTTGTTCGTAAGAGAATTTTCTATGAGGATCCGATTCCCTCGGATGTGTTACGACTTCGTATTTGTATGTTTTTTAGCTACATATAGAGCAATTTTGATAGTCAAAATACTCTGGACACTTAATAGTTAAAGTTTACTGATTCATACGAAATTTTGTATACAGAGATTTTTGGGGTCGCTGATCACGAATCTAAAGTTAAATTTGCCAAAGTAAAAATAGCGGATCCAAGATGGCTTAAGAAAATTTTGAAATTAACGATTATACATTTGAAAAAATACCATCGTATACTACACGAAATTGTAAAAAAGAAATTTTTCTTGCTGTTTTTGGAATAAAATTGCCATTTTCGAAGAAAAAAATTTTATACATTTTTAAAATTCTTAAAGCTTGATACTATCGCATATTTTGGTCTGAATAGCATAAAAAATGCTCAAAATTCGTGGTTTCCCTGGATTTTAAATCATAAAAATTGATTTTGGGCTTATATTGTTCGTCAGATAATGTCCTGCAAGAATCCGTTTCCCTTGACCCAATCGCAGTAATATATATATATATAGTATATGTTGCTTCAGGTTTCTGTAATACCGAATTTTGTTTTTTTTCAATTATCAGAGGTTAAACACTATAACTTAGTAGGATATATTGACTGTTGATGCTATTTGTTATTTGTAAAATGTACCTATGTCAATTTTATAATTTATATGTATATATATATATATATACACTAGTGGGGCTCACGCCCCCCTGCGCGCACTGCGCGCCAACCCCCCAACTTTCGAATATTGTGCATCAATACAAAGTACAATTAGTAGTTACGTAGATGCTAGATATGTAAGTCCAATGGAAGCAGTTTGGAGACTTCAAGAATATACAATTTATGGTAGAAGTCATACAGTTGTAAATCTAGCTGTTCATCTTGAAAATAAACAAAAACTCATATTTGAAGAAAATAATATCAAAAATGTAATAAAAAATTATCAAACACCCCTTACAGCTTGGTTTGAATTAAATAAAGTAGATGATTTTGCAAAATCGCTAAAATATGTTAACATTGCAGAACATTACATTTTTGACAATAAACTTAAAATTTGGAAAAAAAAGAAAGTTACACTGAAAAATATTGCTATAGGTAGATTAAACATAGTATCTTCAAAAGATCATGAACGCTTTTTTTTAAAACTTATTTAAAATGAATTACATGGAACTCCATCGTTTAAAGACGTTAAAAAACATAATGAAATAACATATAAAAATTTCAGGAATACTGCAATTGCAATGGGTTTAATAGAACATGATTCTGAAATCGAGAATATTTTTAAAGAAGCCATAACAATTATGTTCCCATACCAGTTCAGACAATTTTTTGCTTGGTTTTTGATTTCAGAAAACATTAAAGGAGATAAAATATAGAATGAATATAAAAAATATTTTACGGAAGACTTCGATAATGATAATAATAATTGTGCTCTCCTACAAATTAATCAAATTTTGGTATCGGAAGGTAAATCATGTGAGTCATTTAGTTTACCGACACCAACCATTACCAACTATATAAATAACTGAAATATTAAGGAAATATCTTTCAGTGAAAAAATGTTCGATATAATGTACACAAATTTAAATGAATATCAAAGAAAAATTTTTAAAACTATTTGTGAACAAGATGAAAAAGTATATTTCATAGATGGTCCTGGTGGATCCGGAAAAACCTACTTACATAAAACACTCATTTATTACTTTATTTCTAGAGGTAAGAATATTTTGTCAATGGCTTGGACAGGAATTGCATCTGTATTACTACCAAAAGGTATGACTAGTCATAGAACTTTTCGTTTTCCTCTAGACTTAGATAATATTAAAAGTGTATTTTTAGAATTTGAAACTGAAAAAAAAAATTAAGGGAAGTTAATTTAATAATATGGGAGGAGGCTTCTATGATTCCGAAAAAAGCTCTAGAGATCGTTGATAGAACGTTGAGAGACTTGAATAATACAAAACTTTGCTTTGGTGATAAATTAATAGTATTAGGAGGAGATTTTCGACACATCCTTCCAGTTATAAAAAACGGTAATAAAACTATAATAATAGAAGAAACTATTAAATCATCATTTTTATGGAACTTCTTCAAAATTTTAAGATTACATAATAATATTCGATTTAGTAATAACGAATTTTTAAAATTATTGTTAAGAATTGGAGAAGGGGACATAGAAACATTTAACATTCCTAAATTCTGGATAACAGATGATGTCTGTACCAAAATTTTTGGTAATTACAGCTACTGTTTTGACAATAACGCGATACTCACTTCCCATAATGAATATACTTTTTTTTTAAACAATAAGATTTTAAGTAAATTACATGGGGAAACTTAAACTTATTACAGTATCAATACTGCAATATATAAAGGTGTTGATAAATCAAATGATAATATTTATATAAATTTTCCCGTAGAAATGTTAAACAACATTCGTGAGGCCTTGCCACCTCATGAATTTAAATTAAAAAAAGGTACAATAGTAATTTTAATTCGAAATTTGAGTATATCAGACGGATTATGTAACGGTACACGATTGCGAATTACTAAATTACTGAAGTATAAAGTATTATGCGAAATAGTAACGGGAGAAAAAATTGGTAATAAAGTTTTTATTCCAAGAATTACATTAAATACTGGAAATACTTCATCATTACCTTTTATTTTATATAGAAAACAATTCCCATTAGTTGTAGCATTTGCTATGACTATAAATAAGTCTCAAGGTCAAAGTTTTGATAATGTGGGATTAATATTTATAACATGATTTAATTTTAATTTTTTTATGTATAGGTAAAATTTATTAATTAACAATACATATCATGAATGTATATTGTGTTCATCTATTGTACCAATTTCAGCATTAATTTAAAACAAAATAGAAATGGATGTAAGTCTTCGTGGTTTCATCAGGCTTTATAAGATGTCTCATAAAGTGATGCGAAACTTTCATTGTTTATATTAATGATACTCTAAATTTAACTCAAGTTTATGTACGTAAAAAGAAAAATTGTGTTATAAAGTACTATATAAGTGATGATGATATTATAATTATGCGCACCAATGTATGTGTATATTTTATTTGGTTTCAAAATATTGTTAACTCCATATAAATTGGTTTTTAAACGTACTTAGTTGTATCAATAATGATGTTTTGCGCAACAACCCCCTATGAATCAATTTATGACTTTTAATTTCTTCCTGACGATGAAATAAATCATGGCAATAAGACAGTTTTGTCCAAAGATAGGTAAAGACGGTATGATCACGGTCAGGTTCCAAAAAAGTGGTGTGGGGAGGCGGTGGGGGCCATGAAAAAATTTGTGGGGGTCAGTGGGAGGGCAATAGGGGGTAGGTGGGGGAATGTGGGATGTTTTGAGAAAAAATACTATACAGTATTTCCATGTGATTTGGTAGGAATGTGGTAATAGACTCTAACACATTGACAGGGCTGGCAAAATGCAACGTTACAAAATGCTAACTACAAAAGTCAGCCCACCAAAAACTTTATGCTTACAAAGATACCAAGGGATCCAGTGAATCAAAATACAATTGATTGTATTTAAGTTTAGCTGATTATAGTATTGTGCAGTAATCTGTAACTATTTGATTAAATATTAAAACATACATTGTTATTATCCCATGAAGCTATACGTGGTTGAACCCCCTGGCTTGAATAAAGACTTATACCATACTTCTATACTATTCATATAATATTTTGTGGGGGGTCGGTGAGGGGGCGGTGGGGGGCCATGAAAAAATGTGTGGGGGGTCGGTGGGGGGCTGTGGGGAGTTTTGAGAAAAACTACAATATATCAAAATAAGCAAGAAAATAACGGATTTTTACCTTATTTTGTGGGGGGTTAGTGGGGGGCGGTGGGGGGCAAATGGGGGGCGGTGGGGGATTTTTGGTAAATGCCCCACTGAGTTTACTATGTAATATAGGAAGATATATATATGTATATATATATTTACATTTTTTTACATTATAGTGTTCTACGTTAGGCTCCTTTTAACAAGGGCACTACTATGGGCACTTAGCACTATGGAGAAGGAAGGGAAGAGGAATGGAAGGCCTTCCATTACTGGGAGGGGGATAGGGGGAAATTTGGCAATTATTGCTGCGAGAAGGTCGCCTAAAACCCTCCTCGAGGAGCATTGCGTAATGAAAAAGCACACGTGACAAATCACAGAGGTACTTGCTTGAAAAATCGCACTGGCCGGGAATCGAACCACGGTCTGGCGAACCATGGCGCTGATCCGGAGCTGCGCTCGAGGCCAATTGGGCACACATTATCTGAACAACTATATTTTTATGTGTTCGTAGACATATATGTATTTGTACCAATAGGTTTAGCAAGGTTAAGCCTCATTGTCTTATTTTTTTCAACTTACGATTGAAGAAACATGTAGAATATAAAAATTGGGATATTGTTCTCTTATGCACATCATAATTATTTGAAGGTAAGTTCTTAATCATATATATGTGTGTTTATATATGCATAGTTGTATAAATATATACATGGATATACACACATTTATATATATTTTCCCGGCAGTAGATTTCCTACTTTTTAATGCTATTTACTGTTTACAAAAACAACTATTATTATTTAATTATGGATATGTGTATATATATTTGTATGTATACATAGATACATGTATACGTATGAGTAGGTGTGTCTTGTAATAGCTGAAAAAATTTTAAAACACATCAAAAAGTAACGTTTTTATGGGGTTATAGGGTTTTTGTTGATAGTACTCATGATATTTAATTAATCCACATAGCTGGCCCAAAATTACAAAGTTTCATAAGTTTTTGCTCGTTAACAGTACAATTTTAGGGTTACAAGGCTAAAAGGTCAAGAGGTTATTGTGCTGTTAGGTGGGCAAGATACAAGATTTTGAAGTATAGGGTGTCTGAGTGGAATGGTTCAGAAACAAGGAAAATTTTAATACTTTTGGACGATTCTTGAGGTTATGAAAAATCGTGACAAGTTGGGATTAAATAGAGGTCAGATTCGGATTCAGCGACCCCGGAAATCTCTAGTAGGTGTGGTGTGATCCGATTTAGATCAATATTTTTTTAAAGAAAATTTTAACGTTTGTTAGCCAAATTTTGAGGTTATGAGAAATCTTGCCATAATGGGATGAAACAGAGGTAGGTTTCGGATTTGGCTACCCCGAAAACCTATTACTTTCATATCTAGTCAATTAAAATATACGGATATATTTATTTATAGTCTAACGTTATAAGAAACTTCTAATTTACTTTACTAGCGTGGTGTCAGTTCCAGTGTATGGTTGTTGATGAAAGAAAACATTTTTTTTACTGAACTTAATGTTTAACATTCTTTATTTGTCTACATTTTTTCTACGTGTAATATTTATAAGACAAATAAAAATTTTAAAAAATTGAGTAAAGTAAAAAAAAATGTTTTCTTTCATCAACAACCATACACCGGAACTGACACCACGCTAGTAATTTTAAAAAGTATTTAATGTTTCTTATGTACATGGGAGAGTTATGCATGTGATGAATAATATTCCCAGTAGTAATGCTCAGCCAAAATATGCTTTAACTGAATTAATTAGCGACTATAATTAAATCATGAGTGTTTTAAGTGTAACTGTTAAGGATATTTTGACAGAATTGCATTATAGCAAGGGTTTGTCATGGGAAGAACAAAAAACTTGTATCGTCGACTATTTGATAAAAAAGTGGGGCTTTGTTGACAGTGTTGTTTTGCGACAAGAGCTGGAGAATGAGCTACGCCATAAGTTTTATAACAACTTACAAAAGAGATTGGATAAGTTGCCAAAAAACAAAAAAACTTGTTTGGATGTACTACATAGATACGAGAATTGGGCTAATGGACTATTTACTTTCAATGAAGATAGTCACAGAGAAAAAAGTGCACGTCTACGTAACACGTAAGAATTCAATAAAATTTATAAAGATTTTTAGAGAAATATATGTCGTTAAAATAATACATACAGTCCATTGAAAAACTGATATACACTTTTGATTTTTTAACAACGGAGCTGTCATTTTTTGCTGTACATATTATTAGAGGCCTACATTTACATCTCCGCATCTATCAAGCAGCAAAAATAATTTATAATCGATTATTTCGTGTACATACAAAAATTTTTCGGATCGATTAATATTGCACTGTATATGAATGTATGCATTTACACCGTGTATGAATTCGTTATTGGGGCAGTTGTTTCCTACATCGTTGGAATCCAAAAAGCAACGAAACTTTTAGAAATGCAAATACAATCATCGAAGAACACATGTGCGAAATTTCCGATCGATTTATTACATTAGTTCGTCAATTTTTTACCATCTACTTTTAAATTATTAATAATGGAAAAAATGCTGTTTAATTTAATAATAAATTGTTAACTGTTACATTCTTATTATTTACACAATCGATTTACAGAGACAGTCAAAGAGTTCCCTGCTCAGATCTTTCCCTTGTATTATTTTCGATTTCACCTTTATTTATAATCTATACATGCGCTTGACGTATATATCAGAAATAACTGCCGTCACAGTTATTTTGCTGCAACGGTAAAATATACGTTAATTTGCAAGTAATAATTTCTTGTCCACATATTACGTAATGCTGCAAAAATAAACTTATATGTTGATTTGTTACACTCCTTGCCATGTTTCACCAAGATTTATATATCATATCCATTGTAATTAAGTGCAAATACAATTTTATTGTTTGATTGATCGTACTAACTATAATTTAAATTTAGAGGCTTATTGCAATAATCATTCAGATTGTTCCATGAATACACGGTCAAAAGTAACACTACTAGTATTGTTCCGAAAGTCTTAATTGAAGATGTAAATAAGTTTTTTCATACGCAAAGTGTCTTAGATAACTGACATTGGCTAATGTAAAATAACACTTTTGAGGAGCTGTATAATTATTTCCGATGACTTGAGATTTGAAATATACCAATGTCTGAAAATGTACCCCTCTCACAACATCCCATACTTCTTTTAGTTGCATGTAATTAGATAAAATGGCTGTTTTCATAAAGTAATCACGTTACATATGGACAACCACATTTTACGTGTAAAATGAGAATTACTTGTATCTCTGGCATTGTATAATGTAATAATAAAAAATAATGTATAGATGGTACAGTGGGTCAACCTTGCACTACCTATTCAGAATCATCACAGAGAAGCCGTGAAAGAAAAGTTTTGGCTCTTAATAATAGCGTTGACGATGATGAATGCTTTGCACTTGCAAGGAAAAAATTAAAAAAAGACAATAACTTATATGATGCTAAGATTTTCGATGAAATTGTCTGTCCAGAAACAGCAGATAACATCTATAGATTAATTAGCAAACCTGAAAGCAGAGCAATAGCACCGGAAGAGGCTGTTCTACTGATACTGGATGCAAATTTAACCAAAACAGCGTACTTAAGGGTCAGGCTTTCAGCATTACAAGCTGGACATAATATATATCCATCGTATAAAAAGGTAAACACCCTACTACGAATCATTCTACTTCAAATACACATTACAACTCATAACAGAAAAATAATTTTATTACTTTCGAAAATTTTTATCAGATTTTTCTTGGAATATATACCTTACTTAAAATATGTTAGTAGATTTTACACATAACATTCATACATGGTGAATGTACGTGTAATTTTACGTAAGAAGACACGAGTTTGTCGTAGAAATTTAGCATAAAAAATACACGTATATGCATATATTGTATATGTACATGTATATAAATTGCATATAGTAAATATAAGCTTCTCAATTGAATATTTAGTGTATTTCATACGTGTATTCCATATGTGTTGTTACCGTCAGGGGTATTATTTTAATAAATAATAATAATATATATATAATTGTTATAAGTGGCCTTTGGGGATGGGCGACTTTGAACAAGGGGGATGTAGTTGGAAGAGATCGAAGTCACTCTCAAGTGTCTCAAGCCTTCCCTTTAGGTTAAACAACGATGGTGATACTATGTCCGATGTTGTTAGTGTAGTGGCTCTGTTTAATTCCTTGGAATCCAACTCATCGGAGAGATGTGGCATTTGAGCAGTGATGCGTAGAGGCCTCGATGGGTTGATCGCCAGGTTGACCGGTGGGTGTTTGTTGTTATTTTTTTTTTGAGGGGAAAAAAAAGGGTTTAGACAAGTGTTTTGTATTGGTACAGTGATATTTATTGAATATGTACTTAAAGTAATTGAGTGGCTTAGGAGATATGCAATACACGTATTTGTATATCTCGGATCGATACAATCAGTCGTCGCACAGTCCTTCTTATATACTTTACTTCGCTTTCTTACTTGCGATTTTGGTCGCCACCTGGCGAGCGATAGGTGGTACTATCAAGTACTAGTTGGAAGTCGGTGCTGCGCGCGAAAGTTCAAAATTCAAATTTATGTTAAACGATGGAATTTAAAGAAAATAGTTATTTTAATATATAATAATTATTAAAATAATACCCCTGACGGTAACAGTGTATTTCATATTTACTTACAAATTATTAATGTTAACATGAAGCAAAATTATTAAAACCCATAGAGTTGGTTTTGTAAATTTTTTCCATATATCTTATACATATACCTTATACGTATAATATACACATATACATATAAAATAGATGTAAATACGTATTATTCTTAAGTATATCTTGTCCAAAATAAGTCTGTGAAGTCATACGTTTATTGAACACGTTGAAAGGACCACTTTACGTATAAAACGTACCCATATATTTTCAGTAGAGTTAATTTTTTGCCACGACACTAGACAATTATTGTTCATTAATTTATTTTCCTCAGGTTTTACAAGCCAAAAATGAAGCTTACCCAGAAGACATTAGTATTTCGGAGAGTACATGTGAGGTTACACTGCAGAGTCTACTAGAACACACAGTGCAGAGGCTATGTAAATTTTTATGTATAAAGTCAAATGATAATGAGGAGCTCGTGTTGCATTTGAAGTATGGATTTGATGGTAGTCATTTGAATGGATACAGACAAAAGACTGAAATTGAGAGTGCAGTCACACAATATCTTTTTGTGTACCACTTGTGCCGTTAAAGCACGTGCACAAAACAAAGGGTACTGTTTTATGGCAAAATCCAAAACCATTTTCACTTAGATTTTGTCGGCCTATTATGGTAAGTACGCGAAGGAAACTGTTGAACTGTGTAAAGAAGTCGAACAAAGTATGTTGCAACAAATAAATGAACTCCAAAAAATTTCTAGTAATGGATTTGTAGTCACTATAAATATGCTCCTAACTATAGTTGATGGGAAGGTTTCTAATAATAATAAATAAATACAATGATAAAAGGCCTTTCTGAGAAGCAACAATTTTCTATGAGTGTATATGTTACTTGGAAAATGTATATATATTTATATGTATTTAGATGTGTATATACATTATTAGGGTGATTCAAAATTAAATTTTTTTTATTATCTATTTTCAGGTGTGTAGTGCTTTAAACGACTTATCGAGTCAACGGAGTTTTATTTGTAAAGAAACAATTTCCCATTTTAACGATATTGATAGAATTACAGTAGCAGTAGACGTAAAAGCACTAAATTATGGATTCTCGGTGCTTCATGCGAATATTCGATTGATGGAAGTAGTTCTTCATATTTCATATCGAATAGAACTGCAAGTTTGGGCAGTAAGTAGAGAAATATTGATAAGCAATTACCTACCTTTTATCTTTTGTACAACACTTTAAACTTATTTTAAGCTCATGATTTGTAACATAATGGTTTCATAATGTGTACAAGAGTTTATGATCGTATACCACATATTCCATAACGTAGTACATATCTTTTACTGGAACAAATTGTGTACATAGAAATTTTTCCCAAATTAATTATTGTTTAAAAAATAATAATTTGCTTAAATATTATCTTGATTCAACAATAAATATTTAGATGATATTTCTTTATGATAGGTTAAAAAAGATGATCAAGAAATAATAAAAAAAATAAAAAAAGAGATCCAAGATAATCTTCGAAAAGAGCTTGGTATATTAGTAGATGCTCCAACCCAAGGATCAGGAAATACAAACAACGGTAACACCGCAAGAAAGTTTTTCGGTAATGTAGATGTGGTTGCGAGGATAACGGGTACGGAAATCTCTATTAAGTCACATTACAGTTCGAATTTTAAGGAATTATAAATTTATCAATTTTATGTTTATGCGTTCTATTGCATCAAACATTCTAGATTAGGTAAATAGATATTTAACACAATAAGATTTTTTTTATCCTAATACTTACAATTAAAATTTTCTTGTTTTGTGCATATTCAATTCTAATAAAGACATTTTTTTAGGTTTTAATTTGGATCTACTAAAAAAATTTAAGGTAATTCTAGCAGTTATATCCTCTGGACACGTTGTTGATACGGAAGCTTTTCGTAAATATTGTTTGGAAACAGCCAAGCTTTACATTGCCAAGTACTCTTGATATAAGATGCCTACCTCACTGTATGTCATTTTAATGCACGGACCAGTGTTGCGATATACCCAAGACTTCTCTTGGGTGCTCTTGGCTAGTAGCGCAAGCGCAGAAGAACCATGCTCTCTCTCTCTCACCAGACAGGTAGGAGTAGGGGAGCCCCTTACCTAGTCTTCAACTTAAGCTCCGCCCACTTCTCACAACTTAAATATTACTTTTGACTCTAAGTCCCTATGGCTCTCGATGGTCGAGTGGGCTAGCTGTTTTGCCAACGCATGACTCGTAGTCGGGTAATCTTCGATTCCCGACTATGGCACTTTTTTTTTTCTTTTTTAATATTATTATTATCATTATTATTATTATTATTATTATAATTATTTTATTAATATTATTAACATGAAACATCAGGAATATAATTAAATGTGCAATAAAAATTCTAAAATTAGAAGATACTATTTCCTCACCACCTTGCGGTAAGTATCGGGGCGCGTTTTTTTTTTTGAAAGAAAAAATTAAGAAATAATTTTATTACTAAGAAAGGAGTGATGAGGCTACGACTCAAACGAAAAATACGTTGAAAAAATTTAGTAATTATAAAAAAGATTTATTAACTTATGAGCAATTTTTTTAAGTAAACTAATTATACGAAAAAAATAAGATACGTTAAATAAACTGGACTAAAAAAAAAAATATCAATTATAACTGTAATTTTTTCTTTTAGTGGTATCCCCTATAGGCCTATTCCACTAATGATGATGTCTGAATCGATATCTTAAAAAAGCAATTAATTTAAAAAAAACGAGAACAGAATAATGAAACTTAATTTTAAAATTAAAAAGTTATAACCTACTTCAAAGCAATCATCGATTCAGAAATCTACTTGGATACTGTAAATAAATATCAAATTAATAATTTTATTAAATAAATAAATTACTATATTACTAAGCAGTCTTTTTTAAGTGACTATCAACGTTACTCTTATAAGCATCAACTATTTCGTACGAACAATAATAATACATTATTTAATGAAACTTCACTTTCGTAAACTTCTTTGGATGAAAAAAAAAAACTTAGATTTTTAATTAATACTGTAAAGTGATTTAAATCTAATGACTAATTTAAATTTTTCACAATACACTTATAGTGTAAAACTAAGTAAATAAATAAATTAATGAAATTTTTTACATATGATTTTAATAAAAGTTATTTTTTATCTAAATATGACTTTTTAAATTTAATTTGCAATGAACACAAAACAAAGCAGTAATTACACCATTTCTAACTATTTAATATATAGCTTTAAAAATAAACAAAAAAATATAAAATCTTCCACGTTATCATGAAAACAGCTAATAATTGATTTTGCATGAAATACATAAATTATTGAACACATTTGAAACTAAATTATTTAGAAGTTAATAAAAATTTAAAAACACTGAACTGATTACAAGTTGCCTTGAATTTTGATTTCTGGATCGACTGCTGAATCGCGTTTATACATTTTTGAGTTGAATAATTCAAGATGTTCTTTTGAGATTTTGAAATTGATTGCATTAATACTTCGAATTGGAAAATAAGATCGAATAAAACAAATCGCGTTAAGTAAACTAATTTCCATTTTGTTCCGTTTTTTAGGTTTTGTATCTGTAACAATCGAAAAAATTCTTTCCGCTTCGGCGTTAGAATGTGGAAAAGATAAAATCGCTTCAATAAAAATTTTTAAATTTGGGAACTCTAAGTTTTTATCTTCTAAGCGTGAATCAATAATTTTCTTCCAAAACTCATCTATTTCAACATTGCAAAAAGTTGAATGATTTAAATCAAAACGTGATGGCAGCTGCAAAATTTCTCTCTTTAATAATTTAAAATCAATATCTGGAAACGGAAAGTAAGTCTGAAAGTCGTCAATTAAATTAGGATTCTGACTCCAAAATTCACTATTCAAGGCATTTGTAGGTTCAAGAAAATCAAGTGTTCGAAGCATACCGTCATTTTTAAAATAATTTTTTTGAATTTCGTTGAAAGCAGTCACATAAAAATTCAAGCAATTTTTTCGAACATCCACAGCATCCTGTTCTGGAAAACATTTTAAAATATTGTTACAACTATCACCAACAGTCACATCCTCTATGGGTTTAAAGTCTTCATCTGCGTTTACCTGGTAATTAAAATTTTGTGTTAGTTTTTTTAGTGCTGCATCGGTGAGGAAATTAGAGCCCATTGCTACTAAAACTTTTAAACATTTATTTCTTAATTTATAAATGACTTGTTTTTTAGTTTGAAAAAATGCATTAAATTTATTAAAATCAAGTAAAGTATAGTGTAAAAAATGCAAATATGCTATCACTGAGTTATCACTTAATAAATTATATATATAGTTGGGTGAGCTTTTTTTTTCCTCATCGTTACTTTCAGCATACTTCTCATGAGATTCGAGTAAGAAAAAGGCTTTTAAAACTGATAAATTATCAAGTACCCGGTCAATACAATTATAAAGCGAAAGCCATCTTGTGCTGGCTAATTTTAAAATTTTTCTAGTCGAAGTTTCTTCAAAAATTTGAAATTCTTTTAAATTCTCGCATCTCTTAGAACTATTAGAGAAGTATTTAGCAATCGATTGTAGCAAAGTCTGGCAATACGATGGAATTTTGGCACAACTTTTTTTCGCAACCAAAGCTGAAGTATGGCAAATACAAGGAAGCAAAATTACATCAGGGACTTTATTTTTTAAAAAGGTAAAAAAGGAATTTTTTGAGCCGGTCATTATACTAGCATTGTCGCATGCCAAACTTGCTATATTGCTGAAAGGAATTCCATGTTTAATAAAAAATGTTTCAAACGCTTGAAACAGTTCTTTTGCTCCACACAATTTTGCATCTAATTGAATTAAATGTAATAAATGAGAAACTACTTTACCCGTTTCATGATTGAAATATTGAATCGCAACGCAAAAAATTTTTTTTAATGTAATATCCGTCGATTCATCAACTAAAATTGAAAACCTTTGATTTTTAAGGGTATTAACTAGTTTTTCAAATTCACAAGCGCTTAAAACATTTTTTATCAAACTTGCACATTTGTCCCTTTTCATGCCCATTTGCTCTACAATTTTTGGTTTTTTGCAGAGCTCCTGTATAAAAGGTATCAAGTCATTTACAAGATGAATTGGCAAGTTATGTTCTGCTATAAAGAGGGCTACTTTTAATTCAAACTCTTTAATTTGAGTAATTATATCATTAAAAGGAGAATCATTAGGTGGATTAACTTTTTGTTTTTCAATATTCGCCCTAGTTTGATGTTTTTCTGTTGCAACGTGCTTGACTAAATCTTGCCTGTTATAGCACGTGATGTTAATACTACAAAAAGAACAACGAGCAGGTTTTTCCACATTTAAAACATCATGTAAAAGCCAATCTCGAAACAAAGGATCTACTAACCACGCTAAAACAAAAATGCAACTACTCTTATTTTTTTTTGATGCACCAACATCACCGCTCTTTTTTGATTTTCGCTTGGAATTTTTATTCGCACTGGAAGACATGATTTGAGCTTTAATATCACAATATTCTTTAATAAGTACAATAATAAATGCAAGCGCGAATTAAGTGAACGAAAATTTTACTCAACAGTATACTCAAGATTATACTGGGCCAACAGTTGATTATTACCCACGTATCACGCTCAATAGACAGTAGTAAACACTTACTAAATTAAAAGTACACTAAACTACGTTACTAATGTAATATATCAAAAATAAGCACGTATTACTTAACTTCCTTGTGATATCCGGACCTGCTTCCTCCAAAGGCAGACGCTAAAAGAAAGAAAACATAGTTCTCCACGCTGCAGTAGAGTATCGCATATATGTATACTTGAAAAACAACGCATGTCGCGAAATCAAAACAAACAATCTTCACGAAGGCTTCGAGTGAGCCGCGATTTTTACGCGCAGCTTTTGTTTTTACGCTGCCTGTTGGCGCGCTTCTTTTTCTCATGCCCTGTAGTAGTTGATGATGACTGCTCTGCTTTTGAGGATTCTTAACTCTTGACAGATATATATTGTTGTCGATGAACATATAAATCTTGCCAAGAATTGTAATGCACCAGAGCATAAATTGCCCATGACTGAATCAGAGTTCCTCCAAATTTTATTGAAAAAAAAACTGCTCATTAATTAATAAATCTTTTGATAATAACTGAATTTTTTTAACGTATTTTTCGTTTGAGTCGTAGCCTCATCACTCCTTTCTTAGTAATAAAATTATTTCTCAATTTTTTCTTTCAAAAAAAAAAAACGCGCCCCGATACTTACCGCAAGGTGGTGAGGAAATAGTATCTCCTAATTTTAGAATTTTTATTGCACATTTAATTATATTCCTGATGTTTCATGTTAATAATATTAATAAAATAATTATAATAATAATAATAATGATAATAATAATATTAAAAAAGAAAAAAAAAAGTGCCACAGTCGGGAATCGAAGATTACCCAACTACGAGTCATGCGTTGGCAAAACAGCTAGCCCACTCGACCATCGAGAGCCATAGGGACTTAGAGTCAAAAGTAATATTTAAGTCGTGAGAAGTGGGCGGAGCTTAAGTTGAAGACTAGGTAAGGGGCTCCCCTACTCCTACCTGTCTGGTGAGAGAGAGAGAGCATGGTTCTTCTGCGCTTGCGCTACTAGCCAAGAGCACCCAAGAGAAGTCTTGGGTATATCGCAACACTGGCACGGACATGAAGTAATAGACCAGTTGTTTCTTCCAATAGGAACTTTATCCGAGGAAGCGCAGGAGGCTAACCACAAGAATGTTAAGAGTTTTCGCGAAAAGTTTTCACAGAAACTTCAAAATAAAATTGAATTTAAGACTAACTTTGGATAAGTGCAAGCATTTACATGATAATATTTGTATAATTGAAAGATCACGACAAACACGGATGTATTCAACAGGTTGCTACTTAATTTTGATCCATATCTCTCGTTATCTCGAGATATACAAAAAAAAACATATGTTAACAAATGAAATGAAAGCTCTGCTAATATTAGATATTGAAAGTAGTAGGAGTGACTCCCTTCAGCAGGAAAATAGTAATGAGGCCTTAATGGAGGATTACGAGACTGATAGCTCAATAGAGGATGAGAGTGATGATTCATTATCGGAATAAACCGGCTTTGATCTATTTTGTTAAATAGTTATAATAAGAATGAGAAAGAATAATAGCATTTTACCAATAGGTATATTTATCAACATTTATTTTGACATAATTATTAATGCACTTAAAATAAACTGTTGTGTCAAAAACTATAGCAAAAAATATAATAAATATATTGTTCAAGAGATAAGTTTCCTACAGTTTTGCAGATCAGCACATACTCAATAATGCACCACATATACGTAAATATTAAAGTAGTTAAATATATTTACATGAAATAAATAATGATAAACTAATACGCTAAATTATAACTCTAAAAATAAGAAGTGTCAAAAGGACAATAATTTAATATTCTTACATTCTATAAACTTTTTAATTCAATGTAACAAAAATCATACTTGGAATACACTGAAATTCACATATGCAAACATAAATAATAACATACATAAACAGCTATGTAATGGATACTAGCAGGTTATAAATATTCGTTTCACATACTGATACAATAAGCTTTAAATTTTGTCCACCATCTTGGATCCACTATTTTAACTTTAGAAAATTTCATCCACCATCTTGGATCCGCCGTTTTTAAGTTGGCAAATTTAACTTTAGATTCGTGATCAGCGACCCCGAAAACTTCCGTGTACCAAGTTTAGTACGATTCAGTTGATTTTTAAAAATTTCGTCCACCATCTTGGATCCGCCATCTTGAAATTGACTAATCTGACCTCAGATTTGTGATCAGCGACCCCAAAAACCCCTTTTTACAAAATTTTGTACGAATTGGTAAACTTTAACAACGTATTATGTGTCCAGAGTATTTTGACTATCAAAAATTGCTCTATATATAGCTAAAAAACATATATATACGAAGTCGTTACACATCCAAGGGAAACTGATCCTCATAGAGAATCTTTTTACGAACAAAATAAGCCCAAAATCAATTTTTTTGAGTCAAAATCTAGGGGAAGCACGAATTTTGAGCATTTTTTCAGCTTTCGAGACCACTGTGCGACGGCTCGGGCTGTGGGTCTGCCAGCGGGTCCTCCGGGTGAGAGGCCACCGCGGTATGAGAACAGATGACTCAACCGAGGTGACAAGCCAATAACCGCCGATCAGGAGGCGCTGCTGGCTCTGGCGGCCCGCACTACCGATGCCCGTCAACTCGAGGAGCTGTCTAATCGATGGGCCAGGTTCCTGTCACGACTCTCGCGTGCAGCGGCTGGGGGGCAGGACGGAAGTGGACGAGATTGCCTTCAGGATGGTGGTCGGCGGCGGGGGCGGGGGAGCGGGCCCGAGCGGGCACCGAGGCTGATGACGAGGACGGGGAACAGGAGACAACGTTGGAAGGCGGCAGCTACGCGGATTCAAAAAATATACCGCAAGAATAGACGGCACGCGGTGCAGGAGGTGCTCAACGGGCCTCCCGAGCGTTGCGAATTCAGTACGGAGGAGGTCCGGGAGCACTTCCGGCTAACCCACGCACGCCAAGAACCACTCGGTGAGCTGCCACCGGTGTTCGAGGAGGAGGAGCCGAGCCCTGAAAGTGGCAACAGGCTGTGCGTCCCCTTCAGCGAGGCGGAGGTGAAACGACGACTCGGGAGGATGAGTAACTCATCGTCCGGGTCGGATGGAGTAACCTACGCTGACCTGCGGAGGGCGGATCCAAAGTTTCACGTGCTAAGAGCACTCTACAATACGTGTCTGAGGCTCAAGATGACTCTGAAAGTATGGAAGGGATCCGAGACCGTCCTCGTCTACAATAAAGGCGACCGAAGAGAGATCGGTAACTGGAGGCCGTTAGCCCTAGGCCTGACAACGGCCAACCTCTTCACAGCCCTCGTCGCGGATCGGCTAACCGAGTGGGCAACGACAAACGGGAGGCTAAGTCCGGCACAAAAGAGTTTCCTGCAGTGCAAGGGCTGCTATGAGCACGGCTTCGTGCTGCGGGAGATAATCCGAGACTCTAACACCAAAGGCAGAGAACTCTCGATGGCATGGCTGGACTTCAGGCAAAAAGATTTACACTGTGTAGGACAGTGCAGTCGACACCTTAATACCTCGTGCGCATTTGCCTCGTAAGATGGCGTGTACTGCACGGAATTTTGATGTGTAGGCACGTATATACTACACAGTCTGTAGAGCTGCACTCGCACGCTCTTTTGACCTGCGTTCACGGCATTTTCGGGTGTAAAGAGAAGTAGTCGTCCTTGCGTTGAGTATATATACGTATAATAAATACGACGACTTTCAAATCAGTGTGTGGTAATTAAGTAACTCAGTACTGTTATTGATAATTGTTTTATTAAATACAAATGAAAAGTAAACGATATTATTGATAATAAATATGCAATCAGTAAGAAAATCACAATACGTGTCTACTTATAACATATAAACCATCATCTCAAAGACTGTTAGGATTCGAATGCAACTTAGTTTAAACTTGCAGCCTTTTGAAAAGTATAATAAAATGCGTGTATTCGAAGGCTCAGCTGTAGCTGGTTCTGAAGTAAATATTTCGTTTCCTTTAGCGAGTAACAGGACTAAATTAAGTAAAATTACCAATAATAAATTTGATTATAAAAAAAATACGTGCATGGTTGCAAAAATTATCGAAAATGATGGTATACAATACAGCAAAATAATAAATATATTTGTGGTGGACAAGAAAATTATTGTTAGGTACATTCCAATAAAACAAATTGGATTTGATTAGCATTTTTAAGCAGATTCTGAGTATGTCGAAAAAAAAGTGCGAATACATACATTAAGATTCTTCAGTTACTGTTAGTACATCCCTTGTTTTTTAAAAAAATGATGGTTCATATGTTATAAGTAGACACGTATTGTGATTTTTTTCCTGATTGCATATTTATCATCAATAATGTTTTTTCTTTTCATTTCTATTTAATACAACAAATATTAGTGACAGTATTGAATTAATTTATTATCATAGATTGATTAAAAAGTCACCGTATTTATTATACGTATACATGCTCAACGCAAGGACGACTACTTCACTTTACACCCGAAAATGCCGTGCACGCAGATCAAAAGAGCGTGTGAGTGCAGCTCTACAGACTGTGTAGTATACACAGAAGGTAGACGTGCCTACACGTCGAAGTATCATGTAGTACACGCCACCTCACGAGGCAAATGCGCACGAGGTATTAAGGTGTCGACTGCACTGTCTTACACAGTGCGAGCCTTTTTGCGTATTGGCAAATACGTTTCGGTCGGTCCCCCACGCGTCGATCCACCGGGCCTTGGCTGGGCACAGAGTGCCCGGACCCATCAGAAGACTGGTGGAGGCTGCATACAGGGGCGTGACTATGCGCGTCAGGACAGCCGGTGGACTGACGGAGCCGATTCAGGTCCTCTCAGGGGTGGTGCAAGTATGTTCACTTAGCCCCATAATTTTCAATTTAGCCATAGAGCCTATCATACGGGTCGTAGAATCGGCCGGAAGAGGCTATAAGGTGGCGGGAGAGCACTGCGGATGCCTGGGCTATGCGGACGACCTTGCCTTAATATCTGACACTCCGGAGGGCCTTGAGACGCTGCTGGACAGGGCCTCGGAGGTAACAAACGTGGTCGGACTGACGTTCAGGCCGGAAAAGTGCGCGTCGCTGCATTTGAGGGGCAGAGGGACGGCACGAGCGCGGGGTACGCGTTTCTCTGTACAGGAGACGGAGATACGGGCGCTGGGCGCGGGCGAAGCATACGCATACGTGGGCGCTTAGGCGGGCTACAGGGTTAGCGAGACTCCGATAGACAAAATCGATGATATGGCGCGAGACCTGCTAGCCTTGGACTACTCTCTATTTCCCCCTGGCAGAAGCTAGAGATGGCAGTCTCATTTATTTTGCCACGAATGGATTTTTGTTTGAGGGGCTCGGCGGTGGCAACGGGTCCTCTGACGGAGGCAGACAGGGTGCTCAAAAAGCTCGCCAAAGGGTGAATGCACCTCCCCCAAAGGGCAAGCACGGAGGTGGTCTTCCTCCCCCCTTCAATGGGTACGGGTGGGCTGCTGCCACTCGCGGACATGGCTGACCTACTCACAATAGCCCACACTGATAAAATGCTGCATGCGGCCGACGGGCGGGTGAGTGGGTTAGCGTGGTCTGCCCTTGCGGGGGGCTGTTGGAACTAAGATAAAAAGAAGGGCGAGCGAACACGATATAGCTGAGTATCTGACTGGCTCGCTTGACGGGAACATGGCGCGGCCGTCGAGCGACCTCGTGTCTTTATGGTCGAGAGCGCGGAACGCGGCACGCAGGCTGAGTGGGGCTCTCGGTGTGAGGTGGAGCTGGTCCCCTGAGCACCTTGAGATGGCCTTGGAGTGCCGCAGAGCGCGAGGCAGGGTGCTCGTCACACCCCAGGCTACGTCGCAGATCGTGCGCCGGCTCTGGGCTACACTGGTGGAGCACTACAGGGGGCGACTACTTGCCAAAAAAGATCAGGGCAAGATGTACGAGGTCACGTCTCGCTCCTTAACAGCCAACTATTTTTTGAGAAGCGGCAGCTTTACGCACATCACCGAGAGGCGTTTCATTCACAGAGCTCGGCTTAATGTGCTGACACTCAATGCTGCAAAGAGGTGGTTGGCCGCGGCGGATAAGCGCTGCCGGAGGTGTGGGGCGGGACTGGAGACGCTCCCTCACGTGATCCAGCACTGCGGGCCGAACTCGGCTGCAATTGCGAGGTGACACAATAACATCCTCGATCGTCTGACAAAGGCGACGCGCGCGCCTAGGGTGGTGTCAATGAATTACAGGGTTGAAGGTGTCGACCGGGAGCGCCAGCAGTTGAGGCCTGACCTTGTGGTCAGGGGCGAGACGCAGCGCAGGGTCACCATCGTCGACGTTGTGGTGCCCTTCCAAAATCGGCTGGGGGCCCCCCACGAAGCAAGAGAAGAGAAAGAGCAAAAATATCACGAGCTCGCGGAGGACCTTAATGTAAGAAGCAACAGGAGTTAAGGGTAAGCGGCTCTACTTAATATATAAACAAATGTAGCCATGTGACTTGATACTGTGTAATTAATATACAAACTGTGATAATATTCATATGACAATGCTTTTAAACACTGATACAACAAACACATATACCAGCCACAAGGCAGGAAGTTCCTTTACTTAATAAACGAAATTGATCTGTTCTTAACTAGCAGCCCCCTCATCTTGGCTTTGCCCGAGACTTACTGAACGGAACACCGCAGTGTGTTGACACATAATGTAAAACGTTTTAAGTTTAAAATTTTACGTCTAGTGCTGACACTACTCAGAATAAATGAACTACTTCTTGCAGAATCCATGCAGTTTATTTAGTCAAATAATAAACGGTGAAAAATGAAAAAAATTTTAATATGCTGAAAAATACCATGTGTTCCTTAAGCCATAAAATAGTTGTTGGCCCTAAAGGGTCGTTGATTTGCACTTTCTCACGTTATAATAAATGAAATGGGCTATTTGTTAAAACTGTAAAAATTTAAAACTGACAAATGTAATATAACAAATAACAAATGATATATTTAATTAAAAAGTTGTTTTTTCTAGTCTTACAACTTTGTTACTAGAGCAACAAATTCCTGAAGCGTAATCTCTGTAGTTTTGCTCGCCACAATGAATACAAATACATATTATTTCACTTATTTAAAAATCTGGAGGTTGTTAGTAATTACTGTAAGGTTTATAGTGGAAAGCTGATTTCTCACGTAATAGATTTTTTATTTGTCAATTTTTGCGCTGCTGTTTGAATCTCGACAAATGTTCTGCATCAGTTTCTTGACGCCTAAAATTGTATACATTTAAAGAATTTAGAATTTTCCTTCCAATTCGCCATCTGGCGACTATAGGCATAGTTAAAATTTTTATGACCCCTAAGGGCTGTTTTTGTCAATTTTGTCAAGTTGTGATATATTTGTTGGCAAGACAATTCAACGTTGGATGGCTTTAAAAAGGACTAGTTAGCTAAACTCTTTCTTGGTTGAAGTATCCGGCAAACGTGACTGCCTAGATACCTCGGGGTAATCTTCTCTGGCCAGCTGTTGTAGCACCACACCACACTGATCGGGAAAAAACTACAACGTCTAAAGCGTTAGAGCTAGTTATAGAGCTCTTTCATAACGTCTCCTAGTGTTAAGCCAGAGACGTTAGTATCTCAAGCACCTTTTTTTTTGCAGAGCTCAGTCGTTTTAGTGATCTAAGGTGGGGACATTGGTTCACGATACTCGCCCGTTGGAGACTGTCCAGTTTGTTCACGTTTATTTTTCCTTCATAGCTGTTAGGTCCATCCAGCGTAGACCTCGGAAAGGATCGGTGATTCCTCGAAGAATGCTTGGAGTAAAAAGGGTAATGCAGGGTCATCGGTGGCAGGGGTTACCAGCCTCGTGACGAACAACTCCGCTCGTGACATCTGCCAGTGAATGACTGACTTAATTTAATAATATCCGCCTTTATACGGTCTTTTAGTCGACGAATCATTGCCAGAAATGGTACTTAAAATGTATTTTTTGGCAAGGTAGTTAAACGTTGGATGGACCTAAAAAAAAACCAATGAGATTGATGCTTAAATAAGAAACGTTAATACTATTAATGGCCCTGAAAAAGGCCAGTGGTATAACTTCTAGCTATTTCTAATTATTATTCTTGATGATGGAGAGCTGGCTGCAGGTAGCTTGACTTTTACCCTCACAGTCTTTGTGTACAGAGACCATGCTGGAGGTACGCCACTGATCAAAGAATATCTTGTCTTCAGGTCATTCCACAAATAACCAACCGCACATCGTTAGTCAGGAAAGTGGGCCTGGAGAATACCTTCTCTGGGGGTATGCTGTTGGGACGAACCACTGAGGAGGAGGCCGTTGTGACTGCCTGAACTTCTCAAGGGTTGTTTTTCCTGGCTTGCTGAGGTATCAAAATCTGCTCTAATGGCGACAGGCCAGTTGGAAGAACGACCATGAAACCTAAAATTGCTAGAGCATATTGTGCTCTGACTAGACGTCTCCTGCAATTACGCCGGAAACGTTAGCGATCAAGAAGCCTACTTATTGGTGGCATTTGTTAATCTTGGTGGTTCGGGATGGAGTTCAATGTAAGTCGCTTGTCCATTAAAAAACAGTGTTGTCGATAGCCGGGATACCCAGCTGCATGACTCCCAGCTTTATGCTTTATGCACTGCCGATGAACGACTATGATATCGGACAATTTTCTCGGAGATATTATAACCAGACTTAATTTATTGCAGAAATCATCGATTTTACTTCTACGCCACCTAGCGGATCCTATTAAACTAAAGGTATAAGCTCGCATATTTTTGCCAAACTTTGAGCTTATTTATAGCTATTAATTTTTTCAAGATAAAAACTGTACTTAGAAAATCTAAAATCTAGGAACTGTCAAGAATCGGTGTGCAAAATTTCAGCAAGATTGGTCAAGTAGTTTTCGCGGTTAGCAATAACAACGATTTTTGCGACTTTGTTCTGTATATATATATATGTGTGTAATATTAAAGGTTTTTTCTACACCATATACGTTCAAAAACGATCAAAATTTTATGAGACGTGTTATCACTCAACAGCATAAAAACATTTATTTTGAAGTTATCGTTAATTTTACACTGAAAAAAAACGGCCAGTATAGCTTGGCTGCACGGCTACTGTAGCTTGTCAATCCAAGCAGCTACTTTCAGGCTAGGCTAGCCTGGGAGTCAAGCAGAATCTGAAAGGTAATCTTAACTTTTGACTGCTAGAGAGCGAGTGGTTATACTTTCATTATAATTTTACATTGACTGAACCGCTCCTGAAATCAATTTTATAGAGTTATTTTAGTAAGTAAAAGTTCGTGATACGCTTCAGTAACGTGTGACACGCACATCAGCACAAAGTCGATGTTGAGTGATAACACGTCTCATGAAATTTTGATCGTTTCTGAACGTATATGGTGTAAAAAAACCTTTAATATCACACACACACACACACACACACACACACACACACACACACATATATATATATATATATAGAGAGAGAGAGAGAGAGAGAGAGAGAGAGAGAGAGAGCAAAGTCGCAAAAACCGTTGTTATCGCTAACCGCGAAAACTACTTGACCAATCTTGCTGAAATTTGGTACACCGATTCTTGACAGTTCGTAGATTTTTGAAGTACAAATGCCGAACTACACAGTGCTCAGTTAGTGACCGGTCACATTTGCCTTGGCTGCCAAGCAGAATCTGCTTGGCTCCCAAGCTAACCTAGCCTGAAAGTAGCTACTTGGGTTGACAAACTACAGCAGCCGTGCAGTCAGGCTGTACTGGCTGTTTTTTTTTCTTAGTGTAATAGTCAATGACATATAAGAAGCTGTAATTGAACTTATGTCGGAATTTGGGATCAATTGGTTTAGTAGTTTTTGAGATTTTTGCAAACATACAAATAAATGCTGTCTCTTAATGTAATAGTAGGATTCGAAAAGAAAAACTTAGTCTCTCAACCAGAGAAATGAGTACGCTCTGTTGCAACTGCATTATTAATATTATATAAAAAAAGCCTATACAACGCAGTCTGATGCTTTTACTTTTGCCGTTTAATTAATACTGCTAACGTAAAACCTCATGAAAGTAGTATTTAATTTTTTGAATAATTACAAATAAGAACCTCTTTTTGGTAAATATTTCATGTATTTACTAATAATTAGCGTTTCTCATGAATTTAAAATTAATTATTTTCTGAATGTAAAGCACTAATTTTTATTACACTTTTTTTTCTGGAATTTTTTGATGCCATTTTCATTGCAAAAATAATTATTGGAAATGCAAAATTTGAACTGTATCCCATGGACCCGAAAATGCTCTCTATTGGTCGAGACCGTCGTGACGTCACGAATACAGAAACAGCCTTCCTTTAAGTTGGAGAGGATGCGAAAGATATGATTTTTTATTAATTCTATGGTATTTTCGGGATCTTTTTAGTTAAAAACTGACCGTGAGTCTAAAATACGTTATAGATGTACATTACTTTTTTTTGACAAGTCTGCGTTAAGTGCGAAAATAGAGATCGTAAGTTGCTTAACCTCATTTATATATATGCATACACACACACATTTTTGCGCACAGTATAATTAAAATTTATTATTTTGGTATACAATAAATGTGGATTGTGACAAGGAATTGTGATAGGCCATTGAATCCGTTACAAAGCAAATCATACAAGTCATGTTTTGTTCCTTTGTGCTTCAGTTTATCGTTAAAATGTCCAGAAAAAATGTTTTTTCCTGTGTTAAAAGAAGAGAAGATCTGCCAACATCAAGTAAATTTTATTGCTGTGAAGATCATTTTAATGTGAGTGAAAGCAACCTATATATGCAATTCTGAGTAAATTTTCTTTTATGCAATGCTTTTTTTCAGATCAAAATGATATGGAAAAATTATGTAAGGTTTCGCATACATCATGCTTTTCAAAAATAAAAATCTGATATTTTTCCTCACAAATTTCCATGGCAACAACAGAATTTGGAACCAAGTTCAACAATTGAAAAATTAAATAGAAACCGTTTAGTTTAAGAAATTTTAAAAGAATGTAACAATAACTTACTATCCTTCAGCAAGAAACATGCAGTTATAAATAAACCAGCAAGTAGCACTGGTACTGATTACATTTTAGATTGTAACAACGAATGTCTTAGTCAAAATACAGTTGAAACTGTTGAATGTCCAACCGTATCTGATATTACTACTTAATCTGAGATAAACGATAGTAGTAATGTCTACTCCAGATAAAATTAAAAACATGAAAAAATTTGTTGATCTAGGTGTACAAGTTAAAATGAAGAACTTCATACACTTATGAAACAAGTTATTAACATGCAAACCTTTAACAAAAAATGCATCATGCGATGTAAAACCAACGATTGCCGATGCAGCTTGTCCACCGAAACCAGTTAGCAATCATTTATGAGCTACTAATTTCTTGACAGTAATATCCTCTGATCCTAAATTAAGTTCTGAATCATACATTCCAACGTCGCACAGTGGAAGTGGCGATCACAATAACATTGATGCAGATTGTAATGAGTTCTCATTAAATACAGCAGTATTGAAGGTCTCCAAATATTTAATAAAAAATAACCCAAGAGTTTATTGGTATACCTTTAAATTGTTTGTGAATCATCAGTTTTTTTTTAGAAAAATCTATTAAGGAGAATCACATTTTACTTGTCCTTATGAAGTTCAAAATAAATGACACTTTAAGTCGCTTAGCTCATCAATTTGGCCAATCCACATCCCAAAGTAGTAAAATCTGCATTAGAAACTACAAACACTTGGCTCATTTATAAAAAGTGTTATGACCGGACTTGTTTAGAGTAAGGTCTTAGCTGTTTTATTTTAGTGTCATTCGTGGGTATCTTAGATGTCTGCTCGCGAGCTTTATTTGTTCTTTTTAATATAGTAAAAATCTTTATTTAAATAATATGGATAATTTTAATTAATGCGTTCCTTCATTAAAACAATTAAACATAATTTTTTTTTAAAACACAACTAACTCGGGTCACTTCAACAAGGTTCAGCATTAATTTTATCACTGATAAATAACTTACATACCTAATGCTTCGTGCAGTAATTTCCAGTGGTTTCTTAAACTACACGAATGAGTTCGTGGCCAGTAAGATGTTGCGGTTTCTGCCTTCCCTGCTATCGCTGTAATCACTTTCGGCAGGCCTCCTTCGTTGTTCCTCGCTCCTTAGTGTAGTCTGATCCTACTGATATTCTCGAAATGCGCCCGAGTTGCCTCTGCTAACACGTTGTGCCTTACGTGTATAAGGTACTCGCGAGTCGCGGGAATTAAGAGTACAGGAGTAACTTCAGAGGACAGGTGACATATGTTAATTATGGTCAACCAATAAGCTGTGTTTTTGTAGACTGCGTTGACAGCAAAACAGTAGGCTTGCATGATGATGTTACATGTTTTGATTTTATGTGTTAGGAAATAACATTACAACAGTACCAATCGCATTTTTCTGACAAGTGAGTTTTTTGGATCAGTGATGATGAAAGCTCGCATCAGCAAGAAAAGAACGCCAAATACAAGTTCTGGTGTGACAAATAAGTTTACAAATTTCGCAATTAATCCTTTTAGGGATTTCACAATCAATTTTTAGTATAATGAAATTATGTAATCAATGCGCAAGTAAACTATTCATTTATATATACAATACAATTTATGCATTCATGCATTCATACATATAACGTACAATTTCAATACATACATGCATTCTTACAACGAGGCTGGCCTATTATATGTCAGCATATTATGAAATATTCACCTTAAAGCTAATACACACACGCATGTAAGTAACGTATTAGCTGCACTTATCATATGAGCTTGCTCTACGTACACAATACGTTTTCTATGAATTTTACGGATGAATTGCGTTTTTACTTACAATATGATTTGTCCGTATTAACTCGGGATGTAACAAAAGCATTAATTAACGTTCCATCAGAATTCTAAGTTAAACATGATCTACCCAATCCATTTAGAGTCAATTACAGTACAGTGTTTATTATCATTGATGCCTTTGAAATTCAAATTAAAAAGCCATCTAACTATGTTCATCAAGCTTTGACATTGTCTTAATACAAAAAATGTAACACCATTAAATATCTTATTGGTTGTACTCCAGATGGCACCATCATTTTTATATCTAAGGGCGGTGGTGGCAGAATTAATGATATAATGCTTGTTGAAGAATTTGGAATGATGCAAATACTGCCAAAGAAATGTACTGTAATGGCTGATCATAGGTTTACAAGTATTGAACAAATCTTGGCAAAAAAAAAATTAGATTAGTACGCTTACCGAGTGTGTATGAATCTAAAAAGCCAAGTTAGAAAGAAGTAATTGAAAAAAAAAGAATTTCAATTTTGCGTATTCATGTTGAAAGAGTAATAAGACGGATAAGAGAGTATCACATGCTAGCAGCACATGTATGCATGTTTGGATTTGTCTTTAATGCCCGTACTAGTTAGCAGAGTTGCAATTGATTGTGGACTAATTAACTTACAGTTACCTATAATTAGAAGGTGAATTAGTATTGCATATTATCAATAAAAAATCACTATCTATGAATGTAAAAACGTACTATATAATAAGCATTGAGTACAATAAAATTTTACAGATGTTTTTTATAAATTCTCGTTATTGATCTTATGTATATTTGTCTACATATCATGTGTCAGTACTGGATAAACATTATTTATCCAAAATTCAGTAGCTTTTTCAATCAAACTAGTCATATATTGGGCATCATAACTGGTCCAGTACTGATGAATAATCTTATTTTTTTCCAAATTACTGTCACTAACGCAAAATAAACCTTTACTCTTATTTACTGCTTTCATTTGTTGCATCATTTGAGCTGTGTACTTAGGTGTTACATTTCCATTACAAACATAACTTTTCATAGTTTTTTCTGATGTTGGATATTTGATTTCAACAATCTTCACATCTCAATTCATGCCACAATAAACTATCACTTTGCTGCTGAGTCTCTAATTCTATTTTTTTGCACACATAATCATTCAATTTTTTCCATGCTAGTTCCAAAAAATTTTTAACGTTGCTTCTCTGCTCTACTGGCAACAACAGAAGTACTTATCTGCTGAATTAATAATTTATACAGTTCTGTGTTTTTCAATTCAACTGTTTACCTAGAAAGATGAACGTCCACCTGATTCTTTTTCAGATTCTCAAAAACGTTTTTAAATAAAATATTACTGTCGTGAAACGTGAAGTCAGATTCATCAGAAACAGAATTCTTTATGTCACTGCATAACAGAAATTTTTGTTTAGTACCAACTCTTAATAGGACTGATTTCTTCCAATAGAATCCAGTTATAGTGGTACTTTTCTTGACTCCGACGATAAGCCTACAATAAAAAGGCGAATGTGTGCTTGTAACCACCTATACAACAAAACAAAAGTAAAAACTTAAAGTAAAAACATTTTTAAATGTGTAATGCAGTTAAAACATGAATACCTACAGCTGCAGCACAACTTAAGATTGTGCACTTTAGATTACTCTCTTTATCAATGAGCAGTAAAACAGAATAGTTTGTACTACGAACTTTGTGTCCGGACAAATTTGAGATTTTACGGTACATAAGTGACCTTCTCTCTTGATACACACGTAACCTATAGGATTATCTCCGTAACTTTCTCTTGCAGATCCATATTTAAGGGAAACAACGGATGTTAAATAAAATTGTATTTAATAAAATTTAACACATTTACTTACACATTATTTTTTAGTCCCCGTTTTCTGGTGCATTAAAACGATCATCATTTGTAATAGAGTCAAAAATCATTCCCTCATCTACTACTGGAAGATTCTTTGAGTTGGCTTTAGTGAAATCGGCTTTTAATTTATTAGCCATCTCCAAATTTTTACAGAGAAAGTAGTTTTGTATGGAAAAATGGTTTTGTAATGTATATAAATACATAAATGAGGTTAAGCAACTTACGATCACTATTTTCGCACTTATCGCAGACTTGTTAAAAAAAAGTATTGTGCACCTGATACGTAGTTTGGACTCAATCCATTTTTAATTGAAAAAATCCCTAAAATAAAATAAAATTATCAAAAATCATACTTTTTGCATCCTCTCCAGCTTAAAGAAAGGCTGTTAATGTATTCGTGACGTCACGACGGTCTCGACCAATAGAGAGCATTTTCGAGTCCATGGGATACAGTTCAAATTTTTCTTTTCTAATAATTATTTTTTCAATGAAAATAGCATCAAAAAATTCCAGAAAAAAAAATATAATAAAAATTAGTGGTCGAGATTTATAAAAAAATCAGTTTAAAAATCATGAGAAATGCTAATTATGCTATAAATAAAAAAATTGTTCCAATTTAAATAGAAAGTTTTACAATTAGCAATGTATACAATTTTAAATAAAGTAATTAGTTTTTAGTACTACTAATTAATAAAATGCGCTCTAAGGCAAGCAAGCATAGGCAATTAGAAAGCCAAATGTATTTAGTATTCTCCATTAATAAAATGTGCCCTTAGGCGAGCAAGCACCGGCGATTAAAAACTTTACTGTTCATCATCAGAGTTTAGTAACAAAATTAATTAACAGGTTCGCAGGTTAATAAGCAACTTAATTGTTTTATAATATTATTCATTAATAAAATGTACATACAGGCAAGCCGAAAACCTGCAACTTACGTGTAATAGTTTAATTTAGCATTAATTAAAAGTTAAGAAAGCTAGACTGATTACTAAAAGGTTTACCATTTTAAAAACATAAACTTATAGATGTGTTATATTATAAATGTTTGCTTTCCTAGGGGTGCAGTTTTTTAAGTAACAATATTTATAAATAGCTGGATTTCTAAATGTCAATGCTTGGCTGCGTTAATGTATTTTTTATTAAAAATAATACTAAAACAGTGGTTCATAAGGGTTCACAAATAATACCAGGAAACCGATGCAATGGTTTCATCATCGGCGTTGCTAGCTCGCCTAACGACACATTTCATTAATTAGTATTACTAAATACAGTTGGGGTTCAAATAGCTGATGCTGAATCGACCACTAAATTTTATTAATAAAAAATACTTTAAAACAGTTAAAATTCTCATAACTGTTTCTTGCTCACCTAACGGAGATTTTTATTGATTCTCATTATTCAATACTTCTGGGATTCTTATCACTGATGCCAAATTGGCTGAGACCTAATTTTATTAGTATATATTACTTAAAACTTACCCCATTATATATACATATATATATATATGTGTGTGTGTATGTGTCTGTGTTTGTGTGTGTGTGTGTAAGTAGGGTTTTGTCAACCTGCACGTTCCGCGAGCCAACCACTTTAATGATTACACAGAATAAGTAACTACTTGTTATACTCTAGTAAACACCTGTATACTCACCTATTCTAAGCACTAAATTGTACGACAACAATGTGTATATGTAAGTGCGTACGCTACACGCGTGTGTGTGTATGTAAGGAAGGCATGAGTAAAGACAGTTGAGAGTCGCGAGACTCAAGAGACAGCGAGACGCAGCGACAGCGTGGCGATCGCCTGAAACTCTGGCGAGAGGAGGCATTTGTTTTCTGTAACATATGCTGCATTCGTGCGAGAGACAAGCATGCACTAAGTACGCTGTCAGCCGACATCTCATCTTTTTACGAGGCATGATGGCTTTTCACAAAATCACTTCTAGTGTGGAAATTCAGGAATTCAATAGCTTGCCGTTAAAGTCGGTTGATGGGCATCCCCACTGCTACCGTGTTCAAGATGAGGACGTGGATCAGAAAAGACAAGGTCTTGCTTCTTAACGATAACATGTTTTAATTCTTGGTTAAAGCAAGTAACAAGGTGCCTCCTAGAAAACAAACGTCTAGCAGCGTCGGTAAACATCAAGGTACTGACTGGATGTGCGAGTTAACGTGTGTGCGGCACACAGTGGGGTATTTTTGTTTTTTTTCTTTCAAAATCAAATATCTAAAGAACGGATTAAGATAGAATAAAAATTTTTATTAATTTACTCGTAAGTTGATGGGGAATACGAGAAAAACATTTATAAGAGAATTCTTTTTTTCTAACCTCCAAATTTTACGTAAAAACACGATTTTTTCAGAAAAACGTAAAAAACTGTTTTAAATTCAACCAAATTCTCACTTCAGTCTGCATAAAGCTGTTTGATATGAGACCATAGGATGTAAGTGGCTATATTATCTAAATATGACTATCTTTAAATGTTCAACATAACCTCAAAACAGCAAAGAGCGATGTATTTCGGTTTTTTTTTCAAAATCAAATATCTTAAGAACGGATTATAATAGAATGATAACTTTTGTTGGAGCATACTCGTAAGTTGATGTGGAATACGAGAAAAACGTTTATAAAAGATTTTTTTCTTCTAACCTCCAAATTTTATGCAAAAAACACGATTATAAAAAGTATTATTTTTTATGACAGAGCAATGAAAACTTAATGTACTTAAAATCTTACATAATAACTAATCGCAGATGAATAGGTATTATTTACTAATTATTTAATTGAAAAACTTTTTTTTTCAAGTCTATGAAATACTAATATCATATAATACTACGTTTATTCAATACTTTAATGAAACGTGTATATAAAAATATAAGTTAGAAAAAGTTTTGAACCATATACCTAAACTGACACCACGCTACTAGCGTTTAATTAAATTTTAAACCCATATGATTATACTTGTATACATAGTTACATCAGTTCAGAAAGATTGTATCTTCGTAAGAATTGAAGCAACTGAGGACAAAAGTTATTGTAAATTAATCAACCGAGTAATGTTAAAACTTACCAATTAATTAAGGTATGTATGTCTTACTGAAATAGTTGTTTATTGCATTTATAATGTATTTTAAAATCTACTATAAAACTCTACTAAAACTTTTATCAATTTAATTATGTAGTATCACTTTTATAAAGGTTTATAATTAACTGTTATAATTAACTTTTATTTTATTCATTTAATTGGCAATCGGACTAAAGCACACTGAAATGTTTTATTTTCATTTTAAAATAAAGTAAACTTTTGGGATTTCTTATATTCATACGTGTTTGTATTTTGATAAATTTTTCAAGTTATTCTAAAATGCTAAATAGTAATAAACATAAGAAAAGACTACAAGGCCGTCCAAAAAAGGTAGCGATAGGTATTCATAATTCTGGGAGAAAAAGAATTGATGTTGATAAAGCGTCCTATAGTACAAAATATCGTCGTGCTTTAGAGATTTTAAATGATGCAAGTAATGATGCAGAAGTAATAGAAATTGCTGCTCGATTGGCAAAAAAGAAAAGTCTCAACAAGGGAGATAATCCAAGTGAAATGAAAACTGACGATCAGTCCGAAATACGTCACACAAAAGAATCAGCCTTAGCTTTCTATGTGGATGGAGACTATTCCAAAGATTCTTATAGTAAACTTGTTTCCGACAGTCACGCACAAAATTGTCGTATATATCCTAACTACAAGGAGATTTTAACCGCAAAAATGGATTGTAAGCCTATGAATTACATATAATCCGAAATTAACGTAAAAGTCTGTCTTCAGGATCTTCTTAGTAAAACAGCTGAGCCCTTGTGCGAAGCCGTAGCATTGAATTGGGAAGATATACACCTGGTCGACTTAGGTATCATTTTTATCTTCAATATGCATCAAAAATATATTCGTTTAGCTCAGTCGTACCCTACGTGGATATACAGAGACAAATATTGTTATTAGGTGTGAAGGGACATTTTTTTGTTGCGTAATTAGTCCTGATGCTGAAGAGGTCTTTGTAGCCATTGGGCACTTAAAAAGGAAACTTAACCTTATTTTATGTAATGTTGTATGTATGATCTGAAATATTTGGGTTCCAAGCCGAATTATTTGTTTCATGTAATTATTTAAAAAAATAACCAAAAATTATAAATCTAGTGAGAATTTTATAAATGTTTTAATAGAAGCTGGACAGATTTATTTTTGTTTTGGAAAACCTACAGTTCTTCTGTTATATATTTACGAAATTTGAAATACTGCCTTTTGAAAAAAATTCAACCGCTTGTTAAACAATTGTAATACAATTTCTTTCCATCCTGTGATTGCCTAATATTTTTCTTAAATTTTTCACTTTTGAGAGACATTAGCATATATATGATAAACATATAACATATTAATCAAGTTAGAGTCATATATTGATTGAGTAAAGCTTACACATAGATCAAAGACCCCCCTTTAGCGTCAGGGCTACATTACAGTAGGCTAAGTATTAAATTTCTTTAACATTTCAATTAAAGTTAGTTTATAAACGTCCCCGTATTCTATGAACAGGTGAGGATGCTCTCGGTGATGTATTGATTTTATTTCAAATCCACTTATTTTTTTTCTTGGTTACCACAGTCAGTGCTATTATTTTAAAAATTTTAATGTGTGGTCCTGAAGTCATGAAACTATAATGACGTACATTAATTATTATCAATTTTTAAAAGCATATTCATGGACTAACTTGAAATATTTATATTTGTTATGAGCTACATGATGGAATAAGTTCCAGCCATTTCCAAAATGTAAATTTAAAGAGTTTTTCAGACATTATTATAATTTGGATGGTAATTGAAAATTTTTTTTTACAACAGAATTATTAGTAAATATTGGTTTTGATAGTTCCTCCGGGCACGTTAATCCACAGCAAAATTACGAGAACAAACACAATATTAGCTATGATCCACATCAATCGTTATTTGTTTCTGATTGTACAGTTGTAAAGCTGCAAAGTTCAGTTGACAGCAGAGAATATTGGATTAATCCAACTCCTGCAAGCATACGCTTCTGTAGACCTATAAGAATATCGTTTAAGAAAGAAGATTCTACGTTTATCAATCTGATTAAGAGCCTTCGGGATCAGATATAAAATCTTACGAAACATAAATTCAGAATGTCTAATAATAAGATGGTTATTGTGAAATTCAATGTTAAACAGACAATGTTTGACGAAAAAGCACTTAATTTTATAGTTAATAAAAACTCTTGTCAACGTTGTCCAATGTGCTACATGACAACTCGCAAATTTAGTAACATGAAGAATAATTTCACTCCAAAGGAGGAAAACCTTTTGTATGGAATGGGTTTGCTTCACTGTGAAATAAATTGTTTTGAATATTGCACAAAACTTGCTCACAGAATTCCAGGTAAACAATGGGATGTAACAGCTAATGTTAAAGGTATTTGATGTGAATTGCTATATAGTCTAAGGTAGTAGTGGGGCAATTTATATGCTCATCAACTTACGAGTATACTCCAACAAAAATTATCATTCTATCTTAATCCGTTTTTCAGATTATTGATTTTGAAAAAAAAAACAGATATACATTGCTCTTTACTGTTTTGAGGTTATGTTGAACATTTAAAGGTAGTCATATTTAGATAAAATAGCCACTTACTTCCTATGGTCTCATATCAAACAGCTTTATGCAGACTGAAGTGAGAAGTTGGTTAAATCTAAAACAGTTTTATACGTTTTTCTGAAAAAAATCGTGTTTTTTTGTAAAATTTGGAGGTTGGAAAAAAAGAATTCTCTTATAAATGTTTTTCTTGTATTCCACATCAACTTACGAGTATGCTTTAACAAAAGTTATCATTCTATCTTAATCCGTTTTTCAGATATTTGATTTTGAAAAAAAAAAAAAAAAAATACCTTACTGTGCGGCGCACAGTGGGATAAACTGATATTTTTCGTTTCAAAACTATGTAAACTTCCTTAGAGAAAATATTTTTTCATGAAAGTTTTTGGATCTTATAGGTATCATGACAAGGAATAATAGAAAATTATGGAGAAATGTGAAAAATGAGATCCTCAAGCTACAAATTTTAGATTATTTCAGAAGTTTTACAAATTAATTTTTTTTTTTTTTTTTCTGTTGGAAAATAAGTTTTAAAGAGCTGGTATTATACCTTAAAGTTTATTTTACGTATATTCTTCATTTTTTTAAATAAGGTATCAAAATTGCGTCTAAAAAGTGACTTTTTTGTCAAAATCAAGCATAATTCAAAAAAAAAAAATTATTTTCTTCAGAAAGTTTTTAGAAGAGTAAGTGTTGTGGATGGGAGTGATAAATAACTACTCAATGATATAAAAAAAAAAATTAACTTCTATACTCATGTGGTATTTAGAAATTTTTTTCGTGTTTTAAGAATTCTTTTTTGTTATTTTTTTAATATTATTGTTTTATGCAGCGATAGATAAAACAGGGCACAGTTACATGGCTTATAGCTTTAGTTACTAAGCCTTGACACGGAGGTACACTTATTTGCGTATTACACCGGGCGCCAAAATAGGTGAGTGTATTAAACTCAAGCAAAGTGCATTACCATCCTTGCTTTATCCGGTCCACGCATTCCGAACAAACTTATTCTATTGATTCTCATAATTTACGTGTTCGGGGTTTACTGTTGTGAACTCTAGTCTACTGTCTGTATTACACATACTTATTGCAGAATTTTAGAATACGTGCCAAATAGATTTTGAGAACTCTCCAAAGATTTTGTTTTATTAAACGTAAGAAGAAAGAAGTATTCCCGTAGGACAGTCATGTAATGTGTGTGCTAAGTAGAAGAGTTTTTATCGTGGATATAAGTGATTAGTAAATATCGGCAAGTAAGTATTGTGTATTTTCTTGGTGCTTGTATCATACAGTTGCTGCCGATAGGTTCAATAATTATTCAAAATATCGTAGGAAACTTAACAATTCACATTTATTGCAGGGAGAGTGAACGTTTTTATCAGTCTATTAAATTCAGAAAAGTACATTTATTCTTTGATTTTCCTAATGCTAAAAGTTATAGAGCTACAATTACAAGTAAAAAAGAACCTTAACCACGACGTTATCCTGGTAAAACAATAATTGTAATGACAATTAGTCTCATCATAACCTTACTTGTGCACATTTGGGCTTACGGAAAAGTATATTACTTAAATAAATATAAGTATACTTTGAATATTTGCAGTTTAACAACTAAATTACAGTATCCTATTCGATTTCATTTGTATTTCTTACACATCGATGTTTTGTGAATGAGAAAAAATATGAGCTAAACAGAATCGCTGTTGAATGTGTTTGTAGATTTTCATTTTAGTGATTACGATTTGTACTTTGTGTGACTTCGCACTGAAAATAATTGAGCTTACGTTGATATTAGCTGCAGTATGTACTATTTGTATGTGAGAAATTTTTACTTTTGTTGATATAAGTCAAAGCTGCATGTCATCGAAATATCTTGGGATTCCTTGAATCGATGTTGAGCCCTTATAAAAAAATTTTACTTTTTTAAAACTTAGATGATCTATAAATAATTCTATTAATCAACAGTTAAATGTGTGTTTTAACGAAAAAAATTGCAAATGCTCAATAAAAATGCTTTAAGAAATAAAATGAATCAGGACAAAATTTATTGCAATCACTTTTAATTATATAACGAAAGGTAACATCTCGTGCCTATGAAATGAAACTTAAATGTTCATAAATAGTTAGAGTAAATTCAGTATATCATTTAAATTTTTTGATTCACTGACTACTTCATTCCAATGATTTATTGAACAGCTATTTTCACGTACTGAAATAAGTTTATGAACGAAGCTGGTAATTAGAAAAACTAAGCAAGCACAACTTTATTTCGATGACATGCGTATAGTGAGGGAGATATAAATGTAAGAATTAGATAATATTACGATTAAGATTTTTAGTTGAAACTGTGTTCTCTTAATTTGCATTCAATTAACATTGTTATTAACGTAAATAACATGAAAATTGAATATCAATTAACATATACCAAAGTAAAATAGTCTGTAAATTAGTCGGTATTTTAACTTTATATGATAGTAAACAGAAAAAAGTTTTAAAAGGACGTCCCCCTACAGCGAAGAAGGGTACTGATAAAGGAAGACGACCACGTATTGACACAGAAAAGGCCAGTTCGAGCACCTTATATAGGCAAGCCTACGAAGTGTTAGATTGTGTCAAATTTAATATCGAATTGTTAAAATTAACAGTGAAGTTATGCCAAATTCATCTTGCTAAAAATGATACTTATGAAGAAATGAGTAGAACAGATTACTATATAGAAGAGATGAAAGTTGAAGATCATACTGTACAGCCAAGTACTGAAATTGCTGAATACAGGCATTGTCCTAAATTAGCTCTTGCGTTTTACTGCGAACATGATTTTAGTAAGAAGATACAAAAAGAGATGAAGAATTGCCTCGTATTACCCTATGATGTACATACAGAAGTTGAAATTCGCGTTTCTCTCCAGAATATTTTAAATAAAACAGTGTAACAACTACGTTCTGTAGTAGCAACTTCTTGGAGAAAACAGGACTTACAATACTTGCAGCTAACTGGGACACTTGGGTTTGATAGCTCTGTTGGTCATTGTTACCCACAGCAAGGCTATACCGATTCAAATGTAATTAATCAAGATCCTCTGCAATCTTTGTTTGTTTCTAGTATGCTCATTGTTCAATTACAAAGTAGATCTAATGGTAAGCAAATTGACTGTTTATCGTTCGTATCGTTTGCACAGTGAAAAATGTGTCATAAAAAATTTCATGATGTAAAAAAGTTGGTAATATAAATATTTATACACAAGAAGTAAATTTTATACAATCGATAATATCTGCGTAAACAATGCAAAAAATTTTATACGAGAAAAATTTCTTGGGTCTTCAAAACTATACTCGTATCTTAATATCTGCCTTATCACTTTGTCATTTGATTTCTTCGAGTATATGTTTTATACTATTTCAAGTGAGGGCAACGTCTAATCATCGGGCGTCATTAATACATTATGATGCTTGGTCAACAAAAACCGCTGTCTCCGCACAAAATTTAGGAATTATCATAGAGATTATTTTGGTAATATAAATACTAAATTATTTTGTTACAGCTAATTGCACATGGAAGAATCCGAGCCCCAGAGTTATAGATTCTGTAGACCAGTACGAATTGCATTAGAGAAGGAAACGCTGGAGTCCATACTTACAGAGTATAATCGTTTAAACCGTGAAATATCCACACTTACATCATATGCATTTCAGTTAGATAATGGACAAGAACCAGAAGTGTCATTTAAAGTTTTTGTTACATTACTAGACGGAAAATGTGTTAACGCAATCGTAGAAAACAAAGCTACATGGAGATGCAATATTTGCTTTTGCACTAATTCTCAATTCGATTAAGATGTATCAACCGATTTTCATCCCATTGTTGAATCATTTATGGAGCTTTCTACATGCTGAAATAAAAGCTTTTGAGAATCGTACCCACATATCGTTCAGAGTTCCTTAGCAAACATTGACGATTAATGCTTATATTAAAGGTGAAATATAAATTGAAAAATTCTTCTTTTCGCTAGTCCGTAGCACATGCAGTGACAGTAGTTAATGTTTATCTTTCGTGTGTCACTACATAAAGGATAAGAGATATTACTTTTTAATGAAAATTGCAAGACGTAATTGTAATAATTAAGCCACGCTATGGCACTGAAAATTTCTAAAAAAAAATTTTTACTTTTTTTAGACCTTACACAGCAGGGTTTATTACTTTTTTTTAAGTGACGCAATACAATTTTTAATTTTAAATAAAAATCCAAACAATTGGACGAGTTTGTCACTCAGTTGCATTTGATGTGTCCTTAAGGTTGTACCTTCCAAGTTTGACCAATCGTTTAAATGTAAATAACTATCATTTACTCATAGATATTTATGAAAAACACACTTACCATCGTTTCAAGTAATTGAGTTAGCATGCACATACGATTGGGTTTTCCACATGAAGTCCGAAATTGATTGCTATTGGATATTTTAATGCATAACTGTTAGAAAACTAAAATTTACAATGTTTCTTTAGGAATATAATTGTATATCCAAAGTATTTTTAAATATAAATAATATTGATCATGAACAAAGTTGGTTTTCATCAAATATAGCTATTACGTTTTGCAAAAAAGTTCATATTTTTAATTGTTAAGAAAAATGAAGTGTCAAATCAGTAACCTAACTATATTAGTTTGCATAGTCATATACATATTATTTCAGAAAAGGCAGATGAGCGAACTCAAATTGTACGAAATAGAATTAACGAAAAGTTCAAGGTTCAAGTTGACCAAGTCCTTGAAAGGGTATGGTACCACTGCAAACGGTAACGTTGCTTGAAAATGCTTCGCGGAACCAGGAAAATTTGCTGAAGTTCTTAACTAGATGAAACGCTGGTGAAAAACATTTCTCTCGTAATATCATTATTTAAAAGCAAGCACGCACTAGTTCTAAGCAAAATGAGTACACTGTGTATTGAAACTTATTAAAAGTATTACGAATGTTATTCCTGTGCGAAAATGAGCCCCACATTACACAAATTGCTTGCTCATAGTTGTGAGATCGCGAAAAAGTTCCCTTTACCTATAGCATATTTTTCCGAACATTGTAGTGAAAGCTGGCACAAATATTATCGGAGAAATTGGACTGCACACGCACGACAAATAAGCAGGAAGCTTAGAATTTTGGACGTTTTTAATGGGGCAGTTTACATGACAGACTCTATCATTTCATTAGAGTACATTGAACAAAGACAACGGCTAAAGGCGAATCATAAAAACGTTCCAGACTTAAGTAGATTCACGCAATCACTGTTAGTAAAAGCACTTATATAGTCTCTACAAAGTTCTTTTTAAGCTTGTGAATTTCATTGTAATATTGAATAAAATTAGAGACAGTCAACAAGTAATAGATTTCAAAAATCAATACAGGCATAATATTATATATTACCATTGTTAAAAAATCATAATATCCTATTTCTCCAAGTAAATGTAGTAATTACATCGGAAACTCTAATTACAGTTGTATTATGCGCTGGGGATTACATAATGAATTTGTCATTATATGTGCAGTATCTTAAACTTGTTATATTAACTAAGCAAAACAGTTATTATATTTTTTAATCAAAAGTTAGATTTAATTGTACTAATTATTGAATTTCAACTAAACAATTTTATCTTGTTTCAAACCGAGAATACAGTTGCAATTCATTTAGAGGCTTCTTAAAAACACTTTTAAGCATTTGTGTACATCATTACGAAAGTTTAATGATATCTTTCATTTGATTAAAATTACGTCTTGAATTGTAGAGTAGTAAATTATATGATACATTCTTGATCAATTAAATTACAAAAGCGATGAATACTTTTCAATAAAATGTTGCCACTCAGTACATCTTATATTGCTATTATTTTAAATACCTAATGTAAAGTAAAAAATGGACTGTTTAGTCTCTTTACTACGGTATTAAAGCAATATTTTAGAATTTAGTATTACTCTGTTTAATGAATTTAAATACCCGTAATGGTGAGATAGACTGATTATTATGCGAATGTAATCAAAATAAATATAATTAATTTTTACAAGGTTATTGGAGAATGATATTATGTTAGAAATAAACAAAAATAGTCATAAAAAGTATTTTCTTGTAAAAGTATTATTCATGATAATTATTAACCGATGTCAATCATGAAATTATAAACATTTACAGGAAGAACGACGATGATATAAGTGACACGGAAACGGAATCCGATTAAGAGTGAAACAAGCACTTAATAATTTAAAAGCATCCATGATATCATCGCAATTCATCGTTTATCTATTATGACATGATTATAATTATCAAAGGCATCAATTTGATCAAGCTACTTTATATTCCTGAGAAATCTAATATTAGGAGAATGAATAAAGAGAACAAGAAAGAATTTTCAAAACACGAAAAAAATTTCCAAATACCACATGAGTATAGAAGTTAATTTTTTTTTTTATTTCATTGAGTAGTTATTTTACTCCCAGCCACAACACTTACACTTCTGAAAACTTTCTTAAAAAAATAATTTTTTTTTTTCGGAATTATGCTTGATTTTCAAAAAAAAGTCACTTTTAGACGCAATTTTGATATCTTATTCTAAAAAATGAAGAATATATGTAAAATAAATATGAAGGTATAATACCAGCTCTTTAAAACTCATTTTCCAACAGAAAAAAAAAAAAAAAATTAAATCGAAAAATTTCTGGAATAACTAAAACTTCCAAGGTTAGGATTTCATTTTTCACATTTCTCCTTAATTTTCTGTCATTCCTTGTCATCATACCTATTAGATCCAAAAACTTTCATGAAAAAATATTTTTTTTAAGTAAGTTTACATAGTTTTGAAACGAAAATATCAGTTTATCCCACTGTGCGGCGCAACGGTCATGAAAAGGAAGTGAAAGAGAAGACGCAGTAGGAGAGGTAAATCCCCGCACTCTCTCCCCCTACAGAACGCATAAGGTTTTGAACGATATATTAATTTAGAGGCGTTTCCATATAATTGTAACGCTTAAGAGTGTTCTCTTTGTTTTTTTTGTTGATTCAACACATGTCCAGTGACCATGGGAGTTTTCACAGGTTTTAAATTTTCGAATCCAAATTTAACTAAAATTTTATTTATAGAATCAGTCTGAGTCAAGGTTAAAACTTGCCTCTCCCTTCCTCTTTTGACTTCGATACCTAGAAAAGATTCTACTTTACCAAGATCCGTCATCTCAAATTCGCTTTGCAGACTTTCTTTAACAGACTTTAAGCGATTGGGATCATCACTTGCAATAATCTTGTCATCAAAATATAAAACTAAAATAAGAATTTTATCTGCTTCGTACCAAGTAAACAGACACGGTTTTAGAATGTGTGACTTCAAACGTATTTTAATAGCTGCTTCCGAAAATATTTCATGACATTTTTTAGGACTGACCTTTACCTTTAGCCCATACAAGGCCTTTTGCAGCTTACAGACTTTATTCTGACATTCTTGGTCTGTGCAGTTCAAACCTTCTGGTACCTCCATATATATTTCATCATCAAGAGTACCGTTCAAGAAAGCTGTTTTCACGTCTAGCTGACATGTATTCAAATATAATTTATTTACCAGAGCTAGAAACCGTTCTGATCAAGGTCAATCTCGACACCAGAGCGCAGGTTTCTGTCAAATTGTATTTATTTTTGTCTTTGAATCACCGAATTACCAGCCGTGCCTTGTATTTTTTCTGCCCTTGAGAGTCGACCTTTTTGTTGAGCACCCAGCGAGAATCAATCATATTTGGACGTCTGCCGTTTATAAAAGACACAGGTTTGTCTGTAAAAATCCATACATTATTTTTCGCCATTGAATCAAGCTCATCTTGTATCGCTCGAATCTAGTCTTCCCGATCTACTGCCTTTATTACTTCTTTACATGAAGACGGGTCTTAATTTATTTCAGCCAGAAGCAGGTAGTGAGTGAGATCTTCTGCAGACGTATTTTTATCTGCCATGTCTGTATCATAATTGTTTTGAAAGTTAGATTTTTTATGAGGTCGTCAGCAATAGCCAAACCCGCAAAACTGACATCTAAAACTGGATTTTTACACTTCAGGTTTGTATCTGCCATGTTTGCTTCTAACTCTGTTGACTTTTTCAGCCTTCCTGGTTTTCTTCGTACGACTGGAGGCTCTCCCTCCGATGTTGCCATCTCTTCCCTTTCTTTCTTGAAGATCAAAAACCACTCATCTAGTTTTATATCTACTGTCACGTTCTCCCAGTTTTTAATCGAACTTTTGCCATATATGTCTCCATATACAAAACGCTCGTTGAATCGGACGTCCCTACTCTCGTAGGATTTTCCTTTGTCAGGGCAAAGCAGCCGATACCCTGTGGGTGTGTAATCCACCATAAATGCTCTCTTTCCTTTGGCCTGGAATTTTGTGTCTGTATTTCTCTGAACTCTCAAGTAGGAGACACAACCAAATCTTTTCATCTGACTTATATCCATCCCTTAGTTTGGCACAAGCTTCACCAAAGGGATTTCCATACTATTTGAACGATGCGGAGTGCGATTGTACGCAAAAACTGCCGCGTTCAAGGCCAAGTCCCACATGTTTTCCGGGAGTCCCGAATCATACGTGAGAGCTCTGACTTTCATTTTAATTGTTTTATTCAGCCTTTCCAACGTGCCGTTTAATTCGGGGGTATCCGGACAGCTCAACTGGAGTTCCGCTCCAAGACCATCTAACACTTTTCGGGTGGATCCTTCCGTGAATTCTGTACCCTGGTCTGACCTTAAGTAACAAACTTTAGTATCATTTTCTAACAAATTTTTACAGCCTTTGACGAAATTTTCTAAGCATTCACCCGTATCACTTTTGTTTTTTATGACAATTTTTTAGACTTTGTCTTCAGACACACGTTACACGTCCTGATTGTATCACTAAAGACAGCCTCCTTCAGAATTTTATTATCCAGGTATGCTTCTTGCAATTCCCTGAGATATTCCAGTGACGCATGTCCCAATCTGACATGCCACAGCATAGCCCCGTTGTTGTCTTTAAATATTTTATATCTTTTAGAGAATGTACTCTGCACTTCGTTTAATAATTTAGTCTTAACTGTCCCGACATCATAAAACTTTCTATCTTGTATCAAGAATACGTTGTCAAAGGAACAATCATCTAGATCTACCCTTCCGATCGAGCATCCGCTTTTGCTGGCAAAAGAAAAACAACAAGTTTCAATTCGCTGATAATTACTCCTGAGTTAAAAGAATTAGCACTGCCCTTTTATCAAAGTAATGCAGATCCCAAAGTCATTGCTCGAAATGGTTGTAAACTGATTGCATCGATTTATCAATCAAAAAAATCTGAAATACCACTGGATGATTTAGGATTTACACAGTTTAAATTGTTTAACTGCAAAGTCGACTTTTAAGTTCGAAAAATAACCCCCTTCTGATGGAGCAGCAATTCAAAACTCGTACAGAGTATACTTCCAACTACAATTGTGGCTTGGACATACATTAAATGCAACGAAATGGGGCTGGAAACAAGTGATTATATATAATACAAAAATACTTATGCCACATTATACAGATGACTCACTTATTCCAGATGAGTTACTTAAGATAATTTGTTGTAGTTGTGAGACTGGATTTGAGGGCAATAGATGCGGTTGCAGCAAGCATGGGTTGCGATGCACAGAGTTATGCACAAAATGCCATGGTTCTGAAAGTTGTTCAAACGTTGAAAAAGTTTCAAAAGATTTAAGTGATTTTGATGAAATTTCTGATAATCCTGATGAAGTTGAACAACCAAGTATTATCTTCAACTCAGAAAATCTTGCTATAGAAAGTTTTTAGAGGAATTTGATGAAGAAACGATTGAAGATAATGAAGAAGTCACATATTTCGACGAACAATTAATCGATGATGATCAGCCAAACTTACAATTAGCGAAAAGACAAAAATTGGTTTAGTGTGCATAATGTATTCATTATTAAATATGTAATACATCGCATAATAAATGTATAATATTTATGTATATAAAGTGTAAACGTATGATATTTATCAGTACTTGAGCATATTTCATTAAAAAATCAACTTGATTAAAATTGAGTTTTTCATTATTGGCATTTACCTCCATTATTTTTTTATTATTATTATTGAGAGTAGTAGTATTGTTAACAATCTATTTTGTTGATATAAATTTCAATTATAAATTCGGTGCAAGTTAAATTAGATTGAGAATTCATTTTAAAAAAATCATTCAATTATTTAAAAGCATGTTTTAAATAATTGTATACAAAAGTTAATTATTAGACGATTTATTTATCAAAATATGTAGAAAATAATCGAATTAATTAATTTAATCGCGAGAAATGAGGAACTTTTCTTATTAAAACAAAAGTCGATGGCATTGTATGTACTTACCTGACATCTTTCAACTGCACGGAATATGCTATTACAATGTTTATAGCAGTATTGTACAAAAGTAAAAAATGTATTTAAATAGTAATACATATGTTTCTTCGTGTTTTTTCCCGTACAATTCAGTGGTCTTATTAGTTTTTAATAATTTTTTTTTATTTATAACAAATTGTCAACAATAACCAAAAAATTTGTTTTTGCAAAATTAAATTTTTTTAATTTTTCAATTTTTAGACATGTTGTTAAATAGAAGCTGTATTGTTTTATTATTTCATTGAAAAGTAGACGTCAAAACGAAAAAAATAAGTCCTGTATGACTTCTCTACGATGATTGTACGTAGTAAAATGTAACTTTGAAAACAACGTGTTTCGGACCGAAAAAAATGAATCTTTTAAACAGTTTTTAATATTTCAATCTAAAATTTGTTTTTGTTGTTTGGGACACAAAAAGGAGTACTTTCAGCAAGTTTGGTTAAAAAATGTTTATTTTTGAGAAATTGACAAGTAAAAAACAAAAAAAAATTTTTTTTTTGATTTTTTGCATTTTTTTTTGAAATTTTGAGGTTATATTTAAGGAAGACCCATACAAAGGTTGTAGATTTTTCCAAGATCTACAGCTTTTGTATTTAACATTTTTCAGTAGGACATCAAATTTCGCGTGAAATTGCAAAAAATACGAGATGTATCCATTTTCACCCCTTTTCAACCCCTAAAATCATCCCCTAACCTTCTTGGGTACATAACATATTTTCCTTATGTTGACTTTAACCCTTTTAACCATTTGAAAACGTATGTATCTGGATAACATTTTTCTTTTTTTATCTATGTAAATGAGTCAATGTGCCTGGACTATCATGCATGTTCAATTGACATTACGCTAGCAATATTAAGTATTAGTTGACTGAATCTTGCTGCATGCAAGTTCTCTATTGGGGCTGTTATGACATATCAAGGCAGCTTTGAAACTACGGTGCCAGCGTTCTACCAGGTCATTAGCAGCAAGATGATAAGCCACGGTCCGTTTCCTCTGACAACCGATGAAAGAGATATGCCTTAAAGAGAGATGACTCGAGTTGGGAGCCTTGGTCTGTAGTGATGAATCTAGGAGCATCATAACGAGCGACCCAGTTCTCCTGAAAAGCACGAAGTACAGTTGAGGCTGGAATGTTTTTAAGAGGAACAGCCTCAGCCCATTGAGAGAAACGATCAACGATTGTTAGCAAATAAGAGAAGCCTTCACAGGTTTTAAGAGGGCCAACTATATCCATATGGATATGGCGGAACCTGTCATCAGGCGCAACGAAATGGCTAGGTTCAATTTTGACGTGGTGAGAGATTTTAGATTGCTGACAGTCTAGGCAACCCTAGCACCAAGATTTAATATCATGGTGCATATTCGGCCACAAGTATTTTTGACGTATCAACTGGTCAGTAACTTTGGGTCCAGGATGTGACAAAGAGTGAGCTAAGTCAAAAATGAGTTTGCGCAAGGATTTAGGGATGAAAGGTCTTGAGATTAAGTGAACAGTTGGACGATTTGAGAGCCGATTCGAGCTCTACGTCAGTTTGCTGATGTTGAGCCAGCTCTGACATTTCGAGGTCAATAGGAAGTCAAATCATATCAATGCGAGAACGAGTGTCTGCTACAACATTGAGAGTGCCGGTAAGGTGTTCAATAGAAGTAGTGAAGTGGGAGATAAAGCAGAGTTGTCGTCGCTGACGAGGGGAAGCCTTGCTTGCTTTTTGATTGGAAGCAAAGAGCAAGGGTTTGTTATCAGTAACAATTTTGAAAGTTCTGCCTACCAAAAAATACTTAAAGTGATTGATTGCCTCAAATATTGCCGTAAGTTCATTGTCGTAAACAGCATAGTTCAACAAGTGAGCGTTTGAGAACTTTTTAGAGAAGAAAGCTACTGGCTGTCTGAAGTTGTCGAGAAATTGTTCGAAAGTGGCACCCATACCGAATTTAGAAGTATCAGTGATAAGACGAGTGGGAGCATCTATTGCCGGGTGAGTTAAGAAACAGGCGTTGGTAAGATTTGGTTTGGTCTTCTCGAAAGCTTGTTCGGCTTGAGGAGACCAAGAAATCAGAGCCTGGTCGTTCTTTTTGGTACCACGAATGTAGGCATAGAAAGGAGACTGTTATGTGGCAGCATAAAAAAAGGCTGCGCCTGTAGAAATTTGCCAGTCCTAGAAATCTGCGGAGCTGAGCTACTGTCGTAGGTTTGGAAAAATTGGCAATGACTTCGACATTAGCAGGACAAGGCCTAGAGCCATACTGATCGATGAGGTGGCCAAGGCTTTAATAGCTTGTTGTTGAAGTCGGTTGCTGGGCAGATCTACTGCTACCATTTTCAAGGTGAAGACGTGAATCAGAAAAGACGAAGTTTTGCTTCTTAACGATAACGAGTTTTTATTTTTGGTTAAAGCAAGTTACAAGATGCCTCACAGGGCACAAACGTCTAGCAGCGTCGGTAGACATAAAGGTAGTGACTGGCTGTGCGAGCTAACGTGTGTGCGCCACAACGGTCATGAAGAGGGAGTGAGAGAGAAGACGCAGTAGGAGAGAGAAATCTGTACACTAGAAGCCGTTCTACTCTAATTTTTGATCCAAAACTCGGTTTAGCCCTTCATGAGACTTTGTACTTTAATGATATATTATTACAATCTATAATTTTGACAACTCATACCACACTTTTATCGAAAGAAAATCAGATTGGCTATGCCGTTTACTCCTTAATTTTTACCTCCCATGAAAAAAACTATTTATGATATTTGATATACACCACAAAAAATTAGAAACTTTGAAGAATATTCTGCAAGTTTTTGAAACATATTATTACACTTATAAGTACTAGTGAGTTGAACGCAAATGCATTTTCCATAATACGTTGAGTGAACGTTTTTGGGCCAGACTTATGAACATACACGTGCTCCCCTTAACCCCACCCTCTGTGGGAGTGACCCAAGTCCCTTAAGTTAAAGAAATCATTAGAAAATTTTTACGGAAGATTTGAATATAAATAATTAAAACCATCAAGTTTTTCGTACAAATAAAATTCTTAAACTAAAAAAAAACATTTTGTCACTTATTTAACACATCCATGCCAAAAAATGATACGTTAGATCAGCATAAAATCACTAAGAAAATTAATTTCTATGAAATAATTTTTTTGTACAACGTTTATTCCATTAAATAGTAACTTAAAAATATTTTGAGAGTTATATGCAAACAAAATGACAAAAATTAAATCTTTAACGCTCCTATAGATAATCAGGCAAAAATATTTCTATATAAAACCTGAACTTATCATGAAATTTTTCAAAAAGAACGGCTTGTTCTGGCAGTCCATCTGTTGAACTTCCAAAATCTGTGACCAGCAATATAACTTTTTGTTTAGCTTTAGATTAACCAAATAGTAAAACCCTTTCATAAGGATCAGAAAAAAATGTAAAATGTGAATGGCATCATTTAAAATAAGGTTTCTATGAAACAATAAGACAAGACTTGACGCATTCTGTGTAGTGAAAAATTTTCTTACCAAAAAAATTAATAGCATTAAGGAATAATAGTTTAAAGAAAAAATAATTGTCCATTGCCTGGAGACAAAAAAACGATTTAATTGTATGTTTTCTCGTAGGAAAAAAATTGGTCATTCCCCTACTATATTTCCCAGATTCCAACCAAGAAATACGGGGAAAGTAGTTTTATCCAAATAAAAAGTCGGCTTTATATATTTATATAACAATTTATTAACAAATGCAAATTTGTTATTTAGGTCTTTGCTTATATCTCCGCTTCTACTGCTCTCAGAGAAATTTCTTTAACCTCTTATTCCTTCGTCATCCAATTTTCTAGTCACTCCGCACAGCAATCTGAAACAGCATTATCTGCATGGGTAAAAACGGCGGTACTTACTTATAAGAATAACATAGCCTCTGATAGCCTTTTCACTGTTTTGTGCAAAAAAAATTTTTTTTCCATGAGAAATACATGTGCTTTGATAAGTAAGTATGAACAATTTTTCTCGTTGGTGGTGCTGTTTCAAAGTGTTGCAAGAATCAAATAAAATAGACACTTTTACAAATCCTTATTAATTGTTAATAACATGTTAATAGCAAAAAAGTGTAAAAAAAATTGTTTATACCGAAAAACTTTAGATCGACGTAAAAAAGACTATCATGTTAATCTGAAAATAACCGTAAAAATATAGATATTAAAATGCACAACAAATAGCTATTTGTAGAATTCCAAAGTAATTGTTAGTTTTTTGTATATTGATTTTTTTGAGTGAAACTTTTAAGTGTTATTTCATTTTTCACAGTCAGTTTATCGGCATTTCGCTTCGTGAAAATATTGTAATAGATGTTAATAATGATAACAAGCAAACAAAATTGATTTTTGTTAGCTTTGACGTTTTACCATGAAATATTTTATTTTGCAACTTAAACAACTGCAAATATCTCGGTCTATTTTACATATCCTTTTCCCTAACAAATGGCATTACATTGATCATAAATTAAACAGAAATTTTAAGAAAAAAAGATGCTCCATCTTACTTTCAAACTAAGATACAAGAAATTGTATTTCTGTATAACACTGCTAGAGCATTTAATCAATTTCATTCGAAAGCAAAGCTAAAAAAAATTAAGTCCCATTGTAACAGCCAGCCTCAGCTCATCGCTTCTATCTGTACCCTTCTCTTGCTACTAGGTAGCCGACCAGTTTTAGTGCACGTGAAGCAAAACACGGGCTGTGGCTGGCGTTTAAATGTAAAAAAGTGGTTGTACACAATAATATAATCACAAACGAAGGATGTTGCATTAAATGAATTTTGTTATGTAGTCTTTCAAGCATTTTATCTTTGAATTACGTTTTTTTATCTTAACCAAGTATAGTAGTCGCAGTATTAAAATTCTACGTGTACCCAATCCAAGGTTTTTACGTATCCTATATGTCTCTTATCTCTGACTTCTTTTTTCTTTTTTTCCTAAATACCCTCGTTTTTCCTTAAGTATGCGAGTATTTTGTGCTGGCCCTCTGCAAAGCCCCCCTCAGATAACTTAGTCTTCCATCCTATTGGATACTATTTACAGGGCGCAGCGATTGTCTTAAGTAAACCCCAGCTAATATCAAGTTTAATGAAAAGACATTTTTTAATTAACCATCTAACGTGCTGTACCGACCTTTATAAAATCAATATTGACTTTACCCAATAAACTGGACAGGTGTTGGCTTTCCTTCGAAAAGGAAGCCCCTGGAGGTCCACACATCACCAGAAAAAGTTTACTATTAGTTCTTAAAAATTAGATAAGTGGTGTTTTGGCATCCCAGGTATTCATCCCGTACGATCTTTCTAGTTTTTGCGGCTAGGAAGCTAGCACGCTAACTACTCAGCCATCGAAGCTTTTCTTTGCCCAGTACATTTTCATTGTATTGTAGGAAAAAAATTGCTCTACAGAAACTAAAGTTTTTTTTTTTCCTAATGCAATGGGTGCTTATAAGTAGACTTGCCAAATTTTTTTTTTTTCTACATTTTCTTGAAAAATCCCTCATTACTATTCAATACAGCCCCAATTGGTACAACTTGCACATAAATATGTAAATACTGTTAAGAAAAAATTGCTCTAATGTCAAACACGTTAAAGTCATGATTGATAAAGAGGACTACATGTACGATGATGTATCCAAAATACCTTTAACCCTAGATAAAATACCGGACAGAATGGATGACGAAACTGATACTGATGTAGAGCAAAAGTTTTTATATGATAACGTCAAGTAGATAATAAAAAAAGCCTAATTTTAATGTATCAAAAAAGCTAAAATTTAATATACACGAAAAATTGAATCATTAAATTTTTTATTACAATCAGTTTATCTAATTAAGTTATTCATTAAGTATGCTTAATTTATACTACTAATACTACGTTTGTAACTGTACGCACTGTAACCGGTCGGCCACCTAGTAGCAAGAAAGGGGTACCGATAGGAGCGCTGAGCTGCTGCTGGCTGTTACAATGGAACTTTCTCGATTTTGTTAATGAAATCTATAAAGTGCTCCGAAAGTGTGATACAGAAATACATGAAAATAATACACAAATTTTTTCGCAGTAAAAAATTTACTTACTAGTTCATTATTGCAAGAAAAACGTCATTTTTTTGTATCTTAGCTTGAAAGTAAGATAGAGTATCTTTTTTTCTTCAATTTTCTGTTTTATTTATAGTAAATGGAATGCCGTTTGTTAAGAAAAAAAATATGTAAAATTGACTGAAATATTTACAGTTGTTCTAGTTGCAAAACAAAATTTTTCGTGATAAAACGTCTTAACTTAAGAAAATCAATTTTTTTTGCTTGTTATCAGTATTGACATCAAGTAAAATGTTTTTACCAAAGCGAAGTATCGATGAACCGACCGTGGAGTTCGTAATAACACTTTATAGTTTCATTTTAAAAACCAAATTATCAAGAAACTAATTATTTTGTTATTTTACAAATACCTTTTTGTTGTGTCACTTAATATCTATCCACGGGACATTATGTCCACGCGCGTATGGATAAAGTACATATGGGAACGTGTACTGTTTATCATACACACAATAAAGTTAAAAATCAAAGGGTTTCCTGTGGACCACAGTGTTGACAACGGATAATTAGTCGATTCAATATTGATTGTCTGCGCGTATCAATTTTTTAACTGTATACATCAAAAAATTTGATTTTCTTAATATTTACATTCGTATAACCTCAAATTTGAACCACTCAATAGGTGTGTATACCTATAGACATCATACAACATTACTTTCGAACATAGTAATTTTTACTTTACTGAATAGCAATTCAGTGGAATGAGAAATTTTACTATTTCATATAACAAATTCTACTTCTGAATGTGGGACATTTTAAAACGATTAAAATACAATTTAATACGTTTTATAGCAAAAATTATACTATCTCAATTTTTACTATGTTAGGCATAGTAATTTTTATTATACTGTGGAGTAATTTTTGTAGAGCTACTACATAATAAATATTGTTTAAAACATAATAAAAATTATTTTAAACGTAACAATTTGCGTCATCAGGTGAGTATGTCGAAGCTTTCCTGAAAAATATAGTAATTTTTAGTATACTTATAATAATTTTTTTATCACCACTTTTCTCAGTGTATGCATTATTAATTGCGCGTACTCTTAAACACCAAACTTTTCTTAAACTTCTGTATTTTTTTGTCATTTTTGCGCTATAACACTTGAAATTAATAATTCCGAAAGACAAAAGCTGTTAGAACTTATTACAACTATACGTATCAATAAATATTAATTAATATCTACGCATTATCAGTGGCGTGCTGCCTGTGGTAATAAAACTTTCGTATTCTTTGGTCATTTTTGCGTTATAACGCTTGGGCTTAATAATATCGCAAGACAAAATTTAGTAAAACATATTACTTATAAAAGTACCTAGTAATATCAATAATTGTCTGTGCTTCATTAATGGCGTGTAGCCCGTAATAACAAATTTATTCAAAATTTTTGTAATTTATGGTCATTTTTGCATTATAACACTAAGAATAATTATTACTGGAAAACAAAAACTACTTAAACTCATTACATATATATGTACCTAGTCATATCAATAAATGTCCATGCATTATGAAAGACGTGCAGCATGTAATAATAAATTCTTCCTAAATTTCCGTACTTTTCGGTGATGTTTGCGTCATGACGCTTAGTGATAGTAATTCCGGGTGACTAAAACAACGGAAACTTATTACTTTAATAAGTTTATAGTAATATTAATAAATGTCTATGCATTATCAGTTGCGTGCAGCCTGTGATAATAAATTCCTACTACACTGCTATACTTTTCTGTTATTTTTGCGTTAGAACACTTGAAATTATTAATTCAGGAAGACGAAATTTACTGTTACTCATTACATACACATGTTCCTAGTATGATCAATAAATGTCCATGCATTTTTAGTGGCTCTCTGCCTGTAATTATGAATTTTCCCTTAATCTTTGAATTTTTTATTTTTTTTGCGCACTAAAGTATGGAATTTATGATTTCAGAAGACAAAAATTTATAAGACTTATTGCAACTACACGTATCAATAAATATAAATCATATATATGCATTATTTAAGGCGCGCAGCATGTGATGCTAAATTGTTTCTGAATTTCCGTGTATTCCGGTGATTTTTGCGTTATAACGCTTAGTGTCAATAATTCCGGATGACTTGAATTACTAGACCTTATGATTTATATACGTTTCTAGTAATAATAATAAATGTGTTTGTATTATTAGTGACTTGGTATTAAATTTTCGTATTTTTTGGTCAATTTTGCTTTATAACACTTAAAATTGATAATTCTGGAAGACGAAAATTACTGGAACTCATTATATATATATATATATATATATATATATATATATATATATATATATATATATATATATATATATATATATATATATATATTTACCTAGTAATATCAATACATATCTATGAATTATTAGTGGCCTGCCGCCTGTGATAATAAATCTTTCCTAAATTTCCGTATTTTCCGCTTATTCTTACGTTATAATGCTTGTAATTAATAATTGCGGAAGATAAAAGATAGTAAGACTTAATACAACTATACGTTTTTAACAATATTAGTTAATATCTAGGCATTTTAAGCAGCCTAAAGCTTGTGATAGTAAATTTCATATAAATTTTAGTATTTTTAGGTCTTTTTAGCTTTATAACACTTGAAATTAATCATTTCGGAAGACGAAAATTGTTGGAACTTATCACTTATATACGTACCAAGTAATATTTATAATTTTCTATGCATTAATAGTGACCTGTAGCCTGTGATATTAAATTTGTCCTACATTTTCGTATTTTTTGGTCATTTTTGTGTTATATTACTTTGAGTCAATAATTCCGAAAGACGAATATTAGTAGCACTTATTTCTTATATATGTACTTAGTAATATAAATAAATGTCTGTGCATTTTCAGTGTAGTGCCGCGCGTGATAGTGAATTTTTCGTAAGTTTTCGTATTTTTCGATCATTTTTACGTTATAACTTTTGAAATTTAGTGTCCCGGAAGACGAAATTTGCTGGAATTAATTACTCAGACATGTACTAAGTAATATCAATAAATGTCTATCTATTATCAGTGGCGTTTAGTCTAATAATAAATTTTTCCTAAATTTCTGTGTTTTTCGTTCATTTTTGCGATATTACACTCGAAATTAATTATTTTAGAAGACGAAAACCGTCGAAACACATTACTATTACATGTCCTTAATTATATCAATGTAAATTCAGTTATTTTTAGTAGCGTGCAGCTTGTGACATCAGATTTTTTCGAAATGTAAGTATTTTTTGTCTATTTTTAACGATACACTTAATAAACAACAAGTTTTGGAAGACAAAAAGAGCTTCAACTGTCGTACGTTTTTATTAAAAATTGTGTTTCTTCTGCTGTCTTCTGTACAGCTTTTATAATCAGAATGTTTCAAAATTTTGGTTTATTACGGATATTCCTACAATGAAATATTTAGTATACTTAGGTTTTGAGGACGGGAAATTCACATTTTTAGTTATTCTATTTTACTAGCACCAAGAATTTAGTGTCAGCATGGATGATTTTTTATTATTTGAGTCATTTGTGCATGCGTATACATTCTATTCTAATTTTACTGGGTTATTGGGTTATATGGGTCATTGCTATATCCTGACGGTATCATAGCGAGGAGCTCTTTTTCTGACAGTTTTTATGAGTTATTGCGTTCGCAGAGACTAACCTTTATTTATATGCACTATATGAATCTTACTTTAATAGTTTGATAGGCCTAATGCATTTTTTACGCCTATACTTTTGAATTTATCTTTAAACTCTTATATCTCAAGAAGGGTACATTTTTATGATCTAAAAATTTATGGGGGCCTTCTTTATTACTCGTAAAAACATTGAAAGCATTTTAATTAAAAAAAAAAAAATATAAGTTTTTTTTTCTATTTTCGTTACATGCAACGTTGAAAGCTTCAGAGTCATGAAACAATAATATATTTGTAAAATTTTGTAGGACAAATATTAACTGAGAAGTGATAGCTAGTATTCCATAAGATAACTGTTGCAAATCTGATGTTAATACATGTAGGGTCAAATGACTTAACTACTGCGAAGGCACAAAATACTGGTCACTCGTCAATAATACAATTCGAGAAAAACAGATTGCAAAGTTTAAGTTCTCAGACATTGTGCTCGGAAAAAAATTCGAAGTATAAACTGAAATACTTATGTGTGCTTATAAAGTTCAAATCACTTTGAATTCCTACTACGCAAGTAATCGGACTACCTAAGATCAAAGATTGTGTCACAGTGGTTCAAGTTTGTAGCAATCAGGGCTGCCAGATTATCTGTAGTAGAAATTCCCCCATGAGGCCGCTAAAACCACCCAAAACTGCATGCCACTGAAAAGCAGAAAAACGTCCAAAACCGCACGGGATTTCAGTAGTCTCGCCCAAAAACCGCATTAGTTGGATCATTAGAAATAAAAAATTGTAATTTGATTTTTATCCCCCCCTAAGCTATCTCAACCAACATATTTCAAAGCAATATAGGGCTTAGCTCTTGAGTTATTGTGTGCCGATAATGTCTTACATGCTATACAATAAATAGCTCAGCTTTGAAATTCAAATATTAACTTTGATTACGTGGATAGATATAAAATCGCGTCTCAGGCTTTATCAAGACTCAAATCTATAAAAATAAAGATAATAATATAAGTATAAGGTACGATTTTAACATACATGTACGACGAACTAAACGAAGAGGTCAAAGTTGAAACTAAAACCGATCCCACGCATTTCACCTCGAAGTATCACAGGGAACCTATCACAGGCTGCAGGTCACTATTAATGCATAGGAAATTATAAATATTACTTGGTACGTATATAAGTGATAAGTTCCAACAATTTTCGTCTTCCGAAATGATTAATTTCAAGTGTTATAAAGCTAAAAAGACCTAAAAATACCAAAATTCATATGAAATTTACTATCACAAGCTTTAGGCTGCTTAAAATGCCTAGATATTAACTAATATTGTTAAAAACGTATAGTTGTATTAAGTCTTACTATCTTTTATCTTCCGCAATTATTAATTACAAGCATTATAACGTAAGAATAAGCGGAAAATACGGAAATTTAGGAAAGATTTATTATCACAGGCGGCAGGCCACTAATAATTCATAGATATGTATTGATATTACTAGGTAAATATATATATATATATATATATATATATATATATATATATATATATATATATATAATGAGTTCCAGTAATTTTCGTCTTCCAGAATTATCAATTTTAAGTGTTATAAAGCAAAATTGACCAAAAAATACGAAAATTTAATACCAAGTCACTAATAATACAAACACATTTATTATTATTACTAGAAACGTATATAAATCATAAGGTCTAGTAATTCAAGTCATCCGGAATTATTGACACTAAGCGTTATAACGCAAAAATCACCGGAATACACGGAAATTCAGAAACAATTTAGCATCACATGCTGCGCGCCTTAAATAATGCATATATATGATTTATATTTATTGATACGTGTAGTTGCAATAAGTCTTATAAATTTTTGTCTTCTGAAATCATAAATTCCATACTTTAGTGCGCAAAAAAAATAAAAAATTCAAAGATTAAGGGAAAATTCATAATTACAGGCAGAGAGCCACTAAAAATGCATGGACATTTATTGATCATACTAGGAACATGTGTATGTAATGAGTAACAGTAAATTTCGTCTTCCTGAATTAATAATTTCAAGTGTTCTAACGCAAAAATAACAGAAAAGTATAGCAGTGTAGTAGGAATTTATTATCACAGGCTGCACGCAACTGATAATGCATAGACATTTATTAATATTACTATAAACTTATTAAAGTAATAAGTTTCCGTTGTTTTAGTCACCCGGAATTACTATCACTAAGCGTCATGACGCAAACATCACCGAAAAGTACGGAAATTTAGGAAGAATTTATTATTACATGCTGCACGTCTTTCATAATGCATGGACATTTATTGATATGACTAGGTACATATATATGTAATGAGTTTAAGTAGTTTTTGTTTTCCAGTAATAATTATTCTTAGTGTTATAATGCAAAAATGACCATAAATTACAAAAATTTTGAATAAATTTGTTATTACGGGCTACACGCCATTAATGAAGCACAGACAATTATTGATATTACTAGGTACTTTTATAAGTAATATGTTTTACTAAATTTTGTCTTGCGATATTATTAAGCCCAAGCGTTATAACGCAAAAATGACCAAAGAATACGAAAGTTTTATTACCACAGGCAGCACGCCACTGATAATGCGTAGATATTAATTAATATTTATTGATACGTATAGTTGTAATAAGTTCTAACAGCTTTTGTCTTTCGGAATTATTAATTTCAAGTGTTATAGCGCAAAAATGACAAAAAAATACAGAAGTTTAAGAAAAGTTTGGTGTTTAAGAGTACGCGCAATTAATAATGCATACACTGAGAAAAGTGGTGATAAAAAAATTATTATAAGTATACTAAAAATTACTATATTTTTCAGGAAAGCTTCGACATACTCACCTGATGACGCAAATTGTTACGTTTAAAATAATTTTTATTATGTTTTAAACAATATTTATTATGTAGTAGCTCTACAAAAATTACTCCACAGTATAATAAAAATTACTATGCCTAACATAGTAAAAATTGAGATAGTATAATTTTTGCTATAAAACGTATTAAATTGTATTTTAATCGTTTTAAAATGTCCCACATTCAGAAGTAGAATTTGTTATATGAAATAGTAAAATTTCTCATTCCACTGAATTGCTATTCAGTAAAGTAAAAATTACTATGTTCGAAAGTAATGTTGTATGATGTCTATAGGTATACACACCTATTGAGTGGTTCAAATTTGAGGTTATACGAATGTAAATATTAAGAAAATCAAATTTTTTGATGTATACAGTTAAAAAATTGATACGCGCAGACAATCAATATTGAATCGACTAATTATCCGTTGTCAACACTGTGGTCCACAGGAAACCCTTTGATTTTTAACTTTATTGTGTGTATGATAAACAGTACACGTTCCCATATGTACTTTATCCATACGCGCGTGGACATAATGTCCCGTGGTCTAGTGGTTGCGGAGCTTGATTCAGAAGCCGAAGGATGAAGGTTCAAATCTCAGTCGCTGCAGATCTTTTTTAAAATAATAAAATTGTATAATACATCAATATCAATTTGTACTCTGTGAAAAAATATCTATGTACATATAACTTATGTATGTATATGCATACAAATATTTCAATTTTCTGATAGTTACATGTACAGTCCCTGTGTATACATATAATAAATATATATATTTTTCTTATTTCTGAACAAAGCAAAAATTACTATGTTGAATAGCAAATTCTAATATGATCTGGTTTTACTATGTAGCATAGCAATTTTTATAATATGGCGAGTATGTCTCAGCTTTCCTATAAAATATAGTAATTTTTATCATAGTTATAACACTTTCTCTAAAACAACTTTTCTCAGTGTAGACATTCTTTATTTAACCTAGTAGATGTATAAGTAAGAAGTTTCGGCAATTTTCGTTTTCCAGAATTTATAATTTCAAGTGTTATAACGCAAAATTAACCAAAAATACGAAAATTCAGAAAAGATTTATTATCACAAGCAGCACGCTACTAATAATGCATAGACATTTACTGATATTACTTAGTACATATATAAGTAATGAGTTACAGATATTTTCGTCTTCCGGAATTATCAAATTCAAGTGTTATAACACAAAATAAACCGAAAAATACATAAATTTATATAAAATTGATTATTACCAACTTTACGCCACTAATAATGCCTAGAAATTCATTAATATGACTTCAAATGTATAGTTATTATAAGTCCTAATATCTTTTGTCTTTCAAAATTATAATTTCAAGTATTGTAACGCAAGAAGTTCTAAAAATACTGAAATTGAGGAAAAATTTCTTATTACAGGCTACACGCCACCGATAATGCAAAGACATTTATTGATATTACTTAGTACATACATAAGAAATGAGTTACAGTAATTTTTGCCTTCCGGTATTATTAATTTCAAGTGTTATAGCGCAAAAATAACCAAAAATCACAAAAATTTAGGAAAGATTTATTATCACAGGCTGCACGCCTCTTATAACGCATAGACATCTACTAATATTACTAAGTACATTTATACGTAATGAGTAACAGTAATTTTCGTCTTTGGGAATTATTTATTTCAAGTGTTATAACGCAAAAATGACCGAAAAATACGAAAATGTAGTAAAAATTTAGTATCACAGACTGCACGTCAATGAAAATGCATATACATTTAACATGATTTCTAGAAACACATTTGAGTAATAAGTTCCAGTTATTTTAGTCGTCTAGAATTATTAACACCAAGCGTTATAACGCAAAAATCAACAAAAAATTCAAAAATTTTGGAAAAATTTATTAATACATGCTGCACGCCTTTGATAATGCATAGATATTGATTTATATTTATCGACACGTATAGTTGTAATAAGTCCTATGAATTTTCGTCTTCCGCAACCTATAATTCCAAACTTTAAAACGCAAAAATGATGAAAAATACGGAAATTTAGAAAAGATTTATCATCACAGGCAGCACGCTACTGATAATGCCTAAATATTGTCTGCTATTCTTTATTACATATAAGCGTACTAAGTTTCAACAATTTTCGTCTTTCGGAACAATTAGTTTTAGTTAAAATTGTTAGAACTTATTACAACTATAAGAATTAAGTAATCTTATTTTATATCTGATCGTCATTAGTGGCGTGAAGCTTGTGATGATAAATTTTATATAAATTTTTGTATTTTCCTGTTATTTTTGCGTTATAACACTTGAATTAACTGTTCCGGAAAACAAGAGTTGCTGGAACTTATTACTTATATTCGTTTCAAGTAATGTTGTTAGATTTCCAATATTAATAGCTCGTAATCTTAGTATGTTTAATTTAGTTTCTAACAGCGCATGCAACATGTATCTATGATCGTGTGTATGTTTAACTGAAGCCCCTGTGTGGCTCTGCTATCGCAGTCAGTCTGGTGTCTACCGTCCAACGGTGACGACCTATGTAACATGTGTATTCTTTGAATAAAGCTATTTTACTTTTCATTACGCGTCCCGGCTCATTCACCCCTAAACAATGTCAACAAATGTCTATGCATTATCAGTGGCGTGCAGCCGGTGGTAATAAATTTCTCCTCAATTTTCGTATTTTTTGGTCGTTATAACACATAAAATTAATAATTCCGGGAGACGAAAATTGCTGGAACTTATTACTTTTATTTTTATTAAGTAATATTTATAAAGTATTATGCATTATCAGTGGCATTTAGCCTCTGATTGTAAATTTTCCCTAAATTTTCGTATTTTTTGGTCATTTTTGCGATATAACACTTGAAATTAATAATTGCAGAAAACGAAAACTGTCGGAACTTATTACTATGATTTGTACCCATTTATAATACTATAAATTGAGGCTTTTTTAGTGGCATGCAGCTTGTCATATCAGATTTCTTTGAAATGTAGGTATTTTTAGGTCTTTTTTTTAACGACACACATAATAAATAACAAGTTTTGGAAAACGACAAGTGCTTTAACTGTTGTATGTTTTTGTTAAGTATTGTATCTTCCCTGCTATCTTTGGTGTCGTACAGCCTTTATAATTAGAATGTCTCGAAATTTTGGTTCACTACGGATATTTCTAAAATGAAATATCTAATATACTAAGGTTTTGAGGACTGGAAACATATTTTCATTTATTTCATTTTAGTAGCACTAAGAATATAGTGTCGGTATGGATGATTTTTTAATGTTCAAGTCATTTGTACATGCGTGTACATTCTATCCAACTTTGTTGAAACTTACTCTAACAGTTGGAAAGGCCTTAACGCATTTTTCACGTCCATACTTTTGAATCAATCTTTAAACTCTTATATCTCGAAAAGGGTACCTTTTTATCATCTAATAATTCATGGGAACCTTTTGTATTGATTGTTCAAGCGTTTAAAGCATTTTAATTAAAAAAAAAAAAAAAAATTCTTTTATTTTTGTTGCAGGCAACGTTACAAACTTCAGAGTCATGTCGTTTCTGGTACTTGTTGATTAGTGCCTATTAATTTGTTTTATTTTTTTTACTTTGCTAATTTAAAGCATATATCTTAGCTTATTAGATGCAGCTACTTTTTCTTTAACATGATTAAAATTAGTTATCGTCCCGCATTTTTGTTACATAATCACTTTTATAATATTTAGTAAGAAATGAAAATTAACACTTACTTGAAATCTTATAGAGACAACAGCACCACATATTTCTTCTCCAACCATAAATTGTTCTCCCAACATAGCTAATATTAAATTTTCCCAACAGCGGGACACTAATCCCTTACGAAGACGCACAATCCATTTGCCACCTTTTTGATTAGCTTCATCCTATATGGTAGATTGCAAAAAATTAGTGTATATTTTAGAAGTCACAAAATTTATGACTTACACATGCAGTCATTTAACATTGTTTGGAAATTACTTACTTCCCACATAGGTTTTATCCCAATTTTGAAAAGATGAAAGTCTGTGTGAGCAGTCAATTCTGATGGCCTAGTTAAATGACTATAAAGGCCCCAGAACTGTTCAACACTTGCAAATCGACCAATCAATTTTAAATTTTGATCATAACTCTGTATATTGCTATGTTTGCCCAAGTTACGCCTACTATACCAAAGGGCATATGCATATTGCAATTGGTGCTCATTAGAACGGATATCAGGAGCAATCTAAAACTTACATTTATTATTTTTTTTCAAAGACTGGCTATAGAAGTATCTGAACAGATGTCTTACAATTTCTCCTTTATTACGTCGTTTGTTACTTGTCGAAAAATCTTCATCGCCACTTTCATCACTGGCTTTAAGACTAAGAAAAAAGATGGAATGTAGTCTTTCAATTTTTAGTGAATTTCCAACCTTTTAAGTTTACTACATATTTCATGGGATGTATTTAACAGCACGATTAATAAATAACCGCTTAAGAATTTGGTTAATATGTACTTACGCATCGAATTTGTTGGACATATTAAAAAGATTCTTAAACTAACGTTTCAAATATGAAGACTCTCGACAACTTAAACAAGATTATGCGATCTGATACGAATATATAAAAGTGATTAGGTTTGTTCAATCTGATTCTCGGGGACACTCGGAGAGACTCTGGGAGTCTCCGAGAATGGAATGAACAAGTATTCTTCTCCGAGTGTCTCCGAGAGACTCTGACTGTCCCCAGCGCTCCCAAAAGTGGCTACCGAACTTGGGGGGAAATTCAAATTGGCTATATGGAGCAAGCCGACAAACCCCAGATAACTCGACAACATTCCATACACCACAAATTGATAAATTAATCTTAAGCTATTTAACCCAATAACCCAACGCGCCCATACGCAGTATCACGAGCATTAAGAATTAATAAAATAAATTAAACAATAACGCAAGCGCCAATTCCCACACAACCCGGGGCGCTTTCTGGTCACTTTGTTAATTAATATAAATAAAAAAATAACACAAGCGCCAATCCCCACACAACCCAGGGCACTTTCTGGTCACTTTGTTAATTAATATAATAAATAAAATAACACAAGCGCCAATCCCCACACAACCCGGGGCGCTTACTAGTCACTTTAATTATTAACAAAATTATCAAAGTAGAGTAAGCGCCAATCCCCACACAACCCAGGGCGCTTACTGGTCACTTTAATTATGAATAAAATAAGTAACATGACACAAGCGCCAATCCCTAAAAACCCAGGGCACTTTCTGGTCACTTTGTTAATTGATGTAATACATAAAATAACAAGCGCCAATCCCCACACAACCCAGGGCGCTTACTGGTCACTTTAATTATTAGGAAAATTAATAAAGTAGAGCAAGCGCCAATTCCCACACAACCCGGGGCGCTTTCTGGTCACTTTGTTATTTAATATGAATGAAAAAATAACACAAACGCCAATCCCCACACAACCCGGGGCACTTACTAGTCACTTTGATTATTAACAAAATTATCAAAGTAGAGTAAGCACCAATCCCCACAAAACCCAGGGCGCTTACTGGTCACTTTAATTATAAATAAAATAAGTAACATAACACAAGCGCCAATCCCCACACAACCCGGGGCACTTTCTGGTCACTTTGTTAATTGATGTAATACATGAAATAACACAAGCGCCAATCCCCACACAACCCGGGGCGCTTACTGGTCACTTTAATTATTAACAAAATTAATAAAGTAGAACAAGCGCCAATCCCCACATAACCCAGGGCGCTTACTGGTCACTTTAATTATTAACAAAGTTGATAAAGTAGAGCAAGCGCCAATCCCCACACAACCTGGGGCGCTTTCTGGTCGCTTTAATTATTAATAAAATAAGTAAAATAACACAAAAGCCAATCCCCACACGACCCGGGGCACTTACTGGTCACTTTGTTAATTAATATAAAAAAAAAATAACACAAGCGCCAATAACCACACAACCCGAGGCACTTACTGGTCACTTTAATTATTAACAAAATTAATAAAGTAGAGCAAACGCCAATCACCACACAACCTAAGGCACTTACTGGTCACTTTAATTGCTGATAAAATAACACAAGCGCCAATCCCCACACAACCCGGGGCGCTTACTAGTCACTTTAATTATTAACAAAATTATCAAAGTAGAGTAAGCGCCAATTCCCACACAACCCGGGGCGCTAACTGGTCACTTTAATTATGAATAAAATAAGTAAAATAACACAAGCGCCAATCCCCATACAACCCGGGGCGCTTTCTGGTCGCTTTAATTATTATAAAAATAAGTAAAATAACAATAGCGCCAATCCTCACACAACCCGGGGCGCTTTCTGATCACTTTGTTAATGAATATATCAAATAAAATATCATAAGTGCTAATCCCCACACAACCCATGACGCCTACTGGTCGCTTTAATTATTTATAAAATAACACAAGCGCCAGTCCTCACACAACCAGGGCGCTTTCTGATCATTTTGTTAATTAATATAATAAATAAAATAACACAAGCCCCGATCCACACACAACCCATGGCGCCTACTGGTCACTTTAATTATTAATAAAATAGCACAAGTACAAATCCCCACACAACAAGGGGCACTTTTTGGTCACTTTGTTAATTGATATAATTAATAAAATAACATAAGCGCCAATCCCCACACAACCCGGGGCACTTACTGGTTGTGTGGGGATTGGCGATTGCTCTACTTTATCAACTTTGTTAATAATTAAAGCGACCAGAAAGCGTCGCAGGTTGTGTGCGGATCGGCGCTTGCTCTACTTTGTTAACTTTGTTAATAATTAAAGTGACCAGTAAGCGCCCTGGGTTATGTGGGGATCGGCGCTTGCTCTACATTATTAAGTTTGTTAATAATTAAAGTAACCAGTAAGCGCCCTGGGTTGTGTGGGGATTGGCGCTTGTGTTATTTTATTTATTACACCAATTAACAAAGTGACCAGAAAGTGCCCCGGGTTGTGTGGGGATTGGCGCTTGTGTTATGTAACTTATTTTATTCATAATTAAAGTGACCAGTTAGCGCCCCGGGTTGTGTAGGGATTGGCGCTTACTCTACTTTGATAATTTTGTTAATAATTAAAGTGACTAGTAAGCGCCCTGGGTTGTGTGGGGATTGGCGCTTGTGTTATTTTATTAATAATTTAAGCGACCAGTAGGCGTCCCGGGTTGTGTGGGGTTTGGCACTTGTGTTATTTTTTTTTTTATAATAATTAACAAAGTAACCAGAAGGCGCCCCGGGTTATGTAGGGATTGGCGCTTGCTCTACTTTATTAATTTTGTTAACAATTAAAGTGACCAGTAAGTGCCTTAGGTTGTGTGGTGATTGGCGTTTGCTCTACTTTATTAATTTTGTTAATAATTAAAGTGACCAGTAAGCGCCTCGGGTTGTGTGGTTATTGGCGCTTGTGTTATTTTTTTTTATATTAATTAACAAAGTAACCAGAAGGCGCCCCGGGTTATATATGGATTGGCGCTTGCTCTACTTTATTAATTTTGTTAATAATTAAAGTGACAAGTAAGTGCCTTAGGTTGTGTGGTGATTGACACTTGTGTTATTTTTTTTATATTAATTAACAACGTGACCAGTAAGTGCCCCGGGTTGTGTGGGGATTGGCGCTTGTGTTATTTTATTTATTACGACAATTAACAAAGTGACCAGAAAGTGCCCCGGATTGTGTGGGGATTGGCGCTTGTGTTATGTAACTTATTTTATTCATAATTAAAGTGACCAGTTAGCGCCCCGGGTTGTGTGGGGATTGGCACTTACTCTACTTTGATAATTTTGTTAATAATTAAAGTGACTAGTAAGCGCCCTGGGTTGTGTGGGGATTGGCTCTTGTGTTATTTAATAATAATTAAAGCGACCAGTAGGCGTCCCGGGTTGTGTGGGGATTGGCACTTGTGTTATTTTTTTTTTTTTTAATAATTAAAAAAGTAACCAGAAGGCGCCCCGGGTTATGTAGGGATTGGCGCTTGCTCTACTTTATTAATTTTGTTAACAATTAAAGTGACCAGTAAATGCCTTAGGTTGTGTGGTGATTGGCGTTTGCTCTACTTTATTAATTTTGTTAATAATTAAAGTGACCAGTAAGCGCCTCGGGTTGTGTGGTTATTGGCGCTTGTGTTATTTTATTTTTATATTAATTAACAAAGTAACCAGAAGGCGCCCCGGGTTATATGGGGATTGGCGCTTGCTCTACTTTATTAATTTTGTTAATAATTAAAGTGACCAGTAAGTGCCTTAGGTTGTGTGGTGATTGGCACTTGTGTTATTTTTTTTATATTAATTAACAACGTGACCAATAAGTGCCCCGGGTCGTGTGGGAATTGGCTTTTGTGTTATTTTTTTAATTATTTTATAAATAATTAAAGCGACCAGAAAGCGCCCCAGGTTGTGTGGGGATTGGCGCTTGCTCTACTTTATTAACTTTGTTAATAATTAAAGTGACCAGTAAGCGCCCTGGGTTATGTGGGGATTGGCGCTTGCTCTACTTTATTAATTTTGTTAACAATTAAAGTGACCAGTAAGCGCCCCGGGTTGTGTGGGGATTGGCGCTTGTGTTATTTTATTTATTACATCAATTAACAAAGTGACCAGTAAGCGCCCTGGGTTATGTGGGGATCGGCGATTGCTCTACTTTGTTAACTTTGTTAATAATTAAAGTGACCAGTAAGCGCCCTGGGTTATGTGGGGATCGGCGCTTGCTCTACATTATTAAGTTTGTTAATAATTAAAGTAACCAGTAAGCGCCTCGGGTTGTGTGGTTATTGGCGCTTGTGTTATTTTTTTTTATATTAATTAACAAAGTAACCAGAAGGCGCATCGGGTTATATATGGATTGGCGCTTGCTCTACTTTATTAATTTTGTTAATAATTAAAGTGACAAGTAAGTGCCTTAGGTTGTGTGGTGATTGACACTTGTGTTATTTTTTTTATATTAATTAACAACGTGACCAGTAAGTGCCCCGGGTTGTGTGGGGATTGGCGCTTGTGTTATTTTATTTATAACACCAATTAACAAAGTGACCAGAAAGTGCCCCGGATTGTGTGGGGATTGGCGCTTGTGTTATGTAACTTATTTTATTCATAATTAAAGTGACCAGTTAGCGCCCCGGGTTGTGTGGGGATTGGCACTTACTCTACTTTGATAATTTTGTTAATAATTAAAGTGACTAGTAAGCGCCCTGGGTTGTGTGGGGATTGGCGCTTGTGTTATTTTATTAATAATTAAAGCGACCAGTAGGCGTCCCGGGTTGTGTGGGGATTGGCACTTGTGTTATTTTTTTTTTTTAATAATAATTAACAAAGTAACTAGAAGGCGCCCCGGGTTATGTAGGGATTGGCGCTTGCTCTACTTTATTAATTTTGTTAACAATTAAAGTGACCAGTAAGTGCCTTAGGTTGTGTGGTGATTGGCGTTTGCTCTACTTTATTAATTTTGTTAATAATTAAAGTGACCAGTAAGCGCCTCGGGTTGTGTGGTTATTGGCGCTTGTGTTTTTTTATTTTTATATTAATTAACAAAGTAACCAGAAGGCGCCCCAGGTTATATGGGGATTGGCGCTTGCTCTACTTTAATAATTTTGTTAATAATTAAAGTGACCAGTAAGTGCCTTAGGTTGTGTGGTGATTGGCACTTGTGTTATTTTTTTTATATTAATTAACAACGTGACCAGCAAGTGCCCCAGGTCGTGTGGGAATTGGCTTTTGTGTTATTTTTTTACTTATATTATTAATAATTAAAGCGACCAGAAAGCGCCCCAGGTTGTGTGGGGATTGGCGCTTGCTCTACTTTATTAACTTTGTTAATAATTAAAGTGACCAGTAAGCGCCCTGGGTTATGTGGGGATTGGCGCTTGCTCTACTTTATTAATTTTGTTAATAATTAAAGTGACCAGTAAGCGCCCCGGGTTGTGTGGGGATTGGCGCTTGTGTTATTTTATTTATTACATCAATCAACAAAGTGACCAGAAAGTGCCCCGGGTTGTGTGGGGATTAAGGCTTGTGTTATGTTACTTATTTTATTCATAATTAAAGTGACCAGAAAGCGCCCCGGGTTGTGTGGGAATTGGCGCTTGCTCTACTTTATTAATTTTCTTAATAATTAAAGTGACCAGTAAGCGCCCTGGGTTATGTGGGGATTGGCGCTTGCTCTACTTTATTAATTTTGTTAATAATAAAAGTGACCAGTAAGCGCCCCGGGTTGTGTGGGGATTGGCGCTTGTGTTATTTTATTTATTACATCAATCAACAAAGTGACCAGAAAGCGCCCCGGGTTGTGTGTTAATTGGCGCTTGCTCTACTTTAATAATTTTGTTAATAATTAAAGTGACCAGTAAGCGCCCCGGGTTGTGTGGGGATTGGCGCTTGTGTTATTTTATTTATTACATCAATTAACAAAGTGACCAGAAAGTGCCCCGGGTTGTGTGAATATTAAGGCTTGTGTTATGTGACTTATTTTATTCATAATTAAAGTGACCAGAAAGCGCCCCAGGTTGTGTGGGAATTGGCGCTTGCTCTACTTTATTAATTTTCTTAATAATTAAAGTGACCAGTAAGCGCCCTGGGTTATGTGAGGATTGGCGCTTGCTCTACTTTATTAATTTTGTTAATAATTAAACCGACCAGTAAGCGCCCCGGGTTGTGTTGGGATTGGCGCTTGTGTTATTTTATTTATTACATCAATCAACAAAGTGACCAGAAAGTGCCCCGGGTTGTGTGGGGATTAAGGCTTGTGTTATGTTACTTATTTTATTCATAATTAAAGTGACCAGTAAGCGCCCTGGGTTATGTGGGGATTGGCGCTTGCTCTACTTTATTAATTTTGTTAATAATTAAAGCGACCAGAAAGTGCCCTGGGTTTTGTGGGGATTGGCGCTTACTCTACTTTATTTATTTTGTTAATAATTAAAGTGACCAGTAAGCGCCTCGGGTTGTTTGGTGATTGGCGCTTGTGTTATTTTTTTTTTATATTAGTTAACAAAGTAACCAGAAAGCGCCCCGGGTTGTGTGTTGATTGGCGCTTGCTCTACTTTATTAATTTTCTTAATAATTAAAGTGACCAGTAAGTGCCCTGGGTTGTGTGGGGATTGGCGCTTGCGTTATTGTTTAATTTATTTTATTAATAATTAATGCTCGTGATACTGCGTATGGGCGCGTTGGGTTATTGGGTTAAATAGCTTAGGATTAATTGATCAAGTTATGGTGTATGGAATGTTGTCGAGTTATCTGAGGTTTTGCGTCTTGCTCCATATAGCCAATTTGAATTTCCCTTCAAGTTTGGTAGCCACTTTTGGGAGCGCTGACTGTCCCCGAGAATGTATAAGCACACGTTAGGTTAGATAAATTAAAATCCTATGTAGATTCACTCTAACACTAAGACATTCTGTTTACTTTTTGCACTTACCTAACCTACCGTGTGCAAATACATTGGGTGTAATCCGCAATCGCTGCCAGCAGTTACATATGTACGACGTGACAACGTTGCGTGGTTGGGGGCGCTACTGTCGATTTACTGGTGATGTGATCCGCAATCTCACCAGCAGTAAAGCAGACGACGTCGGTCTACTAGCTCTTTTTCGTGACATTTTCTGATTGTAAACAAAGCAAAGCAGACGACAGAATGTCGGAAAATGTCACGAAAAAGAGCAAGTAGACGGACGTCGTCTGCTTTACTGCTGGTGAGATTGCGGATCACATCACCAGTAAATCGACAGTAGCGCCCCCAACCAAGCAGTTACATATGTACGACGTGACAACGTTGCGTGGTTGGGGGCGCTACTGTCGGTTTACTGGTGATGTGATCCGCAATCTCACCAGCAGTAAAGCAGACGACGTCGGTCTACTAGCTCTTTTTCGTGACATTTTCTGATTGTAAACAAAGCAAAGCAGACGACAGAATGTCGGAAAATGTCACGAAAAAGAGCAAGTAGACGGACGTCGTCTGCTTTACTGCTGGTGAGATTGCGGATCACATCACCAGTAAATCGACAGTAGCGCCCCCAACCACGCAACGTTGTCACGTCGTACATATGTAACTGCTGGCGGCGATTGCGGATTACACCCTTTCTCGGGGACAGTCAGAGTCTCTCGGAGACACTCGGAGAAGAATACTTGTTCATTCCATTCTCGGAGACTCCCAGAGTCTCTCCGAGTGTCCCCGAGAATCAGCTTGAACAAACCTATTGTCATTTTGAACGTCGGAACCATACATGAGATTTGTTCACTTTACAATCATTAAAATAACAAAAGCGCCTATTACCTGATGACCCGGGGCGCTTACTGGCAACTCAGATAAATAAATAATTTTTAATAACACAAACGCCTTTTACCTGATGACACGGGGGGCTGACTAGCCTTTCTGTTCAATAAATAATTATTAATAACACAAGCGCCTATCACCCAATGACCCGGGGCGCTGAATGGCCACTCTGTTAAATAAATAATTATTAAAATAACACAAGCGCCTATTACCCAATGACCCAGAGCGCTGACTGGCCACTCTGTTAAATGAATAATTATTAATAACACAACACTTATCACTGTATAACCTGGGGCACTAATTGCAAATCTAGTAAATAAACAATTATTAATAAATGTGTCAAGCACCTTTTTCCTGATGATCCTGGACACTTATTTGCAACACTATTTAATGATAAGAAGTTGATCGATAACATATGTAAACATATCACAATTTTGATTGCTTATCTAGTACGACAAAGATCTTTTTAATTGGCGATCTTGTAATTACTTGACAATTTATTATTGAATAGTAGCCAGTAAGCGCTCCGGGTCATGAGGTGATAGGCGCTTGTGTTATTTATTAATAATTATTTATTTAACAGAGTGGCCAGTAAGCGCCTTGAGTCATCAGGTCATAGGCACTTGCGTTAAATTTAATAATTATTTATTTAACGGAGTTTCCAGTAAGCGCTCCGGGTCATGAGGTGATAGGTGCTTGTGTTATTTTAAAAATTATTCATTTAACAGAGTGGCCAGTAAGCGCCCCGGGTCATGAGGTGATAGGCGCTTGTGTTATTTTAATAATTATTTATTTAACAGAGTGGCCAGTAAGCACCCCGGGTCATGAGGTGATAGGCGCTTGTGTTATTTTAATAATTATTTATTTAACAGAGTGGCCAGTAAGCACCCCGAGTCGTGAGGTGATAGGCGCTTGTGTTATCTTAATAATTATTTATTTAACAGAGTGTCCAGTAAGCACACTGGGTCATCAGGTGATGGAGGCTTGTGTTATTGGACCTCATTGGAATCTCGCGCGTCGCCTTTGGTACTATTTTTTTTTTGATCTAGTGATTTGCCACGTCAGATAGGTTGGGTCCTAGAGAATTCCCAAGTCTGGCCGGAACTATATCCCAACACTGGTAAAATTATAGGATCAGGGAAAGTTAGGTAAGGTACGCTTAACGCAAAAAAATTTGTCATCGCGTACATGGGAGTAAAAAATACGCGCGTGAGTTTTTTTAAATCAATCACAACGAGTATTTCGTTAGCTTTGCACATGCTGTCTCGCTCTCACTCATGGCAAAAATAAAGTTACGCCCGTATTTTTGTACTCATGTGCGCGATGACAAATTTTTTCGCGTATAGCGTAAATAAAGTATGCAACCTGTCAGCAGCTAATGTCAACAACAACAATTACAGTATCAATTGTATAATTAATCAAATTCCTGAAATGGATGAAACATAAATCGTAAGAACTTTAGGCAAATTGTGGAAAGTCCATACGACCCATGCAATGACCCAATATCGCAAAGAAAAAGTGAGAAGTGTAATGATTAAGCTGTATAAAATGTATTAACGGCTCTCAAATAAAAAGAAGTATATACTTGAAAACTTTTTTTTTGAAATTTGCGCAGGTTAGAATTCACTTGCGTTGAGAACTTCAAAAGCTTTTTTTGTTGACAAGACAGCAGATTGGTCAACTCCCCTCTACTTCACACTTACGCTATACGCGAAGCGCTTTTACGCCTTCTTTATGTGACCACAAAGTGGCGGAGCTATTTACATAGACATTTTTTGCTTATTTCATTGTGAACCTTAGAGCATATACTACGTAGTATATGCTCTAAGATGTTGACTGACAGAGAACACAGTGTAGGTCTGTTTAGTCTGTTCACTCAATTTGAGTTTAGCGGAACAGTGGAACCCCCTTTCCAATATGTGATGTGATCCGCAATCTCACCAGCAGTAAAGCAGACGACGTTCGTCTACTTGCTCTTTTTCGTGACATTTTCCGACATTCTGTCGTCTGCTTTGCTTTGTTTACAATCAGAAAATGTCACGAAAAAGAGCTAGTAGACCGACGTCGTCTGCTTTACTGCTGGTGAGATTGCGGATCACATCACCAGTAAATCGACAGTAGCGCCCCCAACCACGCAACGTTGTCACGTCGTACATATGTAACTGCTGGCGGCGATTGCGGATTACACCCATGAACGTTCACAATGAAATAAGCAAAAAATGTCTATGTGAATAGCTCCGGCGTATACCTAACCTACCTTACTTCTACGCGATACGCGATACGCTTTACGCTTTACGCGGTTCCCTGTGCCCGAGCCCTTATGCCCCTTATGCATTTGTACATCATGCCCACGACCCACGTTCGATGCTGTGTCTTCTACTTGTGCTTCAGGCTTCAGCGCCGTACATAACAATAAGCACATAAGCAGTCTATATGTCTTATATGTCTATGCATCCAAGTTTCGCCACGTTGATAAATAGTGATTGGTATCCATATTCAATTAAGTGCATCTATCGGTAAGAACGCGGCTTTTATTTTATTACTTTATACTGTATTATTATTATTATATTCTAAATTGCACCTTTGATAATGATTATTTTAAGTTAACTAATCAACATTGCTGTATTTGTTATAATTGAGTACTGTTATTTCCATGTAGATAACATAATAAGAATAATAGCAACTTGTACAGCTATCTATTGCTTTTTGGGCCCTCGGAATGTGTGGCTTTCCTCGTGTTGCCCTAGGGGTGACTCTACTTCTGTTTTTGTTTCGCGGAAACCTAGTCAGCAGTAGTACATCCATCAAATCTGGCCTGAGAATCAAGAACAGTGAACGAACTATCGACCTTGTCTCTCAGCTGACTAAGATCACCAGCAAACTAGTATTCGAAAACAGCGGTGAAAGCCCCATTCACGAATTTTACTTCAGCATAGAGGCTGTTCAGCATGATAGCCTCAGTTACATTGGGGCTACACTTCGTGAACATAACCGTCCAAAACTACAGGTACGCGAGAGTGTCCTACCTGACCTGCCAGAGACCCAACCTGGTGCGCTCTATTACAGCATAAGGTTGCGCGATCCACTTCAGCCCGAACGCTCTGTTTCCGTTGAAGTTGAAACCGTGTTTAGCCATGAGCTTATACCACATCCTAGAGAGATCAGCCAGAAGCAAAAGCAGTTGGTTAAGTGGCATGGTAACCTCTACCTTTTTTCACCATATCTCGTGTCCAAACAGACGACAACTTTACTGCTGCCCTCGCGAAATGTCGAGAGCTACACAAAGGCTGTCAAACCAATTAGCCAGAGCGATACTTCTATTATGTATGGTCCATTTGAAATGAAGCCACCTTATACCCACCAGGAACTTGCTGTTCATTTCGAGAATAACCACCGTTTCCTTACAATTACTCAGCTTGAGAGATCTATTGAAGTCTCTCACTGGGGTAATATTGCCATTGAAGAAACGATTAAGCTTCTTCATACTGGAGCTGTCCTTAAAGGCAAGATTATACTTTTATTTACTTTTGGTGAAATAAAGCTTAATGTTCATATTTAACTAGCATTACCTTCAATAAAAAGTATACGGCAGTCTCAGTATATTAATGTTATTTTTATGTTGAAACACTTGAATGTTGATAACTCAAAGCTTTACTTAATAATTCTAGGTTCCTTTTCAAGATATGAGTTTACAAGGGAATCTAAAAATCTGCAGCCCAGCATTCAAAGCTTTGACACGATTTTGCCAGCAGCTGCTTCTGACATTTATTATAGAGATGAAATTGGTAATATCTCGACTTCCCATACAAGAATTAAAAAAGATTCAGTTGAACTAAATTTGCGGCCGCGTTTCCCACTTTTTGGAGGCTGGAAAACTCGTTACACAATTGGATACAATGTACCTAGTTACGAATACTTGTACAACTCTCACGATGATTACGTTTTAGAACTGAGGCTACTAGATCATATCTATGACGATATGGTTGTTGAGGATATGACTTTAAAGATTATTTTGCCTGAAGGATCACATGCTATTAAGTTGGAACTTCCTTATAATGCTACTCGCTTACCTGACTCTCTTCATTACACTTATTTAGATACCACAGGGCGCCCAGTAGTTTCTGTTTCCAAAAAAAATCTGGTCGAAAACCACATTCAAAACTTCAGACTCAAATATAAGTTTCCCAAATTTTTAATGTTACAGGAACCTCTTCTAGTTGCTGTTGCTCTTTATTTTTTGTTCCTGCTTGTTATTTTATATGTGCGCTTGGACTTTTCAATTGATAAGGATGAAATTTCTGAAAGCAAATTAAGAGTTGCTGGACAGTGTGAAAAAGTTTTAGCTGCACAAGATCGTCGCGTTTCATCTTACAATTTACTTGACGAATTACTTTATAATCTAAAAAGTAATAAAGATGTCAATTCTTACCTTTCTCAAGTTAAAAGTATCACGCAAGAATATAAAAATGCCACTACTTCTATTTTAGAATTGGGTAAAATAACAGATTTCAAATTTAAATAATACATAGTAAAAAAATAATAGTGAAATAAAAGTTAATCTCAAAATTGTTTTTCAAGCAGCTCAAAAGTTGAAAGGAGAGTCTGGAGATGTATATGAACGGATACAAGATCTTCAAAAGCATGACAAATTACTCAAAGAGTTATACAACCAACAACAGTCAATGTATATTGACAAACTTGTACCTGGAAAAATTGGTCGACAGCAATTTGTTGATGCAGAATCATCTATCACCAAGAAAAAAGAGGAATGCGTGGAAAAGATTAATAATGTTATAAGATCACTGCAGTAAGAAAATTATTTGTGCCAAATACTGGAAAAATTTATAACATACACAAGACTCGTTGAAGTAATAAAATTAAGCATTAAGAGAATTGCCGCCCTTCCTACCGTATAAAAAATAGCAATTGTACTATTAATTTATAGATTTCAGTAATCAGGTTGCATTTGTAAAAAAGTCTGAACTTATAACAAGTTGTCACCTATACACGATACCTGTTATATATAACAGTTTATTAACTAATAAAGTTGGTCAAAAGCGCTTTGGCTTACCTAATGACTGGTGCTTGTATTTTTTATGAATGCTTTTTTAAATAATTAAGGGCATTCAGTATATCATACAAAATTTCTACCTTACTGACTTACCTGTAATAAGAAATTGTTAATAACTAATTATATAACTATTTCAACCTAAAATAATGATAAGAGCCCCCAAGCTGGTACTTTGAAGAATCAATCAAGCCTAAATTCAATACAATTTGTTGCGAATTAAAAGAAAAGTTACATTTCGTGATCATAAAAGAGTGGGTCAGTGTACACAATTTGAAATATAACTTTTCTCTCTTAGTTCGCAATAAATTGTATTGAATTTAGGCTTGATTGATTCTTCAATCTACCAGCTTGGGGGCTCTTCTCATCATTTTTGGTTTTAATAGTTATATAATTAGATATCAACAATAATCTCTTATTTTAAAAGTCGGTAAGGTAGAAATTTTAGAGGATATACGGGAAGCCCTTAAGTGTCAAATGCTCTGAGTTACTTGGAGATTAGTGATTGGTGCTGGCGTTACTTACTATTTTTATATCAATTTATTAAGATTCATGCAAACGCCTGGTTCCTGCAGACATCTCGAAACGCTGACCAGTTACTTTACTTGTTAAGAACTGTTACTTTGTAATTCAAGTGCTAATTATTAAAGGACGTTTACAGGAATCTTAATAAATTGACATAAAAATACTACATAACGCTATCACCAGGTTGCGTTGTGTTGTTTAATCCTACTTTATATTAATCAATAAAATAGATAGTATAGGTGCATCAGGTTATAGTGATAGGTGCTTGTATTACCTTCAAAATAATAAAAGTTATGGCTGAAGTTTTTTTATATTCCCGGCATTTTATTACATACACGAGACTCGATGTGGCTGCAGCCTCAAACTCCATTACGGGTGTCTGATTGTAGTGATTGTACATACCTGGTACATACACTGGCCGGATATTGATTTGTTACGCGCGCAATTTGAATATTACCAATACAAGAGGTTATGTTAGGCAACCAGCTAACCACGAAATAGCTTTTTAAATTGCGCGCGCAACGAATCAGTGTCCAGTGGGCACTGGGCAGGCCCTGGCCAGTATTGTAATGAGGTTATCGAAAGAGTTTGGCCGGGCCCTGACCCGACCGGAAAGTTAGCAGGGCTCCCAAGCTGGGGCCTATGTGAGTTGCCTAGGTGGTACCAAGCTAGGATTGTAATGGGGCTCTATGTGGGCGCTAACTAGGGACAAGAAAGTTATCGTCTATCTAGCTTTTCCTTGTACGCATCGAAAGATTCGAGAGCGGAGAGGTATATACATATACATTTTTTTTTATATTATAGTGCTCTACGTCCGGCTCCTATGAAGGGCACTACTATGGGCACTTAGCACTTGGGAGAGGGACAAGGAAAGGGATGGGAGGCCTCCCATTACTGGGAGGGGGGTAGGGGGAAGTTAGGCAATTTTTGCTGCGAGAAGGTCGCCTAAACCCTCCTCGAGGAGCATTGCGTGGTGAAAAAGCACATGTGAGAATCACAGAGCTAATTGCCCGAAAAGTCGCACTGGCCGGGAACCGAACCACGGTCTTCCGCGTGCCAATCCACGACACAGTCGACCGAGCCACCGCGCGCTCATATATATATATACATAAGTTTGCGGACAGTTGTATAAGTGTATTTTTCAGATTGTATGTGTGTGTTAAAAAGTAAAGCAGTAATTGCGAGTGGGGTCTGAAATAACGACAGTTCACTTCAATTTTACAGTAAAACTATGAATGTTTATTTCAGCGACGTGTATTCCGACGATAACGATAGCTCAGTGCAGCGACTGTTAAGTATTTCGACAGCTAATCATAGGGCAGTTTACTTTGACTTTCTTCTTATACTGCTTTGTGATTTTAAATAAGTAGAAAAAAAAATAAGAAATCATATACAATTTCAAGTTTTTTAAAAATTGTTTAAAAATACTTTAGGCCCTTAGTTTTACTGTTATCACACGGATGATACTGTCTATACTGATCGATATATGTTGAAAAAATCTGATTTTAAACTAATTTTTATTCAAAATTTGTGAAAAGTTTACAGCTGTAATTCATAGCTATATTTATAGCTGAATTTTATACATTATTATAGCTGTTTTATAGGTAGTTATAGCTATAATTATAGCTATAATTTATAGGTATAATTATAGCTAAAAATTTTTAACTGAGGCTCCTCATCAAGATGGGCTTGATGTGATTCTCGTCCTTGGCAAGCGGCGTCCCCGTGCGTGCTTCCCCGTCTCTGAGAGGCGCCTCTGGAAATCGGCGGGTCATGCCTCCCCGTCCCCAAGAAGCGCCCGTGGAAAAGCGTCCTTAAACAGTGGCGGGTCGTGCTCCTCCGTCTCTGAGAGGCGCTCCCGAAAAGCGGCGGCTGAGTCACCCGTCTCTGGAAAGCGAGTGCCCAAGCTCGTCTCCAAAAAGCGAGTGCCCAAGCCCGTCTCTAAAAGACGGTAAGCTGAGTCATCCATCCTTAAATGCTGTGATTAATTCTGGAAAACAAAATTCTTCTCCAGAATTCCTTGGTAGCATCTTATTATTTGGGAATGCATCACTATTTATTATTATTATTATCACCTTTATAATCACTTCTTTTAAGATTATTATCATTATTATGATTACTACTTTTATTTTTGAGGAGTATCACTCTAGCTTTTATTATTGTCGTAATGAATTTGAGCTGCCCGCCAACCGCCTACGTGAGATTCGAGCTATCGAGATCTGTATCGATCTATCACGGGTCGAAAAGGTTTAATTTGGCAAAAAATAACTTACTAGCTCCTAACAATGTACAGGGGTCTGGAGCCGTACCATGTAACTTTTTTCAGCTTCGCGGGCTTATGTTATAACATAGGCCGATGTACAGAAAAATAGTTGTATGGTACGGCCCCTGATCGTCTGATACGTCTGGAGCCGTACCATATAACTTTTTTTAGCTTCGCGGGCCTATGTTATAACATAGGCCGATGTACAGAAAAATAGTTATATGGTACGGCCCCTGATGCGACCCTTCGATACAGCCCGATACTGTTCGACATATCGAGAAACTTACGCTGTAATTGGTTCGTCTTAGTGATTCTCTACGTCCTCTAGTCTCTATTTTTTTCAAAACAACCTGACCACCCGACCAGAGATCTATATCGAACGGTATCGGGCTGTATCGAAGGGTCGCGATCAGACCTCAGGTTAGGAAATTAGTATCGCGATGGAGCTTTTCCCGGTGCTCAAGAATACCGGAGGGGTGAAGCAAGGCGTGGAATGAACAACTCGTTGTATAAGACAACTTACATTTTATTTATTACAAAGTGCGAAAACGAATTCAATGACGAACGAGACGCGTCGTTGTTGCTGGGCCAGCGCGAAGTGACGCAGCAGTGCAGGCTTTATAAAAGTAGGCTCTGCGTAGGGGAATAAAGAGTCTTGTCCTGGTCCTACCGAATGAGTCATGTTAAAAAATTGTTGCTCAAGAAAATATTGATAATTTAAATATGCAGAAATGAAAAAATATTGTTTTTAGTAATTTTTACCATTTTATAAGAGATTTAATGTAAATATGTGGCTTTTACAAATAATTATTATTTCTGTTCTCGTTGGCACGCGACGCACTCACTATTTTGGCGTACGGCACGCCAACTCTTCTCTCAGTGCAGGCATGGAAAATATCCTCATGGTTGAATACGTTCTTTTTTTGGATATTCACAAATTTGAATAATAGAATTAGTTCCATGTTCCCGGTCTAACCGAATAACTCCAAAAGCGACTCGTAGCAAGAAGTCGATTGCATTTTTTTATCACCCACGTAAAATATAAAAGTCTTGTCTTAGTACCTAACGTTAGGCGCAGCAAGAAACATGCAGTTTCTGCGCTGTAAAAAAGTAGCCTTTTAACCTTTAAAGCCGTCTTTCTCGAAAATTACAAAAATGGAGTTAATCGGTTTGTCCGGGAAGCTACAGATATTCATTCTGATGATATCTAAATGGATAAAAAACAAGTCATAAGAACTTTCGGAAAATTGTGTAAGGTCTGTACGACTTATTCAATGATACGATTTCGAAAAGAAAAATTAAAATTTGCGGTGTTGAAGTTGTATAAAATTTATTTAAATTTCTCGAATAGCTTTCGAGTAACAATATATATAGCTTCTACTACCTACTATCTAACCTTCCCAATTTGACGTGATATGCGCTTATACATTTACGCTTTACGCGGCTCAATGTGACCGCAGCCTTTCAATTTCATCATACGGCAGCGATGATGCTGCCAACCTCATGCCAATGACTTGGGAGTTATATATCAAATAACTTGTTTAAGCCTACATTTAATGTTACACTCATTAGAACTAAAGGAAAAATCTTTAAATGTAAAAAACTCAAATACAAATAGTAAGATTGTGGAAGGGAATATTTTTAACGATTACAATGTTTTCATCACTTTTTTTTTTTATTTGTTTGGAAAATTAATTTATTTCCTTGGCGTGTTACTTTCGTCTTGGGTAATACTATTTGCATTAATTCAGGTTTGAGCATTTGCTTCATACTTCTGACAGAATTAGATTGAATAGCTTGGGTGGCTTCTGAAGTCTTAAACAGTGATTCGAAATAAGTAAGACGTTTTTTCAAAGAATAGTTTTCCTTCATTATCTGGGCTACGAAATTTTTGTTTCTATTAATTTTAGCATCATAACTCGAGCTGCTAGTCTCTTCTGCATAATATTTACAGAAACGAGTGAGCTGACGTTGATAAAGTTTTTGAAGCACGATTACTTTCGCCTCACTTTCAATTCTCTCTTTTTTTAAAGAATCTTCTAAAAGAGTGTTTTGTACTTCTAGAGTTCTTGAACTGTCTTTAAGATCAATAACTTTATAGAAGTACCTGTAAAATAAGTTTACTAACTCATCATGAGATAGTATATCAAGACGATTCATCATCGACATTTGCTCATCAACTTTTTTAAATTTATTTTCTATGCTATGTCCATTATTGCAGCGCATAATATTTTTTTGCTCCATCATGACATCAATGGATTCAACATATTCATCTATCAGTAATAATTGTCTTTGCTGTTCAAAAGAAGTTAAAAATTTGTTGTTTGCAACTTCATTTTTGGCTTCCAACAAACGATCTCTAATGACTCTCAAGCCGATTATTTCTTGACGCAAAATCTCGCACTTATCCCTGCTATCACTATTCTCAGTTTCCACTTTTTCGTTAACCAAATAATTTAAGTACGAAACTTTTTCATTTGTTTCTGTTAAATTTTCATCCGAATTCGTTTCCAGCTTAGTAGTACTATGCATATCACGTTCATGCACGAGTCCTCTTATTTTAAATACCTTTGACTCCTGAATCTCGTTCAACTCTTGTGACTTTTTTTGATTTTCATTGAATTTGCTCTCCGATTCTTTTCTGCGATTTTCTTCACCCTCCAGTACCTGCTTTAGTTTTTCCAACTGCTTTCTTGAAGTCTTAAGAGAGTCTTTAGCTTGTGCTAATGTCTTACCTGATTCATTCATGACTTGTTTAATCACTTTAGTATCCTTCAACTTTTTCTGGTAATAAAGTAACATACTTTTAAATTTTTCTATTTCAGCTTCATGCACAGAATCTTTTGTAAAGCTATTGACCTCTTTGAAATGAAGCATTCGTTTGATATTGCGACATTTTTCTTCCAGTTTGCTTCGACTTTTGTCAAACACACTATTGGCATTATTTCGGGTACTGCAAGTATGTCGCATTTCGTAAATGAACTGCTCTTTCACTTTTATAGACTTCTGCAATTCTTCAAACTCTTTACGAGCAAGATTCAAATCAAGTACAACTTTTTCCGCTTGCATTTGATTTTCATTATTCCTAACAATTATTGCTCCAATGGGATTTAAACTTTCGGACCAGACGGATAAGTTTGGAACATTAGAAACTGTGTTTAAAGATTCTTTTTTAAGATTTTCATTAAAATGTTCATGACCTTCATTCTCTTTGGACGAAACTAGTTGTGATAAGTTTGTATCGTAACTTGATTGATGTGTCAAACTACGAGTTCTGTTACGTCCTTGAAAAGCTTGTTTTATTTCTAGACTCTCATTAGAGTAGGGCAATATGGAGACTCTTCTTGTGACAGAATTTTTTATTGGTAATAAATTATCAGTAATCATACGTTTTGGTGTTGATAAATAACCCGTTAAATTGAAAAAATCACCTTTTTTTGTATCTATAATGCCATCAGTTTGAATTTTAAATGTGTTCATAAACTCTTCTAATTTATCTAAAAAGTGTGAATTTTCAAGCTCAGATTCGGTATCACTTTGATTGTCATCAAACATATCACTATCTGACATACTGCAACTTTTAGTTCTACTCCGAGATTTCCAGTTATCTGATTCATCTGTTTCAGTGACTTCTTCAATCTTTTCTAAAGATTTCCTTGTATTTCCTGCAAAACCTTGTAAGCTACTTGAGTCATCACCTGCAATGCACTCTTCGTATTCTTGTTTCATGCAAAGCCATTGTTCAATTTGATTTTTTAACAAATTTTGCTCATTTCGAGGCAATACATTTGTCGATATTAATTTATTGAATAAACCTTCAGCATTGAAAACTAATTTTGACCATTGGGAAGCTGCAAATGCAAGACGAAACATTTCTGCATTAGGACTTTGATCTCCTGATGTCTCACATGGCATATCATCTCCAGTATTATCATTCTCTTCCTCCTGATGGTCGCTTGAAGAAAAATATGTTTGTAAGTAACTATTTGCACATTGATAGTATGTGCGCTGCTCCATTAACATTTGCTGTGGGTTAATCCAAGGTCCATAGTGCATCATTGTAGATAATATTCTGTAAGATAAAACTTGAGTCAATGAAGTTTACTAGTATGGTATGTACATTTATTAATTTATTTTGCATTTTTAATTGAATGTTTTGATCAAATTGTAGGATTCTTTTTATGAGCTTTTTTTTTAATGTTAAATCAAATATACAGTTTGGCTGTAGTTTGAAATAGTAAGTTTTAAACTACTCAAGTTAATTATTAAAGCAGACTTTAAGGAGGACTGGGCTTAGTGAGAGAACACAACTTCAGCAAATCCAGAGTTTTTTACAATAACAAGACTGCAGAAAAAAATAATTCACACACCTAGAAAGTCAAGGAATGGAATCTCTTGAAAAGGAGACGTATTTACTATCTCTTGTAGTAAAGCTATGGATGGCAAATGAGTGGTTTCTGAACTAGCTCCTGTAGTAATCAAACCACTTTTACTGCGTATGAAAGAAAAATTAGCGGTTTTGGTATAATTAACTAAGTCATTTAAAGAAACATCACCACTTACAGTATCTTCATAAATTAATGAATGTAAAATATTTTTGCAAACAAGATGCGCTTTGACCAAAAGATTTATTTTATAAAGAGTTATTCATACTTACTCAGTGTGATTGATTTAGCAATTCCACTATATACCTATTATTTTATAAAAAACAATGTTTAAGAAGCCTCAGTGCATCGTGAACTTTTCGTAGATATTTGGGACGATAAATTTTTTTTTCTCAATATGAATTCAAATCTAAAAACTCCACTGTTGCTTAAAATTCAACATTAAACGTAATATAAAGCTCCAAAAAATATGACACCGTGCAAGTGGTGCAAGTATGTGTATTATATACAGAACCTGTTTTGTTTGCATCACTCATAGACATATAAGTGATGTAAGAAATACACAGGGCACGTTCGATTTTCATCGTTCGCTCGTTCGGTTCGTTCATTTCGTTCGTTTCGCTCGTACAGTTCGCTTGTGCATGTCTAGTGTCTAAGGAGCTGTTCACATAGACATTTTTTGCTTAATTCAATGTGAACGTTCATATTGAAAAGGGGATTCCACTGTTCCGCTAAACTCAAATTAAGTGAACAGACTGAACAGACCTATACCTCTTTTTCCATCAGGCAACAAAGCCTATGGTCGCAACTATGATGACTGACAGAGAACACAGTAAAGGTCTGCTCAGTCTGTTCACTTAATTTGAGTTTAGCGGAACAGTGGAATCCCCTTTTCAATATGAACGTTCACATTGAATTAAGCAAAAAATGTCTATTGACTGTCTACTAGTGTACTAAGTGAGTTCAGACATTTTGTGTTCGTTAATGAACACAATTGGCTTGGGTCTTGGGTCATCCACTTCTGGTAATAATCATAGACATACAAGAAATAACCTCGTTCTTGTGTACGGTGCTGAAGTACTAGTAGAAAGAAACACAGTATCGAACGTGTGAGTCTGTCTCTCTCGCACGTTGCCATCGGAGGGGAGGTTGCGTCACATGGGAAAGCTTAGCGGGGGTCTAGCTAGTGCCTTCCTAGGGACTTAGGGAGGCAAAAGTATAGTTGATGATTAAACGGACTTCAGGTGAAGTTCAATCATAATTATACGAAGGACTTGTTCGAGGATATGGAATGTATGTAGTACCCCATTTCATCGCCAGATAACGCCACATTTCGGACACATGTAGGCCGGGATACGCAAATAGCATTATAAACTGCAAAATAACTTTGTACAGCTTCCAATGTGATACTACTTTGTAGAATTCTTTCTAATACCTAGTCTACCCGCATCATTTGAAGCTTGTGAGGCTCGAACCAAAGAAAAAAAAAAAAAGTGTATATATGATTATGTGTATTTATGTGTGCGAACGGGCGTATGTATGTATATGTGTACAGTAGTAAGTGGTAACGATAATAATGTTATATATTTAATGAGGGAGGAAGGAGAGAGGGAGAAAAGGAAGAAAGGCGAATAAACAAACAAATTTAGCGAAACTGCGAGTAACTGACATATGCAAGCTCAGGTTGTTAATATGTACATACATTATGGTATTATTTTAAATTTAAGCTGTTATATTGTGTATTACTATCGCCAGTATTGCCATCTCGACTGTATTCCTTGTATTGAAATGTGCACTGTGTACATGGCGATATGTACTCTTACAAAGCCAATAAACCTATACTTAAACTAAAAGGCCGGGATCAAGCCTACTATATATTATGCAAGGTCTAGCAGGAGCTCCCCAGGATAAGGTATTCTACAACAAGAAGGTTCTACGTCCTGGTTAATAGTGTACAACTTGTTTATTATCGAGTCTTGCAATACAGGAGGACCGCTTAAGGTGGCTCCTCACTAAATCAGAACTCTGGAGTATTAAATGATATTTTAAAGAATGATTCTTGAAGGTGCAAGGAGTCTTTTCCCAAAATTTTAGACCTCGTCACCACCAAAATTGTTGAAAAAAACTAACTGGAAAATAGACTCTATAACATAGCCTCTTATGGAGGGTCGTCAAATTGGTGGCGCAGGTTGTATGATATCTCAGCAAAGATACTGTAGTTCTTAATAGAAAACTATGTAGCAGATAGAAGAAATCAGAATCTTTCCAACGACATTCAGGTACTTGGACATTACCATGGGTTTTATAGGATATTTTGTGAAAATAGTAGATAACTGTGCAAGTCCTGGAACAGATGAAAAGTGTGGGGCATCTGCTACACCGAAGAGCGGTAGCCCGCGTAGTTTGAATTGGTCAGAAAGTTGTACGTAAAATGAATAGAAGTTGTGGGGAATCGTAATTATAATAAAAATAAATGAGACGCTGAACTAAGAAAATAATTTAATGCGGGGCTGACTTATGTACTTTTTTGACTAATAGATAAAATTAATAGAATATATCACGATAAAGTTAGGACACGGTTGTATTTACTCGTCACTAATAAATAACTTGTAGATTTTTTCTAAAGTTTTTTTGTCTTTGGTCACCCGTGGCTTATTATTAGGTACTTATCGTCAGCTTATTATTATTTACATACAAGGGTTATGTTGTCAGATTTGTATATATACGTCTGCTCGAGTCACTGTATTGTACGATATAGGTCAACGGTGTAGATGTGACTAAACTTTTTTTGAAGGGACTATAGGTACCTATCCATTTTTAGTCAAGAACCTCCACAGCCAATGAAAAGCTGTGTTGCAGTATGCTTACTCTTCTTGTGGGATTTATAGTGAGGAGCCACCTTAAGTGGGCGGCCGAACAAGCACTGAATGTGGTGCGGTACATGGTGACATATACTGATATACTGTATAGACTAGGGATTTACTACTGCTCCGCTAGTGACTTAAGGTTGAATACCCCACAGTACTCCCCCCAAGTTATGACAATAACTTCATTAACAAAAATTAAATGTTTTAAACAACAATTGGGAGAAGTAGTGATAACGCATAACGATTTAACATATTATAATGACAGAAGAAACAGTCTATCGCGTAATCGCGATTTTAAAATACATAATCTCTTATACGAGGACATTTACAGCATTTTCAGTCTCTCGATTACTCGAACTGTACAACGTTTAACAACTTATTACAAAAATAAATGTCATTATAACCAACAATACATTTGTCTTATTAATATAAAAATACTTGGTTTTTATCAGTGTTAAGCACTACCTTTTTCGTTAAACTATTAACGTCTTTTTTATTTGAATACGTTTAAAGAATATGGCGCACTTCCGGAGCCTGCTTAGGCAGTGCAAAGGTCTCCGGAAGTGGTGGAGGCTGCAGGTCTTCTTGAATAAAGTGAGCTGGCTTAAGCAATTCGGTCGAGACTGTTTTAGACGAACCGTTAACGACAATCTTATAATCCTGATCGGAAATACGCTCGATGATTTCGTGAGGGCCAGAGTTGGGACGCTCGAGAACCTTCCTGGAGGGCGGAGCTTTCAGAAATACGTACGTGCAAGTACGCAAATCCTTATAAAAAAATGTACGCGATTTGAAACGATGCGTGACAGGAACGGGTTTAATGTTCCACATGTGCACTCGAAACTCCTCCAAGAAGAACTGAGGATTCGGCCCGAAATCGTCCGGAAGACAGAACTCACCGGGCACCCTAAGAGAAGTACCACACAAAAAGTCAGCAGGCGAAGCCTTAGAGTCAAGACGCACAGCTGTTCGCAAACCAAGCATAACCGTCGAGAGCTGCCCAAGCCAGTTTTTATTGTTATGGCACATTAAAGCCTTCTTTAGATCCCGATGCCAACGCTCGATCATACCGTTTGCTGCAGGATGATATGCAGCCATCCGAATCCGCTGAACGCCCAGGAGCCTCAGAAGCGCCTTGAAGATTTGCGATTCGAATTGGGGGCCTTGGTCGGTGGTAAGAGTACGAGGGGTACCGAAACGAGCGATCCAATTATCGAAGAAAGCTCGCGCTACAGTAATTGCTGAGATATCCTTGAGCGGCACGGCTTCCGGCTAACGAGAAAACCTATCGATCATCGTAAGGATGTACGAGTAACCCTCGCAGCTGGGAAGTGGGCCGACAATATCCATATGGATATGTGTAAAGCGACCGTCTGGAGCGACAAAGGTACAGGGGTCATTTTTAACGTGGCGAGAAATCTTTGAAGACTGGCAGTCAACACAGGTCTTGCACCAAGCTCTGATGTCAATATGCATTTTAGGCCAAACATACCTTTGTCTGATGATATTATCAGTCACTTCGGCCCCGGGGTGTGCAGGACTGTGAAAAAGATCGAACACTCTCCTACGAAGGAGTTGGGGGACATACGGACAAAGTACACTTCCTGACACGTCACAAAACACTTTATGGTGGTCCTGACCCCTCTCGACGCTCTTAATAACCAGCGAGTGCTTCTCAGCGCCTTCCAACAACCCAGCCAACTCGGGATCTGCCTTTTGAAGCTGAGCCAACTCAAGTAAGTTGAACTCAACAGGAAGACGTATAAGATCGACACGCGAAAGAGCATCAGCGACCGAGTTCTCGATACCGGCAATATGTCGAATGGAAGTAGTAAGTTGCGAAACAAACGAAAGTTGTCTGCACTGAGGAAGTGAAGCCTTGTCAGCGCGCTGCTAAAAAGCATGAATAAGGGGTTTATGGTCAGTAAGAATATAAAACTCTATTGCTTCTAAAAAATACCTAAAATACTTGGTTGCTTCATACACGGCAGTCAGCTCTCGATCATAAGTGCTGTACCGGGTCTGCGCTGGCGTAAACTTTCGCGAGAAAAAACCTAAAGTTCTCCAGCGCTTGCCCTGACGCTGCTCGACAACGGCTCCCATTGCCAGATCCGACGCGTCTGTAACCAGACGAGTTTCGGCTCCGATAGCGGGCTGGCTCAAGAGAGCAACACCAGCCAAATCCTCCATAGCCTTTTCAAATGCGGCGTCCGCCTCTGGCGTCCACGCGATCTCACGCTTATCGTTCTTCACCGAACCGCGGATATAATCATTCAGAGGAGCCTGCGTCTCAGCCGCGTGGGGAATACCGCGGCGGTAGGTGTTAACCATCCCCAGAAACCGACGCAGCTTGACTACCGCCTTCGGCTTCGGGAAATTCAAAACCGCCTGAACGCTATCAGCTGAAGGTTTGGAACCGTCACCATTGATAACGTACCCCAAAAAGTTAACCCCATCCTTGACGAGCTTACATTTACCAAGATTCAATTGCAAATCGAACCGTTCAAGCCGTTCAAGGACCACACGCAGATGACCGAAGTGTTCCTGCGTGCTCGAGGAGAAGATCAAAATATCGTCGAGGTAGACAAAAACAAAGTCCAACCCCGAGAGCGCCCGATTAATATACCTCTGAAATGACTGGCAAGCATTACTAAACCCGAAAGGAGTACCAAGGTACTCAAACAGGCCAAAGGGGGTAATTACAGCCGTCTTCGGGACGTCTTCAGGCGCAACAGGAATCTGATGGTACGCCTTATGCAAATCTAGCGTGGAGAAAATGCATTTGCCATAAAGAGCGATTGCATAATCATAAAGATGAGGTATTGGGTAGCGATCGGGTTCCGTGACGCTATTCAACCTTCGAAAATCGCCGTAGACGCGCCAATAACCATCCCTCTTTTTTTTTCAGGTGCAACGGACTAGCCCAGGGTCTACTAGAATGCCTACAATAACCCTCACGAACAAGCTGCTCGAACTCCTGTTTAACAGCCTTATATTTCTCCGGAGTCAGCCTTCTGACACGCTCTGAGATGGGAGGGCCATTGGTCACAATGTGATGGAAAACATCCGGAGAACCAATCTTTTTTGCCGGTTCGTGTCCTGTAACCTCTAGGAACGTGGACAACAACTTATCTACTTCATCAGAAGACGTGACACCGACAGAAAAAGATGCGACCTGTTTAACGAAACCACAAGAAGACATGTTATTATTTGGGTCGATAAGTCTACGTTTACGAATGTCGACCAGGAGTCCAAAGTGATTGAGCAAGTCGGAGCCTATGATCGGATAAGGAACCGCGGCAACGCAAAACTTCCAACTAAACGGACTTTTAAGACGTAAGTCGACTAGCAACTGTACCTCCCCAAACGTTTGGATTGGTGTATTATTCGCGGCAAAAAGCCTAAGGTCGGTGGGCTTCAATGACCACGAAGAGTCTCTAGGAACCAATGACACCTCAGCGCCCGTATCGATAAGGAAAACAAGCCCCGACCCACCGTCACGTATATGGAGCCTTCGAGAAGGAAGTTCCTTGCCCACTGCTCCCATGCAGCGAGGACCATTTAGTTTTCCAAAGCTTCCAAGAGCACGGCGGAAAGCAACGATGAGCATTTGAACCGTATTTTTCGTGCAATCGACAAAACTTGGATTCTGAACCTGCCTTCTCGTTACTACCAACGAAAACCGACTTGGCGACCGGCCTGGATCGGCCACGCGACCTGGATCTACCTTGGCGCGTCTTTGAGGACTTAATCTCAGAAGCCAATCGGGAAATTTGGGCCTCGAGCTTCTCAAACGACGCCTGCAATGCCACGGCACTCACCTGCAATTCCGTACCTGAAGCCTCCACGAACTTATCAGCTAACGCAGCCAGCCTGTCAAGATCTACAACCTCCGAAAGTGACAAGGCGGCTTTACATTTTGCAGAAAGTTGTTCTAAAAATATAGTCTTTAATATTTCAACATCGCATCTATCATTAAGAGCTCGCAACGCATTGAGTATCAAAGATGGTTTACCATCGCTATGAACTTGGCCTTTAATAAGTTTACGTGAACGTTCCTCCGCTGAGGATCCGAAAGTAGCAATAAGTTTATCTTTAACTAACTCAGAAATGTCGGCGGGTGCAGGGTCCCGTGTCATAATCTCCTGGATCACCTGAAGGGCTTCCAGGTCCAGCTTTTCAGCAAAAAAATCGGCCTTTGTCACTGAATTCCAAATCCCAGCATTACGCAGAGAAATTTCGGCCTGCAAAAACCAGGTCTGGGGGTTATCTCGGCAAAAATTCGGAATTTTAGGCTGTCGGTACAGAGCCGCAACCCTCGCATCGGAACTGTCTCTATTTTGACTATCCGTGTTTCCCGGAGTAGCTTGTAGGCGTACTACTTCTGCTCTAGCAGCCGCAAGGTCAGCCTCAAGCTGTTGAACTTGGTCTTCTGTAACCATTGCGATAGTTTGAAGGACAAATACAATTTGTCTAACCTTGCACACGCAGGTGCAGTACACACAGTAAAAATTCTAAAAACTTCGCACTTGCGAAAAATTAAAATCACTTCGCAAAATAATGTAGCAAGAAAACGCGGGTTAAAAACTTCAATGCAAAAACGCGTAGCTAAAAGCTGGAGTAACTAGAGCTATATATACATATAATTATGTACAGATATATACAAAGGAGTAAACAAAAAAACTTTTCGAAAAAAAATGTCTTTTTTTTTTTTTTGTTAAAAAAATAATATCGCTCACGCAAAACGCTCCACTAATTACCTGATGGGCAGAGCAGTATAACATTGATCATCAACCTGGAGAGTATGAAAACACGTACACCGGTTTTTAAAATTATAAAATACTTTAAAAATTAACTGGAGGAACTAAAACTTACTACAGTATAGATAACGCAACTTATAAAGGAGGTTATAAATCGGACAATAATATTGACTTAAATTTACCGCTAAAAATGTTGAAAAATATTCGTGAAGGATAACCACCTCATAAACTAAATCTAAAAATTAGTTTGATAGTGATGCTACTTAGAAATTTAAGTATATCAGATGGACTGTGTAATGGAACACATTTACAAATGACACAATTACTACAGTATAATACAGAAAGAGAAATTGTTCAGTTTTGTACCTGAATATTTGCCGACAAACCTTTTCTAAATTCAAATTGCGTCACGTTCGTTATTCTTATATTAAAGTTGAAGGAATTTTCCGATCATACGCCTTTATCATCGCGTACATTTGCAATGCCCAAGAGACCGTTTTACCTTTACTCTTGTACCTTTATTTATCAATGTACTAGAAGTTTCTACTTTAACTTTTGTCTCTATAAATATTGCTCTGCGAGCATAGTAAGTTAGTTAGCGCGCCGCAGCGGCAGAGAAAGCTTCTCTCCGCTTGCCTTCACTTGAGCACATTTTCATAATTTAAGCACTGTAAATATATTGTATATATTTTTATTGCACATTTGCGTTACATTTATTTTCCGCCGTAAACCACTTCCACCTCTACACGACTGAACTGGATTGGGAGTAGCATAAAACCCCTTCCCTCGTGAACAGAAGTAATAACTGGAAAAATTGGAAATAGAGTCTTTATTCCAAGAATAACCTTAGACACAGGAATAGTTCAACATTACCTTCAATTTTCTATCGTTGATGCATTCACTATGACAATAAACAAATTTCAAGGTCAAAGTTTCGATAATGTAGGTTTGTATTTGAAAAAACCCTTATTTTCTTATGGTCAAGATTATATGTGGCTTTATCAAGATACAAAAATAAAAATCATTTATTTATTCAAGGAGAAAGAGAAAAAAATACAGAAACAGAAATTTTTACACAATTAATCAACTTCATTCTATAATTGTCATAGATGAATTGAGAAAATTTATGGCAAAAAGTGTAAAGTTTTTATATTTATGATTATTTCATCGTTTAACAATAATACATGACATGAATCTTGAGTTTTTCAGATTACAGAATCTCTAATTTTTTTAACAAAATTTATTGTAACATAATAGCTTAATATACATGTTATAAAAAAATTATTTTACATTTTTAAAACATTTGGTTAATTTTATTATCTTTTATATTCTAAATTGTAGTTGTAAAATTAAATTTTTATTTATTGATTTATAAAATTAGAATACAACAATAGTTTTTTTACAGCACGTTCACGTCGAAGGAATAGGTAAAAGACAAACGAGTTTTTTTTAATTAGGATAATAAATAATATTTATAAATATAAGTATAAGTTATTTACATATACAATAAATATATAAATTGATAATATTTATTATTTTCCTAATTAAAAATTGGGTACGGGAAGTTCTGTCTCTTCGTGGTTATGATATACAGCTGAATTTAATAGGTTATTCACTTAACCTTTTTAAATAAGGCGGTACTTCCACGTTTATTATTATTTAATAATAATGTAATGATTTGATTTGTATATGTAAATGTATCATGTCATGTATGTACATATAAAAAAAATTGAATAATGTTACATTATTTGAAAATAATAGTATAACACAAAAAAAGTTTAATGCACCGAGAACTTTCTACTTATTAATAAATTAAAACACTTTGATGATAATTATATTACGATGTATTGTTTATTAATATTAATACATGATTAAACATGAATTCTATACTTCATGAATATGTATGAAGTCCATCTATTTGCCTCCTTGGCCATGTGGAAAAATAGATAAAAAGTATTATTTTGCAAACTACGTATATAATTAAATATATTGGATATAGGAATGATTTGTAGTAAGTAGAAAAATTGTGGGGCTATAAGAAAATTAGTGTAGGAGGTCCGTGAGGGGACAAGAAAAATGGCGTGGGGGGCTGTGGAGAGACAGGAAAATGGTGTGGGGGGCTGCGTGGGGGGTCGAAGGAAAAAGTTAGAAAATGCCAAATTAACGATAAGAATGGTCGAATTTTAGCTTATGTGGGGGGGGGCTGTGTGGGGGGTCTGGGGGGCTGTGGAGAGATATGTGGAATGCCCTACACAAATAACTATATAATATAGGGAGATATATATCAATTAAAATTAAAAATACCTGATTATAGTCGGTAATATCCATATTTACAGAGTCCACCTCACAATGTTCAAGCTCTTGCAAAGGAAGTCTCTTACATACATTTATAGAAAAAAAAATTTAACCTGCATAAATATTAATTTTTCATATTATTCATGTATATGCAGAGTTCAATAGATACTAAGATTGGTTTTCTGCTCGTTAATGAACATTTATTTTAACGTCGTACACGTCCCTTCTGAACTTAGATGGGCTTTATAGCTTTGTCAAATTTTCTATTTGTAAAAAAAATATGTGTCCACCAGTTTTTAAAATTTTACGCGATAGCCTTCATATATTTTTTCTTGGAAAATTCCAATTAATTAGTTAAGCTTTCTTTAGAAATAAGCTTAATGCTAACTAAATAACTTATTTACATATTTATGCGTGAATATGTCAAGAAATGAGGGTGAAATGTACTTACAAATTTATGCATACATTTATGCATACATTTATGCAGAAACAAAGGCGAAATTCATGCATAAGCATACGCATAAAGATATGCATAAAGATATGCATAAAGATATGCATAAAGATATGTATATAAACTTATGCATAAAGATATGCAGATATTTTCCATAAGGGAGTATTTTCTCTGCAGGTAGAAATTTATTCAACAATATTAAATTATGTTGAGTAGCAAATTAGAAGTCTTAGTCATTCATTGCAATCTAAAGTTTTTTGTAATGAAACAATCGTATAAGATATTTAAGAACAAACCAATCTACATTTATTTTTTTTAGCTACAGTAAGTATTAAAATGTACATACATTAATTACAAGCTCAGATGTGTAAAATCTATCAATAAAATCATAATATTTATCACATTAAAGTAAAATTATCCAAAAAAAAAAACTCTTATGGAATGTGCGAAAATATAAAATGTGGTGTTTTTTCGTACTGTATGAAATAACCCTATTGATCGTGCCCAATAAAAACCAATTAAACTTTTCCAAGTTATATTTGGATTCAAGTAAGCCAAATAGAAGTTTTTATGTTGTTTTTACACGTAATGTATTTGAGCAGAGAATTTTATTCGATTTTATTCCGTCAGACCAATAAAAATTTGTTAGAAATAGATTTACTGAAAACTATAAGTCTAACTTAATACACATTTTATATAATTTTATTGAAAAAACTGTACGTATAATTTTATATGAGCATACCAATACAACTCTAATTAGTATATATACGAATTCCCTACGTACATAAATCTTACGTCTTTATGCGGGAAATTACGTAAATTTTTATTGGAACGTATTGTATTAAACATTATTACATTTTACAAGGTTATCCTCATGATAAGGGTATTCACTTTTGTCTGGAAAACCGAGTGATTGATTGTCTTTTTTAACAATGCATGTTTGTACGCTTGTGTTTGAAAATACGGGTGCAGATACCGATACAATTCCAATTCAACTCACATTTAATGGTAAAGTATGCGAAACGCCACAAAGAATAAGCAAATAGAACTCGATAGCACTAATGCAGCTCTGCGAACTCCGCGAGCAACTTGCTAATTTCGACTTAAAAAAAATACCCAAAACTGTGGAATCGTTAGCAACGTTTGCAACCGCTTTGTAAAAAACTGTCGGATCAAGCAGTTTTGCAAAAAAAAATAAATTTGATACCGTCGTGCGAGAGACATAAAAAGTATCTCATCCACCCTTTGTAGTGTGTCTATACTATCAAAATTGATATCGATCGTTTGCAATTTAATTGTCGTTTATGTTGAACAGTTGCAAATTGTCATATTTTTATGTATAGCAGGTAAAATAATTATTTTTGTCGAATGTGGAATGTGCGATTTTTTCTCAATACAATAATACATAATACGTATTGCTGCGCATGCGCCGTGTATACAGTTCCACTAGCGATGGGATATAGTTCCGGCCAGATTTGGGAATTCTCTAGGACCCAACCTCTCTGACGTGGGAAATCACTAGATCAAAAAAAAATTAGTACCAAAGGTGACGCGCGAGATTCAAATAAGGTCCAATAACACAAGCATCCATCACCTGATGACCCGGGGCGCTCACTGGCCACTCTTTTAAATAAATAATTATTAATAACACCAGCGCCTGTCACCTGATGACCCACGGCGCTTACTAGCCACTCTTTTAAATAAATAATTATTAATAACACAAGCGCTTATCACCTAAATACCCGGGGCGCTTACTGGCCACTCTGTTAAATAATCAATTAATAATAACACAAGCGCCTATCACCTTTTGACCCGGGGCGCTTACTAGCTACTATTGAATAATAAATTATCAAGTAATTACAAGAGCGCCAATTAAAAAGATCTTTGTCGTACTAGATAGGCAATCAAAATTGTGATATAATTAATGTGTTATCGATCAACTTTTTATCATTTAATAGTGTTGCAAACAAGTGTCCTGGATCCTCAGGAAGAAGGTGCTTGACATACTTATTAATAATTATTTATTTACTAGATTTGCAATTAGCGCCCCAGGTAATACGGTGATAGGCGCTTGTGTTATTTATTAATAATTATTTATTTAACAGAGTTTCCAGTAAGCGCCCCGGGTCAAAAGGTGATAGGTGCTTGTGTTATCAATAATTATTTATTTAACAGAGTGGCCAGTAAGCGCCCCGGGTCATCAGGTGATAGGCGCTTGTGTTATTTACTAATAATAATTTATTTAACAGAGTTGCCAGTAAGCGCCCCGGGTCAAAAGGTGATAGGCGCTGGTGTTATTAATAATTATTTATTTAAAAGAGTGGCCAGTGAGCGCCCCGGGTCATCAGGTGATGGATGCTTGTGTTATTGGACCTTATTTGAATCTCGCGCGTCACCTTTGGTACTAATTTTTTTTTGATCTAGTGATTTCCCACGTCAGAGAGGTTGGGTCCTAGAGAATTCCCAAATCTGGCCGGAACTATATCCCATCGCTAGTGGAACTGTATACACGGCGCATGCGCAGCAATACGTATTATGTATTATTGTATTGAGAAAAAATCGCACATTCCACATTCGACAAAAATAATTATTTTACCTGCTATACATAAAAATATGACAATTTGCAACTGTTCAACATAAACGACAATTAAATTGCAAACGATCGATATCAATTTTGATAGTATAGACACACTACAAAGGGTGGATGAGATACTTTTTATGTCTCTCGCACGACGGTATCAAATTTATTTTTTTTTGCAAAACTGCTTGATCCGACAGTTTTTTACAAAGCGGTTGCAAACGTTGCTAACGATTCCACAGTTTTGGGTATTTTTTTTAAGTCGAAATTAGCAAGTTGCTCGCGGAGTTCGCAGAGCTCACTAATGCACTATGGACACTAAGTACTTTGGGTGGGGGGGGGGTAGCGGGACAAGGGGATGCCACAACAGGTGTTCTGTGGGTGGGGAAACCACTCGGGAAAAACCTGTCCCGGAACGGCCCGGAGCATCACCCGAGTTCCGACCGGGTGTCTATGCCTAAATGCCTATATGAGCATTCTGGCGATCTCAGTGAGGGACAACTTCTCTCACTCGGCGGCGCTACCTGTAATAAGCGCATAGCGAATACTATACTTTTTACTGCTTTTGCATCACCATTCCACAGACATGTGCGACCACGGCCTAAAAGTCAGATTGACTTCGAGTGATTGATCGTGTTCGTGCTTCCTTGCTTCATCGTTATACAGAAACGAAATCCACATTTACAGTATTTCTTAATAAGCATCCATATGAAATAATACAGTTGTTGTTTCAATCATAAGTTTCCAATTAACCTACTCAGTATATTGTACTTATAAAATTATTTGATTTTTTTTCTGTGATTTCGTGTTTTAACCTGCATATTGGAATTTCGCAAACAATCAACTGGCTCCATGATCTTTGTGGTTCTACATAGCGACGATAATGTTGATGAACAGAGTGAGGCAAATGGAGTCGAAGACGAACAAAATAATACAAACGAAGATGAGATAAATGAAGCATTAGATGATGAAGATATATCAGACGGAGATGCGTAAATAAAATAAATATAATTTAGTGAAACATGATAAAGAGCAAAGTAATATATAAGAGAAGTAAGTTCATACTAAAGTATATTATATTCGTTTGATAATCTGCGCAAACCCAAAAATTAAAGATTGACGTATGTTGTCACATATTAAGAAAATGGCGACTTTATTTATTACTTGATGCCAAAGTTAATTCTTCTTAGATGTTTGTAAGTTATTCTACGGTTGATGAGTTACCTCTTATTATTACAACGTGTTTACTTAAACCAGTGATGGTTAAATGGTTTTTTGTGGAAAATAAGCTATAAGTACAAATTTGATACATAAAGTTATTTACTAGCGATTGAGATGTTTGATGAATAGTATAACAAATAAAAAGGATAATCTGAGCAAACTAATTTCAGTAAAAATCATACTTCTAAACAAGTAGTAGAAAATTCATGTACAATAATTATTAACAAAGCATCAAATGAAAATTTTACTCATGTATTTCTGATGAATGATAAAATTTACCACCAAAATCGATACAACAATTTTCTGTTGGAGAAAGTTTTTTTAAAAGCACTAATATGTCTTATTGCATAAAATCTGTGCATAATAACAACAATAATTTTTTACGAAAAATATTACAAAAATCAAATTAGTTACATTTTTTTTTACCCATCATAATTTCAATTTTCAAAGTTACATACTTACTATAATAAATAACAAAAATGAGAAATAGGAAAACTAAAAATACACAGAAAAAAATGCAATCCAATAAAGTATATGCAGTTTGACAGTTACTTGTTTGAGTCTGAACTAAAGTTCATTGTTGTAAGTTATTGATAAGTTATTCTTAAGATGTTTTCTCAATGTGTTCAATTAAACTAGAGCTGATTAAATAGTATTTTGCGGTAAATAAGCTTTATTATGCATTCGAGACTTGAAATTACTCATTAGTATTTGATATTAGTTTTTAGAATGTTATAATTAAATATTATAAGATATAAAAAAAATGTAGAAATCATAATTTCAGTTCAAGTCATACTTTTGGATCTTAGAGTGATAAGTAGATGAATTACTTATAAAAAATATGTACTAAGTATCGAAAAATAATTTGCATATTTGTTTCTAACATGTGAAAAAATTTATTATATAAATAAATTTTATATAAGTGAAGTGTTTTTATATGCAGAAATAAATAAGCTTTGATATGTATTTGAGACTTGAAATTACTTATTAATGTTTATTATAAGTAGTCCGACTTGTTTGATTATGAACGTGAGTTCAAATACAATGTGTAAAGTAATAAAATTACGGTAAACGTATATAATTGCAGTCGCTGACAAATAAGTGTTTTTTTGTGGTTCTTGTTGTATCGGACCGCACGTATAAAAACTAATAAATTTACAGTTCAACAAAATATTGTAGTGTCTTTTCATTTCTTTACCATGAGGCCGTATAATGTAGTTTGTATTGGATATTACAGCCATGAACAGAATAATTTGAATTTAATATGGGTCGTTCTGTATTTCTCCACATCAATTAGAACAGCAATTCCGAACCGAAATAAATGTATTAATAACAATTGCTTTTTCTCAGATTTCGACATGTAGAAGGGCAGCTATCTCAAAAAAAAAAAAACATTTTAAATCTTGTACTGCTACAAAATATTTATAAATACACATTCCTAATTAATGTTCCATGCATTTATAAATAAAATTAGAAAGTATATGTGATAAATCAAATACGTTCCAATAAAAAAAAAAAATAATACAAACACGCATTTGGGCCGTACCTCTAAATACTTTAGTCTTTTACACTTTTCGCTTAATCGGTCTGAACATATAAGAACCAATGAGTTTATGATTGAAGTCTGAAATCTTAGTCTATTTAAATATATTCATAAAATACATCCGTGTGACTTTAATATAAATATATATATATATATGTACATATTTATATGTCAATGCTACAAAAACATTTCAGATAAAAATAGCTACTTCTTGGTTTTTCCACATAAAGAATGACAGCGATTTTTAATGCAGGCCTATTTAAATTCGCGATTCCAAAAAAAATCCAATAAAAAATCTATTTCTCACAAGTTACTACCGACAATATCATTAAGTAGTTTTACTTGAGAAATCCATTACTTGCAGATAAAAAAACCTCTCGCTAAAATTTATTTTTATCGTACCTTATAAAATACCATAGAATCTTCTTCTTGTATTCATCATTTTGGATTAAGCATATAAAAACGAATACTTCTAAGATTTTATTCGGATATCTCAGTACATTTTTTTTTTCTTCGCGCAAAACCGCATTAAAAACTAACTAGTTTATATTTGACATTCCTTATACGTACATATAAAAACTAAATTTGTATTATTCTTTATTGGATATTACGGGTGCAGATACCGACTACAAGTGAATGGACATTTTTTTTATCGTTCTTTATTGGTCACGATCAATAGGGAAGATCTTGTTAAGAATTTAATCAAAATTACAAATTAGGGAATTGTTCTATCAATCTTATTGTTCTGAAATACTAATCTTGAATGCATGAATCGAAAGAAAAAAAATTGTTTTATTGTTCAAAATGAAACTGTATAACGTATGCATGGAGGGATTAAAAAAATGTAATTGTTTGAATTTTCCCTAAGTAAAACTAAAATATGTATAAGAATATTTTTTTCACCTGAATAATACAACAATCTGCTTAAAAAAATCAAGAAATCGTCAAGAGGTATGACAACCTTAAAAAGCTATGACGATTGTTTTTCCCAAGCCATCGTAACAATATGAAAAAGTAATCCTTCTGAGTCCTGAATCATTGACATCGGTCAAAAAGTCTGAGATCACACACATGCAAGCATACGAATACGCACATAAAGATTTGTATGATCTACGAAGTACTTAGTTCGTTATCAATGTTACTATCATTCAAATTATTACCTTTAAAATTCTGAATTAGCCTTGCCAGCTGTAACTACTAACGTAATAAATTATTTAATAGTCAGTTGTTGCGTAGGATTTTCTATGTGCATGACACAGTATTAAAAATAGAATTTTTTTAACGTGCCCGAAAAAAAAGTGTTGACAATATTCATAAATTAAAATGAAAGTTGCAATAAGAAATTGAAATAGAATACTGAATTATAATAAAAAAAAAAAAAAAATCTAATGGCAATCAGAATTGAACCCCAATTCACCAAAATATGCCGTCAAAGGCATAAGCCCTAGCCATCTCAGCTATTCAAACTTCGGACCTCATACAACCTAAAGTCACATATGTTCATTGATACCCTCTGGAGCTTGGCCTACAGTTCATAGCGGTTATGATAAGTAAAAACGATAATTTATATTTAAGGTGCTTATAGCCATACTATCAACCTCAAAAAATATTTCAAGCTAAATATTTTTTCAACGTACTTTGATACGCAGTACTAAACGAAAATCCAACGTATAAGAAAAACTAAAAAATAAATGCCTTGAAAGTCTGAGCTTCCAATTGCGTAAGCATTTATTTGTATGATTTAATTTTCGAAAAATAATATGGCTAGCCTCTCTTAAGCTTTCATATGTTATAGAGAATTGTTAAATGAAAGAATAGGTTTTTTATTTTATAAATATTAGATGTAAAATCTTTTTTTTCTCTATTTCCCCTTAATTTCTAAGACCTTATTTAAGAAGTTAGTATATAGCGAGAAAGAATCGTCACTTTTTTTCGCTATGATATACGCGAGTATATAGTTATATAGCTGTAGTCGGCATTTCCATGCACCACTCCTCTCTCCGTAGGCACATATTCAGTATACCCCTTCCACGCGTCTCCAAAGTATGTGCCTACATGCCCATTTCCACGCGAATCCGTAGGCACACACACGGTACATCCCCTCCACGCTTCTCAAATAAAAAAAAAGAATGTGTGCCTGGTTCGACCGCTTGGCCGCGATGGGGCGCTCGAAAAAGTGGCCAAAAGTGAACTCACGCCGTAGCAATGTAGCATAGTAGCATTGCAGTCAGCAATCTCTCTACTAATCTTTGGTTCATGCTTGTTCATTCGTTTTTTTAATATGCACTAAATAAAATATGAGTGAGAAAATTTAACGACTTAAAGGAAAAATTTTAAGAGCGTGCAAATTTTGAGAAAAAAAAATTAAGATTAATATACTTAGTATGATTACTACGAGTACGAATACAAGAGAAACAAATAACGAGCGTTAGGCTGATTTTCAAGTGAATTAAGGGAGTATCCCCTTATGTATAATATCGTCAGGATTTTTATAATATTTGAAATGTAAGGAATTAATTGCAAGACAAAGCTCCAGTTAAAATTTTAAGACTGTTCACAGCTTTGGAAGCGAGTTATATACTAACGAGAATGTATCTTTCAATTTAACATGGTATCTATAAATGAGTGCATTCATTTTTTGCCTCTTCATCTGTTAATATGTCAATAAATAACGTCAAGATTGAAGTCATATGGTTTTATAAGAAGAACACATATAAGAATCATGTTAGTGCTCTTTAAATAACCATTCAGGGAATGTAAAGTTACTACTAAATGAAAAAATAAACAAAAAACTAGGTTAAAATTCATATGTACATGTATACAACGCATTAAAAATTATGCTGGTATTATAGTTTTCTACAGCGCATCTATAGTAAATGAAGGGCTGGATACTCCCTTAAGTACGAACAATTCCGCGATGATGATCAAGACGGTATTTCTGAGTTCGTAGCTATAGTAGTAATGATGTAAAAATAAAAAAAATTAGATTTGACACAATTCAATCATCATTTTTCTGTATTTATTTAAAAATTAAACATTGTATATTACTAAACAGTGTTCCATACCCAGCTGAAAATTTGTCACAAGGTCTCACATAAGTTCTTGCGTAATTTCTTATGTAAAAATCTTATGTAAGTTCTCATATAAGTTTGTTTAACAGAACTTGTGTCAGAACTTGTACACGAACTTGCATTTGCTTTTCAACTAAGAACTTACATAAGATCTTATGTTATTTCTTATGTAAGTTCTTATAAAAGTTCGTGTATCAGTCGTTTCAACGTATTTAATTACTACCTATCTAGATACATAAATGGTGGATTTAAAAATATTTCTGCATAAAAGCTGTTAGAATTGCTAATATAATTAGTATATACAAAAAAAAGCATCTCTTTCCTCCACTAAGGGGAATTAAACCTGATCCAGAGACTCTCTAGTCATGTGTCTTATACCCACTTGGCCAGAGTGAATTCAATACATTGGAAAGAATTGACGTCCTCATAAGGTACATCTGATACCAACATCGATGTTATTAAGTCCTCAAGTTATTATTGCTTTTTACAATCTCTGATACTAGTTAAGAAACGTTGTTCCACTTTTTATTTAAATCAAATACTTTCTTAAAAAACTTTATTTCATGTATAAACTTATATTTTAAGAATTCATATCATTTTTTGAATAATGTAGAAATAAGAGAGAAATTATTTTTGCTGCTGGTTTTCGATACCAACATTAAAGTATTGAAGATAATAAGTTAATCCTCAACTTTGTTGTAGCAATTGCAATTAATTACAATAAATTTATTACACTTTTAAAAATAGATTAATTTTTCCTTAGAATGAAAAGTATACATAAGTATGTTCAAATAAAATCTATTAGATTTATTGTCGAGAAACGCATTATCAGACTTCAAACAATTTTGATATGTATATTTATAAAATGTTTATTAACCAACGAGGTAACCAAGGTAGTAAATGTTATCCACAAAATAAAAAAACAAACATTGGTTTTTTAGAAGTACCTTAGTAGGACGTCAATTCTTTCCCTTATATCGTGTCCACTCTGGTCAAGTGGGTAACACACTTGGCTGGAGATTCTCCGGACCAGGTTCAAAACCCCTTGGTGAAGGTAAGAGATGTTTTATTTTGGTATTTACTAATTCATATTAGCTGTTCTAACAGTTTTTATGCAGAAAAAATGTTAAAATTTACCGTGTACGTATGTAGATAGTAATTAAATACATTTGAACGACTGGTTCACGAACTCTTATGAGAACTTACATAAGAAATTACATAAGATCTTATCACGGAAAGACCGAGATCATTGAAAATCCCCTACTACATTCAGTTACGAGTTTTTAATAGCTTGGTAAGGTTTTTTCCCGTACCAGGTCCGTCTAAAACCTAACACGGAAAGACCGAGTTCATTGAAAATCCTCTACTATACTTAGTTATGAGTTTTTCATAGCTTGGTACGGTTTTTCCCGTACCACGTCTGTCTAAAACCTACGCTCAAGTATGTTATGTAAAATCTCCTTCTACTGCGTTAGGTATAAGTTTATATGAACACGAAGTACGGTATTATCTCTTGTAAATAAATAAGTAATTGAATAATTTTACTCTCATGAAAAAATATTAGTGAGACATTGTAATTTCCAACTCACTAAAATATTTGTAACAAAGTCATCCATGATCAACTTTGAGGTTACTTTTGATATTTATAGTAACAACATTAACAATTCATCACTGCACCAGTATCCTAATTAACTGTTACTTATTTTTTTAACGCTGGTACATACATTTATTATGATAAAAATAATATTACAATGAATATGGATAATTTTTAATGTACCTACAGGTATATTAAAAATGCATACCACAAGAAAAAAAAACTGCTCTGCGCACTATATAGTACGTCGTAAACACCTACTGGATACATCTATTTTTCATATATAGCTACAGTTGGTAAGGGAAAAAACCGTACCACCGTCACTAAATACTTGTACTAATATCTTAAAACCTATGTACTTGGCACGAAATTTAAGACCACTTAAGGTGACACTAAACATTCTTGTGTTAGTAAGCAACAAATATAACATTGGTGTAGTATTTCGTACGATCAAATATTGTAGTAGGGGATTTTCAATGATCTCGGTCTTTCCATGTAAGTTCTTGGTTGATAAGCAAATGTAAGATCGTGTACAAGTTTTGATACAGGTTCTATTTAAAGAACTTATATGAGAACCTACATAAGAACATATGTAAGAAATTACATAAGAAACTATATAAGAACTTGTATAAGAACTTATGACAAATTTTTAGCTGGGTAAAGCAGTGATAATCTGCTTGTAAGATTTTTCCTTATCATTTGCTAAAATTATTCATCGTTGTTTTCCATTTGCTAAAATTATTCATCGTTCCAAAAGCGTTGAAAATACATATACATACCATGATGTAAAAAGATAAGGTGTGGTGTTGCGCATCCATTTTTATTGACCAATCAGGAACGCTTCCATCGCACTGCCTCTATTGAAAATAACCACAATTGTAAGCCACATGGAAAAACTACATGGTAAAACCATGTGGTTTTATCATGTGGTTTACCATGTGGTTTTTTGTCTCAAATCACCACGTGGTTTTTAAAAACCATGTGGTTTTTTGAAACCATGTTCTTTTTCCCAACCATGAGGTAAGTGCTGTTTATTTTATATTTTTCGAAATTAAACAATTTTTTTTATTCGTATTACAAAATTAAACAACTGTTTGATTATAAAAACATTTATTTTCAAAGCCAAATTTTTTTTTATTCTCTCATACAACGTTTGACGGAAATATTTATATCTGTGACGAAATCTAATCAATATATCGTGCTGCAAAAATTGCTCGCTTGACTCGATCATTGGTTGATATAGAAGTTACTGGAAGGCCAGAGAATACGAAAATTGGATATTGTACTACAGTGTACCTATCCTCTCTCTTTTTCCACATATGGCACCGTACGTAACGCATTGGTCTGATTTTGTAAATGCATTTTATATTTTAAACAAAGATTGCATAAGCCGCTCAGAAATAGATGATGCAGATAAAATGTTAAAAAAATTTGTTGCTTACACAGAAATCTACTATGGACAGAGGGCTATGCATTACAACATTCATCAGTTAATTCATGTAGGTCGTAGAGTTGTTAATTGGGGTCCTCTGTGGTCTCACGTAGGTTATTCTTTTGAGACTGGAAACGGGATATTAGTTCGCAAAATTCAGGCTGCAAAAGGTATGATACATCAATTATGTAGAATAATCAATATAAACAAGTGTAAACATGTGTTAAAAAATCAAGTTATGATGTCAGAAGAATCACAAGTATGAAAATTCATCTCATATATATATGGAGGTAAAAACAGCTAAAACGATGACAGTCAAGTTATCATCCATAAGATACTTTAGAGCATTCAAAAAAATTAGCTCTAAATGGGTCCGAGATTTAAATTTATCTAGCCATGAAGCTCGTTCATACAGAAAAATCGTTATGAATCAGTGTGTTTTTACATCATGCAAGAATAGAAACATCAGATCTAATAACTCTGTTGCAATTACAAAAGAAGGTCTGTATATACAGCTGAAAGAATTTTTAGTAGACGAAATTTCTGGCAAAGAGCTCACATTACATGTCACATTTTTCAAGTCGAAAAACTTTCAGGATTTTCTAGTGGTCTAAATAAAGTCGTTTCACGTTCAACTAATGTACATTCTGTAGACACCAAAGACATCGACAGAATTTGTGTATTTATCAAGTGCAAAGATACAAAGTATGTATGTGCAGTTCCAAATCTATGTTCTTTCTAATGCATTGTAAATCGATTAGCAACGCAAAAAATAATGTATTCACCATAATTTCATTAAAGTATTTCATGCACATCATGTGAAATGTTCATCACTAGTTTATGTATATGTATAGTTTAAAGATTACGTTAGTAGGTACTAATGAGTACGCAAAATTTAATTGATCACATGAGTACTTTGAACATATTATTTATTACTTTATTCCTAAATAAATAATTAATAAAATTTTTTTGCAATAAATAATTACTAGGTTTTCAATAATTAAAGAAAAAAATTTAAAGTTATCCATTTTCAACCAAAAATACAAGAAAGAACAAACATTTTTTAAATTAATCTAGCATAAATTTTTTTTTTAAACCACATGGTTTTTAAAAACCACGTGGTGATTTGAGACAAAAAACCACATGGTAATCCACATGGTAAACCACATGATAAAACCCCTTGGTTTTACCATGTGGTTTTTCCATGTGGTTTACGATTGTGGTTATTTTCAATAGAGCCATGTCTGTCTACGAATTTCAAAAGCTTTTAAAATATAAAGCACATTAACATCAAGAAACTCGTAAAACAATACATATTTTTTATTTCAATTATATTTCCATTCCAGTTGCTTTAGTGATCAAACGCACAATTAGTGAATATTAACTCAGTAAAAACTGACTTAATAGGTAATCATTCATCAATTGACGTACATGTATATTCATACGTATGACTATATCTATGTATGTGTCTCACTTCGAGGTGGATGCGAGAGATAGGTTTTAGTTTCAACTTTGGCCACCTTGTTTCATTGTATAGGCTCTTTGGCGCTGCAGTACCTCATACCAGCAGGCAGTCGATGCGCGACGCGAAAAAAGACTCAACTGTAACGTTATCATACCCATCGTTCCGCTAAAGTTAACGATTGCGAATAATTTTTTAAATGCAAAATGGGTATTTGTTAGTAAAGTGTGCAAGTTTCAGAGTTTTACGCTTTTCACCGTCGCATAGGGATTTTTTAAAAAAAAAAACCTAACTTGGCTCCACATGGTCGTATCATAAAAATTTTTTTTTTAAATTCGTAAAAAAATAAGTACAATGCATTGCAGTTAGTTATATACGTGCAATTATCAAAATACGTAAAAAAAAATGCAAAAAACCGATAGAAAAAAAAAGTACTTTTTTCGGAGTCCGATTTCGGCATGAATAATTAAAAAATTTTACTTACTACAAACATTGCATGATAGAATAAGTCTAGACGAAGAGATTAAGCCCTGAAAAATTGCTCCAGCATTATTTCCTGACGTCTATTGAAGTTTTTACGAAAGGTGTTTTTTTTCGAAAAAATGCGATATTTCGAAAAATTTTTAATATTTTTGGCTAAAAAAACAACTAAAGGTTTGTGAACTAAGAACTCATAATTTGACCAAATACCAACTTTAAAATCTCAAAAAAAAAAAAAAGTTATTAACAAATTAAAAAAAGACGATTTTCGATGGTTTTTTCAAGTTTCCTCAGCAACTACGCATTCAAATTATATCCAACGCGCGTTACTCGATTGGTTTTTTTAAGATCTACAACTTTGTCATTTAACTTTTCGGCATTGGAGGTCAACTTTTTTTTCAAACGCGAAAAAAGTGATTTTCGGACTTTCACAAATTTTTTAGGTTAACTCAGCCACTGAATAACCGAAAAAACAAAACGCTATGTTTCTTGAATCATTTTCTTCTATATCAACGTATTTTTTGTTTACTGTTAACAATTATGTCAAATTTAACATTGAGCCTTCGTAGATTAATTGGCCTACACAGGCTGTGTTCGCCTAAGGCTTGGTTTGTTATTAAGTCTGTTAAGGTCACGTGATAATTCATCATAAGTGCAAGGGAGACAGCATGATGTCACTGTCTCACTCGCACTCATCATAGATTCGTTCACCTTACAATCCAGGGACGGTCGGGGACAGTGTGGGCGAGTCGGAGACGAAAGTGAACAAGTGCTCAACTCCGATAGTCCGCGATCGTCCTTGACCGTACGCGATGCGCCGTTGTACACGTTAGGTTAGGTTAATGCTGTATGTAAACAATAATTCGTAAATAAAGAAGTGCAAACACAAAAAAGTTTGTTTACTTTTTGCAATAACCTAACCTAACGTGTACAACTGCCCATCGCGTACGGTCAGGGACGATCGCGGACGATCGGAGAAGAGCACTTGTTTACTTTCGTCTCCGACTCGCCCACACTATCCCTGACCGTCCCTGGATTGTAAGGTGAACGAATCTCATAAATGACCACGTGATCCCATTAGACTGTGAAAAGGGGCCTATGCAAACACAGCCCCAGTAATAAATTCACAAGTACTTCATTTAAAAAAATTTTTATTCAATGGGTTTACTCTAAATTGCACAGTCATCGAAAAATGTGTGTGTGTGTGTGTGTGTATTGACCCAAAAGCTGAATAACTTATAACTCATAACTTATAGAGTAATACCTACTAAAGTTTTCTATTCTAATAAATATTTTGTAAAACCCGCTGTACGGAGAAACGACATGTACCGAACAACAGGAACGGAGCACTGGACCAAAAGTCACTAGACAAAAGTTACTAGACTCTCTCACTCAATAATTAAATTCATTAGTTACAAACTTTATGACATTCAATTACATTAATTTATATACCTCCATGATCCGCAAATGGGGAGGAATCGAATCGTACAGAAAGAATTGGATTTTAACCCATTTAGCACTTATAACAAAGTTTTTTATACTTCAGCGCCGCGCCCATTTTCAACTTTTTATTTTGCAAATATCTCGCAAACTATTGATCCGCAAATAAAAATTCAAGTGGAGGATGAATCCGCAAATAAGGAGGAATCGTTTAAGCCCTGAATGGGTGCAGAATATTAATATTTAATATTTACGGCCGCTAACTTCACAAGTCTCAGTTACACAATGTTGTCACGTCTCACGGTCTCACATATGTAACTGCTGGGGATGATTGCGGATTACACCCATGATGTGATCCGCAATCCCGCCAGCAGTGAAGCAGACAACGTCGGTCTACTTGCTCTTTTTCGTGACATTTTTGCTGTGATCCCGCGCAATCCCGCCAGCAGTAAATCTGTTATTTCCATTTTTCTTTTAGGCACTTGAAACTATTATTTTTTGGTCTGCGTGTTTGGTTACGTCTAGCACAATATGCTTTGTGTACTATCAGGAAATGTCACGAAAAAGAGCCAGTAGACCGACGTCGTCTGCTTTACTGCTGGCAGAATTGCGGATCACATCACCAGTAAATCGACAGTAGCGCCCCCAACCACGCAACGTTGTCACGTCTTATGTATGTAACTGCTGGCGGCAGCGTTGGGTTAGGCGGATTCAATATCGGAACTTTTTCCCTAGATCGTCTATTTAGCTGTACGATCTAGGGAGAATGTTCCGTCGAGCAGACAGAACAGCAGTGAAGGGGCATTGCCAAAGACACGCGGAAATTCAAAATTGTAATATTAATAACACAAGTGCCTATCACCCAATGACCCGGGGCGCTTACTGGCCACTCTGTTAAATAAATAACTTTTAATAACACAAGCGCCTATCACCCAATGACCCGGGGCGCTTACTGGCTACTATTAAATAATAAATTATCAAGGAATTACAAGAGCACCAGTTAAAAAGATCTTTGTCGTACTAGATAGGCAATCAATTTTGTGATATGTTTACTTATGTTATCGATCAACTACTTATTATTTAATAGTGTTGCAAATAAGTGTCCTGGATCATCAGGAAAAAGGTGCTTGACATTTTTATAAATAATTATTTATTTACTAGATTTGCAATTAGCGCCCCAGGTTATACGGTAATAAGTGCTAGTGTTATTAAAAAAGATTAATTCAACAGAGTGGCCAGTAAGCGCCCCGGGTCATTGGGTGATAGGCGCTTGTGTTATTAAAAGTTATTTATTAAACAGAGTGGCCAGTAAGCGCCCCGGGTCATGAGGTGATAAGCGCTTGTGTTATTAATAATTATTTATTTAACAGAGTGGCCAGTAAGCACCCCGGGTCATGAGGTGATAGGCGCTTGTGTTATTTTAATAATTATTTATTTAACAGAGTGGCCAGTAAGCGCCCCGGGTCATTGGGTGATAGGCACTTGTGTTATTAATATTACAATTTTGAATTTCCGCGTGTCTTTGGCAATGCCCCTTCACTGCTGTGCTGTCTGGTCGACGGAAAATTCTCCCTAGATCGTACAGCTATATATACGATCTAGGGAAAAAGTTCCGTTATTGAATCCGCCTAACTAACAGCGTTGGGTTAGGCGGATTCAATATCGGAACTTTTTCCCTAGATTGTATTTATAGCTATACGATCTAGGGAGAATGTTCCGTCGAGCAGACAACTCAGCAGTAAAGGGGCATTGCCAAAGACACGCGAAAATTCAAAATTGTAATATTAATAACACAAGTGCCTATCACCCAATGACCCGGGGCGCTAACTGGCCACTCTGTTAAGTAAATAATTTTTAATAACACAAGCGCCTATCACCCAATGACCCGGGGCACTTACTGGCCACTCTTTTAAATAAATAATAATTAAAATAACACAAGCGCCTATCACCTCATGACACGGGGCGCTTACTGGTCACTCTGTTAAATAAATAATTATTTAAATAACACAAGCGCCTATCACCCAATGACCCGGAGCGCTTACTGGCCACTCTTTTAAATAAATAATTATTAAAATAACACAAGCGCCTATCACCTCATGACACGGGGCGCTTACTGGTCACTCTGTTAAATAAATAATTATTAAAATAACACAAGCGCCTATCACCCAATGACCCGGAGCGCTTACTGGCCACTCTTTTAAATAAATAATTATTTAAATAACACAAGCGCCTATCACTTTATGACCCGGGGCGCTTACTGGCTACTATTGAATAATAAATTATCAAGAAATTATAAGAGCGCCATTTAAAAAGATCTTTGTCGTACTAGATAGGCAATCAAAATTGTGATATGTTTACATATGTTATCGATCAACTTTTTATTATTTAATAGTGTTGCCAATAAGTGTCCTGGATTATCAGGAAAAAGGTGCTTGACATATTTATTAATAATTATTTATTTATTAGGTTTGCAATTAGCGCCCCAGGTTAAACGGTGATAGGCGCTTGTGTTATTTATTAATAATTATTTATTTAACAGAGTGGCCAGTAAGCGCCCCGGGTCATTAGGTGATAGGCACTTGTGTTATTTTAATAATTATTTATTTAAAAGAGTGGCCAGTAAGCGCCCCGGGTCATTGGGTGATAGGCGCTTGTGTTATTTTAATAATTATTTATTTAACAGAGTGACCAGTAAGCGCCCCGTGTTATGAGGTGATAGGTGCTTGTGTTATTTTAATTATCATTTATTTAAAAGAGTGGCCAGTAAGCGCCCCGGGTCATTGGGTGATAAGCGCTTGTGTTATTAAAAATTATTTATTTAACAGAGTTGCCAGTAAGCGCTCAAAGTCACTGAGTGATAAGCGCTTGTGTTATTTTAATAATTATTTATTTAACAGAGTTGTCAGTAAGCGCCCCGGGTCATGAGGTGATAGGCGCTTGTGTTATTTTAATAATTATTTATTTAAAAGAGTGGCCAGTAAGCGCCCCGTGTCATGAGGTGATAGGCGCTTGTGTTATTTTAATTATTATTTATTTAAAAGAGTGGCCAGTAAGTGCCCGTGTCATGAGGTGATAGGCGCTTGTGTTATTTTAATAATTATTTATTTAAAAGAGTGGCCAGTAAGCGCCCCGTGTCATGAGGTGATAGGCGCTTGTGTTATTTTAATAATTATTCATTTAAAAGAGTGGCCAGTAAGCGCCCCGGGTCATTGGGTGATAGGCGCTTGTGTTATTTTAATAATTATTTATTTAACAGAGTGACCAGTAAGCGCCCCGTGTCATGAGGTGATAGGTGCTTGTGTTATTTCAATTATCATTTATTTAAAAGAGTGGCCAGTAAGTGCCCCGTGTCATGAGGTGATAGGCGCTTGTGTTATTTTAATAATTATTTATTTAAAAAAGTGGCCAGTAAGCGTCCCGTGTCATGAGGTGATAGGCGCTTGTGTTATTTTAATAATTATTTATTTAAAAGAGTGGCCAGTTACCCGCCCCGGGTCATTGGGTGATAGGCGCTTGTGTTATTTTAATAATTATTTATTTAACAAAGTGACCAGTAAGCGCCCCGTGTCATGAGGTGATAGGCGCTTGTGTTATTTTAATAATTATTTATTTAAAAGAGTGGCCAGTTACCCGCCCCGGGTCATTGGGTGATAGGCGCTTGTGTTATTAAAAATTATTTAATTAACAGAGTGGCCAGTTAGCGCTTCGGGTCATTAGGTGATAGGCACTTGTGTTATTAATATTACAATTTTGAATTTTCGCGTGTCTTTGGCAATGCCCCTTCACTGCTGAGTTGTCTGCTCGACGGAACATTCTCCCTAGATGGTACAGCTATATATACGATCTAGGGAAAAAGTTCCGATATTGAATCCGCCTAACCCAACGCTGCTAACCTAACGCTGGCTGGCGGCGATTGCGGATCACACCCCATCACCCATCACCAGTAAATCGACAGTAGCGCCCCCAACCACGCAACGTTGTCACGTCTTACGTATGTGCTGGCGGCGATTGCGGATTACACCCCTGATTTACTGACGATGTGCGTTGAAATGTAGTATATGCTCTAAGGTTAAATTGAACGTGAACGAGAACTGCATACGGACCTCGTACCTCAACTTCGCGAGTTGTAGAGTTAGTTAGAACGTAAGTATCGTATTCGCATAGGTGGTGATGGAAGGCGCTTTTGTTAACGATTTGTTTGGTTTGCGTAGTTTTTCCGGTTCTATGGTACCTTTTTTCTAGTCATAGTGATTTCAAATGTTGAGAATGCGTGTATTATGTTGTAAAGTAAGTTTACGAAATTCACGAAATCATGTTTCTTAGAAGTAGGTTGATTTTAAATTCATACTGTCATAAATTTACTAAATGGTCTATCTGTCAACTGGATGTTTTCAGCCTCTTGACGGATTCATTAAGTTTTCTTGACAAATTATGTAGTCATGATGTACATTCTTTATTAGAATGATTACGATTCCTAGGTGCCAAGATATAGGGTTACAACATAGCTGAATATCTAAGCGCCCAGGAATTCATAATCGTGCCCTTCTTTCCACAAGTCCAAAATACTTAATAGTGTCAAACTTCAGCCAGTTGTTATTTATATTTATGATTTTGCGTAAGCAACTGGTACCTGCATCAACCTTTTTATTATTGGTGACCAACCTCACTTGATAACACTATAAAGGCCAAGCATGCTGTTGTTTGTCTCAACATTCTGTAATGGACTTATCCACTTATCACAGTTGGATTTTAATGTCAAGTATTTTTGTTCTACATTTTTCTCTTCTATCCAGCTTCTTCTAGAGCAATGCATCTGATTATACCACTCAAAATACAGAAAAGATGGACCAATGTGGTGCAAACTAATTTTGAATAAATGGCATCAGCATACTAGAGAACTGATTATGTGATAAGTAAAGCTCTTGTCAAAATGGTACCTGTGACATTTATTTGGGGCTTTAGTTTGGAAGACCTTAAAGGCTTCTAAAAATGTATATCGTGGATGCTTTCAAGCTTCTAGACAAAGCTCCAAACCTATAATTAAATGAAGGGACTACTGAGCGATATTTTAGTTTTTCAAGTGTCAAGTATAATAAATTGATTCCTTTACAGCATGAACTATATTTAGCAGGCGGTTAATCTATATAATTATGTTTAAGTATATACACAATTGTTTATGTTCATACATGTATGTTTTAAATACTTTTCAGATTCAAAAAAACCAGTAGTATGATTGAAATTGCCAAAGAAAACCAACGCAATGAGTATAGTCCATGGAGTTACGATTTGCTTGCTAGAGGATCTACCAAAAAGGTTTATTTTCCAGAAATTCAAATTTTTTTAACATTGATTATTAAATTACTGAAGTTAAAAATGACTTAAAGCAGACAATCTCTATTTCATAAGACTGTAATTGTATACTCATTGCACAATTCTTATGTAATATTGAATGAATTAAGTGTAAAGCTAATTAATCTGGGAAACGTGTTTTTTGTTACTTTCATAAAACTATTAAATTATAGACCATTTTGGATGATGACGATGGACAGGATCTAAACAACTCCATGGTGAATGATCTTGTTGCCAAAGTTCTTGATGAAGATTTTACAACTAAAAATGTTTCTGCTCACCATGGCAATGATAATTTGCAACAGTATCAAGTGGAAGCACCAATAGCACCAGATTTTGATATTAAATTAGGTGCCAGTTCCTTTTTAAACTCTACCTTTCACACATCTGATACACCTACACCATCATTTAACGACACGCTAGGCTCAAAAGACCAAGATTACAAAATCATTAGCCAAGATCTGAACTTGCTCAATTCAAATTTGTGCTTAGGATTGCAGATTCATGACAAAGTAACATCATCTACCAATGGATTTACAAAAAATTTGCAGAGGTATTTTAAAGCTTGTCAATGTTTTGAGAATTTCAAATTCTAACACTCATATATTATTATTATTATGTGATTGTTTCAAGCATATACAAATTTTTTTTGCAAAATTCACATCATTTATAAATTCTTTGAATTATTAAACAAAGAAGTCATAATGAAACATTTACAAATTATACATCATAACAATAGAAAGAACTGAAGGGAAATTGAGACTTGTTTGTTCTAGAACTTTGCATACCTCTGACAATTGTATACAATCATTGAGACAGCATCCTGGCCAAACCACAAACGATGGGTTCTATGGTTCTGTTTCAAACTCGTATGCCCCTCTGACAGCAACGAGCAGCAGTGGTGAAAATGGCAACCCTCAAATAGATAGCTGGTCTAAATCGCTGATCAGACCTGATTGCTCAAAAGATATTATTGGACATTATTCGTGTCAGCTACAGGCCTGCAATAGTACCAGCACGGATTATAACCTCAATGTTGCCCTGAACTTAGTACACCTTGATCAACCTGTGAAAGACGTCGTTAATCTGAGTGAACTACATCGTCAGCAACAGCTACATTACAACTTAGTCTCTAACTCCTATGACAACTCAATGTTAAAAGTTCAAGATTCCTATGATATGTCTGCCCATGATCAAGCCTACTGTCCTAGCAGCTTTACTATGAATAACCTTGGCGTCGATTCTGGCCTACTTGCTAACTCGCCACTCCAACACTTCTCTCATGCTGAGTCAGTTCTACAAAACTGCTATTGTTCTAATATCCAGAGCATCAAATGCAAAGAGGTCGGTATTATACATAGACATACTATAAAAGTATACTGCTTGCTTATGTTCCAGATTAAAGCTGAGGTAGAAAATTCAAAGAATTGAGCCTGTGTGCCTGTTGCTCTCGTACATTGTGTGTCCACTTGATCTGACAGAGACCAAATACCCAGGCTCTAATTTACAATTAAGCTTGAGTATTACTGAAACGATGTCACCTAGCCCCATCATCCGACAAAATAATCGATTCTAGTCAACGTAGTATTTTATCCATGAATTTCTGTCAGCAAAATAGTAGTTATGCTTGATCCGCTATGCTTCGACCAGCGTCAGCGTCACCATTACCTTAAAATGTAACTGCAATGATCATAATAAACAAAGAGCGGATCGCTATTTAAACAGTACATGACTATCTCAATCAAGTTAAAAAAAATATTTGTCACGGAGATGCGACATATTTTAAGTACCCCAAATGAGTGTGGTCAGGTAAGGTTTATTACTCAACTTTTGCAGTGACAAAAAAATAGAGGCCTTGATTATTAATAAGAAATTTTATAAGTGCTTATTCTCTCTGATATTATACATATGATAAGTTAGATAGCCTCTTTTCAGAAGAAGATTTTAATACTAAGCAGGCATAATTTGACTTATTTCTTGTTAGTATATGCATTCTTTGATTAATATTGTTTACTATCAGTCAAGATTATGATATTGATATAAATAAAACACATTAAGAGTTAAGTCTATCCAAAGAGCCAGCACGTGAAATTTCCACTCCTCAGAAGATGCTCTGCCTACCTTCGCGCAAGGACTTAATGAATGTTTGCGTACGCGAAGGGATGTTCGAATAACTTTTCATGTATGTGAAAAAAACCCTTCAGCTACGTTTGTGCTTTTCGCGTACGCAAAAAATTTATTTCTGACGTAAAAGGTTTTCATGTGCTAATACGCAAAGTTAGTTATTCACGTGCCAAAACGTTCGCGTACGATAAAGTTTATTTTTAGTTTAAACAATCAATATGTTTTTTTTTTTTTTGTTATTGATATAATAAATGATTTCTTAGAAAAAATCTAGATTATGAATATGAATACAACCCTTACATTTCTTATAGTTAATAATGATTTAAATTGGAATACATTACTTGTAACTCGCCGAGACTCACGACACTCGCTGTGAGAGTGAAGACAGCCAGCGCTCTAGTCGGCGATTTTTTGCAACGCTGGCTGGATAGCGGACGACTTCCGTGATGCCAAATCTAAAAAGAAAATTCATTACAATTGATATACTTAATTTCTGTATGGTTGAGCAAGAGTTATTAAAAGATGATGTGAGCAACCTTTTTGACTACAAAAAATATGTGAAGTGATTTAAGTGGTTAGTTAATCCCCCCGTTTTGGTGTTACCATCCGGATGGGATGACATAAATTTGTCAATTTATTTTTGTTCAATCATGTCCTAGTTATAATAAATGATATAGAAAATCTATTTTTAACCATTTCGGATTTTATTTGGATTTACGGGTGCAAATACCGATAACAAACCAATAGAAAAATCCTATGGTAAAATCAAAGAATTTTTTATTGGTTTTTATTGGACCGCAACAATAGGGTAGAGCACTGGCTGTCTTCACTCTCACAGCGAATACCCACAGCATATCCACTTATTATTGATGTATTAGTATATTGTATATTACGCACCTAGCGAACAAGGTTAAGAATGTCGCAGATTTCACATGAATATACGCCAGAGGCGAAGCCGAGGGCGGTTAAAGTGAAATCTAGGACATTTCTTAACCTCCGAACGTGGTGTGTATACTATTTTTCGTACCTCTGTGACAGTAAAACGGTTATCACGTTTGCGTGATTCACCACTTTATGGCCGCAGGTACGAAAAATATATTATAGTGCATACGTAACTGTACGAAAAGCTTTAACATACGTGGGGGTTTGTGCACATAAATAACAAATTTTGTGTATCAATGCATAAAAAGTTTTAACGTCTAAAATTTTTCACGTACCTTAAAAGCTTGTATGTAGCTTAACAGTTTTTTTGCGTATGCGAAAAGTTATTCGAAAATCTCTTCGCGTACGTGAACATTCATCAAGTCCTTGCGCGAAGATAGGTGGAAAAAAAAAACATATTTCGCGTTGGCTCCCAAGATAGAATCTTAATAGAGTATTATGTAGCATCTGCATGCCAAATAGCTATAACTTTATTGCGTAAAGAGAAATGCGTAAATACTTCTGTTCTACAGTGAGTAACTTTTAATGTTACTAATTTGTTGTCTGTAGTAATTATTCAAGTAGTACCCAAGCGGAAATTAATTTGTCGAATAAAAAACAATAACTGATATTAATATTTTATAGAGACTTGAGACCACAAGAGAGTGTTACAGAAGTTACTATTAGTTATTATTTTTTATTCTTTTTTTTTGGTATTCCATACGAAACCAAACAAAAAAATAACTGATTGAAATTGTTATAAAGTATAGATATCGGAAACTTGTACAAATTATTCTTAAATTTAGCTTTAATGACTATTAAATTTTTTTTGTGCTCTTTTACATTGCAAATGGAACTAAAAAAAAATAATAAAAGATGATAACTATTATAAATTATGATAAAATAATCAAAAATTTGTTTATTCTCATTTGTTTCAAACAAGTTTTTAAGATTTATGAGGGCAATGATACACAGTTTTCTGATGAATAAATGATTATTTATTATGAAACAATACATAAATTTCCATTCATTACAGTTTATATTTACTGCTGTACCACTACTTTTAATATAATTTTTATAAATTTAATACTCACAACTTTTAGATAATAGTATTTGTTGTGTATTTAAATGAGGGATCAAATAAAGGAAGTACACTTGGGATGTAACTCGGTTGTTCTTTATTTGATACCCTTAACTTAATTACATATGTGCGCTGGTTGGCAGTTACACGCGGACTGCTCGCTCCTCGCTCGCTTGTACATGTTCGCATTCGCTCATGTGTGTGTAAGCATCGACTCGCACCTAACACTTCCCCCCGACGAAGAATTTCTACCTTATCAGATAAATAGTATTTAATGTGTAATGTAATCTTTTAGACGGGTTGGAATTTTCCGTTCTCTTACTGGATTTACGCGAATTATTCTTGGCGTATGAAATTCTTCGTCATTTGTAGATTCATCATTATTTTGTTGTGGCGTATCTTTTTTCAGTCTTTTCCCCCGTCCTCTGGCTCGTCTAACAGGTGGACTACTGTCTTTTCCTGATTCTGTGGAGACATTACTGCCTATAAACGAAGTGGACTCTGAAGACCTTGAAGTATTAGGATTATTCGTAATTGCTTTCGAATCTATATATACGCGTCATTGCCATCTCTTCCTCTGGAACAAAAAATTCTGGAAAATTTTCTTTCTCTTTTACATTTCCTATACGTCGCAATTGATTTATATGTCGCAACCATACTCTCCCGTCATGTTATTTAATTTCATAATGTAATTTGCCTGTTCGACGCACTATTTTACCGAAAATCCATTTTTCTTTTTCTCCGTACTTCCTTGCCGCTTTTTCCATTTTTTAATGTAGATATCACACATTGTAATTCGCGATCTTTATGCGTTTTTTCTAGTATGGTATTTGCATCGATCGATAACGTCTCAAACGTATTTATATAGAATAAATCAATGGTATCGACGTTTTCTTCTGCGGTAATTACAGGTAGTCTAGATAGTCCGTCTGCGTTGCCATTATTTTCTGATTTCTTGTACTCAATAGTGTATTCAAAACCACGTAGAAATATTGCGTAATGTTGCATTCTCATTGCACTATAACGTGGCAATTCTTTGTTTTTTGCAAAGATTTGTGTAAGTGGTCTGTGATCTGTAATAATTAATGTAAATTTGTTCCCGTAAAGGTATTGATAAAATTTCTTTATAGCGTAAACAATGGCATACGCTTCTTTATCTATCTGACTATATTTTCTCTGTGTTGTGTTCAACGTTTGTAAAATGTATTGTATTGGCCTTCCGGTCCCATCAGGGAAACGATGCGATAACACTGCCCCTACGCCGTATGGGCTCGCATCTGTTACCAGTACGAGAGGTAAATTTGGGACATAATATGTTAAACATTTTTCACTAGTAAAAGCATTCTTTGCTTCGAGAAATGCCTTTTCCTGACGGTTTGACCACGTAAATTTATTTTGTGTACGTAAAAGTTCATACTAGGGTTCCAAAACCAAACTCACGTTTTTTATGAATCTACCGTAATAATTAACAAATCCAACGAAAGCTTGTAATTCTGAAACATTTGTTGGTCTTTTCATTTTTTCTATTGCTTCTAATTTTTGTGTATCTTTGTGTAATCCGTTTTTATCTATTACGTAACCGCAATAGTATATTCTTGAAGCAAAAAATTCACATTTCTCTCGATTAATTTTTATATTGTATTTATCTAGTACTTTAAAAACTTCTTCTAACCTTAACATTAGCTCTGTAAAATCTTTTGCTGCTATTCGGATATCGTCTAGAAAAACTTTTACGCCTTTAATACCGCGAAGTATGTTTTTCATTTTCTCTTGCCAAATTGCTGGTGCTGGGGCTGCACCGTACATTAGCCGATTACATTTAAATAGTCCCCGATGTGTATTAATCGTTAATAAGTTAGCGCTCCTATCATCGACTTGTAATTGTAAATAAGCTAATTTGAAGTCTAATTTTGCAAACGCAGTACAACCTGCCATTTCCGAGAAAAATTTGTGTACCGTAGGTAGCAGATATTAATTTATTTTTAACTGTGGATTTATTGTAACGCTATAATATCCACAAATTCTTACTTGGTTATTTTTCTTGAGCACAGGCACAGTAAGAGTTGCAAAATCTGAAGTGTCAACTTTTTCTAAAACTCCTTCTTTAATGAGTAAATCTAATTCTTTATCCACTAAAGGTATCAATTTGAACGGTAAGGCCCTGGGCTTAAGAAAAACAGGTTTAACGTCTAATTTTAGTATCAATGACGCTTGAATATCATGTATTGCGCTTATATTCTCGTTCGTAATGTTTTTGTATTTATTTAATAATTTATCGATTAATGTATTCTTTTGCGCTTCTGAAATATCTACTTGTAAAATTGAATCGAATAAAGCGTTTGTACCGTTCTCTCTAATAATTTTTTTTATCCATTCTCGCCCCATTAGTGGCAATCGTTCGATATTCGTAATGTATAATTTTCCCGTGTTATAAAAATTTTGGCACTTAAAATCTACTGTAATGTACACTATAACATTTATTTTTCGCTTACAGTACGTAATCAGCTGTAGATCTGTTCGTAGCACCGGTGTTCCTGGAAAAAGTTGTTTTGCCTGCTCTCTTCCCATGAGCGTAACGGCTGCTCCCGTGTCGACTTCGAAGGTGACTTTCTTGTTGTTTACGTAGAGAGTTTTGAAAAATTTTTCTCGTGCGTCTTCTGTTTCGACGCCTAATACTTCTATGCAGTCCGTATCCACTGCTGTATCTTCTTCTTCTATTGCATGTAGCGAATTTCTCTTCTTGAAACATACCTTGGCTAAATGTCCTTGTTTACTACAGAAATTGCACTTTATAGTCATCGGTAACTTACACGTATTGGCTTTATGATCAGAGTCACACCGATAACATTTGAAATTCTTTGAATTTGAATCGCTACTTGTAGTTTTGTTGTTGCGGGTGTAAACTTGCTTCTCCTTTGAGTCATAACTTTGACTCGACTTTAGTTGTGATGTACGTTGCTTGTAGTTACGTGTACTTGTGTTAGTGTAGTTAACTTGTACCGTATTTTGATGTAACGTATTTGCTTCCTTCTTGGAAAGTTCCATTGCTAACGCTATCTGTAAAGCCTTTGTAAAGGTTACCCCTTTTGTTTCTAAAAGTCGGCCTTGAATCCTGCGATTTGAAATACCGTAAACGAACTGGTTTCGTAAAGCCGTTTCTTGAAAACTTCCAAAATTGCATGTAAGACTCATTTTTGTAAGCGTATTTGCGTAGCTTTGTGTATCTTCTCCTGGTAACTGCCTTCTGCTTGTAAATTTGAAATTTTCTGCGATCTCAAGTACTGCAGGGGTGTACAACTCCTTTAACTTCTCTTTCAGAGTGTCGTATGATTTTTCGTAAGGATTTTCCGCTCCAATATTGTTGCACAAATTATTGAACGCGGTTTCACCTATGTAATGTAGTAAGTGCGGAACCTTTTCTTCCGGTGTTAGCTTCATGATTGAAAAAACTCCTTCCAGTCTCTGTAGCCATCTGCACCATTCCGAAGTTCCTGGGACAAAAGGCTCCACGTGTAATAATGGAGACTGCATATATGTAATTGCAGTTGTAGTCATATTTGTAGGTAGCCCCGTTGTCGTCATTTTGGCTTGCAAAAACGAGTAACTTCAATTTCAATCACACCGAAAGAAAATTTAAAATGAAACGACAGACCGTGTTGCCCGAAGGCGCCACAGTATGCCACAAAAAGCTACTATTTCAGCACTTCGTACTGCCACGACACTTACTCGAGATCTCGCGCACTTAATGGAATCCCATCCTCGTCGCCATTTGTTGTGTATTTGAATGAGGGATCAAATAAAGGAAGTACACTTGGGATGTAACTCGGTTGTTCTTTATTTGATACCCTTAACTTAATTACATATGTGCGCTGGTTGGCAGTTACACGTGGACTGCTCGCTCCTCGCTCGCTTGTACATGCTCGCACTTCCGACGCGTTCACACTTCTATGCCCTACATACATAAACCTACACACACATATACTCTTCGCGTTCACTCATGTGTGTGTAAGCGTCGACTCGTACCTAACAGTATTATTTTTTGATGTTTTTTCATTAGTTATAAATGTTTGTTTATAGATTAACTCATTTTCAGGATTAACTTGAATACAACTTTCTATCAAAACGATTAAGTGCCTTAAAAATGCGAAAACTTACAAGAGTATAATGTCACGTATCAAATAACTTTAATAGCAAATGTGAACTGTAATGAATGGAAATTTATGTATTGTTTTATAATAAATAATCATTTATTTATCAGGAAACTGTATCATTGCCCTCATAAAACTTAAAAACTTGTTTACAACAAATAAGAAGAAACAAATTTTTTATTACTTTATCATAATTTATAATATTTATTATCTTTTATTTTTTTTTTTTAGTTCCATTTGCAGTGTAAACGAACACAAAAAAAATTTAATAGTCATTATAGCTAAATTTGAAATAGTTTGTACAAGTTTCCGATACCTATACTTTATAACAATTTTTATCAGTTTTTTTTTTTTTTAGTTTTGTATGGAATACAAAAAAAAAAAAAAAAAAAAAAAAAAATCAACTAATAATAACTTCTATTACACTTTCTTATAGTCTTAAATCTAGAGTTTACAAAATATTATCATCCATTATTATTTTTTATTCGACAAATAAATTTCCGCTTGGGTGATGAATTAACAGTGTATGTATATACATGTTTATACTTTTGCTAGAAAAATAGCCTCTGACACAATGTTGAGGGCCGATAGAGCAATTTTGGCACACATATGCTCTAAAAAATGTTAAAAAAAAAAAATTTTCTACTTTTTATGTTAATTGGAGATTCTTATGGATATACACTGATCATTTAACTTGCTGTAAACTAAAATTGGAGGTTATGCACAAATCAGTTTTTCAAGCACCGCTAAAAGCTTTTTTTTTTCGTCACTGTCAAAATTAAGCAATAAATCTTACCTGACTACAATCATTCAGGTTACTAAAAATTTGTTGTATCTTCATAACGGACATTTTATTTGAATTAATTTGACATAGTCATGTACTAATAAATGCGGATTAATTGATGATTACAAAGGAGCAAGGAAGAGGGGTTTATAGATACTTGTAATAGTCATGTACTGTTTGAATAGCAAACCGCTTTATTTATCTCGATCATTACAGTTACAGTTTAAAACGATAGTGGCGCTGATGCTGGTCATAAAGATCACTCACATAGCTCCCAGTGGGTTAAGTAGTGTACGCTTACCTTCCCCCGGAAAGGCTCGGGTTCGAAACCCCGCTACGTCACTTTTTCGCAGCTTCTTCTGTGCCTGGCATTGCGATGTAATGCGTACCGTGCCGTTGGAACAGCAAGAATCAATGGTGCTCTGAATTATTTGTTTTCGAGAATACAGATATAAAAATGACAAAAAACAGATTTAATAAGGCATGCCGTTCTCACAGCAAGTGACCCAAAATCCACCATAACGACAAAGATTACACAAGCCAACAAAATTAGGCTGACCTGAAACTAGACTGTATTTTTCAGAATGTTTCTGATGCGCTAAAAGTAAACCTAGCCATAGAATTACCTAAAAATCTTACGATATCTTAACCTAACAGTATAAAAAACATCGTTTTTTCCATTATTAAGCTTATGGTATGTAGTATGACGGCGAGTTCTTTTTCCCTTAAAAAATAGACTCGGGATATTAAAGTTTAAGCCTTTCTTTTTGAAATGCCGTTGAACCGTCAGTTTTGAGTTTACATGTTACAAGATTTTTTGGTATCTAGAAAAACATGTAAATAATATCGGTACGATATAATAGGAGGATTTTTTTTAATTTGAAAATGATTCCTTAATACCTTATAATAGTGCTTGTTTAAGAAAAAAAAATACTCTTCAAACTCAACGTAAGATTTCAAGAGTTTTTCGAAAAAAATGTAGCTGTCTTGAGCCAGCTAAAGTTGCAAAATTTACTGTAAAAATGTTAGTTTTTACGGATTGTAATATAACGAAACGTGGGTACTTAAAACACATCTATTTATAGTCCATGTGTCTTAAAAGAGTTGTGAGTTTAACATAACCTAAAAATCGTAAGCTTGTAAATATATCGTTAACCGAAAAACTGTAACGATATGTCTCTTAAATTTATGAACCCACAGGGTAAAAGTTTTATGTCGTTACAAATAAAGTGCATATATTTTTTGCTTATAGTTCTAAGTTCATGTACCTGAAGTCTAAAATTTTAAGCCTATCAACACCAAGATTATGATATGTATACTAGTCCGACGTATTTTTTCTTTCAAATTCGAAATACAGCAGTGAGAGAGGTTATGGCTTCAAACTATTTTTATCTAATTTTTAATTAAAAGGCAACTTAAGCTTATTCTCCTATGAGAGACCGTGTTAAACTGTCAATATTTAATAATTATTTTCTCGAAAATCTCCCCTGGTGAATAATATGAGAAAATTCATGTGCAGCTCTGACATGCTCAAATATAGCATACATTTTTGTGGCACGATTCTACAATTTGAACTTTTCTGTCTGCCTTACTGTTCTGCCTTAAATAAATGCTGTTCCACAATTAATTTGTAAATTAATACACTTACAGCAAAACACAATTTTTTTAAATGACATTGTAGAACCTCCATTTACAAATATTTTGACAAGAAACATATAATAGTAGGGCTCCGCCCCTCTGCGCACTCAGTGCGACAACCCCCTGTTTTCAGTATAACAATTAATTAAACAAATGAAACAGTTTCTCATTTTTTTTCTCAATCTTTCAAAGAAAAGTTCATCGAAAAAAAAATCCCAGCGAAAATTTTACTACAAATAATAAGAAAAATGAAACCATTTACTGAAGATAACAAAAATAGTAGGTACATATGTACTAATATTGATTTTATCTACATTTGTACATGTATAGTAAATTTATAGGTACAATAAATAGAAAAATGTAAATGCCATGTAGTTTAGTATTTTTTTTAATCAGCCTTTTTAAATATTGTGGACGAGACTGATTATCGATGACTTTTACGGTTGTTATTATTACATCATATGAATTTTGAATCAATAAACATATGTGTATATCATGTCTTATACTTATAAGTAATAAATGAAAAAATGTATGATAATATCTATATATACTGCAGTATAAATAATCACAACAAAAAAATTTAGCACGCCTGTCTATTTGCCTCCTAGGCTATGTGCAAAAAATGTATAAAGAAATTCTTTAATTTTTTTTTTTTTTTTTTTTTTATTCTATGAAGGTTAATGCAAGAAGTTCTGAGTCACTATATACATGAGACCATACAATTTTAAAAAACGGCAGGCAACAACAAAAGTAAAAGTATGGTTATGGTGATCTCCAATAAACAAAAGAATCAACCAAACGAAAAATTTTAATTTTTCATTGTCTGGTGGGCATCAAAAACAGTAGAATAAGACGTTTTTAAAAAAAGGTGAGGGAAAGGGTGTAAACACAAAAACCACAAAAACAAGTGCATATTACAAAAATATTTGAAGGTAATGTAATTCAATATACCATCAAGATTTTCCACCTCATAAACTACCTTTGTTCAAAAAGTTTTTATTAATCGACGTGTGCGTGGAAGACTATCACAGGGTGACGTCACACCGTGTTATTTTAAATGGGGTGACGTCACGCTGTGATAGTCTTCCACGCGCACGTCGTAATAATAAAATTTATAGTTATTTAGACAATAACTAATGAACAAAAGAAACACAAATTGAAGTTATTTAACAGAGTAGGTGAGGTGTTGAAAAGTATAAGAATAATGGGTATCTAAACAGAATTCTAATTTTTTGATAAAGGGGGTAGAAGATTATGGTGGGCTTGAAAAAACAGCAGAATAAGACGTTTTTAGAAAAGAGTGTGAGAGAGGTAGGGTGTAAACGTACCCACTAAAATAAGCATATATTACGGAAAGATTTAAACCTAATGTAATTCGATATACCACTAAAACTTTTTGACCCTCGAATAAAGTATCTTTAAAATACAAGGTTTTCGTAAAGGGGATGTGAGGGACTGTAAGGTGGGCAAATCACCTGATATGTACCCTTCTATAACATATCTATAAAAAAAAGTGTTTGTAAAGGTCTGTTAAAGAGACACTTAAAATTTGGAGGAGTGTACACATTATTGTGAGGGGGTTACACATTTATAGTTGGGTAAAAATAATAGTGAAATGATGAGATTTTTCCCTTATTTTGTAGAGGAGCCATCGGGGTGTGGGAAGCGTCAGAAAACAGGATAATTAAAAAGTTTTTTGGAAATATTCTAAGTTTCTGTGGGGGCCATGAGGGCTAATCAATTCGTGATGGGGCTTGTAGGTATGTGGGGGTTCGTAACACATTTTTTGGGTTGAATTCACAAATAAATATAGAGAATTTTTCCTTGTTTTGTGAGGGTCTGTGTGGGGATCATGGGCTGTTAAGGGATGTATGAACATACCCCCCAAATTAACTGTATATGGATAGGAAGATATATATATATATATGAGCGTGCGGTGGCTGAGTCGGCTAGGCCGTGGATTGGCACGTGAATGACCGTGGTTCCATTCCCGGCCAGTGCGACTTTTCGGGCAAGTACCTCTGTGATTTTTCACATGTGCTTTTTCACCACGCAATGCTCCTCGAGAAGAGTTTAGGCGACTCCTCGCAGCATAATTGCCTAATTTCCCCCTATCCCCCTCCTTTAATGGGTGTCCTCCCATCCCTCTTCCCTTCTTTCTTCCAAGTGCTAAATGCCCATAGTAGTGCCCTTATCAAAGGAGCCGGATGTAGAGTACTCTAATGTATATATCTACCTGCATTGTATAGTTGTATTGACAAAAGTGATTCTCAGCTCTGTCCATCCTCCCTTGGCTCCTCCTCAATTCAAATAGTTATTTACTTGTTTTTACGTTGTTTTTGATCCAATTATTTCCAAGCAAGCTCCCGCCGCTCCCCTCAGCTCCCCCTCTCTCCCCTCAGGTCCTCCTCGCTCCCCCCAAAATATTTTTCATTATTCCGGAGAGTAAAAAACTCTATAAATATATGTATAATATTGTTGCTTGATTCTGCTAATCTAAACTGACTCTCAGCCTGCATTTATAATTACACGAGTTAACTTGTTATTGTTGTCTGCCTGAGTATATCAGTAGAACCGAGCTACAATCAGTGAGTGGCGACAGCAGTACTATTAACTAAAAAAAAACACTTCTTATCCCATTTTAAGGACGCTTCATCGCCTACTGTGGTGGTCAAATCAGTGACGATCGATGCGATGTCACTAGACGAAAGTTTCCTTTTATGCTAGCAGTATGTTGGTTATGAAGTTTGTTTTATTTTCAACTGAATCCACCTGCTATTATATATAAATATACTATACATTTCTACAGTCAGCTGTTGAATAATCTAATATTAACGATTGCCGTAATTTACTGCGTTATTACGCAACAAACAAATTTATTTGAATAATCATTGTAAAGTTTTCATGTTATTTTACAAACTCAAATTTTTTTTATTGCGCGCGCTCCCTAGACTAATATGGTCGGTAGTATTTGTCACTGCACACACAGAACGTAACTGCAGACCAAAATAGTATTTTAGCAATTTCATCAATTTTTTTATCGCCAACGCCTATAAAGTCACCCGATTTCTTAAAGATAAGAATGTCAGGGTTACGGTACGTATATTTTTTTTCTTGTACATTCCATTTTAGTAGTTTAATTGATTGTCAAAAGTTTGCTTCAGGCTTTCGGCCATAAGAGGCTGTGTTAAGCGAGCTTGAAAAATGTAGACTTTGAATTTAATTATCTCCGGATTTTGATCGCCAACCCATAGAAATAAGGATACCATTGGATTAAGCGCGATCTGAGCTTTAATAAAATATCATTCAAAAATCTTGTACCTTCTGTGATGGAGCCTCCTTAAAGTACAAAACTTTGAAATTACAAGACTTAAAAAAAAATGTATTCATTCTTATTTATTTATTATTATTAAGAAACCATAGTTTACATCACTTTTAAGGCTTCGTAAAATTAAAAATCAATACATATTCCAAAAATATTGTAGTTATGACACAATATATTAGTGGGGGGGGGGGGTTGGCGTAATCCCTACTAGTATACGTATATGTTTGTAGAAAGTGACTTATGCAGACTTTATATGCTTTCAAGAGAAATATATATATATATATATATATATATATATATATGTATATTAATAACATGGTACAATTATGCAGACGTCCGCATTATTCCACTTTTTTCCTCATAATTACCCTTACGTACATGTGATTGTCCTTATAAGTCACCTCTGTATACACATATGTATAGTTGTAAGACCAAATCTAGTCAGCCCCCCTTTCCCTCCTTCGTCCCCTCCCCCACACAGTAAAAAATCCAATCGTAAAATTACCACGCTCAGCATAGGAAATAATAATACCCATGCTCAGCGTATACTATAGTATTATTTTAGTTGCAGAAGTAAAATTTCAGTGATAGTTGTAAATTTACTACGTCACTTGTAATGTAGAAATGGTAGGGGAAGGCTAATGTCAGTGTAGTATTTTTACTAATGCAATCGTAAGATTTCTGACGGCGTAGTAAGTTTACAAAGCATATAGACGATGCAGATTCAATTGTAGTAGTAATTATACCATGATCATAGTTATCCTGTACTTTCGGGTGTAGTATATATATTAGTAATGTAGTAAAAATTTTTGGGGAAATGATTGATTGCTTACCCTATGCCTAAAAGACAGAGAAATAAAAGTGAATGAAACAATTGTAATGCAAATCATAAATTTTAATTTTTTACAAGATTTACTTGACATCAAGCTAGAAATCACATTGTTTACTTTTTTCTAACCTCAACATTTGAAGATGCGCTGTGATTTTCACGCTTAAAAATATAAATTAATAAATAGTATGCCTAGATATTGTGAGTGTTATCCTTCCCAACTAAAATAACAAGTACACCACTTTATCTGTGACTCGCTGTCTCACTTGCATCTCTCTTCATTGCAATTTACTTACTTTTCCAGTGCAACTTGCACTTGATCAAAAAATTCTAAGTTCACTTACTATCGCAGATAGTCAAGTTACTATGATAATCGCAATATTACTAAGAGTAACAGTAACTATACTACGCCCGTAGTAATGTACATTACTGTCAGAGGTCATACAATAACAACGTCCAGCATAGGTACTTTTATTTCCTATGTTGAGCGCAGTAACATTACAACGGCAATAGTAATATTTACTACATATATATAGTAAGAAAACTAGTCACTTGTATTTTTACATTGTGGGGTGACGTAATTTCTCACAAGAAGAGTAGTAATTTTACGTTTGGATTTTTTACTGTGCAGGCTTCCCGCATATTTCAAGTGGCCCGCCTCCTATACCCTTATGGTACTTGTTAAAATCAAATTATTAATCATAATTTATGACTACATGATACACAGTTAAATTATCATTTAGTTGATCATTTTATTAACATAATACATTTGTGTTAATTCTAAAATTTTTCAAGTCTGAAAATTTTTTTAAACGTTATTTATTTCTATTTTGGATTATATGTAACAGTAATTAATAAATCAGGTTTCCTGAATTTTTACGTTATTGCCATTGCATTTTGGTAAATGCAATGGCAATAACGTTTTTGCATATATCTTGCACCACTAATAAATATTAAAGAAAAATCAAAATGATTACTACCTAATTATTTTCCAAATTTTTTAATTACTTGATGTACTACGCATTAAATAATCTGTTAGACCTTGGCAACATTTAATCCTGAATGTTTTTTGATTATCATGAAAAAAGTTTATCTTTTTGCTTTCTATGATATTGTATGTATGCAAAAAAAAATTGTGGCATTAATCTTTCAGCATAGAGTATAGGAATAAAAATGTTACTGCTCAGTCAATAAAAAGTTGCATACAAATATTGTTGAAACAAACTGAGATTCTGTGCTTCTATACAATTTTTTTGCCTATAGCAAGTGTTTCATTCTACATCTCCTGATGAGAAAAGGAAAGGAAAAACCACGGATCAACATCCTGTGATGATTTATTTAAATATGTGTGACTCAGTACACTATATAGTAAATCATTTGGACACACCTATAAATTATAATCTCCAATAATTTCTGATATTAAAACGATTATAGCTCCACATTCTTGTGTTACAAGTTTATTGTACTGAAGATTTTCATTGTTATGTTTCTTTTAAAGTTAATTTAATAGTTTTGAAGACATTCTATATTTAAAATTTGATTTAAGTCATTGTATTTTTTTGCATATGAATTTTATTTTATTATTTGTGTTAGTATTTTGATATGATGCTTGGGTAACATTCAGTTGGATTTTAAACGTTTTTCTACGAAAGTCAAGTGTTCCTCATATATGGGTGATTCTGCCGTAACTTGCTCAGATCGACTTTAAAGAATTTTTTTTCAAAAAAGTTGATTCAAAAAAATTTTTTTCATGGTATTTCTACTGTACAAAACGTCAGTAACAAATATATTTTTGGGGTTGGTACACGGAACGCGCAGGGGGCACAGCCCCCCAGTATTAAATATATTTGATTGCACTGAATTTAATGGTGCCTTTAATCATACCCGTAACCATATAAAGTGATGCAACTATAAAATTTGCTGGTCAAAAGTTATACGAAATTTTATATAAGTCAGTTTTCGCTGATTTTCGAAAAATTGTATCACTTTCTATCACATGTAGCTAAGCTCCTTCAACAGTTTGACTGTTCTTACTGAGTTAAAATAAAAGCTGGGATCAAGACCTATTGATTAAAAAAAAAATTTATTCGATTTTTGGCCTCCATTCAAAAGTTACAGCTGTTTTAATTAGAGCGTAAATATCACTAATTATGTGATTTAGGCTAAAATTCAGTATTTTTCATAAAATCACTACGTCTTAATCTAAGCTCTGTTCTAAAAATAATATTTCTAATGGATAATTAATGAAAATATTCCGTATCCATGCTTGTTGTATCATCTCTTAGATGGATCCAGTATACTGATCAATACATAGATATTTTAGCAGTATCATTTTATCTTTCACAATAAATATAATGCCTGAAATAGTATATTGTGATACGAAATATTAATACGCAATACCCGTTACTTTTTAAAGTATAAAATCATATTACTCATAATTTAAGACTAAAAATGAAGTATTTACTTTAAATCACACATTTTTTAAAAATATAGTATTAGAGGGCTGGCGCGCGAAGCGCGTAGGGAATAACCCCCGCTAGTATATTCATATATATTCAAGAAATTATTGTATGCAAGTAGTCAAATGTGGAATACTAGCAGCCCTCCATCTCAGCTTTGCCCGAGACTCATTGAATGGAATACCGTAGGATGTTAAAACGTTTTCAGTTAATTTACATCTTTTTTTGGCACTTCTAGAACACAAAAAAACTTCTTGTTAAACATATTTTTATTCTGAATCGATACAGATTATTTAGTCAAATAATGAGCCGTAAAAAGTGAAAAAAATATAATTATGCTAAAGAGTACCATGCGTTCCTGACGCCATAAAATAGTTGCTGGCTGTAAAGGGCCGTTTATTTTCGCTTTTTCACGTTGTAACAAATAAAAAGTTTTTTTGTTACAAGCTTTTTGATAAAACTGTAAATATTTAAAACTGACAAAAAATATACAATGAAAACTTTATTCCGACTTCAGAACTTTTTTTACCAGAGGAACGAAGTCCTAGAGCCTCATCTCTATTTTTTATCGTCACAATGAGTAAAAATACATTTTATTCTACGTATTTAAAAATGTGGAAGATTTAAGTGATAACTGTCAGAGTTATAATGGGAAGCTGATCTCTTTTGACGCCTAAAATTGTATTCATTGGATGCATTTGAAGTTTTACTTCCAATTTGCTCTCTTGTGACTATAGGCATGGTTAAAACTTTTGTGAGCCCTAAGGGCAGTTTTTTCTCAACTTTGTTAAGTTGTAATGTTTTTGATGACAAGGGAGTTCGACGTCTGATGTCACTTAAAAGGAGCAGTAAGCTAAACTCTTTCTTGACTGAAGTTTTTAGCAAACGTGACTACATGGACACCTCATCCCAAAACTATAACGTTTGAAGCGTTGGAACTAGTTGTACTTATAGCTCTTTCCCAACGTCTCCTGGTATTACGCCGCAGACGTTGGTGTCTAAAGCACGTTGTTTTTTGGCAGATTCAGTTATTTTGGTGATCTAAAGTGGGGAGATTGGTTCGTAATACTTGCCCATTGGTGACTGTTCCGTATGCTAAAGTTTATTTTTCTTTCATAGCTGTTAGGTTCGGCCATCTCAGACCTTGAAGAAGATCGGTAATTCCTGGTTGAATACTTAGAGTGAGGAGGGTAATATAGGGTCGTCGGTCGCCGGGGTTTCCAGCCTTGCGACGATCAACTTCGCTCGTGACATCTATCAGTGAATGACTGACTTGGTTTAATAGTAGCTGGCTCTATATAGTCTTTTAGTTGACGAATCGTTGCCGGAAAAAGTAGTAAAAATGTATTTGTTGGAAAAGTATAGGTGGCTCTGAAAAGAACCGAGAAGATTAATAGTTCAGTAAGGAACGTAAATACTTATAATGGTCCTGAAAAGGGCAAGTGGTGAAACTTCCTACTATTTCTTATTATTGTTCTCGATGATGGAGAGCTAGTTGCAGGTGGCTTGACTCTTACCCTCGGAGTTCCTATGTATGGAGACCGTGCTAGAGGTAGGTACGCCGCTGACCAAAGATATCTCGTCTTCGAGTTGTCTCAGGGTTGTTATCTCCGGTTTGCTATTGTAGCAAAAGCTGCTGTGGTAACGCCAGGTCGGTTGGAAGAATGGCTATGAATCCCCAAATTGTTAGAGCAGATTATGCTCAGGGCTGTGGCTAGACATCTCGTGGTATTTTACCAGAGACGTTAGTGTTCAGAACGCCTTTGTATTGGTAGCACTCATCAATCATGGCAGTTCAGGATGGAGTTCGATGTAAGTCACCTGTCCATTAAAGAACAGTGTTGTCGGTAGCTGGGATAACCAGCTGCACAACTCATGGCTCTATGCTTTATGCACTGCCGGAGATCGACTGTAGTATTAGGTACTTTACTCGGGCATGTAATAACTACACTTACTTAATTCGATTGCAGGTAGCTTTGATTTTACTTCTACTCTACCTAGCGGATCCTACAGTATTGAAATATTAAGCTATCGTATTTTTCAAAATTTTGAGCTTATTTATTGCTATTTTTATAATTTTTTTCATGTTAAAACTATACTAAAACCGTCTAGGAAGTGTCAAGAATCAGTATGTAAAATTTCAGCAAGATTAGCTTAGAAGTTTTCGTGGTTAGTGATTTTAACAGTTTTAGTGACTTGGGTTTATATATTAGTAATATAATTCCAAATATTAAAAAAATTCAATAGTTATCCACATCTTCATCAGTATGAGGATCGTTACAGACTGTTGGTCAACTTAAATAAATAACGTACGTGTCAAACATATGTATTTATGGGTATAAATATAAATTATAAAAGTACGCTTAACATGAATATAGATAGCATATGTACATATCTGCGATGTAGAATTAAAAGAGATTGTGTGTTCAGTAGAGTGTATGTAGAATATTTCTGATATTAATCTTTTGTCTATTTGGTTAAAAAAATTTAATTTACAAACATTGTTGTATTTTTCTGTTAATTAAGTGAGCCAAATGATTTGGCTCGCAGACCAATGAATCGTTGCATCAACAAACATCCAACATTTTGGAGTTTTTATTATCTCTCCTTGATTAGCTTTTAACTGATCGCGTGCTTATGCACTGACCCTCAAGTCATTATTAAAACAACTGAGAGCATAACTACATGTTCAACAACTAACATAAGATTCACTTATAACAAAAACTCAATGAGATTTACAAACTGCCAGTAAATTGCTTGAGAATGATTATTGAAAAAATTAATAGATCCTTCAAGGCACTCAGTATACAAGGTACCTTTCTAGCATAGACTGACCTCTATTGATGAAGTATTTCGTGTCTTGTAAATAAGAATAGCAACAACATGACATCGATCTCTATTTTGGCTTTCTTATAATTTTACCAGTAAAGTTGCTCATAGGAGAAAACGCATAAATTTTTTGACAACCAATCAAAACGTTTCTGATACTGTCGAAAATGTAGAAAAAAATTTTTAATTTGTAAAAATTTTTTTTTTCTTAAACAATTTTTTTAAACAGGGCAGCAATAAGTTCAAAGCCGTTTTTCTGATACCAGTCACTAGACGAGAATGCACATCTGATTTTACCGAAATTAAAAAATGTCTTTTAGGGACTCAATGAATTCTTTATAAAAAAATGTATATCATTTCCAATTTTGGAAGTTTATCATTCATTTCCGAAGTTATAGTTGTTTTTTACAAATTAAAAGTACCAAGTTTTTAGTAGCTGTATTTTTGAAAATAAAGTAATATTTCTTTATTGCAAATTAATGCGGCACAATTTATTTAGATAATATTTGGATTTCAGAAACTTTGATTCAAATTAGAAACCTGTAAGGGCATTTAGTATATTGGCAGAAGTTTCTACTCTACGTACTATCTCACAAGGACAAAGTTATTGCATTACATTGCGAATTTTATTATTATAAGAGAAAAGTTACATCTGAAATCATAAAAAAGTACTTTGAAGAGTAAGAAGGTGCATGTTATAATGAATGTTACTTACTTGAAAATTATCATTTCCACAAAAGTTTTTATATAAAGCCTGGAAATATTGCTTTCTTTGACTTTCGGATAAGTTAAATTAGGAACTTTTGAATAAAGGTACTGAAGACAAATATCATGTTTTTTTGATGTTTTAGAATAGTTTTTTGTTAACTAAGCTTAAAGTAAAAAGATGGTATTAAACTATTTTTACGATCTACAAGTCTTCCATGGATCAAGTTTTTAGAGCCAGTATCTCATTTTTCTGTTTTAGGTCAATTTTTTGTGCATAATACTTATTTCATAAACGACTGTCCTAAAGACAAAGAAAGCACAGATGTTTTGTAAGTCCTTGTTGTCGACCGATAACAATCAAGATCATTTTAAAATGGCTACAAGTAAGTCATTTGTGAAAATTATAATCGATTATTTCTAAAAGAAATGAACAAAATTTTCCTAAGTCTCTTTCACCATAGTTAAATAAGCAATTGGGACTGCTACAAAAGGTATCCTCAGATTTGAGGAGTAAAATTCCCGCAGAATTTTTTTTTTTTTTTTTTTTTTTTCATAACATATAAGTATTTCTTGCGGCTTCAAATGAAAGGTTCACCAGGTTGTAAGTTCAAAAAAATTTTTTGGCTTCTGATAGGGCCCAAAAACATCTTTTTTCACGTTTCAACTTTTTTCTCGCGTTCTAATCATCAAATAAATCTGGAAAAACTCATGAGCATGTAGTTTTACATGACTTTTAAGTATAATTTTTTTTTTTTTAAGTTATTAGAGTTGAAAATAACCTCTGAAAAAATCATTTTATCTTTAAAACGCTATTTTGGCCAGGTTCTATTATATCTGCACAAAATTTTATTTGTTCGTCTTTCAGAGCGTCCAAAATTAAGTCGAAAACATATTTTTAAAGATTTTTTTCAGTAGTGCGCCATGTTAAAAATGTGAAACACTGTTATTGTGATTCCGAAGGACCGTAAACATAACACTTTCTCACGTCTTATTATTTTTTTGACGTTCTAGTGATTAACAAGATCTGAAAAAATCATGAGTATACAATTTTTGATTATTTTTGAATTAAGTTTTTTTTTAAATGAATGGAGTTAAACATAACTTCAAAGAAATTATTTAAATCTTGAAGCGCAACTTTAGCCAGGTTTTATCATACCTGCATCAAATTTTTACGCCCCTTTTGTAGAGCAGAGATAAGTCGAAAACGTATTTTTTGAGATTTTTTTCAGTGAAGCGCTATGTTCAAAAATGCAAAAACCCGTTATTATTACTCCAAGGGACCTTGAACATAACACTTTCTCACGTCTTATTTTTTTCTCGCGGTATGATTATAAAATAAATCTTAGAAAATTTGTGAGCATACAGTTTTAGATTACTTTTGAATAGAATTTTTTTTTAAATTATTGGAGTTGATCATAACCGTGAAAAACATTATTTCAACTTTAAAACGCTATTTTAAGCAGGTTCTATTAAACCTGCATATAATTTTATTCTTTTATCTTGAAGAGCGTCAAATGATAAGTCGAAAACGTACTTTTTAAGATTTCTTTCAGTGGTGCGCCATGTTCAAAAATGCAAAAAACTGTTATTTTGACTTCGAGGGACATTTAAAGTAGCCTTTGATTACATTTAATTAAATTGAAAATGTCTTATATATTTCTACCAATATAATGTATCTGCATGCCTTAAAATTTAATAGGCATACCTTTTTTGCAGGCAAATAATGATAATACTAACATTTCAAGCCAACATTTTCCCTCAAAAGTTCATTTGTTCGAAAAAAAGAGAAAAAATAAAGTACTTATAGCTTTAGCTTAAGCAATGTTCACTGGTTGTATTTTACAGAATCTTAATATCTGTAATAGTTTCGGTCGTCACTTGATGAAGATTCAAATCCATTTTGAATTGAATTAAGAAAGAGTTTATAAGACAATCTTCACAATTTATTAATAAATACGGGTGTTACAATTGTTTCGGTACACTCTTCCTCAGACACAGAGGTTTATAAACTGAACTACATTCGGTTTTATAAATAATACCTATACATTTCAGCATATTGTCAACTTATTCATACTATATACGAACATACTCTTATTTCAAATTTAATAGAGGTGAGTCATTTAAATCTAGATGGCAGTTAAGCAAACGTTCAGTGTCCCTCAAACTATTAATCTCAGCCGCTTCCAAAGAATTCAACAATTTGCCCTTATTAGCTATATGTAAAACTTTAAATTCATAATTAAAATCGTGATTACATTTTAACAGATGAGATGCATAATTTGACTTTTATGTACCATTAACGAAGGCTTCACCATGTTCTTTTAAACGACATCATTCTTTCGACAATTACATCTAATTTATTATTGTCTGAATTAAGTCGTGGTCCAGTGATATTTTGAATGAAACAAGCAACTTGACACTATGTTCCAGCATCTGGAAGGGCTTGATTTCTGAATTGATGATGTAATAGTTTATAATATTGTGCAAGAATTCCATGTATAGCTTCGACAACCCAACGAAGTTTCGTAACCTACCTTGATTTATTCGATTCTTTAGTTGAAAGTTGATTTTTTTTTTCTTTCAAGGCTGGCGTCAGTACTTTAAAACCTTTTTCTTCTCAATGAGTTGTGATATCTCTGAATCCACGGTCCAGAATGAAAACATCTCCTTCTTTAAAAGTCCATTTGGATCTTGTAAAATATACTGAAGTATCGTGGCATTATTGAGAGTATCTTTAAATGGCCCAGCAAGATCAATAATATATATATATATATATATATTCGTGGTACAGATGGTAAAAGGCTTGCAAAATGGAACTTTTTTGTCTGGAATAAGATTTTCGCCAATAAGCATTATTTACACTTTTCTTGTGTCTTAAGTAAGTGCCATCACAAACAATAAAAAAAGTTTATCCAAACTGTACAAAAGTTCCACAGTCTTTGCCTGTGTCTTCAAAAGAATGTTTCGGCTATGAGCACTAATTCCAAAGTTCTTTGGAAGTATCTGGTCTTTAAAGCACTTTAAAATATAATTTATCAAATTTTCAATAATCTTTTCAGTAACTTCTAAGATATCAACTATCAATGCATTTGAATTTTCTGATCTTAGTTTGAATAAAAATATCACAAAAGCTTGGGTTATATTTCTAGAAACAGATTTTTTCATTGTAGTTAACATTTCCTAAAACTGTAAAATTGTATTCCACAAATGTCCGGTGAAAGCTTTCACACGTTCTTCTGATAATATGAATTGACCAATTTTATCATGTAGTTTCATATTAGCTTGGTTTGACAGCTTTTCGAAAAATGTTTTAGTTTCCCCAGCTTCAATCGTAGTCTCTGTCGAATAAACAGACATCGTTGATATCAAATTTTTATCAAACTTTTTTTTAATCAGATGGCTAGGACAGCATCGATTCCAGTTGGGAATGAACAAACGTCTTTTCGTAAAAACTTGAAGACGAGCCTGCAGGGAAATAATTTTGTTTCTCTCTCCACATAAAAAATAATATGCTTTTGAAAAAACCGTTATTTCAAAAGGCATGATGATACGTTCAATCTCTTCACCTTAAGATTCATCCGTTAGGAAATACATTGAGTGTTCACTTGATTCCTTGTTTGATGAAGTTTGGTTAGATTTTTGTGAAAACTGAGTCGATTCTTGTGATAATTGTTCATTAGATGTTTTTATCTCGTCTTGATCGATCGAAACTTCAGATAAGGTTCGTGATAGTTTCATATCATCACTTTGTAACTCGGTTGAAATTGTCTGTTCTGGCACAGTCTCCGAGTTTTGATCAGTGTCTTCTGTTGTAAGATTTTTACAAAGTTGACTCTTTTCATACCTGAGTTTCGAGAAACATGTTTGACTCAAAGTGTCATTTGGTTGGGCATAACAGTTATAAGTCTTGAAAAACTCTTTAGCCTGTTCCTTTGTTTGAATTGTTTTCAAATACTTATTTTTTTTCTTGTGCAGGAAGACTTGACACTTACAACATTTAGTATCATTCTGTTTACGTATTTTGTTTGGAGACTCTTCATTCACGGAAAATTGTTGTTACCAGAATAAGCTTAACCAAAAGTGATGAGCATAGAAAAATAACGTACAGGTCTTGAGATTTCTGCAACCAGTCTCACATTTTTACATACTTATCTGGATCACCGAAAAACCTGTGACTAGTCGGTTTTATAACTATACTAGTACAAGTTTTTCAATAGCTTTGGTACATGATTTTTCGGTACCATGGATAGTCTATTAAATTTGTATACTGCGCATGGCTTTCTACTGTACCGCGCATAGTACGTGCGCTTATATATAGTGGAGATATGTATATATATATGTATGCATACATGTATGGGATTGCCATTGTTATTTTGGCTCAATATGTAAATTGTTCTTTGCGAGTGAAAACTTATATGCATGCATATATATCTGAACATGTTGATGAATATTCATTACAAGTGTACTTATATATATATATATATATATATATATATATATATACACATACGTAGCTGTATACTTTTTTTTTTTTTCGTCATCGCCCCTTATAAGGGGCTCAGACATGGCTATTTTGATACTGTATAGTGTATTTAGCCATACGTTGGTTAATTTACGGTATGTGAAAAGGTAGGGAAGTGGGTAGGTTTAATGAAGCTCAAATTCCACCCAGAAAAAAATCTCATTTATTAATAAATAATTTTTGTCTAGAGTGGGATTTGAACTCCGGCCATCAAGATCTGTAGACAGACACGCTACCGACAGAGCCATCATGCGGCTGGGAGCTGTATATATATACTGACATTCTGAATGCTCCCACTGGCCGACTAACTTTCTGTACTGGTACAGAAAAAACCCGTACCACGTATCGGATTTTGACGTACTAAGCATAAGGTTTAGCTATACTCAATAAGGTAATTTAAAGTATACTACCGTACCAAATATACCTGTACCAGTAAACATTTTTCTTGTACAGAGTATCGAAAATACTTGTACTAACATATAGAACCTGTTTTTCTGGTAACAACAATTTTCCGTGTTTGTAGAACTCACTTCATTTTCTGTAAATAATGTGTTCATAAGTATTTGTTAGTACTACATGTAAAAATGACGCTTTGGTATTTAAGAAAATATTTTAGCTTTTTTATTGGTTTTTTTTTATATAATATTTAAATAATAAGAAAAGGTTATTGGTATTTTATGAAAACAACAAAAAATTAGATAGCTTAAATAAACAATAAGCAATTATTTATGAAATAAAATTTTTTTTTTTAACTTAGTATTTTGGCTAATATAAGAAATATCTATACGGTGAAAGTCCCTATTCGTGAAACACTCTCCACTACGAAAACTCAGCAATTCATTATAAGAGCTTGAATAAAGTGTATTCAATGTATTTATCGTGACTGTAAATGAATAATTAAAGAATTAGAAACAAATTTTCTAACAATCACTGCTGAATTAAAGGTAAAATTTAAAAAAACAGTAACTCTAAAGGAAAGCTCTTCTGCACGATGCTTACAGTAGCGTGTATACATTTTATATATAGTAGCTTAGGTAGCAGAGAAGTAAGTATGGTGCAGGCAGTGGCTCGCTCTGTGCGCTCGCTCGTTCGCTTGGATTTTATATTGGACTTAAAATAAATTGTAATTAAAAATGCTATAAAAAAATTTTATAACACGGACTTTCACCTTATATAGATATAAATATCTTTTTTGTAGGATGTACTTTTTTAAACCTGCTGAAAAAAATTATTTTGTAATCCAAGACGTCTTTGAGCAAATATAGCCACTGGCTATTCTTCTATTGGTACTGCACCTGAAACAGAAAAAAATACCACTACTATATCCCTTAAAAGTGGGGGAAAGCCAAGGTGTTATAAAAAAAAAAAAAAAAAAAAAAAAAAAAAACGCCTAAAGATGAAAATGCTTTGTGGTCTGAATAAGTATTATATTAAAAATGATATTTTATTATTTGCACCTGACAAAGAGCTTTAAAAAAATTACAAATACAAACATACGTATAAATGTGTGTATTCACCAACACAAACACTACTATGAGTAGAACGATTACAGATAATAAATAAATACAGTTACTTTTTTCTCAACTTGAAAATGTGAATACTCACTTGATACTTCGATAACTTATTCACAAAAGGATCACACACATTAATAAATAAGTATCACTCACAATATTTTAAATATTCAACTGTTTCATAGAAAATTACTATACATTTTATTTTATTACAATTATTCTAAAAGTTGTACCAAACAAATTATTCTTTATTGATCATAATCATGAATGCTTATAATTTCTTACTCTGTTAGTTCACTTTTTTTCTGTCGTGCAAATCATTTTTTCAAAGGCTAAAATATGTTTTAACTAATCAACTGCTATCAAAGTCTTTCCTTCGATAAACATTATATGCAAAGGTTTGATGTTTGATCTTCAATTAACCCTACTGAAAAATAAAATAATTTTATTATTATCACATGACTACCATGTGACATTTTTTTGTGACAAAGGATTGTACATATCCCCATTAAATATGCTTTATGATTGTGAAACATGACATAAAGGTACACAAATAAACTGATTTTCTAGCAGCATGTACACTAATTTGATAATATAATTGATTTCTAATTAGTATTTTATTAATTTTCATTACCATGCAACGAAAAATTTTCTAATTAATAGTTGTTTATTTTTTTTAAAGATATATAATGTTTAGTAGTCAATCAATGAGGAAGGTTGTAATTTCTATGGCGCCACGATCTGAGTGTGGTTTTTCACAGATACTAGTGCTAGAAAAACGAAAATAATAATTAAAATATTCCTACCTGTCTACTTTTTAAGATATCGAACTCAAAAGTCGAAAAAATCATTTTAAGTATAAGTGCAATATTAGTGTGATTTCTTGTTAATTTGATAGTAAGAAATGAGAAAAAATAATAAAAAACTTTTTACTTGTGTAGTCTTCGAAATACCTGTATTTAAAGATGTATCGCTATATTGATAAAAAATGGAGTTTGCTTCTTTTAACCCAAGTGAAGATGTTTTTTTGCATATTTTTGCGTGGGAAACATGATTGAAATAATATGAAAAATACAAAACAAATATATTCCATAAGGGATCAGAAGTGGTCATTTTGTCAATAACCTAATGACGCTTATATGAAGAGCGTATCAGCTACCAAGCTGATAACAGTAGATAAAATATACTTTGATCGGTGTCAATTGATTGGAAAACGATAATAAATAAAACAATATTCTTACCATTTTCAAATCAATAAACAATATGACTATATGAAGTATTTTTTTTACCTCATATCCGTGTTCAGCACCGCAAACAACGTAAGTATACGAATTTTCTGCCCATTGAGTATGTATATGGGTGTATTCGGAAGTATATCATTTAGTTGTGTTAATTCAGCGCTAAATTATGTTGATTACGCGTGCGTGTGCCAGGACGTCGACGGCCGACGAGCCAATCATATATTTATTCCAAGCTGGTCTGTCCCTGTTGGCGCCCTGGCACATGTGCGCATAAGAGCTCCGTGAACTATGTGAGCAACTTGCACGTAGGAATAAATAAAAAATACTTGAAATTGCGGAATCGTTTGCAGATTTTGCAATTAAATCGCAAAAAATTGCTAAAAGCTTAATTTCCTAATAAAAAAACAGGCAGTCTGCAAAAATTTTATTAAACGATGGCTTTACCTTTAAAGTATTGACAGGAGAGTTGGAACAGCAACCAACCGCTTGCAATTTTATTCCCAGTGACGAAAGTGTATGCAAATCCCCAATAGCACAAAAGGTTTTTAAAACGTTCTAAAAACGTTTTTAAGTCTTCAAAATGTTTTAAAAACGTCTTTAAAATGTTTTTAGACGCTCTGTACTATTAGGGAATGCAAAATAGCGAAATACGCTATATTTATTGTATAATAAATGATTAAATATACTCAGCGTATAACCTGGTATAAGGTATAACCCAGCCCAAGGCGAGGGTCAGTATTCGCTCCGTGCATGACACGCAGCGCCGCCCTCGGTGTCAGAATCGCGCAATACCGTACCCCCGTATGATTAAATCGTAACACTGTCGCTTATAGGAGAAAGTATTATTTATTGAATAAGACGTACATACTGCTATCGCGTAAACATCAGCACCCTAAAAAATGGATATGATTATCCAAACAGGCTTTAAAAGTATAAGTTGCAACACAGTTTTTAATAATGAAACGCTGAAAAAAGCTGAAAAATTAGAAGAGAGTGGGCACGTTGCCTACGTACAGGAATATGTAAATAAAGGATTCGTCATCTGATCAATTGCTATGTTGGGAGACAAACTCTGTCAGCTTAAATCCATACAAAGTAGAATTATCTGTAAGTACATTATTGCCTATGCTTGACAAATGTAGGTTATGGTAACATATACATAAATATGTAATTTATTTATCAGATTAACGAAGACCGCTGTATCTCCGACGTATGGGGTCTACTTGGGAATTTATACAGCACCACCCCCTGCTTTTCTTTCTTGTTGCAATTAACAACGCAGAACTGTCTCGTACGCATTTCGTTACTTTGTAAACGTAAACACTGATTCAAATTATACAGCTAGCGGCAGCGTATGTCGACTGCTTGGAGTTCTTGCTCACACGTATACAACATTACAGATAAGTATGTGTGTTGTGTACTGTATGACAGATGATATTTAATAACCCATTATTTAAAATTTCAGGCGATTTGAAGTGCCTAGCAAAATTATTTATCCGTATTATAGACCCGGTTTAGCTAAATAACATTTTTTTTCCGCCTTCGATTTCTCAACTAATTACTTTAAATGAAATAATATCTTTTCTCATATAAGACAACGCTTACTGTACGATTCATGGGGGTACGGGTTCGCCAACTTTGCTCACCTACAGTGCTGCAGTTGTTTTTTTTATCCCCTCCAACCTGATGTACGGAGCGAATAGGTGCGTGCGCACATTGCCAGTCCAGTTTCAGTTCAGTCCTGTAGTTCTTTATCATAACCTACCAGTCCTTCGTCTTCCCTCGATAAGTTTTATTCCGTGTGATTCCGTTTAGCTCTAAAATTTTAATGTAGGCACAATATAGGTCAGTTCACTTTGGGGATATGGGGCTTATTATTCCGCCAGGAGCACTTATCATATAGCGGGCAAGCGTGTTTTCTGTATATTTATATACATATAATGCATGCGCAGTAGGTAAATATAGATGTACAAAATGTACGCTTACCCCCTATGTAATGGCGAGTGCTCTTGGCGAAAGAATAAGCCCCATTCGCCATCGCCGCTAGCACTAAATTGTATTTGATCTGGCAAAGTTGTATGATTAAAGGTCGTTGGTGTGGTTTACTGGCGAGTGTTCCGCAAACCGCGTCAGCAGTAAGCAGACGACGTGAGACGAAAAAGAGATCTTACAGGCCTTGGACAGGTGGTCAATAGTAAACTAACATACGACATTTACTGCTGGCGGGGTTTGCGGAACTCTCGCCAATAATACAGTGGGTCGAGGGACATTGCGGTGAATAGGGTCACGTGGTGCTGGTTTGCTCCTCCATTTACAGCACCTCTTACCACATGCAGTTCTATTACTTCTATACCTATATCTATGGTACACGAAGACAAAATACCATTGAAATCACATTGAAATGTTGGATTTCATCAAACAGGCTCGACATCTGATTGGATATGACGTTATACAGGATCCTCGTCACATTAGACGATTCAGGTAAATATGTGCATGGAGGTCCATGGAGGTAGGTACCTTGTATACTTGTACCATGCCTATATCGTTACTATAAAGTGATAGAACGGTACATCTGTATTGCTAAAAAGTAGTGGAAGGTGCTACAAATATCAGAGACAAAACAGCACACCACGTCACTAGTAAAAAAAAAATCAAAAAATCGAACTGGATTTTTTCAGCAAGATCTTCACAGGGTGTCTATACTTCGTAGAGTTGTTAACTGTTATTTCTTGCGAAACCTCAAGTTATTTATTTTTGTATAAAATAGATGTTTATATTATTAAAGATGGGATTTAAGTTCAAAAAAATCAAAGTTAAATAAAGAACGGATTTTTGCATTCTTAAACATTATACCGCAAGAAAAAAATAAGACGTGAGAAAGTGTTATGTTTAAGGCTCCTTGGAGTAATAATAACGGATTTTTGCATTTTTGAACATGGCGCACCACTGAAAAAAATCTCAAAAAATACGTTTTCGACTTATTTTTGGACGCTCTACGAGATGGGGAGTAAAAATTGTATGCAGATATTATAAAACCTGGCTAAAGTTGCGCTTCAAGATTTAAATAATTTCTTCGAAGTTATGTTTAACTCCATTTATTTAAAAAAAAACTTAATTAAAAAATAATCAAAAATTGTATACTCATAATTTTTTCAGATCTTGTTAATCACTAGAACGTCAAAAAAATAATAAGACGTGAGAAAGTGTTATGTTTACGGTCCTTTGGAATCACAATAACAGTGTTTTACATTTTTAACATGGCGCACCACTGAAAAAAATCTTTAAAAATATGTTTTCGACTTAATTTTGGACGCTCTAAAAAATGAAATAAAAAAATTTTGTGCAGGTATAATAGAACCTGGCCAAAATAGCGTTTTAAAGATAAAATAATTTTTTTAGAGGTTATGTTCAACTCCAATAACTTAAAAAAAATTATGTTTAAAAGTCGTGTAAAACTGTATGCTCATTAGTTTTTCCATTTATTTGATGATTAGAACGCGAGAAAAAAATTGAAACGTGAAAAAAGATGTTTTTGGGCCCTATCAGGAGCCAAAAAATTTTTTTTTAACCTACAACCTGGTGAACTTTTCATTTGAAGCCTTAAGACATACTTTTATGCTATAAAGAAAAAATTGAGGGCATTTTACCCCCCAAAACCGAGGACACCCTTCACTGCCATTATAGAGTAATACTACTTTTAAACTGTCTTTGGAAGAATCAATGATCAAACGCTTGTCCTAGCTTGTACAAGTCTGTTTTATATAAATTAACCATAGTCCTTCAGCACGTCAGTATACTGAAATATTTTATTTTGAAAAAATTTTACAGTCATCTCTTCTTTTTTATGTACTGTTACATTTGTCCTAGGTAACAACAAATTTCTTTCTTTAAGCCTAGAGGCTAATTTGAGGTAAATCTTCGGGGAGGTTCAGATATAGTATAAGGTCATCCGAATCATCTTGGTTAAAAAGTATCATATCATTTAAGTTTGAAAAAAATTCTCTAATTATTTTTTTACATCCACACAAATCGTTTTACATGTACGTGCGAATCATTAACATTTATTTAAATTTTGTTGTGAACAAATTTCTTTTTTATTAACTTTTTTTGAAAAACTTCAATAAATTTTATCACATTAAAGTTCACTACTTTTATCATATTAACTAGTTCCAATGTTCTCTTTAGCAATAATATTTAACTTTTGTAAGCTTCCAGTTTAATTAAATACGCTTTTTTATTACAACTTAAAATATATAGATTCTTGGAAAAGTATAGGTAGGTTAAGGAGGCTTGGGCGTTTGGTGTCGTATCTATTGAGGGGCCCCTGTGGGGTACTTGTCACACAAATGATTCTTTGTAATATTTTTCTATAATCATTTTGATTTTACACATGTGTTAACAAAATAGCAATAATACGTGGAAAAGTCATTAGGAAAATCGATATTAAAAAATTTATTAGTTTTCCCGAGGTACCTTGTGTAAAGATGACGGCTCTGCCACTATAAAGCTGACAACACTGTACTCTCTTGCTCTCATCTGCTATTATATACCTATACTTGTGTTAGACTTAAATTTTCATGCTTGTATGTTTATGAATGTACAGCGCATGCGCACTTACAGTACCTAAACAAAACAATTCTTATGTTCGATGTTTTCCTCACTATTTTCTTAAAATTTAACGTGTTGATCCTATTCTTTTTTTTAAATAATAGATTCTTTATACTTTCAAGTGCATGTACCAATTTAATGTGTGGGCCCACAGCTTTTTATTGCGGTACGGTAGTCTATTGAATTTCGGGTTCCGTAAGGTTGCGTGTTAAAATGACGAATTTTCACAAGCGATTTTCTTGAAAATAAATGTGTTGACCTACCTATTTTGTTTTCCTAAAAAAATCTAGATAACTTTATCTACGTAATCTCTGAATTTCAGACCTAGCCAGCATTTAATTCAAAATCGCCCAAGCCTCCTTAAATATTTTTTTGAAGCTATGCTTCTTATGCTGGATCTAGATAAAAAGTCCTATCAGGGAAATATATTATATTGCATAAACATATAAACACTTATATTCATGTATATCTTCCTATACTTCTAGCAGAGCTTTTTACAATAATTAAAAGCTCTATCTTCAACTTCTGTCATAATATCGGCTGGTACCTACTCCTTGAGATCTATCAGCGCTAATTTGTATTCAATACCAAATTCCGACTGATTTGGACGGCGAAAAGCTTCCTCCTTCGCTAAAACTTTTGCGAGTTTCTTACAATCGCTCGTTAAAAATTCCATTTTCAGATTTTTTTTTTTGCAACATTTATTTTCAATAACATTAACAGCTTTTGACCGAAAGAACTATCTAGTATCTGAAAGGCCTACGAAGGCGAGCATTTTTTTCTCATCATCACATCTAGCATTCAGCGTTTTCCACAACATTTCATATTCCTCACACCTCAGTAGACTGCACGAAATTCAACTGTCAACCTCTTTGATAACAAATTCTACTGATGCCGGGAGTTTATTTGCTGCTGCAGATGCTGCTGAATGTAAGGCATGGTATAGGGGTAAGTGTAGGTATTACCGACACTTTTTCGCTTAGGACATACGTGAAAGCTTACAACATACGTATATATTAATATATAAACTTCATTTTTTGTTTAATTAAAAGCTTCTGTACTTAGTTACCATATAATAATAATTTCAATGATAAAAATTGGAAAGTATAATTCTAATTACACTTTTATTAACTTAGCCACATGATGGTATTACTGCCACCATGTTTGTATTTCTGACACCCAATTACTGTCATAGCTTTAATTACTGACGACCAATTACTGCCACTACTTTAGTTTCTGTCATCTCGGTTTTTTCAAATTGTGAAACTGGATGTTCGTGAATTGAAGAGTGAAACCCAAGAACCCCTCTTTTTTCTTGTTTTCCTGATTTTCAAATTTAATTTTCTTTTTTAACAAAACAATCTCCTTGTTGAATATTGAGGTCCTAAGATTTAAGTTTATGCACTTGATTAAATCTACCAATCAGTCACTAGTACGCCGAGTTTCAAGACAACAAATCGCAGTGTGCCGCGTCTCTTTAGTTAGTCAATAGCTGTGTAAAGTAAGCAGCGGCTTGCTCTTTAGATGTAGCTGCGCGATGTAATAGCCAGTTCGTACTCGGTCGTTGAGCAAGGTGCACGCACCTTTGCATGAGCACACACATACGCCTCTTTTTCAAAGTTTTACACGCGCACTTTAACGATCAATTTACTGCCGTTCTTCATAACTCGATTACTGCTATTACTTCTCGTTTCGATTGTTCCGAATCTTTACCTCAGAATAGTAAAGTGTTTGTATCAATATTATTAATTTGGTGTTTCTATTTAATAAATACGTTTAAAAGTGTTAAATATAAATCAGTCTTATTTACTTAACATAGAAACACACTCCCGCTCCGATACTCAACACTCCTCCTTGATAATTTTCTGGGTCCGTTTTTTTTCAACTGCTTCTTGCTACTAAGGATCAGATACAATAGATAAAACCTTTTTTTATTCTGTCTTTTGCTACTCTAGTAAAATATATTGTTATTAAGCCATGTTAATATTGAGAAATTGAATCTGAAGATTGTCTTGAGTTTAATTGTTATATTTTACAAAGTTTTATTTGGAAAATTGAATTGTGATTCAATTGAACTCAAAATTGTAACTTTTAGTATGTCTGTATTTTCAGTAGGAGCATGAATTGTTTTTTTTTAATTTTTCAGTTTTGAATGTAAAAGTGGGAATAATTTTTTGGGAGTATTTGAAAAAAGGTTTTATCATAATACAAGCACCAATAGCTTTTTCATGATAATTGCATGATCTGAATAAGTTTTTTTTTTGTTTTTTTTGCAGTAATACGTACCTACGTGTAAAAAAATTGAGTAGGCAAGAATCTTTCATTTAGATGATGCTTATACTATGTATATGTAGGAAAAAACAACGCAACAAAAATCAATTTAACAATGATTTTGTCATGCTCACGTAGTATAATAATAGGTTATGTTTCACGGTCGAGACTAAAGTAAGCTGATGACAGTAATATAATCACAGGCGCTGAAACGGTATATAATACTGTCATTTAAATAAAATAAAATCCAAGTGATCAATAAATATTTTGTTTACTTACTGTGAAACAACAACTATGACTTCATATGCCTACAAATTTTACTCGCGATTTACGGGTGCTGTATTTATTAATAGTTACTTGAAGCCTATTTATTTTATACAATGGGCTACACTTTTTAAATGTCAACAAGCTTGCATACATTTAATAATTATTATAGTCAATTTAAGATTAAATTTTTTATATGTAACTGCGAGAACTTCATCTGCAACACATGTAGTTCACTGTAATATTTTTTTAGACATAATATTTTTACTATTAACAATTACTTTTCGTCATTTTACTTAAAGTGTCAGTAATTGCATTACTGTCAGTAATACCTACTTTTACCCCTACGCTCTTGACTAACTGAATTTTCGGGCTATCTTCTTTCATCAATGTATAAATCGAGTGCCGTATGGCACACAAATTCAAGCCTCCATGTACTGAAACCAATGCAATCGTTTATGGGCAATTTTGTGTCTGCTAAATACTCTTTTACGAGAGTGTATACAGAGAAACAGCATCAGCTTTGAATTCTTTAAGAAGCCTCAAGTGGTCTGTGATGACTCGATTTTCTCTCTTACTAAAATATTTTATGCACAAGCAGAGAAATTTATTTTTAAAACTAGCTGGCTCTTCCACAGTTTAACAATAGGGCATTTCTCCGACGTCCTCGACTAATTCTCGCAGCAAATTTCGTGCAATTACTCGTTTCAATAAAATGCTGCACTTGGTTTGATGCAGCTTGAGATTCCTTATGCCGAAGATTTTCAAGAGATCACATGAATGATTCATGCTCGTAATACTGCTGTGGCAACCCTTATAGACTGCAAGTTTTAAATCCCAAGTTTTGTTATCATCTGGAGATAGCACGTTACACATCTTTGTTAAACTCTTAGTCTGTTGGACTGCTTTCATATTTCTAATATTGTACCTCGGTGATATCGCGATTAATTAATTCAGTCTTGTGAGCGCGTTTATCCTTGTAGCAAACTGTGCAACGTGCTTGTCTTTTTGGTTCGTAATTTTTTTTAAGCTACCCTAGAAACATTAGTCGTATTCGTAGAGAAAAAGTATGATAAGGAAATATAAGTAATTTAAACTAAATACATGGTTATTGATTGCATTTAATACATGTTACTGACACCATGACTAAATGGGATGACAATAATAATTTACAAAAATGGCACAGAGTAAAAATTCATGTAAAAACAAGAACTTCTGCTCACCTTAACCCCACCCCTGCATCTCCCACTCAAGGTTGTACTTGTAGATCCTGCTGTCTTCATCGTCATTTGTTTTCGATTTTTTTTTCTTTGGCTCTGATTTTTTTCATTTTTCCACTAGTCAAAAACCAAATATTTGGAATTTCGGGTTATACAGCTGCGTTTCTATTTAGCCTACAAGAGATAAAAGAGATCACTTTGAACGTTCGAACGTCGCGTTGCTGAGAACAAATACAAGGGCTCGAATCACCTTCTCTTTGTGAGCTAAAGAGAGACAAAAACAAAACTCAACAGTGCCTGCGCTGTACTAGCGTGGTAGACTGGTAATGTCGATGGAGGTCGCCATGCTGTCAATGTAGACAGCTGTGTTATCCACAGACGCAAGCCGCGAAATTCAAAATATACTCGAGGTAATTGTTTCCCAATATATAGGTCAATCTTATATATAGAAATACGATATATGTATATACATGCATATGCATATAAATATCCCGTATTCGAAATATCAGGGTGAAATGTGAATGCCTTTGCGTATACTTGTACAGACATAAACATATACATGTATTTACTTGTATTCATGTGACAATGCGATGTTGCCACATATGTTATACTTACTTGGTTATCTTCCAAAATCAAACAAATAGCACTTTTTTGATTACTTTTACTTTAAAACTATGTGGTAAAAAATTCTCAAAAAAATGTTTGTGTTTCTTTACTGTCTAAGGTAGTTTTCAGTAGTTTTTAAATTATTTATAAATATGCAGTAAATAACATTTCTTATAATAATGGGGCTATGTAGTTTTTGCACCATTGCTCCAATGTTGAAAGAGTGATTTGTTGACGAGTATATTGCTAGAGTTTTATTTTCTCTATATAAGCCGCGAGGGAAGATGCGGGCTTCTTATTAATAAAAACACTCAGCACTACTTAATAATATCAACGCCTTTTATTTACTAGCTTTCTCTAGCTTATACAAACCATTTAATTCTAGCTTTCTATCTAACGTATTATTAGTAAATACAATACAATAAAGACTTTTATGAAAATAAAGTAAACTAAAACGCAAAGTTGATAAACTGTTGCACGTGAGGAAAAGGAAACTTTTGGAGACAACTGAGTAGCTCGAGAGTCAGCACAAGAGAGAGATCAGCCGAAGCACAGCAGCCGGTACGTGATTGCAAAAGCACTTCTCGCTGTCAGCTGTGATCATGGCTTACTAGGTGTCGCCACCGCGCGACCTCTGATTTGATCGGGTTGATGCACCGGGCCAACTCTGACACTTCCTCCTACGGAAGACAACTCAATCTTCTCCACTCAGTTACTTGTTTCTGTGAACATAATTAAAAATTATTTATAATCATATTAGTAAGTCTAGCATGAGTTTCAAAGGGCAGAGGTTTGGTCATAATATTTACAATTTGCTCCTTTAATTCTACCCAACTTATTCTAACTAGGTTTCTAGCTACACTTTCTCTAACATAGTGTTCTTTAACATCAGTCATATGCCTAAGCTTATTACTATTACTAACTTGACTACTAGCTTCAGCTGCTTTATTGTCGCACCACAGAATCATGGGCACAAAGAAATTTGGGAGAATCAATGATAGTGAGTTTTGTAAGGAGATCATTTCTTGACATGCCTCACTCATTGCAACATATTCTGCCTGACATGTTGATAAAGCTACGTATGACTGTTTGTGTGTTTTTCAGGAAACTGGGACGCCATACAGACTAAGTATGAATCCACTTGTCGTTAGGGATCCTTTGCAATCAGCAAAGCTAGCATCGGAAAATCCCTGTAAATCGTCTAACTTCCCTCTGAACGTGATTCCTAGATTCCTTGTATGTTTGAGATACCTACAAACTCGTTTTGCCATTTTCCATTCATTCTCTGTGGGACTGACTTAGTGTCGACTCAAAACATTTACTGCATATGTTATGTCGAGACGAACCGTGTTGGCCAAGTACAAGAGAGATCCCACTAACTCTCTGTACGGATCTTTGTTGTTTGGATTTATATCTAACTGCTTGCTAGCTTGCTCTTTTGTTTCATCATCTAGCTCTTGTCTATCTCGCCTTTCTTTGTTTCTCACCTGATTCGTAATCATAGGTGTCTTTTGTGGATGTATCTCACTATAACCGAAGCGCTTCAACATTTTATCAATGTACTCCTCTAGAGTGAGTGTTAAAGTGTGATTGCATCTGTCTCGCTTTATATTCATTCCTAAGAATGTTTTAGGTTCTCCCATGTCAGTTATTTTAAATTCTAACTTTAACATTGATTTCATTTTATCCAACTTACTAACATTATTACTGGCAATAGGTATGTCATCGACATACAGTAGGGGCATTAAAAAGCTGTCGTTTTCTCTCCACGTAAACAGACAAGATTCAAGCTCGTGGGATTTTAAACCAAGTTTCACTTCTACTTCCCTGAATTTCTCATTCCAAAATTTTGGGCTGATTTTTAAGCCATACAGGGCACGTTTTATTTGCATACTCTATCTTTCTTGGTTTCTATCAAGCTTTCGTACCCTTCAGGAATTTCCATGTAAACCTCGTAGTCTATCTTTCCATTCAGGAACGCCGTTTTTACATCTAACTGGCAGGCGTGTAGATCGAACTTATTTATGATGGCCAATGCGGATCTTATGATCTGCATACGCGAGACAGGCGAGTAAGTTTCACTCAGTTGATATTCATTTCTATCTTTGAATCCTCGTATTACGAGTCGAGCTTTGAATTTAACTTCGCCGGCATTTCCAATTTTTCTTTTAAATACCCATTTTGAGTCAATTATTTTGAGCTTATCTCTTCCAGCTGTCTTTGGTCTGTCCACTAATGCCCAGACGTTGTTTCTTTTCATTGATTCTAACTCTTCATCTATGGCTCTCTGCCATTCAATTCTATCTTTTGAATTCATGGCTTTTTTATATGTTTGCGGGTTTGTTTGGGTTTCGATCAGGAATGCTCTACTGGTTTCAGTATCTAGCAACTTCTCTTCTATCTTTTCTGTCTTTTCTAGCGTTTGTGAATTTCTGTCGAGCTTCTTTAGTCTCCCTCTTTTTCGTTTTGCTCCCTCCATTTCTAATAAGGGCTGTTCACTCTCCTTTTCAAAAATAGTGAACCAAGATTTTCTATCTATCTCATGCAGTGGGTTAGCCTAATCTTTAATGCTGTTTTTATTATATTCATCTCTATTTACTAACTTTTCGTTAAACCTAACATCTCTACTTTCACAAAATTTTCCATCCTCTGGCTTCACGAACAGGTATCCTGTTGGTTTGTAACCAACAAGGATAACTCGTTTGCCTAGCGGATTGAATTTAGGCCCTGTTCTTCTTTGAACTTTGATGTAAGCCAAGCAACCAAAACGCTTTATTCTATTTACATTAGTCTCCGAGTCTGGTTTCAATTTCAAAAGAGGAGGTATCATATCGTTTGAGATGTTTGGTGTTCTATTGTATAGATACACTGCCGCACTTAGTGCAAGATCCCACATAGTCTCGGGTAGTTTGGTATCGTACATGAGTGATCTAACTTTTCTTTGTATTTTTTGATTCCATCTTCCGGCTACTCCGTTGTGCTCTGGTGTGTCGGGGCTCCCTAGCTGTAATACGGCTCCTAACTTTCCTAGAACTTCTAACGTATAACCACCTGTAAATTCTGTACCTTGATCGCATCTCAGATAACACATTTTTTCATCTGTTCCTATCAAATTTCTAACACTTTTAATAAATGCCTCTAAACATTTACCAGTTTCTGATTTATTTTTGGATATGCCATGGCTACACGGGAGTAATCATCCACAAATACTGATATAAACCTATAGCCTTTGGGGTGACTTGCTGGACTTATAGGTCTCATCAAATCTGAATGTACTATCTGTAATGGTCTTGCTGCTCTATGTCTTACTTGTCTAAACGGTATTTTATCGAACTTTGAAAAAATACAAACTTCGCAATCCTTAATTGATTCATCAAATTTAGTGTCTTGCAAATCTTTAATCATGGGGAATTTCTTCTGAAATTCTTTCAAGTACTGAAGTGATGCATGACCTAGTCTAACATGCCAAAGCATTCCTTTATTTACATAAATTAAAGTATTAAAACTGGTGATGTCTGATTCTGATTCTAAGTCTTCAGATTCTAAATCAGTTACATTATTTATTTTTCTGTCACATAATGTTTCATGAAGATCAGAATACTTAGAGCTAAGCTCGTTAAGTTCTGATTCTGGATTTGTGTCAGTTTGCATTGTTTCGTCAATTGATTGAATTGCAGCTGAGCTTCTAGTATTATACTTATGCTTGTTTGCTGCTACATAAGCTACTACTTTACTGTTATTTATATTTCTAGCTATCCTTTCATCAGAGCTATCTAACTGTAGTTCGATTACCCAATAGGGAGATTTGTTTATTCCTGATACGAGTGTTTCATTGGATATGGGGTCAAAAATGTCAATCATTGTTTCATCTAAATAGATACTCAATCCTTTCTCTACAAATTTTTTCAAGGATAGCAAATTTTCTGATAGTGAGCTAGCATAAATTACATCGTCTAACTTGAGAGAATCGTTATCGCCTAATATCCCGCTAACCTGTCCAACTCCCTCCGATCTCATTATTGCATCCTCACTATTGTTAGCACAATTTATGACCAATTGTTTTGTCTCATCTAGGGTTTTAAAAATTAATCGGGAATTACTTATGTGTTCTGTGGCGCCTGAATCAGCCAAAAATTTAACTAACTTGTAACTACTGTTGTTTGTCACGTTTTCTAAATTATTGCTAGCGTGGAGTATTTTAAACTCACCTTTGTTGTTAGTATTGCTTCCCTGATTTGGATTTTGGGATTCTCTACCGTGACCTCAACCACGACCACGACCTCTACCACGACCTCGAACATAATCTAACTTTGGCTTTTTTGGGATCTGACGAGCTTTGGGGGTTTGAGTTTGAATTTCCTCGCTTTCTATTACCTCTGCCCCTATTATAGACATTATTTAAGTTGTTTACAGACCCAGTTCTAGCTGCCACCGGCTTTTCCGTCATCTGCTTGACTTGCTCGTCTGTGTGCGGGCAGGTGGTGCTGATATGACCCTTATATCGTCTGCACAGGTAGCACATAGCAGTCGTTCTTGAGCATCGGTCCGGTTGATGCCTTTTGTTACCACACGTACTACAAATTCCTTGCCTTCTAGCTGTCGCAGTAAAAACTGCCGTTGGTGTTGTCTGAATTTGGGTATTTTCTGCCCTATCTCTTCTAGCTGCCTCCTGCTGTACAATATATGTTTTTAATTGATCAATTGTTAATTCCTTACCGGTCGAATTTTTATTTATGAACTGAACATCTCGAATATTTGGTGAATGAGTAACTTTTGCTTCGAAAAATGCATCTCTAACTTCAATTTCGGACAATTCTGTAATATCGGGTGGATTGTTATATGTTCTAACTATTTGATCGAACTCATCCCAAAATGTGGAAGCTGTTTCCTTACTGGGATTGTATTTAATGTTATACAATTTCCGTCTAAGTCCTGCGGAGGATAGTAACTCCTCACTATCTTTTAATTCTTTTATTTTACTTAAGAGTTCTTTCGGATCGCGGATGTGTGCTACTTTAGTATGATAGGTCGAATCAATTCTATTAATTATTATGTCTCTTACCCTAGCTTTATCTTTTTCTAACGTTTCTTCATCTAACTGTTAACTGGGTTGAATTTTTTCATCAATTAGGTATAGCAGATTTCCAACTAGCAGTTCTGAGTTCAAGTAATCAAAAAATGCTTTTATGCCTAATTTTGAGGTTAATTCACAATTGCGTCTATTAGCGGTCTCGTGGTTTACTACTTCTACTTGGATTTTATTTTGCAAACCGGATTCATTTAGGTTGTACTTTGACAATTCTTCACTAATAGTTTGACTAAGTAAAGCTTTTTTTGGATTCCGATTGTTTATATGAAATTCAATATCTGTATCTATGTTATTTCCTGCACCCTTGGGACTGGATGACGGTAATTTTATTTTATTATTTTCTACCTGTTCTAGCTGATATTGATCTTCTAACTCCTCCTGTCTTTTCCACGTTTGCACTTGGGTCTCAATCCTCTCTAGCCTTTCCTTTAACTCGTTGGTATTTTGTACAAATGTTCCAACTGCCTCATCTAACTTTTTGAACACTTGAGCCCTCTGGGCTGTACTTTCTTCCTCCGACTTGTCTAGCTTTCCTTGCATTCTAGCAATCCTATCCTCTAGATTTGTAGATGAATTAATTTTGTTCGAGCTTACTTTAGTCATCTTATTGGGTGTGTTATTATAAAATTTGAATTGATTTAAGTTTAAATCTGTCTTTTCATGCTGTAAAATTTTTATATTTGTACCTTTCATTTTTCTCTCAAACATGTCGTATTTGGGGTTAATTAATTGTGCACTTCGTGCAAGCTCGCTTGTATTTAGCATATCTTCTAACTTCTCTTTATCTAACTGTGCTCGGTCAAGAGTGAACATGTCACTGATCGGGCCAATGGTCTTCTCTGATTATGCACTTGGACTCTTGGACATTTGTTCCTTAATCGAGTCTTTGACGACTCTCAAGGTTTCTTCTGGAATTGAGTCCTTATCTAAAAATTTATGTGTATATGTTTGAATATATAAAATATGGTATGGATCCACTACTCTTGGCGAACATCAACCAAAGAGTGCAAAGCCTGTACAAATTGAAGGTTGTTTACCCAGCGTACAACAACTGAAGTAATAACACCTTTTATAGAAACGCAGCCGCTCCTCACAGTAAACATCAACCAGGAGGGCAGTGCTGATTCTTTTTGCTTTGCCGGCACCTTCTGGCGAACAACAACCAAGAAGTGTAACTAGCTAGCTATAAGACTCAAAAGTTTAATCAAACGAAACTAACTTAACAGTTTTTCTAACTTTACCAATTTCATATGTCGTGCCTCCGCTTGTTATGATGCACAATGTTTCCCCTTGAAAAACGAGATGGAATAGCTCGTCGGGATGGCGCTCAGATACACCCAGAGTCTCGTCTTGGGTCAGTAAAAATAGCTAAAGCGTTTTTTGATCTAGCAAAAAACACACGCTATTTATTTTCTATTTAGCTGCATCGAGAGAAAAAAAAACAATCGTCATTTTCTAACTATACACGGGGTTACACAAAAAAGAGAGAAAGAGAGGGCATATGTATAAAATCATCTATTTCTAAGTATACAATGAAACATGCACCTCTTTCTCTCGACATGCGCAAGCACTTTATCAAAATGCTACGCGTCCTCCAATATGGCGGTCGCTTTCGCGAAACCTCGCTTTTTCTCCTCGTGTATATATATACACATACACACGCCTTCACGCGTCCAACGATTTCTCGCGCGAGTCGATACAAAAAAAGAAAAAAAAAATGTAACACCTAACCTTCGTGCTATGAACTCGTGCACTTTATTTTACTATTGTAAACTGGACCTACCTCTCGTCCTTGGCTCAAACGCAAACTTGGGAGTCTGTTGGGACCGCGCGGCCATCTTCCTTTCTCTCAAGCCCTTTTGCCATCGACACACTCACGACACTCTCTCTAACTTCGTGCTAGCTGTTCCTATAACAGAAACTAGCTTAGGTGTCGTTCACTGGCACCCGAAGCCTTGCGTCCGCCGGCGGCGCGCAGCACGCTCCCACTTGCGTCGTCTACAGGTCGCAGCAGAAGCGAGCTGGGCCCATAACCTGCTAGAGTTTTATTTTCTCTATATAAGCCGCGAGGGAAAATGCGGGCTCCTTATTAATAAAAACACTCAGCACTATTTAATTATATCAACACCTTTTATTAACTAGCTTTCTCTAACTTATACAAACCGTTTAATTCTAGCTTTCTATCTAACTTATTAGTAAATAAAATACAATAAAGACTTTTATGAAAACAAAGTAAACTAAAACGCAAAGTTGATAAACTGTTGCACGTGAAGAAAAGGAAACTTTTGGAGACAACCGAGTAGCTCGAGAGTCAGCACAAGAGAGAGAAAGATCGGCCGAAGCACAGCAGCCGGTAGGTGATTGCAAAAGCACTTCTCGCTGTCGGCTGTGATCATGGCTTACTAGGTGTCGCCACCGCGCAACCTCTGATTTGATCGGGTTGATGCACCGTGCCAACTCTGACATATATTTTAATAATGATGTGGTAAATCAGTCTCGAATGTTTTACTCATATTTCTCGACTTATATTGGTTTTGCTTACAATTTCGTACCTTTTTAGAGACTTTTGATTTAGGATACAACTACCCTAATATCACCTGAAAAAGCATGGAATAACAAATAATTATCAGAATTGGCATGCGAAGCCGTATTTAAACATAGGTTTAAATATTTATATATTTATATATGTATATTAATGTACGTATGATTACTCACATACGTATATACCATGTAAACATACGAGTAGTTATATACATGTAAATTACATATTTTAGGTTACATATATACGGGGCATTCTTTCTCAACAGGACACCCCATCCTCTCTAGAATTTGTTAGTCTCCAAAATATTGTCCAGCAGTGCAAATAAAAGCTTGGAACTTCTACTTTCGAATGCTGTCTGGCCAAATTCGTACGACTCATTTTTAGACACAATATGGCGGCTTTGCAATGTGGCTTAGTTTATTAACAGTGCCAATATTATTAGTGACTCTTGTTTCTATAAGCCTAAGCATTAGTAGTACATGAAATAATAAAAAATATTAGATCTAATATGGTGGCCGAACTATAATCAGTGGTGCAAAAATTATTTTGAAATCGTTATTTAACTCGGTTATTATTGTCATTTAAGGCCGCCATATTGTGTCTAAAAATGAGTTGTACGAATTTGGCCAGACAGCATTCGAAAGTAGAGATTCCAAGCTTTTATTTGCACTGCTGGACAATATTTTGGAGACTAACAAATTCTGGGAAGTATGGGGTGTCCGGTTGAGAATGAATGCCCCATATATATATTTTGTTACGGGGTGCTCGCGATGCGGATAAATGAGGCGGAAAGTTCGTCCTCGACCGGGCCTGTGTTGCCTAGATACCCGCGGCGACGCTCTCTGTGATATGTTTACGCGGGTCTCGTTCGCCGAGATATCGCAGGGGCTAAGTATCGCGGCGATCTTGGTTATCGTCGCCTCTCGTACAACTTTAATACCACACCAGAGAAAGTGGGACACACTTACGAGTTAATACTCGTGAGTATTTTATTGAAAGAGGGATACATTCAAATAATATAAAAAAAATACAAAAATACTCGCGGGTGTATGGGTGTGTGTATGTGTGTGTACGTATGCTCGTCCAGCGCTAATACTCGACGAGCACGCGGCACAAACTCGCGAACCGGGCAGACAACGCGGGCTATTCGAGGGCCGCTGCCCTTTACAATCAGCTGCTGGCTGGCAGGTACTAATGGCGTCTCGGATGTCGCTCCTCGACGATACTTTAGATAGGCCGAGAACACTGGCGATGACGGAGCGGGTGCGCTGAGGCCAGTAGGCGTTCCTACTGGCTGCGTCCGAAAGTCGAGGTCGTCGGGGCTGTCCTTGGCTCGACCTTGTGTCCGACGTTGCCTGTTATCTCAACAGGACCAGAAGCAAGGTCATAACACCAGGCACTGCACCGGAACGTCGCACCAGTCCACCGGTCGATAGTCGCCAAAATCCGAACTCTCAGCAAAAACAGCAAAACGCTTCTCGCGTACAACATCAAAACGAGATCATGAAAATGGCAACGAAAACAAGGTTGCTTCTCGCACGCTTGAGAGCTCAAGCTAATCTGACCTTTCCTCGTTTTTTTCTTGTTTTCCTCCATCCCCTCCTGCCCTGGCCTACAGATCCCCTGTAACACTTTTTCCTTTCCCTTTTTCCTCTTTCCCTGTCTGATCTAGCCTACCTATGTGGCCTTGCGGTGGGGCAAGGTTATAATATAAACAAATAGGCATAAATATTTATGTGCATGTAATACTGTACGTATGTATTGATTAACATCTTCATGGAGCGGCGTTGGCTCAGTGGTAGCGTGCTTGTTACTGATACAACGCTATTCTAGCGGTCGTTGGTTCAATTCCCGGTGGATGCAGATGTTTTAAAAAACTGTTTTCATCGGAAAAAGTTCCTATCTATCCCCAGCTGTTTCGGGGCGGGTTTTTCTGTGGAATTTTCCTTCAGATTAATTCCAGTGTTTTTTCTGCCCCACAGGTCTTCGGACCTTAGTAAATACAAAAAGGAGGTAAGGATTAGCGGATCTGATGCGCCAGGCAGGGATCGCTGGCCTTACCAGCGAGGAATGGTCCCTGATACATAGGCGTCTCTGGGGATCCTAGTTAGCCTGGATCCGATTCTTCGGCAGAGACAGCTGGCTTAATCGGTGAGGAGTGGACGTCCTGAAATATGGAGTCCTCTCCGAGGAAAGGCTACACAGTGGCGGGTGGACCCGATGCACCGTTCGTGCAGAGAGTGTCAGCTGAACTGGCAAGGTGTTTCACTGGAGATACTTGTACTTTTCTCATGGATTAGGTATAACATTAGTAAAAAAGGTTGGAAAATGGGTGTGGCGTGGCAATACACCCCTACACATAGGTGGTGCGTGGGTGGCCCCGGCGACTTGGCCTAAATGCTATCGCGGTAACCCGGTGAAAAAAAAAATTATACTTGTGATTATACATGAGTACATTAAAACGTCAATATTTACATATACACACCGAGAAATATTGTACATCATACATACAGATCTACAACGGAAAAAAGAGATATATTCTTGGGGCTATGCTCCCTGCGTGCTCTGCGCGCCAACTCTCCGTCAATGTTAATTGTAATCCTTCACATAACCATAAGCGGTGAAGTAGGTAGAAAAAGGTTTTGAATTGCAAGAAATTTTTTTAATTGAATAAAATAAATAACTATCGTAATAAAAAAAATATAATAAAAACTACTTACATTAAGTGAATTAATTGAATGAAACGAATTACATTTCTAATAAAAATGATATAACGAATACCACTTACAATAAGTTAAAAATCGAGGAAGAAGGAATGGAAACGATTAATCTTCCAAAAACATGGATTACCGACGATGTCTGTTAAAAAATATTTGAGAAAAATAATTACCCAATAAATCATATTATGTTAACTTCACATCGTAAATACACTTTTTTTTTAAAACAATAATATTTAAAAAATATGAAAAGGAGAGTCCAAACTACATTATAACATAGATCAAGCAACTTATGAAGGTGTTCATAAATCAGAGGATAATATTTATATAGATTTTCCTGTAGAAATGCAAAATAATATTCGGGAAGGCTTACCACCTCATGAGCTCAATATAGAAATTGGAAGTAAAGTAATATAAATAAGAAAACTACGTACATCATATAGCTTGTGTAATGGTACGCATTTGCTAATAACTAAATGATAAAAGTACCATAAAGAGGGCAAAATAATTACTACAGAAAAAACTGGAAAGAAAATTTTATTCCCATTATAACCTTAAATACTGGAAACAGTTCTTCACTGCCGTTTATTTTATACAGAACACAAGTTCCTTTTGTTTTAGCTTTTGCCATGACTATCAATAAATCTCAGTGTCAAAGTTTTGATAATGTTGGTCTGTACTTAAAGAAATGGTCAACTTAATCTAGCATTATTAAAATACAAAAATAAAAATGGAATATTTATTTCAATGAAAAGAGAAAGCAATTTGGTAATAAAAGATATTGTTTGGAAAGAATTTTTATATTGAACTACAATATTGTACCAAAATTTAAAAAAAAAATGATTTTTTAAAACCTGTACTCAATTTTTAAATTATTTCATTAATTAAATAAAAGATATTAAAAAAATAAATAATTATTTGTGGTTTATAGGGTTCTTTTGTATGGTTCGCAGAAATAAGTCATATTTATAGGGCAAAATTTTTACGGTTTCTACCATTTTCTAACTACACTGAGAGAAGTGCACAGCTCATAGCAGCATGTCACGCCATCTATCTTAAGGTGATATCACGTCACAGCCACGCAAACTGCTTAGCAGATTCTAGGAGTATAACATGCACTCTTACAGCTAAGGGGAAAAAAACAGCTTTTCGAAGAGTGACGATCATTGCTACTGTCCATTCTAAAAGATATAGTCGTGCTTCCACGCTTGCTGATCGTATTATTGTACCTGAGTTAAGGTTTTATTGTAAAGTGCTTCTACTTTCTTTTTCTCATACTACTTAATTAAAAGTATTGACTAAGTATTAAATTACTTTAAACTTATTATCCAATGTTGATTTCCTTTTTTTTTTTTTAAATTTTACAAAGGTGAAGAATATGTTTATGGTTAAGAACGTTCGGTAGAGATAGAACCCTGTGATGAATGTTTTTAAAATTTTAACCAGACGTTCTTATTGTTGTTACAATGAAGCTGTTAAAATTTCAAGAGCTTCGTCTCTTTCGTCTCTGAGATATTTAATTTCAAAGCTCAGTCATTTTAACACGGTCACTTATGGAAAAACTTATAAAAACTTAGTTTAAACAAATTGGCGTAATGAATGTCTCCAATTTTTTTATATGTCACAGATAATGTTATTAACTACATGTACACAAAGTTTCGCGACGATCGTCTGATTAGTTTATGAAAAAAAAAATTAAATAATAGTTTGACAAAAACGCAACGGCAACGTCGCAAGAAGTGGAAAATTCAAAATATTTCAGGATGTTAATCAGTAAATATTTGAAAATTATGGTAGATATTTATGTGTAAAACGTAAGCTTATATAAGTGTCCGAGTGTATGTACATAGGTTACACCCGTAACCATAGCAAAACAATGTATCATAATAACACATTTATTTTTCTTAGTAATATTTTTAATTTGTAATTCTTATACAATACAATTTTCTCACACAAGATAACAAAATCACGTGCTTGTAGTAATCGCAGAGACTAGAGTCTGTCCTAATTATTTAACATATCACTTTCAGTGAGACTTTTCAAGTCACATAAAAATTCAAGAATTTTATTTACGTTAGCTACGAATAAAATTGTATGTAAATATACCTGTTACAAGTCTTTTTTTTAATTATTTACTAATTTTTATTGCATTGTTATAACGAATAAATATGAAATACTTACATCTTTAGCACAAATACATTACAAATATACATATACGCTGCCGTAACCGAGGCAGCAGACAGTGCAGACACTGTGGAGTTCACACCACCTGATGTGTGTATATATGTGTGTACATAAACACTCACCCGTTGGAGGCCCGTGCGGCGATGCCAAGTCTCCACTCATCGCTACTTCCCGTTAAAATAGAAAAAAATATGAATCAACAGATCTTGAAACTGACGTGCGAATCGTACTACAATTTGAGATACTAAGGAAGTAACATTTAACAGATGATTAATGTATTTAGTTATTTTATACAACATATTTACAATTATTACATTTATACAAAATTGAATGATAACCTCAGAAACAATTTTTAAGCAACGTTTTACAATTTAAGTACTGTATATAGCTTCATACTACGTTTTTTTTATTATATAAAAGATGTATATGTGATAGCAAAGCATCAAAAGGTTTTTTGGTTTCCAATAGTTTTTCTTATGAATTTTTCATCGGTAAATGTACTATTGAGGATTTCACAGTTTCATCAATGAACTTATTGTCGTGCAGAAATTTTATTTTTTTAAGTAGTCTTGATCACTACTTTTTCAGGTTTAACATATAGTCCAAAATTCTCATACTTTTCTAAACGAATATCATAACTTTAAAACTGCTTAACTGTTTACTTTAAACTTATATTAACCATTAACATATTTCTCACTTTCGTAAAATAAAAAAAAATAAAAAAAACAATATAAAATCGACTTTGGATGATAAGTTTAAAGTAATTTAGTACTTAGTCAATACTTTCAATTAAGTAGTATGAGAAATAGAGAGTAAAAGCACGTTACAATAAAACCTTAACTCAGGTACAATAATACGATCAGCAAGCGTGGAAGCACGACTATATCATATATAATGGAAAGTAGCAGTGATCCTCACACTTCACAAAGCTGTTTTTTTCCCATTAGCTATAAGAGTGCATGTTATACTCCTAGAGTCTGCTAAGCAGTTTGCGTGGCTGTAACGTGACATCACCGTTCGATAGATGGCGTGACATGCTGCTATGCGTAGGGACTCAGAGCTCTGCAGTACCGACTCCGTCCTCCGCGCTTGCTTGCGATTGCAGCGCTTCTTCATTGTAGCGGTCTACCCGCTCACTATGTTTTCCTTCTTCTTCCCGGGGAACGAACTCCCGGGCTTATGGGAGCCCGTACTGATCCCAGAGTCTACCTCGGCATTACGGATATAATACCATATTGGTGACCCCGTAAATTTGAACATGCGCAACCTTCTTCTAATTCTAATAGCATCTAGCATCTCCGTATTCTCTACGCCTCGGGTACAGCAATTAGCTTCCCTCTCTTTCTCCGATTTGACCTCTGGTCTCGGTCATGGCTAGAGCACATGCTCGCCTCTCTCTAGGACTCCATAAGAGCGTGGAGGATTCAGAGATCTACTTAATAAACTATCGACTTCTTTCTCCCCTATCTTGCCTTCTGCTAATACACCTCGTCACGCACGTCATACACGTTACTGCGCACTTCTTACATATCGTCACCACTCCTTCATCCGGCGTTGTAACTGGAGGGGAAATGTGTGGGGACCCTCTCACACACATGTACACTTCGGCTCTCCGTCCTTCTCCAACCATCCGCTAGGTGTCTAACCATTTAACTCGACCTTCTCGCAAGTGCCCGGATTTCATGTTGGTTAATATATAAGGGCGTTTAAGATTGAGCTAGGGTATCCCCACTGATATAGGTGTCTAAGGCAGGGAGCACGTCATCAGCCTTACTGATGAGTCCTGGCGTGCTCTTGGGATGAAACATCAAACAATCTTTTCTCTCTTATCATGGCATCACTCGATCGCCATATATGAGCTGTGCACTTCTCTCAGTTTATCAGCGTTGGGTTAGGCGGATTCAATATTGGAACTTTTTCCCTAGATCGTATATATAGCTATATGATATAGGGATAATGTGCCACCAAGCAGACAGCAGTGAAGGAGCATTGCCAAAGACGGTATTCACAGCGCACGAAAATTAAAAATTGCAATATTAATAACATTAGTGTCTCCTGGGGAGAAGATAACATAAATCTGAAAAAAATAAAGAAAATTAAAGAAAAACAAACAAAATTGAATACTTTCAGATGTATACTGTACGAATTTAGGAATTTGTTTTAATAATATCGAATTTTGTCGTTTTTTATTTGTAACGATCTAACATTATTTATTATTATCTATAACGCTTCAATGTTTTTCATATCAATTTGTTCAATTCAAATATAGTACATATAATAATAGGAATACGTACGGTAGATGGAATGCGGTAATAGGATCAGCTGCACGGTAATCAGGAGCACGACTTTTAAACCATTGATTAGTTATTAAATTATTGTGGTACGGTAGTATGGTAAAAAAAAAAAATTTCTTACGTGCAAGGAATCCAAAACAACGATTTAAAACGTTTTGAACCGATGTTTGACAGTAACCAATGATACAGTAAAATGTACAAAAAAAAGTCGGTGCAAAACTGTACGGTATTGGGTACGTTTACCCCTAAAACAAAAAAAAGTATTACGTTTTGTAATGTGGAAAATAAACTATTTAACTAAATAATCTTGCAAACGTACTATTTTTTTACCATTAAATAGCTTCTTAGTCTTCTTTTAATTAATTAACTGAAAGACGTTTTTATTTAATACAAATACGAATTACAAAAATGAAACAAAAAAAATTTAATTCAAGGAAAATTACATAAATTAAAAAAAAAAAAAATTCAAATATTTTTAGATTTATTTTCCAAATTCTTACAAAAATTCTTTAATTTTTTCTGTTTCTTATGGTAGGTATTAAAAATTGTTTATATTCTTTTTATTTTCTCTTCGATTTTTTTTTTTTATATTATTTTCTCCCTGGGCTATCACCCAATGACCCAGGGCGATTACTGGTCGCTTTGTTAAATAATAAAATATTAAATTATTAAAATATTAATTATTAACACAAGCGCCTATCACCCAATGACCCGGGGCACTTACTGGACACTATTAAATAATAAAATATTAATTATTAACACAAACGCCTATCACCCGATGACCCGGGGCGCTTACTTGCCTCTCAATTAAATAATAAAATGTTAAGCAATAATACAAGTGCGTATCACCCGATGACCCGGGGCGCTTATTGGCCAGTCTATTTAATAATAAAAAGTTAAATCATAACGCAAGCACTGATCGCCTGAAAACCCAGGGTGCTGCTTGCGTTTCATTAATATTTTATTATTTAATAGAGTGGCCAGTAAGTGCCCCGGGTCATCGTGTGATAGGTGCTTGTATTATTATGTAATAGAGAGGCCAGTAAGCACTCCGGATCATTGGGTGATAGGCGATTGTGTTAACAATTAATATTTTATCATATAATAGAGCGACCAGTAAGCGCCCCAGGTCATTGGGAGATAGGCGCTTGTGTTATTAATGTTACAATTTTTAATTTTCGTGCGCTGTGAGTACCGTCTTTAGCAATGCCCCTTTACTGCTGTCTGCTCGGCGGAACATTCTCCCTAGATCGTATAGCTATATATACGATCTAGGGAAAAAGTTCCAATATTGAATCCGCCTAACCCAACGCTGCAGTTTATGAGCCATTTTAGTACATAGTTGTATAACCTTATTAAAAAAAATTGACGCAACAAGAACTTTATACTTACTAATAAAAATTTTCAACTTTGTTTCGTAAGTGTTCCTAGGTGTGATTGGATATTAAATATTTATTATCATATACTCTTACATGTATTATTAGTATGCATAAAGTCCATCTATTTTCTTTATGGGCGGTGTGAAAAAATGGATTGACAAATATTTAACTGTAAAAGATCTTTTTCTGCATAATAAGAAGTGACATATTGTATTAGAAAATTTATCGCCAATTTTAAAAAAGATTCTATGGAGACAGTGGAAGTGCTATAAAGAATAACATAATCGTATGGGAGCAATGAGGGTCAAGAAAAATTGTGTTGCATGACAGTGGGGGCTCGTACCAATATTTATTTGGTGAAAATAAGAGTCATACGAGACGAATTTTCCATTCATTTTTGAGAGGTGGTGGAGGGTGGGTTATGTGGAATGCCTTACACAATTAACTGTATAATACAGGGATATACATATATATATATATATACATATAATATGGATCATTTATGCATACATAACATGTAAATGTAGATGTTATCAGTAAACTAACAAAAGTAACTGTATCTATTTTTATTTAAAAAAAAACTATATATTTGTATAAGTATGCATTTTTTAAATAAAAAATTTCATATCATTGAAAAGAATCTAGATTTTTTTAAAGTCTTATGATTAGAAAAAAAATCCTTCGATCCAACTCCCCAAATTAAAATTTTTTCTTGTCAATCATTCATTCATACAAAACGTTTATTTTTTGCTAGAAAATGTATACCACTTGTACCGCTTGCGTAGATTTTCTGATTGTTACAATGAATATTAGTAATATTATAAATTTAAATGAATTATTCAATTGCTAGTTGGCATACGTACACCCGACGGAAACATACACTCTCGTACAGGTCGATCAACGGTCCGTGGATTTAGTGAACTTAAAATAAGTAATAAGACACTGTAGGCTTGGTACCATATAGTTAGATGAGTTTTCTAGCTTTATCCTTTCAAGTGCTCCTTCTGAAATTCTAATTGGCGTGCCCGAGAATATCGTATGAATGTTTAAGGTGTACAAAAATAGTAATGTTTTCTAATAATAAAATGGATAAAACCAGTGGGCAGTAGGTGCTTGGGTACCCAAGTAAGAAGTTATACTTCTATAAAATTATATGTCAGACAACATAATTATAAATATAAATATACCTTCTATGAAACGATATTGTGTAAAAAGGGGGTGCAATTATCGTTGAAATGAGTTTACCTACAATGGTTGGGCGTGGTTTCAATAAATATTTTAATACTTAATAACTGAACAATCATAAACAATATATTATTATGGCACAGTACAATATAAACAATATGGAAGCTGGCCAGTACAAAACTGTGCACTTTCATCTAATCTTCAGATGGTTTCAAAACAACTTTCTAAGAAAATAAGAAATACTCTTAAAAAATATGAGATCGTTCAATTGTACCGTTTTCCACATGTTTAATTTAAAAAATTTGCAATTTAACATGTAACCTTATGGGAAAATCACTTTAAATTGCATTTATACGATCTGTATCAACCTCCCACTTTTTGTTTGTATGAGAGATTACTGTTAGATAAACTTGGTTCATTTTTAAATAGATCTATTTAAAAAAAATTTTTTTTTTTAGAAATTAGTTAATAGAAAAAAAAATTAAATCCAAATTGTGTGCTGTAGTGTGGTGAGATGGTGTTTTGTGGTGTACAGGGGACCGGAAGCATGTCATGAGGGGTGGGGCCAAGGGGAGAGAATCAAGAATCAAGCAAAATTCACTTTCGTTACACTTTCTTGAAGTCACCAATATGAAATCGTTGATTTACTCTGTAGAACAGAACATGCCTATAGAAGTATAACTTCAATTAATGGTCAAGTTTTTTCAACGTGTACGTATGTCTCGATAAATTCATGCTCCAATAAAGATATCTATTGACTTTTGGGATACTAAAGAGTTTGCAGATCCTTAGGAAGAAATTAAAATCAAAATTCCAAGTATGTGCAACTAGAGGTGTCTTGATTAATTTAAGATATTTATTATGTTCTTACAAGCTTGTATTGGTTACGTAATATAATGAAACATGAGATTTGAAGACGTCTTTAGAGATTCAGGATATATTTTAATACGAATTTACTTTAGATAGGGTAAGATTATGCGCTGCAACATTTCAATTTCAGTTTCCAATGGATTCTGATAAATTTAGATTCAAATGATATTTCTTAAAGTATTTTTTTTTTTTTGCTTGTTCTCATTATTTTGCGAAAAATTAGCTAAATAGTTATCAAGTATTTAAAAATGTTTTGAGGTAAATCTTTTGGTAAGGTAAAAACTCTTACTGATATACTGAGTGCCTTTGTCAACAGCAATTTTGTGAAAAGTCCTTGGGCTTTATTTGTTGCCAATGCAACAGGTAAATAAATTAAAAACGGTGATATTTTAAACATACAACATAATAGCCAGTTTCTAAGACGTATAATACGATTCGAACAAATCGAAATACAATCTCTACACGGAGAGAAATATTGTAGTAATTTAGTATGCAAAAAATCCACACTATTTTATCATGAAAATTTCGAGTAGGGCTTGTATTAATTTTCTCTAAATCAGTACAGCAGTATATAGTACACTGTCGTAGAAATGGTTACGTACTATTTTTGTACAAAATTTGTACTTTAAGAGTCGTGGCACTAAACTATTGCAGTACGGCAACCCATCATTCTAGTTTTGTTTGAGTGACATACTTGAACAGCATAACTCGTGAGCAAACTTGAGTCGCTTTTTTACCGCTGCTCCTGACTCCCTAACATACTCTTTTTGCTACGTTTACATACTATGACAGCATGTAATCACTAGCAAATTTTGTCAGTTTAATGTTTGTTTATATTATATTTAATTTCATCGGCTATAGGCGTACACTGGTATTCCAGTCAAATTCAACTTAGATGTAAGCATCGAGATATTCATCTGGAAACATTTATGGTCGCGTTATCTTTTTTGTTTGTTTACTGCAGGGCTGCAGGGGAGGATCGTTTTTTACATTTTCTTAACTACTGTAAGATATTTTTGAATGCAGGTGTTACAACATGTAACTCTAACATGTACGACACCACAGCATGGCCACGCTTGTTTACATTGATTTCTGTAGATGCATGCATGCAATAAGTAATTTGTCTATACCTTAAATAATTAAAAGTAAAATTCTTATTGATACGCAAGTGCTATACGTATAATTGTTTTCTTACAATAACAAACAGCATGAATTTTTTTTTATCAATCTGTTGGCATGTACGACTTTTCAATAGGCAGTACATATAGTGTGTAAGACTTGCGGGCCCTATAGTCAGTACAGTGTAAGCTACCGTGCCTTCTACACCTCTCATCAGCTCTCTTTATTGTCTTTGTCAGTTTTGTCAGTAGTAAGTCTGTAAACTGTATCAAGTCAGTTGTGTTTTGCGTCGGTCGGCAGTTGAATTAAATAAACGTTTTGTTCTTTTATAAAATACTCGTTTTTATTTCGCGCACCCCCTTTACTCACACCTCTTCAGGTTACGGGCCTCAGACTCGCATCACCGCGCGTGATCTCTTCTTTATTTTTTTGTATGGGTGAGTGTGATAAAAGGGAGGATGGCGGAAAGGGCTGAGACAGCAAAGAATGGACAAGAGAGTCCGATGGAGGAAGCGGCCGAGAGCGTGACCCTTGGTGACCAGGCCGAGTCCGTTGTCGACCAGGCGTTGTCGACGCCGGTCGAGGATAGGGGAGCAACTCTGGACGCCGGAACCGAGATCAGCGGTAGGTCAACACTTTGTTCTTTCGAGTGATGCCTAGGTTGGACGCTACGACGTCAGGTAACAAAGAGGATTTCTTGTGCATTTCGAAAAATGCGCGGGATTTCAAGAAACACGTGGCGTCGGTAGCGCGACACGCACATGCAAGAGTGGGGCGGATCGAGAGGGGGACAACAGATTGCGGCTGAGGAGAGAGTTTGGTCATTAAAGAACTTTTCGTCTGCAAGATCTGGTTGCAATATTGAAAAGTCTGAAAGATCTTAAAAAGGGGGAGACGCCCCTTACAACGGCCGCGATTCGTAAAAAATTGCATGAAATTAAATTTTACAAAGGGAAAGAATCGGTTGCCAAATTCATAGAAAAATTTGAGGAACTGGTCAGAAATTATGAGACTATAAGTACGTTTGGTCCCTTTTCTCAAGAAGAAAAGCGAGATGCCTTTTATACTGCCGTAGTCAGAGCGGTACCTAGCGTGCAGGTGACAGACTGCACGATTAAAATGCAAAGCAGAGATGGAAAGGGTATGACATATGAAAGCCTCATGTCGTACATGTTAAAGGTTGAGTCAGAAGGCCTAGCAGAAGCCACTGGAGGTCGCCCCACGAGGGCAGCTTTGACTGCATCTTGGCCCCAGGACCGCCTCCGCTGCTTCAACTGTGACGACTGGGACCATATGGCTGACAAGTGTCTGAAGGCAGGTACCGGACTCAGGAAGTGCTACACGTGTGGCACGTTCGTGCATGACATCCCAGCTCACAAGAGATGCAGCCCGAGATGTGGTGAGCAAAATAAGTCTGATTCATGGGATTTTAAAAGGCAGGGCCGTGGAAGTCGAAAAAATCGAGGTGGCCGTGGCGGTGGCCGTGGCAGTGGTCGAGGCCGCTCTAATTCCCGAAACTTTGGGCAGAAAAGGGACTCTAACAACGTCAGGGACGAAAAAGATTCCAAAAGGCAGAAAGTTTCTGACCAGGGCCGGGAGACGAAGGAAAAACAAAATGCTTCAAGGTCAAATAAAGGTGAGTCTCTGACGTTGATCGAGCCCCCCAATACTCTGTAGGTTGGGTAAATAATTCAGAATCGGATAGAGAAAATAAGATTAAATTTGTCACTGATTCGGGAGCGACTGATCACTTTGCAAAGTCAGAAAAATTCTTTACAAATATTGACAGAAACAAAATTGTTAAAATAAAATGTGCAAACTCAGACTCATCTGCAGACTTGAAAACGGAAGGAGTGGGAAATTTGCTGCTTAAAAATTGCAATAACGACGTCGAGTTGAAGGGAGTGGTGTGTGCTCGCGACTTGATCGGAAATTTACTGTCGCTACGGAAATTTGCTGATATGGGCTTGTCGATCTATTTAGATAACAAGGAGATTATTATTTTCGATCCTAATACTAAAAATGTATGGATATCGGGAATATATGAAAAACCCTATTGGATGGTTGAATTTGTTAAGTTGGACAACAAAAGAATGAAAGTCTTGACGGCTTAGTCAAAAGCACACACTATTCCTTTTACTTTAACTGCAGATATAAAATTAAATAATAAGTCGGAAAATTCAGAGAGCTCGGTCGGTAAGTTAAATAATGACAGTTTTGAAAACGTATTTTTAATAAATGACAGAAAATTTCATGAAGTCGGAAAAGTCCTGACCGAAGAAATAAAAGACATTCAAAGTCCGTTTAGCGAAAATTATAAAAAATTCAAAGATAACAACGGGGCCATGCTGTGGCATGTCAGACTGGGCCATGCTTCGTTGGGATATCTGAGGGAACTGCAGAAAAACTATCCGGAAGTAAAAAGTCTGAAAAAAGCCGTATTTGATAATGTGATTAAGACTTGTGATGTGTGTTTAAGAACAAAATCCCAAAAACTGCCTTTTCCTTCGGTACGCGAACGAGCATCCCAACCCCTGCAAATAATTCATTCAGATACAATGGGAATTATAAGTCCGCCCTCTTACCCAAAAAGATACAGATTTATTTCGGTATTTATTGATGATTATTCCAAGTTTGCAATTGCTTACCCGATCAAAAATAAAAGTGATACGGGTGAATGTTTAGATAATTTTGTTAAAGGCTGTAGAAATCTTCTCGGGTTTGAAGCTTAAGTATGTTATCTAAGGTCTGATCAGGGTACCGAGTACACGGGAGGCTCCATGCAAAAAATATTAAATGACCTTGGAGCTGAACTCCAACTGAGTTGTCCGGATACCCCTGAACATAATGGTACGTCAGAAAGGCTGAACAAAACAATTCAAATGAAAGTCCGAGCTCTGATATGTGATTCGGGACTCCCGGAAAACATGTGGGACTTGGCACTAAACGCAGCTGTATTTGCGTACAATCGTACTCCGCATCGCTCAAATAACATGGAAATCCCTGTAATGAAGCTGGCTCCGAATAAAAAGACAGACCTAAGTCAGATGAAAAGATTCGGCTGCATCGCGTATTTGAGAGTTCAGAGGAACACCAAAACTAAATTCCAAGCAAAAGGGAAACGCGCAGTTATGGTAGGATACACGCCGACAGGGTATCGTCTGCTTTGTCTGGACGAAGGAAAGTCTTATGAAAGTCGGGACGTCAGCTTTAACGAGCGTTTTGTGTATGGAGACGTTTTTAGTAAAAATTCAATTAAAAACTGGGAAAATATGACTGTAGATATTAAATTAGACGAGTGGTTTTTAAAATTCGAAAAGGAAAGAGAAGAGACAGTGTCATCGGAGGAAGCGCCCCCAATGGTACAACGGAAAAGAGGAAGGCCGAAAAGACTGATAGAAACAATGGAGGCCAACTTGGTTCAAGAAAGTTGTGTAAAAGACGTCAGCTTTGCGGGCTTAGCTCTCGGGGAAGAAGTAACAAAAGACCTAATTTTTAAGAACGGTGATACTGAAACGTCAGGAGATAATACCATTTATGCGGAAGATCTAGCTTACAACTCTTTTCTGGCAGAAATAAAGAAAGATACAGCTTTATATAAAGAAGCAATGAAGGCTGTGGATAAAAAAGGCTGGAATGAAGCCATCCAAGAAGAGCTTGACTCAATGGCAAAGAATTAAGTCTGGAAGTTGGTAAACAGACCTGCAGGACTGGTAAATGGTAAACGTCCGAATATCATCGATTCCCGATGGGTTCTTAAGAAAAAGGTTGATGCTCAAGGATGTGAGAAACACAAAGCACGGCTGGTAATACGGGGTTTTAAAGATAAAAATGAGTATGATCATACGGAGACTTACGCCCTGGTGTCAAGACTGACTTTAATAAGAACTGCTTTGGCTGTAATCAATAAATTAAATTTGGATACATGTCAGCTTGACGTTAAAACGGCATTTTTAAATGGTACTCTTGACGACGAGATATATATGGAGTTACCAGAAGGTTTGGTCTGTTCCGATCTGGAAAAACAGAGCAAGGTGTGCAAGCTTCAGAGAGCCCTCTACGGCCTTAAAGTCAGTCCGAAAAAATGGCATGAAAGATTCTCGGAGGCTGCAACGAAAATAGGTCTAAGATCTTACATCTTAGAACCTTGCCTGTTTACTTGGCATGAGGCAGATAAAATTCTGATGTTGGTTCTCTATGTTGATGACATGCTTATAGCAAGTAATGATACTGGCAAATTGAAGTCTGTGAAGGAAAGACTGCAAAGTGAGTTTGAAATGACTGACCTAGGAAAAGTTAAATCATTTTTAGGCATTGAAGTCAGAAGAGACAGAGAAAACCAAGTTCTAACTTTAACTCAGACCAATTACATAAATAAGATACTTAAAAAGTTTGGGTTTGATGATTCTAAGCCAGTGAAAACTCCTATGGTCACAGGTCACCTGTTAAATAAACAAAGAAAACAAAGAGAGCAATCAGAAAGGCAGATTGACTTGAATGAGTCCAGATCAACTGAAAGCGTTCCCTACCGGGAGGCTGTTAGGAGCTTATTATATGCTGCCAATACTGTACATCCGGATATAAGCCATGCAGTGAATGTGCTGAGTAGGCATCAAATAAGTCCGACTAACGAAGACTGGAATATGGTTAAAAGAGTGTTTCAGTATCTGGCAGGGACCAAATCTTATGGTCTAAGATATTGTGGAAGGCAGCAAGGGCTGGAAGCATTCTCCGATGCCAGTTTTGGCGACTGTGAAGGGTCTCTAACCACAAGTGGTTATGTGATTAAAATCTTTGGAGACTCAGTGGCATGGAGAACTCACAAACAAACGTATGTGTCTTTGTCAACATGTCAGGCAGAGTATGTGTCACTGAGTGAAGCATGTAGAGAACTGATGGCAGTTGATAATTCGATTGAAATCATACTGAATAATACTTTGTGTCCGGCAGATCTATGGTGCGACAATAAGGCAGCTGAGCAAAATGCTAAAATTATAGGCAGTGGTAAATTAAGACATATGACAGAAATTCATGAGCATTATGTTAAAGAATGTGTAAATTATGTTAGAGTAAACGTCACATGGCTAAATGCTAAAGAACAGATGGCCGATATATTCACGAAACCTCTACCGATCAAGCTCCATGAAAAATTTGCTAGCAGAATCGCGAACAGCTACTGCGACTCTGACTGTTAACTAATAAGTTGTCTCTGTTTCAGATAAGCGATAAAGGAGCCATGGACCGACTCATGTACTACTTGGGTGCATTCCCAAAGCCGTGGAGCCGAGTCAAGAACACACATTTATTTATTTATTTTATAAAAAAAAAAAAAAAAAAAAAAAAAAAAAAAAAAAAAAAAACAATTGTTCTAATTGTTCTTTGTATCTATTTTGAATTATAATTTTTGTTTAATATACTTAGCTATCTTAAGTCGGGAGGAAGTGTTGACATGTACGACTTTTCAATAGGCAGTATTATAGTGTGTAAGACAGCGCCACAGGCAAGGTGATACTTGTGGGCCCTACAGTCAGTACAGTGTAAGCTACCGTGCCTTCTACACCTCTCGTCAGCTCTCTTTATTGTGTTTGTCAGTTTTGTCAGTAGTAAGTCTGTAAACTGTATCAAGTCAGTTGTGTTTTGCGTTGGTCGGCAGTTGAATTAAATAAACGTTTCGTTCTTTTATGAAATACTCGTTTTTATTACGCGCACCCCCTTTACTCACACCTCTTCACAATCAATGTAACATGTGTACAGTGAAAATTTCTATGGCCATCTACACATAGTAAAATAATGTGTCCCACCAGCTGTCATTCACATTAAACCGCAACACATTTGATAGGCTTTTAGAGTAGACTTGTAAAAGAATTGTAAAATGGAACAAACTCTTTTTTGCTTCATATTATATCTAAAGAAGTCCTTTTAAATCAGTAAAAAAGTGTGAGTGTAGCCCACATTTATATCATTTTTACCTGTAATTCATCCCTCAACTTTTGTTGTAACTTAATCACTACGGTTTAGCACAAATTTATTAAATCGGGGGAGAAAATTATTAATTAAGTTCAAACAGTCTTACATGTAGATATCTTTTGGTGAAAATATGTTGATTTGTGTGATGTACGAACCATTAAAAAATTAAGCCTTTGTTAATTTGCATTCATTCTTCGTATTCGCTTTGTTTAATGAGCCAAACGCCATATTGCGTTCAAGTTCAGCACTGATCATCTGCTGCTAGGCTTCCTTAATAAAGCAAATATTTACTTGTATATAAAACTCGGAGTGCTTAAATTTTGTGGTTTATCCTTGTTTTTCGAAAATTGAGGTAATAATTTTTAATGCCCTAGTTTTTTATAAAACTGAACATGTAAACTATGGGTAAAAATATCTCATACTGGCTACGCCAGCAATGAGTTTTATACAATTTGTGTTATGATTTGTGTATTCTGTGTTTCAATTCTTTTTTTAAAAGTTGGGAGCGTAAAAAAATAATTTATTTCCCAATAGTACCTACATGTATTGAATAAAATTTTGCATTAGAATTTTAGGAATTTTAGTCATAACATTATGTGTACAAAGCACAAAAGCTTTATGAAGATGCAAAAAATAATTACTACTTAATAAACATTTAAATTTTGTTACTAAAAGATGCATTAATCATGTAAGTAAATAAATTTTTTTTTTAATATTATACATTCAAGAATTTATTGCAAAGATTCAATAATAGTTGTAGATATATATAACTCGCTATGGCCTTACAGGAAATTAATGAAGATATTTTACTGTGGAAAAGTATACTATAAAGTGATTTTGTTTGAAACATTAAGTTTTACCAATTAGTAGTGCGTATTATGTACAAACTACAAGCTCTATATGTACTCTAAATTCTGATGTATCACCAAAATCATCTCCATGTTAATACATCGTTATACAAGAAAAACAACTTGTATTGACAAGATTTTGAAGTTTTAACTGAGTATATAGTTAATAAAAAATAAATACTTGTAAACATCTGAATAAATGATTTCATCCCAATAAATATTTTATCACACAAAACTATTATTGTTTTTTTTATTTATTCCATCATAGTTGTTCTTTATCAGTTAAAAAAAAGTTTTTTTTTTTAAATTAAAAAAAGTATGATAAAAAACTAATCAGTTTTTCTGCAAAAATCGGTTTATTTAGGTGTATATAACAATGTCTTAAGTATTCTAAAAAATTAACCCTCTGCTTCACTTTTTTTTATCATCAATAAAGCGAAAAAATTGGGATTTTTTCCAGTTTTTTTGTAATATCCTCTCTCTGATGCATAAATTGGTACCTATGGTTTATATAAAAGTTGTAGGGAATTTAATAATCTACAAAATGAGACGTGCAGTGATATCTTACATCTAATTTTTTTATTTTATACCGGGTTACCACGACAGCCTACTTGGCCTAGTCGCGGGGGCTACCCACTCACCACCTATGTGTGGGGGTGTATTGCCACACCCATCTCTAAACCTTTTTCCTCGCATCCTACCTGAATCCATGGGCACAGTGTGAGTATCTCCGGTGGAACACCTTGCCAGTTAAGCTGACACTCTCTGTACCGATGGTGCATCGGGTCCACTCACCACTGTGTAGCCTTTCCCCGGAGAAGACTCCATTATTCCAGGACGTCCACTCCTCGCTGGTTAAGCTGGCGCTCTCTGCCGAAGCATCGGATGCAGGCTAATTAGCATCCCTGAAGAAGCCCCGTGTTTCAGGGGCCACTCCTCGCCGGTAAGGCTGGCGATCCCTGCCCGACGCCTGGCGTCGGGTCCGCTAATCCCTACCTATAGCCCTAACACTGATTCGCATTCACCCAGGTCCGAAAACCTGTGAGGCAAGGAGAAAACCCTGGAATTACTCTGAAGAAAAATTCCAAGGAAAAATCCGCCCCGAAATAGCCGGGGTTACATAGGAACTTTTCCCGATGAAAACAGTTTTTAAAAAAATCTGCATTCACCGGAAATCAGTAACAAGCACGCTTACCACTGAGCCAACGCCGCTCCTTTATCTTATATCTTATTATTTACACGCAAATAACGTTCAAAGTGGAAAAAACGCACTATATTTCAACATCTTATAACTCAAAAATATAATCATCTTTAAGCGTCACATTCTCAAGAAATTTTGCTATTATCGACATAAACAAGTGTAAACAATTTCAAGACGATCGCTTTTTAACTTTTGAGTTATTAATGAGCAAATTTTTTTTCAAGCCTCAACATCATAATGCATAAAATATTCTGTAATTGTTTAATATAGATTCTACTGGTCTACAAATTTAAGAAACTGTGTAAGTTTGATATCCCATTGGAATTTTATGAAAAATTTAATACAGCCAATCTTATAGCAATTCGTTTAACTGTCATAGTCTTCTACACACGTATTCGCTCCAAACCGATACTATGGCTGTGCCCTCCATAGTAGATATTTGACAGAAGTTCATCCACGCAAAGGCCTCACACCATCTAATTGCTTGTGATTGGCAGGCTAGAGAGAGAGAACAACGATATCCTCCTACAGTTTCCAGTGAGTTTTCCAATCACAAGTATCCATATGCATGTGTGTATGCTATAACCCGTTTTTTAAATTTTTTATTTTTTTCTTTTAAATTCGCGTGTGCATGTTCGTCAACCAATTGAGCTGTAATTTACAGACGTTGTAGCTAAGATCGGTAAGTTTCAATGAAAAATTATTTAGCGTTATTTGTTGCCTCTTAAGTATTGTTAAAATGCAGTTCATTCGAAGCATTCTGGCTCAGTGCGCTGGAACTGATGATAGCGCCGAAATGAGGGGAATGGTGGACTAGTGCGGTGGCTCCGAAAGTGCAGCCCTGCAGCAACGGAATGAGTGCCTTCAAAATCAATCAAACATACAAAAATTATGAATAACTCGGCTTTTCTTTAACCTAAAAAAATCCTTATGCATACAATTTATGGCAGCTTGACGAGATAAAACGAATTGTTTTAATGAAAAAAAAAGAAATTATCATTGTTACATGGCGTTGAAGGTACTAGTAATGTTTTGGCTACTTTCGAACAATGAAAAGCATACTCATTATTAACAGTTATACCAGACTTGTTTAAAAAACATCATTTGGTGAAGATATCAAGAAAAAAAACTCGTTGAAGTATTACATTAATTTTTTGAAAGAAAGTGTAATTGACAGGAGAGGGATCGACAACAAAAAAGGAAATTGTCTCGAATTATATTTGCTGATTTATTTATTTGAGAAAGAATACATATTTGCATCCACGCGCCAGCACTTACCTTTTTCGTGGTTAACAACACACTACTGCCTAACCCTACGTGCCCTCTCGCTTCCCCTACTACGCCCTACGCTCTCCCCTCGCGAACCCTTCCATCTATCGCTCTCTCGCGGAACTAGCTTCACGCGCGCCATTTAGAATACATCGTCGCATTCGTCGCTCGCCGCGTGCTGACGCAATGTTGCAGAGTTTATTATTATAACACATTTTATTATATTAACACAACATTATTTGCGATTGAACGGTTGAAGACTATAAAGATGTAGGTAAATCTTTAACTAGTCGTATTGTAAAGTAGATAACAATAACAAATTAGAAATTGGATTTGACGGGGAAATGTACCTGTCGCCTGACGGCATAGGCTGTCCAGTGACAAACCTACCCGGGTTCGACCCTCATCAACAAGCCCGAAGGCACGGAGTCTCATGGTTACAGTGGCGTGGTGGCAAACGAAGCATCTACGCGTCGTCCCAGTGTCGGTACATCTCCTCCGCATATTATATACTACGTTTAGCCGGCCCTTGCCCTTAGCTTCAACCGTCCCCTTACAATCTTGAGTTTCCTTAAATTCTAGTTGATTCTTATCCTAATTTCCTTACATACTAGTTTTCGCATCAAGGCGTGGGAATATGTACCGGCCGCGCCACCCACACTTATACCGATGATTTGGTCGCTTACAGTCCTCCCCCTCGTACAAGAGGATCAGGAGACCGCAACCTCTTGTACCTCATCACGGAAAAGCTTAATCAACTTGACTACGGCACGAACATACTCCACACCGCCTGATCTCACTTTTGCCGCACGTATCACTTTGTCTGCACCCGCATACACCTCAACCACCGTTCCCCTTCGCCATACGTTCCGTGGAGCTTGCAAATCTACAATCAATACTATATCGCCTCGTTTGATTTCGTCGGTCGTATTTTGCCACTTCTGACGCTGTTGCAATGTGGGCACATACTCTTTTAACCACCTTCGCCAGTAAAGCTCCACCAACACGTGTGCTCGCTCCCAATCCTTGCGCGATTGAAGACGAGGGGCGCTACGCGTGGGCAACTCTATGGTGCCCGTTGAACTGCCTAACAAAAAATGGTTAGGCGTCAAGGCCTCATTGTCGCGTGGATCAACGGACACATGGGTCAATGGCCTGGAATTCACCATGTGTTCAACTTCTGTCAGCACCGTGTGCAGAACCTCCTCGGAAGGAGCTTCATTGGCTAGCGTCGCGTGGAGCGCGACTTTGATGTAACGTATTAGTCTCTCCCAGACGCCCCCCATATGGGGAGCGTCCGGTGGGTTGAAAATCCATTTCATGTCATTCGCCAAAGCGTAAGTGTTTTGTTCCGACCGATCGATTTTTGTTACAGCCTCCACGAGTTCTGCACACGCGCCTCGGAAGTTGGTGCCATTATCGCTGTACATTACAGCTGGCCGCCCCCGTCGCGCAGACATTCGCCGCAGGGCCATAATCGCAGAACCCGTATCCAAGCTGGCCGCGACCTCCACGTGTACCGCGCGCGTCGTAAGGCACGTAAATATTACGCCCCAGCGCTTGACCCTACTGCGCCCTACCTTGATATACAGAGGTCCGAAATAATCAACCCCGCAGTGGGTGAAGGGCCGCTTTCTATACGCAAGTCGGCCTTCGGGTAACGCAGCCATCAACGGTGCCTTTGGTTGCGCGCGACGCAACTTACATACCAGGCATCCGTTGCAAACCGACTTAACAGCGGGGCGTATTCCCACAACCGTATACCGTTGCAAAATCTCATTAATTACCGTTTCATGGTTCACATGTAAATATCGACAATGATAGTCGCGTATTAACGCGCGTACTGCAGGGTGCTTCCCATCTAGCACAATCGGAGTTTGATTGAACTCAACATCTTGTATTTTTGTTACTCGGCCGCGTATTCGGAGCAGACCCCGTTCATCTACATACGGCATATAGCGCGACAATTTGCTTCCCGACGATATTTTCTTCCCTTGCTGAAGGGATTGCAATTCCCCTTGAAAACTGTCGGATTGTGCACCTCGAAGGACATACTCTATGGCTAACTGTTTCTCGGTTTCCGGATCGCATATCTGTGGCTGTCGCGCCCATCGCCTGAGAAATTCGCACTCACGTCGCGCTGCTATAATTCGCCCCTCCCACCCTAGCAATCGTGATACTAGAGGCGTATAGACCTCATGGCCAGATTCAGTACAAACGCGTTCCGCGCGCCTTTCTCTTCCATCAAGCGATTCCTGTTCCGCGCGCGTCAGAATTTTTGCTACCGGCCACTGACTTTCCCGTAATTTTAAGAATGCAGGCCCCTGGAACCATGTAATCGCCGCGTCGTCATTGATCGCATTTCCGCTTGTAGCTAGGTCGGCCGGGTTTTGCTTGGTGGGGACCCATCTCCATGATGCGCCCACTGTCCGCTCGGTGATCTCACCCAATCGATGCGCGACGAACACCTGCCGTACCCGTGGATCTCTCTTCAACCAAAGCAACACAGTCTTCGAATCTGACCATAAATATTGTTGCTCACACGGGATCTCTAACTCCGCCCTTACCGTATTTAAGAGGCGCGACGCTAAGACCGCTGCCTGCAGCTCTAGTCGCGGTATAGACAACGTCCTATCAGGAGCAAGGCGCGATTTTGCAGTTAAAAGTGTAACTTGGGCATTGCTGTCATCTGTTCTGCAGCGTAAATACACGCACGCCGCGTAAGCTCGGGTACTCGCATCACAAAATGCATGCAGCTGGGCGCTCTTAACTTCCCCCCCTTTGGGAGTGATACACCGTGGGATACGTAATTTGCCAAGCTCCTGTACGATCTTCAACCACCCAAGCCACTTCTCAAACTCGTCGTCCCCCAGCGGATCGTCCCACCGTATCCCGCTACGCCATACCGCCTGCAGAATCAATTTCGTTTTTAGCGTGTACGGCCCAAGCAACCCCAGTGGGTCGTACACCGACATCATGACGCGTAAATATTGCCTCTTAGTTGGCCGCGCACTACCTGTCATCAATTGTTTCGGAATATGATCTATCCCCACATTAAATCCCAACGTGTCGGCTGCAGGGTCCCAGTACATTCCTAGTATACGCTCTGGTTTACCGTCGCACAACATCGTCGGTCCGAGCCGTACACTCGCTCGTGCGTTCCCACTGTCTATGTTTATCGGCTCGTTACAAGCCCAGCTGTGCATCAAAAAGTTGGCGCGCTTATTTATTTCAATCACGTCGGCGACTAACGTTTCTAACTGCGCGGCGGATGGTCGACTGACGAGATAGTCATCCACGTACGTGTTTACTACGACACTGCGCGAAGCCTCCGGCTTCAACGTTTCAAACTGTTTGGCATTCACGTTCTTTACGTAATAGGCACTGCACGGCGACGATTTAGCCCCAAAAACTAATCGCGTCATTTCGTATGTTTGCGGGTACCCGACTCTATCGCTCCCTCGCCACAAAAAGCGTAAGGCACCGCGGTCCTCTTTTCGCATAACAACACGGAGAAACATATCCTTAATATCCGACTTGCAGGCTGCCGCGTACTGTCGAAAACGTAGCAGTACACCAGGTAGCGATTGTAGGAGGTCTGGCCCCACGTCCAGCTGGTCATTAAGACTCACGCCGTTCGTCTTTGCTGCTGCATCGAACACGAGCCTAACCCTACCAGGCTTGGACGCACTTGTTACCCCGAAGTGCGGGAGATACCATAAACGCGTGGGAGCTATATCGCTGGTTACTTTTGTTGCGTACCCCTGGCTGATGAAACGGTCCATTTCCGCGTAATACAACGTCGCGTACGCCTCGTCTTTATCCAACCTCCGTTCGACAGAATACAGACGTTTTAATGCCGTTCTGCGACTGTCAAGAACGGGGGCTGCGTTGTTTTTCCATAACAACCCGGTCTCCCATCCCACCTCCAGCGGATGCGTAGTGCGTTCTAAAATATTCACTGCACGCGCATCAGCGGGATTGGTTCTTACGGATTCGCGCACTCCTATACTCTCGACTTGAAAGTACTCCCGTATCATACAACTGATATCGTGCAGATCGCTCGTACACGACTCACAGGTGACAGTTGTTGCCATTACCTTTGCTTCACATGAGATTTCGTCACGACGCTTCTGCCTGTTTATTTGTACGTGGCCATGAGCTACCCAACCTAATGCGGTCGATGAAAGCGCTACTCCTATGTCACGTACGCAACGCACCTCACGACTCACCAACAGCGACCAATTGTCTTGCCCGATTAATATTCGCGGTGTGGCATCGGTATACGGCTGTACAAATACGCTCAATTCTCTGGCGATCTGCCTTACCAATTGTCGCGAAAGTGTTTGGGTAGGAAACGACAAGGCAGGTACAGCTAACGCCTTTATCATCCGCGTACCGTCGACCCCCTCGATATCGAACTGCACACGCTCACACATGGAACTCGAGTCCGCTACATCTCTTATTCCTCGAATATTTACAACGACCCTCTCTCCGCGTACCCCGATCTCTCTGGCTAGCCCGGCATCAATCATCGTAATTGTGGAGCCGTCATCTAACAACACATGCGCATCCACCGTGCGTGTTGGTCCACCGACGCGCACGGGAAGTATTTTTAATAAAGCAAATGGCCGGACTAGTCACAGAGATGCGGTAGCGTTTTGCGACGTTTCGTTTGGCTGGCTTTCATTTGATTGATTACGAGGGCCTCTTTGTAGCGAGGAGTTGTCTGCCGTAGTACGACTACCTTTCGGCCTATGCAGCATTATGTGGTGTGGTCCCGCACATTGCTCACACTTCGGTGCCTGGCATGCTCTTTGTAAGTGCCCGGACGCCAAACACCTGTAACACCTGCCGAATTTCTTAACTAACAGCCATCGCCTTTCTATGGTCTCACGCGGAAAATTATAGCAGTTAGCCAATGTATGGTTATCACGCCTACACACCGGACAGGCATTGGGTTCCCGCACATCGCGACGCTGTTCCTCCTCCCCCTCGTCAACAGCCACCATCACGCGTTGTTGTTTGTTTACGCGAGGGGCTTTGCAGCCAGAACTTCCGCCCTGTAGTGGTTTCGCTTCACTTGCATTGAGCCCGAAAAGACCCCCCGCTACCGCGAATTCGGCTTCACGATAGAGAAAGTCAGCCATCTTTTCTAACTCGGTTTCATCTTTTTTGTTGTGAGCCACGTACCGGTTATACTCGTACTGAAGTACCGTCGGGAGTTTATTACCTACACTCTGCGCCAGGTCCGGGCTGTGCAAGTACCCTGTTAATTCGAGACTTTTGAAGGCAGCGACCGCGTTTCTTAGGGATGACGCAAACTGAGGTAACGATATCAAGCCGCTTCCTATAGTGGGTAACTCGTTGAGATCACGCACAATCTTACGCGCGATGGTATGTGTGTTGCCATAGTGTAATTCGAGCGTTTCCATAATTGTCGATGCCCCACGACCCGTAGCTAGCAGCGCGTGCACAACATGGCGTGCCTCACCTTGTACCGCAACAAACAAACGCGCCACATTTTCTGCATCGGTATACGCACCCGCCTCTGTGCTCGCTGCGTACACTTGCTTGAAGTGCCGCCATTCCAATACATTCCCAGTGAAGTTGGGCAGCGTTTTAGCATCGGTCAATCGCGTTAATAAACGCGATTCATTTCCGGAAATGGAACTATTTTGCACCGCACGCAAGGTAGCTTCAAACGCGCCAGCGAGCTGGGCAACCAGCTCCTGGTTACCTGTTGTCGTCGCATGCTGGTCGTTGCGAGTGGACTCGGCGCGTGGTCCTGTTCCCCCAGTATCATTCGCCGTATTCTCAATCTCCTCGTCGGACCCTTCGATGCCGATATCCTCACCAGGTGGTTGGTTGAGTCTCGCTTGCAGTCGTTGGATGGTTTGCAGGATCTGGGTTCGTTCCATCGGGGTGGCTCTCGTAGCGTTGTTCACCAGGTGATCTTCCCCGTCCTCGTTAACTTTCCTCTTTGGTCCCATCTCCTTTTCTTAGACTCTCTATAGGATTACCCTTGTAATCCCGGGTTTCGGCACCATTTGTAATTGACAGGAGAGGGATCGACAACAAAAAAGGAAATTGTCTCGAATTATATTTGCTGATTTATTTATTTGAGAAAGAATACATATTTGCATCCACGCGCCAGCACTTACCTTTTTCGTGGTTAACAACACACTACTGCCTAACCCTACGTGCCCTCTCGCTTCCCCTACTACGCCCTACGCTCTCCCCTCGCGAACCCTTCCATCTATCGCTCTCTCGCGGAACTAGCTTCACGCGCGCCATTTAGAATACATCGTCGCATTCGTCGCTCGCCGCGTGCTGACGCAATGTTGCAGAGTTTATTATTATAACACATTTTATTATATTAACACAACATTATTTGCGATTGAACGGTTGAAGACTATAAAGATGTAGGTAAATCTTTAACTAGTCGTATTGTAAAGTAGATAACAATAACAAATTAGAAATTGGATTTGACGGGGAAATGTACCTGTCGCCTGACGGCATAGGCTGTCCAGTGACAAACCTACCCGGGTTCGACCCTCATCAACAAGCCCGAAGGCACGGAGTCTCATGGTTACAGTGGCGTGGTGGCAAACGAAGCATCTACGCGTCGTCCCAGTGTCGGTACATCTCCTCCGCATATTATATACTACGTTTAGCCGGCCCTTGCCCTTAGCTTCAACCGTCCCCTTACAATCTTGAGTTTCCTTAAATTCTAGTTGATTCTTATCCTAATTTCCTTACATACTAGTTTTCGCATCAAGGCGTGGGAATATGTACCGGCCGCGCCACCCACACTTATACCGATGATTTGGTCGCTTACAGAAAGTAAGCTTACTATATTATAAATATTAAAAAAAAAGATTAAGTTATTCATGTACAGAGCGTAAACTTCATTGAGAGCACGCGGGTTTGTTTGAGTCGAATCGAATTCTGGAATATTGTGGTACTTGGAGAAGTATGTTTGGCGTGCTTATGTAAACTGGCATCAGTACATGTACACATTATCTCACGCTGGCAAAACATGCTTTCATAAATAGTAAGGTGCTATCATTTTTACTACTTTAAATTAATAAAAATGTTTGCGTTTTGCTTTATTAGTTACAGTGAACGGGTAAAAGTAAATCATATTGGCATTTGTAAAAGCTAGGGAATACTTGAAGCTGCAGTCGCTTGATCATTTAAAGGTTACGTTGGAGAACAATCACTATAAAAAATGTTTGTAAGTGTTTAAAAATTTTCTATTGCTGTTCGAAGCTGTATTGTTTTTTTTACCACAAGCAATCTGTCAAGAGCAATATTGTCGCAATATTATTAACTATTTAAAAAATCCCAACTTACATTTTCACCGTGATTTATTTTTTTTGAATATTTTTTAAATATTATAATATGGAAACAATACAGTAATTAGCTAACTAATTTTTACTTATTTATCACACATTCTGTAATAATTTAATATTATTTTTAGGCGAGGTTTTGGTAATAGAAGAATTCGACGAATGGTGTAAAAAATGTGTCCTATTTGACAAATATCTTGCAAACTCAGAAACAAGAACATCGAAGAAAATGGACATAGGTAATCTCATTACAGCAATTAAAAAAATAAAGGATAGCAAGTATGTGTTTCTCAAACAGCGTCAGTTATTTGTTGTTTACGTTTCATGCGCAACAAATTATTATTACACCTGTGCGGAAGCCTTGCCATCTCAAGCCGCTACTTCTTCAAGACAATCAACGGGACTTCTGGTTGTGAGAATCTTTGTTATGTAGGGTGAATGCATCTGACACGTTTATAAAATCATAATTGAAAAAATTAAAAAATTTACGAATAACGACTCTTAAAGTTTAAACTCTGATTTTAAGCTGCATGTTATCAATATTGCAGAAAATCGCGCAGATGCTAAAAGTTATTAGATTATACATCGGTTTGAATCCGTTGAAAATTTAAATGAAGCAAACGCTCGATATGGTGATTCTTGCTATAATAAATATCTATTAGATACTCGATAATCTGATGCTGTTTAATGTGATGAAAACTCTGCAGCTGTTAGGCATATATATACTTACATATGTGCTTATCAAGAGGAAGGTCGATTCCCCATAGTTGATATTTTAAAATCTGTGGAACCTAAGAAATGGGCTTATCTTAAATATTGAAAGTTAAAGCCATATCGTCTATTAATAGATATTATTTTGTTTTTTTCCTATTATTATAATGTGTTGATGTAAAAAAGGCCAATTTATTCCAAATCACATTTTAATATTTTGTGTAATTGCAATTCATAATATATTTTTGATTCGTTCATGATAAAAAAAAAAAATATTTAATATTTGCTTTTATCTAGCCTATATTATTTACTAATAAAAAGAAGTATTTGTTAAAAATTATGTTTTTAATATAAAAATATGAAATAAAGATTATTTAGTAGGTGAGAAAAACAGCTACTTTTTCATCGGAGATAAACAAAAACCACAGAGTTCAATAACGTATTCTTTAATGTTTCACGTCTGTCGGGGGTCCCAAAACCCACACCTGGATTTTTTTGTTAATAATGTTTTGTATTAAAACCAAATTCAGTCTTATGTCTTTGTTTGATATATTCCTTATCTATATGATTTTCTCAAATAAGTCTGGTATAAATGTTAATAATGAGTATGATTTTTTACTGTTCACGAGCGGCTAAAAAGTCGAAAACAACTTAAATGCTATTTTACAATCATAAATTATTTTTTTTATAAAAATAATTATAATCGTTCGTTTTATCTTGTCTAGCTATCCAAAATTGTGTACAAAAAGATTTGTTAGGTCAAAGAAAAGCCGATACATTGATAATTTTTAAAGTTCAATTGATTTTTATCTCACTCGTTTGATTGCTGCAGGGCTGCACTGTCCTAGCCACTGCACTAGTCCACCGTTCCCCTCACTCAAGTGCTGTCACCAGTCCCAGCACACTGAGCCGGAATACTTTGAATTGACTGCATTTTAACAATAGTTAAAGGGCAGCAAATAATACTGAATAAGTTTTTATTGAAACTTACTGGTCTTAGCTGCAACATGTGTAGATCATAGTCTAATTGGTTGATGAACAAGCGCACATGAATTTAAAAAAAAAAAATTATCTCGGATCCTGAGCAGGCAACAATTTTTTTTTTTTTTTAAATTGTAAAAATAGCAGCTTTTCATTCATAAATGAGTGGAAGCTCTATTTACAAAAATAATAAAGTTATATAGATTAATTCGCTCCAAGCCAATGCAGAAGCTGCGCCCTCTGTATCAGATATTTGACAAAAGTTCCTGCATTGAAACAAATGGCTTATAGAATACACACATGCATATAGATTCTTGTGATTGGAAGGCTCACTGGAAGCTGTAGGATGGAACCGTCGTTCTCGCTAGCCTAACAATCACACGTTGCCACGTGGTAAGAGATTCTTGTTTACATCCAAGAACTTTTGTTAAATATCTACTACGAAGGGCCGTCTTCTGCATCGACTTGGAGCGAATACGTGTGTTGGAAACTATGATTGTTGAACGAATCTTTATAAATTCGATTGTATTTAATTTTTTTGAAAAATGCCAACAGGATGTTAAACTTCAACAGTTTCTGGAATTTCGTAGACCAGTGGGATCTAAATTAGATGCTCACAGAAACTTTTATGCAATATAATTTTAAGCTTGAAAAAAAAAATTTTTTCTTGCTAGTAACTCAAAAAGTTACAAAGCGATCATCTTGCAATTTGTTACACTTGTTTATGTAAGTAATAGCAACATTGTCTGAGAATGTGATACTTGCAGATGATTTGATTTTTTGTTCAAATTAAATAATGAAAAAAAACACCCTTTTTGATCTTTAAACGCTATTTGAGAGTAAACAATGACATATAAATTATTGCTACACTCCTCATTTAGAACATCATGAAATTCTCTACAACTTTTCTACAGACGATATTCACCGATTCATACATTGGAGAGGAGATATTACCGAAAAGCAGGGAAAAACCTTAATTTTTTTCGCCTTATTGTTAATAAAAAAATAAAAGTGAAGGGTTAATTTCCAGCAAACTTCGGACATTGTTTACTAATGTCTAATAACTAATAAACCAAGTTTTGCAGAAAAACTGGATTGAGGCGATGAATGCCATTTTACTTAATTTTTTCTGTCTGATGTCTTGGCTATTAGAACATTCTTATTTTAAAAATCTTGTTTAATTAATCAAAGAATTTGAATAATACACATATATTATCTCCATTATGTGGGATGATTTGTTACAAATAAATTTCAGAAAATCTAGAAACCGACAAATGTTATTGTTGGAAATGAGAGCGACCGACAGTAGGCCCGGCTTTTGTGTACATTGTGTACACTTGTAGTCTCTGTCGGCTCAACGCTCTGTGCGTGTGCGCTTGGTCGACTTGGCGCGCTGCAGGTGTGTGTATGTGTATTCACGCGGCAAGCTTTGAATACTGTAAGCGCCAGATTATACTCAGCTCTCGTCGAAGATAGACTCTCTTAATTTACGTTGCCAAACTCTAGCATTCAAAGGTGCATACATCACCTTGAATTCTAGTATAAATCTTTTGATTAACTCTCTCAATACAGTGGACAAAACTCAGTTGTGCAGTGCAGTGCACTTAGTGCTTTGTTTAAGTTGCTCACTGCATAATCTGCAGACCAGCTAAAATAGTTAATTTCATCGGACTACCAGTGATTATCAACAGCAAGACTCAGTGAAACTCTTGTTTATTTCCACAGACAGTAATTGTATATTTCTACAGACAGTGGTTTTTAGTTAATCAACATTTCAATCAGTTATACTATATCAGTGCTTTCATTTTCACATTTATTTGTGTAACTTTCAAACTCTCTTGCGAGCTCAAGGCCAGTGCGTGTTTACATATTGTGTTATTTAACTTGACTCTTTTCTTTCTACATTCTTCGCCTTTATATATTTCAACAGTTCATTGCTTTAAGACTATAGACATTATTTCTTTTCTCCTATATTATTTTGACCTTTACTATTTTTGTGAATATTAACTGTGATTTTTCTTGGCCTATGAGTGACATTAAAAGTTTTTATTTTATGCTGTTTAATTTTATTGTGTTTTATTGTGTCTTCCCAATCACCCTATCCGAGCCTAGTGTGTGCATACGCCTCGAACAGTTATTTTGTTAATTGTAACAATTTTTTGAATAACGAATGTTAATTAACAACATGTTGCTTGAGAAAAACTAGAATGATGGGTTGCCGTACTGCAATAGCGTAGTGCCAAGATTCCTAAATATAAATTTTATACAAAAATAGTATGCAACCATTCCTAGGTAGTGTGTTACACTGCTGTACGGATTTTGTGTAATTTACTACAAGCCTTGTATTATTTTTATGAAATGAAAGTAGAAATAGAAGATTGTCTGGTTTAGTTCGAGTTTGACACGCTGCATTTTTATAAAATTTCTCTCTTTCTACTGCTTGGTCATCAGTTGAAATCATATAATTTAATACATTACTACGTAGTTCTAAAAATATTTACCTGGTTCTATATTATAAACCTTCACTAACGCAATTTCGAATAGGCACATAACTACACAATTGTCTATCAAGTTTGATATATAATCTAGGAGGGACTGATGGTGGTGACAATGTGTTAAGATACTTAGGTAATACCACATCATCAAAAACAGATGTATCACAATTTTCTGTGTTATCGACGCATCTTCACATTGTTTGTCACTTCATTCAGTAAAGAGGTAATCTTTTTAATGATTTTATTTAGATAAGCATTTCTTTGATACAATACTGCAGAACTCATTGCTTTTCTAAAACGCTTCGAACATAAATTTAATCGTTCATACCTTCTACAATGTCCAATTCATGTGCTGCAAAACCAATATCAGAAAAATGAGCTAAACTAAGTTATCTTGAGCATCGTTCATTTTTTTTATCTTGTATTCTGCATCATTAGAAACTCTGTCAAAAATATCAATGTCGAATCAACGCTGAAATAAGTCATAAATTACAATGTTGACTCTATCTTGTTTCCATGTTTAAGCACTACTGGTATAGCATTGAATCAACGTTGACATATTATTAACTTGACAGTAATAAAATTATAAGATTTTAAAAAATTTATTTGAATTAAAACTGTCATGCTTACATTAAAAAAGCATTGTTTTGAAGTTAACTACTGTTATTGCTCTAAATCAACGCTGATTTAACGCTGAACATTGATTTAACATGGGATCAGCGCAGAAGCAACGATGTAATTTATGACTGATTTCAGGGTTGATAATTTAGGTAGGGAAATGTATGTTACCTATAGTGATAAATACTTTTCGTCGTTGCATTATTTATAAGTAAATTTACATCACTCCAATTAGGTTTCATCCTTGTATCATTAAAAATGCAGACTATTTTATCCAGTACCAATACAACTATTATCTACACGTTGTTTATAGGCTAATTAAAAGTACTGAGGTTCATTTTCATCCTTGCATTATAAAAAATGCAAGTTATTTACAGTGATTGAGATACTTTTTATTCTTGCATCATCTGTAAGTGAGTGTACATTGAAGCTACTGAGTTGGCAAGTAAGACACTAGAGATAAGAGCCTTCAACCAACGAATTATGGTATTCTCCAGTTATTTTTAGATAACAAATTATTTTTTTATTTGGTAGTTTCATGCATTTTTCCATGCGGAATTATATGTGGCATTACCCCTCCATAATCCCTTACGTAAAGCCGCATGTTAAATTACATGTAATGTCGTATGGGGTTTGTGAAGTTATTATATGTAGAATTTTGTCATCCTTTTTTCAGGTAGGTTCTCTGTAGCCCCCCTGAGTTAAGGTTGCCAACTCTCTAGCCTCATACCAAAGTTTTTTTTTTCATCCTTGCATGATTTCTAGGTCTATTTACATTACCAAATATCCTTGCATTCTTGTATCATTAGAAAGTGCATATTAACTTTTTCTTTCTGCATTATTTATAAATAAATTTACGATACTAGTGTTTGTTTTCATCCTTGCATGATTAGCTTTTCATTTTATAAGTCAGGGTACTTTCACATCTTTTGCTTTGAGATCGTCTTTGAAACAGCCAGTCAGATACATTTTAAGGAGGTCCTTCTGTAATCCTAGATAGCGATGCCTTGTAATTTGCCTCTACTTTTTCATGAGGAGATGCGCTCTTTAATTACTCTTTATGGTCTGCACTCTAATATTCTTGCAATTTAATTATCCCATCACATGAGTTCATTCTTTGTTTTTAATATGGCTGCACCCTATAAGCCGTCTCCCTTTTAGAATAGAATTTGAAGTTGCGTTTTAAACGAATTTTTTTACAAATTTTTTCCAGGATGCGTAGAAAGAAAGTTACATTCTATTTTAATCCACTGATTTTGTTGAATTATACGACACCATTTTTTTTTTTTTTTTCAATAAATGTGTTATTTTTTTCAAGCATTTTTTAATAATACAGCAAGAGAAAAATTAATTGAGATGCAATTTAAAAAAAAAATGTTGAAAAGAATAATTCCAAGAACACAATAAAAATTATGACATGTTTTACTAAATTGTACGTTTGTAAAAATATTTTCATCGAACATCTGTACCCTCAGCCTTATAAAATGCCTAATCTTTATTCGTTAAAATTTATATCTAAATAGAAATAGTCCTATTGATCCAATGCTATGTATACTGTTAGACGGAAAACCTGTTACACCAATTTGAATGATAAAATTTAAATATGCTTAGTAACTTTGGATGTAGGTATTGAAGACGATCACTTTAGGGTCATTAATACAGTCTCCAAGGCCTTGAGATGTTGTAAAGAAAAAGGGCTAGAATAAGCAGAGAGACTTCAGCATGTGTGAGTGTGCTTTATTAGTTGTGAGTGTGGCTCAGAGATTTTCCGAGGTCTGCAAGAACTGACTAGAGATAAGTAAGGAAATTGCTGACCCATTGTGGTCAAGCAATCAAACCAGGCTAATTTTTTTGAGAATCATTGTAAGTGTATGCAACCACAAGAATAGGAGTTGATTCGCGTAGAAATGTGCATATAGGTGCATATTTTAAAGACATGTGGAAGAGGTATTTGCTTTGTGCACCACGTTAGAAAGGTAAAGAAGAGCGATCGAAGAGGCAATGGCAAAAGAAAAGAACGTTATTTCAGGGCTTTTGAGGATTCCGTGCACTATTGACCGCACATAATTGAAAATTTTGACCATTTTGAGTCACTAGACGTAAATGTCACGAGAATCATTATAACCATATATTTTGAAGTTTTTTTTATAAAAAAATAAAAAATAAAAGTTGATAATATAAAAGTTTAATGGTGGTAAGTAAAGTAAAGCGAGCAAAATGCTACTCTTACTCGATGAAAATGTCATTTACAGTCACTCGTGTCATACACTCGTCACTTCTGAGTTTGTTCTGATCTACACAACGAAATCAAGGTTAGACTTTCGTGTCATCTCCATTTCGTTGGCAGTATAATTCTTCGCATTCACACTTTGCACTACAAACAACTACGATACTCACATATATTGTAATTCTAATTGTTTTCACGTGTAACATCGTGATAATAAACCTGTAAAGTTGTATTATTTGTCATCTATAATGCATTGAGCCCTCGAACGTCTCGAAGTAACACACTGATCTACTTTCAGATAATGCTAACACACTTGCACACAGTGAATATCGAATGTGTGCCTACAAGGAGACGAGTGAAAATGTTAGCTATAGCTATATAGTTGAAAGTGGTGTACATACCTCTCAGAGGTTAGTACACTGTAATATAAAAAAAAAAGCTATATGGTTGAGCGCATGGCAAAAGCAAGCGATGTCTGCGACGAATCTTTCTCACTATACTTCAACTATATAAGTATAAGTATATTTCGCTATTCAACTGACTTGCTTTAATCTTATAATTCAATATTTCAGAGATAAAAAAGGCATAAAAGGCGATTAAAAAGTTTCGGCAAACGTTAATACAAAAAATATTATTTCCTTTCAAAACTCTTGTAAGCATAATAGCCTAAGCAGCAGAGGAAGTGAGATGGTTATAATAAGGGGCAACCAAGATTTGTATTGTAGGTGATCCGATAATATTAATAAGGGGGTGTGCAGTGAGTTTATGATGAGCAGTTTTCGTGGCAAGTTTCAAGCAACTAAACAATTTAATGAAAAATCAATGATTTTAGGCATATTTTCGTGCATAACTTAGAAACGAACCCTCCAGGAAGAAAATAATACATGACCTTGCATGCAACAAATACTACATAAAAACGTACTTTGATTTTAACTTACTTAAAAACAAAGAAAAAATAGTTTCTTAGTAGTATAAATCTCAAATATTATAGTTCAAGAAATACATAATAATAACATACATCCAAACTTTCGTTGCAATCGGTATAGTAGTTTGTGCACAATGTACCTTGCAAGTAAGGATTTAAAAAAAATTAAACTTCACGCCAGTGCTACATTTGATCTGACATCGGCCCTGATTTTTTCACATATAGTCTAAAAGTCTACTGACGACAAGCAATTAAAAAAATATTCTTAAAAATTTTTTCAACATCTTTTTAATACGAAAAAAAGTCCTAGTCGTAAAATGGAATAACTGGGTCATTTTTTAATGAATTAAAAAAAAATTAAATACACAAGCAGAAAGCTATAAAACAAAGAATTCAAGACTCAGTAAACTCAAATTACATTAAAACACGAAAATATGCCTTAAAACAGTAATTTTTCGTTAAATTGTTTAGTTATCAGGTCGACACAAAAATTGCTTTTCATAAAATCACTGCACAACCCCTAATTATTGTTAGATACATGGTTTCGACAACCTACAATAAAAATCTTGGTTGCCCCTGGCTATCACTAATATTTAAGAGTTTAGAGTTTCCACCTTTAAGCTATTAACAATTTAGAGAAGCTAGCCATGTGGTTTTTCGAAAATGAAATCGTAAAACTAATTGCTTATAATTACACACACTAGCTTTTGGTTTTAAAACATTCCTTTTTCATTTTTCCCGTACTTTTTACATTATAAAGTCTATTAATATTTTGGAAAACGTTAAGTTTTCACTATTTTGTAAGGTTCACAGTACGGCTATAACCACGAGTTTATTGTTTTTACTCATCGTAACTGCTATGAACTTTAGAACAAGCTCAGAAAAATATCTATGAATATATGTGACTTTGAGTAATATACCCTATGTTGTTGGGATAGAAAAGATGGATAAGTCTTATGACACTTCTTGAATCGTTCTGCAATCTTAGGCTCGATTCCACTTCTTGGCAAATTTTGAAGCTATGCTTCTTAAGCTGGGTTTAGGTGGGTGGAACTAACACGGAAAAACAGCAAACATCCGCGGTTAGAAATCTAACAGTTGTTCCGTACAGTTAGTAAGTGCAGTTAGTTACCAAAATGTACCCTCAAAGAAGAAAATATTGGCAATAAATCTAACCGTCTTTTGGTATCATTTATCAATGAAAAGTGCCATTACTCGAGCGAGCATTAGTGATTAGCAACCCAACTGTTTTTGTTATTATTTTTTATTGATAAAAAGTGATTTAAGGTGAGCGAGCGTTGGTGATTAGCAACTCAACTGTTATTTGGTAAAGTTAGTAAACAGAATTCACCCTTGAGTTAGCAAACATTGACGATAAGCAGCCCAACTGTTTTTCGGTATTGTTTGACGTTACCTAGACTAACATTAGATGTAAGTTATCAAAATAAACCTTCGGGCGAGCCAACATAGGTGATAAGCAACCCCAATGTTTTATTGTATTATTTACAAACAAAATTTGCCCCTAGGCAAATAATCATTGGCGTGTAGATAACCTGTTTTTTAGTACTATTACTTAATAACATGGGCCCTTAGTCAAGAAAGCATTGGCAATTAGCACCCCAGCTAATGTTTAGTATAGTTCATTAACATAATTTACCCTTAGGCGAGCAAGCATGTGTCATGAGTAGCCTAACTGTTTCTTAATAATATTGATAAATGAAAATTTCTCTCAGGCAAGTAAGTATCAGCTATTAAAGAATCAACTGTATTGTAATATTATTTATTAATGATAAGGGCTCTTGGGCGAGCAAGCATTGACGATTAGAAACTAAACTGTTTCTTAGTACTATTTATAAAGGTCTCTAGGCGAGGAAGCATTGGCGATTAGCAACCCAACTGTTGCTTAGTATATATAGTTAACAAATTTACCCTGAGGTGAGCAAGAATGAGCTTTAGGCAACTCAATTGTTTTTTAAATATTATTTTCAAAATAAAAATTGCCCTTAAACAAGCAAGCAAACATTATTGATTAGTATTTTTTAGTAAAACTCATTATTACTAAGAGCCATTGGGTCAACAAGCATTATAATGATGAGAAATTTAACTATTTTTTAGTATTATTTTTAAATAATAAGGGCCCTGAGGTGGGCAAGTACTAGCCATTAGAAATTAAACCGTTTTCTAGTATTGTTTATTATAAAAATGTGCCCTTAGGCAAGTGATTGACAGCGATTAGAAACCCAACTGATTATTTGTATTATTAATTTATTAATAATAATGGTCCTATAAGGCAAGCAAGCATCAGTGATTAGAAGCCAAAATGTAGTATAATATTATTTATTAGCATTATTCATAAAATATCAAATTTTACAGATAGCAGACGAAGACAAACTGTCGGATAAGTGCAAGAAATAGTTTTTTTTTGTTATCCAAAAGTCAACAGTGCAACAATAATTTGTATAAAATGTAAAAATACTTTTCACCGTAGTAACCTTTACAAATATAAAAATGGTACATATCTAGATGATGTGATAGTTATATTTCTAGAGCATAGTAATATATGAGTAGACATAACCATAACTTGTTACGTTAATGAGTAAACATTAAATATTACAGCGAGAATAGTCATTGTGCAGGTAAAATCAAAATACACAAAATAATTAACTAATTATAAAACAAGCATTAAGTGTACTTTTTTTTTTTTTTTTTGTGGAGGGAGGGGAAATGCATTGAGGCACACCGCAGGGACAGCGGTAGTGTGGGACTCAGTGGATTTTTTTTATTAGACCACCCATACCCACTCAAATCCCCCCCTTGCCGCGTGGCTTTTAATCCACCCCGGAACCGCGTTAGCATTACTTCAGGGTGGAGCCACCAGGGAGACCATCGCGTCTCACAGCATTAACGAGCTAGCTCGCCACCATTTGCTAGAGGTGCTGATGCTCTCGAGTCCTGAAAAGGACTCAGGGTCCCTGAGTACCAGCACCTTGTCTAGCGCTTCATAGTAGGCCGCCTACTTAGCCAGCACCACTATAAGCTTAATGCTTTCCCTTGCTGATAGGTAAGAAGTACCCAGTGCAGCGTGGGTCCACATAAGTCTGTCTTTCAACTTAAGGCCTTTCTGCCTTATTTTGATCCTGCTTGGGCCTTATCCCTTGCCTCTTTTAGGGCTCTTCTAAATAGAGGGCAGCTTCCGCTGCCTGCTTCGTGCTTGTTGTCCGTTGTTGGGCAAAGGAAGCACCGTGCTGGACCTAGGTACTCTTTCTTCCGGTGGTTTGTGCTTCCACACCGGAAGCAAAGCTTGGATCTGTTTTCTTCCTTACAGTTGCCCGAGACGTGTCCATATCCCAGGCATTTGTAACATCTTGTTACTTCGATTCTTCTTCGAATTCGGCAGCTTACAAAGCCAACTCGTAACCTGCCTTCCTCTTCTACTTGTCTGGCAGTTGTTTCGTCCACCTTGATTAAAGCCAGCCTCTGTCCTCTGGCATTTGGCTTTAAGAGAGTTACTTCTGGCTCCTGGCTCTTTAGTCCAAAAGTCCTAGCGAAAGCCTTTTTGACCTCATCTTCCTCTACAATGGCATCCAGGTCTCGGACCTCTAAAGTCACTTTTCTGCTGCTTATTTTGACAGTACCTTGTCCGGCTACCGACTTTTCAATTTGCTGTGAGAATGCCGTAGCATTCTCTACACCTTTGGCCTTAATAAGTATGTCTCCTTTTTTTGTAGTGACAACACTTTGGACTGCCACTTTAGCCTTATCGGGGTCAAAGTTCGCCTTCATAGTCTTCAGCACCGTTGCAAAGGTCTGTCCTTCAGCCATCTTCACTACTACTGTTGTTGTGGCGTCCACTTTTTTCTTCTGTTGTTTGTTTGTCATTCAGAGGAATTTCTTCTTGTTTGCCACTACCTGTCTTCTTTTTCTTTAAAGACATAGTATGCTGGCGTTTTTCAGGGCTGTCCGATGGGCTCCTGTTTCTCTTGCTTCGTTCTATTTCCTTTAAGGCAGTGTTCAGGGTTCGTTTCTGTACATGCCGTCGGAAATTATCACGCCTTTTTTCCCTTCACTGCAGGGATTCAAATGACAACTTCCAAGCATTGGTGTACAAATCTTCTTCGGTAAGCCAGCGTTTTCTTAGCATCTCTGCCTCTTGAAGATGCTTAAGCGCCGCTTTGAGCCCATTTTTATTAGCGTTCGCTGTGTTGCCGTACTTGTCATTAATCAGTTGTAGCGTCTCTGTAATGTCATTCGTTGCTGATTGGACTTTATCAGCAACTTGCTGTCGCTTTACTCCGAGCCTAGTGGCACTTTCTTCTAAAGAGGCAAGCTCTTCCTGGGTCTGGTTGCTAAATACCGACACGTTGCTGACCTCGGTGTCGTTAGTGCCTATACTCGACAGGCTTCCTCGTCGTCCTTTGTCCGTTGGAAAAGGCCATGGAACATTTAGCAGTCCCTGTTGGCCATGAGACACGTCTTTGTGGCCCCGTGGGGCCTGCGTCAGTCACCCGGGCTTTCACCGGATCGGAACTGCCGGCGGATTCCCTCAGAGAGGTTACCGCCTGGGGTACTTGTTTTGCATTGACGTTTTTCATTGTGGCATCTTTTTAGTGTCGTACTGACCCGCGAAGGCCAGCACTACCCTTTTTTCTAGAAATAAGTATTTGGAAAGGGTTGAAACCAGGGCAGCAGCCCTCTCTGTCACCAGAGAAGACCGCTACTTGCTCGGGCCGGCCGGGAGTCGCCACTCTCCCTCAGTCCCACCCACGGAGACTGCACTGGCGTTGAGCAATAAGTGTAAGAATGGTGTTTTTGTGTAATGTATGTATTTGTTGGTACACAACGGTCATCCCAGCGAGACGAGCGGCAGGTGTACAGTCCCGAGACCGCGCAGACAACCCAACAAAACGAGCTGGCGTAAGGCACTAAGGTGCCGCCATATAGCCTCCTCAGTGGTAGTAAGCCTAGATTAGTCGGCCCACCACGTCTTTTTTGTTCATGAGGCGTACAGCCATATCAGATGTGGTTACCCAGACTTACCCGGGCCTCATCATCTGGCTTCACCCGTCTCCGGGCCCCCAACGCAAGCCCGGAAAAGGACCCGCCACACGCAACCCAGAACAATCCGTAAGTGTCCCTGTGTTTGTTTAGTAAGAGTGTGTACCCTTGTAACCTTTACAAGTATAAAAATGGTACATATCTAGATGATGTGATAGTTGTATTTCTAGAGCATAGTAATATAGACATAACCATAACTTCTTACGTTAATGAGTAAACATTAAATATTACAGCGAGAATAGTCATTGTGCAGGTAAAATCAAAATAAACAAAATAATCAACTAAGTATAAAACAAGCATTAAGTGTACTGGATGCTACAATTATGGAAGAAGTCGTTCAATTTGAAGTAATTAAAGCTAAAAATATTGTACTTGAACAACTAAAGCAGACAAAAATACTATCTTAAACGAGCTATTACAAAAATACAAACAATGTGAAGTACAACTAAAAAAATATCATAATCAGTTAGAAAGTAAATCAAACAAAATGTCTTACTCTAATACTATCAACTTACCCGTACCTCAAACAAAAAAAATACCTATAGTAAAAAATAACTTATAGTAAAAAATGTAAACAGTGCTAATGATTGATAAAACTTGAACATCAAAAATGATATCAAACAGATACTTACTAATGCTAAAGTGTGAGGGACTAGGTACACGTACAAGTGTCTATCACCAATTTGAATTCAATCTGATACCCCTCAACACCGTCTATCCGATTTACTAGAATGTAAATACGTAAAATAAATGTAATAGTGCCTGTAACATGACGATATGGAATACTTATGTGTATACCGAAACACACAATAGTTGCAAATTACGGCGAAATATGCAAGTCATTCGAGCCGCCTAATCAAAGCCGCCGACGCCGCTGCTTCCCTGAGGGTATAAAAGGCCCATGCAAGACCATGTTAATCACTTTTGCCATCAGCAACGAGTCCAGTGCTTTGACTAGGAAGCTCTGCTCTTCAAAGCACTGTTGTAATTTCATACACCGCAATAAATAGGGAATTGATGACATATATATTTGTCTACTTCTTCTTATATTATATTATTCACTTTGAATATTTCTCTGGCTACAGAGAATCCTCCCTTGTGTTCCTCGGGTAAGGAACGGATCTCCGGGTCAAATTGAGGAAGGGCACACTATAAGTGGCACGCGTTGTTTTCCGTATAGGCTTTCGCGCCCTCCATACGGAGGCCTTTAAATTAATTACCCGCGACAAAGCAAAACATCGGCCACGGGAACAGAACTTGCAAAAATTCAGTGCCCATTGGCGTGCCAATTTCCCCTGTTACGCGGGATATACAACAAAATATGCATCTCCCCCGTAGCAGGCATCATTGGGTACTGGGACAGGTGCTTTAGCCGCTCTCATCCACCACTATAAGGCCCAATACGCCCCCCCCGATGTTCGAGAGGCGGACCGAGCCTCACGGGCTTCATTCGAGAGCGCACACGGGGAACCTCGGGTAGGCGCATCTGCTAGCTCCCGCCTGGAGACTACACAAGAAGAAGACTTTTGCTATTTTAGGGGCAGAGGCGCAACTCTCTGAGGCTGCCAAACGCAGTCTTTATTTACCCAGCTTTCAATTCTTGCTAGAGCATCTTCCGGGCACTCCTGGGCCCAGCGGCATGCCACGCTGGCCCACGAGTGGGCAGCTAAGCAGCCACTAGGCCCATCACGATCGAACGCCTGGAAGAGAACTCCTGCCTAGAGGCGATGCTCTTGGGGTGGCATATACCCGTAGTGCTTTCACGAGCTTAGAGCGTTAGCTTTCAATTTGTGGCTTTCAACTTTCGATTTTTCAACATTTAACTTTCAACTAATGGAGTTAGTCTCATTTCCTCTTCAAGCAGGCCAGCACAGAGTTTTGTGAAGGCCGCGAACACCTCTGGTGAAGAGACGAAGAATTTGGCTTCGTTCGGCCACATGTTCAAGTTCAGTTTTTGCATAAAGAGCTTCCGAGGGATTTCTTTCAGACGACAGTCGAACAGTCGGTGCTCGGATGTGTCCCTACTGCCGCATGTACAGGTGTCACTGTCCGCAAGCCCAAGCTCATTCAACTTTGCTTTAAAGCTTCCATGTCCTGTTAGCACCTGCACACTTTGGCAATCGGGAACGAACCACCGTGCTTTCAGCCTCTGTCTAACGTCGCTGAAGAAAGCTTTTGTAGCCTGACCTCTGGTAGCAGACTCCCATCTACGTTGCCACATGTCGAGTGCTTCTTCTCTCACTGCGATCTCCCGCGCTCTGGTCCAACCGGTAACATTAAGCGAACCAAAGGTAACGCTTTTGCCCTTTCGAAGGTTGTACAGAGCGATTTTGCTTTCGAGCAGGATTTCAACAGGGAGTGTGCCAGCTATGACACATAAAGCTTCCGTCGACGTGGTTCGGTATGCGTGGGTAGCCGCCACCAGGGAACTGTGTTGTACACTCGACAGCACCCTGAGGTCATGCACCGTGCATTTATCCGCCCACGCAGCAGCCGCGTAGGCTACCGTAGGGGCGAAAACAGCTCGATGAATTTTCAACGTGGTGGCATGTTTCAGCCCCCATGACTTTCGAACAAGGTTTCTCATTTTATGGAACAGCGGGGTGACTTTGTTCCTCAGGTATTTGCAGTGTGAGTTAAAGCTCATGCCTTTGTCTATGTGAATACCCAAGTACTTCACTTTTCCACAGACCTTGAGACTTTCGCCACATATCTTGATGACCGGGTTCCTCAGAGACGGGTTTGATTTCAGCTTTCAAGTTTTTCTCGCTCTGTCCGGTCTGTCACCACCTCGGCGTCCAACTGGCTTTCGAGCAACGGCATTAACTTGCAGGTAGATGCCTTCAGTTTTGCTCTTGGATATCTGGAGCTTAACGCTTTGGCTCCACTCCAGCACCAGGTCAACAACTTTCTGGCTCTTGTTTTCAATTTCAGCCCGCGAGTTGCCTTTTATGATGGTGACGAGGTCATCTGCATAAGCGATGAGTTTTACGTCAGCCGTGCTTTCAAGTTTCCGAAACAGCGAGTCGAAGGAAAGATTCCAGCAAATTGGTCCAAGGACCGATCCCTGTGGACATCCCTTCGATGCTGTCTTGGAGATGCGTTGATCAGACCATTCAATTTCAACTTTTCTATTTTCGAAGTAGCTCATCATGAGCCTGTATATATTTCTAGGGCAGCCCCTCTCTTTCAACGCTGAGAGGATCGCTGCGTGCTGCACATTGTCGAATGCTCCTTTTATATCGAAGAGAATCCCAAACGTGTATTGACTCTCAGAGTCATTTACAATCTTTCTAAGTTCAGAGATGGCATCTTCGGTGGACCGCTTTGGTAGAAAGCCATATTGGTGATCTGATATGCCACCGGAGCCCAGAACAAGCTTGTTAATTCTTTCGACTATTAGCTTTTCTAGGAGCTTGCCCAAGACTGGAAGAAGGCAGATTGGCCTGTATGATCGCGGGTCCGCGAGATCCTTGTCAAGACTCTTGAGAAGAAGTCTCAGCGTACCACGCTTCCACACATTCGGGAAAACTCCGTACTCTAAGCACGCGCTTAATATTCTTTCAAAAATAAACGGGATTACCGAAAGTGCTCGTTTTACAACGATCACCTCGACAAGATCCAGTCCCGGGGCTTTTCCGTTTCTCATCCTCCTGGCCGCGCTCTTAATGTTTTCGAGAGAGAAGGCGGGCGAGTCCTCAGTGTTTGGGACCTCGCCCGAGTCTTTTCTCATTCGTCTGAGCTCTGGAGTGCCGTCAGAGTCGTCGTCATCCGGAATGTGAGTGTCAAGCAGTACTTTTGCTGTCTCAGACATGCTAAGCGTGGCACCGCACGGGGTCTTCAAGGCGCTAAAAGCGTAATCATAATGCTATATCTTGTACTAATATATAAAACAAAGTCGCTAAAACCGTTGTAATCGCTAACCGCGAAAACTACTGAACCGATTTTGCTGAAATTTTGCATACACATTCTTGACACTTCCTAGACGGTTTTTGTATGGTTTTTATCTTGAAAAATTTAATAACAATAGCAATAAATAAGCTCAAAGTTTTCCAAAAATACGCCAGCTTTCCACTTTAGTTTAGTAGGATCCGCTAGGTGGCGTTGACATAAAATCGAAGCTACCTGCAACAGAATGAAATAAGTGTGGTTATAATACACCGGAGCGTCTCAAAAAATCCTGCGGTTGTCTACCGGCAGTTCATCGAGCTGCATCAAAAATGTAGATGATAGTTGTACAGCTGGGTATCCCGGTTACCGACGACACTCTTTTCTAATGGGCAAGTGACCTTGAACTACGTGCTCCCTGAATTTCCAGGGTTGACGAGTGCCACAAAAAAAAATTATTATAACGGATTACGTCTTTGGTGAAATATCAGGAGACGTATCTAGCCAGAACACAACCTTCTCCAACACGTCACAGTTATGTGGCCATTCAACCGACCCGCCTGGTGCCGTCAGAGAATTTTTGGATACAAATATAAGCCAGGAAAGACAGCTCTGAGCGACATGGGCAGCCACAACGGCATACCCACATTTTCCCAACTAACGATGAGCGATTGGTTATCCGGGGAACGACCCGAAGACGAAATATTCTTTGGTCAGCGGCGTAGAGACTCCGAAGTTAAGAGTCAAGCTACCTGCAGCCAGCTATTCATCATCAGGAATAATAATAAGAAATAGCTGTAGGTTTCACCACTGGCCTTTTTTAGGGCCGTTATAAGTATTTACGTTTCCTACTTAACCATCTATCTCATCGATTTTTTTAAGGGTCACTTAAGTTTAAGCTACCTTGACAACAAATACATGTTTACTACCATTTGTGAGAGCGATTCTTCGACTAAAAGACTATATTAACTAAAGACAGGCACTATTAAACCAAGTCAGCCATTCACTAGCAGACGTCACCTGCGGAGTTGTTCTTCGCAAGGCTGGAAAACCCGGTGACCGACGACCCTATATTACCCTCTCGACTCTAAGCACTCAACCAGGAATCATTGATCCTCTCCAAGGTCTGCGGTGAGTGAACCTAACAGTTATGAAGGGAAAAAAAACTTAAGCCAACGGGACAGTCTTTAACGGGCAAGCATCGCGAACCAATCTCCCCATCTTAGATCACCAAAACAACTGAGTCTGCAAAAAAAAGGTATCTTAGACACAAACGTCTTTGACGTTATACCAAGAGACGTTGGAAAAAATCTCTAACAACTAGCTTCAAAGCTTCGGACTTTATAATTTTTCTCCCGATCAGTCTGGGGCTTCTACAGCACGCCAGAGAAGATCTCCCTGAGGTATCCAGGCAGTCACAATTGCGGTTAACTTCAGTCAAGAAAGAGTTTACTTAAAAAGCACACCAGTCTTTTTAAGGGCCATCGGACGTCGAACTACCTTGCCAGCAAATACATTAGAACTTAACAAAGTTGACAGAAAACAGCCTTTAGGGGTCACCAAAGTCTGAAGCATGCCAAAAGTCGCAAGAGGGTGAATTGGTGAAGAAACTGACGCAGAAAATTTATCGAGATTGGAACAGCAGCGTCAAAATCGACAAATAAAGAATCCATTATGCAAGAGATCAGCTTTTCATTGTACCCACACAGTAATCTCCTTAATCTTTTAGTATTTTAAATAAGAAGAAAATGTGTTTGTATTTTTGTTCCAATAAAAAATGTAGAGATTAAGCTCCAGGACTTTGTTGCTCTGGTAATAAAGTTGTGAGATAAAAGAAAAAAATTTATTTAGTACATACTTTTTGGGAGTTTAAAATCTTAAGAGCTTAAAAAACTAGATCTTTTCGTAAATTATACTGGAGAAACTGCAAATCAACCGCTTCTTATGGCCAACGATTATTTTATGGCATAAGGAACGCATGCTACTTTTCAGTATAATTATAATTTTTTAATTTTTACAGCTTATTATTTGACCAAATAAACTGTATATGTTGCGAACAAACATGTTTTTAATAAGAAGTTTTTCGTTCTGAGATGTATCAGGAATATGTGTAAAATTTCTAACTGAAAATGTTTCACATTACATGTCAACACACTACGGTATTTTATTTAGTAAGTCTCGGGCGAAGCCGAGACGGGGGGCTGCTAGTGAATGATATTATACTATATATAAGTATAAAAAGCCTCAATGCAAACCATAAAAAAATAGAAATCTTCGTTGAGAGACCCAAGATAAAACCATTGTTAATAGTTTGTTCTGAATCGTGGAACTTTATTCTCACTGTAGCAAAATAATTAAAGCTGATGACGTGGTCGTAAACATTAAAGATAATATCCACAATATCCAAAATCATACTGCAATAACTGAATTAGATAAACTAAAGGTATTACACATATGCTTAAAACTTAATGATTACTGTAGAATTAAAATTTTCGCAATGAACTGATGTCACGATTTTCCAACCATTGAATTTATCCTAAATCTAAAAAAATGTTAGCAAAAAAAATTATTCAATAAATCATTTATTAATTCAAATTTTAATAAAATCATTAAAAAAGCTGATACACTGACCGAAAATTTTCTTAACAGTTTGTTAACGGATATTATCTGGGTTTCACTGGTACTACCAGGCCATTAAATGATAATCGAACTAGCTTGTGCGTTAATAATATTTTTATAAAAACTGACACTATAAAAGCAATAACTTATAAATTAGATATTTCAACGCCAGATGATTTTCCATAATTTGTTGCAATTAACAAAGCCCGAATTAGTAAATTAAGAAACCATGCATTTCGTTTCAATTACACTAAACTTAATTTGATAGCTGAAACTGGTTATTAGAATATAGTACAATCAATGGATGAGCCAAACAAAGCAATAAATACTCTGAATAAGTAAGTACAATATTAGATGGATAATAAAGTGTAAAGTGAACATAAATGGAAAAAATCAAAGTATGATAGCGATGAAAGTATGAATTACTTCAGCAATGATTAAATCTTGCGAAAAAAAAAAAATTTTATGCAATAAATTGAAAGATAACAAAGATAACACACATTTGGAAAAAAATTACAATAGTTATGTTAAAGTATTGCAAAAAACAATAGAAGACGCAAAAATAAAACATGAATTAAATACTAATATAAATTGTAACAACGCGAAGCAACTATAAAAAACAATAAACTCAAGTCAGAAAAAATCTACGAGACAACAATAGTACCATAAGCAGTATTTACGACTAAGACATAAATCTATTACATAATGTAGCTGAAAAAGAAATGATTTTTATAAATACCTCTGTAATATAGGGGAAAATTTATGCGATAAGATTACTTAACCAACAAACTCAATAAGACGTCTACCTCCAGTGAGCAACGAAACAATTTTTAAACTATGTATCAATACACATGAATTACAAACTGCAACATGTGAAGTAAAAAAAAAAAATAATAGGATAGATCAAATAAATTCCAAGGTGCTGACATTATTGTATATCTACATATCGGAGCCTTTGACTCGTATATTTAATTTATGTATTACACAATCAACATGACCTTTGCCTTTTAAAAAACTAAAATAGTATCCATTTACAAATCTGGAAGCAAGCTAGAAGTTACAAATTACAGACCAATTTCACTATGTTATCATACGGGTCATTATTTTATTAATTATTGATTATTAAAATAATTCATATTCATTAATTCTAATCGTTTTACATAAATTTGATTTTTAAACATCGCGCGTAGCTCAAATTTTAAATTTTGCGCCTGTTGATATCACCTACTGCTCGCTAGGTGGCAACTGCTAGTTTTTGAAGAACACTAAAAGTATTAAAACGGCTCTTAGTGTATAGGAGGGATTACGCGATGACTCAAGTACCCATCTAGATTACCCGATCTTAAGTCTACGCTTCGTCTTCGCTCGCTCGACGAAATCTACTCTACGGCAGTTGCAAGAGTATTACATACATACAATCAACATTGTCATATAACACAACTGAAAATTTCAGTGTGTCGACTCTCTTTTACCCACTCTTGCCAACCATTGTCTACACTCTTGAATCTATTGTCCAACGACCAAGAGAATCAGGCATCTAGTACACTGGCTACGCACTCTTCTCGACTGTTACAAATCTCCGCCCAGCCATCTACCAGTAGCACTAGCTCTGGCGGACCCTCGGAATCTAACAGAAGCACTGCCTCATCACTCCAAGAGTCTCTAGCACAGGATGCTTACCGTTGGTCAATCTCAACATCCGATACAACACCCTCTATTACGAAACTAGTACACTGTAACTAAAGTGAATTTATTAATTGAATACTTATGATTACATGTATGTAGTACAAATTTCATAGAAAAAAACGAGAAAAACGTAATAAAGATAACTACCTGTAATGTATACATTGTAGATTAGGTGTTTAGCCAAAAAAATGGATATGGCATAGAAATTGAGCATTGATTAAGTAGTCTTTTAAATTAAATTAATCTTTCAACTTATATTACGTATGCGTAGTTGGATAATGTTATTGAAATTCATAAATTTTATTAACTTCACTAGTCGTAACAGATTTTAACGAATAGTAAGACGCTTACTTTTATTTTCAGCCTGCTAGGCTGTAATCTAATTGGTTTATTATTTTTGTTTTTTACCAAAGCTCACTAATAAAATGATATATATATATATATATATATATATATATATATATATATATATATATATATACTAACAATATAAACTATGTACATAGTGTATATTAACTTAATTTTTTAAAATAGTTTCATTTCTTCACATACACATTACAGCCACTTTTTTATTTAATGCTATTCATTTTTAGTTTACTCATAATTTATGAAATTGAATAGAACTTGGCATAAACTATTATTTTTTAAGTAGTATATTTGTAAATTATATGCTTAAGACTCAAAATTACTGAAGTGGGCCCCTTAAAATCGATCAGTTGGTTTAGATATATTTTTTTTAAGGATGTTAAAGGCTTGCATTTTAAAATTGATATCCTTAAATGTTTTTGTAAAATTATATTTTGCTAAAGTTACTAACAAATTACTTTTTACATAAAGTTTTTTGAAAATGCGATTATAAAGCAAGTAATTTATGAAACCTTACAAAATTTAAATGGCAGATACGAGAACAATAGAAGAACACAATAGAATGTTCGCTTTGTAAAAAAAGTTATTTATTTATGTATAATTAATTTTTCAAGAAACAAATGTAAATTAAATAACGTTGTCAGTCAGGTAGGATGAAATTTTTTATTATGTTTTATTCCTTTATTCTTAAGCTAATGATCCCTGCAAAAAAATTTTGTAATCGTCAGAAAACCGAAAGATATAAATTTTTTTTCTGCTGTGGCATAAGCGTCGCGCTGAGCTGTATTGCACGCGCTTTTGCGACCTGTCCCCTTGCTCCTCGCTCCCTCACGCCCTGTTAGAAAAAACATATGCAATAAATAATACAAAATTTACTTATGTTATCTTATTTTATCTCGTTTTAACAAGTTAGTTGATAAAGTATTTACAAACTTTTTGTACGACAACTTCGGTATGATCGAAAAAAATCCTAAATTCTAAATTATTTTTAACGAACGACTTATAACTATGATATTTTCGGGTTACTTTTATTAGTTGAGCATTTAGAAAATGTTACTCTACATGTTTTTTATGTTTTTTTTGTGTTTTTCGTATTCATTCAAAAAAAAATCCACGTTACTTTTGCATGTTTATGCTCGTTCACAGATGTAAATGCAAATGCAGCTAGGAAAACACACCGAAAAATTAGCTGATGTTGCAGTGACCAGCACATGGCTTCAAAAATGGCTGACCCTTTGCTTCGTAGCATGAAGCTATGCAAAAATATGGTGTAAGCATGAATACCTCAAAGACGGGGCCAGTGCATGTGCACCTAGTAAGTTCTTATATGTGCAACGATATAGATAGCGGTATAGCAAGAAAGGCGTGCTGATTGAGCAGCAGGTGGGTGACCAGAGAATAACTACCTATGAAAAGTTGAAATTAAAAAAAAAAAATGGTACTGATACTCACTACCTTGAGTGTTTAGTAGTATATAACTTCAAAGTATCAACACAAACTGTAAGTAACTTATAAATATCTGGAATCAAAGGTTAAAGCTTACAGTGAGAGATGAGTTTGGATTGTCCACATGGTTCTCTTTGGTTACTTTAAGTATTTTGAGAACAACAATACCTTTAAAACAAATACATTAACAGCAATGTTTTTAAAAACTGACTTTTTTATTAAACTAGTAAAAGACATGTGAATTTTTCATATTTCGTATTTTTCTCTAGAAAAGTTTTTGTTTTCAACATAGAAATTATTAGAAGAATTATTGCTAAATTATAGTTGATATGTGATAATTCTATATCTTGAAATAATTTACATTTACAAATTAATTAAAAATCACATATTTGGTTACTTAGTTGAAAGCCATAAGCGTTAATATTGGAAACATGCTCATAAATATTAATTATTTATAAATATATACAACTCAATTTAATATTACTGTATAATATTGTAATTAGGCAATGATCATAATCTAATACCATTATAACATTTGATACATTCAAAAAAGCATCGGTATTTTAATTCGAATATGATTTAAAGTATCGATATTTTGATACTTAAGTATCAATACTTTTTCGAGGTATCAGTGAAGATCATGGTCAATTTGCCCTCACTATGAGTAAGCTGCTTACCACATAGAAAAAGACCACCCGTACTACTGTAGTTAAGTGAAGGAGGGCATCGGTTTTTTTCCAGTGTACGATACGCAGCAATCTCGGTTATCGTGTTAGTCTAATGACTAAAATACATCTAACTAGTTGGTTTCAAAAAAGAATAATATGTACTTACTGATCTTTCCATTTTTTGCCTATAATAGAACTCATACTGATATAACGTGCGTGTACAGTGTAAACTTTTGAGACAAATATTTGTGACCTCCCTAAAATGAGTCAACAGAGTTTTGTGTACACGTATGTTAAATTTAGATCATATATAACTTTCTTTGCTGTGTACATGTACGTATAATAAAACTGTCAGACTAACCCTCTAGTCGAGTGAGTCCTCAATTACCTGGACAAGCTGATCCTTCTCATCTTTTAGAAGCTGAACCTGATTTTATTCGAGAGTTTCGTACCGATTTAAGGGAGTTGTGTCAGTTCCGCAGGAGAGGGGGTGAATGGGAACACCTGTATGTACGTAAGGTGTCGTAATAAAGTTTGCTGTGTTAATCTAACCCAATAACGTCTTTTCTCTTGATTCCGGAAAATGTATTTGTGTTTAACTCACCAGTGCTCATTAGTGTATCAATAATTTGCTTCAAAAAATTATAGAGTACACTTCAAGGTATCTTATTACTTACAGTGTAAACAAAATAACATAAACAAGGTAAGTAGATAAAAATAAAAATTAAAGAGCAAATGGCATAGTTAATATGATGTTCTTTCGATAAAAGTGGACTATATATTTTCAAAATTAAAGATTTTAATAATATAATATTAAAGTACAAAGTCTCATAAAGAGCTATACCATGTTTTGGATCATAATTTTGAGTAAAACGGCTTCTAGAAGTGATTTTGTAGAAAGCCATTGTGCCACGTAAAAAGTTGAGCTGACAGTAGACAGTGTAGTGAGTATTTCCTGGTCTGTTGTGTGAACGTAGCATATTTTGTTGAAAACAAATTTGTTCACATTTGTGCGAATATCTCCAGAACTTCAGACGCGGCTTTGTTGAAACTTTGCTCGTGCGTTAATGAAGTTATCACAAAAAAACCAGGTGTGGGTCTCGGGACCCCTGACAGAAGTAAAACTTATATCTCGTATGTTATTAAACTCGCAATAATAGGAACTGAGAAAATTAGAGTACACCTCATTTCAATAGGTCTTCAAGAATCAGATATTAAAATAGTAAAAATTTCAATACTAGTACGAATCGATTTTAATATAATACAGAGCACGCGTGCGTCCAGCATATTTATACTTCAATATACTAATCATGTTACGCGTGATTCGCGCATTATACGTATTTCATCGTTTGCTATGTGCTTCCATGTTAAATATGATATACGTATGAATACATGAACAAATTGTTGATCATGTAATGCAGAATGAAACAAAAATCTTTACCACACTGCGCTGAAACAAAGCACTTTTGTAAAAATCTGGGGGGTAGAAAATTCCTTTTATCTATGCATCCTTAGTAAATAATCGTATTTACCCTACAGAATTGAGTAAAGAAGCCACATATCTCACGTTAATTGTTACCCTTGGTTACGCCTTAGGTGACTATATACGTGAGATCTGAGACATACTTTCCTTTTCTCCCTGTAAATGTTAAATATATTATTCGTGCATTTGATATGACATCTTACTAATACATAAATGATAGTCGCTAAAACCGTTGTAACCGCTAACCGCAAAAACTACTAAACCGATTTTGCTGAAATTTTGTATACTGATTGTAGACACTTCCTAGATGGTTTTAATATAGTTTTTATCTTGAAAAATTAAATACCAATAGCAATAAATAAGCTCAAAGTTTTGCAAAAAATACGCCAGCTTTTCACTTTAGTACAGCAGGATCCGCTAGGTGGCGTTGACATAAAATCGAAGCTACCTGCAACATAATTAAATTAATGTGGTTATAATACGCTGGAGCGTCTCGAAAATTTTTGAAGTTGTTTATCGGCAGTTCAGTGAGCTGCATCGAGAATTTAGATTGAAGTCGTGCAGCTGGGTCTCCCGGTAACCGATGACACTCTTCTCCAACGGGCAAGTGACCTTGGCCTTCTTTCACACCGAACCTCCAGGATTGACGAGTGCCACCAATATAAAATTATTTCAACCGATAACGTCTCCGATGGAATACCAGGAGACGTGTCTAGCCAGAGCACAACCAGAGATGAGTAGAGAGATTGTTAACGCCAATGCTACGATGCAAGACGACTTTTTGGCACCGATCGGAGCGCCCCGCTGCAGCCAGCCGTTGAACCGGGCGTACATCTTACTACTCGTATCGGACAGCGTGCGCCTAAGAGAAGAGGAGTAGATTCGCGTGAAAATGATCATATAGGTGCATATTTTGGAGAGACGTGGAAGGGGTATACCGACTGTGTGTCTACAAGGAGAGGAGTGGAAATGTTGACTATAGCTATATATCTGAGCGCACAGCCAAAGCAAGCGACGACACGAGTTTTTCTCTTTTGACTGAAACCGAGTATATCATACATATGTAAAACTGATTTTTGCTCTCGCTCTTTTTTTTCCCCCTACTTTTGATACTTATTTTGAAATTCAGTATTATTTTGAAAAATGTTCAGCTATTTTTTTAAGGATGGCAGTTCAGTTATAATTACTAATTTATTATTTTTCCTGATAACTTTGATGAACTGTGGGATAAGCTCCAGAGGTTATTAATGGTTTCGGTATCTAATTTGGTTAATGCTTATGCCGCCGCTCGAATGGTTTTGCTATCACGGGATCGATTCCAACTTTCTGCAGATTTTTTTTTTAATGCAGTTCACCGTTCTGATTTAATTTCCTTTATTTATGTTTTATTTAAATTTATAAATAATGTTGCCAACTTTTTTTTTTTTTTTGATACGTTGAAATAAATATTTTTTGGATACTAAATCTATTCAATAATTTAGTAAGTTGATACTTCTCGTTGGCAAGGCCATTTCGCAATTTCATAATAATAAAATAAATTTCTTGAAATGTAAGTATAATAAATTCATACATTTTAAAACTCACAAGAAATTATAAACATCTAATATAAGAGGTTATAATCAATAATTAAAAAAAAAATATGGCACGTTTCTAAGGCTAAACGAATTTTTTAAAATATATATTTGATTTGTTAATAAAAAAAAAAAACTATAACTTATCAGGGTAATGCAGAATAATAAAGATTTTATATATCAAATTAAAGCGTTAAGAGCGGTGTTTTTTAATATCACGTATTTTAAACGATTTTTATGGATAATTAATTATCGTATACAATATTATTGATCGAAACAGCTTAATCATTTCCTTAATACAAACACACACACACACTCACTATAAATTAATTACTTAAATTACAAGTAGTTGTTACCACAAGATAAATTGTGAGGAACGTATGAATTTTTCTGGTAATAATCATATTTGACGCTATTGTAATAAAAGTAATTAAATAGATTAAGTATAAAAAATACATTCATTTCAACGTATCAAAAAAAAAAAAAAAAAAAAAAAAGTTGGCAACATTATTTATAAATTTGAATAAAACATAAATAAAAGAAATTTAAACAGAACAATGAACTGCATTACAAAAAAAAAAATTCTGCAGAAAGTTGGAATCGATCCCGTGATAGCAAAACAATTCGAGTGGCGGCATAAGCATCAAGCAACTTAGCTACCGAAACTTCGGTCATTAGGAATCTGAAAGCCACTTATGTTCATTAATAACTTCTGGAGCTCATCCCACAGTTCATAAAAATTATGAGGAAAAATAATAAATTAGGAATTATAAGTAAACTGCCATCCTTAAAAAAATAGCTGAATATTTTTTTAAAATAATACTGAATTTCAAAATAAGTACTGAAAGTAGGGGAAAAAGAAAAAAGAGCGAGAGCACAAATCAGTTCTATATATATATATGATATACTCGGTTGCAGTCAAAAGAGAAAAACTCGTGTCGTTGCTTGCTTTGGCTGTGCGCTCAGATATATAGCTATAGTCAACATTTCCACTCTTCTCCTCGTAGACACACATTCGGTATACCCCTTCCACGTCTCTCCAAAATGTGCGCCTATATGATCATTTCCACGTGAATCCACTCCTCTTCTCTTAGGCGCACACTGTCCGATACGAGTAGTAAGATGTGCGCCCGGTTCGACGACTGGCCGCGGCGGGGTGCTCCGATCGGTGCCAAAAAGTCATCTCGCATCGTAGCATTGGCATTAGCAATCTCTATACTCATCTCTGGCACAACCTGCTCCAAAACTTCAGAGTTTTTAGGCCGTTCAACCATCCAGCCTGATGCTGTCAGAAAATTTTTTACTACAAATGCAAGCCAGGTAAGACAGCCCTGAGAAGTACGGGCAGCCACAACGGCTTCCTTCTCAGTAGTCGTCCCAACGGCATACTCATAGAGATAGTAGTCTCCAGGCCCACTTCCCCAACTAACGATAAGCGGTGTTGGTTATCTGGAAAACAACCCGAAGGCAAGATATTTTTTGTTCTGAGAAATGTCAGAAATAGATGTAAAATTTTTAACTGAAAACGTTTTTCATTAGATGTCAACACACTACGGTGTTCAATTTAGTAAGTCTCGGGCGAAGCCGAGATGGGGGGCTGCTAGTTAAATATATGTACAATCAATTCTTGTTGGAATCTTTGTGTCAGAGAAATAAAAATTTATTTTGATTTTGGTTACTGTAAAAGTAAAATAATTCACTTCATCTGATTGAGATTAAGGAAAGCAATAGGCATTTGCCGTTGTATAGTTGTAATTTTCCATATAACTTGTTTTATATTACTATTTTTAATTCAATTTGAAAATTTACTCGTGCTTAACTGGTTTCTACTTATCCCTTAATTAATTATAAGAATATAGATTTTGGTCACATGACAATTAGTCTCTTATAACCTCTGATAAAGAATAGAAAATAAATTAATTTGTAGGTAGGGTAAGTAGGATGTAGTTGTACTTTAAGATATGACTTCTTATTTTTAGAACTATTACAATTGTTTGTATGAATCCGTGTTGTATATATTTTTGCACCTCAATGCTTATTTTCTATACAGAGAATTATTTTTGGCCTATCTGGCTTCCTTTTCGAGACACGACTGTTTGTCTAATTTTGAGATGTTATGTTGTAACAAAAATTTATCGAATATTTTGTATACGTCCGTATCAATTTTCCAAACGCGCCACACTAAACAATTTTTTTTTTGACTCATTCTTTTCAAAATGCAGTCAAAAAATGAGAAAATGAAGGTTATGTTTGTGTTCAGTCCAATCCCTCTCTATTTGTGCGCCTCGATCATCTAGGTTTCCTTTGTAAGACTGTTAAAAATTTTTATTTTTGGTCGATCTATCTTTTTTTCGAGATATAATTTTTTTTTTTTTTAATTTGAAAGATTATGTTGTAATAAAAATTTTTCGAAGATTTTGTAAACATTCTCATTAATTTTCTAAACATAGCATATGAAAGAAAATTTTTATTTACTAGTTCTTTCAAGATACAATCAAAAACGAAAAAGTTGAGGTTATATTTGTGCCTAGTTTAACTCTTTGTTTGTGCGCCATTCCTATCTTTACATACATATGAAAAGATGGAAAAGAAAAACCATTTTTACAATATTTTTTGAAGATTTTGAACAGATCAAGCGATGTTTTGTATCAGTTATTATTTACCTATTAGTATATTACCTAATAGTACCTTGGTTGTAACAGAGGCCCTGCTTAGCCCTTATTATGGCTACGTTATGATTTCCACCATGCAGCAGTAAGTATAAAGAGAGGATTTATCATATATATATATATATATATATATATATATATATATATATATATATATATATATATATAGAGAGAGAGAGAGAGAGAGAGAGTAACTGCAGCACACCATTATGTGCATAAAAGAGAGAGGGAGACTCCCGTGCACCGCTTCCTGATCTCCGCTCTTTTGTGCCACCAAGAACCAGATGGACACTTTTTGCGGTGCATCAGCCGCTTTTACTCACCACTAAATTTCTAATACGTGGCTATACAAATTTCTCTTTAATAACATTTCAGTTTTTTAATACGTTTTCATCGCTACTTTAAGCGTAATAGGTATTTTCCTTAAACTCTTTTAATAATTTACATTGAAGCTCACGTTAAATGCGACACAAAAAGGAAACTTCATGAACTTTTTTCTCGAAATCTGTAGACGCGATTTTATCTTATCTTAGGATTATCCTAGTGCAGGAAAGCTTTGTTCACCACTTTGATTTTCAATTTACTGAAGTCAGTCATTTAGGAACCTCGGTAAAAAAAGAAACGAGAAAATAAACCCGTGACTGGTTTTAGTGTGTATTACCCAATAGGAAATCAATCCTATGGTTTTGAATGGTATACTCGCCAGAAAAGGAGTCCCTATTTTGCTTTTTCTGCTGACATTATTCTGCTATGAAGGCCAGTAGTTCGGGATTCAGCATCGAGGTTAGCTTTAACTCGTATTGAAAGACAAATCCCAAGATGTATGTACATGAGTCTAGCAAATTGTATAATGATAACTTATTTAGGTAGACAAAATTAAAAAGAAGGATCAACCAGCAGGCAACTATTGATAAAACAGAGCTAAAAACTTTCCACAACGAAGAAAAAAAGTGGAAAAATATTTTGATAAGATTGCTTAATGTTATACAATTTTTGGCGAAGCAAATCTTAGTGCTGCGTGGGCATCGTGAATCGCTTTCTGAAAGAATTGCAAGTGGTAACAGAGGCATCAATGTTTTTTCAGGAGATCAAGTTCGCAGTAAAGTTATTCAGCAGCTAAAAGAAGATATCTATATTTTCATAATTTTTGATAGCACGCCAGATTTGTCTCACAAAGATCAAGTCTGTTAAGTACTACGGTATGTGAAAGTTGAGGGAACCAAAGTCGGAGTAGTAGAGTCTTTTGTTGACTTCATACAAGCAAAGGGAAAAAATAGTAAGCTACTGACACATGTGATCATGGAGAAAATTAAATCAGATGGGCTGGATGTACAAAACTGCAGAGGACAGGCGTACGACAATGCAGTGGTTATGGCAGATGTATATAATGAAGTTCAAGCATGCATTAGAGCTGTGAATCTGAAGACACAATTTTTCGTATGCACAAATCATTCCTTGAACTTGGCTACAAAACATGCCGGCTAACCTAATCCAGGCTAACCTAGCCTAAAAGTAGCTACTTGGGTCGACAGGCTACAGTAGCCATGCAGCCAAGCTATACTGGCCGTTTTTTTTTAGTGCAAGGGGTTGTGGGCCTGACATGCTTGAAAGATCAAGTTTTAAAAGAAACTTCGCCTGACTGACCACTTACATACATCCGAATTTTGTTAGTAACCGAAAAAAATTGGAAAAAAATGGGTGGCCTTTCAATAAATATTGCATGCCTTTCTCGTTTCTACTACCTAAGAATTTAAATATCTGTCTGCCCGGTGTCGCTGTAGGTGGTACTTACTTTTCTTATACTAATAGGCCTCAAGCATGAAAAATAACTTATTAAATTTTTATTATTCTGAAGTCATGTTACTTTTGCACTCTCTCATTTAATTCCTTATTCTTTACGTGTATTCTAATAACTGATTAAGTGTTATGTATTATGTACAAGTTTGTACAAGGTAACATTTTCATGGTTATCGCACGCGAGAGAAGAAAACGACAAATATTGACATTTTTTTTTTTTAAATGTATTAATTTCTATTTTTACTCTTTTAAATATGAGAAATACAAGTTTAATCTTATAGAAAGTACAGTTTCTTAAATTTATTAAAAAAAAAAAAAAGAAGTATTCTTTTTACTCTTTGGAAAAAAAAATTGCCATCTAGACTGAATTTATTCTTTCAAATACGGTAATGTCATGAATATTATCTTTTGAGAAAGCAATTAATGCTTTTCCTTCTCTTTTAAAAAGAGTGAAATTCTTTTCTTATTCTTAGACCGGGCTCAAACAGTGATGAACTGGAAAAAATGATTCGAACCTAGTTTTTTTGTGCTTTCTTGTTCAAAATATAGTAATGTACTGAAAGTTCATCTTGCCACTCAAGAATGTGATCAGGTATTGTTTAAGCAATTTTTTTGTAAAAAATTTCGTCAAAGTTGTTTTTTCGATCTGCAAAAAATTTTCTCAGATTCTTTGGCACATTTGGAACAAAAAAACCAATCGGAATGTATATACTTAAACCCCACTGTTTTCAAATGAAAAGTTCCTAAAGTTTTAAAAAGTACATTTTTTTCCGATTTTCAGAGCTCAACGACAGTGCTAAATAAACTCATTTTCATATGTTACAACACACGATCATAAACTGTAAGCCTTCCTCTAGAATCTCTAAAAAAGAAAATGTTGAAAAGTTAAGTGGCAAGATTGTTTTTTACAATTAACGCTAAGGGCGTTTCAGCGCGTGCTCATCTATGAGTGTACACCTATATATACGTTTCGTGGCTCAGCGTGCAGTCAACATTGTAACGGTGCCCCACCGTTAGGCCACGTTAGTAGGCTAGGGCAGGTAGAGAAAGGGGGAAAAAGAGTTCAAGGGACCTAAGTGGGAAAGCGGGATGGGAAAGTAGGGGCAAGGGAAAAGAGAGGAAAGCCAGGAAAGGAAGCAAGGAGAGACAGATTAGCTTGGGCAAGCGAGCGCGCGAGAAGCGTAGAATTTTGAGTACGACTCTCGTGATCTATTTGTTTTTCTTTGCGCGATAAATTTTTGGCACGCGAGAAGTGTTTTCTTTGGTGACTTTGGTTGCGACGTCCAGAGAATACCAAGTGTGTGCTGGAGGCTGCTGAGAAAGCAGGCGACCTGTGCTGGAGGCTGCTGAGAAAGCAGGCGACCCCGAGTTCCACGAGAGGCGGAAGGCTTCCCCAGCCAGAGGGTTAACGCGAGGCTAGCGTCAGTGACCTCGACTTCCAGACACTGCCAGTAGGGACGCCTACTGGCCCCAGCGTTGGCACGACAGCTCCTTCGAGACTCAGAGAGTCGTCACTACCTGCGACCGTGAGTACCGGTCCTTAGGCGACCGTTTTATTGTAAATGGCAGCGGCCCTCGATTAGCCCGCGTAAGTCTGCCCGGTCTGCGTTTTCGCGCCGCGAGCTCGTCGAGCAATCGCGCTCGACGTGCGAGAACTCACACACATACACACACATACACTACACATCCGCGAATATTTTTGTAATTATTTTATATTCCCTGAATATATATTTTAATTTAAAAATACCCGCGAGTGCTACTTCTTTTGGTGTGCCTAAATTTCCCCTTATAAAATAATTATAAGCGATCGCCGCGAAAAGCGACGACAGACGCCTTGTAGCCGCGATACTTGATTCCGCAGCGGTGTCTCGGCGAACGAGACCCGCAAAATATTTTACAGGGAGTGTCACCGAGGGTGTCCGGGCAACACAGGCCCGGTCGAAGTGGAGAGATTCTGCCTCGTTAATCCGCATTGTGCACCCCATAACAATATTATATAGGTATACACTCATATGTTAGCACGCGCTAAAACGCCCTTAGCGTTAATTGTAAAAAACAATCTTGCCACTTAACTTTTCAACATTTTCTTTTTTAGAGATTCTAGAGGAAGGCTTACAGTTTATGATCGTGTGTTGTAACATATGAAAATGAGTTTATTTAGCACTGTCGTTGAGCTCTGAAAATCGGAAAAAAATGTACTTTTTAAAACTTTAGGAACTTTTCATTTGAAAACAGTGGGGTTTAAGTATATACATTCCGATTGGTTTTTTTGTTCCAAATGTGCCAAAGAATCTGAGAAAATTTTTTGCAGATCGAAAAAACAACTTTAACGAAATTATTTAAAAAAAAATTATTTAAACAATATCTGACTACATTTTTGGGTGGCAAGATGAACTTTCAGGTTCATTACTATATTTTGAACTAGAAAGCATAAAAAAATTGGGTGTGAATAATTTTTCTCGGTTCATCACTGTTTGAGCCCGGTCTATCTTTTGAAAAGGAGAAATATACGTTTGCTCTTTTTAAAAGTAAAAAAGAATTTACCATTTTTATTTTCAACCAATCTTAGATCCTTTGAACTAATTCAAAATAAATTAAGAAACCCAAAATTTTTTTTTACGAAAGTAACCTAAAAATTTCCAACCTTCGCCACATTTTTTTCAAAGCCTTAAATACTAAGTCTTTAAACACAAACTTGACAGCTATAAAATATCTATAAAATATTTTTAAGTTTTTTAATCTTAAATCTTATTTTCTTAAAGGTCTTTAATTTCTGGTTCGTGGTTTACAAAGTACAAAATTTAGGTTTGTGGGTTGAAGATGTGTGGCCTTAGGGTGCATGTAGGCTTAGGATGTATTTATTGTAAGATGTAAAAAATACATGATGTTTCTGGTCTGTGCTTATGAATTTAGGGGACATGGCGTTACAATTATCAAGTTAAGCCTATACTTGAAAGCTTACGGTTTTTAGGTTATGCTAAACTTAAAACTTTTCAGAAATATGTAAACTCTTAATCCATATATTTTGAGTACGTTCTGTTATATCACAAACCTTAGAGATTAAGAGTTTTGCTGTGAATTGTGCAACTCCAATTAACTTGAGCTACATTTATTTTTTTCGAAAAATTTCTAAAATCTGAGCTTGAATTTAGAGAAAGCATGTTGTTTTGTGTATGTACTAGCACTAACTTATCATATTTTTAGAAACAATTCTTATGTTTTTTTCATGACTTTTTCAAAGCAGAAAAATTTTAAAAACCTGTAAGTTCAAAGTTGCAAAATGTCAATGAAACAAAAAAAAATTGAGCGAACTGAACGGCCCTCAACAGAAAAAGACTTTGCTGAAGTATAGTCTGATTTCTGGTTAAAAATTTTGTTTGCCTGTGTTATAATTTTTATCAAGAGTATGCGTGCACGTGTGTGTATGCTTGTGTGTATAAATGTCTATGGTGGAGAGCGCAATGTGGAAACCACTCGCACCTCGTAGTCAGCTTCAGGGCCTTTAGTGACATAATGCAAAGACTACTGGAGTTAGAAATCAGCCAGTAGATTAAATGCAATGGTACAGAGAGGGCAGTAATCTTACAATTCACAAAAATAGTCTTATTCTTTGGAATAAGTTATCAAAGGAATTTGTGTTTGGATCTCGGGCTAACCGAGAACCAAAACATTAGATATTTTACACCATATGTATATAATACATCTATACATCGAATGCTGGACGAAAACTATGCCCTTTTCCTAAGTCCGAACGAAAACTATGCCCTTTTAGGATTCCGGACGAAAACTATGCCCTTTTCTGGAGTTTAGACGAAAACAATGCCTTTTTGTTTGGTCCGGACGAAAACTATACCTTTTTGTTTAGTCCAGACGAAAACTATGCCCTTTTGAGATCTCGGATGAAGAATATGCCCTTTTATTGCGTCCGAACGAAGACTATGCCTGGTTCGTTTTTGCTCGCGACTCGTTGTGCAGCAACACGCGATGCGGCCCTGCGCATGTGGAGCAATTCGGTGCTTTGCATGCGGTTTGCAAATGGCCGCTTTCAAGACACTTGAAGCACAGACGAAGCTTCTTAATCAAGTGCCAACGCCGAGCAACGGACTTGCGAGCCAAAACGAAGCAATTTGCTATATGGTGGTTGTCGCGCGAACACACTGGACACGAGTCCTTTCGAGCTGACGCAACATGCATCGTTGCTTAACTTCCACTTTCACACATCGTTGTTGTGAGCACACGCGGCCCCCCTATTTGTTTCGGATTTTTCTTAGCATTCCCACGCGCGTCTTTCACACACACATCGAAGTCGAACAAACTACTTGCAGCCGCCATTTCTGCCTCTCTGTACAAAAAATCGGACAACTGTTCTATCTCTGTTTGATCGCTGAGATTTTCAGCGGCATGCTTGATGAAAGCGTATTTCAACGCGGCAGGCAATTTTCTGCCTATTCTTTGAATCGCGTTGGGATTATGCAGATAGCCCCGCAAATCGAGACTGCGGAAAGCGGCGATTAAGTTTTTTAAAGAAGACGCGAAATGCGGAAGCGTGTTTTGGCCGGTGCACAACGACGGAATGTCTTCGAGCTCACGCATCAATTTTACCGCGAGAATTTTCTTATTCCCGTAATGTAGCTCGAGAGTACTAATAATGCCCTTGGCATCGCGGCCGGTTGCGAGCAAGGTGTTCACCACGCGGCGTGCATCGCCCTGTATAGCTGTGAACAAACGTGCGACATTTTCTTGGTCGCTATACGCTCCGTCGCTACTCGTACTCTCATACAATTGATGAAAGTGGCGCCACTCGAGTGGATTCCCGGTAAACGCAGGCAACGCTTTCGCGGTGGTCAAACGTGACAACAATCGGGAGTCATTTTCTCGTTGCAACGAGTTTTGAGTCGCACGCAAAGTTGTTTCCAACAAACCGACAAGGCAGGCAAATGAGTCGTCGTTTCTGATGTTACCTGCAGGATTACCCAGGTTGTTGCCTGCCGGAGTCGACGTACCTCTGAAAGCCTCGAAACCGTGAAAAGGAACTAGGTCGTCGTCCATCCCGTTCCTGCTCTCACGGGGTACGGAGACCGCTCGCAGAGTGTTGCGCGGCCACGGCTGGTTCGTCGTATCTCTGACCTCAGTCAGTCGTCCCCGTTTGTTTTTGTCGCCCTTTGCCGCATCAAGCTCATTGACTCGCTTCCTAGTGGTCATGGTGATTTCAGCGTCCTGGATCGTCAGTCAACCTTCACAATCTTATTCCCGAATAGTCCCAGGTTTCGGCACCAAATTGTTGACGTTGGAACGAGCCGGAAGCAGGAATCACCAGGAGAAATAATTAAAAACACACAAATTGATTTATAAAGGAAATATATTCATTTGTTTAGTACAAAGCCTTTTAGGCGCCATACGCACCTTATTCGCTCGCAGCCCGAGAACATCTGCCGCTCGCCACAGCGAGCGAGGGTCGCGCCCCTTGCGCCGCCGCGCTCGTTCCTCCCCTCCGTTCTACCGCAGTTCCATACCCCGCATTTCGCCTGTTTCACGCGAGCTTCGATGTTGGGGCACTGTACTTCGATAATGAAGGAGCAAACCGCCAAATTCAAAAACTGTACCAATTGATATGAAAGGAAACATCACGGCTTAATTCTTCGTGTCATCGAGACTACTTTTCAGCCTGAACGGCCCCAGACCTGCATCTGTGCACGCTAGTTTCGACCTTCAGTACAACCGGAACTTCTCGCTCCTATCGAGGTCTGTGATAACAAATGGTGGCTTGACGGCCGCGAGCTTCTCGCGCCTAAAACAAGTCGCCTCGATGACTTCACAAAGAAGGCAAATCGACACCCACGTCGTATATTCACTGTTTGCTCCTCCCCACCCGACCGCATTCAATCATTGCATCATACGTTAGCCGAAATTACATGTGTTTTATCTCCGATGTACACAGTAACGTTGTTCCTTCAAACTCGCAACCTTTCAACGCCTATTTTCGTCTGTTACAATGCCCTTTTGTGTAGTCCGGACGAAAATTAAGCCCTTTTTTCTAGTCTGGGAGAAGATTATTCCATTTTCTCTGAGTCTAGACCAAGATGTTGACTTTTTCTGGAGCCCAAATGAAGTGAAATTCATTTAAGGAAGTTCGGTACAGATTGCGGGGCAAGGGGAAAGTAGCGATGAGTGAAGACTTGGCATCGCCGCGTGGGTCTCCAATGTGTGAGTGTTCATGTACACATATACACACATCAGGTGGTGTGCACTCTGCAGTGTCTGCACTGTCTGCTGCGTCGGTTACGGCAGCGTATGTGTATATTTGTAATATATTTGTGCTAAAGATGTAAGTATTTGATTTTCATTCGTTATAACAATGTAATAAAAATTAGTAAATAATTAAAAAGACTTGTGACAGATACATGTACATACGATTATATTCGTAGCTAATGTAAATGAAATTCTTGAATTTTTATGTGACCTGAAAAATCTCATTGAAAGTGATATGTTAAATAATTAGGACAGACTCTAGTCTCTGCGATTACTACAAGCATGTGATTTTGTTATTTTGAGTAAAAAAATTGTATTGTATAAAAATTACAAATTAAAAATTTTATCAAGAAAAATAAATATGTTATTATAATACATTATTTTGTTACGGGTACGGGTGGAACCTATGTACATACACTCACACACATATGTAAGCTTATGTTTTATACAGAAATACATAAATATCTACCATAATATTTAAATATTTATTGATTTACGTCCTGGAACATTTTGAATTTCCCGCTTCTTGCGACGTTGCCGTTGCGTTTTTGTCGAACTATTATTTAATTTTTTTATTCATAAACTTATCAGACGATCATCGCAAAACTTTGTATACATATAGTTAATAACATTATCTGTGACATATACAAAAATTGAAAATATTTATCACGCCAATTTTTTTAAAACTGAGTTTTTATAAGTTTCCCCATAAGCGACTGTGTTAAAATGATTGAACTTTGAAATTTAATATCTCAGAAACGAAACAGACGAACCTCTTTAAATTATACAACAAAAAGAACATCTGGTTAAAATTTCAAAAAGATTCATCACAGGGTTTCATCTCTACCGAACGTCCTTAAGCTCACCCTACATTGGTGTTTCTAATTATATATATATATATATATAGTCAAATTTATTTTTATAGTGGTTGTTGCCTACAGTTTTTATAATATTCACCTTAAGAAATCTTTTAAAAAAGCTCATTTTCTTTTTTCTTTTAACATTTATTTAAACTCCAAATACTGAAGCCGCTAGACCTGCTAAGAATAATGAATACGTGTAGTTTTTTTTTACAAAGGTATCCGTAGGTACTTAGATACAAGTATCGCGAAACATTAACATAAAATGTTGAATCGTTTCCAGGAGCTTTATTTTCGTGAGCTTCTTCCAGCATACTAGTGGCTGTTAGCCGCCAAAAGTATGAGTCAGCAAATCTGGAAGGGTTTTTTTTTGTTTTAGGGGAAGTACAACACAAGAAGGGTCAGTAAATAATACTTGAATGTTTTTTAACTTGGTTTTCGTCCAGACACGGGCACAGTTTTAGCCCAGACTCAAAAAATGACATAGTTTTCATCTGAACTCTAGAAAAGGGCATAGTCTTCGTCCGGGCTCGAAAAAAAGGGCATTGTCTTCGTCTGGGACCGAAAAAAAAGGCATGGTTTTCGTCTAGACTAGAAAAAAGGGCATAATCTTCACCCGGAACGTCGAATGGGCATAGTTTTCGTCCAGGGCTAGTCTGGGCATAGTCTTCGTCCAGACCGTCGATATACTATGTATGTGAAGTAAATAAACTGATGGGCGAAAAAATACACTTAGGATTCACAAAACATGTGCCCGCAGTCTATTTTTGTTATCTGTTGGCTTGTAACTTGAACTTCACTTCTTTTTATAATTTATTGTAAGTATCCGCTTGCTTTTTTGTAAATTGTTAAAGTACTGTTGTCTTCGTACTATTGTGTTTAATCAGCTGATTAAGGCCCAGGTAGGTCAGCTTCGCGCTAGGGTCACTAGAGACGCTAAAGCTGACTACGGACTACTACTGAGAAATATAATGTCTATTTATGCTTATTCAAGTTTCTTCAGTTGTTCTCTGTATCAAAATTTGAGACTCCTGAGATAACCGCAAGCCAGTATAGTCAAACAATATACGATGAATAAGCACGCAATGCTGTGTTCCGTCGCCATATGCACAGTACATAATCTTTTCAGTGGCAACGAAACGCATTACTCTTTAAAGTGGTTGTGAGGGAACCCTTTTCTCTTAATGCAGTACGGCTCTGCTGGCTTTTTTCACTGTATGTAATAGCGGCCTTACATAATTTTATAGGTACCGGTTCAATTAAACAGTTTTTTCTGACTGGGTATATACCTCAAGTATCGAGTAAAATTTCATTGATTTTTACTGTATAACCAAGACCACTAATCTACCTACCATAATCATCGATCAAGTTAGTGAGAATTAATCAATAATTACAACAACACAAGTTGAATTAAAATACTTTCTTACGTAAGTACTATGGTGAGATATAGGAATTAGCGGACAAGTGCTATACGCACGTTCGGTAGTAACAGCGATGGCAGGATTGAGAGTGTAACGGGCATCTGTCATTGTCTGACAGAGGCTAGAGTGTGGGTGCCAAACACACATAAACCTTGTTATACACTTAGTTTTGCTATTGCATATTATACCTGCGTGGGTGTTCTATTTTTAAATCAGTGTGGTCAGTACTCCTAAAAAATTGGTGCTACACTCAATAGTGTTTGGTTTTGCACAGATTAAAAAATTATGCAATAAGAATGTACAATAAAAATTTATTGCAGTTTTCAACCACCGTTCGCAGCTGATAAACTTTCATTTCATTGTACTTGCACGAGTTTCTACATGAGGCAGAGTAAAGATAGTGTGAATGTTAACATTTCACACTGAAAACATCAGTGGAAAGTGTATGATAATAAATAAAACGATAACTTGATTTGATTTGCCTGAAATGATGATCACATCTTAAAATGACTGTGCGTTAGTCAATAACACCGTGGTTGCCAAGCTGCATATTGTTATAAATCTTTTTGTTGTCTGAAAGTACACATCTTTATGTAAAATTTGAGCACAAGTGAGTTGAAAAACGCCGGAATAGCTGAGTAATCAGTAGTTAAAACTTGTAAAATCATTATTTTTTTGAAAGTTGATAAATTTTTTACTCAAAAACTAGTAGGTTCAGGTATGAAATTCCAATTCATTTTTTGTTAAAAATGTGCCAAAAAATATGAAAGTAAAATTTTTTGAGCCATGATGATTTTTTCAAATTGATGATAAAAATCGTAATTAACTCTTAATTGGCAACAAATTAAGTCAAAAATTTTTGTTTATAATATATTCAGGAGGCCAAAATGGATGAAATAAAAAAAAAAAATTCCATGGACCTTGATTGGACACGTACATCCATTACCAAACCTAACCAAAAGAGTAGATTTATTCAATTATCATCAGAGTTATCCGAGCGCTTCGATTTTTTTTAAGAGTTAAACAATTAGCTAACTTAATGACTGACTTTTAAAGAATATAGTTACGCTAGACGGAAAGTCAACGCGGCTCTCACGCAGTTTTTTTCAGGTCACTTAGTTTGGAGCATTTAGAGCGTTTGGAATATTTAGAACACGGTAAAAAAAATTGGAGTACTCTGATCGCTTCAGTGTCATTTAACTTACAGAGCTACAGTTCTTTATAGTACGAAAGTATCTTAAGGTGACTCTTGCGTAAATCGAAAAATCACTTTATATTTACATCCGATCTATTGCAGATGGTCAGTTATTAGTGGAACAACAAGATCAGTATTTTTTTAAACTTTTATTTTACTTTTATTAAATTCAATTTTCAAATTATTCAATAATAACATGTTGATTCCATCACTAATTAGTAAATCCAAGCAATTCGTATATTCGTCTTACTACCTTACTTTTTTTTCTATTGGTCAATAATAACATGATAGCATTAATATATTAAAACGTCATAAGATATTATTGCACAGACTCACAGTGACGGTCCTTACTTTTCCTTGTCTGATCTCTAAAAGTATATTTTCATCCTATCTTGAAAGATTTAAGGGGGTAGTGTCGCAACGACAACGCCGCATAAGGCAAAAACCCTCTGTATATCTACACGTATAAGTGTAGATACGTTCGGAGGTTATATTGTACGTCAACAGTGAGTTAGTGGTGAAATCTCCGCTGCAACATCTTCACGGATCTTTAAATACACACTTTTTATTTGTTATAACTAACCAACGGTGAAGCTACGGGTGCTGTTCTTAAGATATGATGTTTAAAACATACTATTTTACATTATATTTCAATTTCAGCAAAGTTTGAAATTTTTTTAAATCGCAATCTATTAAATACTCTTTTTCCGATAAGATTACGTGTTATAAAGATACTTTATTTCTCGAAAACGGTGAAGCTAGGGTGTCTGAAATTTTAATATGTTATTCTATACATAATTAGTAGCTTATAAAAATTTTTTCAAGGCATTCCTAAATTTTTGGATTTTGTGATACTGCCCCCTTAATATGAAACATTAGTATGTTATTTAAAATTATATTTTGTAAGTTTATGCTATCATTTATATAATCATATCTTTATATAAAAAAAAACGAGCTTTTTAAATCATTCACTTAATCATAAACTTAGTCACTGTCATTAAAATTGCACAATGCACTTTCGAATAACTTATGTATAGATACGTTTGTATATTAGTATGCGTGTACATATTTAGAAGGTTCTTTTTTTTATATATATTTTACAGCCAATTCTAAAAACTCTGCATGTATATGCTATCGTTATTGGCATATTAAAAAATCGCCTCAGATTTAATTGTGACATCAATCACTTACACAGCAATGGGTACCTTATTTTACATGGCTTCTTCACTATCGGACCACAGTTGGAATACGCACATGAGAAAGAAGATTCTCAGAGGTGCGAGCCAAGTGAAGCTTGTGTTACCAAGCTCCTGAACCATAAGAACCACAAACTTACATTAAAACAATATACCACTGTGCTACCGTGGCCTCTGAGAAAGTTTTTTATTAAGCGAATGAATACTGGGTTCGAAATTCTATTTAATCATCAAAAATGTTTTATAGACGCAAACTAAAGCTAAGTGAGCAGGCTTTCTTCTGATGCATTCTTGTTTCCGAAATTCAAAGTGGCGTTTAAAATTTATTAAAATTAAATAATGGCTACAAAAATTGCATGGGTGATTAATTTTAAAGGTATTAATTTAAATTTTCATTTTACAAACTACAAATTATTACTAAGCCTCCTCAAGCATAACGATCCCGATAAATTAGAAAAAAAAAATTTTGACGCCTTAGATTATTAAAATCTGTCAATAGGTATTGAATGTACGTATAATAAATCATGTATGTTTAAAGTATTCCAAGAAAATCTTATCATTTTCATAATAAAAATTGGACAAGATAACGGGACAGTGTGGATACAAAATTGTATCACAGCTATAATAAAGCTTAACAAAGTTTCAACATGTATGAAATTAGATTCGAATGTTCTTAAAACGAATTTTTAAAGATTGGAAGATTGTAACAAACTTAACGCTTTCTTATAATATAGCAAAAAGTACCGTGCTTTATAAGTTTTTAACTTCTTGTGATAAGGAAAATAATGCAATTTTGTATCATTATTGACCCTGTTTTTTTGTAACCACGGTGGATAATTATTGATACATCTAAAAAAACAGGTACTATGATTAGATATGTATTTGCATATTATAAAGTCTGAATATAAACATTTGACAATAATTAGTACAAATTTTTTAAAAATAATACATTTGTACAAGTTACAAAATTATTTTTATTACCATAGCCACAAAATGCAACTGCCGCTTTGCGCCGTTGGAATAATTTTGTGCTCATGGTCAGAAAATGATTTACCGGGCACAAAATGTGCTTACGAGCAAAAAATAGCACTTTGCGCTCTTGGTAAAAAAATACACAAAGTACAGTTGAACATAAACTAGTGGCATCATATACCATATTAGGCAGATTTCCACACTTATGCCTTTGAGGTACTGCCTATAGCGAGATAGGTTATTTCAGTTGTAAGTACACTAAAAATTTTAATTTGCCTTTGTAGATTTTGCATTAAAAACTAAATAATGATCTTTAATGAATTTCGTGCATGCTAATAATGGTGTACTTTATAAGCTTTTATAGCTTCTTCAAGGTCTGTGCGCACCTTGAGTGTATATTTATCATCGTATTGACTCGGTTCAACGGCTTTCCTTGCGCATGAACTTCTTAGAATTTGAACGGCCTTGGCCTTGTTTACTACAGTACCGAAATATGGATCCATGCATGTGTATATATGTAACAGATGAGAAATTTATATTTAGTGTGTATTAATTTAAATTTGATGTGTTTAAACTATTTCATTACAATACTGGATTGAAGGGGTGAAAGTGGTGTAGACTCCTTCAAACACGGAGCATAGGCAATAGTATGGATAATTTGTATACTTTATGACCCTCCAGGAGATAATTGAGAAGGAATAAGGACATGGTAGAAATGTTATTGGTGTCAGCAATGCTAGTGCTTTTACGCAAACTACATATTTCGGAAAGGTTTTTGGGTTCCCACGAAAGGTGTACTAAGCTTGTGATCTTAACGGCGATTCCTTTTCACGAGGACTAATTGTTTCCATTGTTGTCTTCTCCTTGATTCAACGGTGATTATCTTAATCACAAGATAGTGGTTTATATGATCTTTAAAGAAAGAAGTAAAAGAAAGGTATCAAGCATATGGATAGAAAGACGAAATTCAGGGTACGAGCCCAAAAGTCGTCTCTACTACATTCATATATGTGTATATAATCAGATTTAGAAAAATTTCTTCTTTTAAATTCGCGCAAAATTTACAGCTATAAACACCTACATCTTACAGCTAATAATAAGCTACATTTATAGGTCCATTGTAGTTGATTATAGCTATAAATGTAGGTCTTTATAGCTATTATCAAAGCAACAATTAATATCTCAATTTTCAGCAAATAACTTTTGACTGAGAAAGCAAGTCTTATGCGACATAAGTCCATTCGCTTGGTTTTGGTAGAGTTACAGAAGAAGCACAGTGAGCTATAGGGTACGAGCCTACCACTCGCTATCGACTCCTTGCTGGAACTGCCGCTCTACGCTAATTCTCCTCGACGCGCGACGCTTCGCTTTGCTTATTGAGCCGCCTATTCCGCTTTAAGGAGATTCGGTTGTTTTGGAGGAGATTTATTCACTCGCTGAAAAAAATACATGTCGTGCTTTAACATGCTGAAATTACATATAAATTTTTTCAATATTTTTTATCAGCCGAATTTTCAAAAAAAATGTCCTGAAATTGTATGATTTAACATTGCTCTTATGGCCAAGAGCGATTATTCAGCCTTTGTTGCACAAATTTCGAGGCTAGAGATTTATTCATGATAAGAAAAAAGTTAAAATGGATAGCTTAACTTCTAAGGAAGACTTTCGTATCAAAAAATGTGTACCTTATCATGCATTTGGAAGAAATATCTGTGCAAACGTAAACAAAGTCGCGAGCAGGTCTTATGCTAAGTGTATGGGAGAGAACCGAGCATCGTCTGCTGTCAGCTGGTCTTTTCACATGGAGTGAAATGTTTTTACAAAATTTCTTCTAAAATTTGTTGCACTGGAAATCATGATCTGAAACTTGGCCCAGCCTTTCTTAAGACTTTAAACTATAATGCTGTGCAAAAAAAGTTTGTTTTTCGAAAATTCATAATATACTTTTGTTGACGAAAGTTGAGTCTTCTCTTACTTTTTTAGGTTATTTTTTAAGATACAAATAACATGTTTTCAAGTTTTATACTCGAACTATCGGAAACAAGCTGCTTTAAAGTGTACCATAATTTGTTCATAACATTTATTAGTTTAACTTTTGAGCACTGACGAGTTGAACACAGTTAAATTAACCGTGATGCAGTAGGCCGATGTTTTCATGCACGGTTATTTCGATTCACTTTAACACGGTATCTTACAGGAGCCCCCACACACCCGCTCACCCCCCGGGAAAAACGACCAAACCTCCTTAATCATGTGATGTCAAATATAATATGTATAAGTAATTCTATGTCTGTACAATGATTTTAAATATATAGGTTTTGTAAAAGGTTTTAATACAGTACAATTGAAAAATTCCGTTACAACTTGTAACGTAGGTGTTAATTTTTCAGAATTGAGGAATGCTTGAGGTAAAGTACACAGTAATGAGGGAAATTTTTTTTGGAAACACGTCTTTGGGAAATCTTTCGTTTGTTACAGGTAAACGGCAAAAAAAATAATCTTTGTAAAGCAATTTGGTTCGTAGTACGTACTTTTTTTTACTTTTAAATATAATATTTTATTTAAAAATGGTTTACCCTCTTGTTTTTCTTGCTTATTTTTAAAGATTGTGGATAGTGTTTTTTTTTAAAAGTGCTCAAAAAGATGTATGTATTTTATTACTTCAAGTTTGTATCTTTTGTATTTCATTACTACAAGCTTCAAAAAATAAAGCTTAAATTATTGTTTCACTTCTCTTCAAAGCCTTCGTACTGTATTCCGGAGCATGGATAAATGTGTTTTTAATAGTTGAATACTTTTTAGAAAACATATTTTTTCCTTTTTTTTACTCTTACCGAATTTCAAAAAACGTTTTTCGAATTTTTTCAAATCTTTTCTGTGTTTAAGATATCATTTAACAGTCATTCTATAGTCCATAGCTTCAGTCAACAATCATATATTTAAAGATTCTATGACGATAGGTACATAAAAGCTGTGGTAAAATACTTATTATTTTTTTACAGACTCTGCAACTTCATGGAGCATACTTATTGTAATAGAAAAATTCTATACAGAACATTAAAGATAAGCAGCTTCAAAAATTTGTATTACACGAATTAGTATACATGCTGTAAATTGATGTTTCACTCAATAGAACTTAAGTTTTTTACGTTTGGTGGTATGCTGTACCGTGTGTTGTCATCCGATTTTTTTTGCATGTGTCGTAGAGTAATATACATGCAATAAATTGGTATAATACACAATATAGTTATTTACGTTTGGCGGTCTGCTGCACTAGCGTTTGTTCTCGTTCGATTTTTTATGCATCTGTCGTGAATTAGTATGTATGCAATAAATTAATATGATACACATCATAGTTGTTTACGTTTGATGGTCTGCTGCACTACAGTGTATTGTTTTTAGGTTTTTCATGTTTATGCTGCTCAATACCACCAATTACGTGAAGGTACCTACGTTAAAAGTACATCATTATTAACGTGCGTGAAATTTTTAAAGATAATTATTAAGATAGTTTTTAATACAAAACGTATAAGTCTAATTAAAATTTTTGGTGTACTTGCAACTAAAACAACTTAACGCGCTATATGCAGTGCCTCAAGGATAGTGTGAAAATCTGCCTAGTACATGATAGTACTAGTTGTAAAAATTACATTTTTTTCTTAAATTGTAAAGTAACTAAATAATGTCTATGTTTGTGTGGTTCAAAACTGTTTTCTTTGAATCCCTGATGAAATTCTAAACAAGAACGTGTTTTCAGATTTTTCTTATTTTGTCTTGGAAAATAAATTTTCTCAGCCTTAGATACCGAACTAGTTGATTTTTCTTTGAAAAGGAAGACCCTGAATGGCCACAGATTATGTGGAATAATTCACTGTCTATCTTAAAAATCAAAGGAGTGCTTTTTTATCATACTGAGTATCATCATCCTATCGAAAAAGTCGAGAAAAATTTTTTGATATTCTTTAGACAAGAATTTGAACCCATGACTTATTGAGTTTCTCAAGCCAGATAGCTAGTACGCTAACTACTCAGCCATCAAAGCTCTTCCCTTATGTATTGTTTTGATAAAATAAATATTCATTTGTATATATTGAGTGTTCAATTGGCTTGCTCTCTATAGTAATAAAAATAAAGTAATGAAAATCAAGACAATTTCAAGATATCGGAACATATTTATTTAACACATATCACTTACTCGTACAAGATTTGTTGTAAATTAAACAATTATTTTGAGTTTTACGAGCTAACTCAAAATACCTACTTACACGTTGTGAGTCATGCAACAAAAAAATTGAGAGTTAACAGAAACAGATAGTTCATGAACGCCAACAAAAACGTATTGGCACCTACTCATGCGTAGGTGATATCTATAAATCAATAGTCATAGTTAAAATGATAATATTTTAACACACATTTACGTTTTTCTGTGAAAAAGTTATACGCCATGTCTCAAACCATACTGAAACCAACTCCGGTATCATGCCTATTGTTTACGGATGACAGTATGCTAAACAGCAGTTCAACCAATAATTTATATATTGTATTAATTAAATTTTTTTGTTAAGTTTTTGTTACAATTACATCCATATGTAAGCTAGTTTAAAATTACTTTCTTACAGTACCAAGATTATGACATGTCCTACATCAACATCCAGGACCTTGCAGCTTCCAGTGAACAAACACACAACAAGCAAAAGCAGTTAAATCTTTATAAATTTAATGACATTGCTGAATCGGCGTATAAACGCTCTGTCAATCATCGCCCGAATCTTACTGAGCATCAACAGCAGCAATTTGTGACTAGCAGTAATGTCGAGAGTTGGAGCCCCATGTTACTCTTTACCGACCAGCGTCCTGATGCTGCTGTAGTAAAGATACTTAACAGTTTCAAGACTGTTCATCCAAGTGGTGGCAAGTCTCTTGAAAATCAGGAATTTTCGTCAATCGACTATCCTCGGAAGCTGGCTGTGTCTACAACTGCAGTAGCTGTTCACGAGATTGAACATCAACATCAGCTCAAAGTTTATGACCAGAATACCGATTGCCAAAGGTTTATTGGCAATAATGTTGAAGCCCTTGGTGATCTGCAACACAACTCCCAGGTATTTCAGAATAAATTATGAATATACCTACATGTATATACCCACACACACATGAACGCGCGCGCACATGTAACACTTCTCAAAAACTTCAATGCTTTGATGTGAAATGTGTGATTTCAATAATTTAGTGAAACCATTTTTTTCTAAATTATGTGAAATTTATTGAGTACGATTCTTAATTACTTCTTTTCACATCTAAACATTTATTTAAAACTTTTTGAAATAAATTTTAAATTCGAGTAACAAAATTAACAGTTGCAGTAATGACAAAACGCTGGTAAAACTAAGATTCTGGAGCCTTGAATAAAAATCTAGTATTGCCAATTTAAAAAGCAATGGATGCTTATTGTTTTAATCTGTACAGTACTCACTGTATTAAAAATGTAAGTACGTTCTGTAATGAGTAAAATTTGGTAATTACCGTAAATGGTGCCAATACAAACTGCATATGTTGACGCTGATACCACTAAATTCGATATTAGATTCTATAATTACTACAATTTCCTTATAAATTCATAATTAAAATTTAATTCAAGCTCGCAAGACTTGAGAAAGTTCTGGAAAAAAACACAAAAAGTAAAAAATACTAAAAAATTGTGTTCTTTTTAACAACTGTGTAGATTTTTTCAATATGTTTTTCTAAACGTATTTTCGAGAAAAAAAATCATTTAAATCCACAATTTAACATAGACTCTAATAGACATGAGTACTTCAACTTTATTAAAACTACCATTTTCATAAATCGAAGCTCTTTAAAAAAATTTCTTCGAGTCAAAAACAAGTTAATTAAAAATGAGCTACCTTTCGAAATCAGTTACTAGTGAGTACTTAAATACCCAAAAATAAAGTTATACTTCTTTAGCAGATAATATATAAATGCAGATATATTGTCTACGAAACAATATAGTAAATAACCCACCGTAATGTATCAAAAGTAATTTAGTTATCCTTGGAATTAGGATATTCGGTAATAAGGTGTGATGTGTTACGTAGGAAAACGGTAGCTTGTCGTGCTCTCAAGATAACAAAAACGTTTTATATTCAGCAATTCTTTATTATTTTAGTTAGTGAAAAAAGAGTGAATATATTTCCGATTTTCCGCTCGCTACCGACCGACTCTCCTGATACGTAGCAACTACCTTTCCTCTCTGTTCTTATCTTCGCTGCTTTTACATCCTTTAGGGCTCAAACTAGAAGGGGCGCATGGATGCATGGCTATATGCTATCGTACGTGACACGTCCGTGGTCCCGACGTAGCTGTCCTCGACGGCGATCATTCCTTTCTTTCTAATAGTAGTATGTATGCGTCGTATTGTGTGTACGAAATCCGTTTGAAAGAAAAAGGGGTGGGGTTGATTACTAAATCTCTGTGTTCTCTTACTGACTTCTTACGCTGTGTGACCGGTGTATACATGTATGTTAATGTGTTCACTATCCCCTTACAATTATTGTATGAATTTTAGGTTTCCCTTATGTGCTACTTATGACTTATGTTACATATTTACTTATAGATGCATTTTTTTTTTTTTTTTTTTTTTTTTTTTTTTTTTTTTTTTTTTTTTTTACGTATATAAGAACATTACACAATTAATTATAGAATTAAATTGCTATTTTTTCCTTCAGCACTATCACCAGTGTAGCCATGTTCTGATGATTGATTTAAAATTTTCTTTAAGGATTCATTTATTTCTTTTTTTGTATATGTTGCTTCTAGGGTACGTAGTTCTCTAATAAAATCTTTTTTTGCTAACCAATTATTTCACTTACTTATTTATACATGCATATTAATGTCACGGCTTCGCGAGAGATTGACTGAATGGAACACTGTAGTGTATTGACAAGTATAGTAAAACGTTTTCAGTTAAAAATTTTAAATTTGTTCTTGATACTTCTCAGAACAACAAACCTCCAAAATGACTTATTAAAATATTTTTGTTCGGAATCCATGCAATTTATTTGCCATTACGATTGCTACTTGCGTAGACCCACAAAAAAAGTGTCTGGTTTACTTAGACAGACTAACTTTTTCTCACGCACTTTTGGACGCTAAATCCGGATTTACCATAAAAAATGGGGGTTTGGGGTCAAATTTCGGAGAAAACCTCAAAAAACTGTTAAAAATTACGTTTTCCAGTGGTTAGAGCTGAAGAATAAAAAAGAAGAACAACAATAATCTTATAAAACACCATACGTTTATGTATTATTGTCTGCTGAATTCAAATTTGTCATGATAAAAGAGATTTGACGTTCAGATTTCAGACATAACCTCAAAAAACTACTAAAAAAAAGTTTTTAGTACTGAAAGTTTGAAAAAAGTGTGAATATGATTAGTTTTCCATCGCAATTACCTTGACTTTACATATTTATGCCTGATAAATCGGAATTTGTCATGATTCAAGACATTTGACGTGCAGATTTCCGACATAACCTCAAAAAACTACTGAAAATGAAGTTTTTAGTGTTAAAAGCTCCATACAAGTGTGAATATGATTCGTTTTCCATCGTAACTACCTTAACTTCATATATTCATGCCTACTGAATCCAAGTTTGTTATATTTAAAGAGTTTTGACATGTAGATTTCAGACATAACCTCAAAAACTACTGAAATGAAGTTTTTAGCGTCAAAAGCTCGAAAAATGTGAAGAAAAATCGCTTTACATGAATACAATAGTATTCATGTGACTTTTTATTTTTTGAACCCGAGCGCATTATGAAAAATATGAGTTGAGTAAATTTTGAACATCAGCTCTGAAAACTTTCTTTCACTTTCTGTTTTGGCCACCAATCCGCTTCCCTCAACAACATTTTCTTCTTAGACATTAAGATTTTCACACTTTTCGTCGTGACCTTCATGAACTTGCATACTTAAGATTAATTCCTTGTATGAGAGTCTTGTATGAGATTGTCTCTCTTGGGAAGCCTCATCTATTGAACTTTCGATTAAATATTTTTGCGGACCAACGACACTAGATGCTATTGCATACGATTTTTTTTCCTTACGTGTCGTATTTACTTCATTTAAATTTGTCATGCAATAGTAATATTTTGTCTTGTGGTTTTTTCCAATTTGCTAGTTTTTGAAATTTTTATTTATTTTTACCTAGAGTTTTTTTGGATTTATTCAACATTTTGTAACAATTGGTACATAGAATGTGTGGAACCCAGGTCGTATTTTGCCCCGATACTTCTATTCCAAAGCATGCTTTAAATAAACTTTCAACTTTTTCAGTGATATTTTTGATATGCTTCGTCTGCACATATTCGGCGCACATGTGGCAGTAACTATAGGAGTTCCCCACACAGTCATGATCGACCTGTTGCTTTGATCCTGATGGTATGTCAGATTCATTGATATTATTTGTAGTACCCATAAAATCATTGTTAAACCCGCACGCTAGAACTCCTTTCCCGATCGATGGTAAGTCCACTGTCCTAAGGGTGATAAACCTCGTACCTCCCCAGGCCTAAGTACAAGGGCTTTCTGACTTTGACGAGGACAATGTCAACTCGTCGTCAGACACACTATGGCATTATCCTCATGTTCTAGCACTCTCCTGCAGGACAGCGTGCCTCGCTGCTTCATTACCACGGAAGATTGGAAGCAAATAATTCCACACATCCCATACGGGCAGTCGTCAACGTTGCAGTGTCTTTCGTAGCAGCAGGTACAGATGGTAAAAATGCAGAAATAGTTGTTTATGAGGTAACATATAAACACTAGAAGTAGTGTGTTGTACATATGTCTATGCTTACCGTAAAGTCTAAAGCATTTTGCACACGGATATTACTTTATAAGTTCAAAAAAACAACTGAAAGTAGACAGCACGACAGGTGACGAGTAAGTCAACCAAACTTACGAATTCTCGCGTACCTGCGCCTGATGAGGCTGACGCATATTGTCAGCGAAACGTTGCGCATCAATAAATCAACGCAGAAAATTTAAATACACTTTTCTTGTATTTATTTATTTTCTTACATTTCGCCCCCAACGGATCACTGATCACTTTGAATTTACAAATTCACCGGAGGGCACTGATATATACTAGCAAATCACAATTGAAAGTACTCGAACCAAATGAGAAAAATGAAATATGATTTTTACAAATTTTTGAAGCTGATCTTAAAAATTTACTTAACTCATATTTTTCATTATACGTTCGGCTTCGAAAAATGAGAACTCACAGAAATACCATTGTATTTATTTAAAGCGATTTGTATTCCCATTTTTTCGAGTTTTTAACACTAAAAAAACTCGTTTTTAGTAGTTTTTTGATGTTATATCTGAAATTTGAACGTCAAATCTCTTTTATCGTGACAAATTTAGATTTAGCAGGCAAAAATACATCAACGCATGGTGTTTTTTAAGATTATTGCTTCTTTTCTTTTCTATTATTACGCTCTAACCACCGAAAAACGTCATTTTCAACAGTTTTTTGAGGTTATCTCCAAAATTGGACCCTGGGCCCCCATTTTTTGTAGTGAATTTGAATTCAGCGTCCTAAAACATTTGAGAAAAAATGGTCTTCCTTAGCAAACCTGACTTTTTTTTGTGGGATTGTGTTACCAGAGCAACAAAGTCCTGGAGCTTATCCTCCCGATTTCTCATCACCACAATGATTACGAATACGTATTATCCTACTTATTAAAACTGGAAAGTTTGAGTAATTATTGTCGTCAGGGTAACAATGGAAAGCTGATCTCTTACGTAATAAGTGCTTTATTTGTCAACTTTAACGCTGCTGTTTTAATCTCGATAAATGTTCTGCGTCAGTTTCCTGACGCTTAGAATTGTAAATATTTGAAGTTTTCTTTCCCATTTGGCTAGACGTCTCCCGTTATTATTCCGGAGACGTTAGCGATCGGAAAGTCTATTTATCAGTGGCATTCGTTGATCTTGGTGGTTTGGGATGAAGTTCCATGTAAGTAGCTTGTCTATTAGAGAACAGTTTCGTCGATAGCTGCGAAGCCTAACATGAACTTTTACTTCTTGAAGTAACTCGATAAAATTAATTGCAGAAGCGGCTTATTCAATGTAAAGTAACATTGAAAACGTAACCACTCGCCCCTAGTGGTCAAAAGTTAAATCTGTTCTTCAGAGCTTTTTTGTAGATAGTTTTTATGAGTAGCACAAAAACATTTCTATTAAAGTTATCGTTAATATTACTATGACTCATTAGAAGCCGTAATTAAATTTCTGTGAAAATTTGGGATCGATTGGTTCAGTAATTCTTGGAGATTTTTGCAAGCTTACGAACAAACGAATGTCTCTTTATATAATAGTAAGATACCGTAGTAAATGTATGCTGACGTCGTTTTCGTTATTCTTACTTACATTATTTTTTGTCAAGACACCACACCACCCTCCACTAACCTAATACATACTGAAATATTTACTTTTAAGCGTGATTTTTTATAAATTTTTTTGCACCGCCCACAATACGAATAGATGGACCTGATGTATACAAATAATTAATAATTAATTAATTTATATAACTAAGAGTAAGATCATAAATAAACTTACATCAAATCTATTTTAATTTATATGTGATTTTAAAGTTCTTGGTACATCAAGCTTTGTTTTAGGGAATATTGGTGAGAAAATGTGTAAAAAACTTTAATTTCTTATTAATCTATCCATAGCAAGATTCTAATACATACACAATCTCAAATAACTCTTAATTATATAATAACAAAAACCACGGAAGTATTACCTCGTTAAGGAGATCAACTCACAGAACCAGTTAAGTAATATAAAGTTAGTGTGAATAGTTATTGTGCTGTTAGATGTATACATGTTCATAAAAAAGTTTTGTAACTATTTGTACTCCACGTAGACTATAATGAAATGAAAATAGTCTTCTGTTTGGAAAGTTAAAAAAACAAAACATATGTATAAAGCTTGAAGCAGTAGTACTATTTACATACAAATCGCTAATCTCCATTGGAATTTTATCTAGGGGAAAAAATTCCTTATATTGAGTATATCATTAGAAGTAGCAGGAGAATGATTTCAAAGAATGCTTCTTATACTATCACACAAGGAGTATCAGGATCTAGAAAAGTTATAAAAATGGGATATACATGCAAACAGTTCTTTATTATCGCACACAGGGGTAGATGGCCCTATTAACGACAGTCTCCGGAAAACTTTCAAAAAACTTATATAATCTTAAAATTATGTTTTAAAGTATTCTATTGTAATTTAAGTTACTCTCAATAGTTTACCTAATTTACTGTAAGTGTAGATGTTTATAAATTGAAAAATCAATGATGAGTATATTTTATCAATCAAATGAACAATTTTTTATTTGGCTCTATTATCGAGCCGTAAGACCGTCAATGTATATCTATTTTCGAATCCGTGTTATTGATCTCATTGAAGCTGAATATTCACTTACTTAAACTGTTCGTATGTAAGATTTTGTTTATACTCACGAAAATTGATGAGATTTCTTTAAAGCAACAGAAACGTACAGCTATGTATCACATCAGAAATAAACCCAAATAAAAATTTATTGAAGAACAGATTGAGATTAGATACGCTGATAAGTATTACTATAGAGGACATATATTTTAGGGGTATGATACAGGTAGTGCACCTATTACCAACTTTGTTATTTATGAAAAATAAAGAGAAGAAAAATTTCAATAGAAAGTTGTTGTCGCGTAGTAAAAAGTATTACGATATTGCCGTTACATTTATGCAATGTATGTAATCAAGGCAGTGAATTTTTCAAAAGATAGAAAAACATGCATTTCCTTATAATTTTTAGTAAGAGATCATATGAACACTGTTGTTTTATAATGCAACCTTACTTTTTACGTGTTAATAACATCGAAGTGATGTAAACTTTGAGAGTTTCGTAGGCCAATAAACTTCTCAATAAATTTATAGACAAAAAACAGTTTATGTACGTACATTTACCGTTTATTATTACTTTTGTAATTATTGCTTGGACCCTCAATAGTTGGGACAGGCTCGATAATAGTGTTATCTACCCTATTTTGAGGAAGAACTGTCTCATACTGCACAAATACATTTTTTATGTAAGTTTATTTCTCATAACCTGAAGAAGCATAGAATAAAAAATAGTTGTGGGGGTTGGCACGAAAAACGTGCAGAAGGTGGATCCCTACTATTGTATGCATACATACATCAAATAATCTCAGTAAAAACGTTATTTTTTGTTGTATCTTAAAAAACATCATGTAATTATGCATAAATAGTTTATGACACAATATTTAGTCTGTCAGTCAATGTTTTATTATTCGAAAATTAAAAAAAAAGCTTTTTAACTTATCTCATGTTAGCATGTTGGATTGCACGATACAATTATGAACTAATCTGGCTCACTACACTTAATCATTACAGCCATTGCATCCTGATAATGTCATTTTATGTAACGTGGTCTAACAACGTTTCTTGATAGGAGTATAAAAGGCTTTTTCATGTTATTCTTATTTCTAAAAATTTCTCTAAAAATCATACGAATGACCTACCCCCCGCATTATATTTAGAATACATTCCTGCGATCAAGCACCCCTGCAATGTTAGGGAATATTCAAAAGATGTGTTTATTATTTTAACCAAATAAAATTGTTCTGTATTTTTTATCGTTCTACCTTGAGCGCATAGATTGATTTTATATTTATTACAACGAAAACATTTAATGTAGTTATTACTTCGTATAAGTTGTACTAAGTATAAGATCTATGACAAAGATTTAGACAAAAAAATGGACAGTATGATATAAATTAACGCCGGACATGTAGAAGGAGAAAAGGGGAACGATGAGAATGTTTATTGTCACGACAAAGTCGTCTCTTACTATAAATAATACACTGAACTCAATTTAACGAAAAATTAATGTACTTTGATATTAATCAACTCCTCTTTACACTTCTTGAGAAAATGAAACGCTTAGATTTAAGTACGTGTTTTATTAAACGAAAACTAGAACGACTTATAGCGATGCGTATAGCTTAGCGAGCAGACGTGAACTGGCATTCGGAGCCCCAAAGCATTGAAATCTTACATGCACGCACGCACATACATTCATACAAGGGCACACATATCATCTTACTCTCTCCTACTCGCAATCAGTAGTCAGCGGACTACTTTACGTAAGCTTACGATGGCGAATGTTTTTGAATATTTAACATTCTCCCTGACTTTGCTAAACGAAAGGGGGAGCAACAAGAAAAATTGAAAATATATGATTTAAAACTGGCAGTAATCGATCAAACAGTGGTTAGAAATTTTAACTATTACAGTAAAGCTCAAAAAAATATTCAAAATAAAATAAATAAAAATTGATCGCTAGTTTTACAATCAATGAAATTAAATGCATATTCACAAAACTCATAAAAAATAAGGCTTACGTACTACGATAAGAGAACGCCTTCTCTCTTACAAATTATTTATCATTCGCACGCAAAAGAATGAGTTTAGTCACTGGTTGCTCTAGAGTTGTAAAGGTTGAGCGAAGTTTAACGACGCGGATCAAACCATCTCTGCCAGGAAACACCTCTGAAACTCGAGCTAACGGCCAATGGCCTCGAGGAGTATTTTCTTTCTTAACGAGTACAAGATCACCTTTCATTAATTATTATAATCTGTGAGGCTGACACCATTTAATTCCAGTTAATAATTGTTGTAAGTACTCGGAAGACCAGCGCTGCCAGAACTGTTGGACCATTTGAGTTAGAAGTTTCCACCAGTGAAGACTACAAATTTTAACGTCGGTTAAATCAGGCTCAATTAAGAGAAACGATGGTCATATAATAAGAAAATGCGCATGAGTAAGGGGTAGAAGATCCTTAGGGGAGTCAGTCCAGGGAGTAATGGGCCTAGAGTTGAGACACGCTTCTACTTGACAGAGCAAGGTGGAGTACTCTATGACTGTGAGAATTTGACTACCTATAATTCGTCTCAAATGATGCTTGACCAGCTTGACAGCAGACTCCCATAATCCGCCGAAATGTGGGGCAGCTGGAGGATTCAAAATCCACCTAGTACCGCGACTGGGAGTGGGAACGACTTGGGTTTCAGGTAAATTAGCCATCTATTGAGTGAGACTAGGGGCCGAGTATTGACGTCACGTAAAACAGCGAGAAACGATACAACGAACAGATTGCCTCCTTAGAAGTACTCAAAATTTCTGTCTCAATGTAGTGAGTGTGAGTTGCGTACCTCCATGCAGCGTGAGAAGATGATATTCACGGATTATAAGGTTAATAAAGTGATCACACGGTAGCAAGATGATGAAATGCTTGCTAAAGTCGGTGAGGCGCTATCAATTTAATCTACCCCCTACTCGAAGTAATGAATCAATTAATACCGGTTTGAGAGAAAAAAGAGGACTATTTTGAGGTAGAGTGACAACAATATCGCTTTCTCGGTTTATTAGGTCCTGATCAGTCTCAAAGATCTCATAATCTTGTTTAAAATACAACATCTGATGATACTGAATAAGAGTAAACTCAGCATTTTCCAACTCGTCAAAACTTAAAACGAGGCGTTCGGTCTCAAGAAGACTACGAGTTTGTAATCGAGAAAGGTGAGGATTAAAAACTGTCGCATTCTTTGACGATCGTCGATAAAGCATGAGACGATAAACTTTAAAACAGAACCTTATACAATAAGCGGTAATGCGTAAAAGTTTGTGTAAATTACTAAACTTTAAATATAATGGCCAGACTTGATGAGTCTCGCCACGAGTCGTAGCTTGGCAAGATTCTTGATCTTGTGGCCTAGTTGTTAGTTCGGGGTAAAACAATATCTTCTCGTGAAGGTGTAACGGACCTTAAAACCAAGTGTCACTACATGGTAATTGAGATGGTAACACTCCTCGAGAAACTATGTCAGCAGGATATGGTCCTTACAGGGACGTGATGCCAATACGCTAATGGTAAAAAAGTATGTATAGCGCTGCAACGATTGGTGACAAACGTAGGCCACTTAGAAGGATGAGTACTCAATCAATGAATCACGTCCTTGGAATCCGACCAAAGATGCACAGAATCAAACTTAATCGAAGAGGCATCAAGATGGTGCTTAGCAAGCTTAGTAAGCAAGTGCGCAGCATTGAGCTCCAACTTAGGTATAATAAGTGTTTTTAACGGAGCCAATTTCGATTTAGATGCGAACAACTAAACAAAAACTTGATCCTCCTTAACAATTCGGCAATACAGTACAGCGGCACAAGCTGCCTTTAAAGCATCTACATAACCGTGTAATTCTAGATTGACGAACTTAGGACAATAAAAGTTCCAACGAGGGATTGAGATAGACTTTATCTCATCAATTTCTCTAAGCCAATAGATCCAGCGTTTTAAAATTTCACAAGGAATCTCTGCGTCCCAGTCTATCTGCGCCAGCCAAAGGTCTTGTATAATAATTTTAGCATAAATAATTGTAGGAGCTAGCCAACCGAGTGTATCAAACAATTTTGCAGCAGTTGATAGAATGGAGCGTTTGGTCCAAGTTTGATTGATTAAAGGAGCATTGATCTTATAACGAAAAACATCTTCTTTAGGGTACCAAGAAAATCCTAATACAGGTACTGAAGCTTCAAAGTCAGAGAATCGATGAGGATTAGTGCTGAGCAGATGTGGAGGCAGGCCATATAATACATTAGGCTTATTAGACGCCCATTTCTGAAGAGGAACCTTGCCTGTGTCAGCGGCTACGATAAGCTCATTTACCTATTTTGTCGCAGAGATCACGTCATGCGCTCCCGAAAGAACATAGTTCATATAGATTTCATCCAATGGAAATTTAGAAGCGCAGTCACTAGCGAAATGCTTAATAGCTCTACAAGCCAAGTAAGGAGAGCAAACGAGACCATACGTAATAGTTTTAATTTAGCAGCTTTTTAATTGAGCTTGCAAATCAGAATTTCAAACAATGAGTTGATAGCAACGATCGATCTCAAGAACGAGCACCTGCCTAAACATCTTTTCAACGTCGGTTCCAAAAGCCGCCACAAATCCGGCTCGAAGGACTAAAATGATGAAGATTTAGACAAAAAAAATGGACTATATGATATAAATAAACGCCGGGCATGTAGCAAGAGAAAAGGGGAAAGATGAGAATGTTTATTGTCACGACAAAGTCGTCTCTCACTATAAATAATACACTGAACTCAATTTAACGAAAAATTAATGTACTTTGATATTAATCAACTCCTCTTTACACTTCTTGAGAAAATAAAACGCTTAGATTTAAGTACTTGTTTTATTAAATGAAAATTAGAACGACTTCTAGCGATGCATATAGCTTAGCGAGCAGACGTGAACTGGCATTCGGAGCCCCAGAGCCTTGAAATCTTACATGCGCGCACGCACATACATTCATACAAGCGCACACATCATCTTACTCTCTCTTACTCGTGAGCAGTAGTCAGCGGACTACTTTACGTAAGCTTAGAATTGTGAATGTTCTTGAATATCCAACAATCTAAGATGCAGTATTTTTCTGTTTTTATTATTTTTTTATTTTATTAAGTTTTAAGCAATAATGTACAATTCTATGATTTAGTATGATCATACACATTTATTGAAACTCAAGAAATAAGAAAATAATAAAAACCGTAGTAATCACCAGTAATGTTATGAATTTCTGAAGAAAGAGAACACCTTAGTGCTCGGTTTTAAGAAAAAGAACAACAACAACAATAAGTTAATATAGTAATCTTCTTTTCCAGTAAAATTTTTTAAAAATTATAATAGTTTATTTGAATTCCTATATATTTGCTTATCATTTTCTTTCTTCTAGAAAAATTTGTCTGTCTCCTTTTCTCTTAAAAAAAATTTTTTTTCAAAGTTCTTAATTTAAGCTCCTAAAAACTGCTTTTTTTGAAACATTATTTTTAACATGTATACAAAGTTATCACAAAAATAAATAAATTTGACTCAAATCAGTTGAAAGAATGATTTTATTTACATAAATAACATATATTAACTTTTAATTTGATGTTTTTCTTCTTTAATCATGGACTTTCTATCAATTTGTAATATTTTCTCGAAGTTCTTACGTTAAATTTGCATTTATATTTCTTCGTCAGTTTACCATCTTGTATAACCTCAAAGAGGTATAATCTCTGCTACACTAAATTGTCACATTTACCTTTATGAGATTCAAAATTTTGTTAGTTGAAAAAAGTTTATTTATGATAAAAAATTATACCTAAAATATTCAACAAAAATTTGTTATGTCTACTTAATATTCTTAAACGTACATCATTCAAGTTTTATTTCTTGAAAATCTTCTCCTACGATCGTTAATTTATTATCAAAATGTGTATGTATTGCATAGATGATATGACGTCCTGTATACTATGTTTGATACTTTTTTTGGAATCACAGAAGCCTCATTCTAAATTATCAAATTGACTTGACCAAATTTTTCTTCAAATTTAAATTTCAGAAATGAACTTCATATCTTACTTAAATCCAAAGTTGAGAAAAACTTCTATGACTGATCATTCCTTTGGTAGTAGTACTAATGCAATGCCAGCACAGGGCATTTAAAAATTTATTTTTTTCCGTGATGTAAGGATATAAATTGATGTTTTCAATAAAAATATTTTTCGAATTCTCCATGTTAGTCAGATATTATTTATCTAAAAAACACTGAATCAAACAAATGTTTCTAGAATAAAATTTTCTCTGTATTACCGTTGACTTATAAGTTTTCTTACTAAGTCTCTATAACTTCGTTTGGTAAAGGTGAATTCAATTATTTATACGATTCATCTTTAAGATAAAAAATTTGTTTTATGCACAGAACAGCATGGTTTTATATATTATGAAAAAAATTTCCAATTGAATGATTTTTATACTTATTACAAATTTTATTGCCTAGTATATTTTCTGTTATAACAAACCACCAAAAAAATTGCATCGTTTAATAAGGAAACATGACAATACCAGCTTTTCGGGAAATATCGTCATGTTTAAAGTTATCAAAATGAAAATGGAGTCAACTAAATAATAAATAAAGGATATTATTACTTACTTATTTGATTAATATCTAAAAGTGGGTTCATCAGTGAAAGTTTATTTTAAATGTACTAAATACAAATTAAGTCTTGCTACCTTACTACAGTAGTGTAGTTTGATGTTCTAATCATATGACACACCATATAGTAAAGAGCACCATAAAGACACACACTTTACCTTTGGCTTAGCAATATTTTAATAAAAGGATTATTAGTTATTGACAATTATAAAGTGACCCATTTGAGGGTTATTTAACAATGCAAAAAAACAAATGTAAGCTACATTTTCTACATTTAACATATTTAAGAAAATTGATAGTTTTGGGGCTATTGATTACAAATTGATACTTTCAACTCCAGCAATTTTTTATTTAACATCACACTAACAACTAGCTGTTACCTATGACGGTATTTTAATCGTCTATGTCTCGGCTTTACGAAGATATTCTTTTTTCTCCAGTGCTCATAAGTTTTGAGAATAATGGTACTCCTCTTTAACTATACCTCTTTCTACTTCTTTTAAAACTCTTTTCAGCTTCCTAAATAACCTAAATAAATTCCTAAAAAACTTTTATACGATTGTTTGAAATAAGGTATCTATATCTTGCTATAGTATATAGTTGTATGGTTTAAAGTTAAGGCGTACTGATCAACAAATTATCCACGGCATTTTGTAGGTCCTTTTACAAGCTACATTTTCTTGATTTAACGTTTTGAAAAAATCTGTTGTTTTTAAGCTATTGTTGAAAATTTGTATGCATAAATGACTACTTCCGTTATCTTTTTAATGGCAGATATAATTTTGAAAAAATTGTTATTCTTATCAACTTGTGCTTGTACAAATGGTTCTCATTAAAGCATAAATATTGATAAATTTGTAACATTAACTGTTTTTAATGCTGCTTTTCGGATCGTTACAGCTTTATCCCCCCAAAAATCAATTTGTTGCAATTGATTCATTCTAAGGATCTAATTTAAATGTTTGATGACAAGTCATTTCCTTGGGAATTTAAAGTGAGAAAATACCTGTTGTAGTCCATGCTATAATAAAAACTATTTTTATATCTACTCAAAATAATGCAATGAATTTTAAAACAAAAAATCTCATTTTTACCAGCTGGATCATGACTTACCATAATTTTTTAGGGTTTTTTTTTTTTTATATGTTAATCGTTTGAACTACAATAAAATTTTAAACCATAAAAGTATCTGCTCTAATTTGTTGTTTGAAATTTTTTATACTATTTACATAAAATTGTGGGAGACAATATCCATTTTTTGTTATTTAGGATAACTACTTCTTTTTAGTATTAGAGTTGCAAAAATGTCACTAATTTATAACTTAAAAAAAACCCTTTCTTGAGTTTTTTATAATAACTTGTTTTTCATTGAATATATACTTACTGGTAACAAAGAATCAAATTTCATTCATACGTTACATGTGCATAAAAAAAGTCGATGTTATTGCTAAACGAATTATTTTTACCACTATAAGTTTAATAAGTTGACTTAGTATTAAAATTGTAGCCAAAATAGTGCGCTTGGACAACACGTACGTTAGACGTTCTTTACAGGTGAGTTCAAGTACTAATCCCTATGTAAACTCGATGCATAAGCTCATGCAATATGGTTATACAAATTCATTGCTTCAATATATATTACATTACGAGATAAGTTACTCTTGTTACTAAAAGAAATTGAAAATAATCGATGAAAAATTAAAAAATAGATGGCGACATTCATTCGTGAACCATATAATTATCTTGTTACTTCCGAACTTCTATAAGTGGATGGCGAAACTCTTAGATTCGTTCTACAAACAAATAAATTTAATTTTTGTTCGTCAGGAACCAGACGTTGGCCCAAAGGGCTTATTTGCTCTTACTTACAGTATACTTTTTATTTAAATCGTTGACTTGGTGCTGTGGTGTTAAGTTTCACTGAATAGTATGTGTTTAGTAGTGCTAGTGTGTCATACGCCAGCTGGCGTTGACCTATTGTTTGAATTTATATCTTAAGTATGCAACACAATCGTAGCCTTACTTCTATAAGCCGCTGCTGGGGCGCACGCAGTTGCAAGATCTTACAAGGTTGACCGTAACGATGATTCTCATGCTACATGAGAGTACTCGTTGTGATGGCAATTATAAGGCTGCTGCTTTTAACGTCGGAACCCAAGTCGATGGTCCTTTCTTTCTTGTTCCTTCTTGATTCACTTTTTAGGTGAGCTCACAGTGGCCTGGTTTGCTCAAGCTTTTCTCACACAGCTTAGTCTCCGAACTAAGACTTACATTTTCTTAAAATTCACGCTTCTAATACGTAGCTTAATCACCGAACTAAGTCTTACATCTGCTTGAAAGACGCAACAGACATCACTCTCCAACCTTTATACTTACCTTGGAGCACTTGATGAAAGAGAAAAGGCGAACATTGTTATATCCAAGGAGTTTGTATACTCTTGCATTTAAGAGAGACAAGTCAGGTTGGGAATACGAACCACCAATCAGAGCTAAACCTAATTACTCTCAATTGACACGAGCACAGTCGTGGTGCAATGATTACACCACAATTGATGTTCAAAACTGCTAATCTCTCAGATTTTACAGTAAGTATAAGTGCTGTCGAAATTGTGTATGATATTTCTTGTAAACATACACAGTGAAGAATGTTGAAATTGTTAATTATTTACATTCTTGGATGTACCACTGCGAATTAATGTTGTTAGGTGAGCACTTTATAAGATTGTGGGAGGTGTATGCGTGTTTCGAGTTTTGCGACGTTAGCTTATTTCAAAAGAAGAAAGTTATACTTCACGTGATTGCAGAAGCATGTGTACCTCTCGATGTTTTGAGATCGCTGAGCTTTTGCTTTTTATCATTTAAAAACGAAACTATGTGCTTCGAAGTAATAAATATTAAGTATATGACATGGGATGTCACAGTATACTTAATTTTTTTTGCTTAGAATTTTTCATTTTGTTAATATTAGTGGTAGAAACACTTTTCGTTCTCCTATATTTGAAATTTTTTTTTTTCTGACATTTTTCGTACTGCAAAAGGTTTCGCAAAATTTTTTTTCACACTTGTTTTTTTTTAACACAAACATTGTCACTTATAAGAACCATGTAACATGAGCTTAATAAATAAATTTTTTCAAATTTTCATTACTTCAAGATATTTTAGCAGATATATTTGAACACTTATCTTTTGCATTTAAGATCTTTTGAATTTAGTAATTTGGTATCTGTTTGTAACGTTATCACAAGACAAGCAAGTGACAAACCACTTAAGTTAATCTGTGTAGTATAGTGTGTATAAATTTAATGACCTTACCGAAAAAATAATTTATAATTGTGAGATTTAAAACGAATTGCAATTTTTATATTTCCTTACTGAAATGTTTAGTATGTAATTACGGCTCATCTTTCACAAAATTTTTATAATATGTTATAGTTATTAATTATTTTGGCTTACAGCATTTTCTTTCTATAGCAGTTGCATCTTAATAGAATTTGTTGCATATCACGTGCACAACTAACCTTTATTTATAAAAGTATAATAAAATTCCTTAGTTCTGAATTGGTAAATTGTTATGAAAGCTTTTTAAAGAAACGTAAAGTCAAGAATATTTTGTTGGTATTCTTACTTCTTAGCATACCTAAAAAAAAATAAAAAAATGTACTATGATACTCAACCCGCACCACCATTTCATATTGTATTTATACCTTGACATATTTTTACCACCCCTTTTTCTAATATTGTCACATAACGACTCATTATTACTGACGATACAGGTAAGAAAAAATAATATGAAACTTATTTAAACACGTAAATGCAAGTGAGAAGTTCAATGTTTTTTTTTTTTTTTTTTTTTTTTTTTTTACAATAAACTATAAAAAGTATACTTTTACACCTTTATTCTTAAAACTTATTTTTGTTAATACTAATTGTTTCTCAGTTAGTCTACTAAAAGGATCCGAGTCCATTAAATGATAGAAAAAAGTAGTAATCACCTCACCACTTATAATAACTTAAAAAATGTTTAATCTATAAAAACTTACCAACCCCCCTATTTTGGAATCAGTAAAATTTTTTATTTCTTCCGTTTCCTTTTTAAAGTTGAAAAAATAAAACAATTTTGTAAAATAGTTAAAGAGTCAAAACAAAAGTAGTGTAAATTTAATAAATACCTTTTTATAAATTTTTAAGACAATTTTTTGCTTCGTTTCTAATCGCAAAAAATATCTAAGAAGAAAAAATTTGAAAAACGTTTTTAGTCATTTTATTGATTATATAGTATTTCTGGAAAAAAAGGTCTAATAGGTTCTTTTTACTTCACTTTAACACCCTAACATGAGATTCTTATAATGCCTAATATTAAGTGTAGATAAGGATATTCTAAGAAGTCATAAATATTAAAAAATAGTAGTTGTACTCTCTGGCCATAATTAATCTCTCTGATCGTAAATCACCATTGTCAAAATTATATGTAAATAAACAGATGAAATTTCTTTTGTTCATGGCCCAGGAGGTTCAGGAAAAATATTTCTATGTGAAACGTTAATTTATTATTTTATTCCTCGTAGAAAAACAATTTTATCTATGCCATGAGCTGTTCTAGCAGCAATATTACTTCTAAAAGGAATGACCAGTCATAGAATATTTTGTTTACCATTAGACTTCAAGAATGTAGAAAGTTAGTTCTGGGAATTTGAATCCGAAGAAAAAAAAATTGAAAGAAGGAGATTTAACTATATGGGACAACGCTTCTATGATCCCAAAAAAGCTTTAGAAATAGTTGATAGAACATGACGTTATTTATGTTATACAAATATCCAATTTAGTAATAAATTAATCGTTTTAAAAGGCGATTTTAGACGGATTCTTTCAAATTAAAAAAATAGTAATAGAAGCATGATTATACAGAAAACTATTAAATCATCATATCTTCGGTCGTTGTTTCATATTCTAAAACTTAATGTCATCTATATTCGATCAATTGACAAAACGTTTTCAAAATTATTATTAGATATTAGAGAAGGAAAAATTAAATCATTTCAAGTACCAAACAAACAAAAACAACTGATGTTTGAGCCGATATTTTTGGTGAAGATAATAAATTTTCAATAAATGGCGTTATACTTACTTTTCGTAACGAACATACTCACATTTTGAAGACTAAAATTATAAATTATGTAGAAGAAGAAAAAAAAAACATATTACAGTAAAGATCATGATACTCATAAATGTTGATAAATCTGGTAATAATATTTTTATAAATTTTCCAGTAGAATTTCTAAGCAATATTTGTGGAGGCTTACCACCGCATGAGCTTGATTTCAAAATTGGAGGAATTGTTGTGTTGATACGAAATTTGAGCATAAATTAAATTATGGCTCATGAAACGGTACAATATTAAAAATTACAAAATTACCTAAATACAATATTAAAGCAAAAAATACAACTGGAGAAAACAATCAAAAGAGGGTTTTTATACCAAAAATTACGCTTAAAACAGGAAATTCATTATCATTACCCTTCATTTTATACAGAAAACAATTTTCTTTAGTCTTATCGTTTTAACAATCAATAAATCTCAAGATGAAAGTTTTTATAATATTAGATTATATTTTTTTAAAACCACTATTTTCGCAGGTACAATTGAACGTCGAGTTATCAATGTGCCAAAATAAAAATGGAATTTGTATCTAATAGAACGTGATAATAATTTAGAAATTGGACATATTGTTTGAAACGAAATGTTTGATGTTAACTAATGTTGAATAGATAAAAAAAATTTAGTTTCTTTACAATAGCAAAAGTAAAAGTCTGAAGAAGTCTAAAATATTCTTGCACAGTTTATTTAAATAATAAATAAATGTATTTAATCAATGAAATTATTATTTTAATATTGCTTCATGACAATTCGCATTATTTAACATATTTCAATAGATATGATTTGTATTTGTTCGTACTCACAAGGGCTACAAGCATGGTCCACGGTTAAAATTTATTAAGTTTATTTGTTGTTATTGATTGAGCATAAAAATATAATGTCATGTTCTTATACATATTCCATAAAGCAATTAATAAGCTTTTAGAAAATTTAAGAAAAAAAAAACCAGTACACCATAGCACTACCTCAACGGCAGTGTGAAAATTTGCTGTTAAGCTAGAGATTAGAGGCTTTCTTAAAACTGTAAGAAAAGCTTAGACACAAGGTGCAAATAGTCTTATAACTAGATACAACATGAAAACTAATGTAATTTAACTTTATTTCGAGATGTGGCTGAAGGGCGACTGGAGGAAGTTCTTAAAAATTGTGTCGAATTAACTAATTATTGCATTATAAAGTTATGAAAAGGGGTGAAAATCGACTAAACAAAAATTCAACCCAATAAAAATAGGTAAAAGCTGACAGTACAGAAATGTGCTAACAAATTATACAGCTCAGATAATTATTACATTCGAATAAGAAATAAATAACGTGGATCTAAAGAGTGGTGAAAACTGGCTGTTTAGAAATTATGAGAAGGCTGAGAGGTTTTCTTAAAAAGTGTAAGGAGAGCTGAGAGTGGGGGTGCAAAAAGTAATTAAAGTCAAAATGACATGATTACCGATATAACTTTACTTCATTTAGAGATGCCGCTGATGGAAGGCTGAAGAGAGTTTTTTTTAATTGTAAGGGAGGCTTGTTGGGTTATCTGGTTATTGATTTATAAAATTACGAGGGGTTGGAGGGGGCTAAACAAAAATTCAAACCAATAAAAATGTAATGAAAACTGATAGAATTTTATCTTTATTAGAGGGGTAGCTAAGGGATGGTGGAGGAGTCACCGAGAGGGAGCTCATTCAAATCGAGTGGGGGGCTGAAGGGTCTTTAAAGAGGGATCGATGGAGAGCTTACCAATAATTCAACCCAATAAAAATTACGTAAAAACTGTTAGAATATTACCTTATTTAGAGGGGTGGCTAAGGGTGGAAAGAGGAGGGAAGGAGGGGTGATGGAGATGGGTTGTGTGGAATGACCTTCCAAAATCACTATATAATATATATATACACAAATGTTTGAACATATCCCATTGATGAAACCCAACCATATTGTTTCGTGAGAAGTTATGTTATATTATAATATGTCCTGAATAACGGATAAGTATGAACTGTTTTATGTTATAAGATATTACGGGGTGCGTACGATGCGGATTTTCGAAGTGGAAACTTCGATCTTGACTGGACCTGGGTTGCCCGGACACACAGTGGGGAAAAAAGCACTTTTTTCGTTCAAAAGTTTCTAGAGATCACAATTTTTTAACGATTTTACTAAATTTTTTTTTTAACTTAAAGGTAAGATGATTTGTAAGATATATGTGGTAGTCAAATTTGAATTTTCGATCCCAAATTTTTTCTACCTAACCTCAAAAGTCAAAAAATCGTAATACTTGCTGATTTAAACGTAAATATCATTCATAAGGTGATCCATCCAGCAATAAAATTGCGGAATATCACGGATATAGTATATATTTAATATAACTAATTTATGAAAATATTTAAAAAGAATGAATCCAAGATGGCATATCCAATATGGTGGACAAAAATTCAAAAAGTTTTCTAATCCTAGCAAAAATAGTAACTCGGGGATTTTTGTGTTCACTTATTAATAATCTGCTATGAAAATCTGCAAATTCAAAATGGCCGATCCAGTATGGCGGACGAAAATAAAAAATTTGTTTGTAACCCTAGACAAATTTTTACCTGGGAATTTTTGGGGTCGCTGATTTATAATCTGCTATTAAAATTTGCAAATTCAAGGCCGATCTAATATGGTGGACGGAAATTATCTAATTTCTCCAATCCTGGCAAATATTCTCACTGGAATGTTTTTAGGCTGGCTGATTATTAATAGTTACTGTCCAAAATTAAGTTCACGACATTTTTTTAAAATATAATTTCATCACAAACTTTTACAAGGAAGCACTTAAAATTCAAATGCACTGATGTCTTTGTTTTTTATGCAGTTCATTTAGAAAATTCCTTTAAGGTGATTTAATAAATGCTTAAAATGTTAGAAAACGAAATATTAAGATGTGCTCTTACAGTGAAAATGTAGGGACACAGTTTTAACGTTTAAACTTTTTTCCCTGTGATGAGCACACTATTATTTGTAAATGTTTATTACAAAACTTATAAACAGTAAACTCTCTACAAAATTGTTAGTCATTCCTAGCAATTCTCCGAAAGTCATATCACATCAAACAAAATTTAATATTTATCTCGCCACACAATATGCATTGTTGTAAGAAGTAACGAAAAAGGCCATTGCTTTTTTACCTTCAAGTTAAAATCAAGATACCAATATTAGGAAGATAGCAGCAGGACTAACAATGATTTATATTTTTGGTACACCTAACAGGGATTTTCAGATAAGTTTATAGAATATACAAATTCCACCAGAACAATCACTAGTGGTATGATTTTTTATGTGAAGTCATTCATTACTCGATTTCCTCTCTTGAAACAAGACCTCTTTTTTATCTCATAAATCTGTTGTTAATAATGTATACAATAAAGATACCTACATTCAACTCTTGATATAATGTTATACTGAACGTTTGTTCACAGAAATCTATTGTACTTGGCAAAGTCAGTGTCACATTTTGAATTGTGAACATGATAATAGAATACCTGTAGTCAACCATCTCAAAAATTCTACGGTAAGAATATCAATTTAAGATTGGAAAAATTTGTCAATTTTTCTCCGCCATATTGGTTAGATCATCTTGAATTAACAAACTTCAAAGATGGATCTTTAATCAGTGACCCCGAAGACCCCCGAGTAGAAAAGTTTTGGCTAGAATTAGAAAAATTTTTCAGTTTTCGTCCACCATATTAGATTGGCCATTTTGAATTTGCAAATTTTAATATCAGATTATTAGTCAGGGATTCCAAAAATCCCCGAATTAATATTTTTGCGTGGATTAGAGAAATTTGTCAATTTCCGTCCGCCATATTGGATCGGCCATCTCGAATTTGTAAATATTAATAACAGATTATAAATAAGCGACCCCAAGTAATCCCAGGTAAAAATTTTTCTAAGGTTAAAAACAAATTTTTAATTTTCGTCCACCATGTTGGATCGGCCATTTTGAATTTGCAGATTTAAATCAGCAAGTATTACGATTTTTTGACTTTTGAGGTTAGGTAGAATAAATTTGGGATCGAAAATTAAAATTTGACTACCACAGATATCTTACAAATCTTCTTACCTTTAAGTTAAAAAAAAAATTTAGTAAAATCGGTAAAAAATTGTGATTTCTGGAACCTTTTGAACGAAAAAAGTGTGTTTTTCTCCACTGTGGGACACCCGCGGCGTCGCTCCCTGCAATATGTATATGTGCGGGTCTCGTCCGTCGAGACACCGCTGGGGCCAAGTATCGTGGCTATAGGTGTCGTCGCTTCTCGTGATGACTTTATCACAACACAAGGGCGAAATCGGGCACACAACAAATAAGCACTTGCGAGTGATATTTTCTGCAACAAGGAGTATATTCAAAAGAATATAAAATCAAATACAAAAATATAAAAGACACTCGCGGGTGTAGGTGTGTGTATTCGTGTGTGCTTGAGGCGCAAAATCGCAGCACGGGCAGACAACGCGAGCTAATCGAAGGCCGCTGCCCTTTACAATCAAACTGCCTGTTGGCAGGTACTCACAGGCGCTGATAAGCTCCTAGGCGATGCCTCTGCTCGGCCGGATCTTGAGCAGCAATCGAGTGGGAACGCTAAGGCCTGTAGGCGTCCCTACTGGCAGCGTTCGAAGGACGACATCGTCGAGGTTGGCCCTGATGACCTTGAGTCTGGCGTCGCCTGCTATCTCAGCAGGACCAGGATACTTCGCCCCAAGCACTGTACCGGAGGCACTCAAGGACAGCCGCAGTACTAACAATCGCCAAAAAAGGAGAAAACTCCAACCCACGCTTCTCGCGTAAAAACCTATAAATTGCTTCTCGTGTGATAGCCTTGGGGAAATCGCTTCTTGCAAACCACAATAAAACTCGTTTCACTTTTTCCTCTTTTCCTAACTGTCCTCTTCATTTTTTCTCTTTTCCCTTTTTCCCTATTTGTCCTAGCCTACCGATGATGGCTCGACGGTATCTCACCGTCACGAAAAATGAGAGGTGAGAAGCAGGGATGATTTTCTAAAAGATGAGTTGATCCCTTTCGAACGAGCAAAGGAAATATAAGATTAATAATTTATTTTGCTTATGACTTTTTTTTCTTTTTTTTTAGATTCGACATTTTACAAGAATTTACTTGTAAAGCTTAATTGTTTTATTGATTTCCAGATTCTGAAAGCTGTACATGTTTCTTGGTAACCTGAGAGTATAATCCTTTGTTTGGATGTATTTAAATTTCGTGAGCTTGTAAAACTTATCGAAATAGTTATCGAAACTGTATAACAATAACTTATCGAAAAGTAGAAAAATCAGAATGACCCATGACCATATGATCTGCACATATAGTTTCTGCATCGGCTTACTCTTTTTTCATAGCTTTTCCCACTGTACAGCCACTTAGCAGCATCAGGCAGCATGTGGCAGTAGACAGCAATACGATGATTACAGCAACCAGTAGCAAATCTCCCCGATCTCCACTCCACACCGCGTTTTCTCCGAGTCTTTGTTTTATCTTAAAACTCCGACGCCTCACGAGCAGTAGTCCCAGATTATAGGGTAGACAAACTAGGCACTGTCTATGGGCCTCCACCAATGGCAAAAAAAATTTTTTTTTTAGTACAAAAAAATGGCTAAAAAGAAAATGATTGAAGAATAATAATAAATACTCAACCCTACTTAATCCAGAATATCCTACATAACCACAAGGGAGCAACCCAACTTCAGCAGTGACCTAAAGAATCTTAAATTACAAGCGAACATTTTGACCAAAGCTATGTCATGTGTGTACTTAATTAATGAATTTTTTTTCTGACGTCAACTTGTCCAGCTTGATTGAATATTATTCGAAAACAAATTTTTTTTTTTTAATACGAAAATGGTGAAACTAGTGAAAGGGTATATTTTTTGATTAGGGGAATAAATGTTAAAAGTGGGTTAGACTGGGGTCTTCGCTACTAAACGTACACCTCTTTGAAAAAATCCCTTGTTTTATTGACAATAAAACTTCAACATTTGGATCGCCTACTGCGTCCAGTAAAACTCTGTATTGTAACTCTTGAACTTCGAACGCTACGCGTACATGGGTACAAGATCGTATCAACGGACATATGTTTACGCTGGGAGTCTGAACGCAACAAAATACTCTTTAATGGCGCGCTTACACACTATTAGATTATAACTACAATTTATAAATCGATGTGATGAACAGCATTGCGTCAAAACAAACGCTTGAATTTACGCGGTGATACCAAGGGTGAAAGCCCCAGGTAAGTTCGATGGATAGGATTACAAACTACACTATCAGCTTTGGTTGAAATCGCGAGGCCTGTAGAGCATGCAGGATATTTACAAGGTTTCGTGACGATAAACGCGTTAATTAAAACGTAGCCCACTCTCAATACAAAGTAATGTATGACTAACACACTAATTGCACCGTAAACATAAAAAATTTCACCAACAAATGGGCTCATACACGATGTCGCAGTTTTCGCATATTCCGACTAATACGTTGCATAGACAAAAAAAAATAAAGAAAAATATTGGTTAAGTAAGGCAAAACAAAAAATGAACAAAGAATACCCAAAAGATCAGCTATACAACGGGATTCGATGTCCACAGCGACACGAATGCTGATATAGGGAGCAAGCCGCAAAGCGAGGTAGTCAAGCACTTGAAAAAATCAATGTAATGTAGATTGACTATTAAATATTCATGGGCAAATATTACTACCTTATGCCTTAAAGAGTGCAAGACTCTAGAGCCTCTCTCACACTGGGAAATTTACTCATAATTGATCGGCGCTCACTCTTTGCTTGATCCTCGATCTTAATGATTTTTCGATCGCCCGCTCTACAGTGGCTTGCTTTTCCCTTTTCCTTCAAGCCCCTCCCCTTTTGCCGCCAATCGACGCTCTTAATGCGCAATAATATTTAGTGGCTTAGCTCTGCGCAGGAAGCTAGAGAGAAATTAATACATATCGATCTTAAATACATACTTTACGTGCATGTGTGTGAGGAAATCATCTTGCACTAGTTAACTAACTTGACTGAGTTGCTTATTTCGTTCATAATAAATTGTGACATATGGGTTTTCAAACAGATTTTTAAAATAAAACAGGCCCTTTATGACGCATGTAGCCAACTTCGTGGTTCGATTTACTATAAAAATGTGACGCTTGATCTTTTGAAACTTTTATACACTAATCGTTTTCCTAAAACTGACATGTACTGATTTTACCATGAGTTTTCGAAAAAAATAAAACGTTTTAAAAATCCCTTTAAGTAATATTTTACATTAGCTATTGATTGTAATTACTTTGTAAATATAATTTTAAGGTCCAATTAGGAGTGTATGAAAACGATCGAAAATAAAAGTAACAATAAGGAAAAAATATGTTTGATGAAAACAATGAGATCAGAAATGTACGATCAAGAAATCAGTATGAACACAATGCCAGTGACTTAGTTGATTATTGGACAAAAAAAATAAGCTCAGAAATTCAATCCAACAATACAAACTTATTGAATCGTAAGTCGTTTATACAAAAAGACGTAAATAGTTCTAGAAAATATACTTTGTCAATGTTTGAGAAAAATATAAAGAAGAGAGAATCAATTAAAACAAAATGCTTGAGTTTCCCCGTGTGACCGAAAAGTTATATTGTTTCCACTGTAAACTTTTTAACTCGACGTAATCACAGTTTACTCGTGAAGAGTACTGTGATTAAAAAAATGCCCACCATTGCCTACATGAACATGAATAATTACAAGCTCATTTAGACGCAATTTATGCGTTTATAATGCGAGTTTAATCTCTTGATCTGATACGTGATGTAGACTGTGACTTCAACAATTTGTAACAAGTTCATAGAAATTATTAATAAAAGAGTGATGAATAAAATTGTTACTAGCATTAAAAAATCAAAGTACTTTTGGATTTCAGTTGATTCAAAAACAGGTATGGGTCATATTGACCAATTATATTTAACTATTCGTTGTATTAAAAACGACGAACCAGTGGAGAGGTTTCTTATATTTTTTCAAAATAAGGGCCACGAAGCTTTGTTTGAGTGCAATCAAGACATTTTTAAATTCTTATGATTTAGATCCACACAATTGTCGTAGACAGTCCTACCATAATGCGTCTGTCATGAGTGGACTATATAATAGTGTACAAGTGCTGGTTGATCGTGAAAATCAATTAGCTTTGTGGGTACCATGTTGTGTTCATTCTTTGAATTTGGTTGGTACATCTGCTATGACGTGTTGTCTTGATTCAGAAAAATACATTGATATTTTAGAAAGTGTTTATACTTTTTTATGGACTTTTCTGTACGTTATGATATTTTATCTGGGAAAATGAAACAAAATTCTACTGGTAAAGATCGAGTGCTAATTCCTGAAAGAGTGACTAGACTACCTTACAAGAACTCTTACAGGATAACATTCAACCGAAAGGATTGCATAAATATCTTATGAGATTAGAAACTAGCAGGTATATATATATATATATATATCTCTTTTTTGGAATGATATTCTAGATCAAGTTCAAGCGACTAGTCTCAAGTCGTAAAGCTGTGATACAGATATCAACATGTTCACATATCTCTTTCAAAGTCTTTAAAATATTTTATAGAACCCTCAAAGGACCATTGCAATAATTACGTAGAACTGAGAAAAGAAAAGTCTGAAAATAATGAATACGAGTCGAACAAAAAAGAGTACGCAAACAAAATGTAAGAAAAATTCCTTTCGATGCTGAAGATCTGAAGACATTTATTTAAGTGATTCAGAACAATTTAGAATTGAGTTTTAGATTTCTGTTATTGATCAAATACTAACATCATTAAATGAAAGAATCGATGCTTACAAAGATGTTGACAACAAGTTTGATTTTATAAGAAGGCTTCAAAGTCATTGTACTGAAAAAATCAAGGGACATGCTATAAAGTTAGTAAAGTTCTTTGAAAATGACGTAGACAGTAACTGAGTGAATGAAATTTTACTATTCAAAGAATTTACTAAAAGTTTTATTGATGATTCTAACGAAAATGGTAAAAACAAAATGAGTTATGAACTTTGTTCAAAGTCATCACTGAAAAATAAGTTGATACATGTTTTTCCTAATGTGCATACTCTATTAACAGTTTATCTTGTTTTAATCACAACGATTAAAAATCTCAAGCTAATTAAAAATCATTTAAAATCATCTGCTAATTAGGATCAGCTTAATAACTTATGAGTATTGAGTCTAATTTTTTTGACTGTAACAAGTTATGATGACATAATGGAAGAATGCGCTGACAGAAAATAGCGAAACATATCAGTTTAAATATAACATAACTAAACTAAATTTCTAACAAAAATATTAATTGTTTTTTAAGAAATGTAAATATGCTGAATCTTTCAATAAACATGAAAGTATATTTTATAAAAAATTCACAGTTTTTTCACTTATATTTGACATGAGCCGTGTCAGTACGTTAAGCGTGCTGATTAAACTCATGCTGAGTCTAACTCACTTTACATGTTTTCGTAGCACTGTAAAAGGCTCGAACGACCAAATGTATAAATGAATGACTTTTAATCAAGTGAGAAATGTAGTTTGGCCAATAAAAAAAAGTTATGTAGGGCAAGACAAATTGTACGTGCACAAGTATTAGAGAGTAAGGAAACATAAAGAAATTAAAGGCAGAAGATTTAACTTGGTCCATTCTTGACCATTAGCTGAACTCATCAATATGGCACATTAGTGATCTTAGCCGTAAACAAATACAACTAATACTTGCTCTTTACGCACTTACTTATCATGCGTATGTAAAATTGATAGTAGTTGGGAGGAGTTACAAGGTAAGGAATATATAAACGTACTTAAAATGAGCCATGCCTAGATTATACACTTGACAAATATATAGTAAAGTCGTGGGGCAAAACCCACCTTAACAACTAAATGATATAGGAAGAGTTATACATATATATGTTCCTACATAGTTCAACACGTAGGGTATTCTACAAAACCCCTACTTTCCCTCAAGTACCGTATACCAATCACTCCTCCTCAAGAAATTAAGGAAAAATTCGTCTTAACTCTACGTTATTTATCAGGACAAATATTGGACTGAGCCCCTACCACCTCACCACTGGTGCTATAATTCCGTCTCACGATTTTTGTGCTATTCACTAAACTCCTAGTGTCTACATGAACTATTTTAACGAAAAAACTTTATTATACGACTACCTGCCCTCCTTCATTCTTAAAAAAAGGTTTGTACTTAGTTTTTTAGAAAAAAATTGCTATTAAAAATAAACTTTAGTATGACATATATAAACGTAAAATTACTTATGATTAAAATAGACTGTTTAAAAATTTCTGGCATAATTTCAATCATGGTGAGAAACAATCAATAAATCTTGAATTTACTTAATGATTAGTGTGAGAGAACACAATTTACGCAAGAGTGTTGGCTGGTGTCCGAAGATGGAAAACACACGTTTATGAGTTGCGTTTCCTTCAAATGCATTATGTAAATCATTTTTTATCTCTACGGGCACGACAAGCCTGACTTTATCTCATAGCAATAAGTTTTGTAGCCTAAAGTATGTTACTGTATAAAAGTGAAAAATTTTCTTGTTAGGAGATTTGGTTTAGTTTTTTGTTACTATGATGGGAGCAATGGCTGTTGTGCTTCTTTATAAATTAAGACAAGTTGTGCACGTTTTTAATTTTAAAAAATATTCAACGTGATGAAATATTAAATGAATTTGAAGAATTTTCTACGGATTCTGTTAATCATACATATAAATGTGCTTTTTTACACATTAACCAAATTTTAAAACCAGAAAAAACGTCACATAAACGCTTTCATTTACCTACATAAATAAAACTTCAAGATATAAAAAATCACATAGTTGAAAAAATGTTTTACTCAGTATATACAAATTTCAAAAATTATTTAAAAAAATATAATTTATACTACTTACGAACAAAACAGTAAAATTTTCTTTATAAATTATCGTAAAGGATCAGAAAAAACTTATTGATGTGAGACACACATTTATTATTTTATTTCTCAACGTAAGAAAATTTTGTCAACAGTTCGGGCTGGTTAGCATTAGTATGACTTCTAAAAATCATGAAAAGTGAAAGGAATTTTAGACTTTCGTTAGACTTCAATAAGATAGATTACCTTGTTTTGCAATTTTAAAATGATAAAAACAAAATAAAATAAGTCATTTTGATGACTTGATATGAAGCTTCAATGATATTAAAAAAAGCTTAATAAATAATTAATAGAGGTTCAAGAGATTTATGTGTACTAAAGATGTTTCACCTTGTGATGGTGAGATACCGTCAAGCTTTCATCGGTAGGCTAAAACAGGTAGGGAAAAAGGGAAAAGAGGAGAAGCGAAGAGGCAGATTAGCTTGAGCGGTTGAACGTGCGTGAAGCGAGTTTTGTGTTTGGTTTACGCGAAAAGCGTCTTTTTCGGATTTTGTTTCTTTTTATGGTTATTTGCAGCTGTGCGTCTTTTCTTGTCGTTCCGGACCTTGAAGTGATTTTCTGGAGTAGCCTTTTGGTGCGAGTTGGCTCCTGGTCCTGCTGGGATAGTAGGTGACGCCGGACACGAGGTCATCAAGGCCAATACCGACGATCTCGGCCTTCGAACGCTGCCAGTAGGGACGCCAACTGGCCTCAGCGTACCCGCTCTACGACTCCAGCGTGACCTCGACTGAAAAAGACATCGTTAAGAGTCAGTAGCCGCGACAACCGTGAGTACTGGTCACCAGGTAACCGTTTATTGTAAAGGGCAGTGGCCCTCAATTAGCCCGCGTGTGTCTGCCCGGTTAGCGAGTTTATGCTGCGAGCTCGTCAAGCATTTGCGCTCGACGGGCGTGTACACACACGCATACACCCGCGAGTAATTATTGTATTTCTTATATTACATTAAATATATTCCTTTGTTTTAAAATACTATTCGCGATTGTTCATTTTAAGTGTGTCCCACGTTCCCCTGCGCCGTGTTAAAGCCGTTGCGAGAAGCGACGACACCTGTAGCCGTGATACTTGGCCCTAGCGGTGTCTCAACGGACAAGACCCGCGTTTTAGATTACAGAGGGTGTTTCCGAAGGTATCCGGGCAACACAGGCCCAGTCGAGATCGAGTATTCCGCCTCGTAATTCCGCATTGTGCGTGCACCCCGTAACAACCTATAATTTTTAGGAGGAAAGTGCAAGGAGCTCTGATGCTTGGAGGCTTTTTTAAAAGATTTCAGTTTTTCGTGACTGAACACGAAATATTATATAATATATACTACTAAATAACTGTTTTTTGAGGAGGTTATGAAAGGCTTGGACCAGATTATCTGGAGTTAGTATAATTCTATTGACTAAGCAATTATTAAAATTTCTAAATATTTTAGAACAGCCATCCTTTGATATCTATTTATGAAAAATACATATTTTTTTACTGAGTTACCGCAATAGTTAACTAGCCGTGTCGCCAAGGCCACCTACTCATTACCTGTGTGTAGAGGTGTATTGCCGCACCTATTTACGAATCGCTTAACTGTTACCATATCTATCATACCAAGGACACAGTAGTAATATCTCCGGTAAAACATCTCCTAGTTGAGCTAGCATTCTCTGTACCAATAGTGCATCAGGTCTGCTCGTCACTTCGTAGCCTTTTCCCGGAGGAAACTATATCTCACGACCATTCACTCCTAGACGGTAAAGCCGATGCTCTCTGCTGAAGCATCGAAATCAGGCTACATTGCATCTCTAAAGAAGCGCCGTGTTTTAGATACTACTTCTCACTCGTAAGGCCGCTGCTTTTGGCCTGGGTCTTGGCATCGAATCTGCTAACCCGTACCTCAAACGCTAACACTGTTTTGTGTTTATCTAGGTACCTAAGACCTGTAGGACAAGGGAAAAACCCTGGAATAATTCTAAAGGAAAATTCTATGGAAAAACTCGCTCCAAAACAGCCAGGATTTCATAGGAAGTTTTTTCGATGTAAACAGTTTTTGAAAAAATTTGCATTTACCAGGAATCGAACCCACAATTCCTAGAACAGTGCTGTATAAGTACGAAGCACGCTTATTACTGAGACAACACTGCTCTATTTTTCATGAATATTAAATGTTTTTATTTTCCATTTCACTGATTTTCAATAATAAAGTTAAAGAGGTTCCATTAAAAGAACAAATGTGTATTTGGAAGTTAGGAATTCGAAATAAAATTAATAAAAATGATGATTTCATAGTTTTATTTCTAATAATGCTGTAGATAGTGTAATTTTTGAACTGGAAAAATGTAACGAAAATCTTCTACTAAAGAATAAATCCATTTCCAAAATATGTTTTTGTATTACATAAATCTCTTAAAGTTTTACTAACTATAAATGAGATTTCTTAGAATCATCAAAGCTTTGCCCTAAACTATTTTATAGACTTCCCATTAATTTTACCATCAGTGTTGAATTGCAATAACGCGATTTTGTTATTGTTCAAATTCAACAGAAGCCTAAAAGTCCTATGACTAGTGATACCTGTTAAAAGCAATACTAGAGCTATAAAGCTATACGAGATAAAGCCGTCGATTCAATTTTTTTACATTCAGAAATAAAATAAGTGCTTATCTTACATGAATGAGATTTTAACGATCCTCCAGTATCATCTACTAACAAAATTTTAGCGTTTTATTCGCAAATAGTGGGAAATATGTTTTTTCGATGATCATTCGAATTTGTATACATTGAGTACAATATTTTTCAAATCGTACTTCTATAGGCGTATTATGCGTGAGATTAAATCAACGATTTCAGATTTATGACCTTGAGAAAAAGTGTGCCGGAAGTAGATTATGCATGTTACCCCCCTTTGCCATGCCGTTTCGCGCCGGTCCTCTCTGCACCGCACAACGAGACAGCACGCTATCACAAATGTTAAGTTTTAGGAATTTTAATTCTTTTTCTTTTAACCAATTCCAAAACAAAATTAAAAAGGAAAAAGAGTTTCCGTACGGTTCCGAGCCCGTGATCTTCTGCATACTAGCAGAAGCCCTTACCCACTCTGCTATAAGTGGCCCCGACATAAGAAATTAAATTACTTTATTTTACCGTATGGCTCGTAACTTGAACTTAAAATGAATCTGTATTTACTGTTTATTAATTTATTTGACTTGGTTATAAATAACAGTATTAAATAAATGATTCACTAAACGTTTACAATACATAACAGAAATAAATGAATGATTCACTTATTATTTGTTTGTTACTTTTACAATAAATAAATGTTCCTAGAATTGTTTCACACTTTCTCCAAGTTTTTAAAAATTAAAAAAAAAAGTTTTCGTACTGTATAAACACAATAATTGATTTTTATTGCGTTCTATTTTACAATTTTTTCATTCGTTATCGTGGTAATTTTTAAACTTAAGCATGCTCATCACATTGTTAGCGGGGGAAAAGTTCAGAGAGGTGAGAAGAGCACAAATGTATGCAAAAATGCAGGCAATTATTTCTCTTATATACATGCATTAACATGTACGCTTTTATGCATACTTGACTCCTTCTTTTGTGTGTTATTGAGAAAAACAACTTGAAAATCTTCTTTTAAAATTTAATAGGTTTGTCTGACAGTAATCTTTCATGCTAACAAAAACTGGTAGCTTTCTGCAGATCATATAAATGCAATTTTACGTGATTTTTCCATAAGGTTACATGTTAAATTGTGATTTTTTGAATTAAGCATACAAAAAAGGGTACACTTGAACAATCGGCTTTTTTTAAGGTATTTTTTATGCTATTTTAAATACACGTTTGAAAAACAACTGTAAACAAAATCTATGTGTAAAGAAACTCCTAAAAAAAACATTTACTGTCACGTAATACTACTTTATTAAAGAAACCGGTACTGCAGGATAGTTTTTTTTTTTAATTTTTTGGATACAATTATATTTTGAGTACTTACTATGGACTAGGAATAAGTGTGTGAGCGTATGTGACAGACGTGAGCTTGATGTAATCAGCGTGAGGGGTAGGAAGTTTTTTAAAATCATCGAAAAATCCAATGAAAGCCCACAGTCTTGTACTGGCTATCCTTTATTTCTTTATATTCTATTTTTGCCGTAATACATATTGTTTATAATCGTTAATTTATTAAATATTAAATACCAGGTATAACCACACCTAGTTAACGTAGATATACTCATGCCCACGATGATTACACCATCTTAATAAAAAATATTTTTCCATAGAAGATATTTTTATACTCACAATTATATTGTCTGCCATATAGTTTTAAATGTACTAATCGCAAATTTATTGTTGCTAACTATGGTGATATAGTTTGAGGACACGCTATTACACGCGCGTACGCGAATACACACACAAAATATACATATCTATATATATTTCTGGGGCTTCACCCCCCCTGTGCGTTTCGTGCGGAAACCATCCAATTTTTCAATCTGTTAAGGAGGCTCCATCGCCTACTACGGTAATCAATTCAGTGACGATCGATGCGATGTCACAAGGCGAAAGCTTCCCTTTATACTAGTAGTATGTTGGTAATGAAGTTTGTTTTATTTTCATCTGAATCCACCTGCTATTATTTATAGTTTACTATGTATTTGTACATTTAGCTGTTGAATAATTTAATATTAATGATTTCTGTAATTTACTGCATGATTACCCAACAAATAAATTTAATTGAAAAATCATTATGAAAGTTTCCATGTTATTTTACAAATTCGAATTTTTTTTTATTGTGCGCGCTCCCTAGACCAATATGGCTGGCAGTGTATGTCACTGCACTCACTGAACGTAACTGCAGACCAAAATAGTATTTAAGCTATTTTATCAATTTTTTTATCGCCAACGCCTATAAAGTCACCCGGTTTCTTAAAGATAAGAATGTCAGGGTTACGGTAGTACTTTTTTTGCTTGTACATTCCATTTTAGTAGTTGAATTGATAGTCAAAAGTTTGCTTCAGGCCTTCGGCCATAAGAGGCTGTGTTAAGTGAGCTCGAAAAGTGCTGACTTTGAATTGAATTATCTCCAGATTTTGATCGCCAACCTATAATAATAAAGATACCATTGGATTCAGCGCGATCTCAACTTCAATAATACATCAGTCAAAGTTCTTGTACATTCCATGATGGAGCCTCCTTAAATACTTCATTAATAAAGTTTGCATTTTAAAGTTATAAAAATTAAAAAATCTTTGTCAAGTAGTTTAAGAGTCAAATAGTAATAGAAGCATGATTATACAAGAAACTATTAAATCATCGTATCTTCGGTCGTTGTTTTGTATTCTAAGACTTAATATCATCTATATTCGATCAATTGACATAACGTTTTCAAAATTATTATTAGAAATAGAAAAATTTAATCATTTTAAGTACCAAATAATCGAAAACAACTGATATTTGATCCGATATTTTTGTTACAGATAATAACTTGTAAATGGTAACAATAACTGGTAACAATAAAAATACTAACTTCTCGTAACGAATATACTTACTTACATTTTAAATTAAAAAATTGTAAATCATGTAAAATGAGAGATAAAAACATATTACAACATTGATCATGCTACTTACAAGTGTTGATAAATCTGATAATAATTTTAATAAAAATTTTTCAATTCAACTTCTAAACAATATTTATGAAGGCTTACCACTGCATGGGCTTAATTCAAAAATTAGAGACATTGTCATGTTGATACGCAATTTCAGTATAGTTGATGGCTTCTGTGACGGTACAAGATTACAAATTACAAAAGGGCTTTAATATAATATTGATGTTAAAACTATAAATTGAGAAAAATCTTGCAAGAGAGGTTTTATACCAAAAATAACTTCGCATACAGGAAATTCATTATCATTACCTTTTATTTTATACAAAAAACAATTTTCGTTAATCTTAGTGTTTTCAATGCCTATCAATAAATCTCAAGGTTAAAGTTTTAATAATATTGGAGTATGTATGAAAAAACCACTGTTCTCACATTGACTATATACGTTGCGTTATTGAGATAATAGTTATTTACGTAACAAGTGCGGAAAAGACGATTTCCCGCAGAAGTCGTGATTGACTCGCATGAGTGGCCGGAGTTGACGGGAACGAGTGCAAGTTTATTAGACGAGTGCAGGAAATCGTCCTGCACGAGTTTCGTACTAGTTTTTTCGCAATAAGTGTGCGGAAAACACCTATTTTCCGCACACTATTGCGAAAAAAAAAATTGAATTTATATTTTAATAGAACTTGGTAATAATTTGAAAATAGGAAATATTGTTCAGGATTAAACTTTTGACATTAACTTATACTGCAAACAGTCATATAACTAGAAATGACATAAAAACCGATAAAATTTTTCTTTATTTAGAGATGCGGCTGAGTGGTGACTAGAGGAAAATCTAAAAAACTGTGTTAGATGATTCGGTAATTGGGTTATGAAGTTATGAGGAGAATTGGATGGAAAAGGACTACACAAAAATTTAACCCAATAAAAATATAAATAAATCTGATAAAATTTTATCTTATTTAGCGGGTGGTTGTATGGGGTGGTGAAGGGGCTGAGGAAGACTCAAAAAATCAAGTGGTGGGGCTAAGGGGGCTGGTCGGGGGCTAACCAATGATTTAACCTGATAAAAATTACGTAAAAAAAGTTGGAATATTGCTTTGTTTAGAAGGAGGCTAAAGGTGGACTGGGGTGATGGGGCGAGGAGAGGTTGGTTGTGTAGAATAACCCTTCAAAGTCACTACATAATAAAGAAATGTGTGTGTGTGTGTGTGTGTGTGTGTGTGTGTGTGTGTGTGTGTGCATGTGCGAGCGTGCGTGTGGTTGTGGGTGTGTTTTTTCATAGTACATAGTGATTTTGGAGAGTCATTTCACACAACCCCCTTTTACCCTTTCGGGGACACTTTTAATCATTCCTCCTAAATGAGATAGGAACTTAGCATTATATTTTTTTAACCTTATAAATAACAACGAATAAACTTTTTAAAAAAATTTTAACCGTGGGCCTTGCTTGTAGCCCTATTTAACACGAAAAAATAGAAATCATATCTATTGAAATATGTCGAATTACGCGCATCGTCATAAAATCATACAAGAATAATAATTTTATTGATTTAATACATTTATTTATTATTAACAAACTTGATTGATAAAGTATGTAACTGATTAAAAAACTGGGTGTTTTGCGCGTGGAGTGTGCATGGGGCGAAACCCCACTATCGTATATGTTTATATCTTATATATAGGTAAGACCAAATTAAGTCTCCAACCGAACCTCCCTTTGCCTCTCTCACCCTCTTTCCTGCCCACTCTTAAATATTTGTAATATCTTTTAACCCACCTTTAAATTACGATAAATATCTCATTATTTATCTCAATTAATACAAACTACCTTACAAAAAATATACTTTTTTTATCAGACCCCTCTTGCCCCTTCCCAACCCCCTTCATAATGTTGCGGCTCCCCTACGGTCCCCTCCCAGACTATAATCCCCACCAGAATTAAATTTTATCTAACAAATCTGATATTTATATTCAGTTGTATTTTTTTATTTTCATACATATTTAATTTTCATACTCAATAAGTTACAGTAAATGTGATAATGACAAGCATATATTGAAAATAGTAATACAAATATTTTAGTTTGTAAATCAATGATAGTACATATCAGATCAGACCATATGGTCCATCCTACTGGTTACTATTTACAGGACACACCGATTGTCTAAAACACACCGAAGCTATTATCAAGTTTAGTGAAATAATACTTTGGGCATTTTTGAGAAAGTCGTGTGCCCTGAGTAAGAAAAACAGGGTTCGCACCAGGTTCGCACCAACCATGGCAAGCACAAGGAGTCTCTTGGGCCCTGATTCGCAGATCTCTCGAGCCTGGTGCTTACCCTGGAGACATGCGCCACCAGGTACGAAAACTACTATTTCCTAAAAAATTAGATACGTAAATATTCCAGAATATTAGTGTTTCAATTTGATAGCAATAACTTGGGTTGGATGAAAAATAGTTGGATGTTATATTAGGCAGTCTATCACCCACCTTTTTTTAACTTCGGTTTCCTTGAAAAAAATTTATGTTATATTCTTAAATGGAACACCGTATAGTGTGTTGACATGTAATGTAAAACGTTTTCAGTTAAAAATTTTACTTTAATTTCTGACACTTCTCAGAACAAAAATCTTCTTACTAAAAAGATATTTGTGCGGAAGGGATACAGTTTGATTGGTCAAGTAAAAAGCTGTAAGAAGTAAAAAAAGTATAATTATGCTAGAAAGTACCGTGCATTCCTTTAACCGTAAAACAATCGTTGGCCCTAAAAGGCCGTTGATTTGCAGTTTCTCCCATGTAATCTATGAACAGGGCTATTTTTTAAGCTGTAAACATTAAAAACTCACAAAAAATATGTGATTCAAAAAAAAATTTTTTTCTATTATCTTACAACTTGATTACCACAGCAACAGAGTCTTGAAGCTTAATCTCTACATTTTTTATCACTACACAAATCCAAATACATAGCCATATCCAAATATTCTACCCATTTAAAAATCTGAAAGATTCAAAGGATGACTGTGAGGGTTATGGTGGAAAGCTTATCTCTTACTAAATGAATTCTCCATTTATCAATTTTTAAGCTGCTTTAATCTCGATAAATTTTCAGCGTCATTTTCTTGACGCCTAAAACTGTACTCATTAGATGCATTTAAAGTTTTCCTTCCAATTCGACTAATTGCAACTTTTAGCATAGTTAAGGCTTTTGTGAGCCCTAAAAGCTATTTTTTTTCAATTTTGTTAGTTTGTCATATATTTGTTGGTAAGGCAGTTCGACGTCTGATGACCCTGAAAAGGACTGGTGAGCTTCTCAAGTAAACTCTTTCTTGACTGACAATTCCAGCAAACGTGATAGCCTCTAAACCTCAGAGTGATCTTTTCTGGCCTGTTATTGTAACACCACATTGATCGGAAGGAAAACTATAACGTTGAAAGCTTTGGAGCTAGTTGTAGAGCTCTTTCCCAACGGCTCCTGGTATAATGTCAAAGACGTTGGTGTCCAAAGCACCTTCTTTATTTGCAGACTTCGTTGTTTTGGTGATCTAAGGTGGGGAGATTCGTTCGTGATGCTTGTCTGTTGAAGACTGTCCCGTTGGCTCAAATTTATTTTTCCTTTATAGCTGTTAGGTTCTCTTAACAACGACCTTGAAGTGGATCGGTGATTCCCGGTTGAATGCTTAGAGCGAGAGGGTAATATAGGGTCGTCGGTCACTGGAGTTCCCAGCCTCGTGACAAACAACTCCGCTCGTGACGTCTGCCAGTGAATGACTGACTTGGTTTAATAGTGGCCGGCTTTACATAGTCTTTTAGTCGACAAGTCGTTTCCGAAAATGGTAGTAAAAATGTATATGTTGGTAAGGTAGTTTAAACTTAGTCGGCCCTTAAAAGGACCGATGAGATTGATGGTTAAGGGCATTCTGTATATCATCTAAAATTTCTACTTTACCGACTTCTAATAATAAGAGATTATTGTTGATAACTAATTATATAACTATTTAAACCCAAAATGAGGAGAAGAGTCCCCAAGCTGATACTTTGAAGAATCAATCAAGCCTAAATTCAATACAATTTGTTGCGAACTAAGAGAGAAAAGTTACATTTCAAATTGTGTACACTGACCCACTCTTTTATGATCACGAAATGTAACTTTTCTCTCTCAGTTCGCAACAAATTGTATTGAATTTAGGCTTGATTGATTCTTCAAAATACCAGCTTGGGGGCTCTTCTTATGATTTTGGGTTTAAATAGTTAAATATTAAGTTATTAACTATAATTTCTTATTACTGGTAAGTCGGTAAGGTAAAAATTTTCGATGATATACTGAATGCCCTTAAGTAGGAAACATAAGTACTTGGAATGGCCCTGAAAAGTGACACTGGTGAAATTTCCAATCATTCCTTATTATTCTTCTTGATGATGGAGAGCCAGCTATGGGTAGCTTGACTTTTATCCTTGAAGCCTCTGTGTACGGATACTGTACTGAAAGGAGGTACGCTGCTGACCAAAGAATATCTTGTCTTCAGGTCGTTTTCCGGATAACTAACCGCTCATTGTTAGTCGGAAAAGTGAGCCTTTTCTGTTAGTATGCCTATTAAAGTGCAAAGCTTGCTTATTTTTGCAAAACTTTGAGCTCATTTATCCCTATTATTATTATTAACTTTTTTAAGAAAAAACTATGCGAAAACAATCTCGGAATCTTCAAGAATCAGTGTGAAAAATGACAGCAAAATTGGTTTAGTAGTTTTTGTGGTTAGCGATTACAACGGTTCTAGCGATTTTGCTTTATATATTAGTAAGATTTTTCTTTTTCGAAAAGAATATAAGAAAATCTTTCTACCTCATTGGTTTTTGGAATAATAAAGTTGCAAGTTTAAGATTTTACCATAGGTTACAATGGAACTTATTGGATCCAGGCAAAAAAAGCTGCTTTAGTAACTAAGAAAATTGTGAGAAATACACCGAATAAAAGATTTATAATTCGTACTATTTCATACAATCATACAAATGTTGGCTCACCAGTATAAACAGAAAGTAGTGAATCATTTTACAATGGTCATGTAACTTGTCTGCTGCATACGTGAATGTTTTTAAATATTTGGCAACAGATCAGCCACGTATATGTAGCCATATGTGAGTGTGTGTATAGCAAATGTATGACGAGTATGACGAGCTCTTTGACACTGTTGCCATATTTCAGCAAAACGTAATATTAATTTTTTTTTTTACTTTTAAGCGTTGTGCGAAGTTTAAACGCACTAACTGATGATGTATTTTAGATAGTCCTGTAGATGACAGACTACCTTAAAAGAAGGGTAACTAAATATAGTGTCACCTAAGGACTCTGAGCGTTTTTTTTTAAATTAATTTTTAATCGGGTGAGTGGAGCTAAATCTTTCGAAAGTTTGAAAATAGTTGAAAACATATATTACTGTACGTTTAGAGATACTGCTATTTCTTTAGGTTTTGTTACACACGACTCTCAAGTATATAAAATATTTAAAGAAGCTTGTAACGTTATGCTGCCATATTAACTGAGAAAACTTTTCGCATGGTTTTGAATATTGGAAGACGTTTGTGGTAAGTCTATTTGGGGATCATTCTAAAAATTTTGTATCGAAGATTTGAAAGACGATAAGCAAAATAATGTTATATTTAGTTTAAACGAAATCTTCAAATCTAAAGAAAAATAATATGAAGATTATAGATTACCAGAACCAAATGAAATAGCAAAATCTTAAAATATTGAGGATAAAATAAAACTGTAATTAATTTTTTAAAAAATTTTAAGAATTTATTTTTTTAACTGAACAGTGATGAAAAAAAAAATTCAGTGAAATTATTAACAGTGATACAAAACCATATTTAATTAATGGTCCATGGACCTGCAGGAGGTTCTGGAAAAATATTTGTATAGAAAACATTAATTTTTAATTTTTTGTTAAAAAAGAAAAAGGTTATATCTATGGCTTGGACAAGAATTGCTTTAATTTTATTATCTTAAGGACTGACAATTCATAGAACATTTTGATTACCATTAGATTTGGATTACATTGAAAGTTCTTTTTTAGAATACGAAACTGATTAAAAAAATAACGAGAAGTAAATGTAGTTATTTGGACGAAGCTTCAATCATCCCTAAAAAAGCTTTGGAAATACTAGATAAAACTTTAAAAAATTTGTGTGATCATAATATTCGATTGGGTAAAAATTGTTTATTTTAGCAGGTGTTTTTAGACAAATACTTCCAGTGATAAAACATGGATGTAAAAGTTCTATAATGAGTAAAACTATAACGTATGCATTCCTGTGGAAATACTTAAAAATTATAAAATTGAAAAATAATATGCGGTGTATAGGTTAAAAATTTTAATAACTGTCAATGGACATTGTAAATGGAACCATAAAGTCTTTTCAAATTCCACAGGAATGAAAAACTGATGATATTTGTACACAAATTTATGGCGATGGTATAAATAGCTGCCTAATCAAAGTAATTCTAACAACTCATAACGAACTTTTGTATAACAGCATAGATTATGTATAATATAAAGGTAGTGATCACACTGATGAAAACACAAACATAAACTTTCCTATAGAAAGACTAAATAATATACATGAAGGATTACCGCCGTATGTTTGAAATTAAGAAGTAGATGGTATTATTATGTCTATAAGAAACTTGAGTATACTTATTCAATGGATCGTGCAATGACACTAGACTGCGTGTGAAAAAATTGTTTAAATATAATTAAGAGGCAGAAATAGTAACTAGTGAAAAATCTGGTGATAAAGTTTTCATTCCAAGAATCACGTTAAATACCGGTAATAATTCACCTTTACTGTCTATTATGTACAGAAAACAGGTTCCATTAGTTCTAGCTTTTTCCATGACAATCAATAAATCGGAAGGTCAAAGTTTTAATAAGTTAGAAATTTTGCTACAAAAGACCTTCATTTTCTCATGGTCAACTGTATGAATTGGTATCAAGATGTTTAAATCCTGAAAATATATTTATACAAAATGACCAAGCAAACATTAAAAACACTGTTTGGCAAGAAATTTTTGATCGTTAACAATTTTATTATTTTTTTGTAAAAGTTTCTTCTTTATAATTTTTTTTTTCTTCTCTAAAAAATTAAGTTTTTCAATGATTTGAAATGCATTTTAGAAATTGGACTTTTAACAAGTAAAAGCATTAAAAAAACTTATATATTAAGACACTGTATTTTAAAATTCTTGCATTGTAAAAAATATAAATTCTTACATTACAAAATTTTTCATGCATATTATAATTTTAATCTTTATCTTGAAAATCTTGAATTTTGATGAGAAATCAATTTCACAAAACTAAAGAACAAGAAAGTCTTTAATTTCGAACTAGAAATTTCATGACAACAAAAATCGTCGTATACTTTGAAACGCCAATTTTATAATCATAAATATTTATAATTTTATTTCATGTGCCGAATACCATATTACTGCTATGTAATAATAATATTGCATATTGATTAAAGAATATTTCAATTCCTATTCTTATACAGATATGTACATTTTAGTTTTACAAAAAAGCCTTTGTAGTAAAATTTCTAACTCTGAATACTTTGATTTCTAGAATATGTTGTACATATGTTCATGTAATAAAGTATTGTCATACGAAACTATATGTTATACGTACATTTCAAATAAATTGAAAAAATAGAAACATCAAAAAAAGTGGAACAAACTGAATATTACTTGTTAGAACTTGATTATGTAACTGACAAGTTCATAATTTTGTAGATATGTGGTTACTAGCTATATATATATACATATGTATATAAATGTACGTATATATGGGTGATTCTGCCGTAACTTGCTCAGATCGACTTGGAACATTTTTTAAGAAGAAGTTAGTTAAAAAAAATTTTTTTCATGGTATTTCTACTCTACACTACATCAATAACAAATATCGAAAGCGATGCAACTACCAAATTTGCTGGTTAAAAGTTATACAAAATTTTATAAAAGTCAGTTTTCATCGATTTTTAAATAATTCTATCTCTTTCTAACACACGTAGCTAAGCTCCTTCAACAGTTAGAGTGTTTTTACTGGGCTAAAATAAAAGCTGAGATCAAGACTTATTGGTTAAAAAAAAGTTTGGTTTGTTTTCGTGCTTTTATTCGAAAGTTACAGCTGTTTTAATTAGAGCGTTGATATCGCTAATAATTTGATTTTGGCTGAAATTCAGTATTTTTCATAAAATCACTGTAACTTTTCATTCGGGGCATAAAATTCAAAGATTTTTGTTTTAATCATTAGGGCTATATTTTTGCTTTCATTTAAGCCCAGATAAAGCCACCTGATAAAGTGCACCACTTGGCTACCAACGTTGGAAGTAGCACCACCGTTTTTGCATTTATGTAGCGAAAAGAGGCCAATTGGACGAAACTCCGAGACACGTGTCTCATCTTTCAGCCCAACAGTGATGAAAAAAAAGTTTGGCTAGGATTGATTGCTCTAAAACGAAAAAAACGGCACTTTGAGGTGAAGTAGGGTCGGAATGGAAAAGTTTGGAATGTAATTTTCAATGTTTGTAGTGCTCGTACGACTCATGGACGTATTACAATGACTTGTCCACCCATGCTTTATTTACTAGCCTCAAATGCAATAAGAAACTGTAGTTTGCGTACCTGCATACGTACATTGAGTGGTGGTTCTATGGGGGGTCGGAACGGAATGAAATGTTTGTACGCGCGAAATACGCAAAAAGAAGAGCTTGGCTACTCGAAAGGTAACAACTTCAGGTACTACTGTCGTAAAGATTTATTCATTTTAGTCCTGTACTTAAAAAAGTGACCATTTGTTAGCATTTCCAGTCCAGAAAGTTACTCGTTTGAATTGATTTTTGTTGAAACCACGATTATGGGGCAAGTATGCGGACAAAATGTATACAGTCGAAACTCACTCGTTTTTGTCGATTTTTGGTAAGACTAGGGTACAAATCTAATCATTAATAGCTAGAGTATGCAATGCTTTTACGCCCAAGTAGTAGATAAGCCTTATTTTATACCGGTGAAAGTTCTTATAAGTGAAATTGAGTTGTGGAAATGGGTCAGAATGGAAAATTCGACTCTAAATAATCGATTATTTCAATGAAGAAATTAATACATCGGTATCAGACAAAATGTCAAGTGAAGTTGACAACATTTAATACAATTTAACTTTCTTAAAATTTTGGATTTCATTACGGCACGTGAGTATGAGTACCGGACACGATCTGAGTAAGTTACAGCAGAATTACCCGAATAAACGTATAAATATATTTCTATATACTAGTGGGCCTGACGCCCCCCTGCGCGCTATGGGCGCCAACCCCCCACTAACAGATCGAGTAGACAAAATAACGACATTACTCGTGTATTTATTAATGCAGGCTGATTATTAATTCATAACAGCAGAATACATGACTCACAAAGGAGTTCATAAAACATATGATAACATGAATATTAATTTTCCAATAGAATTTTTAAATAATATCAGAGGTCTTCCACCACACGAATTAAAATTAATAATAAATGCTAAAATAGTGTTAATAAGAACTTTAAGTAAATCAGACGGTCTCTTTAGAGGCACAAGATTAAAAATAACAAAATTATTTAAGTATAATAGAGAAGCAGAAATAGTAACGGATAAAGAGAAAAGAAAGCATAGTTTATATTCCTAGAGTAACATTAAATACTAGCACCTCATGATCATTACCTTTTGTCTTTTATAGAAACCAGTTTCTCTTCGCACAAATCACAAGAACAAAGTTTTGATTCCTAAGGATTGTATATTATAAAACCTTTATTCTCTTACTGACAATTATACGTTGCTTTATTAAGATGTAAGAATCTAAAAAGAATTTTTATTCAAATTGAATCCGAGTATAAATCAGAAATTAAAAATATTGTTTAGCAAGAAATTTTTCAGTAATTCAAAAGTATGTAACTTTAAAGATCGTCAAATTTGAACAGACGTATGTTAGCTCATAAAAACCATGAAAAACAAATATGTAAAAAATGTGGAAAGGGTTTTAAAAGAACAGATAGGTTAAAATGACACATGAAATGTTACAATATTAAGCTAACAGAATGAATAATTGTTTTAAAAGTTTAATTGTGTTTGTCTATTTAATTATACCTCCTCCTAAATTCTGTCTTTTTGTTAGTAAAGTTCTCAGGTAATCAAGAATTTTATATTTTGGTAAAGTAAACATGGACCAGACAGAGATTTGAAATGTAAAATATCAAACAAGTTTAACAAATAATGGTACTTCAGAGACATATAGTGAGTAAGGGAAAGCAAATAGACAGAGAGAGACCTATGATCAGTGACTTAAAAAACCCTAAAAACGAGGTATGACTTGGGTACATAATTACGTATATTTTTTAACACTTATGATGGTTAAACATTCTATAAATAAGTATTTTTTTGGGGGGGGGTAGAAAAAAAGCATGGTGGAGCTGAGGGAGAGTGGGTGGGAGCTACCTTAATACAATTCAATTTAAAATGACGTAAAAACAAGCAAATAACTACGTAAATCGTGAAGGAGCTGAGGGGGAACGGGGGAAGCTAAGACTAACTTTCGTCAATACAACTATATAATATACTAGTGGGGCTCCGCCCCCCGCGCGCTCCGCGCGCCAACCCCCCCCCCCCACCATTGTTCTGTTATAAGTCTAGTTTTTTTAACAAGCTTTGCATTAATATTTCATAAAGCCTTGAGAAATGATAAAAATAATTATTAGTATGAAAAAAATATGTTAAAGGATATTTAACAGAATTTAGAAGACTACGGCATATTTCAAAGATACTTGGAATTTTAAATAAAAGTGGGGAACTTAAATGGAAAGAAAGATGTGCCCTTAACTTTTTTTCTGGTGAGCTTTATTATTCCTTCGAGTGGCCCCCTTTTTTAAATGAGCTGTCTATCCTGTAAGTGTCAATAAATATTTCTAAGACCTCGTTCTTAACTCTTAGAACTATTTCTGCCCCTGCGCGCTCTGCGCACCAACCCCCGTAATTGCAAATATAGATTTACAAAGTATAGAAAAAAAAACGAATCATATTATTTGTCATTTAAAATTGATATATGTAATAAATGTATATTGATCATAATCAATTACATAAATTTTTCAAAATCATTTTCTATTTTCCCTGGCTGATGCCTAATTTGTGTGTATTTGAAACGACAACATATTAAAAGATTTTAAATATCGTTAAAAATTAAGAACTTACGATATTGTTAGAATCACAAATTGATTTTGTTTTAACAGTTGATTTAGTTGATTGTTATTTTTCTTTTAATTTTTTATAACTATAATTTTGGCTCAATGGTATTTTTTTCTTAATTTACTTTTACTTCGTCAAATTCGCTTTAAAAAGTTACAAAATGTCTAAACAAAAATGTGACTGTGAATAAGCCTCCAAAATTAAAGCGAAAAAAAATTCTTCCTTTTACATCTACATAAATTTTGAAGTCTAAATTTAAAGTTTGAGATAGATCTGTGTAAGAAAATCATTACTATTACTACTATTTTTCAAGAAATAATAAAATTTGAAAAAAAAATTTTTTCATCGATGGTCCTGGTGGATCTGAAAACACTTTTCTATACAAAACATTAATACATCATTTCATACAAATTGATACAAAAATTCTTACAATGGCTTGGACAGGTATTGCTTCTATTCTGCTTCCAAAGGAAATGGCCACTAACAGAACTTTCAGACTTCCTTTAGACTTAAGCACCATAGAAAGTGCGTTCTTCCAGTTTAAGCCAAATAAACAAAAATAACGTAATGAAGAAGTAACTATTTGAGATAAAGCTTCTATGATACCAAAAAAAGCGTTAGAAATTGTTGATAGGACTTCAAAAGATTTATCTAGTAGTAATTAACCTTTTGGAAATAAAATAATAATTTTAGGTGGAGACTTTTGTCTAATTCTCCCAGTGGTAAAAAACGGAAGCAAAATTACTATTGTTCAAGAAACCATAAAATTTTTTAATTTTTGGCCTTTGTTTAATATTTTTTATTTAAAAAAAAATATACGTTTGATTGATAAAAAATTTTCTTCATTGCTACTCGATATAGGGCAAGGCAAAATTAAAACTTTTAGAATTCCTCAGACATGGAAAACAAATGATATATGTTCTAAAATTTTTTATAACGATATCGATTCTTTTATAAGTAAAGCTATATTAACATCTCACAATGAATACACACATTTTTTAACAAATTTTTAAATAATATGGTAGGAACATAAGTAACGTGATGAAGTATTAATAAAGCAACTCACAAAGGAGTTAATAAATCAGACGATAATATTTATATCTATTTTCCTACAGAATATTTGAATAGTATTGAAGAAGGTCTTCCTCCACACGAATTTAATTTAAAAATTAACGCTATCTTTATGTTAAGACAAAACTTAAACGTATCTGAAGGACTTTGCAATGGTACAAGATTAAGAATTACAAAATTATTTAAATACAATATCGGAGCTATAATAATCACAGGTGAAAAAAAAAGAAATATAGTCTTTATTCCAAGAATAACACTAAATACAAAAAATTCTTCTTCGCTACCATTTATATTATGCAGAAAACAATTTCCATTAAGTTTAGCTTTTTCTATAACTATTAATAAATCTCAAGGTCAAAGTTTTGATCCCTTAGGATTATACCTTAGAAAACCATTATTTTTTCATGAGCAATTATATGCTGCATTGTCTAGATGTAGAAACCCAAAAAAAGTTTTTATCCAAATTGAATCAGAAAATAAATTTACAATTGAAAATATTGTTTAGAATTAAATTTTAGAGTAACAGAAAAACTGTTTAATAGTTCATTACTATTTTTATACTTTCTTGCAAATTTTTTTCTTTCATCAAAAAAGCAAATTTCAGTACTGTCTAGAACCCAAATCATAAACAATCCGACATATGTAACATGTTTTCAGATACACCATCAAGAATGCAAAATTTTATTAGTGTGACAAATGTAACTCGAAATTTTCAAATCAAGAGTGTCTATCATCGCACGAAAAAATTCACCAAAATAAAATTTTTTGTACATGATCTATGTAGCATTATAATATTAGAGAAGAAAAACTATTTGCGTCACACAAAGAAATGCCTAATCATTGAGAAAAACTTCAAGTGTATTAAATGCGGGAAATGTTTCAAAAGAAATTATCACTTACAGAGACAACTGAAAAGTTATGAAAAAAACGTTCAAAAAAATATTTGTCAAAATTGTGGGAAAGGTTATGTAAGAGCAGAGCATCTAAAAAGACATTTTAAAGTATGTAATCAAAATAAATATCGTAAGTTAGTTAATTGTAACAAAGTTTTTTGTTCTGATAAAATAAAATTACATGTCAAAATAAGACTATTTGTAACAGTTATATACAAGGCTTTACAAATTTATTCATATTATACATGGTGGAGCTGGAGGGGAGTGGAGGTGTGGCGGGGGGGATAAAAACCTTGCTCTAACTCTTACGACTATATAATATAGGAAGATTTATGTTTACGAAGGGATGACTTATGCGGATAATCACATGTATATAAGGGTTATTATGAGGATAAAAGCGGAATTATGCGGACGTCTGCATAATTCTACCATGTTATTGATTATATGTTAGAAGCACGTGAAGTTCGCATAAGTCGCTGTTTATAAACACACACGCACGCACAGACACACATGTATATATATTCTAGTAGGGCTTTGCCCCCTTTATGTTTGCGCACCACCCCCCCTGACATAACATAGCCTGAATTGTATTTAAATGGTTAATTTAATCTAATTTTAATAATTGTTACTACATGTTTAAGATTTAACTTTCTTCGAGTAACCTCAACAAAAAATGATTACAAAAACCATTTTTAATATTAAATTATGATATCTTTGATGTATAATGCCTCGAACAATGAAAAGTACCAATCATTATTTCTAACGTTATTTGAGACAAGAAAATCTGAGTTATCTTCTTCTTCGTCTAAAATGTCTGTTAACTGAAAAATAAACAACTTTTTGAAAATTTATAATTTGTAAAGATAAAAAAAACCATTCGACTCAAAAACGTTTCGAAATGCTAGAGTCAGTAGTATATTACTTTTTGGACGTCCTCGAGGCAGCGCACTCATATTAGTGAGGTCCGTCACCATATTTGGCTACCTGCTGGAGATGCGCGTTTAAAATTTTGTAGTCAATGTGTATGGACTGCAGACATAAAGATGTACGTGCATGTACAATTATATGTTTATAAAACGTAACCTTATGTGGTGGAAAAGGTGTCATGACTCTCCTAGAAAGTCACTAATTATATCTACTTACAGCGCACCATGTGTTGTCCAACAATTAAACTCTAAACTTACGTACTCTAAGACATACCAGTCAACGTTCCTAAGGTACCGTACGCATATATACCTGCAGCGCCCCTGTGATGCTTAAGAACTAAACTTGGATACTCTAGGACATGTCAGTTTATGTCCTTGAGGCAGCGTACGCAGTGCCGTCCTTAGATATAGGCACTATAAGCTATAGCCTAGGGCCCCCCGCTGTTTGGGGCTCCAGACCGATGACTCTAAAAAGATTTATTTCAATCGTAAAATAATTTTAAATAGTTATAAAAAATTTTTTTATTTATAAAAAGTTTTTTTTTGTGAGAAAAATCTTTAAAAATTTCTTGAATATTCGTTAATTCTAATACATTAAATTCTATAAACATTAATGATAAACTATTAATTCGTTGCTCTGTCATTGTACTGCAAAAGTGAATTATTATAAAATTTAATGCTGAAAATGAGCGTTCTCCACTAAAATTAGTACTGTCATGCACACAAAAATGCGAAAGCAATTTTCAAGATTAGGATATGAAGATATTGGATGGTTATTTTTTATAATTTTTTACATATCTAAAATAGAGATCCCTTTTTCAAATTTTACTGCATTTAAATAATATCTAAATTGTAAGCATTCTTAAATTAGTGCAGTTTCAGATAGATCCGCATCATATTTTGCCGAAAATCTTGTACAGTTTTGAATTAATAACTCATCACTCATCTTTGTTAATAAACTTAGAAAGCTAAGGTTTTCATAAATCAAATCATAAGCTTTTTTTCAACGTTTGATATTTGTGCAAAGAGAATTAATAATTGGAATAAAAATATTAACTCTTGAATTATCTTTGGAATTAAACTGAATATCATCGCTTGGACCTTCGAATCGTGTTACTTTAATGCTGCTTTTTTTAACTCTCCCTGTTTTTTCAGGTACTTCGGAAACTTCCGCTAAATTTTTAGTTCAATTAAGATAAAAATCAAATTTATCTCTCAAAGTTTGTAAATACCTCTCTAAAGAGTCAAGCAATTTGACAACCACACTAAAATCAATTTTTTCGTTCTGCAACGTTATGTTAGTCGAGTTAACTGCGGATAAAATGATAACTATACAATAATAAGTAATATATAGTCAAATTTGTTAGGTTTCTTATGAATTAATAGCACTTAACATCGTGCGTCTCCTGATTGCATGTCATACTGTGAAATAGCACCACTACGAGCTGACCAACGTGTATGAGATAAATATTTTTATATTTTTGCATTTTCACCGAAAGCAGACAATGATTTCTTCAACCTTTTGGTAGAGGCAGAAAAAAATAGTATACACTTTTCGTACAAGGTTGAAAAACGAAGTAACTTCAAGAGAACATTACGCTGCGTTGACATCCACTAAATTTAGTGAATGGCCTGCATAAGGTATGAACTCGGCATACTTATTTTTACTTTTTAGTCTCACTTAAAGACCTGTACATCGACTGGACATATTGGATGTGTTGTCATACGATTGTCCTCGGCAGTCACGTACTGGTACAGAGTTGTCACTTGAAAATTCAATAACAACGTAAGCTAAATATTCAGATCCATAATCTGCAATTGGTATGAATGCTAAAAATCGCTTTTTTGGACTTTCATTTATGATGTAGCGAATAGTAAATGTCAACTGAACGACATATGTCATACGTCTGGCGTTGAATCAATACAAATTAAAAAATATTTGGCCTTTTTGGCCTTTGGGTTCGACTGACAAGATAAAGCGATCGTGCGATGGCACGATCTCCGGTTTAACTCGGCTCAGCTCGGCTCTCTGTCTCTTTCTCCGCGCGCTTACTGCCACCTCTTTTTCGTTTGTAAAGTGTATTCCTGTATACATATACAGCTGTATAGAAGAGTATATAATAATTAAATATCATGTATGTATTGTACATATAGCATATACATACTTACGCATATACAATATATATTATATATTATACGTGTGTAAAAAAAAATTTTTTAATTTTACTAACCCCGAGAATCGAACCTGATTTTCATAGATTGGTAATCGGGGAGCTAATTGATTGTGCTACGCAGCATGCTTATCTGATCTGTGTTCTAATTACGTACGGATACCAACCGAGAAACTTCTAAATTAGAAAATTGATCTATAATAAGGCGTTTTTTATATTATATATATGAGCCTGCGTATTTCAATAGAAATAGTAACAATTATTCTTGAGTGGTCTAATAATGTGTTTTAAAGTTTGTTTTGCTTATATCTTTTAATGGTTTCATATACAGAAAAAATAAAAATACCAGCGTGTAGGGCCAAAAATTTTCTATCAATAAGCACTTTAAATTTTGTTTCGACTAGCACAAAATGCTTAGAAAAAAAATGAAAAAGGCATTTTAGCAGTACCTGTAGAAGTATTAAGTGAGATTGAGAGAGCCATTGATCGTCTGCTGTCGCACTTGCTCTCTCTCTCTCTCTCTCTCTCTCTCTCTCTCTCTCTCTCGGTAAGCTAAGCAACGGTTGGCTGATTTTTTGCTCCGTGATTCTGGTCTCCGTACTGCCGCTTTGTGCCTTCGGGCGTGTTTGTTCCAGGTCGGTTGCATGCCTCCTTACTGCAACTCCTGTTGAGAGTGTTATCTTCGGGAGAATTTGCAGATAACTGTCCGCTGGATGACGATTCGTTGTTCTAACCTCCAAACCGTCTGAGACAAACTACGCTCCACTGACTGCAACATGGCTTCTGATGCTGAGGATGAACTCTTTGAGAACCCACTTGAAATTTCTTTGTTGTCGGCTAAAGATTTTCGTGAGCTTCGTACCAAAATGACCTCCATCCGTGATGTTCTGCTATCCCAGCTGTCCACAGAGCGAGAGACACCAAGGAAAAAAGAATTGCGTGACGCGATAAATGGCTTCTCTGACATTTTTAGTACACTTGAAAGTGCCTATCTTAACAAGCTAGCTATCGACAATGTTACAAACTCTTGTTCTAGAGTACTCAAGGTTGCGTGCTCGAGGGTAAATGAAGCAGTCTCTGCTCTCAATGATGCTTCCAAAACTACGATACCAATCAAGACTGGAGCTACCTATGCTGATAAAGTGGCTATGCCTGGAGCTAATCATCGTGTGCTATTGCACAAAAATAAGCCTATTCCGATCTCCCAGTCGAAAAGGGTCATTCTTGGGCCTCGTCCAGATGCTGCAAATAGATTTGGTTCTTCGCAAGAGACAAAAAAAGCTATTCTAAATGCTGTTAAGCCTGTTGACATGTGTCTAAAGGTTAATCGATTTACTTTTTTGCCAGGCAGTTCAGTAGCTGTTGAGGGTGAAGCCCTTGAGTCATTAAGTAACTGCAACGAACTTAAGATGATAGGCCTCGAAGTCAAGGAAGATGTCAAGCTTGACCCTCGGATCATCATTCATGATGTTCCAGTCGATTATACGAAAGAAGAGCTTTGTGAATATATTATAAAGCAAAATCTTCCAACCTGTGCTCCAGATGAGCTTAAAATACTCTACATGTATCCAGCTCGTGACAAGAGGCTCCGATCTTGTATCGTTCAGCTCAAACCTAAGCACAGAGCGCAATTGTTTTCTACGGGTCGCATCTTCATTGGATGGAACTCATGCAGGTTTGCTGACCACATTTCTCTCCTCCAATGCTACAGGTGTTTGAAGTTTGGTCATATAGCAGCCAACTGTAAGGGTAGTGTTTGCTGTTCTTATTGTGCTGGAAGTCATGAGTCTAAGGTTTGTGAAACAAAAGAAACGTTATGCTGTATCAATTGTCGTGAAGCTAAATCTCCCAGCTCGGCTCATAATGCTACTGACAGGTCGAAGTGTGTGGTTTTAAGGAAAAAGATTGAGCGCAAAGTCTCGTTAACCAATTATAATGATTAATTTCACAATTGGCCATATAAATGCGCAATCTTTACTAAGACATTTCGGCGATGTGCACGAATTAATTTCTATTCATAAACCACACATTTTTGGAATCAGTGAGACTTTTCTCAAGCCCGACAAACCCTCTACTTTGGTTAACATACAGGACTACTCGTTCTTCCGCTGTGATAGGCTACCTGCAACTAAAGGAGGTGGCGGAGTTGCCCTGTATGTGCATAATTCCCTAAGAAGTAAGCTTGTGAGCTGTTCAGTTCAGGGTGAAGCTTATTCGAAGAAACCTGAATTTTTACTAGTTGAGATCCAGACTGCTTCGGCAAAATTTCTCTGCGCCACTGTTTACAATTCCCCGAAGGCTGGCTTTTGGTCTGAGGTTGAAGAAGCAATCATGAATTGCAACTCATCTTTTGACCATCTTATTTTAATGGGTGATTTAAATCTTGACTGGCATGCCAAGTCTACAAGCGTGACTATTTTCAAGGAGTCTCTTCAAGTACTAGGACTCCACCCTGTTCCTTATGGTCCCACTCACCATACTGAAAATTCCAGCTCAACCATTGATTATATGTGCTTATCTGAGCAAGTAGACATCGAAAGCTTCTTTCAGTTTGAGGTATTTTCTATCTCTAAGCATGATGCCATCTTCGTCAAACTGAAACAGGTTGTACCTTCTGCTGGTGCTTTAGTTATTACTCGCCGTAATTTCAAGTCTTTTAATCGTGATGAGTTTCGAGAAGACTTAGTTGCTGCTTTAAAAAATATTAACCCTGATGGATGCCCAGAGCACAAAGTGGCTGCTCTGACTTTAGCACTTACTAGCCTCTATGATAAGCATGCACCCTATGAAACAGTTACAAGGAAACGCAGACCATTACCCTGGATAACTCCACATATCAAATCTGTCATCAGGGATCGTAACAGAGCTTGGAGAGACTATAAACGCTCACCCTCGAACGTCACCCAGGTAGCATATAAACAGATCCGAAATAGAGCCCAAATTGAGATGAGAAACGCTCGACATGCATACTACTATGACTGCATCTGCAGGTGCAAGTGTACCTCCCAACAGTGGAAAGTGATCAACGACCTAGGCCTCACAAAAAAATCTGATACTCCTAAGGTGAACATCCCGTTTGACTTGGATGTTGCAAATCGTCACTTTGTTGGTACAACCAGCGTCACTCCTCTGTTCGACGTACGTCGTGGTATTTTTCCAAGAATTGATCCGGATCAAAGGTTTTACTTTCGCCATGTGACTTTTGACGATGTACGTATGGCTATCTTGTCAGCACGTTCCAATGCCATGGGTTTTGATGGGATACCTCTCTGCTATTTTAATAGTCACGTTGATCTCCTGGCAACAACACTAATGTGTATATTTGATGCTTCTTTCCAATCCAGTACGTTTCCGGAGGCCTGGAAAATTGCTCTTGTTCGGCCTATACCTAAGAAATCTGGTGCCAAGGACTTAAAAGATTTCCGACCTATAAGTATCCAGCCAGCTTTAAGTAAAATCTTTGAATTTATAGCCTATAAACAACTCATCGAATATATTAATTCTCGCGACTTACTATGTACTAATCAATCTGGGTTTCGTGCTGGCCATAGCACACAGTCTGCTCTCACTAAAATAGTTGACGATATTCGGGAATTCTCTGACAATCATGAAATTACGTTACTGGTCTCTATTGATATGTCACGCGCCTTTGACGCTGTAAACATCAACTTACTCTGTAAAAAGCTTGTATCTTTCGGACTGTCGGACTCGGCTTGCAACTGGATAAAATCCTACCTAACTGGTAGGTCCCAGATCGTAATTGACTCTGAAGGACGTGCTTCAAAACCGTCTGTAAGAGTAAGTGGAGTCCCGCAAGGCTCAATATTAGGGCCGTTGCTCTTTTCATTATTTATAAATGATCTCCCAGATGTCTGCGACTGCTCGTATCATTTATATGCTGATGACTTCTGCTTCTATGTGCATGGCTTATTGTCTCAAGCCCACGAAGTTGTTGACAAGGCTAATCGTATACTGGACAATATATGGGTCTGGTCTGACACCAATGGGTTGTACACAAATCCTGAGAAGTCGCGTGCAGTCTGGTTAGGTACACGAGGAACACAAGCTAAGCTCTCCAATTTAGCTATTCCTGACATCAAACTTAAAAACTCTGTCATAATGCCCAGTGATAACATGAAACTCCTGGGTGTAACTCTGGACTCCAACCTTACGTTTAGGCCTCATAACATTGAGGTGGCTAAACGATGTTTTTCTGCTCTTGCAAGACTACGAAGGAATGCCTACTTCTTACCAGTGAAAACTAAGCTTATGCTAGTCAAGTCATTAGTCTTCTCTATTCTCGAGTACTGCCCTGCTTTGCAGCTTGGTTTGTCTAGTGAATTAAAAACTAAGCTAAGTAGGTGTATGAATGCAGCTTTGCGATTCGTGGTAGGCAGCAAGAAATCCGACCACATATCACCTACCTATCGACGCTTTAAGTTATTGACATACGATGTACGAATCAAATATCTTACTCTGCGCTTTCTATCCACTATACTGAAATCAGGACAGCCGGCATATCTTGCGAATTACCTAAAGTTCAAGATCCCAGAAAGAACAGGTGTAAGAACATCTCCTCTGGATCTGAATGTGCCCTCAGCAAGGATTGACTTCTACATAGCTGCTTTTAGAGTGGGTGCGTTAAAGCTCTGGAACAAGCTACTGACAGGCATCCAGGCGTGTTTTGCGAGACCTTGTTTTGGCAGCAAGCTCTATGAGCTTCTTCTTGATCGACCTAACTATTTAGATTAGATGTGCATCTGTATTTTTTATGCGTGCCTGTGATTTCGAGGACCAGTGATCTCAGCTATTAGTATTTACTACCACAATTGTCTACGTATGACCTATTAGTTTTATTTTTTGTAATATTTTGTAATGTTTTCTTTTTAATTTTCTCTTCTCTTACAAATTTGTTATATCTAACAAATCTGTTATAACTACTATTATTTATTACTATTACTTAATTCAATTTAAGTATTTATTCTTTATATTATACATATTTAACTTATAAGCAATTTTATGTATTAGAGCGCTACCTGCTCTAACCTATGTCAGCTTGTACCTAGCTCTGGCTATTATGGACGCTGAGTCCTTAGCTATTTAATAAAAATCTCATCTAATCTAATCTCTCTATTGTACTCATACAGGGAGGCCTTTTTCATGGCTTTTTTAAATATTTTGCGCATGTAGAAAATGATGAATTAATGTTAGATTTAGTATCATTTTTTCATTATTTGAAAAAAATTTCTTCTCTGTGAACAGGATTATTTTAAAACATTAATACTTGACCATAATGCAAAGTTTTCTCGGGGTCCTCCAATTGTGTTTATTCAAACTCTGTTTCAACCCAGCTTTAATAAAGAGCCAACGAAATTCGCGCACGTGCGCAACTACGCACAGTAAACAGGTTACAGGTATCCAAAAAGAGAAAGAGAGACAGAGAAAACAATGCACCTAATCCTTTGTTAAACTAATGTATGTACCTATGTGTAGGTAGGTAGTATATATACTATAAATAATGACAAGTACTAAGGGCTATGCTGTTCAAATTGACTTTATTTGAAAAACGACGTTTCTCAAAGTGAGTATATATACTCCTCGCCGTGTATTATTGTTCTTTCTCGTTCTCGTTGTTTATATGTTAATGAACAAAAATAACATAAACATAATTTGCTTTTTTTTTATCTATAATATTCACTGATAAAAATAGATATTCATAAATAAACTGTCTTTTTAATATAAAAATATAAAATGAAGACTATTAAGAGTCAAAAAAATGTATACTTTTCCTACCTCACGCGTTTTTGAGAGGCTGGTTTGCGCTTGGTAGAAAAAATAGGATTCTCCACATGAGCGACATTGCTCCGTGGCTGTCTTACGTTCCTCGGGTCCTGTTTCGCAGGTCCCTCGAGCCGCAAAATAGCCCTGGAGACAATGGCATTTATCTGACAAAAACTAATATTTTTATCATAGACAATCAAATACTACCGAGTTCAGTTACATATTCTTTAATGTTTCACATCTGTCGTGGGTCCCGAGACCCACACCTGGTTTTTTTTATTTCACCTATGATGTGATCCAGTACTTTTTTTAATATTATTTCAATGAGTTATTCGCAAATTTTTGCTGAAAAGTATGACGTGTGACCATGCCCTTTATTTCCGTAAACATCGAGATGATGATGGAGAAAAAGATCAAATTTACTGATCAACTTGAGTACACCTAAAAAATTACCTAATTAATTCTTGATTGTTCCTCTTAAAGCAAGACCGAAAGTTGCTAAAAAGTTAATTGTGCTGGTGAGACGATACAACATATCTTTTTAGTACTGCATTTCTTGATTAAACTGCAAAGTTAAACTTTTATCTAAGCAACTAGTACTACTTTTGCGTTTGCTATAAGCAATCAAAGATTCCTTATGTACCGTTCCTTCTTCATGTTCTTTTACTCTCTTGATGCCATTCTTCCAATCATCAAAACCCGCAGAACTATATTGACTATTTTAAGACGAAAGTAATTCGCAAACAAAACAAAAAATTTTTCTTGTCGACGGTAAATATAACATTCATTTCCAGATGACAATTTCACAATTTTTTAACTTACAGCTGAACAAGGATAGTTGTAAACTTCAGGTATAGTTTTTGTTTTATAGTTATAGTTTAGAATACAATACGATACTAAATCATTGTAAACTTTCGACAGAGCAGGGTCTGTCGAGTATTTTGATAATTTTTCGATTGGCTCCATTTTTAAATTGAAAAATCATAATAAAAAATTTGCAGATTAAGAGTTTATTAAAAACTAAAAAATATTTCCAAGATCCGAAATCATAATAAAATCATACAATATAAGTTAACATATTAATAAGACCAGCAATTCTACAAATAAGTATATTGTTTCACCAAAAAATTTAGTAAATAAAGATGAAAAAATATTTAGAGAGAATAAATTTCTATCTTTACATTCATTTCCATCAGAATCAGTTGATTCAAGTGAAAAGCATGCGCATTCATTGTCCGACACCTCTATTAAATAAGTAAATAATATTAAATTTTATGAATTTACATTATAAAATATTATTAATTATTTGAAATAAAAATTACCTGAAGTGAATAAAGAACTCAAATTATTTGAAACAGAAGGTAAGGGGTCTAAATTTTGTTTAACGTTTTTGGATGTTGCATCTGTCAAATAAAAAAAAAATTGGTAAAAACTACACTTGAATTTTCAAGTTTAATAATCACATGATTTTTTTAATATTCAAAAAGATAGTCAACTTGAACTAACTTATTTTTCTAAGAATATTAATTTTTTAACGTTTAAACCAATTTTACAAGTACATTATGTACACTTCGGTTAAAAAATTAAATAATTTATTTTATACAGTGCAGATTGATCTTTGTTTGCCACAAACGATAAGAACTTCATGGTATGTATAAGTATACTTCGATTACTTTGCAGCCTAGTTCTCTGTGATTGTACAAAGAAAGCATCAACGGTATAAAACCTGATAAAATGGCCAAAAAAGAAACGGATCACTGCTTAGTGCAAAGCCGTTTTACTACAGCCACAGAAAAGTAGAGTATCATGTGTACGTACAGCACAGCAGGAGCATGGCGCCCTGGTAGGATACTTCAGGGTGAGAGAGAGATCCAAAAATGGCAAACGTTTGCTACTCAAAAAATTCAGGAAAATAAGCATTATTTATTGAGAATTTCAAGGAATATTCTTGATGCTCCGTAAAAATATATTAGTAATTTGAATGTATTGGATAGATCATAAGAAGATATCATATTGGGTATTAACTAAGAATTGCAGTGGCAGCGCTACTTATTTTTCCGAATAATTGAGTGAACATGAAAAGTAAACGGTCCTCATGGCTTAATGAATCTTACAAATCATTAAAAACATAATCATCATTGGCTGTATTATTTGTGTACATTCCACTTTCAGGTAAACCTGATATTGTGTTGCTTAAATATAATATTATGATTTTGGTTGGCACTATTTAGTAAGTTTTTTTAGAAATGACTCTATGCTCATTGATCTATTTATACATGAATAACTATATTAAACGAATCTTCAGCCTGGTACTTATATTGAAATATCATATTCGCTCATCGAAAACAAAGAATGTAACTTGCTACAAGTGTGCAGTCTGCGCCGTGCGTACATCTACTACATGCCGGGCAGAAATGACACGCTTTGCTCCATGGACACGTAAAATACTATATATATATAAAATAAATTTTCTCTATAAGTAACATGCTTACGTTCAAAAGGCAGATTAAAATATTAATGCGAAAAGTTAGTAATAAATTTAGACTAATCATTGCGCTTTTACCACTCCAAAAATTTTCAAGACAAAATTTTTTTTACAATTTACTTGCCACAATTAGAGTCCTCATTAATCTGTTGCATTACGTTTTCACCAACATTAGAACGAACATCGGTATCTTGATGTGCTTCGCGACTGTTGTTAACCACGAAAAAATTTAATATTTTTGGTAGCTTTTCCATTTCTTTTTTCCTTTTTTTTTGTTCTTTTTCGTGAACCACTAGCATACGATCGTTTTCGCATCCTTGACTGCAGATGGAGGCCTGGACTGTTCATTCAAGGGTGAAAATTAATAAAACCACTTACATAACCATTTTGATCTGAAATAAGACAGTTCTATTTCATGTTGACATGAACAGTAGGATACATACAGCCTAAACGGTAAAATGCATGGCTCTATCGGATGAATCCAGTCATGAGATACGTGCATGGTACTCACAATTTAGCTTCACGATTATATACTACCATTAAAGACAATAGGTTCGTTCAAACGCTCTTTTCATAAGACGTTCCAGAACCGAGGGGGTTCGAGGGGGAATAAACCTAGTATGTACGATTACACACACCTTTATCTAAAAAACAAATTAACGCTTACATAGATACTGTGGCGACTCGAGGAGGGACTCGGTAGTACTCGTTACACACGTGAGCACCCGATACGATGACTTCCTGAGAGACCCGCTACAACGCGCGATGGCTCGCAGGTATAGCCACGCGTTAGGATCTTGTCACCAAGTTCTTTCACTAACTCGATCGACTCGATCTGAAAAATAACGGCTCGGTGGTACTAATGCCCATTCATTCGTTTGGATAGTCGAGGCTAGGTGTACATTTTGACGCGATATTCGTGAAATGCGCACTTACGGGTTTTTAATCGACAACAAGCGCTAAACGCACGGTTTTTGACGGGTCACTACGAGAAGGACATGTTGTTCCAAGTGATTAGCATCGGCGTCGGACTCCACCTCCCACTGTCTGAAGACCGCTTCACTGATTAGGATTTACTCGTCGTCGTACGTCTGCCTTGTTTGACCGCCAAAAAGTAAAAGAAGCCCAATTTCCTTCTTTACCTCGCACACTCGCGCTCACACTAAGTTCGCACATCAACCGTGCTGCCATCAAGCTCTGGCATTAGTAAAAGGGTTTCCAACGAAACACCATTAAATTAATGAAAAACAATACGTTTATTTAAGATATAAGTATTAAATGATAAAGTTAAGAACAGCCATCCACTAATACGTATTTTATTTTAAAAGTTATAGAATTGGCGATAATGTTTTTATTGAACGCCAAAACAAGTTTTACTTAGCGCGAAATTATGGGTGTGTTCAGAAATTGTATATTAGGTTTTGTTGGAAAAACTTCACTCTTTTCAATAAACTAAAATGTAAACAAATCGATATATGTTTTTGTTTACATTTTTAGCAAATAAAAAAGGAAGAAAATGAGCTCTGCTAGAGCCAAATTAAGGCAGTATATTATTAATAATAAACAATTGTATAAAATCATGGTCCATTCCATGCAAGGTGCAAAAACATTGCTCAGGACAACTATTTTTGAAAAAAGTCTAATCGGCCCTATATTAATAGGACCACTGTCCTGGGTTCATCTCTGTGAAGTGACAGGTTTTTAAAACAGCAAGAGAAAGCTCCTAACTATCAGTGCCACTAACTCTTCTATATCCTTACACATAGTGGAGAAGTTCTAAGGTTTCGAAAGATGGCTCTCCGGGGCCCATCCCATTAGCACCACTACTTAACAAACAGCCGCTTGTTAAGTACATATAAACATTTTAAGTATTGAGCAAAAAAATCTGCACTAAATAATATTTGATTATACAAATGTATAAGCAAACTTGAAAACAGAGTTAATTTTATAAATTTTCAAAGAAATTTATTATTATAATTTCAAGATAAAAACGTTAAATTTTCAGCATGTTTAATCTTTATACAATTTATTATTGTAATACCTACAAATATTATCTTATTACTGTATTAATTGATATTTTTATCTATTTAAAAATAATTTGAGGTTTTTAAGAAAATAAAAAACTATATAACAAAATGTACGGAAAAAAATGTTCTTGCTGGGGCTCTCAAAGCACTTAAAGCCTAGGGCCCCCAAATTTTAAAAGGTGGCACTGCATACGCTTATCCACCCAGAGCGCCCTCTGCAATGCTCAAAACTAAGCTCCAGTGCTGGCCGCAATGATCAAAAGTTTGATGCCAAACGCAACCTTCAGGCTGTATGTCAATGAAACCAAGTAGAATTTATCGCCACCACTGATCAAGCCGTGAACTGACATTTAGTCTGCAATGTAACTATATATATTTTTTTTTAAAGTGAGAACTTTACTGCGCACGCTTGGTTGGGGATCTATTTCGTTGAACGTACGTCAAAAAATACTATTAATAAAAATATACGGGTGCATTTTATTTTCCATACAAAATCTACTGTATATATTAATCACAATAATGACCTTTGGAAAAATTTTTATGTTTTTCGTTGTAATTTTTATACTGAATTTTTTATTTTGAATCTACACATGACTTTTGTTTTAGAAATAAGTAATTCATTTTTTTTATTTTTAAAACTCATACTTACGTTTAATAATAATAAGAATAATGTATTAATCTGCTCTACATTAATGAGTATAATGCTAATTTGTTTGCCTCGAGGGTAACTTGAAAAAATAGATGAAACTGATATTGTTGTACAACTAGAGGGGATACTCTTAGAACTGAAAGTAAACCAAGAATACATTCAAGTCATTTTAATTAAAGTTTTAACATACTGAATATAAGGTGTAGGATGCAAAGTAGTCGAGAAAATTTCTATTTTATACGGATTTAAGAGGACAAAGGGTGAGGTGGAAAGTAGAGAGTCTGCAGGAGGCTCCTAAAAATTGGAGTGGGGGAGATTGGCAAGGCTCAAAAACAAATGAAGTCTATACAAATAAGGGAGAAAACGAAAGAATTTAAGTGAAGAGGTGATCGGAGGGGCAAAAGACTCTGCGGGAGGCGTAGACACAACTGTATAGTATAGGAATATACATATATATATATATATATATACACATAACACACATACTAGGGGAATTCGCCCTGCTGCTTGCTACGCTCGCCAACCTCTCTGTGTGCAATCGTAGTTTAGTTCTTATAAGGACCTCAATAACGACTTTTTAAGGCCTTACGAAGTCTGTTTCAAAAACTTCACGAACCCCAAACATGCATTTGCAATTCAGTCATTAATTCCTCATGTGTGCGCCTTAGCTCCAAACGAAGGAGAGAAAAAAAAAGGGAAACAAAATATATTGAAAACTAAAATAGCAGCGGCGCAGAGGCTCTTGAATTTCACAGAGCACGCTGGTGCCTGACTTGCCAGTGGGTAAGAGAAGAGACAAAGGTGTCGAAGGAAAAAATAAACAAGCAGTCGATTAACCAGACTATAATTAATATTGAATTGAGTATTTATTACTCATCATCCTGACTAACGAAATTACAAAGAAATAAAAATAATGGAAGCTTACGATATTGGTGGTGTTTACTCGTTAAGCTGCGAATAGTGTCGAGAAAATCTAAAGCTCTTCTTAATACACGGACCGTGGGTAAATTCAAAGTAAATGGCGCCAACATAACTGCCCGCTAACGTCATCTTTCAATGCGTTGAAACGTATATTATCATGAGAAAACCCTAAGATGCCGACTGGGTCGAGAGAAAATAGAAAAGATAGAAGAAAGTAAAAATAAATTTTATAAGTATTTAAAATCATGATTTACAAACTTTTCGCACAAAACAACAAGAGAGGAATCGAAACCAACAGCTGGCCCTGGGTAAAGTATAATGTTTGAATATATATATATTTTATAATATCAAATTGATTAATCTTTGACATCGTTAAGTTTGCCGCCCGCCGTGTATGGACTATGTTCTGAGTTGACTGGAAGCAGCACTATTTTCTGTATTGGTCTTTGCAGAGTGCTTTTGCCTTTACGCACAAGAGCCATTCGATAGGGGCCATCAGAGCCGGGGTAAGTCTGTTGGATTCGACCCATAGGCCATCGGGTGGCAGTCTAAAGCTAAAGCTCGTTTTAAATAAGCATCACGTCGCCTACTTGCAGATTGCGCTGAGGCCGCGTCCACTTAGAGCGTTGCTGAAGCTGTGCTGAATATTCCTGGCTTGAACTTGCCCAGAAGCCATCATGCATTTGTTGAATCAACTTCCACCTAGAACTAAGGCAGGAAGAGGGTTATGGCTCTGTTGAGTCGGGGCAGACAGTAAGGCAGAGCCAACAAGAAAATATCCAGGAGTCAAAGCCGCGGGGTCCTCTTAGAACTGAGGTAACTTAGCAGGTGAGAGTTGAGGTAAGCCTCAATCTGAGTGACAAGCGTAGAAAGCTCCTCAAAGGTAAGTAGAGTCTCTCCTATGACTTGTTTTAGATGAGTTTTACAAGCTTTAACTTCCGCTTCCTATAAGCCTCCGAAGTGGGGAGCATTGGGAGGAGTAAAACGCCACTAGACACGCTCAGCAGCGATTGCTGCTGCTGCTGACTGACTGAAACCAAATGAGTGGTGAAAAAGGCGACGAAGCCTGACGAAAATTTGTAGTATTGTCGCTACACGTATAACGACACAGCCTGCGCCTTGAAACAAAGTGACGAAATGCAGCAATGAAAGAGGGTGTCAAGTAATCAGACACGATCTCGATGTGGATAGCTTTGGTGCTTAGGCAAACAAAAATAGCTATATAGCTTTTCAGGGCTTGGGGTCCTCGACTCGGGGATAATTTATACAGGACTGGTCCTGCATAATCGAGTCCTGTATGGGTAAATGGACGAGAAGGTTGCACTCAAGCAGGAGAGAGAATACCCATTATCTGAGTGGCAGTACGAGACCTGTACCGAGCACAGAAGGTGCTGTCTTTCACCAGCTTTCGAACTATATTTCTGCCTCGCAGTATCCAGTACTGGTGATTGATGGTGCTCAGCTTTCTCACACAGCCCTGATTCTGTGTTATCTCCACCAAAAAAATCATCAACATACCGACAATCTTTGACAAGACTAGCTCCTTGGGGAAAACTTGATGCTCCCTGCTCAAGCATACATGCGTTGGCGAAGAAAGGCGCCGAAGTGGTGCCGTAAGTAACCGTGTTTTAACCGTAATCTGTAGGTGGTCGATCAGGAGAATCGTGCACACAAAATGCGTTGGCAATTGCGATCTTGGGGATGCACGAAAAGTTGGCGAAATATCCTTATGATGTCACACATAAATGCGAGACGATAGTAGCGCCATTAAAGGAAGATGACTCTGATGTCCCCGAGAAGGTTTGGGCCTGGGTGCATAAAGGTGTTGAGGGTGTTACCTTCACGGTCCTTGTTGGATGCGTTGAAGACCACGCGCAGCTTGGAACAGGACTCATCTCGGATCAGGGCTTAAGTGCCGGCTAGCCTGAGGCTCCTTAATTTCTCAGAATTTCTAGACAGCAGAAGAAAGCTCGTGATCGACGGAGACATTAAAGGTATATGTAGAGGTTACCTCGGGATTGGAGGGGATATTTTGAGTACCTTCCATGAGTACCCATCCAAATGTAGCACTTAGAGCTGAAGGCATGCCTAGTGGTCCTGTGATAAGGCCAGCAAGCATGGCAGCAGCGAAGACTTTAGCTCCAAGCAAACAATCAATCTGACTGGGCATGCCACAGAAGGGATTGGCCCAGTCAAGTCCGGTGGTGTGGGCCCAGCTCTCTATTTTGACGTTCGTGGATGAAAACTTTGAGGTAAGCTTCGCCATGGTGTAGGCGTTAAACTGTAACTTGAAGGCAGAATCAATGGGAGAACGAACAGTAAGGGTGACCCATCCCTTGGATGTGAAGGTAGAATCACCTAAGCCAGACACGACTGTATAAGCCTTGTGGGACAGGTTCTGTACAACGCACAGCTCTCGTGGCTTACATATGTAGAGGTTATCCATAGGCACCTTTTATCATGCACGGAGTTGGTTATGTAATATTCCAGCGGTCAAGAATATGACGCACACGGGGACGACCAAGCGATTGATGCCGCAGCGTGAAGGCAAGATGTAGATAAGATGATTACTGTATATACGAGCGAGCAGGAGAAAAAACTACCGAGAGAGCCACGAGCTTGGTGTACTAGCTGTGTAGGACAGTCTTTTCGTGACCAAGATGGCCGTCTACTTCGACTCCGTCTCCTCGTCAAATCGCGTTAAGAGCCGGGATCTGGCTCGAAGGACCAAATAAAATGTGCACGTCTGAGTGCCAAACACAGGAGAGAAAAAAAAGGGAAACAAAATATTTGGGAAAATAAAATAGCAGCGACACAGAGGCTCTCGAATTTCACAGAGCACGCTGGTGCCTGAATTGCCAGTGGGTAAGAGAAGAGACAAAGGTGTCGAAGGAAAAAATAAACAAGCAGTCGATTAACCAGACTATGATTAATATTGAATTGAGTATTTATTACTCATCATTCTGACTAACGAAATTACAAAGAAAACAAAAATAATGGAAGCTTACGATATTGGTGGTGTTTACTCGTTAAGCTGCGAATAGTGTCGAGAAAAACTAAAGCTCATTTGGCTTGGCTATGGTAGCTCGGTCGTTGTTAAGTGATCACATAGTACATACTGCTGCGTGGACAGACCCTTGAGCCTAGCAGAACATAGCAGCGCGTTTCAGTATGTTTTTCTTCTTAATACACGGAACGCGGGTAAATTTAAAGTTAACGGTGAGAACACCTCATTATGTTATTATTAACCTTTTATGAAAATCTTATGAATGCTTCATTACCCCCATGTAAGGCTCTTCCTGAGGAATATTTTACCTTTATTGTTGTTAAACTATTGTTTAAATAATATGTAACATTAATAATATGTAAAAATAAAAATGCGATATTGATTCAAATAGAAAGAAATAATAATTTGGTAATAAAAAATATTGTTTGGGAAAAATGTTTAAATAAATTATTTTTTTGTACCAAAATTTCTATTAAATAAATTTTATTTTCTGTTACATAGATATTTAGATGATTTTCTCATGACTATAATGGTAAGATACAGAAAAGTGCAGTGGGGGTTAAAAAGATAACATTTAAAAATCTGTACTAATTTTTTATATTATTTTTATAATTAAATAAGTAGTCAAAAAATAATTATTTTCGATTTTATAAGGCTCTATCCGCTATGTGTAACTGCCTGTGCTGCCGCTCCAGTCGCCCCCTGAGAAAATGACTTGAAATACGTAAAAAAAGCCAAATCGTATTGCAGAGATAGGAGCAAAGTCATTTAAATCAAATTAATTATTATTTATTAATGTTGGAACGATGAAATTGACATTTCTATGAAAGGAAACGTATGTTTCCTTGAAAAAGAATTATAGTTTTGTTCAATCATATCTTATTATTTGGACAAAAATAGAATTTTCTCTTTTTTTGAGGTTGCATGCTTCTAGAGCTGAACCAATTGAGATGTAGATTACCCTAATGATGTAAAAAAAGTATACATGCACATGCAGGGAGTGTCATCTATGGACGTTTCTTTCGTCATTAAACTGATATACATTTCTTTCGGCTTAGCTCTAAAAGCATACAACCTCAAAAAAGGAGAGAAAATTCTGTTTTTGTCTTAATTTTAAAATACAATTGAGCAAAATCTTACTCCTTTTTTGTTGAAGACACGTTTTTCTTGATAGAAATATTAATTACATCGTTGTTATATTAATAAATAATAATGTACATACATTATGTTATTTTTTAAGGTAGCCACGGGGACGGCAGCACAGGCAGTTACACATAGCGGACAATATGCTTAGCAAAAGTGAGTCATATATGGGCTTGTCCACTGAGAGCGGGCCACCTTGCGTGCGTGGGACTTTTTTCGCTCGAACATACTGTGTTTAACTGATCATAATGGCTGGGAGATAGATAGAAAAAAAATTTTTTTTTTAAATCAGTAGATTTTTATCTGCTCTTTCCCATAGTGCTATTTGTTTTTTCTCAAAGCCTTTTTCTCATGGAGAAGAATAAGTCAGACGTTCAGAACGTTTCTCTGGAATTTTCCATGGATTGAGAAAATAAAATTTGCAAGAATCGAAAAAGTAATGCTAAAACATTAGCTCCACAAATTTTGAGACTGAGAGAGTAAGAAATACGTCAATTACAAGCAAATGAAGGCATTGGCATGAGCAAGTCGCACGGCGGTGAAGCAGCAATATAAAACAAACTCGTCAGGAACAGTGTGTCGATGTGTGGCAGCGCGGCGTAGGTGACAGCTGCATGTCTCGCCACCATGCGACTTTCTCATTTGATTGTATTTGATGCATTTTTTTCTCTCCCCCTCTAAAAATTTGTTGAGCTAATTTTTAAGCACTGCTCTTTAGATTCTTAAAAATTTTATTTTATTCACCATGGCGAATTTCAGAAAAATGATTTAAGCTTATGATTCATTTTTCTTATCGAAAAAAAAGGTTTTGAGAAAAAACAAACAACATTATCGAAAAGAGTACACTTAAATCTATTGATTTATTGTTTAATTATTTTTTTAGTTACCTCCCAGCCATTATAAACGAGCTGAACACAGCGTGTTCGGGCGAAAATAGCCTCATGCGAGCAAGGTGGCCCATTCTTAGTGGAAAAGCCCACGTATATGGTGAAATTTCCACTGTTTCTATCATTTTATAACTGAAAGAAAGTTAGGCACATGGTTATATGATATTGTTGACAAAAAAAATTAACGTACCAAGAACTCTATTGTTACGTATAAAAGTTTTCAACAGTGTTTCATAAGACTTACTATATATTCATTGATATTAGAGATTAATCATCATACTTTCTCATGTTCATTATTAGTAAGAATAAAAATCATCTATTTTCCTTATTGGCGGCGAAAAAAATAGATAAAAAAATTTTTAAGTATAAAAAAACTCTTTTTAACGTAATAAAAAAAGTTTTTTTTGAGTAGCCAATTTGTTTTTGAAAGAGTATGTACAAATGTTTCCTAAAAGATAAAGTAGGTGGAAGGTCGTATTATATAATAATTTTTTAAAAAGATTCTACCAAATTTATTAAATTTTGAAAAAAAAACAAAAAATTAGGTTCACCGTCTTGGATCGGCCACATTCAAATTATTTTTCTGTAATCAGTGACCCAAGGAACTATATTGTTCTACATTTCAATGGAATAGTGCATGTTCTTTAAATGTACTCAGATTTATTTTTTTCTTACTGCACAATTAGTCTATCAATAAAGTAAAAAAATCCAGTTAATATCTGCCTTCTATCGGGAGATTAACGATTTTGAAACGAAAAAGCCAGATTACTTGATGTGCCGATCGGCGAAAATTGTGTCCTGGCTTTCTAGGGATAGTCAACAAATTCGGCATACGGCTCATCTTTTAGCAACAAATAAGCGACAAATTGCGGCCTCAATCCTGTTCTGCTATCTCCTTTTTATCTAGAAATACGTTCTTGCAGTTGGCTAACTTGATATGCGTATTGGCAATTTGGAATATTGGAATTTCGCGTATTGGCAAAAATCGTGTCGTGGCTACCTGGAGGTTGGCAACAAAATCGGCATTGAGCTCACATTGAGCTAAATTTTTTTTAGAACTGATATATATACATATATGTATTGATCGAAGTTTGCCCTGCCCTTAAATTAAAACTAATTTTAATGATTTTTTCGTATGCTTAGAAGATGACAAGCCTTAAGGTCTCACTTCCATTTTTCTTAAATTCTTAAGATATTATCTAGAAAAAATCTTTTTACTTAAAAATTATAAAACAAAGCTTACTAAAAGTAAAAAAATGATGTATCTTGTTTAGAATGAAGCACCTATATATATATATATATATATGAATACATGATAAAGAATCTGGAGACACATAACCTTAATTTTCTAGGGACATGCTATATATTGATTAAAATCTATCTTGCCTATAACTTATATTAAATTTTAATGACTTCTATTCAATGCAGTATAAGTGTTGGAGCATCCTTGGTCAATTCTTCTCTGTTGATATTTTTTACCCGTAAGGATTTTATAAGTGAATCGGTCGACATTATTAGATAGTTAAGTATATGTATATTTGTTAAATCTTTGGTTACCATCCAGCTGCATTAGACTTTTGCTTTTCGAAAGCTTTTATTAATACATTCTTGAGGCTTTTTAAGAGTAGTATTCAGTTGGTAGTTCAAATTATTTTCCTTCCTTGTAGCTGTACTTTGAATAAAAAAGGGAGGAATTTTGGACCATGGTAAGAATTTCATAAAACGTTCAGCAGTATTTAGAACATATTTTTAGTTATCTTCGCACACTTTTCGCAATTTTTAAAAAAAGTTTCATTACCCGTGTGAGTAGCTCCAAACCCTTGTTTAACTACAACAGAGATTGATAACAAGGAGTTTTTTAATTCTGATTATATGCTTCATGAAGAACATATGTGGGCCAGAAAGTCGTTAACATAATGAAAACGAGACATGTGTATCTCAAAATGCTCATATGAATATCATAAAAAATTCTCCTGGTTCAGCCTTCACGAAATGTTCTTATCGTTACGTTAACTGCAAATCAATATTCTCTTGTATGATTAAGATATAAGGCGTACTCTTAAAATTAAGCAGTGCCGATAACAGTGTAATGTTTACTATGGGTACTTTCCAAGTTCACACTCTCCACAGCAGACACTGCAGACAGCATGCAGTGTTACTAAAGTAAATGACTTCTAGGCAAAAAATTTCAACATGTTCAAAAATCAAGTATTTCAAATACGTTTAATATACTCAAACTTCAATATAATGTTAAAGAAAAGATTATTGAGACTGAATTGATCAAATGAATAAGTGATTTGAGTGTACATTATGCTGTTATAGAGCAATAAATTTTGGTTGGTGTTGTCACATATATCCTACGAGAGTGGAAAAAATAAAACATAGATTCTGACTAAGTCAACACAACACATGTAAATGCATGTATGTGCTAACACTTGTGTGAAACTTGAGTAACACAATTAAAACTTGCATTTGTCCATGAGTCATAATATGTTGTTGAATGAATATTAATGTCACGTTAGATAAACTTTTACACATTAATATCATACTTCCGTGGGATTATTTATGTCTCTCAAGCTTTACACAAGTACAAGCATGTATATGCACTTATCTATTATGACGGAGTCATTTTTCTCTGACCCTATAGCATTAAGCGCCGAAACGCGTCATCAAGGTGGAATCTATTTTTATTTACAAGAAGCTAATAAAGGTCCGGGTCTGTGTGTTTCATGTTCTACGTAAGAGTAATCGGATACAAGGAGTAGCGCCAAGGAGAGAAAAGAAGACATAGTGACGAACAAAAGCCCTAGAATGTGTTGTTCTAGTATATAAGGGTCTATCTGTGTGATTGCGTATTATAAAATATTTGTAATTACCGCGCCATTGTGCTAATCCAGTATTGCTTCATCAACGAAGATTATATGTATACCTATGTATCCGTATTAAGCGTATGTACTATAAATTGCGTCGCGTTCGAGTGTGTGTGAATGATGTCCTGGCGGTAAGATTCAGAAGTATGTATGTAGATATAGTGCGGTAATGCGCGAGGCTTCACTAATTGGTGGGCCTAACGCGACACTTGTAGTAGCATCCGAGCGAACCAGAGCTTCCAAGTTTTTCGCGTTTTCGGTAGGAATAAAGAGAGAATCGAGAGAGAGAGAAGGAGAGCCAGCGACCACGAGCAGCCAACTGGACCCGACCTTACGCCAACGACCCAGGAACGATCATCCCCGTCATCCGTGGAACGGCGAAGTCAAGGTCACCAGCTGAGTAGTCGCTGAAGAAGAGTCCGATGCTGAACCCCGAGGTAAAGTAGCGTAGTGCCGTTGCGAAAAGTAGTGCGTGAAATTGAGTGTGTGTGTGCGTGTGTCGGCCGCGTGTAGCCAGGGCGAGTCGCAAGAGCTGGCCCCTGGGACAGGGATCGTCAAGCAGCGTAGGTGAGAGAGAGCGTGATTGCGGAATTCGGGCCGCGACATAGCGACGGATCGCGACGAGATTTTCCGGGCCTAGACGCCCGCGTAAGTGTAAATAACAAAATAAAGTGAAGTGAATAACTCGAGAAACCCGCATTTCGTATCCTTATTTTGTAAGCCAGTGCTGGAAAGCGTTTTCTTTTAGAGCGTGGGGCTCGCTTCTCCCTAGGAGAGTAGCTCGCTTTCCGACTGGCTACCCCCGGCGGGACTTCCTCTAGGTGAGAGTCTCCGGAAGCCGAGCTGAGGTGGCCGAGCCGCGAGCGTCGTAGAGCGGCAGTATTTTCGCGTTTTAGATGCCGTGCCAGTTGCGTGAGTTCCAGTGCTGAATCGGGGACAAATTTTCGTGTCTTTGGACGTTGTTTGGGACCGCCCTGGCCGGGACGCTTTACGTGTCACCGGGGTGAGAAATACGTCACAAAGTGGCGCTCGACGTGGGGTTATTTAGCCGGGAAACGAGAATCAGTGTACAAGTGCGCAAATAGTGTTTCTCTGTTTACGAATTTCTTTTTCTTAGGATCGCCGTGAGCTGTGAGTAAATGTGTCGTGGGTAGGATAGTCGTTTTCGTGTGTTATTAGTGTCGTCGCGTATTTTATTTCATATTAGCGAAGTGGCGTCGCGTCCGTAGTGCATGCGGGGATATATTCTGTGTTTACGCCACTTTGCCGCATTGATTGAAATTTTAAGGGAATTGAAAAATTTATGCCTGCAGGAGGTATTTAATTTGTCATGGATTATGTTATTAACTCCCTTCTGAATAAATCTGCTATTTATAGCCGCTGCATGCAGTATGCAATGAATCATACATACCTAAACATATAATTATAACAGTTGTATATCTATATATAGTAATGTGAATGAGATACATATCTTGCATATCTTTACTTTAAGTTCCCAGATTTTAGTGATGATGACACTCTAAAAGCCTGATGATAAAATGTTTCTCTCTTTCTTTCCGACTATTGGATTATTGGGTTATCTATTAGACTATTGGGTTATCTATCAGATTATCGGACTGTATATGTATGTAGAATGCACAAACATTTATCAAATTGAAAATGATTATTTTTAATCCACGTAATTGATGATTCGTGTTAAAGCAGAGGTTTACGACGACTCTGCTATGACTCTTTGGCTGTAGTGCCTTACTATGCAGGTATTGATGAAATTTCATGGAATGGGTGAAATTCATTTAGAATGATACACTTATATGTTAAGTTCCTCTCGAAAATTAGAGTATTTACTGTCAAGAGTAATGTGTATTTTATAATCATTTTTATAAACTGATGTATAAGAAAGCGATAATTTATTATTTCAACAGTAGTGTGTGCACTCTTCAATGTGTTACAACTGTGTCCTGTTAAGCACTAAGCTTAATTAAAATGTTCATCAAATTATTTTTTTAGAAACAATGAGTGGGGAACGATTCCTACAGAGATTACTACAGAGATTAAATTTGTGATAATGCTTCCACTATTTATGAGCATACGCCTAAAATGTAAATATAAATAAAAATAAGATGTCTAGAAGTGAGATTGAATGCATGTGAATGAAATTCATCAGGATATGCCTTTGTGTTCTTCATTCTGGGTAAGTAATAGAACTCTCGTGAGCTTCATATTAAATATTTAGAACCTGGGCCTAGAGAACCATACTTTGTCCAAAGAACTTTGTCTGTTTCATAATCTTATAAGATCTCCTGGTGATCAACCCTCCACTGCCAGTCCCTCATTTAATGAGACCAATAAGCCCAGTAAAAGAGTCAGCTCAATTTTTTATTGAGTTTCCCATGGATCGCCTAGAAGTATACAATAAATACTATGGCTAACTTACCCCACTCACAGCCATTGTGAACTACTGGATTACCAAAAGAAATTTTAGTCCATAGTTTTTTAAGTATACGCGCCATATTATGGTAACTCATTTAATTAAATAAAATGCCCTATTTATTTGCAATAGTTACAAAGCTCCATACTTCTTGATGGATTTTATAATTACTGTAGTAATGTTAGACCGTGCACTACCGTGCTTAACAAACCATCTGACAAGTTAAGGTAAGGAAAGTACTCATAACTGATCTAAATTAAGAGCACGTTAATGACCCCCGTAATAATCTGTAAAACCCTAGGGCGCAAAGTTCGCACAAGGGTTTAAAGGCGTGCGCTCGAGTGGTGTATGTTGTTTTTCCCCTTAAGAATGTAAAGTGACGTTTAATTGAAGCATGTAAAGCTTGAAGTATTTTATAAAATACTTGTATATTAAATTTTCTTTTTTTACTTAATTTAACAAAAAACAAAGTTGTGATTAACGCGTACTAGTGGTCAGATTTAACGAGAGTAAGTGCTAGTCGCTCACATTATTGTCTGACAAGAGTTTAATCACATAGTACGAGTTACTGACACCGAGATCAAGTGCGAATGAATCATACTTATGAGAACGGGAAAACGTTCGCCGAGGTTACGTACAAGATTTAACGTAATATGTGCGACAAACACTGGTATACATTTTAGAGTAATTAATTGAAAGAATGCGTTGGAGGCTTGTGCACTTGGTATAATTCACAAATATTCAAGCTATACTTCGTAAATAATAAGTGTAAAGAGGGTTTTACCATTGTTTAAAGTTTTATGAATTCAAATTGAGGTGGTAAACGTACGATTCGCAAGAAAGGTTGCGCGGAGTCGAGGGGTGGCAGCCCCTAGTGGGGAACCAGAGGGCCAAGCCCCTGACTACAAAACGAATGAAATGATCGTTTACAAAAAAAAAATTCGTTCCCATTTTTTATAAACTATCAACAAACTCAATTTTATCAAAATTGAAAATTTTTTTTTTGAAATTCATAAGATAGTTAAATTTATATAATTTTATACAACTATTATTTTACTTTAAATAACTAAAACTGTTATATTTCTCTTGTGTGCATTGGCAAATCTGCTCCTTACACTGTCTGATTACATTACATTAAAAATAAACAGATTTTAATTTACCACAGTTAAAAATGTAAAGAGACACACTCCACAAGTTAGTTTTATTAGGTTCCACAGTTCTGTATGTGCATTAACGATTCCCTAGTTATTGCTTGTTTAAAGTTGTTTTTAAAAATTTTAAAAATTTCTGGTGTATGATTAATCTTTTGTTACACGCGCAAAAACATTTTTCACACACTTTCCGTGAAATCGATGTCAAAAATTTGATTTTCTGAACGAAAAATAATATGAAAAATACTTATTAGCTACACAGTATTAGGGAATAAATTATTGACAGTCATTATATTTATTTTTCCGCCCTCGGGTGGTTTTGGGAGGCTGGTACTTCCTCGGGCAAAATGGTAGTTTTCCTACGAGTTTGAAAAGTCTCTGTTTGCGAACCGAGAGGTTTGCGGCCCGAGCTGAAAGCGAGGGGACGTAACGAGGTTCGTAAAGGAGACTTTTTGAACGAGTTCCGGAAAACTGCTTTTTTGCCCGAGGAAGTACCAGCCTCCCAAAACCACCCGAGGGCGGAAAAAGCAGTTTTCCGGAACTCAAAGGAGACAGGAGGAGAGGAAATAGTAGTTTTTCGCCCTCGGGTGGTTTTGGGAGGCTGGTACTTCCTCAGGCAAAAAAGCAGTTTTCCGGAACTCGTTCGAAAAGTCTCCTTTACGAACCTCGTTACGTCCCTCGCCTTCGGCTCGGGCCGCAAACCTCTCGGTTCGCAAACAGAGACTTTTCAAACTCGTAGGAAATAGTAGTTTTCCCATCATACAACATTATCCAATATTTTCAGGCATTAATTAGCCAATACATACAAAGATTTCTTTCGAATTTGAATTTCTGTGCCTACTGTCTGCTGAAAAAATCATACGATTTTGAATTTGAATTCTCGCGCCAAGTAGTTCGCGGTGAGATCCAGGCAGCGGCGCTATGTGCGATCAAGAATGACTGTGAGCGTGGAATAACGCTCAGACCAACGCTGCTGTGTATAGCATGCAGCGCTTTCGCATACCTATACACTCTGAGTATACATATGGGTATGTGATCTCGTCTGTCGCGAGAGCACGAACGAATGCCCATGCAAAGAGCGCATATAGTATACATATATTATAAGAATACACGCGGAGTATATCTGTGTAAAATCTCATCTGTCGCGAGAACGGCTGAAAATGCTCACCCACAAGAGTGCCCAACGCGCCATAAGAAGTTTTCACTTCAAAAATTCATTGTTCATACAGTTTTTTCTGATAATTTTGTAAAAATTATAAAAATGTGACAAATGTAAGCGTGATGTTAAAGATGTAATCAGCGTAGACAGTATAAAGTTGTTTTGAAATCATCGGAAGATTCGTTAAAAGTGTACAATTTTGTACTGAACAGCCTATATATTTTTTATGATGTATTGTTTATAATCGTAAATGTATTAAATATTAAAATGTTAACTGCAACCATACCCTATTAACGTAAATTTACTCATTCCTACGATAATTGCACCACCTTCGTAGACAATATTGTTTCATAGAAGGTATTTTTATAATACTATAAATAAAAATTTTTTTTGGGCCGTTACCTTGCCAACTTTGCTGTAAAATAAATGTGAAAAACAAAAATTTTAAAAATATCTATTTAATAAGACCTTTTCCGTAGAACACGATTGACAAATTAAAAAAAATTTCAGGATATATTTACCATTATTTCAGCATTTTGAACTTTCAATCTAAAATTATGTAATGATCAACACAACTTTTTTTCTTATTTATTTACTTTTTTTCATTTTCTCTCGTACTTCAATCAAAATGTGTCACGTGAGGCTAATCGACTAGGAATCGGTCCAAAAACCGGCCTAAAGTTAAAAAAGTCACGTTTTCGTTATGTCTGACACTAAAAAATCGCAAGTTACAATGTAAAGCTAAATTTATGGTATCTTGAGTCGCTTAATAGAAATCTGAGTCAAAAAGCCATCTAAGGTCAAAAAGCCAAAAAACAAAATGGTGGATCCAATATAGTGAAACATATTTTTGAGTTTCTCAAAATTCAAGTTAAAAAATTATCATGAAGTACTATATGAAATTGAAAGTGTGTAATACATTTTGTTCATTTTTATTCAATTTGCCATTTTTGAGAAAAAAATCATGAAGTTATAACAAAAATTTTCCGAACTTTACCTTGCATACAATAATATTGCTATAGTATATAAACTTATTTTCTGTATACATTAGCCCTTAGACTGTTATCATTCGTAGATCATCACTTCATCAGGGATGAAAGTCCGGTGTTCCCTCTGAAGGAAGTGTAAGTTGCTACCAAAACCGAGGGCAAGGTTGACAGAACACCCTTAAGTTGAGATCGTACTTTCCCGTTAAGTCCCGTATACTTTTTTTGTTCTTTCTTTTGCTGAAAATGCGACTTGTTTTTTGTATTTAAGGATTAAGAGTGCAACATTACCTCCAAGGAAAAATTGCATTTACTGCTTATAAAGAAAGTATTTTAACGTCTGCCACATACAATCAGATTATTTCTACGTTAAATCTAAGTGGATTTCACCCTGATTTCTATTGAATTTACCAATGATCTCAGACCAATTATCAGCCTACAGTCTATCTCAGTTTGCCACATAGATTTCATGTATTAATTGACTAAAATTCTCTTAAATTCCCTCTGGATTGATTGATAATTCATCTGCAAATATTCATATAACTTAGTGAAAATTAAAATTTTAAAATTAAGTATTATATGCTTCCAACCCATGTCACTGAGGATGTGTTTTAAATGACTTTACAGACGAGCATTCAGAGTACAGACACAACTTTTTATTTGGACCGTTTCGTATAAAAAGTTACTTGTGTATCCATGGCGCTTGCGCATCAAGTTATTTAGACACATCCTTAGTTTTGCGTCCGTGCTTTTATATCAATCTCGTTGGGTAACGCTAATGCAAGGACTTAAAGCTATTCCAAATACCATGATGATCCGTGGAGTACGGAAACGTATGAGGAATTAAGTCAGTTAGTACATAGAATCTATGCAGGAAACTAAGATAGATTGTAGGCTGACAATTGGTCTAAAATTGTTGGTAAGTTCAATAAAAATCAGGGCGAAATCCTCTGAGATTTAATGTAGAAATAATCTGATTGCATGTGGGAGACGTTAAAATACTTTACTTATAAGCAGTAAATGCGATTTTTCCTTGGAGGTGATGTTCCACTATTAATCCTAAAATCAAAGAAACAAGACGTATTTTCAGCAAAAGAAAGTACAAAAACAAGTATTTGCTTCGTGCAGCAATTCGAAACAACGCCACCTGCAGAGGAAAAGATGTCGATGCTAACTAACAAAAATACATAGCATCAGATAGACAATGATAGATGACAAGTTTTTATTTCAACAATAATGAATATGTAACAACTAAAATAAGTTTTTTCAGTTCCAAGTAGCATACTAATAGCAAATAATACTTTTTTTTAATTTCATGATAAAAAAAGTAAATTTCTAGTCTGAAATGGATGTAACGTATGAGTCAGCGTAATAAATATTACTTCTTAATGTGCTAATTTAAAAGTACTTCAAAAAATAAAATTTTTGTTAAGGTACTATTTAATGGGTGTTTCTCGGCTTGAAAGTATATTTAACACTCAAAAAAAATTACATCAACTTTTAAATATACATTACTGTTGAAATAAACGCTTGTAACAGATCGTTATCCATAAGATACTGTGTATTCTTGTTAGTTAGTATTGATAACTTTTCCCCTGCAGGTGGCGTTGTTTCAAATTGCTGCACGAAGTGAATACAGAATCTAATGGGAAAGTATGGTATCAACTCAAGGGTGTTTTGCCAACCTCGCCCTCGGTTTTGGTAGTAACTTACACTTCACAGGGAACACCATACTTTCGCCTTTGATGGAGTAATGACAGTCAAAAGTCTAATGTGTACAATAAGTTTTTGTACTATAGCAATATCATGGTATGCTAGACAAAGTTAGAAAATTTTATTATACTTAAAAATTGTTATAAATTCATAATTTTTTTCTCCAAAAACGGCAAATTGAATGAAAATTGAGCAAAATACATTTTAAACTTGAAATTTCGTAAGGTATATAATGATGATTTTTTAATTGAAATTTTGTAAAATTAAAAAGTATATTCCGCTTTATTCTATCCACCATTTTGATTCTCAGCTTTTTGACCTTAGATTTCTATTAAGCAACCCAAGATACCGTAAATTTATCTTTACATTGTTACTGATAATATGATTTTCTAGGGTCAGATATAACGAAAACGTGACTTTTTAACTTTGGGCCTGTTTCTGGACCTATTTCCAGTCGATTAGCATCACGCGACAAATTTTGTTTGAAGTAGGATCAAAAGAAAAAAGAAAAAAAAAAAATACATGAATAGGAAAAATAATTATGTCAATTTTTACATGATTTCGAATTTAAACTTTGAAATGCGGAAATAATAGTAAAACATAACCTGAAATTTAAAAAAAATTTGTTAATCGTCTTCTATGGAAAAAATTCTGTTAAGTAGGTATTTTTAAGATTATTAATTTTTCACATTTATTTTACAGCAAAATTAACAAGGTAGTAGTCCAAAAAAACATTCCAGTTTTCTAACCGTCATTGACAGCCTCTATGTGGGTCAAAAGATCTGAAATAATTAGGGTATTTTGTGCCCATTTTGTGCTATCTACAGTCAAAGGTTAAAGAAAAAAATTCTTTTCATCTCCGTTCACATGGAATGCTCCATATATATGTGTATTTGTGTGTGTGTATATGTGATTGTGTGTGGGCGCGTGCGTGCTCATATAAATCATTTTAAATAAATAATCGAGTCTAGTTTTGGTAACATAATTTAAAGGTGTAATCAAAAAATTTTAATTAAGAAAGCAGATGATTAAAACATAACATTTTTTTTATGTTTTCAACATTTGTTTTAACTTGAGACGCACTCATGAAATTTAGTGATTTGCTTAGTGCTTAATAAAATAGCTGCTTACATCAAATCATGCACACATTTACAGTGTCAACAAAATCTGATATATAAAATAGGAAACTTTGATTCCAAAATGCCCTTGATGAAGTAATGTGAATTCAAGTCTGATTTAATTTATCAATCTGCATGAATAAGTCTATACTTCAAGAATCATTTTTTATCAGTTGTGGCAAATTAATAAATTTTATGTTTTCAATTATATGTAAATAACTTTCACATTGTTTGTAAAGTTTTTCTACGTAATAGATGGTTATTGCTTGTTGAAATAACTAAGTTATTAAATAAGTGTCATTTAGAATATTCGGACTTTATTATAAAGTTGTAAAAACGAAAAATAATTGGATAAATGACACGATAAATGATTACGATATTGAACTGCGTTTTATTACAAAGCATTACATTTAAAAAATTAAGGTAAATAATGTTTTGAATTGTGTAATTACATTATAAAATAAGGCGTAACAAATTGTTTAGTTAAGTAGTTTATTAAAAAAAATAGTGTCATGGATCAGAAATCTTATGACGACAGAAATAATAGTTTGACATCATTTTGAAATATCTGTACAAATGAACTGAGCGCGCATTAGAGTATTATGAACGCCGCAAGCTTTCAGATTAAATTTCGTAGGACTACTGTACATTCTCTCTACATTCAGTACTTTTTTATATGAACAGTATGTGGCTTATCTTATTTACTTGAAATAAATATTTAAAAATTGTACTTCCTGAAAATTTTATGATCTTCAATTAAAATTTTTGTTTTAACAAAAATAAATGGACAAGTGAGTTTGATGTGTTCAAGAAAATTTTTTGAAAAAAATTTCTGAGGCTTCTGTACCATGATAATAAATTTTATTTATTTCTTAATTTTTTTTGCATTCTGATCAATCGTTAGCCTTGCAAAATTCTAAAATAAAAATCTAAAAACGGTCAAGTTTTGTTTCGTTTTTTGGTGAGGATTACCTTTTCTATGACACCCGTAGTATTATACTGTCGTAAACTCGTACGTTAATAAAATCGAAGTAAGTAATACCCCATAAAATACCTTTTAACAAAAGAAAAAAGTTAGGGAAGTTTGATGTGTTAGATTAATATTTTGTAAGGAATTTCTGAAGCCTTTATACACTGGCAATGAAAAGTATTCTTCCTTATAAATGTGTAGCCTTGAAAAATCCTGAAGTCAAAATATAAAAACTTTAAAGGTTTTTTTAGGTGCAACATACATTTTTTATCATACTATAGTATAATACTGTTTAGTACTCGTACTCTAACAAAATCAAACTAAGTAATATTGACTTTAGACTGGTACTTCATCCAAACCTTACGTTGAATACATCAATGTCTTGCTATATCGGGAGTATATGAAAATGTTAGGGCAGAAGTCAAAAAAACTTTACCATTGTTATACTTAGATTTCAGAAGTTTTCAAGGCAACAGATTCGGAAGAACAATATTCATTGCCAGTGTATGAAGGCTTCAGAAATTCCTTACCAAGTATTAACTCATACACTTCAAACTTACCTATCCTTTTTGTTTTCTTAAAAGTTATTTTTTTGAGATATCATTACTTTTCAGGAAAGTACCATTTTTTAAATGTTTATTTCAATAAATCAATTTTCGGAAATAATATCACATATTGCTCATACTAAAAAGTACTGGATAAATACGAAGTCTGTATAGCATAACTAGAATTATCTAGATGTTTTAAATACATGAATATGCATGTCTGTGCAGAGGTTAAATTGTACGAATATTTCATAAATTTACCGAACGACATAAATTTTGTCTCAAATTACAGTTTCAGGATTATTATCTATGATACCTTTTTCTTTTTCTTTCTTCTATTAAACTACTTTATGGTATGATTTTCATTATTGTATAATTTTTAGATAAAATACTGAGTAATTACACTCATTAAAAATCCTAAACATGTCATTTATTCAACACCCTTTTTTTTCATGTATTGATAGAATCCAAACATTCCGAATACTATTAAGTCAATAACTAAGTAATATTAACAAAAAATAGTTTTTTATTATGAAAATACGTACGAAAACCGTAAAAGCCATGTACAAGTTACTTAAAAATTTGTTTTCATTAAATAATTTCTCGTTTACTACTACTTAAAACATTGATTAGTAATGTATGATTATTAACTATCTCAATTGCTGAGTTAAATGAGGCTTAGGTTTACAGCTTGTTATTCAGGGCACTCCGGAAAATAATTAGAGTTCCCTGTCTTATCGATCAGATAATATTCATGCTATTACAACTGTGTTAAGCGATTTATTGGAAGTAGCAGTTTTATTAGATGATAAGTAAATCAGTAAATTTCTTGATTGCAACTTTGACTCATAGCACGTGATTAAAAATAATGAAAAATAAGGTAATGTTTCAATCGTCTATCATCTCATTTTTCATCTTGAACTTCAAATTATGTCACCAAATGTGGGTTTGGTTAATTGTAAGAACCGATAAAGTTAAGAGGCAATTTTTTTTGCAATAAAATAGTTATTTTCTAAATTAATTTGGTAGTAAGAGTAGAGTAGGTAGTAAGTTACTAGATACTTAAAAAAATATGATTGGTAAGGCAGAAAATTCTAATTTTCTTCGGATTTTCCTCGAGTTATTGTATAACTTATATTTATCATAAAAATCAGTCTCTTTCTACAGTTTTTGCATGTTTACAAACTACAAAGACCGTAGAAATAGTACTAGTAATAACTTAACACTGTTACTAAAAAATTACTTAATTTATTTATTACAAATCGTCCTTCAGATACTAGAATCAGAGAATATAGATAGATATAACTCGTCTCTTTATGGACGTTAGTACCATAGCCATCAGGGAGATGGCGTTAGGGTAGTAACTTTGTAGGGGATATCCCCACACCTTATACAAGTCCAGCGTGTAACCGCTTACCGATGACTTCAGTCTTTGCTGAGCTCTAGACCGAGCTGCAGTTGTAATAATATAGTAAAGCACACACACACACGCACACACACGTACAAGTCTCTCTGCTCATTCTAGTACCTTCTCCTACGACGACATATATATACAATAAGGCTTCTAGTCCTGACATTGGTGACCCTGACGTGATTTTGCTGATCGTCTTCATTGTCGTCGACTTGGCACTGGCATTGGTCATCCGACATGCTCGTCCTCGTCGACCTCGAAATTGCTGTTGTGCTGGGCCATCTTTTATGAAGTGTCAACATCAGTTAGCCGTTTTGATTTTGTTGCCGCCGTCTTATCAGCGTTTAGCAGCCTAGCCAGAGCCCTTTATTGCCATTGCCACGTGGTCTGTATTTTTGGTGCTCGATACTACGTCTTCGTCGCCCGACTCGACGCATCTTCGTCTGGCCCTACATGTGCTCATGCTCTTGGTGCTGCCGCTGTCCTTCCTCCATCGCCATGATCTGCATTGCTGACCATGTGTGTTGCTGTCTCGTGTGCGCCTACTTCCAGCCTGTATATCGGCCACATGCACCACATTCGTCATTCTCCAGGTGAGACTTTGTCAGGTGCAATTATGCTTCGCTTATCTTTGAGGTTTTTGTCTTTGCCCATCTTCACGTGTCGTTGACACCTCGGTTTCAAGTTGATACTAGAAATTAGATAGTTAGAACTGAGATGACTTAGATCAAGCAATGCGTATGCGTAGTTTGAATAAGTAAGGATAAAATCATGATGTCTGACCAGTACCTGGTTAGATAAGCATTACAAGCGTATCCAGGACCTGATCACTAAATAGGATAGCGTGATCAGGGACTGGTCAGATCCCTAATTAATTTCCTGCTCGGCTGATTGATAGAATGGTAAGGTGTTACAATCTGGGCATGGGGATGCACTTGGACTTTTACGTAGATTTAAACCCCTATAAAAATACCTTTTAACAAAATTAAAAACTTAGAAAAGTTTAATGTGTTAAATCAAAATTATTTAAAGAATTTCTAAAGCCTTTATACATTGGGAATGACTGGAAGTCTTCTTAACAAATTTTAGGCCTTGCAAAGTTCTAAAGTCAAATTCTAAAATCAGTTCATTTTTTTTTAGTTTTTCAGTGCAGTTTACTTTTTGCAGTTTAAATATTTTTTATGTAGAATGCGTTTTTTTGTTTTTTTTTGTTGGCGTGAAACATCTTATGGCAGGCAGTGAACAGCCGCGGAAGGGGAAATGTGCAACGAAAAGTCTGGTCCACTCCTCCTTTGCTGTTTATCCCACCACTGCGGCACTCCCTCTCTCTTTCTATGTACATTTACGCATATATATATATGTTTAT